>NC_082683.1:88303031-89591267 GCF_949987515.2 Delphinus delphis
TTCACATTCCCTTCTCCATTCTGATATGCCCTCCAAAAAATGAATTGCTCCTCCTCTTACCTTGGTGAGAATGGCTGCCATTAAAAGCCACTGTTACTACTAGGAATGTCACTTGCCTCAGATGTGTTAGAAAAAGATAGGAACTTTACCTCCAGGGAAGCCCATAACAGATTGATTACTTGGAAGTCTTAAAGAGTTGGAGTTACTACAAATGTGGCTGGTATTAAACCGGCTGAAAGAAGTATGCCTGAAACTTCTGAGAGTCCATCCAGAGGAGCATCAGAAGATGCTTAGAATTTTGAAATGGACAATGAGGGGATTGGTGAAGTTAGGCTAGAAAGGATGGATAACACTGTCGACAATAAAAGAATTTTAACTTTGAAGGGCACCTTAATGGTCATCCAGTTGGATATCTCATATAAAACAAAACTTGACGCCTACCACATTTTTAGGAGGTGTCACCCAACCTTGCTTGACAACTTGCAGTGAGTAGGAGTTGGTGAATTCCTAAGGCAACCCATTCCATTGTTTAAAAGATTTAATAACTAGAATGTCCTTCTTCACAGTGAACTTAATAGTGTTGTATCTTAATATTAATACATGCCATTTACACAGCACTTTGCTATTTTTTATTTTAATAATACATTTTTTAACCCATATCCTGAATATGATCATTTCAACATGTAATCAATATTTTAAAAACTATTTAGAAGGTAAATAATATTTGCATTTCTCTTTTTTTTCTTTTTTTGTTGTTAGTTTCTGGTGTACAGAAAGATGATTCAGTTATGTATATATATATATATATATATATATATATACACACATTGAATCACTTTTCTATTTCTTTTTCAGATTGTTTTCCATTATAGTTTATTATAAGATATTGAATATAGTTCCCTGTGCTATACAGTAGGACCTTGTTGTTTATCTATTATATATATAGTAGTATGTGTATGTTAATCTCAAGCTCCTAATTTATCCCTCCCTCTCTTTCCCCTTTGGTAACCATAAGTTTGTTTTTTGTTTTGTTTAATTAATTTATTTACTTTTTATACAACAGGTTCTTATTAGTTATCTATTTTATACATATTAGTGTATATATGTCAATCCCAATCTCCCAGTTCATCCCACCACCACCACCACTGCCGGCCCCACTTTCCCCACTTGGTGTCCATACATTTGTTCTCTACATCTGTGTCTCTATTTCTGCCTTGTAAACTGGTTCATCTGTACCATTTTTCTAGATTCCACATATATGTGTTAATATACAATATGTGTTTTCCTCTTTCTGACTAACTTCACTCTGTATGACAGTCTCTAGGTCCATCCACATCTCTACATATGACCCAATTTCATTCCTTTTTATGGCTGAGTAATATTCCATTATATATATGTACCACATCTTCTTTATTCATTCGTCTGTTGATGGGCATTTAGGTTGCTTCCATGACCTGGCTATTGTAAGTAGTGTTGCAATGAATATTGGGTGCATGTGTCTTTTTGAATTATGGTTGTCTCTGGGTATATGCTCAGTAGTGGGATTGCTGGGTCATATGGTAATTCTATTTTTAGTTTTTTAAGGAACCTCCATACAGTTCTCCATAGTGGCTGTATCAATTTACATTCCCACCAACAGTGCAAGAGTGTTCCCTTTTCTCCACACCATCTCCAGCATTTGTTGTTTATAGATTTTCTGATGATGCCCATTCTAACTAGTGTGAGGTGATACCTCATTGTAGTTTTGATTTGCATTTCTCTAACAATTAGTGATGCTAAGCAGATTTTCATGTGCCTCTTGGACATCTGTATGTATGTCTTCTTTGGAGAGATGTCTATTTAGGTCTTCTGCCCATTTTTTGATTGGGTGGTTTTTTTTAATATTGAGCTGCATGACCTGTTTATATATTCTGGAGATTAATCCTTTGTCTGCTGATTCATTTGCAAATATTTTATCCCATTCTAAGGGTTGACTTTTCATTTTGTTTATAGTTTCCTTTGCTGTACAAAAGCTTTTAAGTTTCATTAGGTCCCATTTGTTTATCTTTGTTTTTATTTCCATACTCTAGGAGGTGGGTCAAAAAAGATCTTGCTGTGGTTTATGTCAAGGAGTGTTCTTCCTATGTTTTCCTTGAAGAATTTTTTATTGTCAGATATTACATTTAGGTCTTTAATGCATTTTGAGTTTATTTTTGTGTATGATGTTAGGGAGTGTTCTAATTTCATTCTTTTACATGTAGCTGTCCAGTTTTCCCAGCACCACTTATTGAAGAGGCTGTCTTTTCTCCATTGTATATCCTTGCCTCCTTTGTCATGATTAGTTGACCATAGGTGCGTGGGTTTATCTCTGGGGTTTCTATCCTGTTCCATTGACCTATATGTCTGTTTTTGTGCCAGTACTATATTGTCTTGATGACTGTAGCTTTGTAGTAAAATCTGAAGTCAGGGACTCTGATTCCTCCAGCTCCATTTTTTCCGTCAAAACTGCTTCGGCTATTTGAGGTCTTTTGTGTCTCCATACAAATTTTAAGATTTTTTTGTTCTAGTTCTGTAAAAAATGCCATTGGTAATTTGATAGGAATTGCATTGGATCTGTAGATTGCTTTGGGTAGTATAGTCATTTTCACAATATTGTTTCTTCCAAGCCAAGAATATGGTATATCTCTCCATCTGTTTGTGTCATCTTTGGTTTCTTTCATCAGTGTCTTACAGTTTTCTGAGTACAGGCCTTTCACCTCCTTAGGTAGGTTTATTCCTAGGTATTTTATTCTTTTTGTTTCAATGATGAATGGGATTGTTTCCTTAATTTCTCTTTCTGATCGTTTGTCATTAGTGTATGGGAATGCAAGAGATTTCTGTGCATTAATTTTGTATCCTGCAACTTTACCAAATTCACTGGTTAGCTCTGGTCGTTTTTCGGTGGCATCTTTAGGATTTCCTATGTATAAGTATCATGTCATCTGCAAACAGTGTCAGTTTTACCTCTTCTTTTCCAATTTGTATTCCTGTTATTTTCTTTTCTTCTCTGATTGCCATGGCTAGGACTTCCAAAACTATATTAAATAATAGTGGCGAGAATGGACATCCTTGTTTTGTTCCTGATCTTAGAGGAAATGCTTTCTGTTTTTCACCATTGAGAATGATGTTTGCTGTGGGTTTGTCATATATAGCCTTAATTTTGTTGAGGTAGTTTCCCTCTATGCCCACTTTCTGAGAGTTTTTATCCTAAATCGGTGTTGAATTTTGTCAAAACATTTTACTGCATCTATGAGATGATCATATGGTTTTTATTCCTTAATTTGTTATATGGTGTATCACATTGATTGATTTGCGTATATTGAAGAATCCTTGCATCCCTGGGATAAATTCCACTTAATCATGGTGTATTATCCTTTTAATGCGTTGTTGGATTCTGTTTGCTACTATTTTGTTGAGGATTTTTGCACCTATGTTCATCGGTGATATTGGTTTGTAATTTTCTTTTTTGTAGTAGCTTTGTCTGGTTTAGGTATCAGGGTGATGGTGGCCTCATAGAATGAGTTTGGGAGTGTTCCTTCCTCTGCAATTTTTGGAGGAGTTTGAGAAGGATGGGTGTTAGCTCTTCTCTAAATATTTGATAGAATTCATCTGTGAAGCCATTTGGTCCTGGATTTTTGTTTGTTGGAAGATTTTAATCACCATTTCACTTTCATTACTTGTGATTGGTCTGTTCGTATTTTCTATTTCTTCATTGTACAGTCTTGGAAGGTTACACCTTTCTAAGAATTTGTCCAAATCTTCCAGATTGTTCATTTTATTGGCATAGTGTTCCTTATAGTAGTCTCTTAGGATGCTTTGTATTTCTGTGGTGTCTGTTGTAATTTCTCCTTTTTCATTTCTAATGTCATTGATTTGAGTCCTCTCCCTCTTTTTCTTGATGAGTCTGGCTAAAGGTTTATGAATTTTGTTTATCTTCTCAAAGAACTAGCTTTTAGTTTTATTGATATTTACTATTGTTTTCTTTGTTTCTATTTCATTTATTTCTGCTGTGATCTTTATAATTTCTTTCCTTCTACTAACTTTGGGTTTTGTTTGTTCTTCTTTCTCTAGTTCCTTTAAGTGTCAAGTAGATTGTCTACTTGAGAGTTTTCTTGTTTCTTGAGGTAGGATTGTATTGCTATAAACTTCCCTCTCAGAATGGCTTTTGCTGCATCTAAGGTTTTGGATCGTCCTGTTTTTGTTGTAATTTTCCTGTAGTTATTTTTTGGTTTCCTCTTTGATTTCTTCAGTGATCTCTTGGTTATTTAGTAACATATTGTTTAGCCTCCATGTGTTTGGTGTTTTTACATTTTTTCCCCCTGTAATTGATTTCTAATCTCATAGCATTTTGGTCAGAAAAGATGCTTGATATTATTTCAACTTTCTTAAATTTAGCAAGGCTTGATTTGTGACCCGAGATGTGATCTATCCTGGAGAATATTCCATGTTCACTTGAGAAGAAAGTGTAATCTGCTGTTTTTGCATGGAATGTCCTATAAATATCAATTAAATCTATCTGGTCTATTGTATCATTTAAAGCTTGTGTTTCCTTATTAATTTTCTGTCTGGATGACGTGTCTATTGGTGTAAGTGAGGTGTTAAAGTCCCCCACTATTATTGTGTTACTGTTGATCTCCTCTTTTATAGCTGTTAACAATTGCCTTATGTATTGAGGTGCTCCTATGTTGGGTACATATATATTTATAATTGTTAGATTTTCTTGGATTGATTCCTTGATCATTATGTAGTGTCCTTCCTTGTCTCTTATAATATT
Source organism: Delphinus delphis (assembly GCF_949987515.2). NCBI lineage: Eukaryota > Metazoa > Chordata > Mammalia > Artiodactyla > Delphinidae > Delphinus > Delphinus delphis. Next base: position 88,307,824 of record NC_082683.1, read on the forward strand.
CTTTATTTTAATGTCTATTTTATCTGATATGAGTATTGCTACTCCAGCTTTCTTTTGATTTCATTTGCATGGAATATCTTTTTACATCCCCTCCCTTTCAGTCTGTATGTGTCCCTGGGTCTGAAGTGGGTCTCTTGTACACAGCATATATATGAGTCTTGTTTTTGTATCCATTCAGCGAGCCTGTGTCTTTTAGTTGGAGCATTTAATCCATTCACATTTAAGATAATTATCGATATGTATGTTCCTATTACCATTTTCTTAAATCATTTTGGATTTGTTTTTGTAGGTCCTTTTCTTCTCTTGTGTTTCCCACTTAGAGAAGTTCCTTTAGCATTTGTTCCAGAGCTGGTTTGGTGGTACTGAATTCTCTTAGCTTTTGCTTGTCTGTAAAGCTTTTGATTTCTCTGTCGAATCTGAATGATATCCTTGCTGGGTAGAGTAATCTTGGTCATAGTTTCTCCCCTTTCATCACTTTAAATATATTGTGCCATCCCTTCCGGCTTGTAGAGTTTCTGCTGCAAAATCAGCTCTTAACCTTATGGGAGTTCCTTTGTATGTTATTTGTCATTTTTCCCTTGCTGCTTTTAATAATTTTTCTTTTCTTTAATTTTTGTCAGTTTGATTACTATGTGTCTTGGCATGTTTCTCCTTGGGTTTATCCTGCCTGGGACTCTCTGTGCTTCCTGGACTTGGGTGGCTTTCCTTTCCCATGTTAGGGAAGTTTTTGACTTTAATCTCTTCAAATATTTTCTCAGGTCCTTTCTCTCTCTCTTCTTCTGGGACCCCTCTAATGCGAATGTTGTTGTGTTTAATGTTGTCCCAGAGGTCTCTTAAGCTGTCTTCATTTCTTTTCATTCTTTTTTCTTTATTTTGTTCCAAGGCTGTGAATTCCACTACCCTGTCTTCCAGGTCACTTATCTTTTCTTCTGCCTCAGTTATTCTGTTATTGATTCCTTCTAGTGTATTTTTCATTTCAGTTATTGTGTTGTTCATCTCTGTTTATTTGTTATTTAATTCTTCTAGGTGTTTGTTCTTTAACTCCTCCAGGTCTTTGTTAAGCTTTTCTTGCATCTTCTCGATCTTTGCCTCCATTCTTTTTCTGAGGTCCTGGATCATCTTCACTATCATTATTGTGAACTCCTTTTCTGGAAGGTTGGCTATCTCCACTTCATTTAGTTTTTTTTCTGGGGTTTTATCTTCTTCCTTCATCTGGTACTTACTCCTCTGCCTTTTCATTTTGTCTATCTTTCTGTGAATGTGGTTTTCGTTCCCCAGGCTGCAGAATTGTAGTTCTTCTTGCTTCTGCTGTCTGCCCTTTGGTGGATGAGGCTATCTAAGAGGCCTGTGCAAGCTTCCTCATGCGAGGGACCGGTGGTGGGTAGAGCTGGGTGTTGCTCTGGTGGGCAGAGCTCAGTAAATCTTTAATCTGCTTGTCTGCTGATGGGTGGGGCTGTGTTCCCTCCCTGTTGGTTGTTTGGCCTGATGCAACTCAGCACTGGAACGTACCCGGCTCTTTGGCGGGGCTAATGGCAGACTCTGGGAGGGCTCACACCAAGGAGTACTTCCCAGAACTTCTGCTGCCAGTGTCCTTGTCCTCACGGTGAGCCACAGCCACCCCCCGCCTCTGCAGGAGACCCTCCAACACTAGCAAGAAGGTCTGGTTCAGTCTCCTATGGGGTCACTGCTCCTTCTCCTGGGTCCTGATGCACACACTACTTTGTGTGTGTCCTCCAAGAGTGGAGACTCTGTTTCCCCCAGTCCTGTTGAAGTCTTGCAATCAACTCCCTCTAGCCTTCAAAGTCTGATTCTCTAGGAATTCCTCCTCCTGTTGTTGCCAGACCCCCAGGTTAGGAAGCCTGATGTGAGGCTCAGAACCTTCACTCCAGTGGGTGGACTCTGTGGTATAAGTGTTCTCCAGTTTGTGAGTCACCCACTCAACAGTTATGAGATTTGATTTTATTGTGATTGAGCCCCTTCTACCATCTCATTGCAGGTTCTCCTTTGTCTTTGGATGTGAGATATGTTTTTTGGTGAATTTCAGTGTCTTCCTGTCAATGATTGTTCAGCAGTTAGTTGTGGTTTCAGTTCTCTTGCACGTCCTTCTACTCCACCATCTTGAACCAATGAGAACTTTGCTATTTTTATTTAAAGAGATTTCAGATGATCACTTTTGACTTGATAGTCATAAAAATCATGTGAATCACTTAAAATGATACTATTATCCCTATTTGAGCGTGTGTAAACAAGTGTAGAGAGGCTACCTATACTTGCTCAAAGTCGTGGAATTCCCAGGTGGAGTAGTGAATTTGAATTCAGGACTAATGGGATCTGAGTCAAGCTCTTTTTCAAATTGTTATTTATTCATTCAGTATTGATTTACTGAACCCCTACTATCTACTGGTCACTGTGTTAAGTGCTGAGGCTCTAGTGGTGAACAGGACACACATACCCCTGGCCTTCCTACAGCTAATAATCTAGTAACTACCTGCCGGTAAGCCCTACCTTTAGCCTCTGATATAGCACAGAGCAGCAGGTATATTCCTTCCTTCACACATCAGTCATTTATTTATCAAATGACTTCATAGGTGTCTCTTATCCAAACTAAACATCCTATTCTTTTAACAGCTCCTACCAGGTCAGGGATTTTAAAACCATCTACCAGCCTTATCACTTTCTTCTGGACACCCTCTGTTTTGTCAGTCTCTCTCATAAGGACTAGAGCCTTGAATCAGACACCTCTGCTCCCAATATGGTCTTGGAGACTATGGCCTCAGGTGATAAGAAGGTTGAATGCTATGAGTTCACCTTGAGCTTATCAACATCTATTTTGGTTTCTCATGACAATGTTGCCTTGTGTTCACTTTGTGATTCACTAAAACCATTAGAGGGTCTTCCTATGGATTACCATCAAGTCAAAACTCTTCCATATTTTACTCAAGACTTTGATGTTTTACATTTCAATGCTGGACTTTAATGTATTCCCATTAAATTTCACTTCATTATCTGGACCATTATTACATCTTTTGAGATCATCCTTATCTTGATTCTGTCATCTCTAAGGTTAACTGTCTTTCTCAGTTTTGCATTATGAATAAATTAGATAATCATGTCTCCTGTGTTACTGATAAAAATGTTGAACTGAACAATTTCAAAGAAAAAACACAGTTAACACTCTATCCAGATAGGTTAGTCCCAATCTGTTAACCTTATACTTGAAATTCTATTCACTCATTCATTCCACAAATTTTAAGAATATCTTATTCTGGGCTAGATGCTATGATGGAAAATGAAAACACCTGAGTATGTAAGTTAGGAATGATTGACATGTTAACAGGTAAATGCAGCATGACAACTACTTCACTGCTAGTAGGCTCTAATGAAGAGGTCACAGAAGAGAATACAGTCAACTCAACCTGGAAGGAGCTGGTAGGACCTCAAATGTCATCCAACTCAAGTATGTCATGAGGGACTTCTGCTGAAACCACTATGAACTAATTCAATAGATTAGATATTTCTCCAATGTTCCAAGCTTGGAATCATATCCAAGCTTGATACTGAAGTTATTTGCTATGACTTGTTCTCAGTGATCCCAAATTGGATCCTACGGTTCACTTGTGTTTTTACACCCCAGAGAGTACAATAAAACTCCATAATTCCCTTTTGATTTCTTCTGAGTTAAGCAGTTAACATACATGGTTCTGATAATCTTCTTCCATGACATGAACATTATAAAAGACCTCTAGATTACATGTTCATCAGCTAATTTTGCCTGAAGCCCCTTTTCTGATCCTTAGCTATTTGGCAGATGAAGCCACACTTATATACCATCACAGCCAGTAGCTTCTTCCACTTTTTTTCTCTCCTTAGCCTTGAGTGGGAGCCTCATCAGCATCCAAGAGGAGGTCCAGAACCTCTCCAGCCATGTAGGAGCAGTTATCAGTTCCAAACCTCAGTTATGGCCTTCCTCAGTCACATAGCACAGGGCTGTTTATTGTACACATCCCTGGGAGCCCGTGAGCTTTGGTATTTTTTTTTGTTTTGTAGAATCCAACATGTTTCTCATGCACTATTTACATATTATTGCTAGCATTTTGGAAGTTTCTTTTCCAAATTTTAATTTATAATATTTATGATTGCACTTTTTTGGTACCCACTAAGTGCAAAACCAAGCATTAGATATTGGGAAGGCAGAGGTAGATACAATGCTGAACAAGAACTGGTCTGGGACCATGATACGAACTGATGATCCAGTGTGGGAGGAAGACCTGCACAAGTCTAATACAAGGAAGTGGCTATTCCGGTTTCTTTTTGATGGGCAAGCATTTTGCAAAGACTTAAGTATGTGTGTGTAAGGCAAAAACAGTCATTTAAAAATACCTTTTAAAAAGTCTTTTCACTGGCGGGGAAAAAGAGCATAAAATTGTTGTTGTCACCTACCATAAAAGAGAAACAAATTATTTTTCATGTTTTAACTGTGTTTGTGGTTAAATCTCACAGTCAAGAGATTTACCACTTCAGATGACTTCCATACATTTCATTTAAGTCTGCAAAAGACTTCCAATTATCCAGCAACTGAACCAAAGAATTGGTAACTTTTCTAAAACAGAAGAGGAAAATTCTTTCTCTTGTTCTGGTAGTGTTCCTTTATTCTCTACTCAAGAAAATCATTTCAGAAGCTGGATGTTTGTTGTCAAAAAAACTATGTTGTGAATAAAACGTATAAAACTAAGAAGCTATGCTGTCTCTCTTTTAAAAAATAACTCATCAAAAGAAAAGATCTTTTCCTTTTTTTTGCAAGAGAAAATTTAGTCTCTGTTTTAGAATTGCAAATATATCTTCCTAATGGAGAAGAATCAGTTCACATGACATAGTGCTTGTTTAGCCACTTCAAAAACTAGAGTGTAATTTACTATTTTTCCCTCTCTCTTTTCCCCATTGGATTCAGAAAGCCTCATTCTGCCACAAGCATTACTTTATATATTTCATGCAAAGATATCCTTTCAGAATGAAAAATCAGGAAAAGTTTTAATTTTATAGGCTTGGAAGTGTTTTCTTTTTCTAGGGCAGAGATAGTAGTTTCAGTACTGAGAGCAACGGAAGGGGTTAACACTGGACTTGGCTGGGTGTCAGTTAAACTTTTTTTCTGGCTCTGCTCCGGGTTTCCCCTTGAAGGGATTTCCCTCCGCCTCTGTGTCTCTGCAACAAGACCCTTTATAAAGAGCAGACTTTCTATTTCATTCCTCACTGAACCTCACTGGCTTTAGGAGCTCAAGATTTCCCAGGCACTTTCAGTGGGGACAGAAAGAAGGGTTTTGGAACCATTATTTTCTCATAACAACAGCAACTTAAAATGCCTAGGAAGATGGTTGTGATCTTTGGAGCCTCAAATATACTTTGGATGGTGTTTGCAGTTTGTAAGTTCTTCTCCTTGATTTGTTCCAAATGCTAGCATTCCATTTTAGCCCTGATTTTGGCTTCAGTCAGTTTTGTTATGGTCGTAAAGAAAGGCACTAGGATTTTTAAAGAGTGGGAAAATTTAATTTAACCTAACTTTTAATGTGCTATTGAGTATTGCTAGACACCATTATATTGTCATAGTTACAGCTGTAAAGTTGATGTTTTTTGGATACTTTTTTTCCAATGTCAAATGAGTAATTGGATTCTATCTCTAGGAAGGTCTGTCTTTTAGTTTCCTGCACTTGATAATGAAAGCAAACTTAGCTAGTGACAAAACAACTCTGATAAATGGGCATCAAGGTCAGAATGAGGGTTCTCCTAAGCGAAGATGATTTCAACACCTTCTTTTGAAAGTGACTTCAATGCTGCCTTGCGTTAGTTGGAAGCAGTTTAGGAAAGAGATCAACCAGATTGTATTTTGGGTGTTATACTAGAACAGAGAAGAAGGACTAGAATACTCAACAAACCAGTGTTTGTTTTTTTCTTTCTGCCTTCACAGCTCAAGCTTTTAAAATCGACATCTTCCCTGAATCCAAAATTATTGCTCAGATTGGTGACTCCATCTCACTGACTTGTAGCACAACAGGCTGTGAGTCCCCATCGTTCTCCTGGAGAACTCAGATAGACAGTCCACTGAACGGGAAGGTGAGAAATGAGGGGACCAAATCCACGCTGACCATGGATCCTGTTAGTCTGGGGAATGAACACTATTACCTGTGCACAGTGATTTGTGAGTCTCAGAAACTGGAAAAAGGAATCCCAGTGGAGATCTACTGTGAGTACTTCAGAGAATATTTGATTTTCTCTCCATTTTGCTTTAAAATAAGTTTCTAAAAGGATAGTTTTGAAAGAAAAGAAAGAAAAAAGTATATTCATGTCCAGATTCTTGGCTAGAGGACCCAGTGTACCAAGAAAGCTAGAGACAGCTGAACCTAGCACTAGACCAGAGACCCAAATCCTAGCTTCTATTTCCAACTCTGCCACAAACATGGTGACCATGGGTAAGACTCAACTTCTCTAGGCTTCAGTTTTCTTAATCATAAAGTGAAGATCTCTAAGGTTCTGTTTATTTTATTTTAAAAAATTTCTATTCAATTATATCCTTATATGTTCACTTGTCCATGTGTCTAAATGATTTATGAATTCCATACTTCAGGGATTTTCCATTTATTTATTCTTATGCAATTTGGTGCTTAAAATTAGTTTAAAGATTAAGCAGGGGATCTATAATTTAGTAATGGGCTCCTGTACAAAGTTTTCCCCTTTAGCTAGAAGAAAAATATCTGCAAACATTTCACTCATTTGACTTTGGTGGAGATAAATTTAGGAGGTTTTGTTTTTGTTTTTGTTTGGTGCCATTAAGTCTTGATGCTCAATCACTCAACCTCAAAGATATTTGTATAATGAACTAGATTTGCCTTGTGAATGTGAATGAATACCCCTCGTTTACCAGCCTACCAAAATGTACCCAAATCCATTCTCAATCCAGCAAAGAAAGTTAGCAAAAGGAGTGAAAAAATAACCTGAAATAAATCACTTGCATTCTGGTTACTGCTCTTTCCAAAATACTGGAATCCTTGATAGTCATCTCTTCAGAAAGACATCATTTGATTATCTTTTCTACTTATGTTGCTTCTCTTCTGCTGTAGTGGAGACAACTTTGTCCAGTAACCTTAACTGATTCTTCAAGAAGCCTGTATGTTGCTAGTGCTTCCCAAGAAACTGTGCCTGGCCGGCTGCTTTCAATTATGCTGGTTGTACATGCAGAGTTTATGTCTGTGCAGCCTCCTGAGCTCCTTGAAAGGCCCCCTTATGTAAATACAGGGGAAAGTAGTGAGTTCTTGTATTACCTGACAGCAAACTATGTGTATTATAAGCGCATTTCTTTCAGAATATGAGGGACAGGACTATTGGTGGAAAAATGAAAAATACTGTTTCTTCACATAGCAAAACATTTCCAGTTCCTTTGCCTTTCCTCGCAAGTACCAAATAGTTGAAGATTTAAAAAGAGAAATGAAGGCCCTTCTGGCTTTAATTATCTTGGCTGAAGTTTTTTAGTTTTTTTTTCAAGAATGTCTGTCTTTCATTATGCTTAACAGTCCTGTCTCCATTCCACATTTGATTGTAATATTCTTTAGAGTTGGAAACTTTGTATTCTTATTTCACAGTCTTGAATCGAGCCAATGTGTTACCATCCTGGCAGTTTGCAATGAAAAGTAGCCTTGCAAGGAAAGCAATGGCTGACTGAACTAATGTGTCCCTTGACACTAAAAAGTTCAAATGGAGTATTAGTTATACTTTGAGTTAGGCATTTTGGGAGGCAAATATGCCTTCCAGAATTTAAAGACTGCACAGGTGAACCTTTCTGGTGGATGAATGCCTGTCAGAGGCACCATTTTTCAGAAACCAATTATTTAGAATTGTTCTTTTCATTTCTTAGCATATCTTGCCCAATAACTATTCTTTGCAATGCCATTCTAAGCCTCAGGTTCCTTATCCATAAAATGAAATATATCTGCCCTCACTAAAATAAGAGAATGTGATATAACATAAAAATATCTTCAATAGCAGTACAGACTAATAAAAATCCTGAGTTTAAATCCCAGCTTTACCATTACTAGCTGTGTGACCTTAGGAAAGTTATGCACATGTGCTAAGTTTATGTTTTCATATCTATGAATTGTGGTATCTATTTCTTAGGGTTGTTGTGAGGATGAAATAAAGTCATTGGTGTTAAATGAATAGCACAGTGATGGGCACACATAAGTATTCAATAAACATGAATTTCTTCGCCTTCCTTTCACTCTGATAACATGCAACACTTAGTACATGCAGCATCAGAACTGAACTCTCTAACAGGAGATTCCAGTTCTTGAACCTACCCCAAACCATGAAAGGCTATTTAAACAATTCTTCTGTATTAAGACTGTATTCGCAAACATATTAGATTTAGTTTACATTGATTTAAATCAGTAAGGGACCTCATACAACATGAACAAAAAGTCCATTTGCATGTATTTGTTTGAACTTTGCAGCTTTCCCTAAGGACCCAGAGATCCATTTGAGTGGTCCCCTGGAGGTTGGGAAGCCAGTCACAGTCACGTGTTTGGTCCCTGATGTTTACCCATTTGAAAGGCTGGAGATAGAATTACTGAAGGGCAACCATTCCGTGAAGACACAGAACTTTCTGGAGATTTCAGAAGTGAAGTCCCAGGAAACGAAGAGTTTGGAAGTAACCTTCACTCCTATTGATGAGGATATTGGGAAAGCTCTTGTTTGTCAAGCTACATTACACATTAATGAAATTGATTCTCAACCCCAAGTAAGGGAGACTACAAAAAAACTGCAAGTCTACAGTAAGTACTTGTGTAAAGTCTATGGGAACTTAGTCTTGGATCTATACAGCAGTAAACTTAGCAGCTAAAGTCAAGAAGAAACGTGTTTGTAGTTTTTACACCATTTTGATTCATTGAGAGCATAATTTTTGACAATAGCATAATTTAATAAGCACACCAAATTTGTGTTGAGAAGATTTGAGCTTAAGTTCTGACTCTACTAACTGTGTGAATTTGGGTCACTTAATTTCACAGTCTATCAAAGAGGACTACTAATGCCACCTGATCGGGTAGTAGGAAATAGGCTCAAGTGATAAAATGTTTTTAATCATGTTTTGTAAACTCGTATACCATGCCTTGAAATATCAAGGTATAGAGATTTTACGAGGTGGGCACTTATTCTGTGTGTGAGTGCGTATATGTATGCTCACCTGGACACATATGTGTGGGGTGAGAGAGAGGAGATGAGGTTTGATTGTCTCCATGCTCTCTGAGACGGCTGGGGGAGCTGAAGCAGTCTTGAAATCCCAAAATTGGTAGGAGTGGACTCACTGTGCTTTGTTCTAGGCTAAAATGCTCTGGTCTGCTTTGACACCGTACTTAAAAGGAGTATTGCCTTCTATAACAAGTTTAGTTGAAAGAGAATGAGATGGAAACGTTTTATCAATGTTTTGAGAAGAATAGTCAAAATAGATATTTTTCCTAGAGAATATAAAACTTGGAAACAAGAGCTATAACTAAGTATTTGAAAGACAGTCACGTAGAAGTGGGATTTGATATATTCTTTAGCAGTAGAGGACTGAACTATGACCGGTGTATAAAAGTTAGTTACAAAGAGGAAGAGTTCAGCTCAATAAAGGGAAAGTGCTCTAATAACTAGAGCTGTCCAAAAATCAAATGGACTGTGCTTACTATAAGACATGGATTTCCTTGCACCATAAGTGTTGAAGCCGACTTGAATGAACCTTTGGCAAGGAAGCTGAGCCAGAACTTCTACCTTACCTAGGAGATTGAACCACATTATTCTAAGGGTTTTCTTAATTTCTGAGTATCTATGGCCATCTGAAAACACCAAACATCAAAAAAAGTAACTCCATCAAATTAGTCAGAAACTGGATTGACTAATTTTTATGACTCAGCAATTCTTTATCCTAGTTTGGCAGAGAAAGTTTGTCAAATTTGTGAAAGTATGTAAATAAAGTCTATGAGAGAAATACCGTAGCCCTATTGGATCAAGATGATGCTTAGCAATGACTACTATTGTGCTCTGCCTTCTCAGTCTCACCCAAGGACACACTTATATCTGTGAACCCCTCCACAAGCCTGCAAGAAGGTGATTCCGTGACGATGACATGTACCAGTGAAGGTCTACCAGCTCCACAGATTTTCTGGAGCAAGAAATTAGACAATGGGAATCTACAGCTCCTTTCTGAGAATGCAACTCTCACTTTAATTGCTATGAGGATGGAAGATTCTGGAATTTATATGTGTGAAGGAGTTAATCTGGTTGGGAAAGACAGAAAAGAGGTGAAATTAATTGTTCAAGGTAAGCAGAATGCGAAAAAGGACTGATAAAGCTGCCGTCATTTGGATTTAAGCAATAGTGAAATAGCTTCAATGCCAAAATTACTTCGTTAACTTTTATTGATGATCCATCTGATCGTCATGTGCTTTAATACAATTATATATTCATCTTACTCATACTTCTTGGAAATCTTTCCTGCCAGAACTTCCATGGCTCTGCTTTTCTGGTTCCTTTCCATTTCTCATCATTCTTTCACTGCCTCATTCCTTGGCTTTCTCTCGTCCTTCTGCCCCTTGAATATTAGTATTCTCAGGTTCCCACATCTGGTCCTCCTCCCTTCTAACTCTGGACTCCCAAGATTTGAACTATGTATTATGTGCTGTTTACTCTGAAATTCATGTTCCTATTCCATATCACCAAAACCTGTCAGTTCTACCTCAAAATGATCCCTAGAATCTGACCTCTTTTCTTCAACCCTCTTGCCATTGCCTTAGTTTATCATCTCTCACTTGGACTCTTGAAAGATGTTCTTATCAATAAATAATATCCACCAGCTATATTCCAGGCACTTTACGTATGTTTCCTCTAATCTTCAAGAAATAACTAACGAGTATGTATTTTATATCCATTTTACAGATGAGAGAATAGTGTCTCCCAGAGATTAATAATGACCCTTATTGCTTGTACACCTAATATTTGCCAGGAATTCTCTTTCCACTTTATAAATGTTACGTCTTTTTTCTTTACCACAACCTTATGAGGTGAATAAAAACACAGGCACAGAATAGTTGACAATTTGCCTAGAGTCACAGAGCTCATTAATGACATTTAATAGAGGCCCATTTAAACCCCAAACCCCACGGTTTTTCAACTATAGATAATTGTCTTTGAATGGTCACCCTGCTATCATTCTGTCCCCCAACATAATCCTATGCACTGCTACCAGAGTTATCTACCTTAAACAAGAAAGGTGCACATTTTATATTACTTCAACCAAACCCTAACTGCATGTAAATTAAAATTCACATTTTTTAAAATAGTCGCATAAAACTCTTCACAATCTAGTCAGAAACAATGAGCAGGGATGGCACTGGCAGCCAAAGAGCTTTTCTGGATATCTGAGACTTAGGAGTTTGCCCTGGCATCTCAGTTTTCAGCCCCTGAGTCAATAGTAAAGTATTTTTATATTGTATCAAACAAATTTAAGAGGTGGCCTGCATACCACTTTAATGCTTAGATTTTGCCTTTGCTTTCAATGTGATTCTGTGTGACTTTCAATGGTGCAGGTTTATTCTGTTGATACAGAAGCTCTAAGTGCTGGTCTGTTACGGGTATTGCTTCTAATCAGAAGACATATTTGTATAACTTTTTTTCAGTACTTTTCTTAGATTTTGTTTTATCTCCACATGAGGATGATTTGATTTAGTTGTTCAAGCAATTGGAAAGCTGGGATCTTGAATCAGACCTACCTGGCTTCAAGTCCTAATTTTGCCACTTGTAACCTGGGTGAAGTTATTTATCATTTTTCCTCAAGAAGAAAGAGGAGGAGGAAGAAGGGGAGGAGAGGGAGACAGAATTAATAATATCAGCTCATGAAGTTGTGAGGATTAAATGAGATAATATATGTAAAGTGATTTCCACAATGCTTGACACACTGGAACCTCTTATATTTTTGAGCTGTTTTTCCACTGTTACAGGGATTTGATAAACTACATTTGAGTGGAGAATGATTTTTTTTTGCTGAAAAGATGCCAATCTCTGTCTTGACAAATTTTTATCCTTATTCATTCTATTGAATGAATGAATCAACAGGGTCTTGTGCATTTGTTCTTAAAAGATGTGGTTTCATTTCTGAAGGTCCCAAGGTGGAAAGGAGTAATTTATTCCTGGCATAGATGTTAGCTGAAAAGAGGCCAGGAAAAAAAAAGACCATATATTGAGCTGTGATGAAAGAAGAAAAGAATCTTATCTTCTTTTCATCTTGTTCTTTTATCCCCCAGAGAAAATGTTTACTGTAGAGATCTCCCCTGGATCCCAGATTGCTGCTCAGATTGGCGACTCAGTTGTGTTGACCTGTGATGTCATGGGTTGCGAGTCCCCATCTTTTTCTTGGAGAACCCAGATAGACAGTCCTCTGAACGGGAAGGTGAGGAGCGAGGGGTCCAAGTCCACATTGACCCTGAGTCCTGTGAGATTTGAGAACGAACATTTTTATCTGTGCACCGTGACATGTGGGCATAAGAAACTGGAAAAAGGAATCCACGTGGAGCTCTACTGTAAGTGGTTTTCAGAATTGTTTACTGTTTTGTCGTCGTTGTTCCCAGTTCCACTGGAAGAAACAGAATGTGAATCTGTGACACAAGACAAGATCCTTGTGTTTAGAAGGGGAATTTAGCATTGTGAATGGTTCCTAAATCTCTGAACCAGAATTTTTCATGTAACTTAATTGGCCTAAGTCTTAGGTAGATATTACATAAGAACCCAGCATCCACAATGCTTAGGCTGTGTCTTGTCGATACTCTCTCATCATGGACTTGAACGCACTGCATGCTCCCTGCTTCCCATCCCCCTCTGGGTGTATGTGGGGTGTACAGAGGTGGTCGTGTGCAAGGAGTGTAGTCAGTGTCCACTCAGATAACAGGGTGGGATGACTGCTGCTCAATTATTTGAATTGGGGGTGAGGCCCAAGCATACTGTTTTTTGTGGGTTTTTTAACATCTTTATTGGAGTATAATTGCTTTACAATGGTGTGTTAGTTTCTGCTTTATAACAAAGTGAATCAGTTATACATATACATATGTTCCCATATCTCTTCCCTCTTGCGTCTCCCTCCCTCCCACCCTCCCTATCCCACCCCTCCAGGCAGTCACAAAGCACCAAGCTGATCTCCCTGTGCTATGCAGCTGCTTCCCACTAGCTATCTATTTCACATTTGGTAGTGTATATATGTCCATGCCACTCTCTCACTTCGTCCCAGCTTACCCTTCCCACTCCCCGTATCCTCAAGTCCATGCTCTAGTAGGTCTGTTTTGACGGCACATTTGAAAGCCGATTGGCAGGATGGGAGAAATGAGGCAATGGGGAGCAAAAGAAAGCCAGGGCGTTAGATTTGTCACTGGGGATGGTCAGTGGCAGACAAAAAGTAGAAACAGGAGACTGCACTAGATTTGAATATTGATTTACACCACATAAATACACTACACTTTTTCTTGCTGTTCTTGTCACCTTAACAAAAATCCTTTACAGCCTCAAATCTCTATGAATTGGCATTGCTGGAGTTCCTCAGTTTATAATGAACGAGGGAGAAAATATACAAAGTGATCATAAAGTTACACTTTGAGTAGGTTATTCTGCCTTGTTTTTATTCAGTGGAATTCAAGAGAACAATTGTAGAGATTTTCCTCCAGAAATCTTGCCCAAACTTGTGTTACCCCTCAGGAGTTTGTTCAGCATGAGTTAGAGTATGTCCGTAAAGGGATTTGAATCTCTCAGAAGAAGGGTAAATTTATTGCGTTATCGTATTACCAAGAGTCCGGGACCTGCTGATGTAGGCACATTCCCAACAGCAATGAGAACCAGCAGTGAAGCCTTACCATCATATAGAAACTTTAGAGAATGTATCACTTTAACGACACTTCGCTTAAGGAGAAAAAAATTTTAGCATGGCTCTTGCTCTTGATAACCACTCTAATCTCACATTTATTGATTTGCATAAGATGTGTTATAAATGTTATTCAGAATCTAAATCTCATAGTTTCTTCTTAACTACAAGTATTATCCAAGGAACATTTAAGACTTTCTGCCTAAACTTGGCCATTGCAAATGAAAATGTCTAAACTGAGAAGTGCCCTTGGGTCTTATCTGAGATGAGAGGCTGCATGGCTCTGTGAAACCAAGCCTGGGCTCTGAGCTCAAGGAAATAGAAATTCTGATCTCAGCTCAGTGACTTACTAGATATGATGCCAAATGGCAGACTCTTAGCCTCTATGAATTTTGTGTTTCCCTAGCTGTAAAATACATTCTCTATAAGTTTTTCTAGCTGTAAAATACCCATTAGATTATGCCGTTTTGAAGACTGAGATAATGAATGTTAAGGGACTAGCACATAGTAAATATCCAATACGTCCTGGAAAATATTTAAAATGTTTAAAATATATAGTTACTAAATAGGATGGTGGAAGCTGACATGTCCATTGAAAAGACCAGGCCACAGCTGTCAGCAAGATTGCATCACTAGAGAAGAATGAAAAGTATATTTATTACCTGATGATTTGATGTGCTAGTTATTTTTCGTTTCCAGTGTTATTTATATTTAATGTCATAAATATTTATACTTAATGTTGTTATTTATATATTAGTGATCATCCTATCCCAGGTGAATTAAAATCTGCATTTTGAGACCTTTGCATTTAATAGAGATTAGTTCTGTTTTTCCTTGACTGTCACATGTAAACATCATTTTTGCTTGACGTTTGCAGCCTTCCTTAGAGATCCAGAAATTGAGATGAGTGGTCTGTTAGTGAGTGGAAACCCAGTCACTGTAAGCTGTAAGGTTCCTGATGTGTACCCTTTTGACCGGCTGGAAATTGAATTACTTAAAGGGGAGAGTATTATGAAGAATAAAATCTTTTTGGAAGATGTAAGTAAGAAATCCCTAGAGACCAAGAGTTTGGAAATGACCTTCATCCCCACCACTGAAGACACGGGAAAAGTTCTTGTTTGTCTGGCTAAGTTACTTATTGATGAAATGGAATTTGAACCCAAACAAAGGCAGAGTACACAGATACTATATGTTAATGGTAAGTACATGCATGATGTATCCACAGTTTAATATGAATTTTTTTTAATCATGGTTGCCAGGAAAGAGTTAACATTAGGTTGATAGTTAAAACCATTGTGAAAAAAATAATTGAAAAGGAACAACAAAATAATGATTATTATAACAAACCACCCCCAGTGCTTAAAACAACTGTTTATTGGCTTATGATTCTAAGCTGGAAATTTGGGAAGAGGTCAGATGGGCAGTTTGTTCAATGTGGTATTAGATGAGCTCATTCATGCATTGTCAGTCAGTTGGCAGGTCAGTGGGGGATGGTCCCAGGTGGCCTCACTCACATGTCTGGGCCTTCTCTGGTGTTTCTTGGCCTTTCTTTCTCCATGTGGTGTCTCTCAAGGAAGGTAGCCTAGGTATAGTCACCAGAGTGCAGTATTTCAAGAGGGTGATCATGAAAGGGGCCTCTTGGGGCCTGGGCTTGGAAGTCCTACTGTGTTACTTCTTCCAGGATATATTGGTCAAAGTTAGTCACAAGGACAGCCTAGATTCAAGGGGTAGAAAAATAGAGTCCACCTTTTCATAGGTGATTCACATAGTTCATGGTCATGTTTAATGTACCATAAATGTCAATATGTACTATCATTGATCATCCATTCTTTGATAGTAAGAGAGTTTCTACAGAATTTATTTCCATTGGAAAATATCCAGGATGTGTCCATATTCTACTCTCTATCGTTCTGTACCTGCTAAAGTAAATGCGGACAGAAACCTGTTTTGGAAAGTTATCAAGATTTATAAACTGTTCTAATCCGCGAATCCATAGCCCAGTTTTGCAACATTATCAAAGTTCTTTGGAACTCGGTGTATAAAGAGTCAAGCTAACAAGTGTCCCCACCTTTTCAGTTGCTCCCGGGGATACAACCATCTTGATCAGCCCCTCCTCCATCCTGGAGGAAGGTAGATCTGTGAATATGACATGCTCTAGCGATGGCCTTCCAGCTCCGAAAATCCTGTGGAGCAGGCTGCTGAGTAATGGGGATCTACAGCCTCTTTCTGAGAATACCACTCTTACCTTAACGTCTACAAAAATGGAAGATTCTGGTATTTATGTCTGTGAAGGCATTAACCAGGTTGGAATAAGCAGAAAAGAAGTCGAATTAATTATCCAAGGTGAGCTAAGTGATTAAATGAGTTATGATTGCTAGTCTTATTTTGGTTGTGTTACTGGTTTTGAAAAAAGTCCTTTTTGAAACAAACAAAATTTTTACTAAAACAGAATGCATTGAGCGTTTTGAAGAGCTCATGATGTTTCCTCTGCACGGAAAACTCCTGGAATAGTACTTCCCCATGAACCATTCCAAGTCACTTATCCCAAAATTCTTTCAACTGCAGGTGGAATCCAGGAACTGTGCCAAGAGTTCCAGTTACACTTACAAGGCATTGATTATGGCATTGAAATAAGGATAGGAAGATGTATATATGTATTTTGAAATTACTTAGGACTAAAGCTACCTTATCTAGCTGGATTAAACTCTGAGTGGCAATCTCACAAGATGCCTGCTAGTGTGTGCTTAGGAGCCTAAGAAGGCACTTAAACATTTGATAAATTCTGAGATTGAGTAGCAGTGACCATGCCCTCTGGTTTATCAGTTTAATGGCATAGAATCACTAGGGTGGATGAAGTTAGCAGATCCAGACCCATTCTTGCCAGGATGGAGAGGCAAGACTGAGAACAAAACAATTCCTAGTTGACAGGATGAAGCCGTAGGCAGTTTTGGGCAAAATCATGAAGTGATTTGGATTTCCCTCATACCTTCCCTTTTGGGGTTCAAGGTTCTCTTCTTCACTAGAGCAGTCAGTTCCGCTCTTACCCCTTGGTATTGTTTCCACTAAGATATTAGTGACTTTCTTGTTACATCATTACAATAATAATTTGTATTTTAAAGGAAGAACTTGGCAGGGCAATGCACTACCTTAAAGAAAGCCCTTAGGATGTAGCTCTGGTTGGGGAAAGAGTATCAAATCAAGTCACAAAACAGATGAACTTAATGGGAATCTCACTTATAAAATGGTGATGTGGTACCTCCCTCCACGGGTTGCGTATTAACAGAGATGTTGTATGTCAAGTACTTAGCCCAGGATAATTGGTGTTGTTAAGGATTGTAAGCACAGCTTAATTTCTTTTTTTTTTTTTTTAAAGAAGATGTTGGGGGTAGGAGTTTATTAATTAATTTATTTATTTTTGGCTGTGTTGGGTCTTCGTTTCTGTGCAAGGGCTTTCTCCAGTTGTGGCAAGCGGGGGCCACTCTTCATCGCGGTGCGCGGGCCTTTCACTGTCGCGGCCTCTCTTGTTGTGGAGCACAGGCTCCAGATGAGCAGGCTCAGTAGTTGTGGCTCATGGGCCTAGGTGCTCCACGGCATGTGGGATCCTCCCAGACCAGGGCTCGAACCCGTGTCCCCTGCATTAGCAGACAGATTCTCAACCACTGTGCCACCAGGGAAGCCTAATTTCTTGATCTGGGATTGTCCAGCTCAGAACTCAGAAGCCTGTAATGGCCTTTATACTTAAAGAAATATTTGCACAGCAGTGTGACCAGAAAAAAAAAAGTTCTTTTTCACATTTGAAACCTACAGCTGTTTTTAAAACACTTATTCGTTGGCTAGGCTGGGTAAAGAATTATATTAAGGGACATGAAAGAAGCATAAGAGTTGTCTTCTTTTATTTAAAATGTGATCATTTACAACAATCCAGTAAATGCTTGACTTCTTTAATTACCCCTCTAAATGTTTAATGCAAACAGTAAGCACAAACACCATCTTGACAGCTATTGTTACTGTCATTAAATTAATATGGGATTGGTTTATATTTCATTCAGTCAGAGGTATCTTTAAATTCTTTCCACAGTTGCTCCAAAAGATATACGACTTACAGCTTTTCCTTCTGAGAGTGTCAAGGAAGGAGACACTGTCATTATCTCCTGTACATGTGGAAATGTCCCCCAAACTTTGATAATCCTGAAGAAAAAAGCAGGGTCAGGCTACATAGTGCTGAAGTCTACAGATGGTGCATATACCATCCACAGGGCCCAGTTGGAGGATGCGGGAGTATACGAATGTGAATCTAAAAATGAAGTTGGCTTGCAATTAAGAAGCATAACACTTGATGTTAAAGGTTTGTTTTTGTTTTTGTTTTTTATTATTTTTTATAATCGGTCAGAGGCTTGGTGAATTGTAACGAATTTCAAGGATTAGGTGAATGAGTGAGCAAAATGGAACTGAATTCCATGATGATTATGGTTATTTCTTAGTCTTTCCTAAAATAATCACGCACAGCTGCTCTATCCTATGGAGTCAGCCAGGAAGTTGACATTAATCAATCATTGGTCAGTGTAGAATTCCCGTTTGCTTTTTTAAACGTTGACAATTCATCATTGGTCTCTGAGGTCCTGCATTTCCAAAGTGTTTAAATGTATTTTCAAAACCTTTCCCTGAGGGTTATAAGGAAACTAGAGAAGTAGAATTGGCACATGGAAAAAGAAAAGTTCTATCCAGACCCTTTTCCTTCCTACCAGAAGAGAGTGTCACTCTCTGAACACGGAGTAAGTACATATTTTCTGGATTGACTCTCTTCAGGAAAATAACTGAGTATGGTGATCTTAATGCTGAATAACATAAAGGAAACTCTAGACTACAGAACTGTCTCCTTAGAAAATCCAAGCTCCTTGTCCATTTTACCCCATTCTGATGGAGAGAGGGAGGGAGGGGGCAGTGGCCCCAGCAGAGAAACTTCAGAAGCCTCTTTATCTCCTAACCCCTTGTGTGAACACACAGTAGGATCTGTTGATCTTATCAGTGGAAGCAGAACACGTCAGACTTTACTACCCTGTCTCCCACTCCTTGAGTGCTAATGAGCTCCCATTGTGTGTTGGAAGCCAAAATTGAAGTGAACATTCTTGCAAACAAATGCCAATTCTTAAGAGCCTCTGGCACTGGGCTCTCAGAGTTAGCAACTACTCATCAGTGTAAAGAAAATTTAAACGTGGGTCAGAAAATGGATAAAAATTTTACTCATCTGGCCAAATCTCTCAAGATTACAAGACCTTACCATATGTTTTCTTGTCTTCATGGTACCTCCTCAGAACACAACAATATCAATACATATACCTAGAAATGTTAAAGAAGGGGAAAATATCACGATTACATGTAAAACTTTTAGTCATCCACCTGCAGTGATTATCCTGAAAAGAGTTGATCTGGCCAATGAAGTTACTATGTGTTCAAAGAATGGAACATTTACCTAGTATCATGTTACTCAAAGTGACACAGGGATGTATGCAATCAGTGCTTCCAATGAGGTTGGGGATGTTTCTGGACGGATTGAGATCTTGGTTATGAGTAGGTTGAAATTCATTTATTCCTATTTAATCCTCAATGCCTCCAGAACACCTTTAATTAAGCCTAGTCCCAGGAACTTGGACTCCTAACATTTTTATATTTCTTTTTGTAGTTAACGATTCTCTTTTAAAGACACACCAAAGCTTCTTCTCCACTTTTTATCTCTCATACATTGCTGTCTTTACTAATTGCTTTATTAAGTTAGTAACTTACATATTTGCCATTTTTCACTCATTATTTAAATGAACAAATTGAAGCACATTAGGCACTCAGCTAGTACCTCCAAACTAAATATGGTTTAAAATAACTACAAATGAATGGAAACAAAAATTTGACATTTTTCCTGGGAATTTTCAACTAGTCATCTTTTGTAATTAGCTGAGTTTTAAAATTAATTTTTTTTTTTTTTACAAATATATTTGCTTGAATGTATTCCAGTGATAGAACTGGTTGGGAGTCTTTAGGATTTTCAGTGTTGATACAGCTAATAGAAAATTGTATTTGAAGGTTGCCCTGGTAACCAACTCAACAGCGAATTTGTATTTTACTGCAGATATCTGAGGGGAAAACAAAAGGCAAAAGATAATATGTATTAAATTGAAAAGAAAACAATAGGAGCAGAGATACCATTGCTCAGCAGGTTATCAATATTGATGCTTAACCATAATTATGATAATGGAAATTCTATTGAAATATTACCCTTGTACTCTGACTAGTTCTACTCTAGCAAGGGAAAGTAGAAAAATAGGCAATTATCATTATGTTTATGGTGAAGTGTTTTTGACCTCAATAATTCAAAAACATGGACTCCCTGTCATCTGACTCCAATGATTCTTTTCTTCTTGGTTGATCTCCAGTGATTAGAAACTCCTAGAAGTAAAGCAATGATTATCAAGGTCAAATCACTCATTTCTTCCAGGACTGAGACAATATATACCTCACTTGAAGAAACGATATTTGTGAGGTCATACAATGCTGTGCAAATGTAAATATAAATAGAGATGAAACTTCAGTAAATACCATGTTATCTTCTATAGATGTTCTTATAAGGTTAAGATATTAAATAGTATTGTAGGGGTCAGATGATTTTTGTAAGTAGAAAGAGTACTAATTTTAAAGTTTTTGTATACTATTATCTTATATACCCAATTTACAACAAAATGTCAAAATGACAGGATGTAGAAAGAAAAAAATATATTACTATTCAAAAGATATTTATTGGGTGCAAGCTACTCCAAGCAGGGAGCCAGGTACTGGCTATTCAGTGGTGGATCAAAAAGAAACTAGATACATGTGCTTATGTAATTCACAGTCTGAAGGAGGAAGACAAAATTAATAGATAAGCAAACAAATGTTTAACTATAAGCTGTGATTAGAGCTATGGAGGGAAAGTGTAGTGGGTTATATAACTATATTAGGAAAAAAAGTATATTAGGGTTTCTTGTTTAGGCTGGAGGAGATGCAGGTCAGAGAATGTCTCTCTGAGTAAGTCATATTTAAGCTAAAACATAATGCTATCCAAAAAACTTCATATTATCAAGAAGTGATATAAATGCTGAAGAGGAATAATGTATATTAAGATGCCCTACTTCAGAGATACAAAATATAAAGTTTTCTATATATCTCTAAAAAGCCATCGACAACAATTCTTTCCCTTACTATCTTATATGTGGTGTTTGACTATAATGGTTACACTCTAGGTGTTACAAGACTTTTCTTGGAGAACTGTTTAGTTATTTTAATTCATAATGATCAGAGTCCTAGTTCTTTAGTATATGTTTCTATTTCCCAAAGCAAACCCTCTTCTCCAATTCTTGCTCTTCCAAATGAGTCCTAAAAAGTTGCTCCCTTCCTTCCATTCTGCTATTGAACCTGAATCTATTTGAATCCAAGTTTGTGGAAATCAACAACTGTCATCTTTAGACTCATCATGACCATAGCAACTGCTAACTGATTATTTAAATAATTCAAAGAAATATGTATTTTGGGTCCTGTTGGTTCTTATCACTACTTTGATTCACTTCTCTTTAGAGGACGAGTTGTACTGTTAAAATAAAACATGTAACTATTATTCTTAAACAATTTCTTTTTATACTAGACATTAATTGCATCCATTTTGTTATTTTCCAGGAAGAGAAAGTAACAAGCATTATTTTTCTCCTGAACTTCTCGTGCTCTATTGTGCATCCTCCTTAATAATACCTGCCATTGGAATGATTATTTACTTTGCTAGAAAAGCCAACATGAAAGGGTCATACAGTCTTGTAGAAGCACAGAAATCAAAAGTGTAGCTAATGTTTGAAATGTTCAATCAGAGACACTATTTATCAGTTCAAATCCTCAGTACTGCTCATCATTCCACGAGGAAAACAACAAGCTAGGAGTGCAGACTTCCTTGAATGTAGTGAACTCTTGGAAAGAAATGGCTGCCTATGCCCCTTGTTGTGAGCAAGAAGCCAAAGGAAAACTTCTGCCTAAAAAATAGGCACTACCTTTGAGATGTGACGACTGTAGTAGTTTCTTGATGTGTATATGCAATAACATGATTTGTATATATGTAAAATAAAACTATGCCATAGGAAGATTGCTTGGAATATCAGCACACTATAGTCACATTTCTATAATTATTAAAATGTTGCTTGAATTGACTGTTATAACTTAAAACATCTTAATATTGATTGGCAGCTGAACTATGTCATCTTTTTAATATTTTATTTCCTTTAACAAAATTTTATTCCTATAAAGTTCATAGACAACAATTCCATGTTTTGTAAAGATGTTAGGATTTTATATTGCTATAGGCAAATGATAAACCAAGAGGACACTGGGTTGACTTTCAGGTACTAAACACTTCAACCTATGGTATAATGGTTGATTGGATTTCTCTGGATGGTACTAATATGGTACAGAGACGTTTTATGATGTTGTTTGTTCATCAGACTCTTGTGTAACTTTCCCAATGTGGTCTAAAAATGCAACTGCTTTTGATTTTCTTTTGTAAATGTTTAGGGTTTTTTGTATAGTAAAGTGATAATTTCTGGAATTGAAAGAGTTGTGTGTTTATTTATTATAAATTGCCTCCTTTAATCATGTTGCAGCTCTTTGTGAAATGTCAAGTTCAAAGACCAAAGAGTTCAAACCCATAGAACTAATAAGCAGATACTTGAAGTATGGTCCTCAGATTACTTTTATCAGAATCATCATGGGAACTTGACAAACATTCACATTTCTTGGGGCCATCCTAACCTATTGAACTGAAATATCTGGTTTTGTGACCTTGGAATCTGCAATTAAAAAATTTTTTAAATATAGTATACACAGAAAGAGTGAATGCAGATGAACATACACATATTAAAGGGCAGCAAGTGAACACCTGTATGTACCACTAAGGCCAAGAGATAGAGCATTACTATTCTTCAGAACCTCTTAGATGCTACTCACTGATTGCAGCTCTCTTACTGAGGCATAAGCGATATCTTGAATTATACATTAACCATTCCCTTTCTTTGGAGATTTTATACCTATATAGGAAACCCTAAGTAGAACATTATTTTGTTTGCCAACTTTTGAATTTTACATAAAAATAATCAAACAATATATTTGTCTATGACTTTATTCACACAAAATTATGTTTTTGAATAATTCATCCATATTGTATTTAGCTTTGTATATTCATTATAAGATTTTGCTACAGCTTATTTATACATTCTAGTGTTGATGGATATTTGGGCTGTTTCCATTTTTACAATACTGATCAAAGCGTCTATAAACACTGTTTTACATGTTCCTGACTAACATGTGTAAGAGTTAACTTAGGGTACAATAATTCCTATAAAATGTATACATTCTAATGAAATTGCTGGGGTGTAGGAAATGTACACTTTCAGGTTTATAAGGAAAGCCAAACTATTTTCTGAAGTTATTGAAATAATTTATACTCCCACCAGCAGTGAATAAGAGTTCACATTACTAAATGGCTTACCAAAATTTGGCATTGTCTGACTTAAAAATTTGCCTTTCTTATGGGTATAAAATGATTTTCCATAATGGTTTAAGTTTGCATTTTCCTGATTATTAGTGAGGTTGAACATCTTTTCATACATTTAACAACTCTTTGGGTTTAGGATCATTTGAGCTGGAGATACATATATATTCTGGATACCTGTCCTTTGTTGGTTTCCCCTACATATTCTTCTGGGAATTTTATAGTTTTAGGTCTTATGTTAAGTCTTAATCTACTTTGAGTTGATTTTTGTGTATGGTGTAAGATAATCTCATCTGTTCTTTACTGCATATTTCCTTTTCTTTTCTGCCTTCTTTTGGATTGATTGTTATATTTTTAGTAGTTATTACTCTCTGTTTTTGTTTTTAGTAGTTGCTTTAGGATTTATAGTACATCTTTAAATATTACACCACTTCACATATGAGAACTTTATAATATATATTTTCTTATCTCCCCTTTCCAGCTTTCGTGCTAAGATATTTCTATTTTACAGGTGTAATAAACCCCACAATACATTGCTGTTGTTTTTTACTTTAAAAAGTCAATTATCTTTTAAAGATATTTGAAAATTAAGAAAATTTTTATGTTTAACTGCATATTTACCGTTTCTAGTACTCATCATTCTTTTCTGTAGATTCAGATTTTCCTCTGCCATCATTTTCCTTCTGTTTAGAAACATCCTTTAACTTTTCTCATAGTACATACATGTTTGCTGGTAATGAATTCTTTTCTGAGAACGTCTCTGGGTTATTTTTTTTTTTTGAGTTTTCATTTTGAAAGATAGTTTTAATAAAATGAATATATAATTTAATTAACAAATTTATACATTCAAATGGTTATGCTATTTTATAAACATACAATAATTATGTTCCATTAAATTACAATGTAATTTACAGAGACAGGTATCATCTTGTTGCCTCACATAAGTTTTCAGGTCAGTAGTTTCCTCCAATGTGGAAGTTAATCAGATAAATGGTCAGAGAACTTTATTGGTATAGAATTCTAGATTGACAAGGTTATGTTTTTGTTTTTGCTTTTGTTCTTTAAAAATGTTTCACCTTCTTCTAAATCTGCTTATCTTTGTTCTTTAAATGTAACATCTTTTTTATCTCTTGTTGTTTTTAGGATATTTTTAACACTGGCTTTAAGAAATTTGATTATGATGTGCCTTCATATAGTTTTCTTTATGATTTGTGTGTTTGTGTGTGTGTGTGTGTGTGTTTGTGTGTTTTGGTTTGTTAAGATTCTTAGATCTGTGACTTTATAGTTTTCATTAAGTTTGGAAAAATTTCAGCCATTATTTCTTCAAAAAATTTTTTTCCGTACCACCCACCTCTTCCCTTTTGTAAACTCCAATACAGATACAAAAGGGTGCTTAGCATTGTCCCATAGCTCACTGATGCTCTGCTTCTTTGTTCTAGTCTTTTTTCTATTTGTGTTTCATTTTGAATAGTTTCAATTGCTATGTTTTCAAGTTTACTAATCTTTTCTTCTACATTGTTTAATCTGCTATTACTCAATGTGTGTTTTTTAAAATAATCCCAGTAGTAGTTTTCATGGCTAGTGGTTCTACTTGGGCCTTTACTTACCATGTTCAAGTTTCCTTCACCTTCTTGAATGTGTTGGATATCATTACAATAACTTCTAATGTTCTTGTTGCTAATTCTATCATATGTGTCATTTCTGGGTCTGTTTCTATTGATTGGCCCATCTCTTTAATATGAGTCATACATTCCTGCTTTTTTTGTGGCCTTTAATTTTTTATCAGATGCAAGACATTGTGAATTTTACCTTGCTTGGTGCTGGATATATTCATATTCTTATAAATATTCCTGAGCTTTTCTTCTAAGTCATAGCTAAGTTACTTGGAGAAATGTTGACCCTTTTGAGGTTTCTATTTTCTTTATTTTTATTTTTTATTTATTTATTTTTTTTGCGGTACGCGGGCCTCTCACTGTTGTGGCCTCTTCCGTTGCAGAGCACAGGCTCCGGACACGCAGGCCCAGCGGCCATGGCTCACGGGCGCAGCCGCTCCATGGCACAAGGGATCCTCCCAGACCAGGGCGCAAACCCTTATCCCCTGCATCGGCAGGCGGACTCTCAACCACTGCGCCACCAGGGAAGCCGTTTTTTATTTTTTAAGTATTGTTTTGTGAGACTGGAGCCACCTTTAATCCAGAGCTAATTTTCTTTTATTACTGAATCAATACTCTTTTGAGTATTCTACCTGATATCCTATGATTTATGAGTTTTTCCCACTCTTGTTGAAGGGAGCACAAACTATGCTTTGTCCTGTGGAAACCCAAGAATTGTTCCCCTTGCTCTTATTGGGTGGCTCTTTCCCCATATGTGGGTAGTTTTCTTACAAAGGAAACTGTCATAGCCCAGCTTGAGGAAGACTTGGAGATTTTCTGAAGATTTCCAGAGCTCTCTCTGTGTAGCTCTCTCCTCTCTGGAACTCTGTCCTGCACACTTTACCAACCCTAGCCTCTCTCAACTTCTAAACAATTCTCAGTTTCAGGAAGTCCCAAGGCTCTGCCTGAGTTCCCTCTCTCTTCAAGTTATAGCCTGGAAACTCTTTCCAGGCAGTAAATCTGGGCAATCAGAAGACTTACCTCATTTGTTTCCACTCTCGCCAATATCACTGTCCTTTGCAACCTCCTATCCAAAGACTGAAAAACATTGTTTCATATATATTCTCTGGCTCTGTCATTATTTCAATTGTAATGGTAAATCCAACCCCTTACCTTGACTAGAAATAGAAGTCTGAACTCACTTTTAATCAAAGAATACTGCTAGAAACACTCTCTAGAAATTTTTTCTCTATTTGTTGTAGGAATGTTTATTTTATATTTTACACTTCTCTGCTCCACATTATAAGGATCCATATAAGAGATTAATTTTAGAATACAATGCAGGAAACAACATTTACCTGAAGAAATTAGTTTTCTTCTAAATCATGATTAAGGAGATTAATATAAAAGACCTGTCTTCTTTATTCTTTGATCAACCAGGAGATTCTTAGTCAAATTTACATATTAACTATAGCATATGTGTGGTATTTTATGGACTATTTTGTTTGTTTGAGTGCTATTTTCCCCTTGGTTACATCTGTACCAGTTTGCATTTTCTTCTGCCTCTTGTGCCTTTTCCTTACATTTATATTTTATTAAACACTTTCTGTAAGTTACCTCATATTTAATGGAAAGGCTAGAATACAAAGAAGTAAACCAAAAATTAAAATAGTTTGTGTATACGTGGTACCTTGAAAGCATAAGCATGAACAAAGTAGTCTAGATGAATTCTTTATATTCACTCTTTCCATTGGAGAACAAAACCCATGGAGTTGGTGAACAGGATAAATGTGGTTGGAAAAGAAGACAAGAAATCTTTGGAGCTTAAGTGCTGTCCACTGAGGAGGGTTCTAGATCAAATGTCACTGTGTAGACCAGCGATATTTGGGGTACTAGGAAGAAATGGATGCCTCAGGTTGTGGTTTGGAGAGTGATAAGTATACTGAAAAAGAGAAATAGGAGATGAAGGAAAGCCTTGGGTTTTTCACAATGTTGCTAAGAAAGAACTCTGATCTTTTGTGTTTTAAGACACATGTTGTGCTACTTGTGTGTCTGATGATCTAATCAGAACCTGTGGGTATGTAAATATGTCTATCTTAACATATAAGCTTCAAAGAGAGCCAGTAACATTCTATCACTTTGAGTCTCTTTAAATAGGTCCGTTGATGGGAGGGATATAATGTTTCACTAAAATGATTTTTCTGAGTAAAGATAATGTAGATAATCTTATAGTGAGTATGAAGACGTGCCCTAAATCATGAAGGTGGTAGGCAAAGAACTGAAGTTTTGGAAAAGCTGAACTTGGGGGGTTTTCTCTTTAGTGTTGTGTATGGACCACTAGTATATACAACACACTTCTCTGTTGGATTGTTTAATTTTTGGTCAATACATAATATTCATTTATTTATTTACTGTTATTATTATTTACTGTTATGGTGATAACTTTCAACCTCTCTATGCTGAGTGGGTTCTGAGAGAAGAGCGTTATAACTTACTTAGAATAAGAGCTAAGAGCAATAGAACAATATCAAGGCATTATTCGTATTAGGTTGAAATATATGAGGTTGTCAGTCAAAACCTGTCCAATATCAGCAATTCACATGGTTTAACTTGTGTATCAGTGTTAGGTTTATATGTTGTGTAACACACCACCCCAAAATTCTGTGGCTTAAAATGACAACCATTTTATTTTATTTTATTTTTATTATTTTTTACATCTTTATTGGAGTTTAATTGCTTTACAATGGTATATTAGTTTCTGCTTTATAACAAAGTGAATCAGTTATACATATACATATGTTCCCATATCTCTTCCCTCTTGCATCTCCCTCCCTCCCACCCTCCCTATCCCACCCCTCTAGGTGGTCACAAAGCACCGAGCTGATCTCCCTGTGCTATGCGGCTGCTTCCCACTAGCTATCTATTTTACATTTGGTAGTGTATATATGTCCATGCTTCTCTCTCACTTTGTCACAGCTTACCATTCCCCCTCCCCATATCCTCAAGTCCGTTCTCCAGTAAGTCTGTGTCTTTATTCCTGTCTTACCCCTAGGTTCTTTATGACATTTTTTTTCTCTTAAATTCCATATATATGTGTTAGCATATGGTATTTCTCTTTCTCTTTCTGACTTACTTCACTCTGTATGACAGACTCTAGGTCTATCCACGTCACTACAAATAGCTCAATTTCGTTTCTTTTTATGGCTGAGTAATATTCCATTGTATATATGTGTCACATCTTCTTTATCCATTCACCCGATGATGGACACTTAGGTTGCTTCCATGTCCTGGCTATTGTAAATAGAGCTGCAATGAACATTTTGGTACATGACTCTTTTTGGATTTTGGTTTTCTCAGGGTATATGCCCAGTAGTGGGATTGCTGGGTCATATGGTAGTTCTATTTGTAGTTTTTAAGGAACCTCCATACTGTTCTCCATAGTGACTGTACAAATTCACATTCCCACCAGCAGTGCAAGGGAGTTCCCTTTTCTCCACACCCTCTCCAGCATTTATTGTTTCTAGATTTTTTGATGATGGCCATTCTGACTGGTGTGAGATGATATCTCATTGTAGTTTTGATTTGCATTTCTCTAATGATTAATGATGTTGAGCATTCTTTCATGTGTTTTTTGGCAGTCTGTATATCTTCTTTGGAGAAATGTCTGTTTAGGTCTTCTGCCTATTTTTGGATTGGGTTGTTTGTTTTTTTGTTATTGAGCTGCATGAGCTGCTTGTAAATTTTGGAGATTAATCCTTTGTCAGTTGCTTCATTTGCAAATATTTTCTCCCATTCTGAGGGTTGTCTTTTGGTCTTATTTATGGTTTCCTTTGTTGTGCAAAAGCTTTGAAGTTTCATTAGGTCCCATTTGTTTATTTTTGTTTTTATTTCCATTTCTCTAGGAGGTGGGTCACAAAGGATCTTGCTGTGATTTATGTCATAGACTGTTCTGCCTATGTTTTCCTCTAAGAGTTTGATAGTTTCTGGCCTTACATTTAGGTCTTTAATCCATTTGGAGCTTATTTTTGTGTATGGTGTTAGGGACTGATCTAATCTCATACTTTTACATGTAGCTGTCCAGTTTTCCCAGCACCACTTATTGAAGAGGCTGTCTTTTCTCAGTTGTATATTCTTGCCTCCTTTATCAAAGGTAAGTTGGCCATATGTGCATGGGTTTATCTATGGGCTTTCTATCCTGTTCCATTGATCTATCTTTCTGTTTTTGTGCCAGTACCATACTGTCTTGATTACTGTAGCTTTGTAGTATAGCCTGAAGTCAGGGAATCAGTAATCAGGATTCCTCCAGCTCTGTTTTTCGTTCTCAAGATTGCTTTGGCTATTTGGGGTCTTTTGTGTTTCCATACAAATTGTGAAATTTGTTGTTCTAGTTCTGTGAAAAATGCCAGTGGTAGTTTGATAGGGATTGCATTGAATCTGTAGATTGCTTTGGGTAGTAGAGAATGACAACCATTTTATTATGTTTAATGATTCTTGGGCTGACTAGGGTGGGCTGCATGGGTTTGTGCTCTTCTTCTTCATGGGTTTGGGTCAGTTGTCTAGGGGCTTGAGTAGGCTGGAATATTCAATGTGATTCACCCACATGGCCGATAATTACTGCTGGCTGTCAGCTGGGAGCTCACCTGTGGCTGTCAAAGACAACCTTGGCTCTTTGCTTTGTAGTATGGGTTCCTCACATGTCTTGGGTTTGGACGTCTCAGACTATTATTTCTACTGCATTCTCAAAGCCAATTCACAAGGCCAGCCCAGATTCTGAGGGTTGTGGGTAGGAGGTAGCTCCACATCTTGATGTGTCTGGGAATTTACAGAGTGAAGAGGAAATATTGGGGACCATCTCTGGAGATCAGTTACCATCAAAAAACATTCTCTGATGAATGTAAGAAAGACCATTCAGGTGAGTTTTACTCAAATAAGGGCACAAAGTGATAAGTGAGCAGTATAACAGTGGATGCTATTAGTTCCTTAGTGTGTGCCAATAAAAATTACAATGTTGAAGACAATACTGTGACATGAAAATATTCAAAAATTTTGATGCATAATCTAAAAGGAATAATAAGATGTGTGCCCAAATAGCCATAATTCAGGTAAAAATTGATGCATAGGTAAAGATAAAACTGAGAGGAGAAAAACACTGACTCTGGCCAGGAGAGATAGAAGGACTCAGGCACAGCTCCATGAAGGAGGTGCTATTCAAGCTGCATCTTGAAACAAGGGATAAGATGTAGACAAGTCACTATAAGGAAGGGCAGAGACATTCAATGTGAAGTGGAAAGAGTGAGCATGGGTATAGAGGGAGCAAAGACCTTTGACTTCTATGTAAAGAAGAGGCAACCAGCCCATTTGGCAGAAACATGGGAAAGTGTAAACAAGTACAGTAAGAACTGAAGTTGGAAAAGTGAGTTGTAGCAAATTGTGGGAGGCCTTGAATGCTGACTTGGAAGTTTGGGCTTTGTTCAGGAGTAAGAGCCATTGAAAGGAACCAACAGGAGCAGGGCAATGCTCTAGGAGGTTGACACCTCATGTTCATCTGATATTTTCTATCTATACCTTTGTCCCCTGACTATTCCCAGAGACTCCCCTCCCAGCTTTCTGCATTTAGTGATAACTTCCTTTCCATTATTTAGTTCCAGGGCTGCCACAGTAGTGAGATATGGGAGAACCATTTTTCTTACATTATATGTGGATAAAACAGAATATTATTTAGCTACTAAAATAACATTTTCAAAAAATATTTATTGGCATGGGGAAATGCCTATGTTCCAGTAAAGAAATAACAAAATAATAGATTAATAAAAACAGAATAAGAATTGTATGTAAAATGTGAAAACATCATAAAAATCTGAATACTCTGTGTCTATATGCATACGCACATAGAGAGAGGAAAGGAGATCACAGTGTTACATTGACAGTGGTATTATGGGTATTTTTATTTTATTTATACCAAATAAAATATTTGGTATGAATATTTTTCCAAATTAGAATGACTAAATTTTTTTAGTCATTCTAATGACTAAATTAGAATGACTAATTCTAATTAGTTTTCCAAATTAGAAAGTATTAGAGTTATAGTCAAAAAAGTTATCTTCTAGTGTGTTAACCACTGCAAGTAAGTCTTCAAATGGCAACCAAGTAAAAATAGCATCCTACCTGAACTTGAGACTTGGAATTCTCAAAGACCTATAAATATTTAGGGCTCTGCGATCCAGACATAGAGTGAGACAGCTGCTTTGGCTCTCTGAGTATTTGAGTGTTTGCTCTGAAGAGAATAAAAAGGAGAGGAAGGTACTTGAACAACCTTTCACCACTAAACCACCTCTGGAATTTCTAAATAAGGCCTTGGAGGGAGGGAAGGTGACATAAAGAGCCTGCACACCATCACTCCACACTCTCACAGGACTTGGGGAATGACGCAGCCAGAATTACTTGGAGACACTGAAGTGAAATATTGAGGTTTAAACCTCAATATTTCACCAGCTATCCAGCCGACCTCAGGTTCCTTATACAAATTTTGTTACTTTATGCCTCAAGAATCATTTGTTCACTCTTTTCCAGTCTTGCATAATTTACTACTGTGGGAATCTGATAATACTTAAGCAGATAAAGAAAGACGTGAGGAAATCCTGGGAAAAGAGTAAAACTGCCACATTATTATTTTAAATTACTGTGTTTGAGCAACTGAATTTACTAATTCATTTTATTTCTTCAGAAATTTTCAACCAGGTAGCTCTGCAATTTTGTTTACATCTTTGATATAATAAAAGAGTATACTACTTTACACCTCTTCCAGTTTCACCCTTGCTAAGAAAAGTCTGCTTTTTGGCCCTTCTTTCTGCCATGCAAAGGGGACATGGGCTCCTCTAGGATTTATCTGAGTAGCACTAGTCTTAATTTTTCAAACTGTCTGAACAAAGTAAAGAAACTTTAGGAGTCTTTTAAATAGAGTTTTTATAGCTTTATCAGGAAGAGAAAAGAGAAACGTGACTAATAGTGACAGAGAAATTCTAGGGAACTAGATCTTTCTTTTTCCTATTTCCTTTTGAAGAAGTATATACTCAGGATCTTAGGCTAATAATAGCATAAACCAACTTGTTTCTTTTTCATCAACAAATGAGGTCAACATTAATGACATGCATAGGGGAATAAGGACCTTGAAAGTTTTCTTTCAGCAGTGGTCCCATTGATTCCAGGGTTAGAATGCCTCTGTTTTTCAGGCTGATCAAAACTGGGGAACAAATCCTTGTGTGATGTGTCTGGCACATTTTTAATGAGATGTTGTAAAAAGAACTGATAAGTAATTTTATCAAGAATTTACTGCATGCCTATCCTGGATTAAGTGCTTTGCATGAATTATTTAATACTTACATTAATCCAGCTACGTACTGTTATCTGACCAATAGAAAAATTAAACTAGAATAATTAAGTAATTTTCCTAAGTTCAATAATCGATGGAGCTATTGTTGACCACGGTTTGTCTGATTCCAGAATTGGCACTGTTATTCTCTATACTGTTACTTTTAGTTCATACACATGAAATAGACTTCTACAGGCTTAGTCATCTTTGAAGAACAGATGGCAAGTAATCTTAAAAAAGAAATCTATCTTAGGTCTTCAGTTTGTTATGGGAAGGAAGAAGGGCTGATAATATTGTTCAGATAAGTTTTTGTGGTATGTTTTCTGAAGAGCATAAGAACCCCAGATTCCTTATGTTAAATATCCAACATTGTTCACTGGACACTAATCTCCTTTCTGTTGAATTTAAAATAAACATATAGGTTACTATGTTTAAGTGGCCATCTGCCATCATGAGCAAACTCTTGAGGAAATCGCTTTGGACTTAAGGTATAGCACATGTTTGATCATTATGTGTATTTATACTTTTTGAATTTGGAAACCTTGAAAGAAAGAGGTTAAAAGTCAGCAAGAAGGAAAATGGGGGAAAAAAAGAATAATTTTAAAAGGCAGAATGAGTGCTTTATAGTGTTCTGTACTAGTGCGTGTAAGAAAGAATTAAAACTGTAAGATACAGAGAGTAAAGAAAATCTAATTAATGTGTGTTTAGCTGAAACTGATCATTTTGGAAAAGAGAAGTTTAGCCCAAATTTTTGTGTGATAGGCCCAATAATGACCCCCCCACCCCCCAAAAAAGTGTTCATGCCCTAATCCTTGGAACCTATGAATATGGTACTTTATATGGTAAAAAGGCATTTTGCAGATAGGATTAAGATCTTGAGGTGAGGAGATCACCCTGGATTTCTGAAGTGAGTCCAATGTAATCAGAAAGGTCCTTATAAGAGGGAGACAGAAGGGACAGGATCATTTTAAAATTTTTAAATTAATTCCATTTTAGTTTCTTTCCTAAATTCTTAAAATGGATATTAAATTCTTCTCTCCCCTTTGATTTTTTAATATTTCTTTTCATTAATAATGAAGTCATTTAAGAATATATATATGTTTTCCTCTGACTACAGTGTTTTCTAGGTTCTATAGGTTTTGGTAGAATGTCTCTTTTTTACTCCTCTCTAGATAGGTTAGTTATCTTTTCACTTTTGATTTCTGTTTGATCCAAAAATTATCTAGAAGAGTCAGTCTTAATTTCCAAGAAATTCCAAATTTTTGTTCATGCCACCATTATTAGTAAACATTGTCTTAGAAGTTCTAGATAATGCAAAACAACGAGAACATAAAATAACTAGTCTCAAAACGATGAGATCAACTTATCTGCTTTTGCTGATGGTATGAACACCCAATAAATCTGAGTAACAACCACAACAATAACAAGCAGTAATGGTAAAAATAGGTGGATACTAGATGAATATTCAAATATCAATAACTTTATTTTAATAATAAGGGCCTAGAAATAGAAATGAGAAAAAATTTTCTCAATATTGACAAACACTACAAAATAATTAGGGATAAATTTGTCAATATAATTTATAAAGAAAACTATAAAATCTTATTGAAAGACATAAAGTATTGAAAAGTATACAACAAGCTCAAAGACAATTTATTTAGAAGTAGCTATGCTCACCACTGTACCACCAACACTGCCTGACAAACAATTTATCTGGAAAGAGTTTTTGCAATGCTAAGTTTGAGCAGAGAATAAATAACAATAATACACAAAAATTTTTTAAACTGATAAAAAGAGACAAGCAACCAAACAGGAAAATGGGCAAAGAGTCTGAATATTCACAATAAGAACAAATTCACAGAAGTGAAAATCAAAAAGATCAAAAAACATATGAAAATATGTGCAAACTTAATAGTAAAGATATTGCAAATGTTTAATAATGAACTCATCAAAGATTAAAATCCAACACAAAATACTTATTGCTAAAAGAGCTGTGAGAAAAGCAATGCTCCTATACATGGCTGGGAGAAATGCAGATAAAGTCTTTGGGAAAAGGAATCTAGCAACATCTATTTTTTTAATACAAATAACTTAGCTCTTGGGACTCTCTAGATATAAAAGCATCCGTTCACAAGAAGGCATATATGCTGGAATATTTTTTGCAGGAGTATTCACATGAAGAAAAGCTAAGAAAAATTAATGTGTCCTCATTCATCCATTCAGAAAGTATGTCTTTACTGGACTGTTAGGTGCTTTGCTCTTCACTAGACGCTATGAAGTATAATAAAGGGCTCCCACCTTCAGAAAACTATGGTTGTAGCCGAGGAGCCAAGACATACAGACACAGTTACATAATAGAACAGGATATTCCAGACCCTAAGCAAAGGCTAGGAGAGCCAGCGGGGTAGGGGTTCGTGGGGAGGGGGGGTGGCGCGGGTGGAGGAGAGAAAAGGGAGGGTGTGTTCTGGGGATGGCGAATGAGTCCATTAGAGAGGAGAATCACAGCCCAATTACAAAGAAAAAGGAATCCGCTAATTCTTGACTAATCCTGATGAATGGAGGTAGATTGCATAGAAACAGCATAGAAAGGGGAGCTTGACATGGACCCTGTTAAGATTCTAAAGCTTTTAAAAATAAAAATGGAGCAGTAATAATCAGAACTTGAAAGGGGAAAGAAAGTTAAGACAAACTAGTTTTTATTTTTCATGAAGCCTCTAAATAAAAGGAATGCAATAGACGTGATGAAATCAAAGTTTTGGCAAGGGTTTGATAAAGTTTTTTTAAATGTTTGGAGAGGATGTGGAACAGTTAGAATAACTGGTTAAATGACTACCCAATGCGTACTAGGTGTACTATTGATCAGTACCTAGAGGAAGTCTCGTATGTGGAGGAATCTCATCTGTTATAAGCACATGGATGTGTTTCAATCAGTTGTGTGTGAAGAGGAATTTGTTACTAACGCTAAGAAGTAAATCAACATGGATTCAACGTTTTCTATCTGATAATATGTCCCTCACTGGCATTCAGATGGTTTCAGTGAATGCGAGATGAGTGGGAGTTACAATTAGCAGAAGAGAATTGTGCAGAACTCTCCAACACTCATGACATATCTGGACATACCCACGGCAATATGTTGTATATCTGTACATTGCTGCAGAGAAGTTAGTAAAAGCTGCTGCCCTTTGTGGGAAGAAGCATGGCACTCTGACCCCAGCACCGTGATTCGGATCTGAGATGAGACTGAAGCTGAAGCAGGAAGTAACTAATACACTGATTCCAGAACAAGGATTTAAAAAGATCCCAATCATCATCATGGGGAAAGTTACGTAAAAGTTAATAGTAAATAACATAAAGCCCTATTCTAGCCCAAACTGGTCAGAACATAATTGGGACATTAAAAAAAAATTCTTTCCACCATTTATTGTAAAAGGGGCAGTAATAAAAATAAAGCTAATTTTGAGGAAATCAGTCAAGCTGGAGACAATGACTAAAGAAACTGGGATATTTAGATTAGAAACAGGAGACTTAGGGATATGAATTCTGCCATCAAATATTTGAAGCACTATTCAAAGGAATGAGCAAAATAAGAGAAAGAACATAGGGTTTTTAACTCAGTTAGTGGTTGTACTGTTATAGACTTTAGGATTCCTTTTAAACCTGACATTCTAGGAAATCTACAGCATGATTTTATAATAAACCAGGAAGGCTAGGTTCAGAATGTCCAGGGTCCACCCCTGTGATATCAAAGCCAAAGAATAGAATAGAGCCCAAGTTGCTGGGGTCAGTGCCAACAAGTCTTCCTGTGGTGGTAATTCTAAGAAGGGCATCTAGAGGACAAGAAAAAGGGTTAGTTAACAAACAGGAAAGTTGGACAAATGTCATGGTGATAAGAATACAGAACTCAAAGGAAATGATGGCAGAGGCAACTAGAGAAGCCAAAAACTCAGGATGCCATAATCAGAGGGACTGAAATGGATGAAGAAGGTGAAGTAACAGAGCTGGTGGTTAAGGTGAGATGACAGAATGACAAAGCAAGAGTCAGGTTAGGACAAAGATCACTTTAGGTCAAATCTTGTGACAACCATGCTAAGGATAATCTGTGAATGGCACAGAGTAAACACTCAGTAAATATGAGGTATTTTTATTTGCAATTTTGCCCTGATCAGCTGAATTGGAATCAAGTATTTAAATTGACCAGGACATGCTAAATCAGGACCAGATTGTGGTAGGCCTTGAACATCAGCCCTAAGTGTATGGATGTTATCCTGCTGGCAAAAGGAAACACAAAGTTATTTGAACAGAGATGTGCTTTAGGAACCTTACTCACTCAGCCCTGTGAAGAGTAGACGCGTATTATGAGAGAGGAGGGAGAGCCATTAGGTAAGAATTCTTGCAAAAATATAAAGGAAGTAATGATGGCCTGAACTAGGGGGTGGTGGGTCGGGAGTGGGGGATATAAGACAGCCTAGAGGAGGCATCTAAGGTCCCATTGCCTAATTAAATTACAGAGCTGGCTGTGTATAGAGTCAACATGATCAACAAAATATACCATAATGTAGCTACCCTAATCCAGGATATGACAGAGCAGGTTGAGAATAATCAAACCCATGAAACACTATTCACTCCAGCTGATCTCAAACCAAGGAAACCTCTTTAATTACTATGAACTTTCAAGCACTTGAGATGCTTGATTTCAGTGATTTCAGGGGAGTCCAGAGAATGATGCTTGATAACAGTGATTGGAGGAGTAAGTGAGATGTAAGGAAGTGGAGATGTTTTAGAAAGCTTGTTTATGAAAATGTCTTTTAAAGAGCTCAGAACCAGGGCTTCCCTGGTGGCACAGTGGTTGAGAGTCCGCCTGCCGATGCAGCGGATGTGCGTTCGTGCCCCGGTCTGGGAAGATCCCACATGCCGCAGAGCGGCTAGGCCCGTGAGCCATGGCCACTGAGCCTGCGCATCTGGAGCCTGCATGTCTGGAGCCTGC
The DNA here is from genome assembly GCF_949987515.2 of Delphinus delphis. Lineage (NCBI taxonomy): Eukaryota > Metazoa > Chordata > Mammalia > Artiodactyla > Delphinidae > Delphinus > Delphinus delphis. The sequence continues at coordinate 88,345,243 of NC_082683.1, forward strand.
ACGTCCGGAGCCTGTGCTCCGCGACGGGAGAGGTCACAACAGTGAGAGGCCCGTGTACCACAAAAAAAAAAAAAAAAAAAAAAGAGCTCAGAACCAACACCACCAAGTGTGTTTTCATTTCTCTTGGGTTAAAAAACTAAGAGTGAAATTGCTGGGTCATAGGATTGGTGTACATTTAACTTTATAAGAAACTGTCAAACTTTTTAAAGTGGTCATACCATTTCATACAGTCACCACCAAAGTAGGAGAGCTCCTCTTGCTCCACATCCTTGACAACACTTAGTATTGTTGGTCTTTTAAATTTTAACCATTCTGGTAGATAGGGAGTGGCATATCATGGTGGTGTTTATTTGTAGTTCCTTGAAGACTAGTGGTGTCAAAAGAGGCTTTTATATGTCTCGTGACCATGTTCATATATAATCTCTTTTATGAACTGTTTTTTTTTTTTTTCCAAATCTTCTGTCCATTTTAAAACCCAGGTTGTTTGGTGATGATGATGGTGGTGATGGTGATGATGATGTAGTATGGAAGTTCTTTATATGACCTAGATACAAGTCCTTTGTCAGATATACATATTGCAAATATTTTCTCCTAGTCTGGCTTACATTTTTGTTTTATTATCAGTGTTTCATTGAAAGCAGAAGTTCTTAATATTGACAAACTACACTATATACATTTTACATTATGGTTAGTGCTTTTGGAGTTCTAGGAAATCTCTAGGTACCAGAAAATCATGATGTTTTCCTAATTTTTTTCCTAGAAGCTTTATAGTTTTAGTTTTTTAGTTTAGTCTCATCCTCCATTTCAAATTAATATTTATGTATCACATGATGTAGCAGTTGAGATTCATTTTTTTTTCTACACAAATATTCTATGTTACAGCACATTTGTTGAAAGACTTTCCTTTTTCCATTGAATTATCTTGATGCTTTGTAAAAAATCATTTAACTTTAAAAAATGTTTATGTTTAGTCTCTTTATACAGTTCTATTGGTCTATTTCTCTCTACTTCTGTCAATACCTTACCACTTTGATTATTGTAGCTTTTTAATAGGTTGATAAGTTTTGGAGTCAGTTTGTGTAACAGCTGCAATTTTATTTATCTTTTTAAAGATTATATTCTAGGTCCTCTAAATTCTCACATAAATTTTAGATTTAGCATATGTCTTTACAAAAACCAAAAAAAACTGCTTAGAATTTAAACGGGATTGCCTTGGATCTATATATCAACTTGGGGAAGACTAACATCTTAACAATATTGAGTCTTCCAATTCATGTATCCATAGACAGAAAAATGTTTAGCAAATCAAATCTAGCAACATGTAGAAACAAATCTATTTATCTATTTCTCCATTTAGTTCTGTCAATTTTTGCTTCATGTATTTTGAGACTGTTATTAGGAACATAAGCATTTAGTATCATTAGATCTTTTTGATGAATTGAACATTTTATCATCAAATAACTTCATCCCTGATGATTTTTCCTGTCTTGAAGACTCCTTTCTTTGATGTTCATAGCAGACTGGTATGACTATATCATACTTAATGTTTTTATTGCATATTTTTCTACCCTTTTATTTTCAAACTGTGTCTTTATAGTGCATCCTTTCTAAACTGTATAACTGGGTCATGCTTCTTTATGTAGTCTTCAATCTCTGCTTTTTAATTATATTAGTTCATTACAGTTGATGTAATTATTGATATGGTTGGGTTTAAATCTATCACCTCTTTGTTTTCTATTTGTCTGCTTTGTTTTGTGAGTTTTTTTTCCCTATCTTCCCTTCAGTTGAGTATTGTTAAGAATTTCATTCTATCTATTCTATTTATGTTTTTAACTACCTCTATATTATTATATTTAGTGCTTTCTCTAGGGATTATAATATGCATACTTAACTTGTTACAATCTATCTAGAATTAATATTATACTATTAGATATACAATGTAAGACCCTTACAACAGCACAGTTTCACTTATAACCCTTGCTCTGCTTGTGCTATTATTATCATACATTTTATACTGTATGTTTAAAACCCAAAATATGTTTTAAACCCAAAATACATTGTTATTGTTTTTGCTTTTAGTCAATTTACTTTTAAAGAAATTAAGAAGAGAAAGACCTTTATATTTACCCACATATTTACAATATCCTGTTCTTTCCCTTCCTTCCTTTCAATCAAGATTTCCATTTTTATATTGTTTCCTTTCAGGACGAAAAGCTTTGACATTCCTTGCAAGGCAGAGGTGCTGACAACATTTTTAATCTGTTTTTGATTATTTAAAATGTATTTGCTTTCTTTTTTATACAATTTAAAATTTTTTATTGTGATAAAATATATATAACATAAAACTTGACATTTTAACCATCTTAAGTGTACAGTTCAATGGTATTAATTGCATTCCTAATGTGCAAGTATCACCGCCATCTATTTCCAGAACTTTTTCATCACCCCAAAAAACTCTGTAGCCAACGATTAAATAACTTCTACTCTTCTAGCCTCAGGTAACCTCTAATCTACTTTCTATCCCTACGAATTTGCCTATTATAGATAGTATTCAAGGTTCATCCGTGTTGAGGCATATATCAGAATTTCATTCCTTTTTACAGCTGAACAACATCCCACTGTATGTATATAATTACACTTTGTTTATCCATTCATCTGTTGATAGACTCTTGGGTTGTTTCCACCTTTTGGTTATTATGAGTAATGCTACAATTAGTTTTGGTGTACAATTATCTGTCTGAGTCCCTGTTTTCAATTCTTTGAGGTAAGAATGGAATTGCTGGATAATAGCCTATGTTTAGATTTCTGAGGAAATGTTAAGCTATTTTTCACAGCAGCTGCACAATTTTGCATTCCCACTAGCAATGTACGAGGGGTCCAGTGTCTCTACATTCTCGTCATGTGTTATTTTCCTTTAATAAAAAATTATAACCATCCTAGTAGGTGTGATGTGCTATCTCACCATGGTTTTCATTTCCCTAATGACTAATGATGTTGAACATCTTTTCATGTGTTTATTAGCCACTTGTATATCTTTTTTGGCTATGTCTTTTCAGGTTCTTTGCTCATTTAAAAATTGCATTGTCTTTTGGTTGCATTGTAGGAGGTTTTGTATATTCTGGATATTAAACCGCATTATATATGCAATGTGAAAATATTTTCTCCCACTCTATAGGTTATCTTTTCACTTTCTTGACCATGCCCTTTGATACACAAAAGTTTTTTTTACTTTAAGTGCAATTTATCTATTTTCTTGTTGTTGTTGTAACTAAGAAAACAAGTTCATGAAGGTTTGCTTCTATATTTTCTTCTAAGAGTTTTATAGTTTGACTTCTTACTTAGTCGTTGACCATTTTGAGTGAATTTGGGTGTGTGGTGTGAGGCAGAGGTTCAACTACATTCTTTCACATATGGTTATTCAGTTGTCCCAGCACCATTTGTTTTTTTTGTTTGTTTGTTTTTTAACATCTTTACTGGAGCATAATTGCTTTACAATGGTGTGTTACTTTCTGCTTTATAACAAAGTGAAACAGCTATGCATATACATAAGTCCCCATATCTCCACCCTCTTGCGTCTCCCTCCCATTCTCCCTATCCCACCCCTCTAGGTGGTCACAAAGCACCGAGTTGATCTCCCTGTGCTATGTGGCTGCTTCCTAGTAGCTATCTATTTTATATTTGGTACTGCATATATGTCAAAGTTACTTTCTCACTTCGTCCCAGCTTCCCCTTCCGTTTCCCATGTCCTCAAGTACATTTTCTACATCTGCATCTTTATTCCTGTCCTGCCCCTAGGTTCATCAGAGCCATTTTTTTTTAGATTTGACATATATGTGTTAGCATATGGTATTTGTTTTTCTCTTTCTGAACTTACTTCACTCTGTATGTCAGTCTCTAGGTCCATCCACCTCAATACAAATAACTCAGTTTCATTCCTTTTTATGGCTGAGTAATATTCCATTGTATATATGTGCCATATCTTCTTTATCCATTCATCCGATGATGGACACTTATCTGTTTCCATGTCCTGGCTATTGTAAATAGAGCTGCAATGAACATTGTGGTACATGACACTTTTTGAATTCTGGTTTTCTCAGGGTATATGCCCAGTAGTGGGATTGCTGGGTCATATGGTAGTTCTATTTTTAGTTTTCTAAGGAACCTCCATACTGTTCTCCGTAGTGACTGTATCAATTTACATTCCCACCAACAGTGCAAGAGGGTTCCCTTCTCTCCACACCCTCTCCGGCATTTATTGATTGTAGATTTTTTTGATCATGGCCCTTCTGACTGTTGTGAGGTGTTACCTCATTGTAGTTTTGATTTGCATTTCTCTAATGATTAGTAATGTTCAGCATTCTTTCATGTATTTCTTGGCAATGTGTGTATCTTCTTTGCAGAAATGTCTATTTAGGTCTTCTGCCCATTTTTGGATTGGGTTGTTTGTTTTTTTGATATTGAGCTGATTGAGCTGCTTGTAAATTTGGCAAATTAATCCTCTGTCAGTTGCTTCATTTGCAAATATGTTCTCCCATTCTGAGGGTTGTCTTTTCATCTTGTTTATGGTTTCCTTTGTTGTGCAAAAGCTTTGAAGTTTCATTAGGTCCCATTTGTTTATTTTTGTTTTTATTTTCATTTCTCTAGGAGGTGGGTCACAAAGGATCTTGCTGTGATTTATGCCATAGATTGTTCTGCTTATGTTTTCCTCCAAGAGTTTTATAATGTCTGGCTTTACATGTAGGTTTTTAATCCATTTTGAGTTTATTTTTTTGTATGGTGATAGGGAGTGTTCTAATTACATTCTTTTACATGTAGCTCTCTAATTTTCCCAGCAGGACTTATTGAAGAAGGTCTTTTCTCCATTGTATATCCTTGCCTCCTTTGTCATAGATTAGTTGACCATAGGTGCATGAGCTTATCCCTGGGCTTTCTATCCTGTTCCATTGATCTATCTTTCTGTTTTTGTGCCAGTACCATGTTGTCTTGATTACTGTAGCTTTGTAGTATACTCTGAAGTCAGGGAGTCTGATTCTTCCAGCTCTATTTTTTTCCCTCAAGACTGCTTTGGCTATTTGGGATCTTTTGTGTCTCCATACAAATTTTAAGATTTTTTGTTCTAGTTCTGTTAAAAATGCCATTGGTAATTTGATAGGAAATGCACTGAATCTGTAGATTGCTTTGGGTAGTATAGTCATTTTCACATTACTGATTCCTTCAATCCAAGAGCATGATATATCTCTCCATCTGTTTATATCATGTTTCATTTCTTTCTTCAGTGTCTTATAGTTTTCTGCATACAGGTCTTTTGTCTCCCTAGGTAGGTTTATTCCTAGGTATTTTATTCTTTTTCTTGCAGTGGTAAACGGGAGTGTTTCCTTAATTTCTCTTTCAGATTTTTCATTATTATTGTATAGGAATGCAAGAGATTTCTGTGCATTAATTTTGTATCCTGCAACATTACCAAATTCATTGATTAGCTCTAGTAGTTTTCTGGTAGCATCTTTAGGATGCTCTATGTATAGTATCATGTCATCTGCAAGCAGTGACAGCTTTACTTCTTTTCTGATTTGGATTCCTTTTATTTCTTTTTCTTCTCTGATTGCTGTGGCTAAAACTTCCAAAACTATGTTGAACAATAGTGTTGAGGAGGGCAACTTTTTCTTGTTCCTGATCTTAGTGGAAATGGTTTCAGTTTTTCACCACTGAGAATGATGTTGGCTGTAGGTTTGTCATGTATGGCCTTTATTATGTTGAGGTAAGTTCCCTCTATGCCTACTTTCTGGAGGCTTTTTATCATAAATCGGTGTTGAATTTTGTCAAAAGCTTTTTCTGCATCTATTGAGATGATCATATGTTTTTTGTCCTTCAATTTGTTAATATGGTGTATCACATTGACTGATTTTCGTATATTGAAGAATCCTTGCATTCCTGGGATATACCCCACTTGATCATGGTGTATGATCCTTTTAATGTGCTGTTGGATTCTGTTTGCTAGTATTTTGTTGAGGATTTTTGCATCTATGTTCATCAGTGATATTGGCCTGTAGTTTTCTTTCTTTGTGACATCTTTGCCTGGTTTGGTATCAGGGTGATGGTAGCCTCATAGAATGAGTTGGGGAGTGTTCCTCCCAGCTATATTTGGGAAGAGTTTGAGAAGGATGGGTGTTAGCTCTTCTCTAAATGTTTGATAGAATTCACCTGTGAAGCCATTTGGTCCTGGGCTTTTGTTTGTTGGAAGACTTTTAGTCACAGTCTCAATTTCAGTGTTTGTGTTTGGTTTGTTTGTATTTTCTATTTCTTCCTGGTTTAGTTCGGAAGTTTGTGCTTTTCTAAGAATTTGTCCATATCTTCCAGGATGTTCATTTTATTGGCATATAGTTGCTTGTAGTAATTTCTCATGATCCTTTGTATTTCTGCAGTGCCAGTTGTTACTTCTCCTTTTTCATTTCTAATTTGAGTCTTCTCCCTTTTTTTCTTTTTCTTTTTTTTTGTTTTTTTTTTGTTTTTTTGCAGTACACGGGCCTCTCACTCTTGTGGCCTCTCCTGTTGTGGAGCACACGCTCCGGATGCGCAGGCTCAGCATCCATGGCTCATGGGCCTAGCCGTTCCGCGGCATGTGGGATCTTCCCAGACTGGGGCCTGAACCCCTGTCCCCTGAATCGGCAGGCAGACTCTCAACTACTGCACCACCAGGGAAGCCCCTCCCTTTTTTTCTGGCTAATGATTTATCAACTTTGTTTATCTTCTCAAAGAACCAGCTTTTAGTTTTATTGATCTTTGCTATTGTTTCCTTCATTTCTTTTTCATTTATTTCTGATCTGCTCTTTATGATTTCTTTCCTTCTGCTAACTTTGGGATTTTTTTTGTTCTTTCTCTAATTGCTTTAGGTGTAAGATTAGGTTATTTATTTGAGATGTTTCTTGTTTCTTGAGGTAGGATTGTATTGCTATAAACTTCCCTCTTAGAACTGCTTTTGCTGCATCCCATAGGTTTTTGGTTGTCGTGTTTTCTTTGTCATTTATTTCTAAGTATATTTTGATTTCCTCTTTGGTTTCTTCAGTGGTCTCTTGGTTATTTTCTAGTGTATTGTTTAGCCTCCATGTGTTTGTATTTTTGACAGATTTTTTCCTGTAATTGATATCTAGTCTCATAGCATTGTGGTCGGAAAAGATACTTGACACGATTTCAATTTTCTTAAATTTACCGAGGCTTGATTTGTGACCTAAGTTATGATCTATCCTGGAGAATGTTCCATGAACACTTGAGAAGAAAGATTTTGTTGTGTTTGGATGGAATGTCCTATAAATATCAATTAAGCCCATCTTGTTTAATGTATCATTTAAAGCTTGTGTTTCCTTATTTATTTTCATTTTGGATGATCTGTCCATTGGTGAAGATGGGGTGTTAATGTCCCCTACTATGATTATGTTACTATCAATTTCCCCTTTTATGGCTGTTAGCATTTGCCTTATGTATTGAGGTGCTCCTATGTGGGGTGCATAAATATTTACAATTGTTATATCTTCACCTTGGATTGATCCCTTGATCATTATGTAGTGTCCTTCTTTGTCTCTTGTAATAGTCTTTATTTTAAATTCTATTTTGTCTCATATGAGAATTGCTACTTCAGCTTTCTTTTGATTTCCATTTGCATGGAATATCTTTTTCCATCCCCTCCCTTTCAGTCTGTATGTGTCTGTAGGTCTGAAGTAGGTCTCTTGTAAACAGCATATATATGGGTCTTGTTTTTTTTATCCATTCAGCCAGTCTATGTCTTTTGATTGGAGCATCTAATCCATTTACATTTAAAGTAATTATTGATATGTATGCTCCTTTTACCATGTTCTTAATTGTTTTGGGTTTGTTATTGTATGTCTTTTCCTTCTCTTGTGTTTCCTGCCTAAAGAAGTTCCTTTAGCATTTGTTGTAAAGCTGGTTAGGTGGTGCTGAATTCTCTTAACTTTTGATTGTCTGTAAAGGTTTTAATTTCTCTGTCAAATCTGAATGAGATCCTTGCTGGGTGGAGTTATCTTGGTTGTAGATTTTTCCCTTTCATCACTTAAAATATGTCCTGCCACTGTCTTCTGGCTTGCAGAGTTCCTGCTGAAAGATCACCTGTTTAACTTTCTGGGGATTCCTTTGTGTGTTATTTGTTGTTTTTCCCTTGCTGCTTTTAATATTTTTTTCTTTTTATTTAATTTTTGATAGTTTGATTAATATGTGTCTTGGTGTGTTTCTCCTTGGGTTTATCCTGTATGGGATTCTCTGTGGTTTCTGGACTTGATTAAATATTTCCTTTCCATATTAGGGAAATTTTCAACTATAATCTCTTCAAATATTTTCTCAGTCCTTTCTTTTTCTCTTCTTCTTCTGGGACCCCTATAATTCAAATATTGGTGTTTTTAATGTTGTCCCAGAGGTCTCTGAGGCTGTCCTCAAGTCTTTTCATTCTTTTTTCTTTATTCTGCTCTGCAGTAGTTATTTCCACTATTTTATTTTCTAGGTCACTCATCCATTCTTCTACCTCAGTTATTCTGCTATTGCTTCCTTCTAGAGAATTTTAAATTTCATTTATTGTGTTCTTCATCATTGTTTGTTTGCTCTTTAGTGCTTCTAGTTTCTTCTTAAATGTTTCTTGTACTTTCTCCATTCTATTTCCAAGATTTCAGATCATCCTTACTATCATTACTCTGAATTCTTTTTCAGGTAGACTGCCTACTTCCTCCTCACTTGTTTGATCTGGTGGGTTTTAACCTTGCTCCATCATCTGCTGTGTATTTCTCTGTCCTCTCATTTTGCTTAATTTACTGTGTCTGGGGTCTCCTTTTCACAGGTGCAGGTTCGTAGTTCGTAGTTTTTGGTGTCTGCCCCCAGTGGCTAAGGTTGGTTCAGTGGGTTGTTTAGGCTTCCTGGTGGACGGGACTGGTGCCTGTGTTCTGGTGAATGAGGCTGGATCTTGTCTTTCTGGTGGGCAGGACCGCATCCGTTGGTGTGTTTTGGTGTGCCTGTGACCTTATTATGATTTTAGGCAGCCTCTCTGCTAATGGGTGGGGTTGTGTTCCTGTCTTGCTAGTTGTTTGGCATAGGGTGTCCAGCACTGTAGCTTGCTGGTCATTGAGTGGAGCTGTGTCTTAGCCTTGAGGTGGATATCCCTGGCAGAGCTTTGGCTGTTTGATATTACATGGAGCAGGGAGGTCTCTGGTGGACCAATGTCCTAAACTTGGCTCTCCCACCTCAAAGGCACAGGCCTGACACCTGGCCAGAGCACCAAAACTCTCATCCACACGGCTCAGAAGAAAAGGGGGAAAAAAATAAATAAATAAATAAAATAAAGTTATTAAAATAAAAAATAAAATATAATTATTAATAATAAAAAAATAGAAAAGTAATAAAAAAAGAAAAACAAAACAATCCAACAAAAAAATGGACAGACAGAACCCTAGGACAAATGGTAAAAGCAAAGCTATACAGACAAAATCACACAAAGAAGCATACACATACACACTCACAAAAAGAGAAAAAGGAAAAAAATATTGCATATCGCTGCTCCCAAAGTCCACCACCTCAATTTGGGATAATTCATTGTCTATTCAGGTATTTCACAGATGCAGCGTACATCAAGTTGATTGTGGACTTTTAATCTGCTGCTCCTGAGGCTGCTGGGAGAAATTTCCCTTTCACTTCTTTGTTCGCACAGCTCCTGGGTTTCAGCTTTGGATTTGGCCCCTCCTCTGCGTGTATGTCGCCTGAGGGCGTCTGTTCTTCGCTCAGACAGGACAGGGTTAAAGTAGCAGCTGATTGTGGGGCTCTGGCTCACTCAGGCCAGGGGGAGGGAGGGGTACAGAATGTGCGGCGAGCCTGTGGTGGCAGAGGCCGGCATGACGTTGCACAGCCTGAGGCGCACCATGTGTTCTCTTGGGGAAGTTGTCCCTGGTTTTCGGGAACCTGGCAGTGGCGGGCTGCACAGGCTCCGGGGAGGGGAGGTGTGGATAGTGACCTGTGCTTGCACACAGGGTTCTTGGTGGCTGCAGCAGCAGCCTTAGCCTTTCAAGCCCTTCTCTGGTGTTCATGCTGATAGCCGCAGCTTGAGCCCATCCATGGAGCTTGTTTACGTGGTGCTCTGAATACCCTCTCCTTGCACACGCTGAAACAATGGTCTCTTGCCTCTTCGGCAGGTCCAGACTTTTCCCGGACTCCCTCCCGGCCAGCCGTGGTGCACTAACCCCCTGCAGGCTGTGTTCACGCCGCCAACCCCAGTCCTCTCCCTGCACTACGACCGAAGCCCGAACCTCAGCTCCCAGCCCCCGCCCGCCCCGGCGGGTGAGCAGACAAGCCTCTCGGGCTGGTGAGTGTTGGTCGGCATCCATCCTCTGTGCGGGAATCTCTCCGCTTTGCCCTCTGCACCCCTGTTGCTGTGCTCTCCTCTGTGGCTCTGAAGCTTCCCCCCTCTGCCACCCGCAGTCTCCACCTGTGAAGGGGCTTCCTGGTGTGTGGAAACCTTTCCTCCTTCACAGCTCCCTCCCAGTGGTGCAGGCCCCGTCCCTATTCTTTTGTCTCTGTTTATTCTTTTTTCTTTTGCCCTACCCAGGTACATGCAGAGTTTCTTGTCTTTTGGGAAGTCTGAGGTCTTCTGCCAGCGTTCAGTAGGAGTTGTTCCACATGTAGATGTATTTCTGAGGTATTTGTGGGGAGGAAGGTGATCTCCATATCTTACTCTTCTGCCATCTTGAAGGTCTCCCTCCCAACACCATTTGTTGAAGAGACTTGTTTCTCTATTGAACAGACCCAGCACCCTTGTCAAAACCCAATTGACCATAGATGTATTGGTGTATTTAGGTACTCTCAATTCTATTCTATTTGTCTATAAATGTATCCTTATGCCAGTATCATTCTGTTACAATTACTGTAGCTTTGTAGTAAGTTTTGAAATTGGAAAATGTGAAGCATCTGACTTTATTCTTTTTTTCAAGATTATTTTGGCTATTCAGGGCGCCTTGCACTTCTATATGAATTTGGCAATCAACTTTTCCATTTCTGTAAAAATAAAAAACCTGTTGAAATTTTGATAGGAATTATGTTGAATCTATTGTTTTCATTTTTGTTATTTGGAATAACTTCCTGAATATAGAATTCTTAATTGACTTTTTTTTTTTTTTACCTTTAGCATTTTAAAGATGTTTTTCAATTGACTTCTATCCTTCAAGGTCTGAATTAATTTTCTTACTGTTATTTATATTTAATATGCATTTTATTCTCCTGGCTACTTTTATGTTTGTTTTTAACTTTTAGTTTTCAGCAGTTTGGCTTTGACATGCTTAGATGCAGTTTTCATTCTGCTTGAGGTTTGCAGACATTATTGGATGTGTGGGTTACTCTGAGAAAATCTGGAAAATTTTCAGCTTATATTTCTTCATGTTTTGTCTACCCCACATCCTTTCTCCAGTCCTTCTGTATCTCCTATTACACACATATTTTACTACTTGTTACTTCCAACAAGTCCTTTAGTATCTGCTCTCTTTTTGTTTCGATTTTGTTTTCTCTGTGTGCATCAGCTTACATGACTTCTATTTTCCTTTATTCAAATTCACTGATCTTTCTTCTTTTGTATTCAATCTATTATTAATACTTTCCAAAATTTTTGATTTTAGGTGTGTTTCTTATCTTTAGGATTTCCATTATGCTCTTTATGCAGTTTCTAAATCCTTCCTGAAATTCCCCATTTCTTCATCCACTATGTCCATCTTTTCCTGTAGACTCTAATACATTTATTATAGTTATTTTAAACAGTTTTTCTTCTAATTCCAACATCTGGTTCATTTCTATTGAGTCTTATCTTTCTTGAGCTTTTTGGTATGTCTATTAATTTTGCTTGTTTATTGGACACTGTGAATAATACAGTATAAACATTCTGGATTCTATTATCTTCCTCTAAAGAGTGTTTTGTTTGTTCTAACAGGCAGTTAATTGTTTGAACTCATAGAAGATTTATTGTACACTTTTTTTTGAGAGAATCTATTTCAGTTTTGCCTTTAGTTTTCAGTGAATCCCTTTGTCTGGAAGTGTAGTCTTATTCCTAAGACATGGCCCTTCTGGGGTTTCAACAGAGAACCCAAAATGGTTACCAAGATCTTGTAATTTGGTGGATTTTGACCACCAAATGTTGCTTAGAAGGGCAACAATTAAAATATCTCTTCAGCTCTCTCAGCCTTCCTGCTATTATTAGAGTATTGCCTATGTTTGTACAGTCAGAATTTAGCCAATGTTTTGAGTTGACTTTATAAGTAGATTTTGAGGCTCCCCGCTCTATGACTCCCTTATTTCTGGCATTTCCCCTCAATTCTTTTATTTTTCTTTTCATTATCTTTTTTCAGCTTTATTGAAGTATGATTGACAAATAAAAATTGTATATATTTAAGGTGGACAATGTGATATCTTAATGTACATATGCATTGTAAAATGATTACCACAATCAAGCTAATTAACATACTCACCACCTCATATAGTTACATTTTGTGTGTGTGTGTGTGTGTGTGGTGAGAATACTTAAGATCTATTCTCTTAACCGATTTCCAGCATACAATATATTAATGATAGACACTATAATTTACATTAGGTCTCCAGAACTTATTCATATTGTTTGTTTCCTTTCACCAACACCTCCCCACTTCCCCACCTCTATGCCCTGGTAACCACCCTCTACTGTGACTTCGACTATTTTAGACTCCATTTATAGGTAAGATCATGAAATATTTGTCTTTCTGCATGTGGCTTATTTCACCTAGCATAATGTCCTTCAGGCTCATCTGTCTTGTCACAAATGGCAAGATTTCCTTCTTTTTAAAGGCTGAATAATACTCTGCTGTATGCATATACCAAAGTTACTCTATCTATTCATCCATTGGGAGACAATTAAGTTGTTTCCATATCTTTTATGGAAAGATAATAGATATGCTCCCATATCTATTATGAATAATGTTGCAATGAACATGGGAGTGCATATATCTCTTTAGTCTTTTTATTTCTTCTGGATATAGACTCAGAATTGGGATTGCTGAGTCATATGGTAGTTCTATTTTTAATTTTTTGAGGGCCCTCTATACAGTTTCTATATGACCGTAGCAATTTACTTTCCCACCAACAATGCATAAGGGTTCCCTTTTCTTCACATCCTTGTGTTTTCTTCACATCTTCACTTGTTATCTTTTGACTTTTTGCTAATAGCCATCCTGACAGGTGTGGAGCGATACCTCATTTGATTTATGCTTCCCTGATCACCTTTTATGTATTTGTTGGCCATTTGTATGTCTTCTATTGAAAAATATCTATTCAAGTCCTTTGTTCATTTTTAATTGGGTTATTTATTTTGCTCTTGAGTTGTATGAGTTCTTTGTATAATTTAGATATTAACTTCTTATCAGATATATATTTTGCAAATATTTTCTGCCATTTCCATCTTTTCATTTTGTTCTTTTCAGTTTAATGTAGTTCTATTTATTTATTTATTTTTTACCTGTGCTTTGGTGTAATATCCAAAAAATCATAGCCAAGACTAATGATATGGAATTTCCCCCCTGTGTTTCATTCTAGGAATTTTATGGTTTCCAGTCTTATGTTTGTCTTTAATCCATTTTTGAGTTGATTTTTTGTATATGGTCTAAGAAAAGGATTCAGTTTCATTCTTTTGCATGTGGAGCTCCAGTCTTCCCAGCACCATTTGTTGAAGAGACTATTATTTCCCCATTGTGTATTCTTGGCACCTTTGTCAAAGATTAGTTGGCCCTATAGGCATGCAACTATTTCTGGGTTTTCTACTCTGTGTTATTGGTCTATGTGTCTGTTTTCTGCCAGTGTTATACTGTTTTGATTACTTTAACTTTGTAATATAGTCGGGAATCAGAGAGTGTGATGTCTCCAGCTTTATTCTTCTTGCTTGAGATTGCTTTAGCTATTCTGGGTCTTTTGTGGTTCTGTAGTTTCTTTTCAACTCTATTTGCTCTGGTGGTCCCAATTTCCTTCTATAACGCTTTAGGCCAATAAAATTGCAACATTCTGCTTGAGTTCTATCATCCTACATTTTATGGACTAGGGAATGACCCCAGGAAGAAAGCCATACAGGTATATATATCACTCAATTTGGTTCTCTTCTTTTAAGGGTCAAATCCTCAACTTCTGACTGTTTTTGGTTACTCGACAATACCTTAATTAACTTGTTTCTTATAGTTTGTCCAGAGTGTATAAGTGTTATTTGCAAAAATGTTTATCTTATATAAGCTACTCTGCCATTAACAGAACCAAAACTCCATCCAAAGAGTTTTTGTTTTTTACATTAATGGAACTATTCTTAAATAAATGCGGGTCACTGATGAGTATATCAAACCAGGACTTTTTTGGGACATCTGCCTCTAATGATTAAGAATTAAGGCTCTGGAGTAAACCAGGTCTAATTTGGAATCTTGGCTCTCCCTCTTGCTAATGTTAGACAAATTACTTAGCATTTCTCAGCTTACTTTTCTTACTATAAAATGAAAATGATAACATTACCTATTCAAAGAGTGGTTCAAAAAATCAGTAAATCATTTAGTCAGTGTATCAATGTATTATTTATAATCCCCCTCCTTCTTTTCATCAACAGTGCTCAAGTAGTTTCCCAAATTTTCAGACTTCTACCCCACAAAAGATGGAAAAAAACCCACCTCTTTTCTCTGAATATTAAATTTTTAACAGATTTTTCATTATTTGAAAATTGAATTGTTTGTTATTAGACATAGAGAATCTTTACTCTCTACTGAGATATTCCAATCATCAGCATGCTTTAGTATCTTTCAGTATTAAAAAGGAATGTATACATATATGTATATATTTTAAAATCCTCCCTGCCAGCAATTCCCCATACAATGTCTCCATTTCTCTGCTTTCTTCACAGCAAAATTCCATGAAAGAGTAATCTATTTCTGCTACCTCTACTTCCTCACCTCCTATTGTCTTTTAACTCACTCTATTGAGGCCTTGGTATCCACCTCCCACATAGTGCTCTCCTTGTGGTCAACAGTGACCTCCAAGCTGCCAAATACAAAGGTCAATTCTTGTACTACTTGGTTTTTGGGCACCTCCCTTCTTTTAGAAACACTCTCTCCCCTTAAGCTTCCAGATACCACACTATTAGTTTTCCTCCTGCCTCACTGGACACTCCCTCTCCATGTCTTTGATGGCTCCTCATTATCTCTCCAACTCCTAATTATTGAAGTGGTCCAGTACTACTCCATCCTTAGCTTCTCTTGATACCCTTACTTCCTAAGTAATCTCAATTACTATGGCTTTAAATCTCATCTATAGTCTAATGACCCTCAAATTTATAACTGTTATATCTATTGTCCAAACCTCTTTCCTGAGCTTCAGACTCTAGTAAACAACTACCTAGTTGCTATGTTCATTTGGATATTTAACAGCCATCTCAAATTTGACATATCCAAAACATAGTAATTTCCTGACTGTCTCCCAATCTTCCTCTTCCCTGATACCCCTAAACCTGCTTCTCGCTTAGCTCACAACTTAGTGAAATTCCATCATCAACCTTGGAAATCATCATTGACCTTTCTCCATATCGCATATGATAAATCTGGTCCATTAGCACATTCTGTTGGCTCTATTCTCCACATCTTCAATCCGATCATTCATTACCACCTTCATCTCTATCACTCTAGTCCAAGCCACTATCATCTCACACCTGAACTACTGCAATAATACCTTCTTAGACAGTTGCCCTATTTCTGCATTTATTTCCCTGAAAAATCTATTTCCCTCACAGCAGTCAAAACTCAGAGCAAACTGGCTCACATCACACTCTCTCTTAAAGCCTTCCAATTGCTTCCAGTGCATTTGGAATAAAATCCTAATTATGCTGTTAAGGTTCCAAATGATCTGGCTCCTCATTGGCTTCCTCATCTCTAACTCTCCTGATCCCTCTACTTCAGCCATTCGTACTCTCCTTAAACTGTGTCAAGCTTGTTTCCACCTTGGCTCTTCATACATCCTCTTCCCTCTACCTGGAAACACTCTTCTTTTGGATCATGCCATAGTTTGTTTTCTCACTTCCTTCTAAACTCTGTCTAAATTGGACCTCTTCTGAGTGGCCTTTCCAGCATTCTCTATATAAAGTAGGGCTTCACACAACCATGTATTGTTACTCTAACCCTTGCTCATTCTTCTTCATAGCACTTACTGCTCCCTGAAGTGATATCATGTATTGTTTACTTATGTGCTCCCTCACTAGAACATCAGCTCCTTGAGAACAGGAGTATTGCCTTATTGGTGTATCTCTGGGACCTAGAATAAGTGCTCAATAAATATGTGTTGATTCTGTGACTATATTATATATAATTTCCCCATTTTTGGTCTAATTATCTACTGACAGATTATGATGAGAAAACAATACAAAAGAGTGTTCAACTATCTCTACTTTTGCCATATAGGGTTTTGCTGCATTTTACACTCTCAGTTGCTCAACAGTATTTGGAAACATCTTGGAGCACCAACCCATTTACCCTAAGGAATAACTGTGTGAATTCTCTTTTGCTTTCTGTAGAGAATGCTAATGTCAAGTAGAATTTCCACAAACTTCTTATTTGGCCCTTTGCCCTTCAGATGAAAGGACATAGGGATTTTTTTTTGCTTCCTCAGTTCACGTTGAACTTCTTGTTTTTAGAAATGCTGAATGCATCCTGAAGTCTGACCACTGAGCATTACTAGGTTAAATGCCTAACTAGTGGATTTATTACAGGACTTCTGGATTTTATTAAATAGGGCTTTTTCAGTCCATTCAGTGTGAGAAGTCCCCAGAGGAATCTGTAATTAGTTTATCTAAACCTGAATCATTATATGGTCCCTTCTTAAGGGATATAGTTAATTTACATAGTTTCAAATTTAATTTATAATTTTAAAATTTTCTGAGGTTGTGAATTACTTTTTGCTTATGTACTTGTTAATATACACCTCAATGTTAATTATTAACATTATAAAAGTAAGCACTAGATTTTGTAATAATAGTGTGCTATTGTTCTAAATATAAAGGTCTAACTCACTATAGCTTTTGGGGTAATAATATCCTTTTCTAAGTAAACTATGAAGTAGTATGGATGGATACTCTTTTTTTCAATGTGGTTAATTGGACTTATAAAGTATCACTCCAAGGCTTTTCAATGGGCGTACAGGTAAAATTTATGTTGTTTACTCAAGAGTATATAAGATTTCAGATCATAGTGCCTGTTTTGAAAACATTCTGGCTTTAGAGTCAGAAAGCCCTTAGATCAGCTCCTACTTTCACCATTTTCTCTCTGTCATTGATATTTTGCCTATGTCTAACATATTAACTTTGTTCACAGTTTTTAAATACAAGGGGTTATTTTTCCGGTGATAAAAGTATTACGTGGCCATTGTGGAAAATTTTGGAAAAAATTAACAAAGGATGAAGAATGTATTAAATATTCAAACCTTAAACAACAAGAATTAGCCACTGCTTATTCAATTGTCAATCCATACATTTTTATGTTGATGTTAAAAATTTTATATCCTGAATTTTCACTAAGCATTGTATCATATGCCTTTACCTATGTTAGTAAAGAGAAGATCTGCAAACAATTTTAAAGGTTACATAATATTCTATGGCATATATGCACTGTAATATATCTGTATTGTTCCTTAATGTTTGATGTTTAGGTTGTTTATAAATTTTAGATACTCTAATTAATATCAAAATAAAATTTTATGCATAAATTTTAATCAATAGTTCTTATCATTTATATAGAAGAGATTAATACACTAGAAGTACTAAGGGAAGATATCTTGATACATATTGCCAAATTATTTTTCAGAGTAGCCTTACTAAGTTATAATTCTACAAAGATTAGATGAGAGGGCTCATCTCATCATACTGTTACCAGGTTTCTCATTATATTTTTGTAAATGTTCTGAACAGCAATGATGTCTCATTGTTACTTTATTTTGATTTATATATCTGTAGAGATACACATATTATTACTCTATTATTTAGTTTTCTTTATAAATGGTATTGTTCTTTTGCCCATCTAGCTATTACAAACTTTTTAAAGATGGATTTTATAAGAGCTCTTTTTATCAAGGGTATTAACCCTTTTATAATTTTTCTACAAATGTATTTCCTGACAATCTTTAAGATGTGTACAGTATTACTCTCTTTTATAAAATAGAACACTATATATCAGTGGCTGTGTTTGTTACTGGAAGAATAAAATCAGTCTTCACTTCTCTCAAATGGAAAACTCTTAATTAAGAATTTAACTGAGTTATTATAAACCAGATTAACTTTAAACTGGTTAGCTAAGGGTACAGCCATTAAAAGGGACATTGCTCTTTACTGAATTCCTTTCTTATCCCACACAGGTACAAAGGAGCCTAATTTGAAAGAGTTTGAGAATGAGGGGGTTTCCGACTGAAAGAAAGCAATTAACTCCATCCTGAAAAATAATGTGAAATAGGAACTCCAAAGTGAAATACACACATCACAAATTTTGAATCAGTTATGACTATATTTCTATTTCTCCTGAATGGTTCACACAGTACAGTTTCTGAGAATTAGTATTTTACTTTGAATATGTGTGTGCATGTGTGTTTGGCTGAATATTTACTATACATTCATCAGAATAAAGAGATGTCTGAGTCACATAGGCCAGGAAAACCTTGAAGGGGCTAAATTTGGAGTGCCCACATATTCTCATTCCACCTGGCTTGTTGTGTGGGGCTCTGTGTGTCAACAGCTATCACTGATTATCTACTAAGGCATCCTGGGAATATCTCAATTAAAAGACCATCTTTTTGCTCACAGTTTGTGTTTTCCTTAAAAAAAAAAAAATTCCCTGCTGAAGGTTAGAAGAAGAGAGAGCTGAAATGTGAAACTAAGGGGCACTGGGTCTTGCCCATGGATGGTGTTCCTCTTGGTTTTTGTTTTCCCTAAACCTTAAGGAAAGTCATACTTAGCATACAGCATTATGCTTTCCCCCTAAGTTCACCACTTTGGTAAAATCTCTACCCCTTGTGGTGGTGCCGGGGAGGATGAGAAGCTGAGGTATAAAAGGGAAATGCAGCCTACTCCACATTAGTCCTTCTGTGGCTCATGTTTGGAGAGCAAACAGCATCTTGTTGAAGTTTGTCTATGGCCTCTGGAAGTGATCTTTAGCAACAAGAATGTGATCCAAGCAGAACAGACATTAAGATACTCTGCTGACTAGATATTTCTCTAGGAAAAGCTTCATTAAGGAAAATCTCCTCTTCCCCTACATATGTTGGGGAGAGGTCATCCTTTAGAGGTGGGAGAGGAGTGCAAGGCTGATGGAGACACTTGGGGTATGTTTGTGCATAGGAAAAGCGTTTATATGTGTGCAGAACTCTTAAGAAACTGTTAACAGAGTGAGAATTAAGTCAAGGAGAAGGCAAGAAAGTCACTTTCACTTTTCCATACATATCTTCTGTATTGCTTGTATTTTATTTTTTTTTTACCATTTACTACTTTGGCAATTCAGAAGTACATAGTAAATTTGAAAATATATTTCCCTCAGCTTGTGGTCTTCTTTTTAAACTTGCTTTTAATTTACAGAAATCTTTTATGTGGTATCTTTATTTTTCTTTGTGATTTCTTGCACTGCATTGTATAAGCTTTCCTTATCCACAGATCAGATTATTAGTGTATGCTTATGTTTATATGGCCAGCTCTCTGCCTATGGAGAGTAAAAACTGCCATAAAATACCATCTGGGGTCTGTCAAGCAATGTATTTGAAAGCACTATTAGCAAAGCAAGAGAAAATGAGAAGGATTTTAAGAAATGGACATTTGTGATGATAATTGATGGGTTTTGGTTGTGCTCCAATGACCAGAGGGCCCCAGAGTCCTGTGAGAAGCCAGTGCTCCCCAGTGGGAGGTATTATTTTAAGGGCAGCTTCAGAAAGTCCTTTGTCACACAAATCAGGATCCTCCTTGGGAAAAGTTCTGTCACTTGCCCAAGTTCCACTTAGGAAATTGGAACTTAGGGCACTCAGTCTACTGGTAACTGTTCATTTTCTAGAGCAGAACTCAGAAGTCAGCATTAGAACATGAGAAAAACAATTTTGTTCTAACTATACATTCTGCAGAAGGACCTCCTGTTTCTCCCATCATATGTCTCGTTGCAAAATTTATGAGGCTTCCCACATCTGCGAGCAAACATTTTCCTGCTACTGTTATAATCTTTCTTATCCTGCTTCTCTTGCCTCTGTCTTCCTTTTCCATAGTTTCCTTTCCACTTTGTTTTGTTTTGTTTAAATTTAGTGTTCTTATTTCCTCTCATCTCCAACTCTCTATTCATAAGTCATTCTTCCCTTTCTGATTTTCTCTCCATGCCTTATTTTTATTCTGATTCTTACCTGCTGAGTCTTCATCACCATCATCCTCATTCTTTTTATAAATTCACTTCTCAAATATTCAAATTTTATTGTCAATGTTTATGTTATTGGGCTATGGCTACGATCAAATATTCTTGGTTATTGTTGGACTGTAGGTTTGGGTATGGCAGGCACTTTTCACCATCAAATGAAAGCACTTGGAGTCATCTGTTAACTAGAAAGCAATTTCAGGACCCATTCCCGTAAACAGAGCTGAATTTCCTCCATTCATCATCTGAAAGATCTGATGTTTATTTATATTTATGAAAATGACTCGTTTGAGAACTAGACCTAATCCTCCCGTGGAAACTGACAGCCTTAGCTGATGATTAATTTTGTTCTGCCTGATAATATACAAAGTAAAATCATATTTGATATTTATTGAATAGATATAGTTTGTGCCTAAATGAACAGATCAAGACATCGCTAATTAATTGAAACAGTTCTTGGTTTAAAGAAGCAAAGTTCTTTCTTTAGCGATTTCATTATTTGGCTAGTTTTCCCATGTAAGCTACTCCAGTCTGTGTGAACGTACATCCAAGTCAACCCAGCTCCTACCCTCTTTGCCTTATATACTTCAAGACCTTCCATAAATTGTCTCTAATGGGTTTCTGATTCTCATCACATGGTGTTCCTTTTACTCTAGAGACAGCAGTGATGGGTTTTATAAGGAAAGAGTCCCTCTATTTCCATCTATCCTCCCTTCCTCAAGATACCATTTTGTCTCATTTTCTCCATGAAACCCAAATAAAACTCTGCCTTCTCACTCCTCTCTGTAAAACCAATCTTAGCACCTTGATGTAACAAAAGGTCACATAGACTATCCACTCAGAAAAACCCTGTGGCAGGATAATTGAGATGTCAATCTAACTTTTATTTTACCCTTATTTTCCCCTTTTCCTTCCCTCCATTTAATCTGATAACAGACTCTATACTTATTTCCCAGAGTAGGTTTTTGATTGCCATTTTGTTTCCTATTTCCTAAACCAGATCTCAAACCAGAGACCCCAGAGTTAAATTTGATCCACAGATATGTTTTACTAGGTTCATATGGAATTTTTAAAAACTTGAGCCAACATTTAATAAGTTGACACATTTCACAGAGAAATTTGAATTTCTGACTTTCTTAACAATTAGAAGGTCTAGCCACCCTAGGCTGCTGTTTTCATGTGTCTGAGTAGAGGCTGAAACCTTAGTTCCCACCACTATCCTTTCTTTGACCTGGGAAGCTTCATTCACTTACATCATCTGTCTTAACCCAGTCAGCATTGCTTGACTCCTGGTTTAAACCCATTAAGGAGATACACTAGATGCCCCTGAGAGAGACACCTTAAGATAATTTACGTTCACAGGCAGATACTGTTATAAAGAAATACTATGTATCCAAAAAATATTCAACAAGTAAGCATCTGCTCTGTGCATGTTGGGTTTTGGTGCTGGGCATAAAAACAATGAATAAAATAGAAACATTTCTATTCTAGTAGAAGGTGGCAACAGTCAAGTAAACACAGTAACAAGACACTTTCAAGTAATGATCAGTATATGAAATAATATCTTTTATTCATCATTTCATGTGGTGATAAGTATATGAAAGAAACAGAACAAGGCAATGGGGTAGAGCTCAGTGGTGGGGAGAGGATGGGGTGAATGTGGGGGCAGGGGGTTACATAGCTGCAGTATTAAGAGAAACCATCTGAGTGATGGTAAACCGGGAGCTGAATATGACATCTGAGGTAGCACTAGCTTTGTGAAGAGTTTGGAAAGGAATATTCTAAGCAGAGGAAATGGCAAGTACAGAAACCTGGAGGTGGGTGTGAGTTTGACATATTCAAGGAATTTAAGTCTAGAGTGGGTGAGGATTAGAGAGCAAGAGGCAATAGATAGGAGAAGTTAGAGAGGTGAATGGACACTAGATCTTGTAAAGCCTTGGGGTCCACAGTGAGGAATTAGATCTGATTTTAATTGTGTTGGGAAATTATTAGAGACTATTAAGTGTGTGAGTGGCATAATCTAATTTTCTTTTAAGGAGAAATGTCCTGCAGTTTGCAATAGTTGTTGATATTTTAAACTCTTTTTCAATTGTGAAATATAACACAGACAGGAAAAAATGCACAAAGCACACGTAGCGCACGCAGCACGTGGTCCTTCCAGAGAACAAATGTTTCTCTCCCCACAGAGTAACCACCATCCTGACACTTGGAGTATTCACTTCCGCGGTTTTCTTTATAGTTTCACCTCTTAGCAATGCATCCTTATGCAATATAGTTTAACGTCACACGTTATTACATTTTACATAAATATCATTTGACTTCTGCATTAAGATGGTCAATAAAAATTTCCTCACAGAACTTCTCTTTCCCAACAAAAAATGAGAAAAATTGTTTTTAAAACAGCAACTTTTTTGTCACCCACAACAGTCAAATAAGGGCATAGCCTAAAGTAGTACATTTCAAAAACATGAAATTCTCTAGCAAAATACAAAAACAGAACTAGTGTCAGTTTCTAATCTCACTGCCGCTCCCACAAATCGTTCAGCGAGTAGGAAAACATTCTCAGAATACTTACTAATACCTCCAAACATGTAGATAAATAAACAGAGTTGAATACCTTTATCATTTTCCTCTTTTGATTAAGAAATAGTGGAAACAGCTGCTGGGAATGAACGCGTTTAATGGGGAAATGAATATTCAGTAGCTACGAGATTCATGGCTCTTCTACAGTCCTAGAGGATGAAGGTGGATTAATGTAAACCAATTGTGTTCATCCCATTCCTCTTGCCAGTGATATGTTTAAGCGTGGGCATTTGATATCAGCCTGACCAATAAGACGCGATGGAGGGAGCTTAAGGAGGAATCATTTGTACACGTGATCCAAGACCCAAGGAGCCATATAGGATGGTGAGACCTCCCAGAGGTTGGCAACAGCAGAAAGCCACTCTCGTCCCCATGCTGGGAGGATGAAGTGAGGATGTTATATTATTATAGCCCAGAAGCCAGGGCTTTTGGCGGTAACTGGAACACGTGGCGGGGGGTGGGGGCGAGGGTGGGGGGGAAACTGTTCCTCAGGAGGCTGGAGATGCAGCCATTACTGAGGCTCACTCACAGGGAGGGGTAAACACCCTGGCTTCTCTCTTTTTCCTGCCCTCTGATCTGTTGCCAATGCTGACAGCTGGCTGCCAGGGACCCCTGGGAAGTACAGCTTGCAGGATTCAGTCCTTCTGTGACAAAACAAACAGGGGAAAGTAAGACTTGGATGTGAGGATGAACAGGTGAAGATTTGGCATAAGGAGGGTGAGGAAACGAGAAGAATCAAGGATTACTTTCCAAGTTTGGGGCTTCTGAGTGTGAGGAAGTCCCACTTTTCTGAGACGAGGAACATTGAAGAAGTAGCAGTTTGAGGAACTAAACTCAGAAGTCTTGATTTGCACATGTGAAGCTTAAAATGTCTGTTAAATATCTGAGTGAAGCTATGAAGTGGATTCTTCCCTGTTCAATTACACCAGAAGATTCCCCTTGACTGGGGAGAAGGGAAAGAGAAAGGGAGTAAAAGAAGAGAAAGAGAGGGGAGCAGGAGAAAGAGGGGAAGGAGAGGGAGAGAGCCCAAGCGAGAGAGCTGTATGTGTTCTTAGGCGGGGTGACCTGAGGCCTGATTTCTATCCATGCACAGGGAAGATGGCTAGCCCCACCGAGGAAAATGGTAGTACAGGGAGCTCAGCAAAATAATTTATTTCCCAGAACCGAGGCATAGAATCGGGAGAGACCTGAAGGGACCACATGGTGAAGAATGGTGGCATCTCAGCATCATTGGAGTGGACAAATGACCAGACCCAAATAGGCTCCCCTCCCCACATACTCTCTGCACATGACAGCACTCCATACACCCCAGATTATAGGGTTTGTAGGGAAGTTACACAGAAAAGACTAAGGTTAATTTGTCTGCCGCCCAAAATGTATGGAGATTCCGAGACAGACATTTAGTTGCATCAGAATTCATCTCTTGCCCCCATGAGACAAGTCGTGGAATATAAAGTCCCCTACAGTGCAATTTCCAAAGATTGATTTATTCAGTGCAGCTTAACCCATTGGTGGAGCTTTAATAAGATGGTTCAGAGTATGATCCCTTTAAAATCTCCCCCTAGTGGGAGATAAAAGAACAAGCCATACCAGTCATACCGTCTCAGCCAATGAATCAACACACGCGCAGGCAAGACCATCTCCCAGAGACACATATTTATTCTAGAAAACAGTGTAACCTAGTTCCATATTTTAAAAACAAACATTTTCCCGACACGTAAGAAAATCTGTGCAGACCCCTGCCTACAAAGGGAACAGCCCCTCACAATATCAGCCAACATATTAGTCACTCTCACTTGCCAGCCGTTTTGTTCATCCTCTGGTTTCTAAGCTGTTTCAAATCAATCTACCTATCAAGAGTTGACAGAAACTGTGAAGTTACAGTGTTCATCACTTTAGGCCAAATAGTGTTTCCAGGCAAGACACAATCACACTCTGTGAGCTGAAGCGAGGAAATATGCATTTGTGAGGCCAGTCCATGCAACATCCCCAGGGGTAAATTGGGAGGAATTCTGTTTTTCTGGTTACATGCTTATGCATACAACTTTGTTAGCTCTCCCAGGTCAATGGAAAAATGAAGAAGAAAAAGGAGAGAAAATAAAAAAGAGGAAGAGAAAGAGGGGGGAGTAAGGAGAAGAAGAAGTTAAACACTGTTTTGGGTTCAGTCCTCTCATTTTAAAGCTATGAAAATGAAATTTTGGAAAGCTAAAGATTCCAAAAATCTCACAGTCTAACCTCTCTGAGCCTATAATGTAGGCATGCTGACTCCCAGTCTACTACTATTTTACTTTTAATATAAAAATTATCTCAGCAGTGACAGTTTTAATAATCCAAACCATATGTTAAGATCTAATAGGAATTTTTTAGACAACAAAAGACACTAACCATGTCGTTTGTCTTTTTTACTGTATATATTTTTAGAAACTCTTAAAAGTACAAAAATCTCGTCTTCTAACTTTGCTGAGCAAGGAACTCGAGCTGGGATTATATGCATGTATGTGCTGTAACATTAAAATGCTGATGAGTCAGCGCAAGTTGGGGGCACTTTTTATATGCTGAACCAATTAAATGACCTCCAACCAGGCTTGCTGTTTAAAACTGTAGGAATGAAGAGCCATAAACATAAAATAAACTAGAATAGCTGTTAGGATTGTGATAATTGTATGCTCCCAAATACTCTGGCCATTTGTGTAGAGAATATAATCAGCTATCTAATTTTAAGGTTTAATTAGCTAAGTTAAAGCAAACTGTTGATTCTGTACTGCTACAGTGGAATGAGTCAGCCCATATGTTCTCTGTCACTGGAATATGAATATATAAACAGACTTGTCTACAAGGGGGAAAGCTCACAGATGACTGAAGAATGAATTTTGGCAGTGACACATTAACACAATTGGCAGTCACTGGGGAAAACGTTGACAATGGTAAGTTTTGAACCCTTTGAAAGAGCAACTCAGAGTCTCTCTCATACTGCAACAGTGGCTGCACAGAGGAGGAAGCTTCCTGAGCAACACAGATTTTATTTTATTTTATTATGTCTTTGTTAGTCATTAAAAAATTTTTTATTGAAGTATAGTTGATTTACAATGTTGTGTTGATTTCTGCTTACAGCAAAGTGATTCCATTATACATTTATATATACATTCCTTTTTATATTCTTTTCCTTTACGGTTTATCACAGGACACTGAGTACAGTTCCCTGTGCTACACAGTAGGA
This sequence comes from Delphinus delphis, assembly GCF_949987515.2. Classification (NCBI taxonomy): domain Eukaryota; kingdom Metazoa; phylum Chordata; class Mammalia; order Artiodactyla; family Delphinidae; genus Delphinus; species Delphinus delphis. The sequence goes on from NC_082683.1 coordinate 88,371,478, forward strand.
CTTTGTTTATCCATCCTGTATGTAATAGATTGCATCTGCTGACCCCAACCTCCCAGTCCATCCTTCCCCCACCACCCCTCTCCCTTGGCAACCACAAGTCTGTTCTCTATGTCTGTGAGTCTGTTTCTGCTTCGTAGATAGGTTCATTTGTGTCATATTTTAGATTCCCAGACAGATTTTAAATTGGGTCTTTATGGATGGGAAAAGGATAATATGTGGAAGCAAGTTTTTCTAGGAACATGTCCAAAGTAAATGACCATAGACATGTGTGGTTTTCTCATTCTTGCTGTATATTTCCTTTTCCGAACAGAGATTGCGTGTGAGTGTTGAAGTTATTGAATATTCATGCACCAAGGGAGGAAAGTGTTCTGTTAACCTAGAGCTAGGGAGCTTATCTATCAAAATCCTGCATGAGGACCATGCCATCTGTCTTGATGTGATCTGAATCAGGACACTTGACACAATGCGAAGGGCCTGCTCAGAAGACAGCGGGTGACAGGAAGACAAACAGCAGTGGCAGCTCACAGAGCTTACATTCCTAAGACATCAGTGCCAGCACAAAGCTCATTCTACAATTGCTCTGGAGACAAGTGGGAGATGACAGGATGCCCAAAATAGCAACGCTGCTTACCTAGGTATTTGTGTGAAACTCCTGCGGGAGAACTGCCTGTCTTGTTTCGGTGGAGCCCTTGCTAGAATTCAGTAATTGGAGGCACAAGTGGCTGTGATGGGCCACAGTGTCTGTTTCTTATGATTGAGTTACCATTTTGGACTAGTAACTTATCTACTAAGGGGCAAAACTTTCTCCTTTTATTCAGCAAACAATTTTGAGCGTTTGCTATGTACCAAGCACCACACAAGCCACAGGAAATACAACGATGCAGAAGACATTATAGGCCCCGCTCCCAATTTAGTAGAAAAGAGAGACCTATGAGCAGATGAGTTATGATACAATGAAATCTATGCTATAAATGGGAACAAAGAGCTTTGCTGGTCTCATAAAGAGGCTGATGAACTTTGTCTGAGGCAGCTGGGAAAGGCTTCACCAAAGAGTAAGTGTGAGTTTTCTAGATGGAAAAGTCAAAGGAAAGGCATTCTAGCCAGCTCCCAGATCACATTGACCTGAAAATATCTCATGATACTCTGGGAAGAGCGAGATGTTTGGTGATTAACCTGTCAGGTGGTGGGGTGAGCTGGGAATGGAGGAAGGAAAGAAGTTCAGAAGGAAATGTCAGTAAAGGAGGATCAAGAAGAAAGCTGGGACTGAGTTGAGTTGCAAAGTGTCTTGTATGTCAGGCTGTGATGCATAATTATTTCCCCCTTACGGGTAGTGGGAAGCCAACAAATATCTGAAGGATGAAAGAAACATGACTAGATTTGTTTCAGGATACCAATTCAGACTATGTTGCAGAAAATGAACCAGAGTGAAGAGATTCTGATGGCATGGAGATTGTGAGTGCTGGAGCTAGGCGAATGGTGACGAGAATGGAGAAACCACCAAACCTGAGAAAGAGCTGATAGAGGTAGTTGCAAAGCAGTGTACTTACAGAAAGAGACACATTTGGGAAACACATAGCAGAAAACTGAGCATGAATAAAAAGATTTTACCCATGTCAGGGATGCCCTTTTCTGCTTTTAAGGCCCTAGCATTTCTTGCGTCTACATTCTAAATTCAGTTTCATAGTGTCTGAGCTTCTCCAGTTGCCTCCTTACATTTTACGGGTCCAATTAAGTTAGGAGAAATAATCACCTGCAAATAAAGATGAAGTGATGTCCTTCTTGTACTACTGGAACATATTCTCAGATGATTGCATTCTCAGCCCCGGGTGCAAGTTGAATAAATGAGACAGAAAGATTTAAAGATACTGAATTGAGAGGATCATAGGTGGACGCAAAATCTGCCGAGATCTAGGGCACAGAAAAAGGGATGAAGATACCTGGATCTCAGTTAATGTGTAATAATGTTTTTGCTAAATAAAGTTAATGACTATTCATACCACTGAATAGATGCTATGGTTGCAACCGACAGATAATGGGGAAAATCTCAGAGGAAATAGTATTTTACAAAAGGAACTTACTGGCTATATTTATTTAGCTTTGCCAGAGGTTTTCTCAGTTTCATATCAGGAAACGTCTGTGTTAGTCATCTTTCTAACAGATGCTAAATTTCTAATGATCATAATCCCTCCATAGCACCCACTGCAATATTGAGCCATTACAGGCTTTGAAATTAGCTTTCTTAAATTCTCTGAATCTCAGCTTCCTCTTCATGGACTTGCTATGGTAAATGAATATGTCAATGTATATAAAGCACCTAGCATAATGCTTTGTAAATGAAAACGGTAAATTGTCAACATTACCAGTTCATGGAGATCACAATGCCAGATCACAAAGAAGTGTTCAGAATTCATTGAGAAAATGTATTTTAAGTCCATAGCACAAAATACACTTAGAAAAATATGTGGATTTTTTCATCCACAAGTTTGCGCTCTTGAATATAAAGATGTTTGTCTCCACCGCTGTGTTGAGTGTGAGTTGAGGGAGGTCGTCAAGAGATATGATCGCAGGTCTGACCCACAAGCTGGACCCAGGCATTGGAGGCTCCTCACCCCTGTCCTTGGAATGTGTGTTCCACTTGCCTTCTCCACTCCCAGATGCTCCCCCAAGGATACATCCTTGAGATAATAACGCGGTGATGAGACCATTTGACTATGTACGTGACTGGACTCAGTTAAGCCTCTACATAAACTTTTTAAGATTCTGGTAGTGGGTGTGGAGATCTACTTAACTTGTGGCCACCCAAGGCAAGTCTTCTATGTAAGTTGTTTATTAAACCTACCACTTACCAATCTGGAGTGATCTACCTCCTTCTTAGGTCTCTACCTGCCCTCGGAGGACAGCAGTACTGAGTACCAGGACCAGTTTCAGGTGGGAAGCACCACCACGAGGTTGCAAGGCAACAGTGTGATGACTTGAATTAAATTTAGAAATTGCAGAGAACTCATTTCAAAGCATCAACATATTTTAGCCATATTATTTTTAGGTCTTTCTATGTTATCTTGTACATAGAGCCCCATTGGGAAACTATCTGAGAAGCATGTTATTAGTGGCATACAGTGCTGAAGCATGCCACTATTAAAGGAATCTTAATGCGAGTTTGAGCCAAGTAAAGATTGTGAAATTGGAGGCAGGTTGTCCAACAATCTCTGTGGTCAGATATACACTGCCCTGAAGTATTTTCCTTCTCCTTCTCCCGTCACGTCCAACTAGTAATTTATAACTTTACTTCTGCATGAGTATAGATATCAGTTAAGGTAGTACCAATCAACCTTAAAAGCTCAGTGGCTTAAAACAACAAAGATTAATTCCTTGCTCATGTTTCGTATCCATTTGAGGACAGTGAGGTGGGTTTTGGGAGATTCAGTTCATCCTTGTCACTCATGGACCCAGGTTGATAGAACAGCCATTATCTTTCTTAAAATTATCCATCACCATGCAGAAGGAAAGAGCAAGATCTGGAGGGTCTCACTGTGAAAACCAAGAATTCCAACCCCAAAGTGACAAACACCATTCTACTTATAACTCATTGTGCAGAACTTTTCATATGTTTCTCTTCCTAGCAATAAAGGGGCATAAAATTGTGAACCTGCCAAGTGCCCAGAATGGGGCAGAAACAGGAATATTTGACAGATAGCACTAATAACTACCAGTATCATTGAGCCTGAAATAGAATTAATTGCCTTGAAATAATGAACAACTAAGTTTGGCCACTTGTGAGAATCTGTCTCTTCAATTAGTTTGCACGATTCTATATGTTCCTTATAGTGATTAAGTAAACAGACTTTCAAAAGACTTTGAATGTAAGACAGAGAGAAATGAGCTCCCCAGCTGAGATGAGCAAACCAGTAATTATTTAGCCATGCTCTCTCAATGCTCCATTAATGTTGACATATTTCAGAGAACTGACAGTGTTCTGTCAGTTCCCCAAGGAAAAACCCTGCAGGTAACAAGCCTGGAAATAAAATACTATCTGCTCATATGCACCCCAATGTTCATTGCAACACTATTTACAATAGCCAGGTCATGGAAGCAACCTAAATGCCCACTAACAGATGAATGGGTGAAGAAGATGTGGTACATATATACAATGGAATATTACTCAGCCATAAAAAGGAATAAAACTGGGTCATTTGTAGAGACATGGATGGACCTAGAGACTGTCATACAGAGTGAAGTAAGTCAGAAAGAGAAAAACAAATATTGTATATTAACACATATATGTGGAATCTAGAAAAATGGTACAGATGAACCAGTTTGCAAGGCAGAAATAGAGACACAGATGTAGAGAACAAATGTATGGACACCAAGGGGGGGAAAGTGGCGGGGTGGTGGTGGTGGTGGGATGAATGGGGAGATTGGGATTGACATGTATACACTGATGTGTATAAAATGGGTGACTAATAAGAACCTGCTGTATACAAAATAAATAAATAAAATTAAATTTAAAAAATAATAAAATACTGTCTGCTGTGCATTCACTGAATATGGCACATAAAGAAAAATCTGATTACTTGAAATATTTTCATTGGCACTAACACCTACTTATCAATAGTTTCCACAGCTTTTCATATTCCTAAATATTAAACCTATGAATGCCAAGACCCTTCTAAGTAGATTCTCTTAGAACCCCAAACAGCCAGAGTAAAACAAACAGAACAAAATGCAGGTACCAGAAATATGAAAGAATGAGCAGTGTTGTAGAGCCAAAGTGGTAGTTCATTAGGAAGCGGAAGGCTGTGTTTATAACTACTGGAAACTGGGAATGCTGACATTAAGATTCTGTTGTTTGCCACTCAGTTACGTAAAGATAGCTAAGCTGATTTATATTTCCCATTCCTTTCTCAATCCAGGCTATTTAGCTACAGTCACTTGAGAGTTTTGTCAAATTATGTTGAAACAGCAATTTATAAAGAGAATTGATGGCCTTAAGGACATAGTGATTTACAATAAACAACTCAGACTAATTTCCTAAATCCCCAGTATAATACCATGGAGGAGGGCAGGCCCACCTTAGCTGCCCAATATCTGTGTTCCTTTCAGTAGTTCAGTCCAAATGGGAGTGCATCCAGTGAATTCATATCAAATCAAAGTCATTGTCATTAGAGTGTACTTGATTACTGGGTATCTGGTGACTTTCTTGTAAGATAACTTGATATCTCTGACATGCTCTACTTGTATGAGAACATCTTTCCCAGAGTGCCTCAGACTTTTACGGCTCTAAAAAATTATGACAATGTTTTCATTACTTCTAGTTTTAGTGATTTAGTAAAGTGGCCTAATCTGGTATAGACTTTTGGGGGTATGTGTATAAAGTTTCTATTGAACTATAATATTTGTGAATGGAATGCCTTGCAATTCCATTGTCCTCTGAGAGGAAAAAATTCCAGTTGTTATCATCATGGTGTTTGTTAATTTTTTTAAAAACGCATGTCTATTACTTAGATACTACTATTTTTTTATACCTACATAGCACATAATTTAATGGGGGTAAAGCAAGTATAAGTTGGGAGAGGGTGAAGAATAAGCCATCATGCATATAAAGAGAATAGACTAAAATGTGCAGCTAAATTATATATAATCTTGTTTTTGAAGTATCAGGAATATTTTTAGCACTTTTTGCTTTAAAAAAAAATGTACCTTGATTCAGTCACTTGACTTTAAAACATTGCTCTTATTTTGTTATTTTTGATGTTCTGACCTTAAACTGTATTATAATGCAGTCTATCGGCTCAGTCATAGCACATATTTTGTCCCAATTACATAAAAAATAAGTTAATCAAATATGGTTCAGCACTACAGTTGTGTGATAAAAGCATCTTAATCACACTAAATTTCTATGGCCTAGATAGTTGAGGCCTGCTATTTGTTTTTTATCCCAGGTTGGAGTAAATTTGCACTTTTAATCATATGGGTCTTTTGGGGACCTTGTTCTTCTACACTGAGATTTATTAATAAAGGAACTTGTAGAAAAAAGTTCATTTTTAAGTGTCAAAGATTTTATTCAACCAGACTAGTTTGTAAGGGAACCACTAAGATTTTGCAACTGGTTCAAAGGAGAATTCAAAGAGTAGACACGTATACAGACAATCAAAATACTGAGATGAATTTGTTACAGTGATGCAAAATTGGTCAACAGCCAGAGGCAATCATCAACAGATAATCATCCCACCAGACAGTCACATACATTACTATGGTTTTTCTACAACCTACAGAGGGTTTTTTTTTTTTTGGCCACGCCGCACAGCATGTGGGATTCTAGTTCCCCAACCAGGGATTGAACCCATGCCCCCTGCATTTGAAGTGCAGAGTCTTAACCACTGGACCACCAGGGAAGTCCCCCAGAGGGTTTTTTTTCAAAGTAAATATTTCCTTCTTTTGTTGAATAAACAGTTAAAATTCTGAATTAGTACATATCTACAAATTTACAAATGACAATTTCAATGGAAAACAAATTTTATAAATGCCATAAACCGGTCAACATAAATGTCTCTTTAAAGAATGAACAAGTTCAGATGCATAAGGAAATGCCAATTCCCTTTCTCTTCATTTCCTAGGGGAATGTAGATGCTTTCATGCATCTACTTCAGGCACTAACTGCCATGGGAGTTAGTGTAGTGGTCACGGTGTCACTTCATCCAGATGCCTTTAGATCCCTTTTATGGATTCTGGGTATCCATCTCCCTGGTTTGTATGCTTTACTCCTAAAGGCTGGCACAGGCAACCTTCTTCAGAGAACTGCCGTTGGGCTACTGGGATCCCTTGCCCAGCTTCCCTGAGCACAGAAACTGCCCAGCAGCCTGAAGTCAAGGACTGCCCAGTGCAGGAATATGAAAGCTCAGCTCTTTTGCCTCAAAGTTACCAGTTAGCTCCGACCACTGGAAGATGAGAGGATGATGAGACACACAAAGCCAGACATGGTAGGATGGACTCAGAAAGGAGGGAAATGTCTAGCAAAGTGCAGTGTTACCTCTCCCTCCCAAATAACTTATCCATGTGATTCACTAAAAGTAAAGTATCAAACTGGACCTATGCTTTTTCAGAACAGAAGAGTCAGATTTTTAACTTCCTGGATATTCAGGCAAGTTGAGGACATGCAGTCAGCAGAATATTCAACAGATCAACTGCCTAAAGAAAGGACTGAAGAAAGGGTGTTAAGAAGGTCAGAGCTAGCAGGATAACCACACTAACACATACACACAGGCAAAACACACACACACACACGTTGAGAATGGTCAGGTATGAGGCATGCAGAGACCTAGTGGCAGGCAGGAATAAAGACGCAGATGTAGAGAATGGACTTGAGGGCACGGGGCAGATGGGAAAGCTGGGATGAAGTGAGAGAGTGGCATTGACATATATACAGTACCAAATGTAAAACGGATGGCTAGTGGGAAGCTACTGTATAGCACAGGGAGATCAACTCAATGCTTTGTGACCACCTAGAGGGGTGGGATAGGGAGGGTGGGAGGGAGACGCAAGAGGTAGGAGATATGGGGATATATGTATATGTATAGCTGATTCATTTTGTTGTACAGCAGAAACTAATGCAACATTGTAAAGCATTTATACTCCAATAAAGATGTGAAAAAACAAAACAAAACAAAACAAAAAGTTCTAAAATTCAGAAAGACATGCTAGTTAAGTCAACAGCACAATGAAAGAATCTGATTCTGAAACTAGGTCATCCTTATGCACTTGACTACCATAGCAGGATAGGTGGGCAGACCTGTCCCACAAACCAGGGGCTCAACCAATACGGTGACACCTAAGCAAGATACCGCACAATCTCCTGCCTTTCAACTGACAAAGATTCAAATGATCGCTAAGTTGCTGGAGATGAGAGGGAAGCTCTGCAGAGCCAGGACTGCAATGGAGTTTCAGTATTTTTTGATACCTCAAACCACAGTTGTGTGCCACAAAGCATCATGCAGGAACTAGTACAATATACTGCTTGTGAATTGATTTATGTAGCTATATTTTAATCTAAATATGTTATTTATATTTATGGATTTAATTTAATTTTTTTCCTGAGCAAGAACTTTAGCCCCTGAGTATCATAAAGATCAAATAGTTACTGGTAGGTATTATATTACTTTTGATAATCAATTAATTCCTGTTTAAAATAATGTCATATTTGGAGCAGGCCCTGACAGAAAGATGTAACACATGCAGTCTTTAGAAACTAGAATGCTTTTCTAGGTGGTACATATATGAAGGCTAAATATAACCAAGTTTAAGGTTGATAAAGTTCAAATGAATAGGAGAAAACAAATAAAAATAAACCACACAGGAAGAAGGAGTGAAAGAAAAGAAACAGAAGGAAGAAAATATACCCAAGAAAGTATCATTGTTGTAGTGATGGCAACTGAATTGAAAAATAAGAAATTGTGACCCATTACATGTAAGATTAAAATGATATGTAATTGTCATAAAGAAAACAACTCCAAGGAGCTTGCTAATATGTATTAAATAGTAGTGGCCTATCTATATAAAAATAGGTTTGGAATACGTCAATAACTGGCATTTATTAAATAAATTTTCATATGAAAGAATTAGAATAAATTTGTTAATAACCTAGCTTCTGTATAAAACAGAAGTAAAAACTATATTTGTAGCAGATTTGATTGGGGGGATAGTCTGCTTTGTAACATGTTGAGAACTAGTTAAATAAGCAAAAAATAATAATTCACTACATGAAATCACATCGATACAAAATAAATTGACTAGCAGACCAAATAGATTTCAAATATACATTCCATTATGAAGGAAATTTAGAATACAAAGAGAAAGTATTAACATAAATTTTGAGCCTCCCAGTTTGATTTTTAAAAAGTGTAATGTCAGGGCTTCCCTGGTGGCGCAGTGGTTGAGAGTCCGCCTGCCGATGCAGGGGACATGGGTTCGTGCCCCGGTCCAGGAAGATCCCACATGCCGCGGAGCTGCTGGGCCCATGAGTCATGGCCGCTGGGCCTGCACGCCCGGAGCCTGTGCTCCGCAACAGGAGAGGCCACAGCAGTGAGAGGTCCGCGTACCACAAAAAAAAAAAATGTAATGTCAGATTTTCTATCTTTAATCATTCCATTAAAAATGAACAATATAATTTAACTGAAGAAATTAGTACTTTATGATCTGTGCTTTGTTTTATATTTTGATATTGCTTTCATCTTATTTCATTTTATTAGTTCTTCATAATGTACATTATGAAGAATGTAGATGCTATAGATGAGATGCAAAAATTGAGCCCTCTTGGGTGGAAGAGAAATGATAATAATTCTTGAGATTTTTGTCATGACTCACATCGTGCAGTCTCAAAATGCTTTCATAGGATTATAATATTCACCTGTGAAGTACACCAACTGTACTGCACATGACACCTATATTATTAGAGGGGATTTGGGAGAAGACAACACAACTCCCAATTTATATATGGTACATGGACAAACTCTCCAGTTTTGAGCTTTGCTTTTTTCCCTCACTTCTGATTGAATGCCACACTACATTCTCCCTCTTAGAATCAGAATCCCACCCCTCTCTGGTGTTGTTCTATTCAAACTGAGTTACCTAAAAGTCTAACTAGTTCATAGTTTATGCTAAAAATTGTGTATATGTGTTCACTTTTATAAGCACATGCTGCCTTAGTACTCAAAAATAGAGTCTATAGTGAGGTAAGTCCTGGTCTTACTAGAAATGGTGATAAGATCATTCTGATCCAGGCCTAACCCTTTACCCAACTTACAGAGTATCAAAGGACTAGATATCTAAGAGGCCTGAGGTCTGGGGTACAGCATAAATATCGAGCTTCTAGAAGGAAGCTTGCAGGGAGTCTAAGAGAAGTGACAGGCTAATCCACAAGTACAACTTCATAAATACTGTATTTAACCAATATATTTAAAAAAGACAGAGTGAGACTGACAATGATCATTATAAAGATGACATTACTATTTTTGAAGTGGTATGTTTTATTTTTTAAAAACTTTTTATTATATATTGGAGTATAGTTGATTAACAATGTTGTGATAGTTTGAGGTGTACAGCAAAATGGTTCTGTTATACATACACATGTATTTATTCTTTTTCAAATTCTTTTCCCATTTAGATTGTTACCTATAATATTGAGCAGGGTCCCCTGCTACACAGTAGGTCCTTGTTGGTTATCCCTTTTAAATACAGCAGTATATACATGTCAACTCCAAACTCCCTAACTATCCCTTCCTCTCCTGGTAACCATAAGTTCGTTCTCTAAGTCTGTGAGTCTGTTTCTGTTTTGTAAATAGGTTCATGTGTATCATTTCTTTTTAGATTCCGCATATACGTGATACCATATGATATTTCTCTTTCTCTGTCTGACTTACTTCACTCAGTATGACAATCTCTAGGTCCATCCATGTTGCAGCAAATGGCATTATTTCACTCTTTATTTAATAGCTGAATAATATTCCACTGTATATATACACCATATCTTCTTTATCCATTCCTCTGTCGGTGGACATTTAGGTTGCTTCCATGTCTTTGCTATTGTAAACAGTGCTGCAATGAACATTGGGGTGCATGTATACTTTCAGACCAAGTTTTCCTCCAGATATATGCCCAGGAGTGGGATTGGTGGATCATATGGTAGCTCTATTTTTAGTTTTTTAAGAAACCTCCATGCTGTTCTCCATAGTGGCTGTACCAGTTTACTTTCCCACAAACATTCTAGGAAGGTTCCCTTCTATCCACACCCTCTCCAGCATTTATTGTTTGTGGATTTTTTTGATGATAGCCATTCTGACTGGTGTGAGTTGGTACCTCATTGTAGTTTTGATTTGCGTTTCTCTATTAATTAGCGATGTTGAACATCTTTTCATTTGCCTCTTGGCCATCTGTATGTCTTCTTTAGAGAAATGTATATTTGGTCTTCTGCCCATTTTTTGATTGAGTTGTTTGTTTTGATGATATTAAGCCTCATCAGCTGTTTGTAAATTTTGGAGACTAATCCCTTGTCAATCACATCATTTGCAAATATTTTCTCCCAATCTCTGGGTTGTTTTTTCATTTTGTTTATGGTTTCCTTTGCTGTGCAAAAGCTTTTGAGTTTATTTAGGCCCCATTTGTTTATTCTTGTTTTTATTTACTCTAGGAGGTGGATTGAAAAAGATATGGCTGCGATTTATGTGAGAGATTGTTCTGCCTATGTTTTCCTCTAAGAATTTTATACTGTCCAGTCTCATATATAGGTCTTTAAGCCATTTTGAGCTTATTTTTGTGTATGGTATTAAAGAATGTTCTAATTTCATTTCTTTTTACATTTAGCTGTCCAGTTTTCCCAGCACCATTTATTGAAGAGACTGTCTTTCCACCATTGTATAGTCTTGCCTCTTTTGTTGTAGATTAATTGACTGTAGGTGCATGGGTTTATTTCTGGGCTTTCAATCCTGTCCCACTGATCTATATTTCTATTTTTGTTCCATTACCATACTGTTTTGATGACTATAGTTTTGTAGTATAGTCTGAAGTCAGGAAGCCTGATTCCTCCAGCTCTGTCTTTTTTTCTCAAGATTGCTTTGGCTATTTGGGGTCTTTTGTGTCTCCATACAAATTTTAAGGCTTTTTGTTCTAGATCTGTGAAAAATGCCATTGGTAATTTGATAGGAATTGCACTGAATCTGTAGATTGCCTTGGGTAGTATAGGCATTTTGACAATACTGATTCTTCCAATCCAAGACATGGTATATCTTTCCATCTGTTTGTGTTGTCTTCAATTTCTTTCATCAGCATCTTATAAGTTTTCAGAGTACAGGTCTTCTGTCCCCTCAGGTAGGTTTATTCCTGGGTTTTTTGTTTTTTTTTTTGATGTGGTAGTAAATGGGATTATTTCTTGAGTTTCTCTTTCTGATCTTTTGTTTTTAGCATATAGAAATGCAACAGATGTCTGTGTATTAATTTTTAACCTTAAACTTTACCAAAATCATTGATGAGCTCTAGTAGTTTTCTGGTAGTGTATTTAGGACTTTCTATGTATTATATCATGTCCTCTGCAAACAGTGACAGTTTAACTTCTTTTCCAATTTGGATTCCTTTTATTTCTTTTTCCTCACTGATTGCCGTGGCTAGGACTTCCAAACCTATATTGAATAAAAGTGGCAAGAGTGGATATCCTTGTCTTGTTCCTGATCTCAGAGGAAATGCTTTCATTTTTTTCACTATTGAGAATGATGGTTGCTGTGGGTTTGTCATATATGGCCTTTATTATGTTGAGGTAAGTTCCCTCTATGCCCACTTTCTGGAGAGTTTTTGTCATAAGTGGTGTTGAATTTTGTCAAAAGCTTTTTCTGCATCTATTGAGATGATCATATGGTTTTTCTTCTTCAATTTGTCAATATGGTGTATCACAATGATTGATTTGTGTATATTGAAGAATCCTTGCATCCCTGAGATAAATCCCACTTGATCATGGTGTATGATCATTTTAATGTGCTGTTGGATTCTGTTTGCTAGTATTTTGTTGAGGATTTTTGCATCTATATTCATCAGTGATATTGGTCTGTAATTTTCTTTTTTTTGTAGTATCTTTTTCTGGTTTTGGTATCAGGGTGATGGTGACCTCATAGAATGAATTTGGGAGTGTTCCTTCCTCCGCAAGTTTTTGGAAGAGTTTGAGAAGGATGGGTGTTAGCTCTTCTCTAAGTGTTTGAAAGAATTCACCTGTGAAGTCATCTGGTCCTGGACTTTTGTTTGTTGGAAGATTTTTAATCACAGTTTCAATTTCATTACTTGTGATTGGTCTGTTCATATTTTCTATTTCTTCCTGGTTCAGTCTTGGGAGATTGTACCTTTCTAAGAATTTGTCCATTTCTTCCAGGTTGTCCATTTTATTGGCATACAGTTGCTTGTAGTAGTCTCTTATGATCCTTTGTATTTCTGTGGTGTCCATTGTAACTTCTCCTTTTTCATTTCTAATTTTATTGATTTGAGTTCTCTCCCTTTTCTCTGATGAGTCTGGCTAAAGGTTTATCAATTTTGTTTATCTTCTCAAAGAACCAGCTTTTAGTTTAATTGATCTTTGCTATTGTCTTCTTTGTCTCTATTTCATTTATTTCTGTTCTGATCTTTATGATTTCTTTCCTCCTACTAACTTTAGGTTTCGTTTGTTCTTCTTTCTCTGGTTGCTTTAGGTGTAAGGTTAGATTGTTTATTTGAGATTTTTCTTGTTTCCTGAGGTAAGATTGTATTGCTATAAACTTCCCTCTTAGAACTGCTTTTGCTGCATCCCGTAGGTTTTGGATCATTGTTCTTTCATTTTCGTTTGTCTCTAGGTATTTTTTGATTTCCTCTTTGATTTCTTCAGTGATCCATTTGTTGTTTAGTAGCATATTGTTTAGCCTCCAGGTATTTGTGTTTTTTGCAGATTTTTTCTTATAGTTTATTTCTAATCTCATAGCACTGTGGTCAGAAAGGATGCTTGATATGATTTCAATTTTCTTAAATTTATTGAGGCTCACTTTGTGGTTCAGCATGTGATCAGTCCTGGAGACTGTGTCATGTGCATTTGAGAAGAATGTGTATTCTGTTGCTTTTGGATGGAATGCTTTATAAATATCAATTAAGTCCTTCTGGTCTAATGTGTCATTTAAGACTGTGTTTCCTTATTGATTTTCTGTCTGTATGGTCTGTCCATTGATTAAAGTGGGATGTTAAAGTCCCCCACTATTATTGTGTTACTGTCCATTTCTCCCTTTATGGCTGTTAGTATTTGCCTATATATTGAGGTGCTCCTATGTTGGGTGCATATATATTTATAATTGTTTTATCTTCTTCTTGGATTGATCCCTTGATCATTATATAGTGTCCTTCTTTGTCTCTTATAACAGTCTTTATTTTAAAGTCTATTTTATCTGATATGAGTATTGCTACTCCAGCTTTCTTCTGATTTCCATTTGCATGGAATACCTTCTTCCAGCCCCTCACTTTCAGTCTGTATGTATACCTAGGTATGAAGTGGGTTTCTTATAGACGGCATATATATGGGTCTTGTTTTTGTATCCATTCAGCCAGTCTATGTCTTTTGGCTGGAGCATTTAATCCATTTACATTTAAGGTCATTATCAATATGTATGTTCCTATTGCCATTTTCTTAATTGTTTTGGGTTTGTTTTTTATGTGTTTTTTCTTTCCTTCCTCTTTTGTGCTCTTCTTTTGTGGTTTGATGACCAGCTTTAGTGTTGTGTTTGGGTTGCTTTTTCTTTTTGTGTATGTATCTGTTGTAGTTTTGGGGTTTGCTGTTCCCACAATGTTTTGATATAGAGTCTATATAGGTACAAGGTTGTTTTAAGTTGGTGGTCTCTTTCTCGCCTAGAGGAGTTCCTTTAGCATTTGTTGCAAAGCTGATCTCGTGGTGCTGAATTCTCTTAGCTTTTGCTTGTCTGTAAAGCTTTTTTTTTTTTCTTTTGCGGTATGCAGGCCTCTCACTGTTGTGGCCTCTCCTGTTGCAGAGAACAGGCTCTGGACGCGCAGGCTCAGTGGCCATGGCTCATGGGCCTAGCTGCTCCATGGCATGTGGGATCTTCCTGGACCAGGGCACAAACCCGTGTCCCCTGCATCGGCAGGCAGACTCTCAACCACTGCACCACCAGGGAAGCCCTGTAAAGCTTTTGATTTCTCCATCAACTCTGAATGAGAACCCTGCTGGGTAGAATATTCTTGGTTGTATGTTCTTCCCTTTCATCACTTTAAATATATTGGGCTACTCCCTTCTGGGCTACAGAGTTTCTGCTGAGAAATCAGCTGATAACCTTATGGGAGTTCCCTTGTATGTTATTTGTTGTTTTTCCATTGTTGCTTTTAATATTTTTTTCCTTGTCTTAATTTTTGTCAATTTGATTACTATGTGTCTCAGTGTGTTCCTCCTTGGCTTTATCCTGCCTGTGACTCTCTGCACTTCCTAAACTTAGATGACTGTTTCCTTTCTCATGTTAGGGAAGTTTTCAGCTATTATTTCTTCAAATATTTTTTCACGTTCTTTCTCTCTCTCTTCTCCTTCTGGGACCTCTATAATGCAAATGTTTGTGCATTTAATGTTGTCCCAGAGGTCTCTTACACTGTTTTAATTTCTTTTCATTTTTTTTTTCTTTATTCTGTTCTGAGGCAGTGATTTCTACCATTCTATCTTTCAGGTTACTTATCTGTTCTTCTAACTCAGTTATTCTGCTATTGATTCCTTCTAGTGTATTTTTCATTTCAGTTGTTGTATTGTTCATCTCTGTTTGTTTGTTCTTTAGTTTTTCTAGGTCTTTGTTAAACATTTCTTGCATCTTCTCAATCCTTGCTTCCATTCTTTTTCCGAGATCCTGGATCAGCTTCACTATCATTATTCTGAATTCTTTTTCTGGATGGTTGCCAATCTCCCCTTCATTTTGTTGTTTTTCTGGGATTTTATCTCGTTCCTCATCTGGGACATAATCCTCTCCTCTTTCATTTTGTTTAACTTTCTGTGATTGTGGTTTTCGTCCCACAGGATTGTAGTTCTTCCTCTTTTTGCTGTCTTAAAGTGGTATGTTTAGAAAGAGCAGTAGAAATATTAATAAAGACAAAACCCACTTATCCCATCACTCACATTCTAAATGAATGAAATCTCTGAGAATGTTCTTTTGACAATCATTAAAACTTATACTGCAAATGCTGCCATGTCTCATACTCTGTTGTTCATCCGTTTTTTCCTTGTCTCTCCTTAGTCTCTCTTTTCTCTATCCTCTTTTACTCCTTGTCATATTCTCCTCTCTCCCTCCTCTTCCCCTTTTTCTCTGAAACACAAATGTTTTCTCCATTTGGCTTTGAGAATGTTGCCGAGTGTCTTTGTAAGAGGTGATATGCAGCAGGTGGTCTCTTAGCACTACTCATGTCACAGTCTCAAGCTCCACTCCTGGGGAACTTTCTTTCCCAGAAGGAGCATCCAGATGTCAACAGCTCTTCACATCAAATCTGAAGTACTATTATTCCTCCAACTTCCTCAGCCACAATATACACCTCCATCCTTACTTTGGGACACAGATGATAGTTACCAAATTAACAGGACACATCTGAATACATGTAACTTCACAAGATGCACATTCAGTTTAAAAGAATATATCTGTTCAGCATGGTCTGCCCTCAAATTCTTACCATTATCCTTGCTTTTTGTTGTTTTACTTGCTTATTTTCTCTCTGCCTGTGATGAGGCTATATTCTGTCTGTTTTCACAGTTCTACTGGTGCATTTGGAATGGTCATTTCCACCTAGAGTCAAAGCAGTTCAAGTCCTGGTTCCATCACTCATCTCTGTATGACCTCATGTAAGTTAACCTAATGGTACCTATTTCATATAGCTGTAGGGGGATTAAATGAGTTCATATGTATAAAGATTTCTGGGTCCAGAATCAATGTTCTGTATAGCATTCCACTTCTGATATTGCTGTTACTCATCTTATAAGACCATGAGCAATACTAGCAACCATCCTATGACCCAATTTCATTATCAGTAAAGTATCTTCCAACTACAGTGCAAACTGAAATGCAGTTCATTCATTCAACAAACATGGGTGGAATGAATCAGGCACTGAGCTTGGCACTAGGAAGACTACAGTGAACAAGACAAACATTGCTCCTGCATCCCCAAAGCTTTTGGTCTAATGGGAGAGACTATGCTACATGTTTGAAGATCAGAGCCTATGATTTGGGGAACCACCCTAGTCCAAGAAAGTTTTCCCTGAGGAAATGACATTTAATTTGAAAATTGAAGGATGAGTAATATTTAGAACAATAAAATGGCTCTAGGTAGAAAGAGTGACAAACAAAAAGACCCTGATGGAAGGAGCTTGGGACATTCTGAGAACTGAAAGAAAGCCAGCAAAGATGGAGCAGAACAAGAATGAGGAAGAGTGGAAGGGAGTATAGCTGGAAAGCAGCTGCATCCTAAGAGATCATCAGCTATAGAAACTACCCCCCATAAATCAGAAAAGCAGAGCATTTGCTGCTTAATTTCAGCTTCTAGAGAGGTATCCAGACCTCACTTTTCAGGTCGTTGACCCTAATAGAACTCTAGAACCACCATTGCCAGAGAGGTGGACAGAAGACAGGTCTGGAGGAATTTAAAGTCTCTGTAAGTATGTTGGTCTTTATCCTAAGAGCAATGAGCAGTCGTTAAAGTGTTTTAAACAGGGGTATAAAGTGATCAGATTTTCACTTTAAAATCACTTAACTGCCCTGTAAAGGATATATTGGAGGGGACCTAAAACCAATTAACAGTAATGCAAGCAATAGATGATAGTGGTAGAGACTAGGTGGTGGCTGTGGAACTGAACAGAAGTAGATGGATTATAGATGGACATAGTCAGGAGGTAAAAGAATGATTGATTAGGTGTGGAAGATAGGGGATAGAAATGATTTTAAAATATTTTCTGAAGCTCCTACGAATACTGATGTCTTGTGAAATTAGTTATTCATATTAATTCATTTAACAAATACCTTTTGAGTGCTTGATATGTCTAAGGCATGTTTCTATCATAGTACACCAGTCTTATGTTAAACTTGAGTAGTAGGCACTGACCTAGTTTGAGTTCAGTATCAGAAATATGGGTCACCAAGGAGTAATATTAAGGAGTTCCATAACCTAGGGCTAGAAGGAGGAGGAAGTAAATCTACTTATTATACCAATTTGACTTGGGATTAGAGTGGCAAGCAGAAGATGGATGATATATACCAGGTAGTTTCTGCTGCACATATTCTAAAAATAAAACATGCCTTCTTAAAATAAAATTTTTAAAAAGGTCAGTGACTTCAACTTTGGTCTCATTAATACCCAGATCTATCCAAAATGATTTAGTCACACGTTGGACTGATTGATGACTGATTTCAATTTTGATGGTTTCCATTTTAGTGAGCAAGGCTCAGCAGCATTTTATTTGGTGAAAACTATCAAGCTAAATATTAATTGTTAATAGGGAAAATGAAAGTAAATATCTCTAACATCTGACTATCAAATGGAAATCAAAACTTTCAAGTATAAACCCAGAGTAATAGCTTGGTCCCATGATGGGTTTATAAAGGGCACTCTGTGATCTTCCAACTGAGCCTGTTGCTTTCAAGTTCATTCCAACTGATTGATTGGTCTCTTCTAGGGATCAGGCTGTATATGGGGCAGGTTGAGTATTTGACAGCAGCAGTAGCTAGATCAACCATGGTGAATGGGAGCCCACATAAGCCTTGCACATAAGCCTTCATCACTGTGAACATGTCTGCTCCAAGAGTCCATTGCGCTAGCACAAGAATGGCTGTAGAGAGAGGCAGGATGATGTCAATTAGCTGAGTCATTCTGTCTCCTTGATAAGTTAGTGCCTCTTTCATTATAGGTGATCCTTGTTGGGTGTTGATATGTGATACAAAGATCTGCATATTTTATGTCCACTTCCTTAGGTCATCCACATGCCTCTTCTCCAGACTTTCTTATCCCTGATCTTCAAGTATTTCTTTTCACAGGCCCTTTAAATATGCAGCTAAGCCATTCACCATTACCCAGGAGTCTATGCATATTATTATTTTAGGTCATTTCTACACAAAGAAGAGTATGCACTCTATAAGGCTCTGCCTATTGGGAGGATTTTCCTTCACAACTGAATTTTGGAGCCACTCCTCAAAAGGATTGCAGTATGCAGCAGCCGTTTTTAGCTTGCACCTACACATTGAGCCAACCTATCCATAAACTAAGCTTGGTCTTTTTCATCCTCCATCAGCTCATCACAAAGGGAATACGCTGCCCCTCCACCTCCATGGCTATAGATGTAAGGTGAGGATGAGGGCCCCTGCAAGTGTTTAGTGGATCTGGGATACTTACTCATGTAGTTTATTTGTGCCCTCTGGCCCATGTTCATGCCTGCTTCCAGATATTCCATTTCCATCTTACAGTGAATTGTTGCTGGGCATACTTGATCTTACGACTTGGTAGGTCTGACAAAATTCAACTTATGATGAACAGCTCTAGCCAGATAGTCACTTATTGCCTCACAGTCAGATCTTTCTTTACCTGTGTGCCTGGTAGCATGCCAAGAGCTCTTTTCTGAATGGCGTGTAATTCTCCCCTGCTCATGGCATGATCTTGCTCTAGAACCCTAGGGAGCCACATTAAGATTTTCCTAGCTTTAGTGGAATAACTCATCAGACTAGCCATAAGGGACATTTTACAAACATCTCTTCAAACTGAAAGATGCACAAAAGAGGTGAGTTTTTTTATTAGATGGGTAAAACACAGATCTCATAATTTATATTTGCATAGGAGCTACTCACTTTATAATTAGTAGTCTTTCAATGCCTGGAGAGTCTCAATTAACACTGAATATTAACTTTTGCACAAACTCATTTTACATAGGTGTCTAATGTGTTTTTCTCTTATCTCTTCCAAACTCTGCTTTCCAAGCCATCCCATCACTTACTACCAACACTACCACCATCACTATTATACATATTTGCTAAAAGAGATCTGAAAGTATGGTTGTACCTTGATTTTATGCTTCAGCAGTTAGAAATTGGTTTGCCATTTTGTATTTAACATAGCAATTGTCACGACAATTTGATGTTACTGGTTAGGTGGTGTTCTTTTCTTTGCATATGTCTATGGTATGATGGTTGCTATAACAACAGAACAAGGAGCAGAAACCATGGATTTTTAACAGATTGCTGATGCTTATGATAAAGGACTTATGGGGCAAACTTTCAGAAAAGAGCTCATAGGTGTAATTATTTAAATTGTTGGGTATTTGTAGGAATATAGGCTGTGACTCTATTCCAGAAGTGTGAAGGCAGTAATCAGTCTGTCATGAAGGGTTGAATACCCATAGCTCTATTCTAGGCTAATAATTTCAGAAATCAGCCTGTCATGAAGGATTGAACACCCATAGCTCTATTCTAGGCTTATAATTTCAGAGTTATTTTGTACAGTGATGGAATTCCAGTGATTCAGTACTGACTGATCCTTGTTCATGTGGGATAGTCAGGATCTCCTTAAGTGGTCTTTGAGGATTCTAACATAAAATGAGAAGATAGATTTTATTGTAAGTAGGCTTCAAAAAAAGAGGATTCTTCTAGTGAAGTAGGAATACAGAAAAGATTTTTAAAAATCACAGCAGAAAAAGGAGTTTCTTATTTTATGATGATTCTGAGATTGTGTTTTGGGCTGATTTCCTCATGCATAGCTTAGAGCATGAAAAGATGTATATAATTTGAAGAAAACATGATTTCTTCAGAGAAATAAATAGGTTTGGGCACTAATGTATGAACAAGATCACTTGTTTATAAGGCAGGCCACTTGATTTCTCAAGAAACAACTTTATGTCCTTTTCATGTCTCTTAGTCTTCACATACATTTCTCTTTTTTCCATCAATTATTGATAATAAAAGTATGGATTTACTAGATATTGTAAAGTGTGTTAGGTAATTAGATGTCTTATATTGATCAGTAGTATCATTGTTCTTAACATAAATTTTACTAGGTGATCAAGTGTTCTTGGGAAATATTCCAGGGGCATAAAAATTCTGTCAATGACTTCCTGTAGAAAAACTCTGAAGCCTTTATCTTCTATCCTCTAGAGTGGCTGGCACACACCAAAAAAAAAAAAAAAAAAAAAAAAGAAGAAGAAGAAAATGTAAAACAGATAAAAAGAAACAAAATAAAAGTTGATGAATGACTATTCAAATTAGTGAGAGTTATTAGTATAATATTAAAAACAATAAAAAGGTTTTTTTGGGGCCTAGTATCCCCTCGTGACTGAGTGCAGAAGATCAAGTTTGCAATCAAGTGGCAGATATGTGATACAATTTATGGATAAAAAAGTAAAGAGAGATTCCATAAGTTTTATGTCATATCCTAAGATAAAATGGATATAATGTCTAACATGGCTGGGCAGGTAAAAATCAGTTTTAAAACAGTTATTTAAATATAGATAAGTAATAGTATACTGATATTTTCTGATAATTAAACAAATAAAGTGTAATTAGATTGAATGTTTTTAAAAATTTTTCTTTTTATTTTATCTATTTTTTTATACAGCAGGTTCTTTTTTGGTTTGTTTGTTTGTTTTGCGGTATGCGGGCCTCTCACTGTTGTGGCCTCTCCCGTTGCGGAGCACAGGCTCTGGACATGCAGGCTCAGTGGCCATGGCTCACAGGCCCAGCCGCTCCGCGGCATGTGGAATCTTCCCAGACCGGGACACAAACCCGTGTCCCCTGCATCGGCAGGCGGACTCTCAACCACTGCGCTACAAGGGAAGCCCAGCATGTTGTTATTAGTTATCCATTTTATACATATTAGTATATACATGTCAATCCCAATCTCCCAATTCATCACACCACCACCAACACCACCACTTTCCCCCCTTGGTGTCCATACGATTCTTCTCTATATCTGTGTCTCTATTTCTGCCCTGAAATCCAGTTCATCTGTACCATTTTTCTAGGTTCAACATATATGTGTTAATATATATTTGTTTTTCTCTTTCTGACTTACTCCACTTTGTATGACAGTCTCTAGATTCATCCACGTCTCTACAAATGACCCAATTTCATTCCTTTTTATGGCCAACTAATATTCCATTGTATATATGTACCACAACTTCTTTATGCATTTGTCTGTCGATGGGCATTTAGGTTGCTTCCATGACCTGGCTATTGTAAATAGTGCTGCAGTAAACATTGGGGTGCATGTGTCTTGTTGAATTATGGTTTTCTCTGAGTATATGCCCAGTAGTGGGATTGCTGGGTCATATGGTAATTCTATTTTTAGTTTTTTAAGGAACCTCCATACTGTTCTCCATAGTGGCTGTAGCAATTTACATTCCCACCAACAATGCAAGAGGGTTCCATTTTCTCCACACCCACTCCAGCATTTGTTGTTTTTAGATTTCTGATGATAGCCATTCTAACTGGTGTCAGGTGATACCTCATTGTAGTTTTGATTTGCATTTCTCTAATAATTAGTGATGTTGAGCAGCTTTTCATGTGCTTCTTGGCCATCTGTACGTCTTTGGAGAAATATCTATTTAAGTCTTCTGCCCATTTCTGGTTTGGGTTGTTTGTTTGTTTAATATTGAGCTACATGAGCTGTTTATATATTTTGGAGATTAATTCTTTGTCCGTTGATTCATTTGCAAATATTTTCTCCTATTCAGAGGGATGTCTTTTTGTCTTGTTTGTAGTTTCCTTTGCTTTGCAAAAGCTTTTAAGTTTCATTAGGTCCCATTTCTTTATTTTTGTTTTTATTTCCATTTCTCTAGGAGATGGATCAAAAAAGATCTTGCTGTGATTTATGTCAAAGAGTGTTCTTCCTATGTTTTCCTCTAAGAGTTTTATGGTGCCTGGTCTTACATTTAGGTCTCTAATCCATTTTGAGTTTATTTTTGTGTATGGTGTTAGGGAGTGTTCTAATTTCATTCTTTACTTGTAGCTGTCCAGTTTTCCCAGCACCACTTATTAAGGAGACTGCCTTTTCTCCATTGTATATCCTTGCCTCCTTTGTCATAGATTAGTTGAACATAGGTTCATGGGTTTGTCCCTGGGATTTCCATTTTGTTCCACTGATCTATATTTCTGTGTTTGTGCCAGTACCATATTATCTTGATTACTGTAGCTTTGTAGTATAGTCTGAAGTCAGGGAGTCTGATGCCTCCAGCTCCATTTTTTTCCCCTCAAGACTGCTTTGGCTATTTGGGGTCTTTTGTATCTCCATACAAATTTTAAGATTTTTGTTCTAGTTCTTTAAATAATGCCATTGGTAATTTGATAGTGATTGCATTGAATCTGTAGATTCCTTTGGGTAGTATAGTCATTTTCACAATGTTGATTTTTCCAATCCAAGAACATGGTATATCTCTCCATCTTTTTGTATCAACTTTCATTTCTTTCATCAGTATCTTATAGTTTTCTGCATACAGGTCTTTTGTCTCCCTAGTTAGGTTTATTCCTAGGTATTTTATTCTTTTTGTTGCATTGGTAAATGGGAGTATTTCCTTAATTTCTCTTTCAGATTTTTCATCATTAGTATATAGGAATGAAAGAGATTTCTGTGCATTCATTTTGTATCCTGCAATTTTACCAAATTCATTGATTACCTCTACTAGTTTTCTGGTGGCATCCTTAAGATTCTCTATGTTTAGTATCATGTCATCTGCAAACAGTGACAGTTTCACTTCTTCTTTTCCAATATGTATTCCTTTTATTTCTTTTCCTTCTCTGATTGCCATGGCTAGGACTTCCAAAACTATGTTGCATAATAGTGATGGGAGTGGAAATCCTTGTCCTGTTCTTGATCTTAGAGGAAATGCTTTCTGTTTCTCACCATTGAGACAATGTTTGCTGTGGGTGTGTCATATATGGCCTTTATTAGGTTGAAGCAGGTTCCCTCTATGTCCACTTTCTGTAGAGTTTTTATCATAAATGGGTGTTGAATTTTGTCAAAATCTTTTTCTGCATCTATTAAGGTGATCATATGGTTTTTCTTCTTCTATTTGTTAATATGGTGTATCACATTGATTGATTTGTGTATATTGAAGAATCCTTGCATCCCTGGGATAAATCCCACTTGATCATGGTGTATGATCCTTTTAATGTGCTGTTGGATTCTGTTTGCTAGTATTTTGTTGAGGATTTTTGCATCTATATTCATCAGTGATATTGGTCTGTAATTTTCTTTTTTTGTAGTATCTTTGTCTGGTTTTGGTATCAGGGTGATGTGGTCTCATAGAATGAGTTTGGGATTTTTCCTTCCTCTGCAATGTTTTGGAAGAGTTTGAGAAGGATTGGTGTTAGCTCTTCTCTAAATGTTTGATAGAATTCACCTGTGAAGCCATCTGATCCTGGACTTTTGTTTGTTGGAAGATTTTAAATCACAGTTTCAATTTCATTACTTGTGATTGGTCTGTTTATATTTTCTATTTCTTCCTGGTTCAGTCTTGGAAGGTTATACCTTTCTAAGAATTTGTCCATTTCTTCCAGGTTGTCCATTTTATTGGCATAGTGTTGCTTGTAGTAGTCTCTCAGGATGCTTTATATTTCTGCGGTGTCTGTTGTAACTTCTCCTTTTTCATTTCTAATTTTATTGATTTGAGTCCTCTCCCTCTTTTTCTTGATGCATCTGGCTAATGGTTTATCAATTTTGTTTGTCTTCTCAAAGAACCAGCTTTTAGTTTTATTGATCTATGCTATTGTTTTCTTTGTTTCTATTTAATTTATTTTTGCTCTGATCTTTGTGATTTCTTTCTTTCTGCTAACCTTGGGTTTTGTTTGTTCTTCTTTCTCTAGTTCCTTTAGGTGTAAGGTTAGATTGGTTATTTGAGATTTTTCTTGTTTCTTGAGGTAGGCTTGTACTGCTAAGAACTTACCTCTTAGAACTGCTTTTGCTGCATCCCATAGGTTTTGGATCATTATGTTTTCATTGTCATTTGCCTCTAGGTATTTTTTGATTTCTTCAGTGATGTCTTGGTTATTTAGTAACGTATTGTTTAGCCTCCATGTGTTTGTGTTTTTTACTTTTTTTTCCCTGTAAATGATTTCTAATGTCATAACATTGTGGTCAGAAAAGATGCTTGATATGATTTCAACTTTCTTAAATTTAGCGAGGCTTGATTTGTGACCCAGGATGTGATCTCTCCTGGAGAATGTTCTGTGCACACTTGAAAAGATAGTGTAATCTGCTGTTTTTGGATGGAATGTACTATTAATATCAATTAAATCTATCTGGTCTATTGTGTCATTTAAAGCTTCTGTTTCCTTACTACTTTTCTGTTCTATGATCTGTCCATTGGTGTAAATGAGGTGTTAAAGTCTCCCACTATTATTGTGTTACTGTCGATTTCCTCTTTTATAACTGTTAGCAGTTTCCTTATTTATTGAGGTGCTCCTATGTTGAGTGCATATATATTTATAATTGTTATATCTTCTTCTTGGATTGATCCCTTGATCATTATGTAGTGTCCTTCATTGTGTCTTGTAACATTCTTTATTTTAAAGTCTATTTTATCTGATATGAGTATTGTTACTCCAGCTTTTTTTTGATTGCCATTTTCATTTAATATCTTTTTCCATCCCCTCACTTTCAGTCTGTTGTGTCCCTAGGTCTGAAGTGGGTCTCTTGTACACAGTATATATATGGGTCTTGTTTTTGTGTCCATTCAGCGAGCCTGTGTCTTTTGGTTGGAACATTTAATCCATTCACATTTAAGGTAATTATTGATATGTATGTTCCTATTACCATTTTTTTAATTGTTATGGGCTTGTTTTTATAGGTCCTTTACTTCTCTTGTGTTTCCCACTTAGAGGAATTCCTTCAGCCTTTGTTGTAGAGCTGGTTTGGTGGTGCTAAGTTCTCTTAGCTTTTGCTTGTCTGTAAAGCTTTTGATTTCTCTGTCGAATCTGAATGAGATCCTTGCCTGGTACAGTAATCTTGGTTTTAAGTTCTTCCCTTTCATCACTTTAAATATGTCATGCCACTCCCTTCTGGCTTGTAGAATTTCTGATGAGAAATCAGCTGTTAACCTTATGGGAGTTCTCTTGTATGCTATTTGTTGTTTTTCCCTAGCTGCTTTCAATAATTTTTCTTTTTCTTTAATTTTTGCCAATTTGATTACTATGTGTCTCGACATATTTCTCCTTGGGTTTATCTTGTATGGGACTCTCTGTGCTTCCTGGACTTGGGTGGCTATTTCCATTCCCACGTTAGATAAGTTTTCAACTATAATCTCTTCAAATATTTTCTCAGGACCTTTCTCTCTCTCTTCTCCTTCTGGGACCCTGTCTTCATTTCTTTTCTTTCTTTTTTCTTTATTCTGTTCTGCAGTAGTGAATTCCACCATTCTGTCTTCCAGGTCACTTATCCATTCTTCTGCCTCAGTTATTCTGCTATTGATTCCTTCTAGTGTAGTTTTCATTTCAGTTATTGTATTGTTCATCTCTGTTTGTTTGTTCTTTAATTCTTCTAGGTCTTTGTTAAGCTTTTCTTGCATCTTCTCGATCTTTGCCTCTATTCTTTTATCAAGGTCCTGGATCATGTTCTCTATCATTATTCTGAATTATTTTTCTGGAAGATTGCCTATCTCCACTTCATTTAGTTGTTTTTCTGGGCTTTTATCTTGTACCTTCATCTGCTACATAGCCCTCTGCCTTTTCATCTTCTCTATCTTTCTGTGTAGGTGGGTTTTGTTCCACAGGCTGCAGGATTGTAGTTCTTTTTGCTTCTGCTGTCTGCCCTCTTGTCGATAAGGCTATCTAAGAGGCTTGTGTAAGCTTCCTGATGAGAGAGACTGGTGGTGGGTAGAGCTGGATGTTGCTCTGGTGGGCAGAGTTCAGTAAATCTTTAATCTGCTTTTCTGCTGATGGGTGGGGCTGGGTTCTCTCCCTGTTGGTTGCTTGGCCTGAGGTGACCCAACACTGGAACCTACCCGTGGTCTTTGGTGGTGCTCATGGCGGACTCTGCGAGGGCTCACACCAAGGAGTACTTCCCAGAACTTCTGCTGCCAGTGTCCTTGTCCTCATGGTGAGACAAAGCCACACCCCTCCTGTGCAGGAGACCCTCCAATACTAGGAGGTACACACTATTTTGTGTTTGCCCTCCAAGAGTGGAGTCTCTGTTTCCTCCAGTCTTGTTGAAGTCTTGCAATCAAATCCCACTAGGCTTCAAAGTCTGATTCTCTAAGGAATTCCTCCTCCCATTGCTGGACCACCAGGTTGGGAAGCCTGACGTGGAGCTCAGAACCTTCACTCCAGTGGGTGGACTTCTGTGGTATAAATGTTCTCCAGTTTGTGAGTCACCCACCAACAGTTATGGGATTTGATTTTATTGTGATTGTGCCTCTCTTACCATCTCATTGTGGCTTTTCCTTTGTCTTTGGATGTAGGGTACCTTTTTTGCTGAGTTCCAGTGTCTTCCTGTCGATGATTGTTCAGCAGTTAGATTCTGTTGCTCTCTCAAGAGGGAGAGCACATCTGTGTACTCCACCATCTTGAACCAATCTCCTAGTTTTAATTTTAAAAATCTGTTCCTTGAGGAAAAGTCACTGTAAATTGTGATGAGCAGATAAATAATTGTGGATATTCTGAAGGGGACATTTAGATGTTTTCAAGGTCTAAAGTGACTAAATATATTGTTTGCTGTTGTTGTTGTTTTGATTATGTTTAAGGTCATATCAAAACTTGTTACTTTCAATGTTTTTGATACAGGAAAGTACTTCTTAAATATCTGTGAGAAATACGTAACCAATGCTCTATTCCCTGGGCTTCAAGCTCACACGAGTATCCTTTCCCTGATTGTGGATCTACCTACTCTAGAGACTGGATCCTTCCAGATGACATGGAGTTAATACTGATGAGCATGAGGCTCTAGAGTCAGACAGACTTCTGTTTAATTCCGAACTCAACCAGTTACTAGTTGTATGACACCCAAATTACTTGGTTACACTAAATCTTTATTTTATTATCTGTAGATAATAATCTGTGAATAATAATTGGACCTATCTAAGAGGATTATTGTGGAGATTAAATGAGATAACACAAATTATATGCCTTATATGCAGTAAGTATCAATAAATAAGAGCAATTATTATTGACATGGTTGATGGCACCAGGCTCCTGATGTGTAGAGCTGAAGCCAACAGCTTGCTTCAAATATCAGAGAACTTTGTGTAACCAGTCTGGTCTTGAGCATTGATTATCAGGAAAGGGCATCATAAGCCCATTCCTACAGCCTGATTCCTCAGACCACACCCTCTACACAATTACACACACACACACACACACAAATGCATTCCAACAGCACTGAAATAGGAAATAGATAATTCTCCATGCAAAAGAATAGAGCCATGGATAAATAAATGGATAGACTTTGATGCAGTGTTAAGAAATAATGAGATGGTGACCCTGTTTTCTATCTTCCTGCTCACTCAGGAGAGCTGAGGTCTTGCTCTCTCATTGAGGATGTCAACCTGCCCCTCCATGGAGCAAAGGAGAAGAGCATGGATCTAGGTAGGTGCTAAGCCTCAATGGCACCTAGCTAGCAGGTCCACCCACCCACCAAGTAGACATGAAAAAGTCTGGAAAAAGAAGATGAAGACAATATCACTAGATGCAGTGTTGGCAGGAAAGGAAGAGAAGTTGCAGCAGTTGTTGTTCAGGAAATTAAAATCCTGGCCCTAGTGGCATTTGTACATAGAGGCAAGCCTGATTCCAATATTCATTAATTAGGAATTCTTGCAAGGACACACTGAAGCAATGTAGCACGTACTTAATGGACTTATACCAGCAGAGGGATCCTAAGAGAAGAGTGGTCAAAGAAGTCAGTATTGGTTACTGGTAAGAAAGAGAAGACTTGAGCAGAGAATTTTTCTTCAAATCAATTTGTTGATGCCTCACTCATAAGCCTTTGGTAAAGGTCAAGGGCGTCTACCTCCCGAAAACCACACATACACACACACGTTATTTTGCTTGTCATTTCAGAGGATATATAGAATTTCAGACTCCCTCTCCACCAGTGGATCAGGGTCGGATGCTGAAACCCTGCTCTTCTGAGATATAAAATGACTTAGGTTTAGTAATTGCTCCCTGAAAACTCACTGTTTCTCATCTTTATGTACTTTATTTTTCCCCATCTCTATTCTCTGCTTAAGAGCTAAATTTTGCCCAAGGTTTCCTTAATTGTAGTAATAAACCAATAAGAGAACATAAGAAAAACCATTTTTCTGGCTTACTGTGCACGTTCTTCCAGCGGTACATTAGCCAGTGGTAATAATAGCTCAGTACTCTCCTAGTCAGGACTGGCTTTTATCTTAAAAGTAATTACCACATTACAAAGGAATAGGTGAGTATAAGAACAAAGACAGCAGACACGCTGAGAGCCATCAAACCGTGTGCAAGGAAGTGCACAGACGTGAACAGAGAGAATTGCTAAAGATAAAGCTTTAAATTTAACAATAAGATGTGGAAAAGGTTTTTACCATGTTCATTAAGGTAAAAGATTTAACACCAACTTGTTATGATTTCTCATATTAAAAATGTGATTCATCACCAGTCATGATATGCGTTTGCTAAGAATACACTAATAATTAAACTATTAAACTAAAAACATAATAATAACTCAAACCAGTCACAGCATGACATGGCTAATCTTCCATGTGTTAGGGCTTGTGCTGTGTTTGTTTGGGTGGGCTGGCTGATTATTCAAAGAAATGTATGCTCATACATTACTGATAGCGGAAGGCTATAGATTAGATGTCAGATTACCTGGGAATAATATTTTAAACATACATAGTTGTTTGGGTTCCCCTACTCCAATCAAGTTAGAATGACTGCGGGGGTGGGGGTGGGGGGGCACCTGGCAATGTTTATTGACAGTTCCTCAGGCGATTCTAAAGAGTAGTCAGTTATCTACATAGAAGTATCTATTCTTTCTCAAGATCTTTTCCCATTTAAGTTATTACAGGTATTGAGCAGAGTTCCCTGTGCTATACAGTAGGTCCTTGTTGGTTATCCCTTTTAAATATAGCTGTGTGTACATGTCAATCCCAAACTCCCAACCTGTCCCTCCCTGATACACTTCCGCGCTGGTAACCATAATAAGTTCGTTCTCTAAGTCTGTGAGTCTGTTTCTGTTTTGTAAATAAGTTCATTTGTATTATTTTTTTTAGATTCCACATATAGGCAATATCATATATTTGTCTTTTTCAGTCTGAGTTAATTCACTCTTTGCTGTACACCTGAAATTAACACAACATTGTTAATCAACTATACTCCAATGTAAAATAAAAGTTAAAAAAATAAATTTTTAAAAAAAGAAATAAAAAAGAAATAATTATGTTTAACTATGGCAGTAGTGGAAATTAGCCTGTAGTTTATTTATTTATTTAATATCTTTATTGGAGTATAACTGCTTTAAAATGTGTCAGTTTCTGCTGTACAACAAAGCAAATCAGCTATATGTATACATATATCCCCCATCCCCTCCCTCTTGAGCCTCCCTCCCACCCTCCCTATCCCACCCTTCTAGATAGTCACAAGCATCGAGCTGATCTTCCTGTGCTATGTAGCTGCTTCCCATTAGCTATTTTACATTTGGTAGTGTATATATGTCAGTGCTACTCTCTCACTTTGTCCCATCTTCCCCTTTTCCCCTGAGTCCTCAAGTTTGTTCTCTACGTCTACATCTTTATTCCTGTCCTGCCACTAGGTTCATCTGTACCGTTTTTTTAGATTCCATATATGTGCATTAGCATACGGTATTTGTTTTTCTCTTTCTGACTTACTTCACTCTGTATGACAGACTCTAGGTCCATCCACCTCATTACAAATAATTTCATTCCTTTTTATTAGCTTGTAGTTTAAATGGTGTTATTTAACTGTGAAGTAATTATATTGAATTATAATGATTTTCAATTAAATGTAAACATAAACGTCTCCAAAAATAGCATAGCCTTACTATTCAGCAAACATTTCATTTATTACAAAGTAGATAACTTCCTGGGTTTTTTTTTTTTTACACTTATGATGACTTAGCTGCCAAGAAAATATTTTAAATGGTAATAATTGGAAGTTTTAAAGTATAGATTAAAATTGACTGTACATAGCTTAAAAAAAAAAAAAAAAAAGAGCAGACAGAGTTGAGACCCTGCTGTAGACTCTCTGCATTAACTTTGGATTTAAAGGCAGTCATTTTAATGGTCTCTCTAACTAGAGCCAGTTGTTTGCCCTTTAGGGAAAATGGTGAAAGTTAAGTCTAAACACCCCTTGTTTTCACAATAATTTCAAGATAGATTAGTGTGGGTCATCTTAGAAATATGTCCTGTTATTAAAGGCTATTTTTAAACAGAGTGTAGTTGAGAGCCCGTATGCAGAAATCAGTCTATTTACCAATAAACAAAGTTTAATCTACTTGAGACAGGTCTCAAACCCTATCTGCATAGGGCTGGATTTTGCAGTGAGAAATAACCTGTAAATTAGTTGATATGCAAACAACTCTTGACTTTCTCTAGTTTCCTCCTCCTGCTTTGATTCTATCTACACCCTAGTATATTCTCACTATAGGATTTCTTTCCTACCATTTTTCATGACACACATTTAGAAAAAAAAATTGTGCTCAATCCTTAGTCAGTATTTAGTATCTATTTCCCTTAAATTCTTTTTTCCTGTTAGTCTTTCACCTGTTTTCCATCTGAACTTATGTCAACTGACATTGTTTGAGTTTTTCTTTATAGATTCTGCCTTGAAAACATCCCATGGGTTAGGGTTAAGCATTCGTCTTGCCTACTTGATGTCTAATACAATTAATGGAAAAGTTATTTTTGTTCAAAGTGTGAAGAACAAAGGAGTTTATGCTTTAGAGATGTTCAATGACATATTCAAATGAAAAATAAAGTTTTAAATGAGAAATAAGCTATTATTCTCCAGAGTAGCAGTCACTGAATGAACCAGTAGTTTCCAGTGAACTAAGTTTTACAGCCTGAGATCGATGGCATTGATAATAGGTATAAATGAAGTGTCTGCATCACTAAGGAGAGGCGTTGTGATGCGAAAAGCATGAGACTGGCAATTGTGTGATTTGATTTGAAATTCCAGTCTATTGCTTGCTAGTTGTGTGACCCTGGGCAAATTCTTAACCTTTCTGGGTGCAATTGTGAAAGAGTGAATGGAAATAGCTCTCCAGTTGAAGGAAGGAAATCTGGGCTTAAGCCATATCTCTTCTTGCAGGCTTTGTGACTTAGATCAAATCATTTAACTTCTCTGAGCCAATTGAGGATAATACCAATCTTACCTCGCTGGATTGTTGTAAAAAAACTAAATAAGATAATGAAGAATGGAGCAGGAACTTAGTGAATGTTTGGGGTTATTTTAAAGCATATAGCTTTGTGGCAAACACGGAATAATAAAAAAAAATATTTTGGAGTCAAGCAGAACTGAAACAGCTGTGTGACTTCTAGCAAGTTATGTAACCTCTGAATCTGTCATGAGGATTAAATAAAAGTATTATGTATATAGACTATTATCCTTGGTCTCACTGGTATGTGAGAATGAATGAGGTCAAATTAAGAGTATATTTCACAAGCTTTTGCCCTCACCTGTTGTTTCTTACAGTATCCACCCTTTATGGTTCCCCAATATTGCCTACGTGCTGTTAGGCAAGGCTATAGGACTTCTTCTCAATGCTGGCTTGTAAACAGAAGTGACACATTTGTTATGACCATTTAGCCTTTCCTGGAATACACCCATTTTTTGGCCTCCAAACTTTCTGGAAATAATAGTGAATTTCCAGAAGTGCTACTGAATATATCCAGTCAGTTATCATGGGACATCCAGCAGATTCCACTGCCCTTCTTAAGCATTTGCTACCTCTCACCAAAGGGCTCTATAGTCACCTGCTACACACTTCTCCCTCAATGTGCTAAAACTATTTGTTGGATTGTGATAAATAAGGGACATGTCTCTCTCCCTCGTTTATGTTACACTGTATTAGAGGAGTACCAATACTTCAGGGTTTTAGTGGAAATGCTCTTTTAGAGCACATTCTCTCTCACTCTCACCTGACTCTCTCCCTGACCCAGAAAGGGTCCATGAGGAAGGCATAAATCCAAGTGACACAAAAGTCACTTGAGGAGTGGGTGAACTCTCCTCTCTCCTCTTTTCTGATGACTAAGGCTTGATATTGTGTTAGGCATGTGATATCTGGTTCTTTGTTTAAGGTTAGTCATTTCCCAGGGGGATCCTCAGCACCTTCATGAAAATAGATTTGCCCAAATCTAACGACGCAACTGAACTGCTTAAGTAGATGCACTTACCCTCAAGCTGAGCTATCCATCCATGCACGTAAAGTATAATGTACGTAAAATATTCAGTGGAATATTGGGAAACAGAAATTTAATAAATGATAGTGCCACTGGTGGCGAAGGTAGTCAAAAGCATCCTGCACGGTAAAACTACTTTTCTTGTTTCTAAGTTTTAGAAGCTTCTTTTCCTCTTCTTCACCTTCTTTACTTTTCATTCTTTTTTTTTTACTTTTCATTCTTTAGTTTCATTACTGTCAGAGAGTTTAATTAGCTTTCATTTTTATGCAGAGAAGTGCAGCCCTTCCTGTCTACTGGTTTGGTTTTATTTTTATGTCTGATAGCAATCAGGTCAAAGAAGATGATCTCAGAATGTCTCACATCCGGTCCAATTCACTCACTAAGATTTTAAACTTTGTTCTTTTAAAATATTGCTAAACACAATTGTTAGGGGATTTTCTTTCAGTTTTCATCAGATCCAGTTCTTTAGACTTTCTGAATTTCAGGAATCAGGGGAACTTCCCAAGAAAATTGGGAGTTTTTGATGCTACAAGGATTTTGCAACAGTTTTAATCTTTCTTTCAAGGTGCTCGTCAAGGGGTGTGGTGTGTAGAACTTTCACTTAACTGATTTATTGCTATTAGAAATTAATTGTTTCATTTCCTTTAAACAGTATGAAAAGTCTTTTTTTTCTGCCTCTTTTAAGTGATAAAAATCTAAAGACAATAAGTCCAGTATAACAGGCATTTGTATGTTACTTTTTCCCTGGTTAAGAGAATAAACTCCATTAACAAGGTGCTATTAAATCAAACTATTAACACCAGTGAAATTTGAAACTCAGTAATAATAATAATTGAAATAATGTTACATTTCCTGGTATTTTTCTGGGCTTCCTTGGTGATTGGAAATTTTATTGCAGAATGAAAGCCTGATAATAGAATTTTAAAATAGAATAAAATTTATTTAACCAAAACACATTATGTACAAAAGAATAAGCTGGAACCCAGAGAGTTTACATTATTTACCCAAAGACACAAAGCTAGTTTATGAAAGACCTGATTTCATAGTTTCTTTTTAATAGAATAAAAATGGCTATTTACAGTCAGCTTTGGCTTCTGTTGTAAATATTTATGTTCAGGCAAAACATAAGAAAGAATTTTGCAAACATTGCACACATTACTATGAATATGTACTAAGCCCAGTCTACTTTTTTTGTCACGATTTTGTTATAGCTCCCAAATCCTCTCCTGTTGCTAAAGATAAGTTAAGAAAGGAAAAGAGAGGTGAGAATTATAAAGCAAATACAGTGTTAAAGCCTGCATTTAAAAGACAAGTGCTGGGAATCTGTCCAGAAAACAAAACAGGCATCCTATTTGTAGAGACTCTAAAAGGTCCCATGCTGTTGATCTGATAGATTTGGTGTTTCACACTATCAAACTAGGAGCATTTGAATTCATTCCACCTTCACATCAACAAGTTGCACTTTTTATAGCAGCAGAAGCATTGGTCTCCCTACCAAAGATGGATATTCAATTAAAACCCAAAAGAATCCAAGACTAAGGTAGGTAACAAACTATGATGATAAAAATGGAATGTTACAATGACTATAACAAGCATGATGACATTTATTGGAGGACATTGTTCTCCAGGGATAGAGATCCATGAATCCTTCCCTTGATATGCCCTCTCCCAATTGAATTGAGTAGTTCCCTAGCGTCCAATACATTTTTTTTTTTTTTTTTTTTTTTGCGGTACGCGGGCCTCACACTGTTGTGGCCTCTCCCGTTGCGGAGCACAGGCTCCGGACGCGCAGGCTCAGCGGCCATGGCTCACGGGCCCAGCCTCTCCCCGGCATGTGGGATCTTCCCGGACTGGGGCACGAATCCGTGTCCCCTGCATCGGCAGGTGGACTCTCAACCACTGCGCCACCAGGGAAGCCCCAATGCATAGTTTTTGATTATAGAATGCGGTGTCAGACACCTCTTGTGTGCCACTTCAAATCCTTTCACAGCCTCACCTCTTACTCCTGCCGCTGCTGTCGCTACCTGTTCAATAGCTGCTTCAGCCAGTTTTGTACAGGAGGAAACAGTTTTTCTCTGTGTGCCTCTTACTTTCTGCCTTGCCTGGAGCTTCTCAGATGAGGAAACTTGCTCAATACTTGTATCACTCAGGGTTCAATCAGAGAAGCAGAGCCATTAGGAGGTTTTATAGATACTTATATTTGTTCCAAGGATTTGACCTTACATGATGGTAGATGCTGGTTGTGCCGTCATTGTAAGGCTGTTGTCCTCAAGTCAGTGGTGTTGTTCTGTTCTCTTTCTTCCTCACTAGGCTGTAAGCTCAACAAAGGCAAGATCATCATATTTTTGATATATTCATTAATGTACCCCCCCACCAAGAAAGGTGTCTGATAAATAAATAGTTATTAATTAAATACATTAAAATGTTTGAATTGATAAACTGTTCTAAAGATCACAACTTAGAGTAGAAATAAATGCTAACTTAAAAAGTGTATAAACAGTGGTTTTTACAAAGATAAAAGCTGGAAATGCTCTCCCTTGTCATTTTAGGATAAAAATATTAAGGCTGTGTATGCAAGAAAATCAGCTCTGTTTTTCCACAGGGACAGATGCCAGATGGTGCAATAGAGAAAAATAGTCCAGATATAAAGGATCACTGACCATCAGGGAGGGACACAGAGTTGATCTAGACTGTCCAAACAGACATCATTCTAGTGTATTTTTCTGCCAGAAAGGCAAAATGAATGCTAAACTTGGTTAGGAAGGAAGTAGGAAACCATGATGTCCTTGATAGGTTACTTGAATTGTTCTGCTTTCTCTCCAGAACAAAAGCTTAGTCACTGAGTAGTGGTCTACTAGGTACTATTTTCCAGGCCTTGTGGTGCCCTCAGCAGAGAGGTGTGCTTGGCCAGAGAATATGTCTTCAGATATGGACAGACCTGATTATTGCAGTCTCTTCCATCATCTATATGCTGGCTCAACCTCTCTGGGTGATGATCATATATAGTATCTCATTTATGATGTATTTGAAGCAACTTTACCTTGAATTAGGGTGGTCAGGAAGGAGCCTTACAGTTTTCTGTATCAGATATGAATTTGGCCTTTGGGCATAGACATGACCACTGGCTGAAAATTGCCTAGGTGATGATGAAGAAGAAAGAGAAAGAGAATATGGAGGAGGAAGAGGAGGGTGAGGGGAAGGAGAAATTTTACATTTATTGAGTTCTTTCTTGGTGCCGGGAACTATGCTAAAAACTTAACATTTATTATTTCATATTGTTCTCTATGAAGTGAATATGCTATTCTACCCAGTTTACAGATGCAGGAGGTAGAGCTTGGAGGGCTAAAGAAACTTGCCTAAGGTGACTCACGGATCAGAGATTCAAGCACAAGCAGTCTAATTCCAAAACCTCTTTTCTTCAACATTGATCTTTTTTAATATTAAAAGTTTAAAAATTAAATTAAAATATATATTGGTAAAGCAGATGCCTATATGCCACCCCCCACAGTGAATATGTATTAGTTCATCACATTTGGAAAATTTTAGGCTTCTCTTTCATCAGATATATTTTGTGTCCCTTTGTCTCTCTCCTCCCTTTCTGGGACACCAATTACACACATGTAAGACCATCTGATATTAGCTCACAATTCCTGATACTTTGTTCATTTTCTAAAATCACTTTACCTCTCTCCTTCAGTCTAGATAATTTCTATTAACTTTTTTTTAATTCACTAATTTTTTTCTGCAGTGATCTATTTGCTGTTAAACATGTCCAATGAAATTTTAATTTCAAATGTTACACTTTTCAGTTCTAGAAATTCCAGGGATTTGTTTTTGTTTTGAAGTTCACTTGTGATTAGTCCAACTTACATCCTCCCGTGCCTCTCTCTGTCTTTTTTTTTTTTTTTTTTTGCGGTACGTGGGCCTCTCACTGTTGTGGCCTCTCCCGTTGCGGAGCACAGGCTCCAGATGCGCAGGCTCAGCGGTCATGGCGCATGGGCCCAGCCACTCCGCGGCATGTGGGATCTTCCCGGACCGGGGCACGAACCCACGTACCCTGCATCGGCAGGCGGACTCTCAACCACTGCGCCACCAGGGAAGCCCTGTCTTTTTATTTTATTGGTAGTTGAGCTGGCAGTCAATGGTGCTGAATTTTAAGATATATTTGGTTCACTTTTTGGACATAATTGGGCAGATCCCTGGAATCTAATTACTGCAAGAATGCCAAGGACTACACTTCCACCCCCTCAACACCCACTGTGTTCTCAGCCCAAATTCAGAGTGGGGTTATAGAGAACTGTAAGACCTAGCAATTTGCTTTGGATATGGGGCTTTTCCAGATGTCATTCTGTTTCATTAGTGCATATATTTAAGGCAAAGGCTGAGCTGATTTATCCTTATTCATGCTGTTTCTCCACCTATGACAAGCCAGCTCTTCCCTCCATCTGGACACAGAACAGGCACCTCCTCCACCACCCAGGTATGGAGGCAGCCACAGCTCCCTGACCACACAGGTGTGGCCCATATTGCTCTGTAACTTAGTTCTTAAAGGCTTCCTTATGCCCCTCTTTCTTGTCTAGCCCCATAAAAAAGTGTGAGTTTCTAATTTTGCTTGGGTTTTTTCCTTGTTGTTACTGTAGGAGTGGAGTTCTTTCACATCTACCTATAGTCTAACTGGAAGTGGAAATCTCCATAGAAAGTTTCCTAACACTACATTCTCAGCAGCGACTGCAGATTGCTCTTGGCTGGAGCTTGAGATTAAATCCATTTGCTGTCTCAGACACCTGTGTGAGAATTGGGACTATAATTCAGAACACTTCCAAGGCACTGATATCAGTAGGTACTGAAAACTTCTCACATAAATTTTTTATCCTATGAACTAATTGTGGCATCTGACTGTTTATTTGTATATATTCAATCTTGTTTCAGAAAGTATATAAGATATTAACATAGTAATAATAATTGCTCCCATTTACTGAATGTGTCAGGCCCTTCAACAAGTTTCTTTATAAATTTTTAAGTTTATGTAATCCTTATAACAATTGTTAGAAAAAAATATATAACTATAATATAAAATATATTATGTTATTTTATATTATTATAGTATTATTATAACCATTTTTTACAGATGAGAAAAAAATTTTAATAGATTTCAATGAACTTCTGTAGGCCACACAGAACTCAGATTTTAACTTCCATCTGTTTTCATCACCATGATATTTTAAATCCTAAAACTTTGGAGATTACAGTTGTGTTTTTCCCAGATCACTTCTTCAGGGCTTAAACACCCATCCTCCAGCTGCTGGAACCATCAGCTACTGATGCCTCATAACTGCATCTCTCCCTGGATACTGTCTTGCTCAGGAGTACGTCCCTGAGGGAGCAACCAACAGCCAATGACTACCCCTTTGCCTTAGTTCACTATATCTCTGAAGGTCTATCCCAGCTCCACATCTCCTTGTCAGATAGGTTGAGGCCTCAGTTGCAACCTCACTTCTTGTCAGTTTCTACTTCTGCTCAGTCCTGACTTTTCATTTTCTTATATCTTCTGAGAACATTCCTCAATAAACCCTCTGCACGGAGTCTGATATAGAAGGAATGTTTGTCTCTCCTCAAAATTCATATGTTGAAGCCCTAACCCCCAATGTGGTAGTATTTGGAGATGGGGACTTTGGGAAATAATTAGGTTTAGACAAGGTCATGAAGGTGGGGCCCTCATAATGCAATTAGTGTCCTTATATAACAAGGCACCAGAGAGCTCTCTCTCTCTCTCTCTCTCTCTCTGCCATGTAGAAGGTGGCCATCTGCCAGCCAGGAAGAGAGCTCTCACCAGAAGCTAACATGCTGTCACCCTGATCTTGAACTGCCAGACTCCAGAACTGTGAGAAAATAAATTTCATGCCCTGCCCTCTTCGTCCTTTTTAAAAAATCACTGCCATCCTCTTTCTCCCTTCATTAAAAAAAAACCGAAAACTTTATGATGTAATATTCGATATGTACAAAAGAAATTATGTCACTCTTACTTAGATTGTAAAGCAAAATAATAAAACAAGCACCTATCAATCCATTACCCAAGCTCATAAGCTCAATATCACCGACATCATTGAAGCTACCTGTTTGTTCCTTCTTGATCCTATTGCTCTGACTCTTCCTTCCCTATAGTCAACCACCATGGTGAGGCTTCTGGTTACTTATAGGCTTTCTATGGTTTTGCCTCAAAATAAACAATGTCTATTTTTGTTTTTGAAGTTCATAAAAGTAAACTCTTGTTCACAGATTCGTATCACACTATATGAATCACTATCAGCATATCTTCACTAGAATGTTGTCTCTCCACAAGAGCAAGGACTTTCAGCTGTCTTGTTCAACATTGTATCAGAAGTGGCGACAGCAGGGTCTGGCACCTGGGAGAAGCTCAGCAAATATGTGTAAACTGACTGAATGAAAATCTGAGACTTCTCAATAGTTTTTGTCCTTCTCTTCATATCTGAAGTTTGGCAGTTAAGTGTAGCTGCTTAACTGATTGAGGGCTGATTGTCAGGTGCTATTATTTGTAGCTTTCTATCCTGCCTGATATAGATATTTCACGGGCCTAGGCATGAACTAAGCTATTGTAAATAAACCCATTACAGTAAGTATGGATTTCCTTCCTGCTTATCTCCACTGTCTCATTATAACTATCCCAGACCAGAAATAATTCTTCAATACAATGATTTTTGCCCCAGTCATAAAAGTCCTAGGATAAGACAAAAAAGTGGATTTCCTTCCTTCTGCTGCTAAATCTCAGATTATTCTATGCAAGAATGCCTATTTAACCCAACAGCTTGGTTGTTCACATGTCTCACCAGTTACTAGAATTATTATGGTCTTATAATATATATGCTGTTTTTCTCTGTACCAGCATTGGAATACTTTATACATCTTTTATGTTTACACTGCATCATTTCCTTGAATCAAATGTTTTGCATACACAGTGAGCTCCTTCAGAGATCATTTATTTATTTTTTACTAATGTGTGCTTTGTGTTTACTATTTCCTTAGTTGTTTATTACACATATATCTTTTCTTCTCTATTCTTGGCAGAGAATATTTGTTAGAAGTCCTGTGTGATTAAACTTCCAAGACAGGGAATGTTACTAACATTTGCAAAAGTGTTTAGTTCTAAAGACATTTGGATGCAATGCAAAG
This sequence comes from Delphinus delphis, assembly GCF_949987515.2. Taxonomy (NCBI): domain Eukaryota; kingdom Metazoa; phylum Chordata; class Mammalia; order Artiodactyla; family Delphinidae; genus Delphinus; species Delphinus delphis. The sequence goes on from NC_082683.1 coordinate 88,411,541, forward strand.
TTTTTTCATGGGAGGAAGAGTTGTACAGTGGAGGAGAAAAAGCTGTTTTGTGATTACAGTGGTTCCTTGACCGAAATAGGAGAGAGAATCGCTGGTGTTTCTGCAGTGTTGCCATGGATTTCTATTCACTGACAAGGCATTCCTCCACATTCTGTTTTGCAAAACTGGAAATTCCCTGAGAAATCTCCAAGAAAGCTGAGTGCCATATGAAAGAAAAGAAAACTGAAACCAGGGAGCATACTATATGGGGCAAGAACTCAACAAAATAGAACTGTGCCAGTTTCTAAAGGTTAGCATGAATTTGAGAGATATCACAATGTTCACTGTGGACATATACATACATATTGTTTTTTTGTCCTCAGTGTTGCTTTTTCTTAGTCTATAATCAATGAGCAAGTATCTACTGAATACCCATATACACTTAGCATGGCTTAGGACACTGAGGGGTTTCTGAAGAATAATCTATAGAGTCCCTGCCCTTCAAGAGCCTACAGCTGAGTAGGAGGAATAATATTAACACACTTAAGCCACAAGGCAAAGCAAGATGGTATTTAATTACTATAAGCACTAAATTATGAGTTACAGACTATTAATACTGTAAAATTGGTTGAGAAGGGACACATAGGAGCAGGGGTGAGCCCCCAGGGTTCCAGAATGTTCTATGTCCCATCTGAGTGGTGGCAACCTGGGTGTTCTCTTTATAACCATGTGTAAAACTGTACACATAAGTTTATCTCCTTTTGTTTATAGTTCAAAATAAAAATAATAGAGGAGAGAGAGGGAAGGAGCTGAATAAAGACTGGAATATTTAGGACAAAAATCTGTGGGGGAAATAGGACTTAAGGGTGGGCTACAGAACTGGCCCAGAGGAGAGAGGAGATCATACACATGCAAATGTAGCATGGTTGTGAGTGGGTGGGGATGCAGGTGGGCTTCAGGGAGAAAGGGTGCCGACAAGAGTGGATCTGGAGTTGGGAGGGAGGTGGGTAGATGGGGGGTGCAGCAGCTAAAATAAAGCTGGACAGTTTGAGAGATTAGAGGGGTTGAAGAAGGACCTTGAAATGGAGGCACAATTTAGCTTCTGTTGCAGTAGAACATCAACACATTGTAAGTTTTAAACTAGGTGACATACTGATAACAGAGGATTTTAAGGAAAATTAGTATGGCTGTGGTCTACCTTTTGGATTAAAATGGGATAGAAGCTGGAGTAAGAAAGGGAAGCAGAAATCGAATCACGTGGCCAGTGAAGGCCATTTGTCAGCATCACTGGAGAGGAAGAAGTAGACGTGAGAAAAACTACAGAGGAGAAATGTGCATGACTGGGTAGCTGACCAGATAGGGGGAATGAGCAGGATAAATTAAGCCCATATTTTATAAGCCTGTGGGAATAACAGTGTCAATGATAGAGCAATTGGTAGAAGAAGTTGGTTAAGAAAAGAAGGGAATTTTCATCTTTCAAATGTAGGATTTGAGGTGACAACAACAACTAAGCAGTAGCAATATGGGGACAGAGCAAAAGCACATAGAGAAATGTTAATGAACGTTTTCTAATATAAGATATCACAACCAGAAATGAATCGTCATCTCATGCTATATGACATATATCATAAAGTACCTAAGCAATGCTTCTCTCACAACAAGGACAAGGCTAAAACTCGAGGCAATTTCCCATCCTTAAATGTAGTAGCAAAACCTACCACTATTCCTTCCCTATTCCATTTCTGACATTTCTGTGAATACGTTAGTTCTAAAGCAAGACCTGTGTGTTTTATTGGAGGAAAAAGCAGACATTCCAGTTGATGGTGATTTCTGTGCAAGATAAACCATCTTACCACTTTTTAAATCTTTTTGATTTTGTGTCTTTTTAACAAATTTGGAGAATTATACTATAGAAATGCAAATCTATAAAACTCCAAAGGGCAGATGAAACCAAGGAGGTAGATTTTGATTCAGTTTAAAAAAGCACTTTCTAAAAATATGAACTACCCATAAATGGAAAAAGCTAATTATATTCCCTCTTTGGGAAATATTTTAGCAAAAGCTTGACTCTCTGTAGAGATTCTATATATAGGATTTTTACTTTGAGTCAGTGATTGGACTAAAAGACCTCTGCAACACTTTTTATACTTATTCTCTTCCTGTCATATAATGAGGGTAGGTGAGGAAAGGTTGGAATAATATCAGTGAATTTGTTCATTTATTCATCCAAGCAGTTTTTGTACTTTTCCAACGAGACAGGTACTGGGTCAGGCACTGGGGACACAACAGTGAAATAGACACTGACCCTGACCTCAGTGAGCTTGTAGTCTAATAAGGGATATAGTGAACAGAGTGTTAAATGCTATCATAGAATAAATACCTGGAATTCTGGAAAGGCAGGGCTCACTCTTGAGGGGTCAAAGAAGACTTTAGGAAGTAAAGAACATATTATTTGAAGCATCGCATATTATACCAAACCAGATTATTGAAGATGGAAGAGGCTTATGTTACTTCCATGAGTTTACTTGCCCAATATTCACTGAACACAAAAATTTTATAGTAAAGTCTACTGACAGAAAATAAAGCCTAAAAGAATGAAATTCAATATGCCAGCATGAACTGCTGTCTCAGAAATGTACTTTGGGTTTCCAGAAAACCCAGATCCAATGGAGATTGAAGTATTTTAAAATATAAATAAAATCCCTGTCATGCAGTGAAGTATTCCCTCTACCTGAACCTCCCCTATCCAGGTCATTAGACTGGATTGTTCCATTGTCCCAAGAAACAGGGTGAGGAAGAAGGGAAGGGGAGGAAGTTGCAACACAAACTAAAAAATAAAGATATCAAGTTCTTGGCTTTGCAATTAAAGATGCCCAGTTATATGATACAAGGATTAAATCAAGTATTTCCTGGGCATTTTCCCTTTCCAGAGGAGACAGTTTAAATTTTTTTCTGAGGTAAGGAAATAAAGTGTTTGAATTGGGGTGGGAAACAAGATTGTTAAGACCTTGGTGAAGATCTCTAGGAAGGGTTCCCGGACCCTACTTCCTCTTACCTTCCTCAAAATAATTAGCTCCTTAGGGAGGGAAAAGCAATCGAACCCTTAGATAGGTCAGGGTCCTGAGGGCAAGTTGAAACTCTGTCTTGTATCTCAGGGATGAGTGCTTTGCAAATTTTAATGTGTATACGAATCACCTGGAGATTTTGTGAAAATGAACTTCTGATTGAGTAGTTCTAGAATGGGGTCCAAGATTCTGCATTTCTAACAAGTTCCCAAGTGATCCCGATGCTACTGGTCTACAGTCCACACTTTGAGTAGCAAGATCATAGAGGATTCTTGAAGGTGACATTGTCCCCAGGAATCCTTTCTACTGTCATGGAGCATATTCAGTAGCAGAGGTTGTTGTGGAAATGGATGGGGGCAGTTAGAGCCTGAGATGGTCCTATGGAGCTTCCTGAAGCCCAATAGCAATGTAGGAGAGGAGATAATTTTCTTATGCCCTAGAAAAGGGTGCAGAAACTAGCCAGGAAATTGGTGAGGAATTCACAGTCATAATGAAGAGAATTTGTAATGAGAGGAAAGCAGCTGGGATCACACCACTATGGTACAGGAGGGAGCAGTGACATCTCCGTGGATGCCAACATGGAGGGCTGTGCATGGCTCAAAGGGCTATTGCAACTCCGTGGAAGCCAATATGAATGACAGCTGTCAATCATGGGCCAGATACCCTTCAACCATCCCCATCTGCTCCCACAATATCATGAGCCTCCGGAAATCAAATTCTACATCAGAGAAAAGATAAAGGAGAAAAGACCCTAACTGGACTGGTTTACTCAGAATTGACAAGATTATTTTATTGGCTACTGAGAAAAAAGGGGATTTTTGAGACAGAAACTAAGTTGTTTCAGAAAAATATTTTCTTAAATTGTCAGATTTGTGACCTGAGAACTTCATAGTCACTACTCGATATATATAAGAAATGTGATGGTTAATGCTCCCAAATAGTAATTTACATGAAGGTTATAAATTACAGGTTTGTTTTGAGGGGAAAACTGATGTGCTGTGGAGTTTTATATTCTATTTAGGGCCTAGAACAGTCCTTAAAGGAAGCAGGAGGATTCAAAACTCTATCAAGTTCTTTTGGAAAACAAAAATGCAAAATCCTGTGAAAAAGATGGTCAAAGTCAATTAGAGTTTTCTTTCAATCCTTTAAAGAAATAAAGTAATGCAGAAAAATGCAAAATGAGGGAAATCAGTTCATGGAGAGAAGGAACTAGAGTAATATATTTTGATCACTTACTATGTGCCAGGCATTATAATGGGAACACAGCATATAACTTCCCTAATCCTCTCAACTACCCTGTAAGGTAGATTAAAGACCTTTTTGCAGATGAGCAAATAAAGCCTGAGGAGATCAAGTGGTAGAGCCAAGGTTTAAATTCAGGTTTATATGATTACAGAGTCAAGGTTTTCTTGTAAATGAACATGAAAGATCCAGAGAATAATAGATGTCTTGAGATCAAAGTTGTGGGATTAGCAAATGCCAAAAAGTTATTCATAATACAATAATAAGAATAGCAGTTGTCAGAAAGAGACATGAGGCGAAGGACATGGTATAGGTCAGGGGAATTATTTATTTTGGACTTATTCAATATGATCTTATAAAAAGAATCATGCTAATTACAATAAATGGTTAAACATTTACCCATACTTACAAGTAAACATATTAACAAATAGACACTTGAAAAATAATATTTTCTAAATATTATAAAATAATAGCAAAGAAAACAATGAGGATGTAACCAGATTCACCAGTCTAACTGCTCTTAATGATAATATATTAAGGGACTTTGGGTACATATAAACTAATCCATTTAAAATGAGTTTTGAAGAATCTCTGAGAACTGGGGATAATGCAGATGACTAGAAAAAGTAGTACAGCTTCCTAAAAAAGAAAGAAGACATCCTTGGTAATTACTATTCTTCCATGGAAGATATTGTGTTTGGGATACATCATTGAAAACAAAAACAAATTTAAGCAGCTAACTGGGATGGAAAACATGAACAACACAAGCAAAGTATATCTCTTAAAGCACGGGTCAAAGGATGATCTAATGGCCTCAGTGTTTTCCCGAAAAAGAGAAAGGGAAATTCTTTTCTGTTGCTGAGTGGAGAAGAAATAAACGGAAGGCTTGAGTAGAAAAATGAAGCTACTGGACAATTTCCAAAGAAAAAAAGAGTAAGACAGCTAATTCTAGCTTCAGTAAGAAATAATTCGGTAGGCAGTGCTGAGCAAGTTTACAAAACATAGACTTACAGAGGAGACGACTGTATGATTGGGAACCTTTTTTCCTTTAGAATTTAGCTGCCTGAATAGAATAGCAGCAGAAATATTTTTTAAGATTTCCAAGTTTGGGGCTTTTTCAGGTAGGGTAGGTTTATGGTAAAGAGGCAGAGGAGTTGCATGAGCTATTAAGACTATATTTTAAATAATTAATGATAGACTGAGTATGAGAGATCAAGAGAAAATGGGTAGAATGCAATACAATTGGGGGAGCCTTAAAGACCTGGAAGAAGCTAAGAAGTCAAACAATAATTCTCTTACCTTTTATTCTTTTCACAGATCAAACATAGAGGTCAAATGAGTTTCCTCTAGTACAAAAACTCACCAATGCCTTTCGATATCAAAGCAAATTCCTGCTACAAATTACCATAATTTGTAATGGATGCTAAGTGAGCGTATCAAAATGGGAATTTATATACAATTCAATAAAAGCTTTGATACATAGAGTATCCAGCAAAATTACAGAAATGAGCTGTATAAGGTTCCCATACAAAAAGTACCTGTGGGTTGGGGTGGGGGGGAAGTGGGGGAAAAAAAAAACCTGTGAAAGAGAGAATTTCTCTAATTATGAAGAAAAGTGTCTCAGTATGCCATTCCCTACCCTCTCACCCATATCTGGCAGAAAAAGGCTAATCCTTAAAGTCAAATAGAACTCATCTTAAGTTCCCATAACATTCTGTGCTGGAAGCAGTGACCATCAGCCAGTTTCTTCACTTCTTTAAGCACAAGTAACCTTAGAGGAGTATACAAAGCAATGTTTGTAGAGCATTTTACCTAGTGCCTATCATATGTTAAGCTCAATAAGTATTTTACTTTACTTTATTCCTACTTTAATCTGGTAAAGGAAACGATCATAAACTATTCTATTCACTAAAAAATAAATAAATCACAAGTCCTTCTACACAATTAACAATTTTTTTATTTTAAAATTATGAATTACAAGATAAAAGAATGGAGGAGATGCTGACCACCAAACTTAGTAATAAAATAGTGTCTCTTAAGACTTTTCTTGCATAGTCTGCATGAGTATGGATATAAGAAAATAAAGCCATTCCAGTGGCAGGCTTAGTAAATGGGATATTTTAAGGACAAAACTCAGATATTAAAGTCTAATTTTCTTTCTTTTTCTGTTCCTTCATTCTGCCAGGTGATAAAAGGATAGATTAGTCAGAGCCAAGCAAACTTAGAAATTTTGGGTTTAAATTCAAACAACTTATTGTTATTTGCTTTTCCAAATATTCCTTGGGATAATATCAAATTTCTGAGAAAAAAAATGTATAAGCTATACCTCCTTTAATCTATTCTTCTGATGACTAACATTCTAGAATTTTCTAAAGTTATGTATCTCAGCCTTTTATTCATGAGACAATCCAACTTAATCATGATGTATCTAATATTTGTTTAGAATTCTTAAATCTACATTCATAAGTAAAATTGGCGAGTAATTTTTTTCCTCATATAATCCTTGTCTGGTTGTTATCATGGTTATTATTGGACTCACAGAATACGGGAGGGAACGTTCCCTCTTTTTTTCTATTTTTCTGAAAGAGTTTGCAAAAGATTAGAATAAACTTCTCCTTGCAAATTTTGTAGAACACATAAATAAAACCATCTGAGACTGGTGTTTTCTTTATAGGAAGATGTTTAACTACTTTGTCAGTGTTTTTAAGAGTTGTTGAACTCCTTTTAAAAGTTTGTATATTTTTTCTATATTTTCAAATTTATTGCCATAAAATTAACCAAAGTATTATTTTATTATGTTTTATAAATTTTGTTGGTTATGAAGTTATTTTCCTTTTCCACTGCTAACATTATTTATTTGTGCCATCTCTACCTTTCTTTCTTTCTTTCTTTCTTTTTAACATCTTTATTGGGGTATAATTGCTTTACAATGGTGTGTTAGTTTCTGCTTTATAACAAAGTGAATCAGTTATGCATATACATATGTTCCCATATCTCTTCCCTCTTGCGTCTTCCTCCCTCTCACCCTCCCTATCCCACCCCTCCAGGCGGTCACAAAGCACCGAGCCGATATCCCTGTGCCATGCGGCTGCTTCCCACTAGCTATCTACTCTACGTTTGTTAGTGTGTATATGTCCATGACTCTCTCTCACCCAGTCACAGCTCACCCTTCCCCCTCCCCAGATCCTCAAGTCCGTTCTCCAGTAGGTCTGTGTCTTTATTCCTGTCTTACCCCTAGGTTCTTCATGACATTTTTTTTTCTTCTTAAATTCCATATATATGTGTTAGCATACGGTATTTGTCTTTTTCTTTCTGACTTACTTCACTCTGTATGACAGACTCTAGGTCTATCCACCTCATTACAAATAGCTCAATTTCGTTTCCTTTTATGGCTGAGTAGTATTCCATTGTATATATGTGCCACATCTTCTTTATCCATTCATCCAATGATGGGCACTTAGGTTGTTTCCATCTCTGGGCTATTGTAAATAGAGCTGCAATGAACATTTTGGTACATGACTCTTTTTGGATTTTGGTTTTCTCAGGGTATATGCCCAGTAGTGGGATTGCTGGGTCATATGGTAGTTCTATTTGTAGTTTTTTAAGGAACCTCCATACTGTTCTCCATAGTGGCTGAACCAATTCACATTCCCACCAGCAGTGCAAGAGTGTTCCCTTTTCTCCACACCCTCTGCAGCATTTATTGTTTCTAGATTTTTTGATGATGGCCATTCTGACTGGTGTGAGATGATATCTCATTGTAGTTTTGATTTGCATTTCTCTAATGATTAATGATGTTGAGCATTCTTTCATGTGTTTGTTGGCAGTCTGTATATCTTCTTTGGAGAAATGTCTATTTAGGTCTTCTGCCCATTTTTGGATTGGGTTGTTTGTTTTTTTGTTATTGAGCTGCATGAGCTGCTTGTAAATTCTGGAGATTAATCCTTTGTCAGTTGCTTCATTTGCAAATATTTTCTCCCATTCTGAGGGTTGTCTTTTGGTCTTGTTTATGGTTTCCTTTGCTGTGCAAAAGCTTTTAAGTTTCATTAGGTCCCATTTGTTTATTTTTGTTTTTATTTCCATTTCTCTAGGAGGTGGGTCAGAAAGGATCTTGCTATGATTTATGTCATAGAGTGTTCTGCCTATGTTTTCCTCTAAGAGTTTGATAGTTTCTGGCCTTACATTTAGGTCTTTAATCCATTTGGAGCTTATTTTTGTGTATGGTGTTAGGGAGTGATCTAATCTCATACTTTTACATGTATCTGTCCAGTTTTCCCAGCACCACTTATCGAAGGGCTGTCCTTTCTCCACTGTACATACCTGCCACCTTTATCAAAGATAAGTTGTCCATATGTGCATGGGTTTATCTCTGGGCTTTCTATCCTGTTCCATTGATCTATCTTTCTGTTTTTGTGCCAGTACCATACAGTCTTGATTACTGTAGCTTTGTAGTATAGTCTGAAGTCAAGGAGCCTGATTCCTCCAGCTCCTTTTTTCGTTCTCAAGATTGCTTTGGCTATTCAGGATCTTTTGTGTTTCCATACAAATTGTGAAATTTTTTGTTCTAGTTCTGTGAAAAATGCCAGTGGTAGTTTGATAGGGATTGCATTGAATCTGTAGATTGCTTTGGGTAGTAGAGTCATTCTCACAATGTTGATTCTTCTAATCCAAGAACATGGTGTATCTCTCCATCTATTTGTATCATTTTTAATTTCTTTCATCAGTGTCTTACAATTTTCTGCATACAGGTCTTTTGTCTCCTTAGGTAGGTTTATTCCTAGATATTTTATTCTTTTTATTGCAATGATAAATGGGAGTGTTTTCTTGATTTCACTTTCAGATTTTTCATCATTAGTGTATAGGAATGCCAGAGATTTCTGTGCATTAATTTTGTATCCTGCTACTTTACCAAATTCATTGATTAGCTTTAGTAATTTTCTGGTAGCATCTTTAGGATTCTCTATGTATAGTATCATGTCATCTGCAAACAATGACAGCTTTACTTCTTCTTTTCTAATTTGTATTCCTTTTATTTCCTTTTCTTCTCTGATTGCTGTGGCTAAAACTTCCAAAACTATGTTGAATAACAGTGGTGAGAATGGGCAACCTTGTCTTGTTCCTGATCTTAGTGGAAATGCTTTCAGTTTTTCACCATTGAGGATGATGTTGGCTGTGGGCTTGTCATATATGGCCTTTATTATGTTGGGGAAAGTTCCCTCTATGCCTACTTTCTGCAGGGTTTTTTATCATACATGGGTGTTGAATTTTGTCAAAAGTTTTCTCTGCATCTATTGAGATGATCATATGGTTTTTCTCCTTCAATTTGTTAATATGGTGTATCACATTGATACATTTGCGTATATTGAAGAATCCTTGCATTCCTGGAATAAACCCCACTTGATCATGGTGTATGATCCTTTTAATATGCTGTTGGATTCTGTTTGCTAGTATTTTGTTGAGAATTTTTGCATCTATGTTCATCAGTGATATTGGCCTGTAGTTTTCTTTCTTTGTGACATCCTTGTCTGGTTTTGGTATCAAGGTGATGGTGGCCTCATAGAAGGAATTTGGGAGTGTTCCTCCCTCTGCTATATTTTGGAAGAGTTTGAGAAGGATAGGTGTTAGGTCTTCTCTAAATGTTTGATAGAAGCCATCTGGTCCTGAGCTTTTATTTGTTGGAAGATTTTTAATCACAGTTTCAATTTCAGTGCTTGCGATTGGTCTGTTCATATTTTCTATTTCTTCCTGATTCAGTCTTGGCAGGTTGTGCATTTCTAAGAATTTGTCCATTTCTTCCAGATTGTCCATTTTATTGGCATAGAGTTGCTTGTAGTAATTTCTCATGATCTTTTTTATTTCTGCAGTGTCCATTGTTACTTCTCCTTTTTCATTTCTAATTCTATTGATTTGAGTCTTCTCCCTTTTTTTCTTGATGAGTCTGGCTAGTGGTTTATCTATTTTGTTTATCCTCTCAGCTTTTAGTTTTATTGATCTTTGCTATTGATTCCTTCATTTCTTTTTCATTTATTTCTGATCTGATTTTTATGATGTCTTTTTTTCTGCTATCTTTGGGGGTTTTTGTTCTTCTTTCTCTAATTGCTTGAGGTGCAAGGTTAGGTTGTTTATTTGAGATGTTTCCTGCTTCTTAAGGTGGGCTTGTATTGGTATAAACTTCCCCCTTAGAACTGCTTTTGCTGCATCCCATAGGTTTTGGGTCATTGTGTCTCCATTGTCATTTGTTTCTAGGTATTTTTTTATTTCCTCTTTGATTTCTTCAGTGATCACTTCATTATTAAGTAGTGTATTGTTTAGCCTTCATGTGTTTGTATTTTTTACAGATATTTTCCTGTAATTGATATCTTGTCTCATGGCGTTGTTGTCGGAAAAGATACTTGATACAATTTCAATTTTCTTAAATTTACCAAGGCTTGATTTGTGACCCAAGATATGATCTATCCTGGAGAATGTTCCATGAGCACTTGAGAAAAATGTGTATTCTGTTGTTTTTGGATGGAGTGTCCTATAAATATCAATTAAGTCCATCTTGTTTAATGTATCATTTAAAGCTTGTGTTTCCTTATTTATTTTCATTTTGGACGATCTGTCCATTGGTGAAAGTGGAGTGTTAAAGTCCCCTACTATGAATGTGTTACTGTCGATTTCCCCTTTCATGGCTGTTAGTATTTGCCTTATGTATTGAAGTGCTCCTATGTTGGGTGCATAAATATTTACAATTGTTATATCTTCTTCTTGGATTGATCCCTTGATCATTATGTAGTGTCCTTCTTTGTCTCTTCTAATAGTCCTTATTTTAAAGTCTATTTTGTCTGATATGAGAATTGCTACTCCAGCTTTATTTTGGTTTCCATTTGCATGAAATATCTTTTTCCATCCCCTTACTTTCAGTCTGTATGTGTCTCTAGGTCTGAAGTGGGTCTCTTGTAGACAGCATATATAAGGGTCTTGTTTTTGTATCCATTCAGCCAATCTGTGTCTTTTGGTGGGAGCATTTAGTCTATTTACATTTAAGGTAATTATCGATATGTATATTCCTATTCCCATTTTCTAAATTGTTTTGGGTTCGTTATTACAGGTCTTTTCCTTCTCTTGTGTTTCTTGTCTAGAGAAGTTCCTTTAGCATTTGTTGTAAAGCTGGTTTGGTGGTGCTGAAATCTCTCAGCTTTTGCTTGTCTGTAAAGGTTTTAATTTCTCCATCAAATCTGAATGAGATCCTTGCTGGGTAGAGTAGTCTTGGTTGCAGGTTTTTCTCCTTCATCACTTTCAGTATGTCTTGCCACTCCCTTCTGGCTTGTAGGGTTTCTGCTGAGAGATCAGCTGTTAACCTTATGGGGATTCCCTTGTGTGTTATTTGTTGTTTTTCCCTTGCTGCTTTTAATATGCTTTCTTTGTATTTAATTTTTGACAGTTTGATTGATATGTGTCTTGGTGTATTTTTCCTTGGATTTATCCTGTATGGGACTCTCTGTGCTTCCTGGACTTGATTAAGTATTTCCTTTCCCATATTAGGGAAGTTTTCAACTATAATCTCTTCAAATATTTTCTCAGTCCCTTTCTTTTTCTCTTCTTCTTCTGGAACCCCTATAATTCGAATGTTGGTGCGTTTAATGTTGTCCCAGAGGTCTCTGAGATTGTCCTCATTTCTTTTCATCCTTTCTTCTTTATTCTGCTCTGCAGTAGTTATTTCCACTATTTTATATTCCAGGTCACTTATCCGTTCTTCTGCCTCAGTTATTCTGTTATTGATCTCATCTAGAGTACTTTTAATTTCATTTATTGTGTTGTTCATCATTGCTTGTTTCATCTTTATTTCTTCTAGGTCCTTGTTAACTGTTTCTTGTATTTTGTCCATTCTATTTCCAAGATTTCGGATCATCCTTACTATCATTACTCTGAATTCTTTTTCAGGTAGACTGCCTATTTCCTCTTCATTTGTTAGGTCTGGTGGGTTTTTATCTTGCTCCTTCATCTGCTGTGTGTTTTTCTGTCTTTTCATTTTGCTTACCTTACTGTGTTTGGGGTCTCCTTTTTGCAGGCTGCAGGTTCGTAGTTCCTGCTGTTTTTGATGTCTGTCTCCAGGGGCTAAGGTTGGTTCAGTGGGTTATGTAGGCTTCCTGGTGGAGGGGGTTAGTGCCTGTGTTGTGGTGGATGAGGCTGGATCTTGTCTCTCTAGTGGGCAGGTTCATGTCTGGTGGTGTGTTTTGGGGTGTCTGTGGCCTTATTATGATTTTAGGCAGCCTCTCTGCTAATGGGTGGGGTTGTGTTCCTGTTTTGCTAGTTGTTTGGCATAGGTTGTCCAGCACTGTAGCTTGCTGGTCGTTGAGTGGAGCTGGGTGCTGGTGTTAAGAAGGAGGTCTCTGGGAGATTTTTGCCGTTTGATATTATGTGGAGCTGGGAGGTCTCTTGTTGACCAGTGTCCTGAAGTTGGCTCTCCTACCTCAGAGGCAGAGCCCTGACTCCTGGCTGGAGCACCAAGAGCCTTTCATCCACATGGCTCAGAATAAAAGGGAGAAAAAGTAGAGAAAATTAGTAGAATTATGAAGAAAGAAAGAAAGGAGGGAAGGAAGGAAGGAAGAAAGAAAGAAAGAAAGAAAGAAAGAAAAAAAGAAAGAAAGAAAGAAAGAAAGAAAGAAAGAAAGAAAAGTATAATAAAGTTATTAAAATTAAAATTAATTATTCAGAAAAAAAATTCAAAAATAAAATCATGGATGGGTAGAACCCTAGGACAAATGGTGGAAGCAAAACTATACAGACAAGATCTCACACAGAAGCATACACATTCACAAAAAGAGGAAAAGGGGAAAAAATCATAGATCTTGCTCTCGAAGCCCACCTCCTCAATTTGGGATGACTCGTTGTCTATTCATGTATTCCACAGATGCAGGGTACATCAAGTTGATTGTGGAGCTTTAATCCGCTGCTTCTGAGGCTGCTGGGAGAGATTTCCCTTTCTCTTCTTTGTTCTCACAGCTCACGGGGGCTCAGCTTTGGATTTGGCCCCGCCTCTGCGTGTAGGTCGCTGGAGGGCGTCTGTTTTTTGCTCAGACAGGACGGGGTTAAAGGAGCCGCTGATTCGGGGGCTCTGGCGCACTCAGGCCGGGGGGTGGGAGGGAGGGGCACTGCGTGCGGGGCGGGCCTGTGGTGGCAGAGGCCGGCGTGACGTTGCACCAACCTGAGGCCCGCCGTGCGTTCTCCCGGGGAAGTTGTCCCTGGATCCCAGGAACCTGGCGGCTGCACAGGCTCCGCGGAAGAAGGGTGTGGATAGTGAGCTGTGCTCGCACACAGGCCCCTTGGTGGTGGCAGCAGCAGCCTTAGCGTCTCCTGCCCGTCCCTGGGGTCCGTGCTTTTAGCCGCGGCTCGCGCCCGTCTCTGGGGTTCGCGCTTTTAGCCGCAGCTCGCGCCCGTCTCTGGAGTGTCTTTAAGCAGCGCTCTTAAACCCCTCTCCTCGCGCACCAGGAAACAAAGAGGGAAGAAAAAGTCTCTTGCCTCTTCGGCAGGTGCAGACTTTTCCCCGGACTCCCTCCCAGCTAGCCGTGGTGCACTAACCCCTTCGGGCTATGTTCAAGCCGCCAACCCCAGTCCTCTCCCTGCGCTCTGACTGAAACCGAAACCCGAGCCTCAGCTCGCAGCCCCGCCCGCCTCGGCGCGTGAGCAGACAAGCCTCTTGGGCTGTGAGTGCCGGTCGGCACTGATCTTCTGTGCGGGAATCTCCCCGTTTTGCTCTCCGCACCCCTGTTGCTGTGCACTCCTCAGCGGCTCCGAAGCTCCCCCCTCCGCCTCCCGCAGTCTCCACCCGCGAAGGGGCTTCCTAGTGTGTGGAAACCTTTCCTCCTTCACAGCTCCCTCCCACTGGTGCAGGTGCCGTCCCTATTCTTTTGTCTCTGTTTTTTTCTTTTTTTCTTTTGCCCTACCCAGGTATGTGGGGAGTTTCTTGCCTTTTGGGAGGTCTGAGGTCTTCTGTCAGCCTTCAGTAGGTGTTCTGTAGGAGTTGTTCCACGTGTAGATGTATTTCTGGTGTATCTGTGGGGAGGAAGGTGATCTCCGCGTCTTACTCTTCCGCCATCTTCAAGGTCCCCCCCCCATCTCTACCTTTCTTTATCAATCTTGCTAGTGGTTTGTCTCTTAATAGTCTTTTCAAAGAACCAACTTTTGATTTTATAGATCCTATTTATTATATTTTCTATTTTCTAAACAATTAATTTTGCTTTTAACTTATTCTTTCTTAATTTTTTTCTGTTTTTCTAATTTTTTAGGTCGCATGTACAGCTCATTTATTCTTTTCTAAAACAAGCATTGAAGGCTATATACTTTTTTCTAAAAACTCCTTTTGCTGGTCCCCTCATGTTTCGATATGTAATATTTTAAATATTTTTGGTTATAAATATTTGTACTATACAATTTAATTTCTCCTTTCCAAGTATATGAGAAGTTTTCTGCTTGTCTTTTATTGTTGACTTTTAAGTTGTGTTTAGAGAACATGTTTTGTGTGAGAACAGTTGGAAATTTGTCAAGCTTTGTTTCAAGGCCCAGATTGTAGTCAGTTTTTGTAAATAAGCATTGATAAGTATTTAAACAGATATGTTCAGCAAAGTATAGACTTTTTATATAAAAGTTAAGGTTACTTTACCTTCTAGTGAAGGAAGACAGAGCTAGATAAAATAGACAGGTAAAATATATGGTACAGCAGATACCAATGTCCTAAGCAGAAATATAAAGCAGAGTAAGGGAACAGCAGGATGAAGGATAGCCTCACTGGTAAGATAAACTGAGCAAAGAAGGGATGCCAGCTGTGCCAGTATCTGGGGGAAGAAGGGCCTTCCAGGGAGAGGAAAGAGCCAGGGTCGGAGATAAGAGTCTGCTTGGTGTGTTCAAAGGACAGCCCAGATCCTGTGTGGCTGCAGCAGGGTGAGTGAGGCATGGAGGGGTAGGCCATGAGGTCAGGGAGGGAGGGTGGGATCAGGTTATTTTTGGACTTGTAGGTTGCTCTGAGGACTTTGCCTTTTATTTTGAATGAGCCAGGAAACCACTGGAGAGCTGTGAGAAGAATTGTGATATGACTGATTTAACTTTTTAAAAGCTCCCTCTGTTAAGGTCATGGTCAGAGATTTGATGAAACAAAAGTGAGAATGCTGCATTTAGTTCATTTAGTTTCATTTGTTGAATTTAGTAAGTGATTATTAGGTGTTAGGAACTGTGCTAGCTATTGTGCACACATGATTTCATTTAACTTTCAACTTGCTCTATAAGGAGGATATAATAATAATAATAATGATAGTTAACATTTATTGACCAGTTACAGTGTACCAGGCACTATTCTATGCTCTTTAATCATTTAATCCACTCCAAAACCAATGAGATACAAGATATTATTGTCCCTATTTTACAAATGAAGGAAACTGAAAGAGTTTGCAGAAGATTAAGATAATCTTTTCCTTGTAAATCTGAGAGATTAAATAATTTGCCCAAGGTCACCTGGTTGAATCCAGGCAGCCTAGCTGCAAACCTTCACCTCTTAGGCACTTCACAACATTGCCTCCCTTGCAATAAGCTTTATTTTGAGGATAAAGAAATTTGGGTTCAATAAGGTTAAAAAACTTGCCAAGTTCACATCTTACTCAGTGATAGATATGTAATGTGAACGAGGTCTATCTGACTCCAGAGCCCAGGTCTTCTGGTGGCTGATGGTACCAGCCGATATTCTCTCTCCAGAGCCCTGTTGGTCATGAGGGGTCAGAGTGAGAAATGGCCAGTGGCTTCATCTTAGGACAGAAAGGCCAGAACCTTATGTAGGTTGTGTGCTTCTTCCTTTTTTTCCACTCTACCCTTCAGATGAAGCTATTTTACTCTCTGTAACACTTGATATACTTGTCTCTTTCCGTTCCTTGAGAACAAGGACCATTTCTTACCCTTCTTTGTATCTCAAGCACCTAACATGGTGCTAGGTAGTAGGTGATTAATCAATGTTTGTGGAATGCTAAATGATTGCTTAAACTCTTTCCTGGAGAGGAAGAACCAAATACATCAGGCCTTAACCTAGTGCATGTATAAGAGAGATGTTAACTCGCCTAGTGTCATGTAGGGTGCTCCGTCCTAGCTGACATGTTTCATCATGACTGATAAAGTGAGAAAGTATGTGATCAAAATATACCAATTGCTTGAAACAAGGCTCAGAGAAAAAATAAATAAATGCTGAGTTTTAACTGATCTTTCATAAGTATTTAAACAAAAGTGTCAAAAATGTTATTTTTTAGAAACAACTTTTTGATAATAGGGCAACGTTAGCATGGTTAATGGCAAGTGGTAGGTAAATATGACTGAAACAGTGAGAATAAACCCAACTTTTCATGGGATATACATTTATATCAATAATGCTATATGCAAATTCATCAGATCTAGCAACTGTCCAGTTCTGTCCTCGTCCCCTCTTCATCCACTGCAGAAAAAGACAAAAAACAAAAAAAACCACAGGCCCTAAAATATTTTAATTGTTGGAGGGAGGGAAATAAAGAGTATGGTTGACAGCTATTTAAAATGAGGGAAACAATGGGGCATTTTGCGTTGGCGGTTCTGACTGAAAGGACCTGTCATATTTTGCATTTAATCTGTTAACTGCAGTCATGTCAGGAGCCACATCACTGCCAAGAATGTGTAGTGAGTTGGGTGTGCAGCAGGAGTCAAATTACAAAGGAAAATCTCCATTCTCTTCAGAGAATCTCTTGAGGTTTCAGATAACCTCTTTCTCAACCCTCATGTCTCCATTTCAACCAAAAGTGGAGGCACGGGGGAACATGGAATGTTTCCTTGGTAGAAGTCAGTTTAGTCCCTTTTCAGAACTCAAGACTGTCCCACGGGGGATTGGAGGCTGAGGGCAAATCACACCCTGTGCCCTGTTCCCTCTCCAGTTTCTTGTTGCCTCTCCACAGGCTGTCCTGAGCCCATTTGGATAAACAGGACAATTGGATTTAAGTAAGCCTTAAGAAGAATCCTGAAAGAGAAAAATCACAGCAGAGTTTATAATTAGAGCATCAATTATATGCATTTTTAATGAACATCAGGTGATTTTTTTCAGCACTACCTCCATTTAGTCCCATCCTTCCTCTTTGAGTTCCTAGCATCTTTGGCCTTCTCAAAAGGTAGGGAAGTTACAAAGCCCTGCTCAGGGCAGTGGTTTTCATTAACCATAGCCTGAGTAGGATATAAAATACTAGTGAAGAATGTGAGCTTTGGAGTCGATGGACCCAGTTTTCAATCCTGTTCTTATACTGTGTGGCCTTGAACAAATCACTTAATCTCCCTGAGCGATAGTTTCTTTATCAGTAAATTAAATTGCCTATCTCACAGGGTTGTTTGAGAGTATTAAATAAGAGTATTCTGGGACTTCCCTGGTGGCACAGTGGTTAAGAATCCGCCTGCCAGTGCAGGGGACACGGGTTGAAGCCCTGGTCCAGGAAGATCCCACATGCCACGGAGCAGCTAAGCCCGTGCGCCACAACTACTGAGCCTGTGCTCTAGAGCCCATGAGCCACAACTACTGAGCTCACGTGCCACAACTACTGAAGCCCACTCGCCTAGAGCCCATGCTCCGCAACAAGAGATGCCACTGCAATGAGAAGCCCGCACACTGCAACGAAGAGTAGCCCCTGCTCGCTGCAACTAGAGAAAGCCCACTCACAGCAACAAAGACCCAATGTGGCCATAAATAAATAAATAAATAAGAGTATTCTGCAAAGGCTGATCCACGCTACATTATAAACGATCAAGAAATTGTAGATGTTGATGTTATTATTACTATGACACTTTATTCATTCAATAAAAGTTATTAATTATTTTAAGCCAGAAGCTATACTGACTAGACTCATTTTAAATTTGTGACTACAAATCTCAGATGGCTCATCACACTATCTGAGAATTCTATCTCATTTCCATGGTGACTTCACTCTCCCTCTCTGCAAGTTAGCTGTCTCATAACATCCTCCCTTCTCAAATCTCCAGTATCTCTCTCTCTCCCCCGCCCCCCCCCCCCACACATTCACACTCACACTCAGCTGATGCTCACACTCAGACCTCAGTTCATAAAGATGATAAATTCAGTCAGATGGGAGCTACTCTTCTTCCTGCTACCAAATCCACTCAGCTGCCTATATACCTATCCATGAACTTTACCTCCCCTCCTTTTCCAGTGGAAGAAGTATTGCTACTCCTTAGCTGACCCTCCCCTCAGTTTGGAGCACATCCTCTCTGGCCTTCCCAAAGACCTCATTCTTGTCTCATGTGTTGGCTACTTTTCCTCTAACAGGACTTCCAATGCTGGAGTGTCCAAGGGCTCTGCCTGGCCCTCTTTTCTTCTCTATATTACCCACCTGAATGATTTCACCCAGTCTTATGGCTTTAAATGTCATCTATGCTCTAATAACTAATCCCCAGTCTTCTTCATCTCAGTAAATATTACCAACATCCACCTCATTGCTCAGGCCCCAAACTTAAAGAGCCCACATCCAATCTGTCTACAAATCCTGTACAGCTTACTGCCTACCTCCAAATATATCTTAAGTCTAAGCACTTCTTAAAACCTCCATTGCTACCACCTGGGTCAAACCACCACCATTTCTAAATCATAGTTTCTCAACCTTGGCACTACTGACATTTTGCCCCCAAAATTCTTTGTCATGGGGACTGTCCTGTGCATTGTAGGCTGTTTAACAGCATCCCTGGCCTCTACCCACTACATGCCAGTAGCACTCCCACTCCGCAGTTGTGAGAAACCAAAAATCTCTCCAGACATTGCCAGATGTCCTCTAGGGGTTTAGGGAGTACAAAATCACCCCCCACTGAGACCTTTGGCTATAATTGACATCAATCTCTTTTTTAGTCTTCCAGTTCCACCACTGTCCTTCTAAAATCTACACCCCACACAGCAGCCAGAGTGATATTATTAAGGACATAAATCATATCATCTCCAGCCCTGGTTTAAAACATTTCAGTGACTCCCTTTGCACTTAGAAATCAGCTCAAGCTCCTGACATCATTTCCTTCTGCTCTCACCATCAGTCACTGCCCTATAGTCACTCTGGCATTCTTATTGTCCCTCAAACTTGCCAAGTTAATTCCCATCTCAGGGTCTTTGCCTTTGATATTTCCTGCTTGAAACTCTCTTCTTATAGATCATACATTGGTTACATCTCATCATTCAAGTCACATCTCATATGTCTCCTCCAGCTTTCCCTGAACCCCCCAGCCAAAGAAGTCCCCTAAAGCTGCTCTCCACAAAATTACTCCACTTTATCTTCTTTATCAGTACCAAAATTATACTATTTATTTTTACCTATTTATTGACTTCCTGCTAAAATGTCAATTACATGAGAGAAGGAACTTTCTTTGGTCTTGTTCACTACTGTGTCCTTAATTTCTTGAAAAGTGGCTGATCAAAATAAGCTTTCGGAAAATATTAACTAACAAATTGTTAACTGACTAATTGGCTGATTAAATACATATGTGATCCAGGTACTGGGTTTTGGGCTGTGGCTAGAAAAATGAATAATGAGTCACAGTTCCTGCCCTCAAGGAGCTTGGTCCAATGGAGGTGTCAGAGAAGCAAAAAAGTAATTGCAATACAAAATGTAAATGCTATAACAGGAAGAAGCTCAAAGGCTGTAATAGTATTAATGTCAGAGACCTTTAACTCAGAACTGGGGCAGCCAGAGAAGACTTTTCAGAGAGGGTGGCATGAAAGAATGAGTTGAAAGGGGTGAGTCAAAATTAGCTCTGTGAGTGGGTGTTAATGGACTGAATTGTGTCCTCCCTGAAATTCATATGGTGAAACCTTAACCCCTAGTAGCTCTGAATGTGATTGTATTTGGAGTTAGGGCCTTTAAAGAAGTAATCAAGTTAAAATGAGGCCACTTGGTTAAGCCTTAATCCAATCTGACTGATGTCCTTGCAAGAAAGAAGAGAAAATTTGGACACTCAGAGAGACACCAAGGATGCACTTGCGCAGAGGGAAGATCATGTGAGAACACAGTGAGAAGATGGCCAGCTGCAAGCCAAGGAGAGAAGCTTCAGAAGAAACAACCCTGCCAACACCTTGATCTCTGGCTTCTAGCCTCTGGAACTGTGATAAAATATATTTCTGTTGTTCAAGCCACCCGGTCTGCAGTACTTTGTTATGGCTGCCTAAACAAACTGATGCTATGAGGTGGAAGAGTGAAGTGCGCCTATATGGGAAGAAAAGCATCTGAATGTGGAGCGCAAGCTGGGTGGCCACAAGAGAAGAGGCTGGAGACGTAAGCTGGGGTGAGCTCCTGGAACCCAGCTGAGGATTTTCAGCTTTATGGGGAAGGGTCCTGGGAACACTGAACAGTATAGGCAGCAGAATAAGGTGATCAAATTTGCTTCTGAGAGAGAGAACTTTGGTGATACCATAATGGAGTTTCGAAGGGCAATCATGAAGACCCTAAGAGCAACAAGAAGGCATATGGCTTTGGAGTCCAACAGACCAATGCTCTGATCCTGGTTCTGCCATTGAAAAGCCTTGTGGCCTTGGGCAAGTTCGTCCTCTCCCTTTGCTTCTATTTCCTCATTTGTAATTTTAGGCATAATCATTCTTACCCTGAGGGGCGATACGAGGATTAACTAAAACAGCTATGTAAAACACTTGACAGAGTACCTGATCCATCGTAAACAATGAATAGTTGGTAGCTATTAAAATGTCTAAGTCAATAATAGTAAAACTGGGAAAAAGTGATGAGCTTGAGCAATCTTAAAGATAGATACTCTGGAAAATTCAGCAGTTATTGATATTTTTATGTCTGGGGGTAAGGGAGAAGACGAAATCAAAAAGAGCTTCCAGACCTTTGGTACGGGAAGCTTTGGACTGTAGTGTCATTCACCCAAATGGGGAACATAAGAGAAGAAGCAGAGAGGGGAAGAGAATAAATTTAATTTGGGATATATTGAGTTTGCGGGATCCCTGGCATATTTAAGAAGAATTGTGGCATAGATAGTTGAATATAGGGACTTAAGATCAGGAAAGAGTCTTGGGCTAGAGATGTAAACTAGATTGACGAGAGAATATCCAGAGAAAGCATGCAGAGTGAGAGAGAAGTATAGGGTAGGTAGAACTCCAGGGACCCATCCAAAGGCAGAAGAGGAAATAGGATAGGAGGCTGAAAAGGAACCAAAGAGATATAAGAAAAAGAAAGAGACCAAGGAGGAAAGAAGTTTTAAAAAGAGAGTGGTCAACAGTACAAAAGCCAAAGAGAAATCAAACAAGGTAAGGACCGAGACACACTCATTGGTTAATGTCCTGCCTGGACAGCAGGCACGACTTGGGAAAGGATGGTTCCATGGAATGACAGGGGTACAAACTCTACTGTAATGAGGCAAAGAACAGATGAGAGGCTAGGAAGTGAATAATATGAGCTTTCTTAAGGAAAAGAGAGAGAGAAGACTACCTGTAGAAGGAAACTCCTTTTGCTCCCTCTTCCTGTATAATTCCCTATCTTCCATTATGCCAACTTCCCTTTTATCCAGAGGTTCTCAACCTTGGGTCCATAGACCCTGTCAAGTGGTTCATGAATAGAATTTAAGGGGTCTGTGAATTTAGAAAGGAGAAAAAAATTACAGCTCTAATTTTACTAGCCTGAAATTTAGCATTTTCATCAACTTTGCCTACTTTATGAATGTAGGTAAAAACTGCAAAAGAATAGCAGTGACTGTGACTGTCAAAAATATATTTTCATATCATATTACAGTTGTCACAGATTTCTCAAAACATCATTTACACTCATCGCTTTTATGAAATTATGGTAGTTATCAAACTGACTGCTAAATCTTAATAAATTGTTTAAACCTATTTTGAAAACTGTATTTATATGTAATTAATTTTCTTTGTAATCTTATGTATTTTATTTTATGTTCTTTAAAAACACTTTTCTAAGAAGGGATCTGTAGGCTTCCCCAGATGTCAAAGAATTTTTGGTACTAAACAGTTAGGACTTCCTGCTAGTCCATTACATAAGCCATGTACTACCTTATTATCCCCAATTTTTGGTCTTTATACGCTGCTGCCCTTATTTCAATAAGCCACAATTGTCCTAAACATTCCTCCAGGGAAAATAGCCATGTGCCTCTATATGCTTTTCTATTGATCTGACTGCCTACTGGTCCTTTCACTTTTCACCTGGTCGTTGAAAAACCACATGCCTGGAAATGGCAAAATCCATTCAAGTATTCGTTCACTTATTTGCTTACCATCAACAAATGTTATTGAGCATAAGGTTCTATGTTACAACTTGGAGATGCAGCACTGGTGCCTCCTAGGAATTTATAATTTGGGGAGTGGTCAAAAGAGAAGAGAGACAGACATACATAAACAGTTATAAGACAATGTGGAGGCTGCTTTACATAGAACATCGAACATTTTATGGTATATGAGATACCAGAGGAAGGCTTCATGCAAGAGGTGATATTGAGAATAAACAGAATGCCATTAAAGGACTGAGTTTGCCGAAACTAGGCAAGTAATGTTCATGAAGCTGTTACTCTGTTTTCTAAAAACCTTTGAAACGTTAAACATAATGGAATAAGAGAGATTTCTATCTTGATATATAGATTTAATTACCATCCTTGATTAGAACTAAGAAAAAAAATGAGGAAAAGATTTAATATTTCAAACATCCTCCTTCCTTTAAGCATTTATATAGAGAAACAATGTTCATAATCATTACAGATGAAAATATTAGGCAAATATTAAGAAAGCATTTTGATAGAAAGAGTTGTCAGTTTTTCATAGATGAGTGCATGACACCTGCTGGCCAAATTATATAATTTCCCTCTCCAATGGAATGGTGAGTAAATAAAGCTGATGTTATTAATACTGTTCTCCTACCTAGGAATTATATATTAGATTTCCTTTAATCACCTTTAATCAGCAGGAGGGAGATTTTTTGGAATGGTGAATCTGGTCCTTTTTTTTGTTTTTGTTTTTTTGGCTTGAGAAGTTCAAGAAGGTTTAAATAATTTAGATATTTAACGCAATTTCTTTAACAGTACCTTAACTGAGATTTGGAGAGAAGTAATTCTCACTCAGGATCACACACAAGTGGGTTGGCCAGCTAACACTAGTACCCTGGTTTCTCCTACATTCCCAGATGAGGCTAAGTATTCCAAGGCAAGATTCAGGCTGTTAACTTCTCTATCTCTTGTTATTTGACTCAACAATTCATAAATTTTTATGGAATTATTAATACTTTGCATCCAATGTCTTTCAATTTTTTAAAAAGTCTGGTTTACTGAGGTAAAATTTACATAAAATAAAAGTCACCAATTTTAACTTTGTAGTTTTATGAGTTTTGGTAAATGTATATAGTCACATTAACACCACCACAATCAAGATCTAGAATATTTTTATCATCCCCCAGATTTCCTTCAGGCTCTTTTGTAGAAAGAGCCACTGATTTGTTTTGTCTCTATGGTTTTGCCTTTTCCAGAATGTTATACACATGGAATCATATGGTATGTAGCCTTGTGTCTGTCTTCTTTTACTTGGCTTAATGATTTGATATTCTGCCATGGTGTTGCATGTATCAGTGGTTGGTTCCCATTTACTGCTGAGTAGCATTCTATCGCATGGATAAACCACAATATATTTATCCTTTAACTAGATGATGGAAATTTGAGTTGTTTTCGGTTTTTGATGATTATGAACAAAGTTTTGATAAACATTTTTTATGCATGTCTTCGTGTGGATATATATATTTTCACATTTCTTGGGTAAATGTCCAGGCATGAAATTGCTAGGTTAGATGGTAAGTGCACATTTAATTTTATTTAAAAAACTGGCTTTTGCTTTTTAAAAGTGGTTTTACACATCTCTCTTTATTTTTCCTTATTTTAGCCTAATTCTAGTTGTGTCCCATACCATTGTTGTAGAAATCTTTTGTACAAAATATAGCTTGAACTCCAAGTGTGACCAAAAAATGCAACAAGAGGCCTCTTTAATACAGGGTCATGAAATAGCAGTTTTAGAGGAGCAGAATATTGCATAAAGGAAAGAATATAGCCTTGGAACCATCTGAGTTCTGTCACTTTGACTTTCTGCGTAACTTTTCTTTATTAGGCAAATTACCTAACCTCTCTGAACATCAGTTATTGAATCCTCAAAGGTGGGTGATACAAGTATCTACGTTGTAGGCTGTTACAAATTCCCCACATCATAGACGTTGCTGTTACTGCCATTAGATTAACAACTTTTGCTACAAGCAAAGGCTACGTTCTAGAAGACAGATGGTATCACACTCTAGATATTTTAGGGATTCATTAGGAATTATTGTGTTTCTTCAGGGACTGTAAATACGTCACCCAGAGACAAATGAGTTTCCTTTGGCTCTAGTGTCTATGATGTGTGAGTTTTTAAAATACTGTTATTCTTACACTTTACCCCAGATTAGCATTTTGTACTTAATTAAGGTCATGTCTTTTATATGTCACTGAGAAATGCTATTGTCACATAAATTATGATGATAATAACAATGTGTTATAACTTATGTAATATGATTTACCTAGGCAAGGGCCCGTTTTAACTTAATAACTTCTGAAGGATTGATTTTTTTCTATAGCTCCACTTAAGAAGATATTCTTAATCAAACACATTGACAGTAGATTTTTTAACTGCTATTTTAAGACTGTTTTCACTCAGTTTACTGGCAGGTATTTAATCTGCTTAAAAAAAAAAAAGTGTTACTCAGTTAATTAGGTTGCACTGACATCTGCTGGTAAGATAGAAAATTCCATTAAAATCATGTTTTATAAATTTCAGTAGAATCAAATAGTTTAATTCAGTCTTTAAAACTTGTATTTGCATTCTGGGTTTAACAAATTAGTGGCTTTACCTAATGATTTCTGATTCATAGTTCAATTTGATTCAAGTGGTTTAGTGGTTAGCCTGTTGCAACTTTTTTGGGGATCTTCCTAAAGGCCAGTGGCAACAGATGCTTGGTTAAGAAGTAAAACATCTTTTATTTTTTAATTAAAAAAAATTTTTTTTATGTTGGAGAATAGCTGGTTAACAATGTTGTGATAGTTTCAGGTGCACAGCAAAGTGACTCAGCCATACATACACATATATCCATTCTCCTCCAGACTCCCCTCCCATCCAGGCTGCCACATAACACTGAGCAGAGTTCCCTGTGCTATACAGTAGGTCCTTGTTGGTTATCCTTTTTAAATTTAGCAATGTGTACATGTCAATCCCAAACTCCCTAACTATCCCTTTCCTTCACCCTTCCCTCCCTGGTAACCATAAGTTCATTCTCTAAGTCTGTGAGTCCGTTTCTGTAAAACATCTTTTAAATCATAACCTCTTCTAGTCAGCGTTTAACACTGAAAGATGACATCATCAACTTCTTTTTTATCCCATCATCATGATTATGTCTTTTGGTCCTAAAGCAGTACAACGATAGTGATGTTTATTAAGTTAGTTTTCACTTTGAGAAAGGATTCCTGGAAAGATAGGCTTAGGGCGTAGGGAAGGTTGTAAGCTCCAGCAGAGCTAAACTCTAGGGAATATTTTTTTTCTTGTCAGGAAGTATAACGTGGCTCCTTTAAAACCTACCAATTCAGCACTGATTTAGGGTCACAGAATTTTACAAATGGAAAGAAAGTTACTAATCATTTAGTTTACCCCTCTCCTTTGTAGATGTGGAAACTGAGACCTAGATAAACTTACAGAACTCATTACCAAGAAAAACATCTCTTAATTCTCTCATTCCAGGATTCTTTCCTATATAAATTGTCTTCACTAGCTGTTTATTAAGTTTATTGTTTAAACCAAAAATACTTGACCATACATAAATATGATTATTTGAAAATTTGTACTTAGTTTACTTTAACTTAACCATCCTGACTTTCTCTAACTAGAGATGTGTTATGAAAATACACACTATATTATGTAATATTGCTCTGTAGTTCTTCAGAAATATATGTTTATTCATAGGTCCTTCCCAGAAACTGAAGCTCTATTGTCTATTTCTTCAGATGTGAAAACAGAAAAAGGCAAGTGGATCAGAAAAAAAAAAAGTCAGAAATAAACCTTAACCAGGGAAATTTCTGGCTCCTTGATCAGATTTTGGGTCACAGAATTATGCACCAGATGTCTTAATAGTAATATAAACATGTTCCCCCCCCCCCCCCCCCACTTAATTTTGTTCCAATAGGCACTGTTATATAAGATAAAACTTTAGGAATGCAACTGGCAGTGTCATAAAGTGTTAGTTATATAGATAAATTACCAATCAAATATTCTATAATATATCATGCACGTTTTTTCTCAGCTTCAGCACTACTGACATTTTGGGACAGTTAATTGGGGGCGGCAGTGCTGCAGCATCCTCCCTGTATGCCAGTAGATTGCTCCCATTTGTAACAACCAAATGTGTCTTCAGACATTGCTAATGACCCCTGGGAGGGAAATCGGCCCAAGTGAAGAACCACTGCTGTAAATTAAAGCTGTTTCCTTCAGATTTATTTATTTATTTATTGTACGCGGGCCTCTCACTGTTGTGACCTCTTCCGTTGCAGAGCACAGGCTCAGGACGCGCAGGCTCAGCGGCCATGGCTCACGGGCCTAGCTGCTCTGCGGCATGTGGGACCTTCCCGGACTGGGGCACGAACCCGTGTCCCCTGCATCGGCAGGTGGACTCTCAACCACTGCGCCACCAGGGAAGCCCCAGATTTATTTTCTTTTAATCTACTTAAGTATTCTGACCAAAAATGTTGTCCTTTTTCTTTTTAAATAAAATAAATATTGATATATGAAAAGAGAAAGAGCCTCAAGTCATCTCTAGTTTAAACACTTCATTTAAATATTTCATTCTGAGCCAGAGCTAATAAAGTGGGTTCCTTAAATTGTTTTCGGTACTTGCATATTTATTTTCACTTCTTTTTATGCACTAAGGTGTAATTTTGACACAGCTACTAATTCACAACCAAGTTTTTTTCACTCTCAGCTGAGCTGCTCTTTATTTGTAACGGATTTTAAAAAATTCTTTCATTTTCCTGATACTGTAAAGTTCTTCCTACACGTTGTGCCCTTTGAAACCAAAAACAACCAGTGAAATTTTAGGGCAGGTATTTTCAACCCCACTCAGCAGATGAGGAAATTTAGTGGAGCCAGGACTCAGTGCATGTTTCCAATGAATCAAATGCTCTTTGCGTTTCATCCACAATAAGTATATTTTTGAAAATATTTGGGTTTTATATTAAGAGAGCCTTCATGAATGGAGAGGAGGTGGAAGGGGAGAGAGAGAGAAAGTTGGAGGAAACTAGCAGAAAAATAAAAACTGGCTTATGAAATAGCATGCGGTAGAGGATGATCAGATCTCACCATTTATGTCCTCGTAGCTACCAATGATATTTGGCACCTCTGTCTTCCTCTTCCATCACAGCATTGTCCTTCACTCCATCCCCTTCCTTCCCACTCCCTCTACCTCCTACCCTCCCCACTGTCACATGTGCACGTACGTGTGCGTGCACATAGGCACACACACACACACACACATACACACACACATTCACTAATCCACTCCTGACTTTGTGGTCAAAGCCCTAGGTCTTTTTCAGAGGAACCATTGTGAGCATTTTTTGTTGCTTCCAAGTTCTTTTTTCCTGGGACCAGCAAAGAGCCAACAATTCATTGCCTATACTCAAGCCTGGGAGCAAAGAATTTCTGGAAGCACTTCAGGATTCCTGAAGCTTACACTGTCCTGGAATCTTTCATTTGACAGTTGATTGCCTGCTTTTTCAGTCTTCTCAACATGGAGTTCTTAACACAGCCAGAGTCCTTCCAAATTCTGCAGCGTTTGTGCATGGCAAAAGAAATTAAGAAAATTTAAAATAATACGCAATGTTGGGAATCTGATGAGAAACAGGTGCTCTCAGATGTGGTAATACTATAGCTATGGCAATGTTTCTTGGGGATATATAGCAATATGTATTAAAACTCCTAAAAATACGAAGACTAGATAGATCCAGGCATTGGACTTGCTGGACTTGATTTTAAAGAAATCATTATAGGTAGGCTCAAAGAGATCTGTTCATGGCAAGGACACTTACCCAAATGTTGTTACAATAATAAGAAATTATCAAACAGAATAGCAATATGATTGATTATATAAACTATGGTTTACCCATCCAGTGAAATACCAAACAAATCATGCTTTTAAAATATATGCCTAGAAAAGTCAGGAGGAATAGACACAAAAATGTTTAGCCATCGTTAATGCGGTTGGGGGCTTTTCATTTCTTCTTTATACTGGTCTGAATAAGCCAAAATTGCTAGAATGAATATGTACTGTTTTAACTAGAAAAAGGGCATTTGAAATAAAGAAAATGAGATGAAAATTGCCATGATTATGCAGAAACACTGTTATGTAGAAACATTTGTTACGTAGAAACAATTTCCCAAATATCGCACCTGGTGGGTCCGGGGGCCTTTCTGATGCTTGAGAGGTGAGTTGAGTAGAATGAACTGCTTTTACTGTCAATGACACACCCCAACATCTTTCCTTTATTGACCATTTAAAATGGGCAAGGTACTGTGTTCCTACTTACACAAGCTATCTCCTTTATTCCTTAAAACAAACCCCTTCGTAGATATTATTCTCATTTTTGCAGACGAGGAAGTTGAAGCTCCAAGAGGTGAAGTATACATGAGATGCAGGAAGGATTTGAGCCCAAGGACTCCACTGGCACATTTAACCCCTAAGCTATATTGCTTTTCTCATGTAGCTTTAAGCCTGAGCATCCTCTCTTCTCCAGATCATTTGGAGCAAGAATAAGAGGGTGCAGGGAAAAAGAGTTTTAGTATATGTCTAGCCTCAATCAATGCAAGAGTTTTTGTAACACAGACTGAACTTCACTTTGCTTTCATATTTGCTCTATAAGGTCTGAAAAATATGATATGAGCAACTTAAGTGATGCTGAAGATAAGTTTAAGAATACAAGATGAGAAATAAAACCTGAGAATATTTTCCCACTGGAAAATTTTCCCATGGGCAATGTAGCTAATACCTCTAATCTTACTCGGAACAAAATATGAGAATATTTGAAAATCTGTGTAAATACCAACCACGAAAGCATGAGTCTGCTTAATTAACATAGAACATCTGGATGGTAAAAGTTTATTTTATTTATCTGCCAATCTCAAGAGGCAAAAAGTCACTACCAAGGTTGGACAAAGCAGATAATTAACACTATAAATTTTTAGTGAGGCTGCGAGTTCTATTGGCTTTCTCTGATGGCATTAAGATACATACACATGCCCATGTAAAGGAACAATATACACTGAGCTAATTGCACAGAGACCTCATTGTTGGAACATTAACCATGATTATTTTCATAGCTTTGCAATTTTGAGAATATAACGGCATAATGGGAGCAGAAGGGGGCATAGGAAGAGGAGAAGGTGGCAGAAAGAGGCCTGAGTATTCCTTTCCACCAATAGTGAACGAGGACCAAACACAGACACCGTGTGGAACAGATACTAATTCACATAACAGGAAGTGGGCAACTTAACAATCAGCTGATGCAGACTCCCTGTGGAATTCCTCTACTATGACTCAGGTCTCTTATTTTTTCCTGTATCTATGTAATTGAAATGATCTCTGGATCTTTTGCTGTGTGGAGGGAAGAAGT
Source organism: Delphinus delphis (assembly GCF_949987515.2). Lineage (NCBI taxonomy): Eukaryota > Metazoa > Chordata > Mammalia > Artiodactyla > Delphinidae > Delphinus > Delphinus delphis. Next base: position 88,441,534 of record NC_082683.1, read on the forward strand.
TCTGAATGCAAGAGATTGACTTAGTGCGTAATACACACGTTTTAGTATCCAGGAGATAACCTACACTTTTATAACAATAAAGATCATTTGATAGTAAGGGTTGTAATTTCTGCCAGTTCCTACTTAAACATTCTTTCAAGAGTTATTTTATACATGTTTCTTAAACAATACATACTTTATGTAAAATCTAAGAATTAATGTGCAATCTCAAAGTCAGATTCAGTGACAAAATGCACGACCTGAATCTAGTAACACATTTACTCCTTACTGCATATAAGTTGCATGTTAAGAAACAGAGGCTGCACTTGTGATCCATGCAGTAAATGTTCATAAAAATCAAGTGAACAACTAGACATCCTTTAGCTACTAAAATTAACCCTCCCAGTCACAACAGATATCCACAGAAATAAAAGCACTGATGGTTACACCAAAATCATGCTGGGATAAGTTAGTCCTGGAAAGGGCTGGTTGGAAGGATCACAAGGGAAGTACTGATAGTCACAAAATTTCCACTCATTTTTATATGGGATTGAGACTATTCTCTCCTCACATGGCTTTTCCCTATACCACAGGCTTTTGTTGAAGAGGCATTTCAGGCTTCAAATGACAATAATCATCCTTTAATGAAAAAGCTGAGAAATACTTGTCCTGAGTTTCTGATCCTGGAAACAGCTTGCTAAAGGTCCTTAAGGCAAGTGCCAGGAGTCAAAACAACTGTAGAACATTATCACAACACTGTAAATCAACTATACTTCAATTAAAAATTTTTTTTTTAAATTGTAGAACGGTCTCAGGATGTAAACAATAAAATTGTTGACCAAGGAATCATATCTGTGGATGAGAACTTCTCACAGGAAGACCTATCTGGGTAATACCAGCTTCTTGGGTTTTGAAGTGCCTTTAAATTTTATATGCTAGAAGCCCTAAGCACCTTTTCCCCCTTGTAGAGACTTCTGGAGTAGAAAAAAGTTCATGATGTGCTTAAAGATAAATAAATAAATAAACCGACCATAGCATGAAGAAGCTACTCAAATACCAAGCAGTTTTGAGGTTTGTTTTTGTTTGTTTTACTTTCACATTTTACTTTTGTGATTGGCATATGGAAAACCAAACTGAGAAATCATAATGTTGGAGTATTTTAAGGGCATGCTGTCATAGATGTTAACAAGCTTATTTATACAATAAGACCTCTGCAGAAAGTGCTCAGCTCGGTGCCACATTCCAGAATAGCCACCATTGGTTTCTTTTTCTAAATTGTCTATGTTTACAGGTTTCACAAATACCCCCGAAGTCTTCCCAGTGTGCTTGGCAATGATAAAATTCATGGCAATATCATCACAGTTTTGCGTTTCATCTAACAAAGCATGGACAGCTGCAGGTTGCCTCTGAAAGAGCTCAAGGTATTTGCTATGGAAGAATGAGGCTCCAATCAGCACCAGAGAGTAATGGTCACCATTTCCAAACCCTGGTGTTTGCAGTTCAAAACCTCCGTAACTGTAGACACCAGAGGAAGTAGACACATGCTTTCTTGGAACAAATCCTACAATTTGATCAGGAAATTGCTGAAAAGATGGAAAAAGAACAATTAAGTGTGGCATTTCTTTAAAGCTGACATGGTGAAAGGCAATGATTTACTACAGAAAGAATTAAACTGATTTGTCAATGTTATTTTATTCCTGGCTTCTACATCTCAATTTCCTTTAACTCCAGACAAATTCATAAATCTACGTACTGATAAGTTTAAAGGTCAATTCATCATAACCAAATCTCTAACAAAATTTCTAACCTCACAAATATTCTCCTAATTTACACATTATCCAATATTAATAAATTCGAGTTACCGAAGAGTCTGGTTTTTCAGAGTCTGCTATAAGAGAAGTTGACTGTATGAATGATATTTATTACAGGAGATAAGAAGATATAATGTGATTATTTTGAAAAATTGTTTTAATCTCTTAGGCATGTATAAAATTATGGATTTACATGTATCATTTTACTGTTTTCCATGTTGATTTCAATGTTTTTGAAAGTCACCATTGATTTTAAACGATGTTTATTTTTATCTCTTTTCAGCTTGGGTGTCTCTTTTTTAAAAACATAAGAAAAAAAAATATATACACACATATATACACAACACACACATATACAGTTGAGCCTTAAACAATGCAGGGGTTAGGGGCACTGACCCCCCGAGCGTAGTAGAAAAGTCGTCTATAACTTTACAGTCAGCCCTCCGTATCCACAGATCTGCATCTCTAGATTCAGCCAACCACCGATCATGTAGTACTGTGGTTTGTATTTAGTGAAAAAATCTGAGTATAAATGTACCTGTACAGTTCAAATCCATGTTGCTCAAAGATATATAGATAGATGGATAGATAGATAGATATAGACATATATATAGATATATGAGATGTGTCAGGATCTTTGAAGGATAGTATTAAAACAATAATAGTAGGATGAGAGTGACTAAAAATAAAACAAAAATCAGCAAAGAAAAGCAGAGAATCACGGAAAAGAAGCATGAACTTATAGAATTAAAAGGTTTAGTTCAATCTCACAAATAACTTGAGTTTCATTCATTGACAGAACAGACACTAAACTAGGGACACACGCACACAAGTCAGGGTGGGTTAAATCCCATTTCAAAGAACGCATAGTCTAGAGAGGGTATGATACAGATATGTGAACCAGGAATTACCACACTGTGAAAAAGCTGTAAATGCAGCTGTGCAATTCTCAGGGGGGCACCGAGGACAGGATGACAACTGTGCTGCTGGGAAGCAAGGGGAATGTCAAGGGTTGGGTGTAAAGGCTGGGAGCCTTCAGAGAAGATGTGCCACTTAATCTATGCGATGAAAGAGATTTCACGGATGAATAGAGGTGGAAAAGGTAAAGCACTGCAAGTGGAGGTGATGGGTGAGTGCAAAGGCACAGATACCTGTCTGCTCTAATCTTGCTTCTCTCTAGGCCCCAAATCACTACACTATGCAGGGCACTGATGGGACAGAACTTTAGGAGTCAAATTATCTTGCGCAATGGATTGAAACTGTTCTTGATGGTTTTATGAATAAAACCTAAAGTCATATTTATCCATCTTTAATTATGGTTTACTTGGATTGTTCTAATTAATCGCAGTTCTCATATTTCCCCCCACCCTGATATTTTCAGGAGATTGATTTTTTACCTGAAATAGAAATCTCACAGCTGGAGTATAACATTAGAACTTTTCGCCTAGGAAGCTTTTATTTATAGGGCTGGAAAAACTGCTGATAGGAAAAAATCTGTTGATCAGTACACTAGGCATGAAGCTGAAAACTGAAGTTTTGAGAATGATGATATCTGCAGAGTACTGTGACCACTTACCATTAATACCTAATGTTGTTACATCCCAAGTCACTAATTAAGGAGAGTTACTATAGTGCAAATTAGACCATTTATTGGGTAGCACAGTGTTTAATTATTGGACAGGGCTTCAAAGTATTTGTATGCAGTTCTGGTTTCAGGTACTTGTAGTGCAACTTGTAAAAGCTGTCTACTATTAACACATATTCAGTAGGAAAAAGGAGTTTTTATAGATACCAGGCAATTTATGCCTGTTTATCCCAGCTTGGAATTTAAGGGGGTGGGGGTGGAGGAAACTGCCACTACAATGGTCCATGCAGAATTATTATCAGTATTATTAATTTTTAAACAATGGTCTCAGAATCAGAATTAAATTTTATGGATGTAATAAATTGTTTCTTTCAAAGGAAGTTCTGTGCAATATTAATACAGAAATACACTTCTCATTTGAGATACAGGCGAAAGTGCCTCTGGATTTTAGTCTTTGCTCTATCATATACCAGATCGTTTCCTCATTGTTCTTTGGAAGTCAGTTCTAGCTCTTCTTTCCAATATACCAAATATAAATCAAATACAGATAAAAGATACTGTAACTTTCAGATTAGCTTAACTGAGCTCAGGAAATCTGATTATGACAAATTAATCTACCTTTTAGATAAATACTGTCTACGCTGGTTTGGGTGACTCTCACATTAAACCATGCTGCTCTGGTTAAACACTAGATCAGACTTTATACGGATGATTTCATAAAGGATGTAGCAACATTACCTGCCACACGGAGAAAGCAAAAACAAGGTCTTGGGTGCTAATTAGCATGTCATCATCTACCATTAACACCGCTGAAATGAAAGGAAAAAAATTTAAATCAAACAGTTTGGAAATGAAGGCAGAATTTATAAGATACAGTGGTGTTTTTATAAGTCATTCAAATGAAGTATTTTCTGAATGAAATTCAGTAAATAAAAAAATGTATTCTTGGAGAGATTTGTCTAGCAGAAAAAGTTTTTACTTGAAATGTAATTGATTTTTATAATTTCCTGAGGGGGAAATTATCATGTATTTATCATCCATCATCCTAGAAACTAATGAACCTATAAATAAATAAAACCAAGGTTCTTTTAAGCAAATTACAATCTCATGTAACTGCTGAGTGGGAGGAAAAGGAGGCGGCAAAAAATACATTAAGCATAAGTTAAATGGCATTTTACTAACTTCTGTGATGTAGTAATATGTAATCATAGCATATCTTCTTTCACGATATGAACCTCTTTGTCACTGTTGCAAGATATATGCGATTTCTTCCCCAGGAGACTGCTTCTTGACATCTTGGAAACTGCCCCTTAAGTTTTTCAAAATGCTTTCTTATGATTAAATTTCCCTATCTTCTCCAGGCAATTAAGACAAGTAGAAGGCCCAAAAGCCACGCACCCACCCCCAGCTCTGGTTAGCTGCAGCCCTGCCAGACTAAGAACCCAGCTGCAACTCACCATTGGTTTCTAGTTCAGGAAAGACCTGGAGTCGATTTCTCATCCTGTTTGTTGTCTGTACTTTGAAGATCACAGGGACAGGGTGAGGCCCTAGAGAGTTCCATAACTCATCTGGTCCCTTCTCCCCAACATTGTTCCACACCACAATCACTTTGTGCAGATATGGTACTGCCTGATAATGATTTAAAAGTCTCAACAAGAGATCTGTTCTGTTGTACGTCTGCATTATGAGAGTAAAGGAATCCTGGGTGGACTTGCCCTGGGATTTTATTTCCCTACGCAAAGTGAGCATCTTGTCTTCTTTGATATTAGGAAGTAAAGCGGTCAAAGCCCCAGCTACCAGCAGTAACACAAGGATTACCACCAAAGAGAAACGAAGTACTCGAATCCCCATCACTCTTCCAGGGAGTTTGCAGATGTGGCAACACCTGGAGTAGAAATGGAAATAAAATGCAGAATCTTAGCATTCTTACTAGTTACCATGTTTTTGTTTTTGCTTTTTTGAGGAGAGAGGTTAATCATCTTTTAGCTGACTCAAGTTCAGTTCACCCTGCCTCTTTGATAAGGTGATTTGGCCTTAGATAAAAAGTACAGTGAATAAAACTTTCCTTCTGGGCCTGCTCGCTTTGCAGCTGCAGACAAAGGGTTATCTACACACCGAACAGGAAGAATTAAGCAGTGCATTTTAAAATTTGCCCTCATTTCACTACTAAACATTTGGAACTGAGATTATTTTTTTCAGATGGGATTATATTTTTCTTGGTAGTATACTAATTCCTTAAGCAGCTTTATTGAGATATCATTGACACATAAAAGTTGTATATATGTAAGGTGTACAACTTGATGTTCTGATATATGTATATTTCAGTACACTAACTTTAAACTTACATTTTGGTAGCAAACTTTTTTCCAAGTGAAATCATATGCAGAACCCTAATATATGAAATAATAGTAATAGCAGCAGAAGCAAACAATTATAGTGGGTTTATTACATTCTAGGCCCTGTACTATGTGCTTTGCATGTCATAGTACGTGCTTACTCAGTAAATTAAACAAATAACCACTGAGCACTTACTGTACCATGCACTGTTTTAGATTCTGTGAATATAGCAATGAATAAGATAGACAAAGTCTCTGCTGTTAATAGCAGAGGAAACAGTAGGGCCAAACAGATAACAAAATAAATAAACTCAAAGCTAATTCAGCATGATGGTAACGAAGAGAATAAATCAGAATGACATGATAAGCAAGGGCCAGATTATGGGGGATCTTGTTGGCCTGAGTAAGGAGTATGGATTTTATTCTAAGTGAGATGGGAAGCCATTGGAGGGTTTTGATCAGGGGAGCAACAGAATCTTGTTTATATTTTACTAGTATTATTATTCCCATTTAATAGTATTTGGATGCTTACAGAGGTTAAATAACTTTCTCAAGGTTACTAAACAACTGAAGTAATGGATCTAGGATCCAAATCCAGGAAAAAAACTCCTGCCAGAGCCCAGGCTTTTTCATCATCATGGGCTGGGGAGTGTACTGCCAGTTTCAAATGCGGGATGTGCTGAGGCAGGGCTCTTGAGCTTCCAAAGCAACCTCCGTCACAGAACATGAGGATCACCAGGTATTGTCATCAGCTCTGGACTCTCGTATTCCTCACTATACCTACAGGATCTGCCTGAGATGGCTACAGAAGAGTAGGCGAACAAAAACCAAGGGATGAGGCCTGGAGATTTATTGGTCAAAATTTTTTGTCTGATCAAAACTCAGTCACAAATGTAAGGAAAGGTTAAATCTCATACTGTTTTACAGATACCCAGAACTCTGATTTCTTGGCTTCCAATACAGTTTCATTATCACCCCTACTGCCTCGTTTTGGAGAACTGCTGGCTTTCAATTGCTGCTGTTGTTTGATTCTTCTGCTATTTCTGCTTTTGATTTACTTACTTTACTTACTCCTCCACAAGCCTCCACAAGTTTTTGAGGGATGGCCTCATTTTCCATGCTGGCAGCTGAGCCTTCAAATACATCTCAGCACTTTTCCTAGATCTATTCTACTACTCTACTCAAGTACAAAAGCCTGAAATGAGGAAAAAGAAAGCTTAAAGAAATTTACTTATAAAAAGACTGAAAACAAAAATCAACCAGGAGTTTCTAGACATATAAAACATATCTTTAAGAAAAAAAAATAGATCTCTCAGAACCAGAAAGAATGAGATATTATTATTCTTGATGACTTTAATTGACCCATGGTCTATCCACTCTTACTACTTTTAGTACAATTTTTCCTCTCAGGCTATACAATAAACAGATACCCTTATCTATTCCTTATTACAGATAAATAATATCAAGTTGGAAAAGACTTCTCACTGCTAACTCACACCTGTGGTGTGCTAACTGTACAAGCCACTGTCACTGTTCTTCCTTGTATAACACTGCTTCTGTACAGTTTATTTGGGTTTCCTTCATGAAAAAGTGCACTGTGTCTGTATGTAAGCTCTTGATTTTGCACCTTGTGGTTTCAGTTGGGCATCTGCAGCTAGGCCACCATTCTACAAACAATCCTAAGACTAGTCTAAATCTTCCTGTCTAACAGATTAGGTTCCAAACGAAATCTCACTTGGCTATCCAAATGATGTCCGATCAGTCTTCTGTTTTTCATCGAGGAAACTTGGCAGTGGTGGAGTTAAAGTGACAGTCACATTCCCCTGATCTTGTTTCATGTTGTGAGGTGTGTTTTGTAACTGTAGCAACAGTTTTTCTCTATACAGGTCAGCAAGGACATAGAGAGGCCATATACACCGTGCCTTTAACATCTCTCTTTAAAGTTCACAGAAGTGGGGACTGGAGAATTACAAGGCTTATAGGGGAACACACCCCATGATGTGATAATGCGCTGAGGCCTGTGCAAGCAAAGGAAGAACTTATTCATAAGGACAAGGGAATGGTCATTGTCATTCAGCAACTCTCACTTTTCAAAAGTCCAGATTTGAAAAGAAATGTTCCCTTGCAGTAATCTTTTTGGAGAGCTTTCAAGGATATTCTCTCCTGGACTTTCTCTGCAGCCTGTTCTGTTAAGAAAAGAAATTTTGTGTTTCTCCTTTTATCATAGCTTCACTCTAAGATATGAACAAAATGAATTATTTTTGAAGTAACTTCAGCTTTACCATGATTACTTTTCAAGGATGGTGATTTAAGGTTTGAGAGCACAAATCTTTTCACTGTATACACCCTTTTACTAAAACAACATATACTGTTAATGTGGTAAACCAAAGAGAAACCATTATGAATTAATAATCTTTGTTCAAAGGCCTTGATAATCCTTCTAATACTGACTCAAAAGCAGGTCTCATAAAACATATTTTCAGTTCTGCATAAAAATGGCTGGTTATAAGCACTCAGAGTTAAGAATCCTGACAACTGCATTAAAGTATACCCTGATTAAGATCTTTATGTTCATTTTCTTCAGCTGAGTAGGAGTAACATACTATAAAACTTACATAGCAGTGTCTCTAGTCTCTAAAACAGACATTAATAGCTACCTGGCAGTTTTAGTGGAGAAAAAGTAATGAAGATTCATCTCTATAGCCTACTATAAATATACATTGTCAAAGATAATCGTGAACGACTGTTTCACTTTTATCTATACTTTAAAGTGGGAGTTACCCCACTTTATCTGTCATAGAAATTTCCTCTTTCAGATAGCTTCTAATCCCCTATTTTACTTGTATCAAAAATGTTTTGAGAGACATAATTTATATCTTTGGAAAGACAATGTAAATATTTCATGTAGTATTTATTAAATGATATCGCCTGATAAAATTATGTTACATTTGTAGCCTACATAGAAAAGCAAGAACAAAAACTTTATAGACTGCCGTGCAAGGGGCATCTCTGTACTTTGAGAATAGCTGAAGTCTGGAACTTTATTGTAGGCCTACTGGAAACAGCCTTACAACAGTATGGAGAGTGATGATGACTTCATAGCTATCTGGATTTCAGTTTATAGCTTTCTTCTGTCCTTTGTCCAGAGGAGAATCTATCACCTAAATCACAGCTTTGAGTTTTGAATGGGGGGATATGAAAATGAATACATCTGGATAACCTATGTCTTACTTAGAAAGAACCAAGAATTAAAATTATTTAATTTAAAATTGTATCTATTGATATATATATTTCCTGGCACCCTGCCTCATTCCAAAAAGGATCTGACAGTTCTTAGTCTATCCCCTTTCTGCCCTTCTTCCATCTATGACTATAGTAAACTAAATGTGACTTTGATAAACACAGTAAATGTCAGCAAAACAAAAATCCTTCTTTTTCTCCTAATCATCTGCAAAATCAAAGATCCCCAGATGATATTTTTTGCACATATGTTAACTTATTTAGTTCCTCATGAGTAGAGAGCACATCCTTTTAGTTATTTTGATATGGTTACATAGCATCTCCTAGACCAGCGGTTTTCAACCAGGGACGATTTTGCTCTCTAGGGAACATGGGGCAAAGTCGGGAGACATTTTTGATTGCTGTGACTGGGGCTAGGAGATGCTATTGCTCTCTGGTGGGCAGATGGCAGTGCTGCTGCTAAACATCCTACAATGGACAGGACAGGCCCCACAGCAAGGAATTACCCAGGCCTAACATGCCAGTGATGCCAAGGTGGAGAAGCCCTGCTCTACATATATTTTACCTTGAACACGAACACTGCTAGCCAGGTGGCCCCTGAAATCCCTACTGCTATGTATTACACTCAATGAAGGATAAAGCAATGTCTCCAAAACTGCTCCAGTATCTATATGCCTTATGATACAAACACATCATAAACTCAGAAAACTGAAAGAGACCTCAGAGCCCTCCTAAGCCAGCTTCCTTGTTTCATAAAGAACCGAAGGTCCAGGCATAAGGAATTTGCCTGAACTGATGCAGATGCACATATACTGTCAATAGAAAATCACTTTAACAACAACATATACATCATCATCAGTAGCCAATCTACGTCCTGTCATTTAGAAAGCTTAGGACTATAGACTGCATTTTGAGTCTATAGTTCTGAAACAGAGGTGCTAAAACATATTGATAAACAGCTGAATTTCCTACAGTATCACATTTGAAAAACAGAAGTTGCTGCAACAGGTCATTTCTCACTTCAAGCTGTTAAGGAAAGAATTTCTGCGCTGGTCGCATTAAATTAGAGCAAGTTCTTCTCCTGGCAGCAAGATTGAGTGAGCCATTCCCTTACAGGTAAATCAGGTTCAAATAAACACCGAAGACACCATTTAAAACAGACAGCAGACACTAAGTACCTGTGTCTCCACCTCCCTCCCTAATCTCACCCTGTTATCAGTAGCAAAGGCTGCCTGACAGTCCTGGCGTTTTGTTTTTCCCCTCCTAAACATCCTGTACAAAGCATCAAATTGCTTCTCAATACTTCTTCAGGCAGCTACTACCAATTAATTAGATTTGCTTTCTCATCATTGATTTAAGAGGAAATTACATAAATATTATGTATAAAGGCTTCTTAAAGCACTGCGTCCTTCAATCCAGCTATTTGTTACTGAGGCAGTGAGGCCTTCTCTACCCTCAAAGTGCACAGGTCTGAATTATGCTAGATGAAAGTTCCTTCTCGTCTTGCATCTTTCTCCAGGAATTGACAATTAATTGTATGATAATGATGATGGTGGTGTTTGGAGATGACCAAACTTATGGGCATATATCAGGGCAGGAGAAGGAATGGACTTATTCTTAAGAGGAACATCCACGACTTATAAGGATCCAAGGAGTCAATGCATCCTAAGAAGAAAGCCTAGAAATAGAAAAACATTTTTAGCTCAGTACAGTGCCATGCAAAATCAGTTCCAGAAATGGGTCAAAAAGAAGCCAAGTACATCTGCAAATACATTACTTTTACCATTCCAGGACACTGAAGCTTTTCACTTGAACTTCTCTCTGTTTTAGTCACAGGAAGATGGAGGGGATTCAAGATTGTTGGGCAACAGAAACCTGGAATATTCTATGGAACCCTCTCCCTTTTATACAACACTGGTTTTCAGCAATAAACTCACACTGCAAAATCGTTTCTCTAAGAGAAACAGATTTCATACACATGAATTATGATTTGTAAATAGCCTTAGATATTAAACCTAACAAAGACGTAATCTTAATTCATATGAGCTTCCTAACTTTATTAGAGGAAGGTCAGAATATCCATAGTAGTTATGTCAGTCCATAAACATTCCTAGGTGCTTACCATGCACGAGCCCAGCACTGTCAGGCACTAGGGATGGTAATGAGCAAGGCCATCAATTCCTGCCCTCACAGAGCTTAGCAATAGTAATGGAAGTTATCAGACCTCTTCCCTCTTTATGTTACCTAACAACTCAAATCAGTAATGTTTCAAACCTTCAGAGACACGGGAATTAAAATATACCCACCCCATTTTGTAGATGGGCTAGCTGAGACTGAGAATATTAAATGATGTTTCCTGAGCCACAGAAAGAGTGGTGGGTCCAAACAAACTCCCGACTCTCACACTTGACCTACATTGTATTTTTAGTGTCTTTCAAGTAGTCTCTGTTTTCAGCTTTGTTCTAGTCTACAAGAATATTTCAACTCTGTAGGTATTGACTTTATACTATAACCTGGAATACTATTTCAATGGATAAGATCTAAAACAGGCAATATAGTATTTTCTAACAGACTCTGGCTCAAGTAAAAACTCTTATTTCCAAGGAAACAAAAACACCTCTATAGGAAACAATTTTTCTCAGATAAAAATACTGGTATTTCACTTATGTCCGTAGCAGCATTATTCACAATAGTCAAAAAATGGAAGCAACCCAAATGTCCATTGACAGATGAATGGATAAACAAAACGTGGTACAGACATACAATGGAATATTATTCAGGCTTTAAAAGGAAGGAAATTCTGACACATGCTACAACATGGATGAACCTTCAGGACATCATGCTCAGTGAAATAAGCCAGCACAAAAGGACAAATACTCTATGATTTCACTTCCATGAGGAATATAGAGTAGTCAAATTCATAGAAACAGAAAGTAGAATGGTGGTTGCCAGGGGCCCGGGGAACAGAGAAATGGAGAGTTGTTGTTTAATGGTTATAGAATTTCAGTTTTGCAGGCTGAAAAAGTTCTTGAGATTGGCTGCTCAACAATGTCAATACACTTAACACTATTGAGCTGTACACTTAAAAATGGTTAAGATGGCAAATATTATGTGTATTTTACCACAATTTTTAAAAAGTAAAAAAAAAAAATACTGGTACTTACCTCATTATGGTAAAGTTTTAATTTTTTAAAAAAATTTTCCTTATGGCTTCAGTAATTGATAGGAACAGGCTCTCTTGGCACTATTAAGGGAAATCAAAGAATTTTCTGTGATGTTTTTGTCAATCACCAGGAAATTTTAAAAAAATGCTTTTTAATGCTATCGTCCATAGGCTTTGAATTATTTTTAGAAATTAAAATTTGCTATACTGTGTTCTAAAAACTACATTTAGGCAATTAGGTAGGTGCTACCTGTCAGGCTGGTGCTAACATTGCTATATTTTTTGTTTTCATCTTTCTCTTAGGTATCCAGAAGCAGAATAAACTCACATCATGCTGATGATCTAATGTGTTTACACTTTTGAAACCAGAACATGTATGCCATGGAGCAAGACCTCTGAATGCATTAGCAACCTGCACTTGTATTCAATTTCTAGATTTTTAAGTATCTGTAGTTTTATCTACCATCAAAACTCCTTTTTTCACTAAAGGTTCATAAGGCATTCAATTTGAAGTACTAAAAAAACTCAGGGTCTATAATAGGGTTGCAGGTAAATGTCAGCGTTGATTACTGAGGAATGACAGATGGCATCCTTCCTATTCCTTACTATTGCCCAAAAGGAGCTGAAACCTTGGCTGGAGATGAGCTTCTGCCCCTTAATCTTCTCGGCTTTCATTTCTCACAGTCCTTAATCACATGTCTAAGAAGTTAGGGATTTCTTCCCCCATATAGTCTGCACAGTTAACCTAATGCAATTAATTAGTAGATGATCTAAACAAACATTTAAAAGTTCAGGGTAGAAATCCATTTATTGGTTTAAAATGTTCATTAATATATCTACCTATTTTATGATCTTATAAATCCATAACATATGAAGGAATTCAGAACTGATTGGAGACCAGCAAGATACTGCATCTGTAATGACCACCTGAATAGACCTGAAGAATCATTTTTGATTTTCCAAACTTATATTCTTTCATGATTCAAGTTACTGAAGGGGTAAAGGGATGGCTTAGCATGTATCTGGACTCATCAGGTGACAGTTGTTCCTCCTCGCTACACCAAAAGCACCTCTTGTGCACATCTTAAATATCATTTAGTTCTAAAATCCTGAACTGATTTGCCCTCTCCTCACATCCCGCTTCTTCTTCCCATAAAATTCCTCCAGGGAAAGAACTTTATCAGGCTTTTTAAGCTACCTCCCTTCCCCCACCCCGTGCCCAGCACAGAGCTTAGCACATAGTAGACACTCATTAAATGATTGTTGAATGAATGAAACTAACTTTAATTTTGATATGACAACATATACTGGTTAACATATATGGGACAAACATTATTTCAAGATGACAAATCACGTGAGACATGTCAAACATTTTCCACTCATAGCACTTTTCCTGATTTAGTGTCCAATTTATATTTCTAATAAAATATTTAGTATTGAAGTTGGTAATTATGTCGTCTAAGAATGAAAGATGTGAAGTGGCATTGCCACTTTTTGAAAGAAGGCCCTCACCGGAATAGCTATCTTATATTCTGCGGAGTGAGCAGTGGGGAATTTAGGAGTTCCAGGACCACTGTAACTGAAATTAAACTTCAATTTCTCCAACTTATTTCAAAACTATTTGAAAAAGGGTATTGCAGATTTCTCCATAACCCAGGTGAACAATTTCTCATCTGCAGCAATATAGGGCAAAATGTAGAATTTATTTTCAAAGGCAGAATACAAAAACACAGGCTCAGATTGCAGCTGACCTGGATGAGTTAAGAGAACGCTGGAAACCAGTTGCTGAAATTTAGTTATTTCCATATATGCACACCCCACCCCCACTCCCAGTTACATCATACTGAAATAAAGCAGCTTTGGAGAAACACTCAATCGCTGTGGAAATATTTATCTTCAACCTAGTTTGTACCCACTTAACGTTTCCCCAGCAGTGCAGTACAGTAAAACTCAGTCTATGGCTAATATAAAAGCTTCCTAAAAATATAAGTAAATGTTATTAATTGAAAATATTTCTATGTTCAAATTAAAATAATGAAATATACGCCAAGAAAGACAAAGACAAAATACTCTTTCCAGAACTTAATTTCTGAAATCTAGCTGTTTTTACACAGCAGTTTAATTAACACGAACATTAAAAAAAAATTGTAGAATAAGTAAATTTTATTTTCAAAAATAAAACCACAGAATCACTACCCCACACACTCACAAAGTTCCAAGAAGGAGTGCAAAACACATATATTCTCACTGCAAAAAGATTTTTAACACGAGAGCATTTTCCTATTTCCTTACCTCGAGCGCAGAAGACTGCAGTGGGACCTAGCCGATTTATTTGCTTCCAGCTTGGTTACGATGAAACGAAAGGGGGGTCTCGCTTGCTCATTTTTCATTTTTTTTCCAAACCCAGCAGCGTGCATTCACCCGGCATTATTCGCTGGATTGATAACCTGGATGAAACGCTGCCCACAAAGAGAGAGCCTGAAGAAGAGGGCAGTCCCGGGTGGCCGCCCCTCCCTTTCGGTGACGCTCCACTTCCTGTTAGACTAAAAAGCCGTTCCCAAGAAGCTCGGTTTTGTAGTTTCTAGCCCACCTCCAAGAGCCAGTCCTCCTTTGCCCCATTTCTCCCCCCAAGGGTAACAACTTTTAATCATTCAGGTGATGGACCACCTGACCTTACCCAAACAATTTCCCAGAGAGGCGTTGGAAGAGGAGTTCCAACCACCGTGGGCGCCCAGCACTGGACCGCCGGGCTCGCCTTTGGCGCTCCGCAAGCCCTCACGTCCCACCAACGAGTCAGTTTTCCCTGCACTTCCCTGAAACTGGTTATGGGGTTCTCACGAGAATTAGAGCCACGGCGGCGGCCTCCGGGATGACCTGGAAGTGAAGGGGACGTGTAGGAACTCGAGTTTTGGGTTATGAACGGATTGAGATTGTCGGGGAAGCAATGCCTTAACCAAACCTCAATTTCAACACGGTCTCGTAGGATCTCCTTTTAAAAGGCTCTTTTAAATACCTTTAAACATTCTTTCGGAAGACATTTATTGATTGCCTCCCGCGTGGCAGTACAGAAAGGTCAGGCACTGTTTTCGGGGGCGGGATGGGGTGGATTACTAGGATTTGGGCGCCCATGGAGTTCATCCAGCAAAACCATTCTTTGCGCTTCCTGCGGACTGGCGGCGAGAGAATATGTCGCCGCCTGGATTCTTAAGCACTGCTCTCTAATGCACCAGGATTTAATGCTAATAGGGGCAATGGCGAAAGGGCAGGCGCTGGACGCCAGCGCATCCGGGAACAAGAATGGTAGGCAGTCGGAGTGGGCGTGAGTGGGCTCACAACCTCCCAGCCAGCCCAGTCTGTGGGTGGCCATCTCAGGATTTTCTTCCTGAGTCCAGGTGGCGGGACTCCACTCCAAGTCGGCCCTTTAGACCACTTAATAGTTGCCAACTCTTTTTGCCCCCAGCAATACTCGCGCAACCCAACCCTCGTCGTAAGCCCCGCCCCACCGCGCACGTCCCTCCCTCGGCCCCGCCTTCCCCCTTTCCCGTCCCAGGACGCGTTGCGCGGCTGGGGCCGGAAGTCGGCGGGTTCTCTGGTGTGTGTCTGAATCTGTCTGTCTCGAAGCCGCGCGCGGCCCGGGGCAAGCGGGATTCCCAGATTCCCATCTGAGGCGTCACCACTGTCACTACCATCACCCACGGAGCCACTACTAGAGGGGAGTAGACCCGGCCCTTCGCCGGGCAGAGAAGATGTTGCCCCTGTCCATCAAGGACGATGAATACAAACCACCTAAGTTCAATCTGTTCGGCAAGATCTCAGGCTGGTTTAGGTGCGGAGTGCCGTATTTGCGGGAAGGGGGTGTCCGGCAGAAGGGGAAAAGGCCCAGACTTAAGGATGGCCCGAGGTCCAGGGAGGGAGCGTCAGGGACACCCTCGTTCGTGTGAGGACAGGAACGGGTGGACTGGGAGGGTCCTGAAAGGGGAACCCAACCTCCTGGTTCGGCACTCCTCTGACTTTCCCGGCTATTCCCTACTTGTGTCATGCTTAGGTCTATCCTGTCGGACAAGACGTCTCGGAACCTGTTTTTCTTCCTGTGCCTGAACCTCTCTTTCGCTTTTGTTGAACTACTGTACGGCATCTGGAGCAACTGGTAACCAAAGGGGAAAAGGGTTGGGGCGGAAGCAGCGGGTGGGGGAGACGAAGCGCTGTTTGCTTAATGCCACGTAGCTCCTCACCAGGAGGTTCAGCTCTTGCCTTTGCCACCACCTCTGCTGCTGAGTTGCTTTCTCATATCCACACCAATCTGGCACGGTTACATTTCTTAAGAGCCGAGGCCATCACGTGCAGCAGTTAAGATTTAGGTCCCCTCTTCCTTTTCCCACTTCCCCCCACTCCGTCAAACCGGAGTGACAAGTCCCCTCCTCATTTTGACAGACGGAGAGAGTCTTTTGTCCTTACTCACCTTAGCTTTGTCCACTTTCTTGGAATTGGGAGAAACGCGTTTCCTGCCACTCTGTGGGGGAGTGGCATTTGGGATTCACCCATAAACTTCCGAGAGGGAATATCTGAGGTGTTCTACTTAATTTGTTATTAGGTCTTGAAACCAGGAAGAGGTTTATAGAGGGGATATCGAAAGAAACATGTTTTCATTCTCTTTTAATTTTATGCTGAAACTGTATCATGATTTTCCTTTGGTCTTGACTGCGGTAGAAGATCCCATATAGTTTTCTAAAAGCCTTACATCTCTTGAGTTGATGGTTTTTGGTGTCACCTTTGGTTGTTTTTGTTTTTGTTTTTAACTGCAATGGAAAGAGGTCTATCCAGTATAACTGTGAAGATGCCGTACTGTTATCCCGGTGTTTGCTGTTGAATAACTTAAGGTCTTATAAAATTGTTCAGCAACGATAATAAGATCATCTCACTTGTAGGTGTACTGATTCCTCTTTAAATATCATACTCATTTGAGAATCTCATAATAGCCAACACTTCAAAATTTTATATAAAACTTAAGTTTTTTCTTTGGGTTTCTTGAAATAGGTCTTGGACCCCAAAATAAGAACCTATACCATCTATGCTTTATTTCCTATTAATTAAATAGACTTAGTCTCTGTCCTTTAAGGTCCATTTTCAGAGAGGATTGCTGTTCTTGATTTTTATCTCTATTGAGATTGAACAATGACATTAGGTGATACCACCAGTTTTTGTGACATGTATACTTTCATATGAAAACGTGGACTTTTAAATTCAAATGTCAATTCAGTTTTATCAAAAATACTCAGCAGATTATGACGGTTATTGGTTTAGTCACCACTTAAGTGTAAAAGGCATACTGAAACATAATAAAATGTCAATATATGTAATAACCATTTTTAATCCTCTGGGAATCCGATATATGTGTCCTGTAATATTAACACCCTTCAATATATTACATGTTAATATACATGTTAAAAGCACTCTATTGTCTTAATTTGTATTGAAATAATCATACTTTATTATAAATATGTGATATTTATATTATATTTTATATTTTCTTCTTCCTAAATTATGCCATATTGTGGTATATGTGCTGGCTGTATCTTGGTTTGCCTACATACAGTTTTGCTACAATTACTTTATATTACAATACATTATATTTCACTATGGCTTTCCATTGCATAAATTACTATGTGAAATGTCTTGTTCAAGGGATTCATATTTGAAGTGCCTAAACCATCTCTTTATGGAAAGTAATTCTTTTGATCTGTAGAGATCCGTTGAGGAAATTACTAAAACCATTGTTTTCTAAGCCACTAGTCAATATTCATCAATACATAAGGAAAACATCAGTGATGCATGACTTGTTCTGCCCTCAGGTAGCTTGTTCTTTTAATTTTAGGCCTTTTCTCCTCCAGTTTACTCCCTTTGTGTTATATCTTACAGATTTGCAGTCTAGCTCTGAACCACTGTCTGTCATGCCTAGATTAATTAGCAGGTATACATTTTTATGTTAACCTCCACATCCACAGTCACTTTTCCCCCAATATTAATTTTTATCAGCTAATTGGGAGTACAAATGTGTTCCCGTTGAAGCCTTGGCAGACTTGGAAATTGCTTGGGCCTTTTCATAATCTGGCTTTTGTCTTATTTAGACACAACAAATTTTGGGCCCTTTTGTTGACTGATCAACGATTTCTTTATATGAGTAGATTATCTCTGTTCCTAAAGGTTCAATTAGATTTTAAGTTCCTTGAGTAAATTTGTTACCAAAACTTGTTTTTTGTTTTTGTCATAGTCATTTCTGTGTTCTTTTGCATTATGTAAAAGTTAAGTTTCAAGATGTTATGAAATGTCAAGAGTTTTTTTCCATTATGGAATTAAAAGATAGATAAAACATTCTTTCTCTTCATGAATAAAGGTTCTTAGAAACATTTGATCTAGTTGCAACAAATGTTAAATAGTTTTGGTTCTTACTCAACACCTTCACTTTAAATAAGAGCTTAATTATACTTGGTTTATATTTTTGTTGGTGAAAATGTGTCATCAGTGGAGAATAGCTAAGCTCTTTGTATATTTTCCCTCATTAAATATCCAGTGCCTTTTACCTTTCTACTAGAATGTAAACTTTATTAAAATGGGATCTCTTCTGTCTTATTCAGGCTCCTTAGTACTTGGTGCATAGTATGCTTAATACATGTTTACAGAATGAAATAATGAAGGAATAATGAATATATGGAATTAACCTCCCTAAACTAACCATGCTAACTACCCCATTTGGGGCAGGGTGAGGGGGACATTAAACCCTTCCTATTCTTAGTAGGAAAATGGTAGGAATACCATATGTGATCTTTCCTTCTAGGGTTCTTTTCCTTCTAGCATTTATTTTCATTTACTTATTTATCGTTGAGTAACTAATCTCATGGTAGGATGGTATATGTAAACAATGTGTTTTGTACCATCTAGGATTAGGTTCTTTCTCAAGTTTTAGAAAAACCCCAAATTAGTGATTGCCTAAACAAGATAAAACTTTATTTCCAAAGTGGCTATTAAGAGTTCCAGCCATCCTTAGCAGCAGAATGTCCAGAATGAAAAAGTATGTAAAGTGTCTTTTAAGGAGATTTATCTGGACGCTAACACACAACAGTTTTCACTGATATTTCAGTGGCTCAACCTTTGTCACATGTTCATGTCCAGTTGCAAATGCCATATTTGCTCCAGTCAACCAGGTATTCTGCTGAAAGTCAAGGATTTTTCACTAATGAAGAAAGGGAATATGTAGGCTCATGAAGTGGGACTAGAAAGAGAAATAAGCCGGTCGGACCTCTTCTACAGGTGGAAAAGTATAGGAGGCCCAGGGAGTTTTTTACTTTCCAGAGTAGCAGAAGAGCCTAGCAGTACCTGTTATCCAAGTATTTTCTACTATACGGTGATTCTTTCCCTAGTATCTTAATATAGTTTGCTTTCTTTGTTTTTATGCTCTTCTATTTTATGTTTACTTCACTGTCTTAAAATTCTTAATTTCAGTGATACTTTCTACCAAAGCTGTTACAACCATTTTCCCCCTTAGACATAGAGGAAACTCATTTAACTCTAAAGGCAAATGTCTTTGTATTAGCAAAGTAATTATGTGTTAAAGAAATGTTTTAGGCCATACCAGTCACTCATTTGGTCCTACTTCTTATAAAGTATGCCATAGCATATGTTTGTAAAGTACTTCCTTGGTTAAGAAAAAGGCTTCCATTAGTTATGTATTTTTCTATAGCATTAAAAATTTTCAATGTCTTAGACTTTTATCAGCTTTTCCCTTCTCTTCCCAAAAGACATTACTTACCAGGTTATGGTGATGACTTTTGCTTTTCTATAGTCTTTTTTTCTACTTTAAAAATGTAGATTTCGATTCCATTGTGCTGAGAATTTTTCTTTACAGTAAAGGGTTATATGGAATGTAGTGGAGTTGTGGGTTTTTCACTGTAACTTTCATTAGTTTAACAACTTATACAAATATCAGGATTCTAAGGATTTTCTAATTCTTGCTAATTAATCGATAGTTGATAGTTTCTTTCCCCCTTTCTATCTCATGGAACCCAAGTTGATGATTCCCTTTCTTTGATTTTGAATTAATATCTAACAACCACTGTAAATATGCTGTTAGCCTAGTTACCAGTAGACCTTTAAAAAATTTTTTATTGTGGAAAATGTATATAAAACTAGAGAGTTTAGTGGACTTCATGTATCCATCACCCAGCTTTAATGTTTATTAACATGTGGCCTATTTTGTTTCATCTGTTACACTTGTCACCATTGAATTGTTTTAATGCAGATACCAGATATAGTATAATTTCTTCCATAACTACTTCAGTTGAGTCTAAAACATAAGAGCCCCCCTTTTTTACATAATCTGATGTCATTGTGACCTATAAAAATTAATAATTTATTAATATCAAATGTCCAGTGAGTGTTCACATGTCCCTTATTAAATAAATTCTTTTTAAAGTTGGTTTTACAAATCAGAATTTAAACAAGATCAATGGTATTTGGTTGATATGTCTCATACCTCTTAATTTATAGGTTCTTTCTCCCTTTCTTTGTTTTTTCCTTCAATAGACCTTAAATAAAATCTATTTCATAAGTTTCTTTTGCCAAATGTTCTGTTCACATTTATTATATTTTGCTTCAGTGATCAGGTTTCTTTTTTATATCCTAAGAAGTTTTCTTTATAAAAATGTCCTTAGAAAGTGGTCACTTAAAAAAAAAAAGTTTAAAAATACATTTTAGTGTTTAGTGTTTAAAGATAGGAGCCTAAAACGAGGAGGCTGCTTTTAGCAACTAATTTTTTTAATCAAGTCACATTTGATGTGTAAATCATATAACCTTAAATATTCTGTATGCTACCTTTATTTTCTAAGGAATTTTATGTCATGTAGTTTAAGTGATAATTCATAATCAGAAACATTTACTGATATTGAAGATGAGCAGCAAAATTGACATTCTTCATGAACACTATTTTGACATATAATAGGTGAGCAGAGAACTAGAAGTAGACTTTTTTCACATGAGTTTGCCTACATAGTTGTAACTAAGTAATTTTCCAATCATGATACCAGGTTTAGGTGAAAAGATCTCATATCACAATGCTTTAAGAGAACATGATGTTCTACAACCTCAGAAGAGGAAGTATTATTTCAGGTAGAATCATGTTTTATGTTATGCTAAAAATAAAATAACACTTTAATGACAATTAAATTTACTTAAAGTTTAAATAAAATCAAAATCTCATTTTGATGAGTATTAAAATTGCCATGCTATATCTAAGCCTCTTTAAAAGGGAACTTGATTGCTTTAGTATACAGTAGAGGTTTACCCTTTTCTTGCACTAATATATGTAGATCAATAAATCAGTAAATTTTAAAATTTATATTTATTTAGCATGAATACTTGCCTTCTTCTACAACTAATTTACAGTTATTTAGAATAAAAGTCATATATATAATAAAACCCTCCAATTAAGAAATAAAAACTTTAAAAACCACATATACAGAGGAAAAAAAAACCTATTAAATATGTAGCCTAATGTCGTTGCTGAAATTGACTTTTAAATTCGGTTATAAAATCTCATGAAATCAAAGCAGGGTGGGTAAAGATTCTCATTGTCAGGTTTTACTGCAACACCACAACAATATTTTATCAGAATAGAGACAGAGTTTTCTGAAACCAAATTTTAAAAATAGCTTACTATATCAGTCCTTCATCAGAGCATAGAAAAAATCATAATGTTTTTATTGGTTTTATAACACCTTACAGAGATATTCTTCAAATGGGTCTTTCATACCTCAAAGTATAATTAAATTATTATTTTCAGTGTTACAAAGCTATTAAGGGCCAGGTATGTAGTTTTACGGTGATCTAACTATCCAAGGAAAATCTTAAAATAACTAAATCTGAGAGGATTGCTTGGATAGCAAGAACCTTACCTTGTTCTCAGGTTTTGATTTTCTCACTCAGCCTTTTCATTTATTCACTATTTCTTATTCTGCTTTGAGTTGGGTATCAGATAAGTATAGACGATACTTAAACTATCATGCATCTATATATAGTTGAATAAAATATGCAGGGTTCATGATAAAACTTAAGACATTTTCAAAATACTTTATAATGATTTTTGAGAAATTTATAAATTTTTGTTCCTTTCTGTGTGGGTGAGTAATGTGCTTTACTTGTTTCTAATTTTATAATTATCCTAAATTATAAGGAAATGTAAAAACTGCTTTTTCAACTTCTATGAAGAATGTTTTTGACTTTTAGTTTGTAGCACTTACAATTGAAGAAAGCTGTAGCATATAACCAAATATTGAGAGCTATAGATCATACTGGGAACACTAGATATTATAAGGTATTCATATTAATAATAATAGTAATAATGGGAATATCGATGTGGCTTTAATGTGACAAGCACTGTGATAAGTGTTTCATGTATATTAATTCAGTTATAACGTTTATGACATTTTTTACTGTTACCTGTTTAAATGATGGCTAAAAAATTGAGGTCCAAAGTAGTTAAACAACTTCACAGTCACAGAATTAGTAAATGGTAGAGCTGGGGTTTGAACCCAGATACTCTGACTTCAGAAGTAGTGCTCTTAACCATTCTGATGCTTCTTGCTTTTTAAAGATTGAGCTGCCGATATGCTTGCTTTCAGAAGTTGACCTAGCCTAAAGTTTCCTGATTTCTTTCCTCAGCTCTGTCCAGTCTGCTGATAAACCAAGTGGAAGAATTCTTCATCTCTGATGCCTTGTTTTTTGTTTCTAGCATTTCCATTTAATCTTCTTTTTTTTTGTACTTCCCATTTCTCTGCTGAAATTTCGCATTGATTCATGCATTTTTCCCCACCTTTTCCATAGATCCTTTAATGTATTAATTATAGTTCTGATAGTTCCAGTATCTGGGCCAGCATCTTGGTCTGATTCTGTTGACTGCTTTATCTCTTCATAACGAGTTATTTTGCTTGCTATTTTTTGTGTTTCTTAAAATTTTTGATCAAAACCTTGACATTGTGAGTAGAGATCAGTAGATATTGAGGTAGTAGTATTTATGACTAGGAATAGACATGCATCTTCCGACAGGCGATTAGGCCTTTTGTTTCCAGTATTCTTCATATGCATGTGTCACAGAAGTTCTCTCTTCATGCTCAATGCACCCTCCCCCTGCCAAGCTATAGACTGCTGTTGATTGTTACTCAGTGTGAGGTTTGTGGTGAGGGCAGAGGGGCATTCATTAACTTGACCAAGCCTCAGTCTTAGGCAGGCCCTGTGAGTCTGGGCCTCAAGGGTATGTTTTTTGGTTTGTTTTTCTTTTGTTTGTTTGTTTGTTTTTAACATTTTTTCCTTCCTTTGGTGACAGCTAAAGTCTGTCACATTTATGTAGATGGTCTTGGGTGAGAGTGAGTTTCCTGCTCCTTTGGTCAGAGCAAAACATCTGCTTTGTGTTGGTACAGGATCCTCTGCCCAATAGGATTTCCTGCCCCCCCCCCCCCAAGTAGCTTTTTTTTAAAGCATGTATAATACAAATCTTTAACATCACAAATAATATGTTGCTTCATGTATCTTGTAAGAACTTTATAATAATACACTTCCATTTCCTTCTATCCTGTATGCTATTATTATTATTAATTTTTTTTTTTTTTTTTTTTTGGCTGTGTTGGGTCTTCGTTGCTGTGCGTGGGCTTCTTATTGCAGTGGCTTCTCCTGTTGTGGAACACGGGCTCTAGGTGTGTGGGCTTCAGTAGTTGTGGCGCACGGGCTTAGTTGCTCTGCGGCATGTGGGATCCTCCCGGACCAGGGATCAAACCCATGTTCCCTGCATTGGCAGGTGGACTCCCAACCACTGTGCCACCAGCGAAGTCCCTGCGTGCTATTATTGCCATACACTTCACGTTTATGTAAACCCTACAATACAGTGTTCCTATTTTGGCTTTATACCGGAGGTTAGCAAACCTTTTCTGTTGAGAGCAGATAATAAATATTTTAGGCTTTAAGGGTCATAAGATCTCTGTTACAGTTTCTCCATTCTACTGTTACAGCACAGAAGCAGCCATAGACAGTGTATAAGCAGATGAGCATAACTGTGTTTCAGTGAAACTTTATTTACAAAAATGAATGGTGGTCCAGATTTGGCTTGTGGGCCATAGATTGCTCACCCTGCCTTAGACTGTCAGATATGGTTTTTTAAAACAGCTTTATTGAGATATAATTCATATACCTTAAAATTCTTCCATTTATAGTCTACTTTTGAATGGCTTTTAGTATAGTATTCACAGAGTTGTAAAACCATCACAACAGTCCATATTGGAACACTTTTATTACTGCAAAAGGAAACCTTGCACCCCTAGCCATCACCCTCCAATTCTCTCATCTCCTGATCTGCCCCAATTCTAGGTAATCACTAATCTATTTTCTATCTCTATATATTTGCCTATTCTGAACATTTCATATAAATGGAATCATTTGCATATGATCTTTTGTGACAGTTTATTTCAGTTAGCATAATGGTTTCAAGGGTTATCCATGTTCTACATGTATCAGTATTTCATTTATTTTTATTACCAAATACTATTCCAGCAGTGTGTGAGGGTTCCAGTTTCTCCACCAACACTTGGGATTATTGGGCTTTTTTTTTTTTTTCTTTTTTTTTTTTTTTTCTCTTTTAAAGGTCTTTAATTCAGTTATTTATATGCCAGGAGGGCTTTTTTATTGTAGTCATCATAGTGCATGTGAAGTTGTTTCTCATTGTTTTGATTTGCATTTCCCTGCATTGTAGTTAATGATGCTGAGTAACTTTTCTAGTGCTGATTGGGCATTTGTATGTCTTCTTTGGAGAAATGTCTATTCAGATCCTTTGTTCATTTAAAAAATTGGATAATTTCTCTTTTTGAAGATTTTTAAGAATTCTTCATATATTCTGGATACAAGCCCCTTGTCAGATATATGATTGGCAGATATTTCCTCCCACTTGTGTACTGTCATTTCACTTTGTTTATATGTCCTTTGAAGCATGGAAGTTTTAAAATTTCAATGATGTCCAGTCTGTTACTTTTTTTCTTTTGTTGCTTGTGCTTTTGATATCATATATAAGAAACCATTGCCCAATCCAAGGTTGTGAATACGTTAGCTTTTATGTTTAGGTCTTTGATCCATTTTAGGTTAACCCTTGTGTATAATATGAAGTAAGGGTCAAAAATCATTTCCTGCATGTGGATATCCAGTTGTGTCAGTGTTGCAAACACTATTCTTTCCACCATTGAACTATTTTGGCATCCTTGTCAACAAACAGTTGACCATAAATGTGTGAGGGTTTACTTCTGAACTCTAAATTCCATTCTACTGATCTATACGTTTATTCTTATTCCAGTACCACATTGTTTTGATTTCTGTAGCTTTATAATAAGTTTTGAAATTAGGAAGTGTGAGTCCTCCAACTTTGCTTTTCTTTTTCAATATTGTTTTGGCTATTCTATATCTCTTGCTTTTCCATATGAGTTTTAAGATCAGCTTGTCAATTTCTCCAAAGGGGTCAGCTGGGATTTTGATGGAGAGTGAGTTGAATCTGTAGATCAATTGAGGAAGTATTGCCATCTTAACAGTATTGTCTTCTGATCCATAAACATGGACGTCTTTCCATTTATTTAGGTCTTCTTTAATTTTTTTCCAACAATATTTTATAGTTTCCAGAGTATAGCTTTTATACTTTTTTTGTTAAATTTATTCCTAATTATTTTATTCTTTTTGATGCTATTGTAAATGGAAATTTTTTAAATTTCATTTTTGTGCATCACGTTATATAGGAATATAATTCATTTTTGTATGTTGATCTTGTATCCTGCAACCTTGCCAGACTCATTTATTAGTTCTAATAGTTTTTTAGTAGAGTCTTTAAGATTTTGTATATACAAGATCATGCCATTTGCAAATAGAGATAGTTTTACTCCTTCCCTTCCAGTCTGGGTGCCTTTTATTTCAGTTCCTGCCTAATTGCCCTTGTTACACCCGCTAGTACAATGTTAAATAGAAGTGGTAAGGGGACGTTTTTATCTTGTACCTGATCTTAGGGGAAAGCATTCAGTCTTTGGCCACTAGTGATGCTGATGTTAGCTGTGGGGTTTTCGTAGATGCCATTTATCAGTCCAGGAAGTTCCCTCTATAGCAAGTTTGTTGAGTGTTTTCGTCATAAGTGTTGGATTTTGTGAAATGCTTTTCTGCATCTATTAAGATGATTATGTGGGTTTTGTCCTTCATTCCATTGATATGATGTAGTATATTGATTGATTTTCATGTAGTTAACCAACCTTGCATTGTTGGGATAAATCCCACTTGGTTGTAGTGTATACTTTTTTATATATCGCTGAATTTAATTTGCTAGTATTTTGTTGAAGATTCTTGTGTGTATTTGCAAAAACTACTTGTCTGTAGTTTCTTTTCTTGTGGTGTCTTTTGTCTGATTTTGGTATCAGGGTAATGCTTATACAATGAGTTGGGAAGTATTCCTTCATCTTTTGTTTTTTGGAAGAGTTTGTAAGGGATTGAATTTTTTTTTTTTTTTTTTGCGGTACGCAGGCCTCTCACTGCTGTGGCCTCTCCTGTTGCGGAGCATGGGCTCCGGACGCGCAGGCTCAGCGGCCATGGCTCACGGGCCCAGCTGCTCTGCGACACGTGGGATCCTCCCGGACCGGGGCACGAACCCACGTCCCCTGCATCAGCAGGCGGACTCTCAACCACTGCGCCACCAGGGAAGCCCAGGGATTGATATTTATTGTTCTTTAAATGTTTGGTAGGATTTACCTGTGAAGCCATCTGGGCCTGGACTTTTCTTTGTTGAAAGTTTTAAAATTATTAATTTAATCTGTTTCCTTGTTATAAATCTATTTAGATTTTTTTTTGACCCAGTTTTGCTAGATTGTTTCTAGGAATTTGTTTATTTCATCTAAGTTATCTAATTTATTGGTTTATATTTAGTTGTTCATAGTATTTTCTTATAATCCTTCTTTCTATAAAGTCAGTAGTAGTATCTCACTTTCATTGCTGATTTTAGTACTTTGAGCCCTTTCTCTTTTTTCTTGGTCAGTTTATTTAAAGGTTGTGAATTTTACTGATATTTCCAAAGAACCAATTTTTGGGTTATTGTTTTTTCCTCTTTTTTTCTATTCTCAATTATCTTTTAAAGATACTAAAATAAAGTTATTTTTAATATTTTTACACCTATTTATCATTTTCAGTGATCATCATTCAAGGCTAAGTTTCCATCTGGTATCATATTGGACTTAAAGAACTTTTTATTCTTGTAGTTCAGATCTGCTGGCAGTGAATTCTCTCAGTTTTGGTTGTATTAAAAATCTATTTTATCTTCATTTTTGAAAGATATTTTGCTAGATATAGAATTTTAGGTTGACGCTTTTTTTTTCTTTCAATACTTTAAAGACATTGCTTCATTGCCTTCTGCCTTGAGTAGTTTCTGATGCAAAATATGCTATTAATCTTACCTTTGTTTTTCTGTATCCAATTTTTCTTTCTTTCTTTTTTTTGGTTGTTTTCAAGATTTTCTCTTTCTGTTGGGTGTTCAGCAATTTGTGAGGTATGTAGGGTTTTCCCCTTGCTAGTACTTCATTAAGCTTCTTGGATATGTGATTTGTTTTTTGTTTTTCATTAATTTTGGGAAACTCTTCAAGCATTTTCTCTTTAAATGCTCTTTCTACCCTATTCTTTCTTCTCTATTACTGAGAATCCAAATACATGTATTTTAGTCTGTTTGATGCTTTGATAGGTTTTGAATGTTCTTTTTTATTTTTTTTCTTTTTCATTCCTTTTCTTCTTTGTGTTTTACTTTGGATAATTTGTTTTGACCTGATGCTTTCTCTCTGTGTCCTGTCTGCTCAGAAGCTCATGTATGTTATTTTTAATCTTTAATACTATGATATTTTAAAAGTTTTTATCACTTCCATTTGATTATTTTATAGTTTCTATCTCTGTGGAAAGTCCCTGTTCGTTCATAAATTTTCTCCAGCTTTGTACCACATCCTTTAACATATTAATCATATTTGTTTTAAAGCCCCTATTACAATCTAATCTCTGGGACTTTTCTGCTTCTGATTCTGTTGACTGTTTCAGCTCTTAACAATGGGTCTTATTATTTTGTTTCCTTGATCTTGTTATATGCCTTATAAATATTTATTGAGTGCTGCATATTATGTTTAAAAGAGTAATAGAGACTGAGGTTAGTAGTATTTATGCCCAGAAACGTGCACGCCCTTTTCGTTTTGTTTTGTTTTGTTTTGTCAGCATGGGGGTTTTGAACTTATCTGATCAATAGTTGAGCTGGGCTTTTGTGTTGTATATTGCTAGTTAATGTCAACAAGCCACAGATGTCACATTTTTCCAGAGGCTTCTACCACTTTGTGCTTAGTGTAGGATTTTGAGTACTGGAGGGTTTTCTCAGTGTTCTTGTTTCACTCTCAGTTTTCAGCAAGCCCTGCATACCTGTGCCACAAGGGAGTCTCTCCGTGCTCTTGCTTGACTCTCAGAGGTAGATTGCTGTTGTCTTTTACTTTAGGCAAGGCTTTGGGTGGGGAAGTGGGGGGATGAATATTTCATTCTCCTGTTGCAGCCTCAACATTAGGTAGGCCCTTTCCCCCTGAGTGTCAGAGTGGGTGTTATTAATGTTCCTGCCCATTTCCCCACCCCTCCCTGCAGCCGTGTATCAAGAAAAGGAGCAAGGGTCCTGCACCTCTTCCAACAGCTGACCTTAGCTAGTCATCAGAGGGCGGACAGATGCCTATCCTTCTTTCAGTAGCAGCTGGGCTTTTCCTTTGGCAAGGGGTATGAGGGTTTCTTCTTAGATGCTTAAAAGTTATCTTTAATGTTTTTCAATATATCATATTTTAATGTTATCTTTTTAGAAGATTAGTTCCTGATGAGCAGAGGCTGGATCTTAGATTTTTAGAAAAGGATGACTACTATTTGGTTATTATTATAATATGCCAATGTGTTTGTTCTTTTCCAGCTTAGGTTTGATTTCCGACTCTTTTCACATGTTTTTCGATAGCACTGCCATTTTGGCTGGATTGGCAGCGTCCGTTATTTCAAAATGGAGAGATAATGATGCTTTCTCTTATGGGTAAGACTTTTTAAAAACATTTTTATTGAAGTATAAGAAATACAGAAAATAATATATAAAACTCAAGCTCAATGAATTTTCACAATTGAATACATTTGTCTAACTTGAACCCTTGAAAACCCCTCATGCCTCCTTCTAGTTCTTTAACACTCACCTTCCCGCTTTCCTAACTCCATAGGTGACTTTTGCCTGTTTTTGGACAATATATAATTGGAATCTACAATGTGTACTTTTTTTTTTGCATCTGAGTTCTCTTGCATCTTGATTTTACCAGAAATTTTCAGGTGAGATTGTTACTAGATAGGGAAATTTCTCAACTCTTAATCTATTTTTTTGGTTTTGTTTTTTTTTTGAAGAAAGGAAAAAGAGAAAGTTTCAGTATATGAAAATGGTCATGTTTCTTTAGTTTTCTTTTTTGGTTGATATTTTGTTTACTTATTGTCTTCAGCTCTGCTTTTATGTAAAGTACTTCCCCTACTTTTGCTGAATATGTACAATTAACTAAATATTTGGAAAGTGTTTTTATGCCGAAGGGGCTGGTCTCACTTCTGAGCCTAGTAACGTTAGAGGCAGAGTTTGCTTTCTGCCATCTCTGATTGGGGGCAGCAATGGAGTTTCCATTATTTGATTTACTCTGCCTGAGTGTTTTCTCTTTTTTTGAGCTCATAGACTGTTTTACAATGTAATTATATTTATGTGTAAATAAGTAGCGCTCAGAACTAATATCCTCTTTCTCTTTCTCTCTCCCACCCACTTTCTCGTTCCTGCTCCCCCCTCTCACCTGCTTACTTATTGACTATTGCCCTGTCTCTTCCCCTCCCCTCGCTTTCCCTTGTGAGTGCTGTCTTGCACTCCCTCCTTTCTTTGCTGTCTTTCCTGTTTTCACTCCATCTCTCATTTGTCTCCCCATACTCATACTCATTCTCTCCCTTTTACTTCTAAACTCCCTTGTCTCCTGTTCTTTCTTTCTAGTTACTTGGGTCTGTGCTCATGGTCTTTTTCTCTCCCTCTCCCTTCTACTCTCCATTCTCCCTTTCTCTCTCCCTCTCTTCTTTTCTCTTATTCTTTGCTTTCTCCTACTCTTCCTCTATGCTGTAGCACTGTATGGCTAAGACTCTTTCTCATCCCATCTTCCCCACCCCTTAACCTCTTCAGCTGTAGTTGTTTTTTTTTTTTTCCTCTCCCTTTCCCAGGCTCTCTTTCTTTCTTTCCCTGATTCTCCTTGCCTGTGCACTTTCTTTCCTGTGCAGTTCCTCTCATTCTCTCTCTTCCGTTCACATCCACCCTCTTACATGCACTGTTTCTTGTGCCCCTGGTTCTCTCTTCTACTGGTGCTCCCCCACTACTTCCTCTTTCTTTCTAGCTTTGCTTTCTAGCTAGCTTTGTTCTTGAGTAATTACACACTCTCTGCTTCTTGCACGTGCTCTTGTTCTCGTCAGATGTTTATTGAGGGCCCAATATGATTTGAATACTTTGCTACTTGTAATGATATAAAAATGAATAAGATATGACGTCTGCCTTGGAGGAACTTGTGGTCTGATGGGGAAACAGTTCTGTAAAAATCCTATGATAAATATACATTGTGTGACAAGTGCTAAAAGAGAGATATGTGAAATTCTGTGACAGGACTTGCTGATTTGGGGTATAACCCAAGTGGTATGATTACTTGTAACATTATAAAAAGTGAGACAAAAAATAGTATTATGTTATATTTATAGAGCAAGAGATCCTGTTTATTTATAAATCCAAACAGCTCAAAAGCTCAGAAAAGAACCTATTCCATGGCATTGTATAATCAAAAGACTCTTAAGTATATTTTGAATTACTAAAGGTTGTATGTGAAGTTATAATTTTGTGTTGGAAAATTAGTAATTCATACATATTTTACATAAAAATATCTAATTAGAGTATCTTATTAAGCAGTCTTCTTGGATAGACAGTAACTAACTATAAGAATTCTCCTCAATTCCTTAATTCTTAGGGTATCTATTGTTTTCTATTTAGAATGCATAATCTCCTGGTATAAGATAGTTTTTATAAATAGCTTTGAATACCTTCAGTACCATAGCAGATTTTACTGATTCAACTTTAAAATATACGAGAGTAATATTCTTGACATTTTTAAATTTGTTTATCCTGTCTTCTCCTTATTTGCTTTTTTTTCTTTTGAGAAGGGAAAAATTAGGGGAAAAAAGCTGATGTAACATTTGAAACTATTAGTAATTGCTATAATAGTAAGTAGCAGCAGTAAATGTAGGTGCCAGTATAACAGAATTACACGGAGTAGGCTAAGCCAGTGATGAATCCCCAAACCCCTAATTCAGTATGATCAGAATAGCAGGCTGACTGCAATAGTAGAAACCATAGGCAGAATCTGAAAGGCAGCAAAAACTTTTCAGTATTTTTTTTATGTAAAGTCATCTCTGTGTATTGTCACACTCCTAATTTTGAAATAGCAAAGCTAGAATAAAAGTAATACATATCTGGGGCTTCCCTGGTGGCGCAGTGGTTGGGAGTCCGCCTGCTGATGCAGGGGACGCGGGTTCGTGCCCCGGTCCGGGAGGATCCCACATGCCGCGCGGTGGCTGGGCCCGTGAGCCATGGCCGCTGATCCTGCGTGTCCGGAGCCTGTGCTCCACAATGGGAGTGGCCACAACAGTGAGAGGCCCGAGTACCGCAAAAAAAAAAAAAAAAAAAAAAAAGTAATACATATCTGATAGGTAGATAGATGCATATGTGCATGCTTATATACATATGTACATATATTTGTATCTTTTTCTCCCTGGCTAAAGAATCCACATATCATCATACTAAATAGGCAATAGCACATTCATGGATCGTATGTTTTAATTCCAAGACTCAGTCTGTGCAGGTAAACACAGAGTGTTTGGAAAAGCAAGTGTGTCTAGATTTCACAAGTTTTTCATTTTAATCCTGCAGTCAACTTTAGCAAATATATTAAACCTAATTAAAATCACTTTAGCCCAACAATTTATCAGAATTTATGGAGTACCTACTAAGCTAAGCATTAGGGACAAAAAGATGCCTGAAAAATACTCCTGCCTTTGATCTTGAAATCTAATGGAACTCAAGGACAAAAGGCTTTCCATCAAGCATTAGCTATGGGATTAGAAGGGTGGGTTAAAAGAAAGTATTTTTTATTTCTTGGACAGTAACACTGTTGATATATTAGATAAATTCCTAAGTGTGGATTGTGGAAAGCAGGCAGTGAATTCTTTGAATTTAATGAAAAAAAAAGTGTTTGCTTTGACAAATAAGATATTAATTTAATTCACATATATGTATTAGAAGGTAGACATATGCAGTATTTCTGAGTGTAGAAATATACACTATGTTGGAATGTACTTAACAGACAAGCTTCAACATAACCATATGGAGTATATTTTAAAGAGTTTTTTCTCTTTAAAAATATTTTTTGCAGTGAAAATTGTATTATCTAGAAATTAACATAGAAAGCTAGGAAGTCTAGCTTTTTGATGCTCCTGTTACATTGTTCAAGAACCAGAGTCATTAATTGCTGTCAGCACCCTTTAAATAATGTCTGAACATGTAAAACTGCCAAGTTAAAGTTGTTTTAATGACTTTAACTAAGCCAAATATACCTCATGGAAAAATAAAATCTTTCCCCAATGCTTCACACAGGTAGGAAGCAGAAAGCTTCAGAAGCCCATGGAGAAAAAGAGAGGTATTTTAAAAATAGTTTAATTAGAATTATGTGAAGCTAGAATTGATTCTAAAAATAGGTAATTGAAAAGTTTTTGTTAAATTTATTAATCTTAGAAGAAGAGTGATAGAAATATAAATCTCAAGTTGTCTCTGGGATAATTCAGAAATAATTATGTTTTCCTTCAGTCAAAGCTCCCCTTGCCAAAGATTTGAAAGCTGAAAGGTACAAAGCAGAAAGCATAAGGAGTTCTTAGAAAAGAAGGAATTAACAAGTTATAAAAAGCCCTTTTTCAAGGTCTCTTCTTCTACTTTTTATCTTTGTATCCTTCCTTCTTTGCCCACTTATCTGGTCCTGTCCTTCCTTCTCCACTGGCAGCTTGAGATTTATATTTCTGTGAAAGGTCTGTCTAAACCTACTTACTCTAAAAATGTCTTTTGTAGAAATCTATATATTTTATGGCATTCTGCTGTTAAATATAACTCATAATTTTATTTTCTCAATTTTATGCTATATGTACAATAAAACATACTATAAACACTGGGACTTTGTTGGCTGCTTATAACCATATAGTATGGTTTAGGACCTCTGAATATATGAATTTGTGATTTGATTTTTAAGAACTAACTTAATTCAGTTGTTTGCTCTTCTTTAGGTATGTTAGAGCGGAAGTTCTGGCTGGTTTTGTCAACGGCCTGTTTTTGATCTTCACTGCTTTTTTTATTTTCTCAGAAGGAGTTGAGGTATAGTAGATAATAATTAGAGTCAGTAAATTATGTTTCTATAATGAAAATATTTACTAACTAAAGATACTTGTAATAGAGCTATTTTTCACACTATCATTATTTATTGAGGCCAGTCTTGGATTAGATAAAATATTATGTGTGTACAGGAGGAACTTATAAAGTAATTGAAAAAATTATATGTGAAACTACTTCAAATTGAAAACAAATAATAGTGCTTTACAAGCTGTGAATGAAGTGTTGACACTTTATGAAAAGTAAACACACAGTCCCTGTAGTGAGGTCTGTCGGAAGAGTTCTTAAGATAGAATGTGAGGATTTTGCCAATGAATCTTGAATGTTTTGTATATTAAAACATGTAAAGAGAAAATTTAAAGATTAATCAACTGAAAATTAATGACAGTATTTTAAGATTCTGAAGAAGGATGGTTTTAGTCCAAATGTTCATGCTTTTAAATGTATTTATTTAAGAATAGTAACTGTTACCTTTTCTACAGTATGTGAGCAATGGTTTTATTTTTATTAACTGTTTTGGCAGATAATTTTGGAGTGATTTTAATTCTGAAAATAACTAAAAATTTTTTTAAATTTACCAGTTGATCAGTCAGAAATTATATCAATGCAATTTGTTTGTATTCTGTATTTTCTAGAGAGCATTAGCCCCTCCAGATGTACACCATGAGAGACTGCTTCTTGTTTCAATTCTTGGGTTTTTGGTAAACCTAGTAGGAATATTTGTTTTCAAGCATGGAGGTCATGGACATTCTCATGGCTCTGGTATGATGGTTAGAACCCTTTGTTTCTTCATTTCTGGTTTCTGTCATAGTCACTTTTGAAAATTGATAATTTTTAAAGTTTAACTTACTATACTGACTTTTAATAAAGAAAGTAATATGTTAATAGACTCATATTAATGTCTTCCTGAACAATCCTTCCTGCTTCTCCATGTCCCTCCCTCTTAGTGGCTTCTCAGAGTTGTACATGTTATCAGCTTGGTGTGGATACTTCCAGACCTCTGTAGCTTATCTGTTTAGTATGATATGATTTATATAAAACAAACAAATATCAAAACCACAGTACAAATCTAGTTACTAAAAAGTTACAGTGTATGGGGGTATGAAATTTATCATACAATCTGTCTTTGAGATCCTTCCACCTGGTATCCATCAGTGTACCTTCTCTTGTTAACAGAAACACAAAACTCCATGGTGTGGGTTACCATGGTTTATTTAACCAGTCTTCTATGGATTTAAGTCGTTTCTTGTTTTTCGCAGTTCCATATGAAGCATATCCTTGTGAACACATGCAAGTGTTTTTCCAAAGCTGTGCTATCCTATACAGTAGTCATTAGTCACATGTGACTATTTAAGTTTACATTATGGTTAATTAAATTTAATAAAATTAAGAATTCAGTTCCTCAGTTATACTAATTATATTTCAAGTGCTCAGTAGTCACATAGGGCTACCATTTGGACAGCAAATGTAGAAGATTTCCATCATCACAGAAAGTTCTTTGAATTGCAGTCTGCTGGAATATGAGTAGAATTGCTGGAACACAGGATATCTAGTGTTTAGTTTCAATAGATGTTAGCAATTTGCCCTCCAAATGACTCATTCCCTTTTACCCCAGCAAAAAATTCAAGCACTAGTATTCTGTCACCCATATCAAAACTTAATATTATGGGTTTAAAACCATTTTGGTGATATTTTGATAAAAATGGTATCATTTTATTTGGTATTTCTTTGCCTAGTAGTGTGGTTGAAAATCTTTCTGTATGTTTTTAGGCCATTCAGATTTTTTCCTTTCCTGGAATTGTCCCCCCCCCTTTTTTTTTTTTGCCTGTTTTTCTTATTGTTAATCCACTTACAAGCATTTTTAATGTATTTTGTATATTAATTCTTTGTTTTATGTGTTGCAAATATCTTTTCCCAGTCTATGGCTTGTCTATTTAAGCTTTTATATAGGGGTTTTTAATTTGGGTATAGTCTAGTTTTTCTGTCATATATTTTGTGGTATGTTTTCTGCTTTGTTTAAGGAATTTTCTGTCCCTGGGTCATAAACGTATTCTCTTATTATTTAATACTATGAAAACTTTGGTTTTATGGTTTTTTTCCCATCTACTTTGGTCCTTCATCTGTATGTAATTTATTTTTGTGATGGGGTGAGTTAGGACTTTTTTTTCTCGGTGTGAATGAATAAGCAGTTTTCTAAGCACCATTTATTAATCTGCTCTTTACATCATTGATATAAAAGGACACTTTTACCCTATATTAAATTGCTTTATGTATCAGATCTGGCCTGTTTATTTTGGCCACCCCACTATCACACTGGAATAATTGCTGTAAACTTTATGTTTTAATATCTGGTAGGGTTAATCCCATCTCTCTCTCTCTCTCTTTTTTTCCCCTCCAAAGTTGTTTGGGCCTGTCTTGCTCATTTGGTATTTTTCATCAACTAGTCAAGTTTTATGAAAAATATTTTTGGGATTTGATTGGGAATGCATTGTCTTTATGTTTATTGTGGAGAATTAACATCTCATATTTTGAGTCCTTTATTAAATTGTCTTAGGCACTTTAATAAAGATCTTTATATTTTTCATTTGGTTCATTTTTAGGTATTTGAAAAGTTTTTCTCACTATTAAGAATGAAAACAATTATTCCTGCTTGTCTTAATTACATAGCCAGGACCTCTAGAACAATGTTCATTAGAAATACTTATAGCTTATATCATTGTGTCAACCTGGATAATCACCTGGGTAGCTTTTAAAGAAACGTTGATGCCCAGGTTTAATCCCAGAATATTTACATCAGAATCTCTGGAGGAAGAGACCCAAACATCAGCATGTTTTGAAACTCTCCAGTCAACTTTAGTGTGCAGTAAAGGTTCAGAACCATTGCTTTAATAAAAGAACGCTACTAAAGTTTTGCCATTGGGTCTGATGTTTGTGGTCTGTTTCTGATAAAACTGGTTTATCAAGTTAAGGATATTTCTTTTTTTTTCTTTTCTTTTCTTTTTTTTTTTTGCGGTACGCGGGCCTCTCACTGTTGTGGCCTCTCCCGTTGTGGAGCACAGGCTCCGGATGCGCAGGCTCAGGGGCCATGGCTCACGGGCCCAGCCGCTCCGCGGCATGTGGGATCTTCCCGGACCTGAGCACGAACCCATGTCCTCTGCATCGGCAGGCGGACTCTCAACCACTGCGCCACCAGGGAAGCCCTGTTTCTTTTTTTTCTGCATCTATTGAAGTAATCATTTTTTTTCCTGCTTTAGTTAATTTAAAGTTAGTAATTACATTGATAGATTTTCTCATGAGGAGCCGTCCTTAAATTTGGGGGTTAAAATTTAGGTCTGCGATCCATTTTGTGTCAATTTTGTGTATGGTGTGACGTCTGGGTCCAATGTCATTTTCTTGTATATAAGTGTCTGCTTTTCTCAATGGAATTTGCTAAAAGATTGTTTTTCTTTGTTGAATTGTCTTGGCACCCTTGTCAACAATCAATTGAGAGTTTACTTCTGGACTCTCAATTCTGTTTCATGGATCTATATGTCTGTCCTTAGGGCTAGAACCACACAGTCTTGATTAAGGTAGCTTTTGGGTACATTTTGAAATTAGAACATGTGAATTGTCCAACTTTATTCTTTTTTAAGGTTGTTTTGGCTACTCTGGGTCTCTTCTTGCATTTCCATGTAAATTTTAGGATCAGTTTGTCAATTTCTGCCCAAAAAAAAGGCAGCTGGGGTTTTGATAGGAATTGTACTGACTCTGTAGGTCAATTTGGGAATTACTGTCATCTTAACAATGTTAAGTCTCCTGATTCATGAACATGGGATGCCTTTCCATTTATTTGTAACTTCTTTGGTTTCTTGCAACAGTGTTTTGTAGTTGTTAGGGTACAAGTCTCACACTTCTTTTGTTAACTTTACTTGTAGGGCTTCTTTTTTTTTGCCTGCCATTATCAGTGGGATTGTTTTCTTTGGATTGCAAAATGGGATAAGGGATGCAGCTCATTTTTGTATATTGATATTGTGTCCTGCCACATTGCTGAAATAGCTCATTATTCTAACAGGTTTTTGGTGGATTCTTTAGAATTTTCTAAATACAAGCATACCTTATTTTATTGAGCTTTGCAGATTTCGCATTTTTTTACAAATTGAAGGTTTGTGGCAACCTTGCATCAAACCTATCAGCACTATTTTTCCAACACCATTTTCTTACTTCATGTCTCTGTGTCTCATTTTGGTAATTCTTGCAATATATCAACCTTTTTCATTATTATTATGTTTGTTATGATGATCTGTGATCAGTGATCTTTGATGTTACTACTGTGACTTGCTGAAGGCCCAGATGAATGCCAATCTGAATGCCTTTTTTTTATAACTTGTCTAAATGCCCTGGCCAGATCCTACAGTGTTAAATAGAAGTAGTGAGAATGGACATTCTTTTCTTTTTCCTGATTTTAGAGTGAAAGCATTCAATCTTTCTTTATTAAAGATGATTTTAGCTGTGTTAGCTATGGGTTCTTCAGAAATGCCCTTTAGATTGAGGAAGTTTTCTTTTTATTCCTAGTTTACTGGGCGTTTTCATCATGAAAGGGTATTGGATTTTATTAGTGATTTTTTTCTTTATTTTTGAAGATGATCAGTTGGGTTTTACCCTTTATTCTATTAATATGGTATATTACATTGCTTGATTTTCAGATACTAAAGCACCTTTGCATTCTTAGGATAAATCCCATTTGGCCATGGTTTATAATCCTTTTGACATATTGCTAGATTTGATTTGCTAGCATTTTGTTGAGGACTTTCGTGTTTATATTCTTAAGGGATATTTGTCTGTAGTTTTCTTTTGATATCTTTGGCTGGTGTTGGTATCAGGGTAATACTGGCCTTATATAATGAGTTGGGAAATGTTCCTTTCTCTTCTGTTATTTGGAGGACATAGGGGAGAGTTTGTGAAGTAGCGGTACTTTTTAAATGTTTGGCAGAATTCACTTGTGAATCCTGGGCTTTTCTTTGTTGGCAGTTTTAAAATTATTCAGTTTTTTTGCTTGTTATAGGTCTATTATGATTTCTGTTTCCTATTGAGTCAGTTTCAGCAGTTTGTGTGTTTCTAGGAATTTGTCCATTTCATCTAAATAAATTATTATTGTTTATAGATATGTATTTAAAAGTGTGCCTTTTTTTTCTCATAAGATCAGCAGTGATTTTAGCAATTTATGCCTTCTCTCTTTTTTTTTCTTGGTCAGTCTAGTTATTTTTCCCTTTGGTTTTGTTGGTTTTTCTCCATTGATTTTCTTGTCTTCATTTCATTTTATTTCTGCTGTAATATTTATTACGCACTTTCTTCTCCTTGCTTTTGGGTTTAATTTTTTTCTTCTTTTTCTAATATTTTTAAGGTGGAAGATTAGATTATTGATTTGATTTTTTTTTTTTTAGCACAAGCATAATAACTAAACATTTTTTTCTAAGCATTGCTATAATGTAAGTTTGGGTATGTCATGTTTTCATTTTTGTTCATCTCAAAGTATTTTTAAATTTCCCTTCTGATTTCTTCTTTGATCCATTAGTTATTCAGGGGTGTGTTTTTTGATTTTTTTCATATTTGTGAATTTCCCTAATTTTC
The DNA here is from genome assembly GCF_949987515.2 of Delphinus delphis. Classification (NCBI taxonomy): domain Eukaryota; kingdom Metazoa; phylum Chordata; class Mammalia; order Artiodactyla; family Delphinidae; genus Delphinus; species Delphinus delphis. The sequence goes on from NC_082683.1 coordinate 88,480,832, forward strand.
TTCTGTTGTTGATTTCTGATTTAATTTCATTGTGATCAGATGACATACTTTTTATCGTTTCAAATTTTAAAAGTTTTGTTGAGTCTTGTTTTATGACCTAGCACTTGGTCTCTCCTGGAGACTCTTCCTTGTGCATGTGAGAAGAGTATGTATTCTGCTGTTAGGTGGGGTGTTCTGTAGCTGTCTGTTAAGTCTGATTTGTTCATAGTTGCTCAATCTTCCATTTCCTTGTTGAGCTTCTGCCTAGTTATCTACCCATTATTGAAAGTAGAGTATTGAAGTCTTCAACTATTATTGTTGTTTATTTTCCCAGTTAATTTTTTTAGTTTTTGCTTTATGTATTTTGGAGGTATGTTGTTCAGTTCATATATTTCTATAACCGTGGGATATCTTCCAGAGGGGTTGAACTTGTTATATAAGATGTTCTTTTTCTCTCACAATAAATTCTAGCTTATTGTATTAATAGCCATTATGGCACACGCACGCCATAATGCATGGTATTGGTATCCTTTTTTTTTTTTTTTTTTGCGGTACCGAGGGCCTCTCACTGTTGCAGCCTCTCCCGTTGCGGAACACAGGCTGTGGACGCGCAGGCTCAGCGGCCATGGCTCACGGGCCCAGCCGCTTCGCGGCATGTGGGATCTTCCCGGACCGGGGCACAAACCCGCGTCCCCTGCATCGGCAGGCAGACCCTCAACCACTGCGCCACCAGGGAAGCCCCTTTCTGTCCTTTTACTTGCAACTTATTTGTGTCTTTGAATCTAGAATTTGCTGACAGAATACAGCTGGATCATTTTTTTTTTAATCCATTCTGACAACCTCTGCCTTTTGATTGGGGTTTTTAAAAAATTGACATTTCATGTAATTACTACTAAGGTAGGATTTACATCTGCCATTTTAATATTTGTTGTCTGTATCTTTTGTCCTTTTTGTTACTCTGTTCCTCGATTCTTGTCTTTTAAATTAAATAGATATTTTTTAGTGTACCTTTTTAATTCTCTTCTTTTACTGTATATTTTTTAGTTATTTTCTTAACTGTTGCCCTGGGGATTACAAGTATCATCTTAACTTAAAACAGATTAATAGTAACTTAATAATTCAGATTAATAGTAATTTAATAATACACAAAACTTTGATATACCTTGATTCCCACCACTCTTCTTTGTACTATTATTGTCAGATGAATTACACGTTTTATGTTTTAAGCCCATCGATGCAGTTTTATAATTATTGCTTTATGCAGTTGTCTTTTATTGGGTTGGCCAAAAAGTCTATTCGGGTTTTTCTGTAAGATGTTACAGACAAACCTGAACGAACTTTTTGGCCAACCCAATATAATGTATAGGAGAAGAAACAAGTTACAAATAAAAAAATATGTTTATCCTCTCTTTCGTAATTACCTTTACTGGTGTTCTTTATTTTTTTGAGTGGATTTGAGTTACTGTTTAAGTGTCCTTTCATTTCATTTGTAGGGAATACTTCAGTTTATGTGGAAATGTCTAATTTTTCCTTTATATTTAAAGGAGACTTTAGTTGCATTTAGAATTCTTGGTTGAGTCTTTTTTTTAATTTTAGTTTTGTCATCCTATTGTCTTTTGGCCTCCATGATTTTGTGGTGAAATCAGCATTTCATCTTGTTCAAGTTCCCTTGTATGTGATAAGTCATTTTTATCTTGCTATTCAATTTTCAAGATTTCTTTTTGATGTTCATCCATTTGACTGCAATGTCTTTAGATATGGCTCTATTTGAGTTTATTCTACTTGGAGTTTCCTGAGCTTCTTGAATGCGTAGATAATATTTTTCATCAAATTCGGGGAGTTTCCAGCCATTATTTCTTCAGATACTTTTTCTATCTCTTTTTCTTTCTCTTCTCTCTTTGAGACTCCCTTTATACTTAATTGGTACACTTGATGTTTTCACAGGTCTCTAAGGTTCATTTTTCTTGATTTTCTTTTCTTTCCCTGCTTTTCAGAGTGGATAATCTCTATTGATCCATCTTCAAGTTTGCTGTTGTTGCAGCCCAGATCTGTGGTTGAGCCCTTCTAAAGTGGATATTTTATTTTAGTTATTTCTTTTTAACTTCAGGGTTTCTGTTTGGTTTTCTTTTCTTTTCTTTTTTTTTTAAATTTATTTTATTTATTTACTTTTGGCCGTGTTGGGTCTTCGTTGCTGCACACGGGCTTTCTCTAGTTGTGGCGAGCAGGGGCTGCTCTTCGTTGCGGTGCGCGGGCTTCTCATGGTGGTGGCTTCTCTTGTTGCGAAGTACGGGCTTCAATAGTTGTGGCACGTGGGCTTAGTTGCTCCGTGGCATGTGGGATCTTCCTGGATCAGGGCTCGAACCTGTGTCCCCTGCATCAGCTGGTGGATTCTTAACCACTACACCACCAGGGAAGTCCTCTGTTTGGTTTTCTAATAGATAGATAATTTCTGTTTCTTTGTTAATTTTCTCTACTTGATGAGTCATCATTATTATACTTTCATCCTTTAGACATGGTTTCCTTTAGTTCTTTGATCATATTTATAAGAGCTGATCTAAAGTTTTTGTTTATTAAGTTCAAAATCTGAGTACCCTTCAGGAATATTTTCTCTTGGCTGGTTTTTCTCCTGTATATATGGCATACTTGCTTCTTTTTTTCCATGTCTTATAATTTTTTTGTTGAAAACTGGACCTTTTATATTAAAATGACACTGATATCAGATTACTTCACCCTCTCAGAGTTTGTTGTTGCTGATATTATTGTAGTTTTTTTTTCTGTTGTATGACATCCTTGGATTAATTCATTTCCTGCAGTGTATGGCTATTGAATTCTCAAAGCTGAACTCTGAGTCTGATAATTATCACATTGAGAATAGAGATTTTTTTCAGGGAACTGAAAGTTTGGACAAAATATTGACTGTGCTCTGGACATGGTGCTTTTAACAGTGCTTCAGAAGAAATCAGATCTCTCCACTGTCTGCACAGCTGCTGGCTTTTGGCTATTCTCAACTGAGCTGAGGCAGGAAGTGGAATGGCATAGCCCCAAGTTAAAACATCAAGACCCTGCTATCTTACTGAGGTTTGGTAGTTTCTTGGGTAGATGATTTTCAGTTCCTTTTGTGGTTTTGGTTAATTGTCAGAGTTCTGAAATTTTTTAGTTGTGTTCCACATATTTTTGTTGTTTTAGGAGAGCTAGTTTGCCCACATCCTCTGTCCACCATTCTGGAAGTTGATTTCCCCATTATTCATGATTTTTCATGTAATGCAATGCTGAATTTGATTTTCTGGTATTTAGGATTTTTGTAAATATAAGTGATATTTTTGAATTAGGTAACATCCAGTCTTTTTCTATGCTTTGGAATAGTTTGTAGAAGATGTTTCTATGATGGTTTAGTAGTTTTTAGGTCTGCTATGGAGAAATGATTCCCCACTGTTTTGTGCTTTTTTTCCCCTAAGGATTCTACCTGCTTTAATTTTACTGATCCTTTTACCAAATGCAGCTGCTTCCCTGCCTCTGTCTTAATGTGACCATATGCATGCATTGTTTTATCTTTGTTAATATGTATAATAGTACTTGGCAAAGTTTTGGCCAAGATTTTGTCTGTATTGTTCACTGCTTTATCCCTAGTGCCTAGAATGATGCTGTAACATAATGTGTTCCAAATGAATGAATGAACAACATTGTCTAATCTCTTTAAATATTTGTGTACTTCTCACTTATTTTCATCTCCAGTAAAGTCTACTGGAGATGAAAATCTACTTCCTTCCATGCTTTTATTTCCTTCCTGTACTTTATACTATACAATACTATACAGTATTGTTTTAATGAATCTGTAGCACTTTCTACAAGTAAATCGAATCTGGTTTTAGAGCCAATTCTTTTCACTAATGTCAGTATTATTGTAACCATTAAATAATATATTTTTACATAACTTTTGTTCTAACACTCTTTGTTTTTAGGCCATGGACACAGTCATTCCCTCTTTAACGGTGCTCTGGATCAGGCACATGGCCATGGAGATCATTGCCATAGTCATGAATTGAAACATGGTGCTGCACATAGCCATGATCACGCTCATGGACATGGACACTTTCATTCTCATGGTGAGTATAGCCTAAATGCTTTCAAGTGGACAGTTTTTTAAATAAACAGAAATTGCGTAGATTAATTTTTGTAGTTGAAATAATCTGTTAAAAATATTGCAATCAAGTTCCTTTCTAATGAGTCAGACTGAATGGTTTCCTGGACTAGTTTATTTTTAGTATATAATGAAATTAACTTGGCATAGGCAGTGATTGTAGCTTTTTTCAATGAGTTTATTATAATAAAATGCCACTATTTTAAATGAGTGTCAGTGAATGAGGAACTATTGCATTTTAGCAAATGATTTTTTTGAAGTATACTGAGGCCTTTTGTGCCATATATAGGCTTATAAAAATATGACAGTTTTCAATTTTTCACATTTTTCTTGTAATTTTGATAGCTATCACCTGATATTTACCTCCATCTTTATATGCTAACTTATATAGTACTAGGTACTAAATTATAAGGTATTTATCAACTTAATTAACATTGAATTTTAAAATTATATTTAAATAGTTTATTCACAAAATTTTAGAATATAGATTAATAGATAGAAGCTGCTTAGGTGATACCATTTTATTAATCTTTAAATAAATTATATGCTTAAAAATTGTCTGTACTTGGCACACAGACCAAATCCTAAAGCTTTCAATTTGAAAATATGAAATGGGCCTTATAGATTAAATACTAAGCCCCTAATTTTTTCAGTCTCTAACATTTGCTATATTTTTGTAACTATTACACTGATATGCTTTAAAACCTGCGTTTCTAAGTTTTTTGCTCACATGCATCCCAAAATAATTTTGAAAAACCGTATATTGCTCACAGTTTTAAGATGATTTCTAAAAAAATTTGTTTAAATAATTGCAAAGAATGTAATTTCTGATACCTTATAGATTATATTTTAGAAAGAAACTTCCATATTACTCTTGAATATAGTCAATCAGTGGACTCTAAATACCTTAGTGATTTGAGACCCACTGTCACCCATTCAAAAGTGCATAAACAGTTATAAATTTTACAGCATCCTGTTTCTCCTCGAATTCTTATTTCTATTCCACTTCCTTTCCAGAATTTTATAAAATGGAGTATATTTAAGTCCTTAGTTGACCATCTCTTATATTTCTTGGCAATAAAATATGTATATAAATTAAAATATTTTATTTCTTAGGAACACAAGACAACATTTAAACATTTCTTTTGGATGGAGTTATTGTAGCGTTTACTAGTATAAAGTCAATGAAAATAATTCTGTTTTGATTTTTGATATGTATATAAACATAAAGCAACATTTTATTTGAAATACATATCTTTTTTTATTTTATATGGCTGTGTTGGGTCTTCATTGCTGCACACGGGCTTTCTCTAGTTGTGGCAAGCAGGGGCTACTCTTCGTTGCGGTGCGCGGACTTCTCATTGCGGTGGCTTCTCTTGTTGTGGAGCACGGGCTCTCGGCACATGGGCTTCAGTAGTTGTGGCACGTGGGCTTAGTAGTTGGGCTTGCAGCCTCTAGAGTGCAGGCTTCGTAGTTGTGGCGCACGAGCTTAGTTGCTCCATGGCATATGGGATCTTCCCAGACCAGGCAGATCCCAAGATATTGATAAGATATATTCAATATCTTATCGAACCCATGTCCCCTGCACTGGCAGGCGGATTCTTAACCACTGCATCACCAGGGAAGTCCCTGAAATGCATATCTTAATGATATGACTGGAAGTCTTTTTTTCCTCAACTAGTTTATGGATAAGTAACACTTATTAGCATAAAACAGGTTTGGCATCAATTCTGTTCCTATTTTCCATCCTTATAATGTAAGTATCAATACTAAGAAACTTTGAGGAATTCTGTTATAGCAGTTTCACTTAATTCTTTGAACATCTTCAGAATTACATTCCAAAAATTACATGACCTATCACCAAATGTTATTTTTATGACTTAAATAAAAGACATGACACTATAAAACTCCTAGAAGAGGACACAGGCAAAACATTCTCTGACATAAATCGTACCAATGTTTTCTTAGGTCAGACTCCCAAGGCAATAGAAATAAAGGCAAAAGTAAACAAATGGGACCTAATCAAATTTATAAGCTTTTGCACAGCAAAGGAAACCATAAACAAAATGAAAAAACAACCTACAGACTGGAAGAAAATATTTGCAAACAATGAGACCGACAAGGGTTTAATTTCCAAAATATACAAACAGCTCATACAACTCAATAACAAAAAAACAAACAACCCAATTTAAAAAAAGGGCAGAAAACCTAAACAGACATTTCTCCAAAGACATACAGGTAGCCAATAGGCACATGAAAAGATGCTCAACATCGTTAACTATTGGAGAAATGAAAATCAGAACTACAATGAGGTATCACCTCACACCACTCAGAATGACCATCATTAAAAAGTCTACAGATAACAAATGCTGGAGAGGGTTTGGAGAAAAGGGAACCCTCCTGCACTGTTGGCAGGAATGTAAATTGGTACAGCCACTGTGGAAAACAGTATGGAGGTTCCTTAAAAAACTAGAAATAGAGTTGACGTATGATCAGCAGTCCCACTCCTGGCCATATATCTGGAGAAAACTCTAATTCAAAAAGATACATGCACCCCAATGTTCATAGCAGCACTGTTTACAATAGCCAAGACATGGAAGCACCCTAAATGTCCATCAACAGATGAATAGATAAGAAAGATGTGGTATATATACACAACGGAATACTACTCAGCCATAAGAAGGAATGAAATAATGCCATTTGCAGCAATGTGGATGGACCTAGAGATTATCATACTAAGTGAAGTAAGTCAGAAAGAGAAAGACAAATACCATATGATATCACTTATATGTGGAATCTAAAATATGACACAAATGAACTTATTTACAAAACAGAAATAGACTCACAGACATAGAAAACAGACTTATGGTCCAAAGGGGAAAGGGGGTGGGAGAGGGATAAATTAGGAGTTTGGGATTAGGAGCAGATACAAACTACTATATATAAAATAGATAAACAATAAAGTCTTACTGTATAGCACAGGAAACTGTATTCAATATCTTATAATAAACCATAATGGAAAAGGAAAAAAAAAAGACTGTCTTTATCTCAACCAACTATGTATAGACAGAAATCTCATGCTCCAATTAGGAACTGCATTTTTAGAAGAGTTACACTTTTGACTATCAGGATTTTCAAGGTAGCTCCATCTTTCTCCCCACGCAGCAGTGCCATATTAAGACAGAAGTCATTGTGTAGCCTTATGCTTTTATACTTCTTCTGGCATTGTTACAGTGTTCCATCAAAGATGTAGTAACAAGGGTGTGTCCACTCTTTGGTGCTGTGGGCCAAGAACCATGACTGTTAGTCATGATCAGAAAGCTCGTCAGTCCACTTGATGATCCCATAACAAACACTGCTGATCTTTTACATTGTTTACCTGTATTTTCTGCTTTGATGTTAATGCTGATTAGTAATCTTCCAAGTATAAAAATTGCAGTATTTTTTCATTTCGTCATTATAAAGGCAATATGAAAAAGTATTTTTATCTCTTCTATATGAAAAGCTTGCCACGTTCATCTAGAAGTTATTGGGAAACTGTTTGCCATAGTCCAGTTTTCCTGGATGCCGTCCTGGCTTCATTTCTTGGTCTTCTATAATATCAAGTAGTAGTTTTATTTTTTCTGGATTTTCCAATTGTAAAATTGTTACAGCAGGCTCTGTAAGGTATGTTATGAATATTAGAAGACTCAGTGTTTTTATTTACGTTTTTTTTTTACTAGATTGCTTAATATAATAATTTCCTAAATACTCTGTACTGTTGATGCAGTTTGAAATTTCCTATGTCTATCTTCATTTAATTACCATATTAAATTTTAAAAATAATTTTGTAGGTCTGATGTGGCTATATAGTCATGCATCCTTCACGATACATTTGAATGAAAAGTACTCTGAGTTGCAAAAATTGAATCAGGAATGAAGACATGTTTTAAAATAATTTAACTTAACTCTCTACAGATGGCCCCTCCTTAAAAGAAACAACAGGACCCAGTAGACAGATTTTACAAGGTATGACAAGCAATTTGTATATTTCTCAGTTTTATGAAACTGTTTTCGTAGTTTTGAGCTATCTGAAGTTTTCCTTTAAGAAAAATTTTTAACACAGTATTTGTGTTTAAAATGTTAGCCTTCCTAGTCGATTTTTTAATATATACTATTAGGTATATTAGCAGATGTTCTTTTAACTGTCACTAGGCTGTTTTCTCAGATTTAATAAGAAGATTAAAGTATTCAGAAACGATACTGCTTAAATCTAAATAAATACTCATGCCAGTGACTCTAGTAACACCGTAATATTTAGCAATAACTATATTAGTAATAAATAATAGTATGATTGCCTTTGTAGAATTATTAAATAACTTTTCCAAGAATAACATTCAACATGTATTTATGTTGTGGAAAAATTTAATGCTAAAAATGTAATGCATCCAAACTCAAATAATGTACAGAGCTAAGAGTGAATCCTAATGTAAACTGTGAACTTGGGTCATAATGATGTGTCAGTTGTAACAAATGTACTACTCTGGTGGGGGAGGTTGACAATGAGGGAGATTATGCCTGAATTGGAACAGTGGGCATAAGGGAAATCTCTATCTTCCACTTAGTTTTGCTGTGAACCTAAAACTGCTCTCAAAAATAAAGTCTATTATATTTAAAAAAAAAATGCAAAGGGAGATCTTTCTCATATCCATAGGCATCAAATGATGACACCTAAAGAGGACTTACATATTATGTAAAATGATATATTACAGAATTTTACAAGCTAGAGAAAATCAGTCTTGTCTATGAACTATGGTAGTTTCTTTTTTGGGATGTGAACCAACCTTTGGCTCTGGATTTCCATATAAACTTCACTGTCACAGTTCCTAATTTGCAGCTCCCCATTTTCCTGCCTTTATTAACTTTTGACTGCAGTCTGACTTTCTCACTAGCTTGTGATCCAACTTCAACTGTACTTATTTTTATTTTCTCCTCTATTCTTTGATATAGTTCTTGCTTTTTATTTTTTCACTGTGAATATGTTCCTCCATACTGAAGAGCTTATTTCAGGAGGCTTAAATGTGTCTTGTAGTGACTAGTTTTCCATTTGTGAAATACACAGAATTGTTTTAGGACAGCATTTGCTGAAATAGCTTGTAATCATGCATATGTAATGCATCTGTATCCAGTGCTACAAATTTAGCCTTGATAATAAGAATTTAGTTTTAGTCTTGGAAATCATCACAAGTTGAGGGAAGGGAGGTCAGATTTGCATTCCTAATTATCTTTTATACAAGCTGTTGTGAAAATTAGCTTGTATTTTCAGAGTATCCATTAATTTATGGTGGCTGAAGCAGCCCAGTAGAAAGCTGAAGGTTAGGATAACTTCTAGGTACTAAAACTTTTCCATATAGATACTCACATGAAAAACTGACTTCACTGAATTTTTCAGTTATTTGCTGCATTTTCAATATGACCCCTGGCTTTGTAGGTTCTTGGGCAGTTAAAATATCAGTATCCTACCAAGTCTTTTAAGGGTTTTAATTTTTATATAAGTTAAACATGTTAGTTTAGATTTCTCTCTGTAGTGATTTTCTTCTTGAAAGAGTTACTGGAAAGTAAGAAGGGCTTAGTTAGTTAATGACATTTGCTAGTAAAGCCAGTTTTCAGGTCAGCAAATAAGATGTAGCCAGGGACTTGCCAGTCAAAGGAAAATCAAGAACCTTTGTTCTTTTCTTTTTCCTTTTCAGTGTTTAGAGCTGCTTTCAATTCTGGTCCTACCAAAACATTGATTAAAGAATGTATTAAAATTTAAAATCACATATCACTTAAGAGTTTTGAAGGTTAGGGACCCTCAATCCACTTCCATGTGTATCTTCCTCCAGTTTTAATTTTAAAACTTAAAGTGGTCCCAAAATTTATTAACCTATTTAATTCTTTGTTATATGAAACACCATAGAGAAATAGAATATTTTTTTCATAAGTGTGCTTGTAACATATTTTTTGTTACAGAAAAAAGAGCTGTTAACTTTTTGAAGAGTTGTTGTAAAGGTCAATGCTGTGTACAAATGAAAAAGCATATTAGGTACTGAGGAATCAGTTACATTTGGTATTAATACATGATATAAAATTCCACATTAGCAGATTGATTGAAGCATATTTTCTTAGAGTGTGTTAAGATTCAATTCAGGTGTATTAAGATTCAATTAACAACTTGTTAATAGTCCATTTTTAAATTATTAGAAAGTGTTTTCAAGTTTAAATAAATCTGTTTTATACCTAAAACATAATTGGGTTACCTTTAATTGCTTATTGAATAATAAAAAAGAAAAATAAGTATTTCTAAAGTAGACACATGGTTTCACACATCAGATATTTGTTTTCAGATAGAGTAGTTGATGCTGTTGAAGAATGTTCTATTTCTAGCAACATGTGGTTGAGGTTTGTTTAAGATACAGTGTTTTGCTATACAGTAAATTTTACCTGTTACAGATCTAAATGTTGAATAATTTGTCTTAGTTAAAATTTTTTTAAATAATGTATACTAAACTTAATTTTTGACATTTTTTTAATGGTTTTCCAGTCAAGTATCAATTATTAAATGTTAATATATCTAGGTTCTTGGGCAGAGTATCAGTATCCTACTAATGTAATATTTAATTATTAAAAGTTCAAAATATATTTACGTCCACTTTAAAATATTCAAATCTCTACTTTCTTTCATATCAGGTTTGAGTTTAGTGTGTAACTTTAGGTAACAATACCTTCAGGATAATTACCAGGATTAGCAGTATGGTCCTTAGGAAATTCTAGTCTCAAATGGTAATAATTTTAATTACCAGCAGAGGGCTCTGTGTGTACATATATTTGTAGTTATAAACAATGTTTTCTTGACTGATTCTTTCAGCCTAATGCAGTTTTCTTCTAACAAAGTATTAATTAACTTCTGGACTCTTAACCAGAGACGAATGTGCACAAAAAATTTTTTAAATCAGTTATTTCTCTACTTCTTCATTTATATTATAGCAAAATACTAAGGACCATTAAGAGCAAGCATAACTTAATGAGTCAAATATTTTAACCCCTGCTGTTTTTTAAAAGGAAAGATTATTTCAATTCCCAAAGGTACTATCAATATTACTTCTTTACTAAACAGTGAATCTGCATTCTTACTGATTTTCAAATTGCTAGTTTTTTATATATAAAATCAAGAATATAGTTTTAAGAAATATTTGCATTTTCAGTTGATCAGAAAATGTTATTTTGATTTTCATTATGTTTTATTTCTAGGTGTATTTTTACACATTCTAGCAGATACACTTGGGAGTATCGGTGTAATTGTCTCTGCCATCATGATGCAGAATTTTGGTCTAATGATAGCAGATCCTATTTGTTCAATCCTGATAGCCATGCTCATAGTTTTAAGGTAAGTGTTGGTATGTTACTTTCAGGTATTAAAATGAGAGGTGATAAATATACTACTTAAATTACAGATCTAAATTATTATTATGTTGGGGGTTTTTTGGTCTTTAACAAATTTCTACATAGATTATTTCTCTTTTCATCTTACTGTTTTTTCTGTGTTTACCTAGGGTTTGATATTTCTTTTTGGTGTTTAGTAATTGATCTTCTGTAAATCAAATCAGTAGTAATTTTCTTAAATCCAACACTATATCTGTAGAGTAGAACATTAGAAATATAAAATGTATTAATGTTAGAATATTATTCCTTTGACATCTGTCTTTTGCGCTATCAAATGCAAAAGAATATTAAAATCTCTTCTAGAACAATTTTTAATTTATAAAGTTATATTATCATTGCAGAAGTCTTATAAAATTGCTTACTGAAGTATATTTATGTCCTTCTCCCTATCTAGATTATAAATTCTTGAGGAAGAATCTATCTTTTAGCTCTTTGGCTCTCTGTTGCCTGTCATAGTACCAATGTGTATGTAAAAGTGTGTGTGAGTGTGTATAAATTCTCAATAAATATTTTCTGAATTAGTGTATGGTTACTATCTCTTAAATTTCTGTCAAGTTATTTTATTATTATTTTAATTTTTATCAGAATAATGGAACATTATGTGCCTTTATTTCACAATCTGAATTATTCATATAGATATGTCTTGACTGGACTGTTTTTGTCTAATTTATCCATATGATTTTACTGTTAGTAAAGCTATCTTTGTAATGATAAAAGAGCTATTAGAGGGCAGACTGTGATGATTTTTATAGCTTGCAGTTGAATAGAATAGACTTTAAAAATTACAATGAAATTATAATCTTATAAATTAGTCATAAACGTAGGTTTTCAAGTTTTTGCTTAAAAAATAGGATACAGTATACATTTTAAACATGCAGATTATTTTAAATTTTTCTTTAAATTATTTGTACTAGGAATCAGCTCTGCTATGTAAAAATCTTTTATAAAACTCAGAATCTCCTTTCTTCATCTTTGGAAATCTTACATATTTCCTTGAAAGTTCAGCTTGGATTCACATTTTCTATGAAACTTAACTCCTGATAGATTTGGTAACTTACATCTGTACCTCTTTATTTGCATGTTCAGTGTTTATTTTATTTTGTTATTTGCATGTTATAATTTGTGGCTGCTTCTAATACTTCTTAGAGTAGGATCTTAATCTTTATTTTCCTTTGTCTCCACTCATATTATCCTAATTCTCCTATCATTTGTTGCTTGGAAGAGATTGACCTTTCTGTCTCCCTCTAATTTCTTTTCCACATTGTGACCAAAGTGATCTTTCTTTAATGAAGATTATGGTACATGGAAGAATAATCTTGCTTTAAATCCTGCCATGGCTTTCTTGCCCTCAGGATAAAGTCTGAATTCCTCAGTAGGCCTTCACATTGGTACCCATTTATCTCTTCAGTCTTTCTCTCACCCTGTCTCAATTTCTGTTCTGCTCTCCAGCCACAGTAAATAACTCAGTTCCCTGAAAACATGTTATGAGCTTTCTGGATTCTGAGCTTTGCTCTTGTTTCCTCTCTCCAAAATAAAATACTCTTACACTGAGTGTCCTTCTCCTTTCCCCTTCACCCCCACAAGTACTAGATAACAATTCTCATCCTTGAGATTAGATTTCAGTTTAAATGGCACTTCCTTGAGGAAGCATTTCCTGATCGTCTACCTCCCAGGAGGGGTTAAGTATACCTGTAGCACCGCCTGCTACTCCTCTTGTGGCATTTACTAACTATGTTGAAATAGCCTGTCTTATTGTCTTCCTTAAGCTCCATAAGGGCAAACTTTTTTCATTGTTGTAAAGTCAGCACCTAACTCTGCCAGGCAAAAGTTGGTACATTTTCGATTTGAATCAAAATAAATTCGTGTTTTTTCAGCCTCAGAGAATTATTTTCTCTAATCCTAAATCGGGAATTCTTACTTAGTTCTAGTCCCATTCACTTGTTCCACAAATATGAATAAATAAATAAACACACACACAGAGGACAAGAGAACTTTTTTTTTTCTGAAATATAACACATTAAAAAGCTACACAAATTATTTTCAGCAAATATTTATTAAGTAGACCCTCTCACCAGGGTGGTGAAAGGACAAGATAACTTACTGTTTTGATCTTACATTATAGTAAAAGAGAGAGACACAAACAAATTAATCAATAAACCACTCAAGTATCTAGCAGTTAATTGTGCAGAGAGTTAAGATGGGATGTTAGTGACTGCGGTGCCATTTTAGATTGAGTCATAAGAGAAGACTTCTGAAGAGGGAGGATTTAAATTGAGATCAGAGTGTTGAAGAGAGCATTCTAGTCTAAGGAACAGCTAGTATAAAAGCCCTGTAGTGGAAAGAACATTAGCACTGAAAGTTGGTCATTATGGCAGAAGTATAGGGAGTAAGGGGAGAGTGCTTTGAAATAAAGCCGGGGGGATAGGCCTGGGAAAATTAGCCAGGGTTAGGAGTTTGGATTTTATTTTAGGTGGAGGAGGAAACCATAGGGGGTGACATTATTTGATTTGTATCATTAAAAATAATTTTGGCTGCTTTGTAGTTAATAAGATTAAAAGGGGGTAAGAGGGCACACAGGCAGACCAACTAGAAAGCTATTAAAGTGGACCAAATAAGAGGCCAGGGTCCCTTGGTCTAAGGTACTATAATAATCTAGGAGGTAGAAAGACGTAGCTAAAGTTAGAAAATGCTTTGGGCCTAGAATTAATAAGATTTGCTCCTAGATATGAATGTTTAGGTGAAGGGTTGAGTGAAAGGGGGGAAATTAAGGATAATTCCTAGAGTTTTTACATGAGCAACTGAGTGAATGAAGGTTCCTGTACTGAAAGAGGGAAGACTAGGGGAAGAGTTGTTTTATCTGATTCAAAGGGCATTGCTGATCAGAAGTTCTGTTTTGGTTGTTGCCAGGTTTGAGGTCTCTCATTAGACATTTATATGGTGATCTCAAGTAGGTGGTGCAAGTACAAGTACAGAAATCTTGGGAGCACTCAGCTGAATATAAAGGATTGGAAATAGTTCACATATAGATTTAAAGTCATGGAGTAGCATTTATCTGTCATGAATTCCACAATTCCTACCCCTTCCATTTTCCTGGAAAGCAACCCTCTTTTCTGCTGAACCCAATTTAGCTAAAGGGAATAATGCTTCAGGCAGCCACAACCAACTACAGTTGGCTTTCAAGATAAACCTATAAAACTTAGGTGTTATCCTTGTCTAAGTCCTACTGACCTGTTTATAAAACTTTTTCTCAGTAGTTTACATAAATATATATTCTCAAATTCATATAATTTGATTCTTTTTCATTTTTGTTAAGCTTAACATTTTTACTTGTTCTTTTCCTTTGTTCTCATATCAAAAGTAATACATGTTGATTGTAAAAAACTCAAACATTATTGAAATGTGCAACTTGTCTATTGAAATGTCCTTTCAATCCCACCACTTGGAGATAAAGCAGAAAACTTTAACGAATCTTTAAATTGTTTAACAAATGTTTTAGTGCCCACTCTGTGTTAGTCAGTAAACAATATAGCAAATACCCTACCTTCATGGAGCTTATATTCTAATAGGGGTTATAGTCAATAAAGCAGATGGACATGCATATAGATAATGTATGTCATATAGTGATAAATGCTATGAAGTAGGGGAAGGGGCTGTATTTTAGAAGGGCTTGGAAAGTCCTCTGCATCGTTTGAGGAATGACAAGAGGGGAGTGCAGTGAGTAGGGCAGAGAGGTGGCAGGTATATGTATCTAGAATTTGGGGAAGGGGTTGAGGTGAAAGATAGAAATTTGGGTGTCATCAAGCTGCATGGTATTTAAAGCCATGAGATTGGATGAGTTTGCCCAGAGAATGAGCACTGATAGAGAGAAGTGGCTGGAGGACTGAACCCTAGGGGAGGTGGGGAACAGAGGCAACTCCAGCAGAGGAGAGGAAAGCGGAGTGGCCAGCGAGGAGCGAGGAGACACATGGGCGTGCCTTGTTTTAGGAGCCGTGTAAAGCAAGTGTTTTAAACAAGAAGGAATAATTAAGCCTATTAAATGCTTTTGGGCTGATAATTGGTAACTTAGATAACATGCCCAGAGGAGTGATGAGAATGAAAGCCTGATCAGAGTAGCTTCAAGAGAGAATGGGAGGGGAGGAAATGGAAGTAACTGTAGTCAACTCCTTTTCAAGGCCCTTTGCTGTAAAGGGGAGCAGTGACTGCTGGCGACACTGAGGGCTCACTTTGAGGTTTGTGGTCATGAATTTAAAGTGAAAGCAACCAGCACAGTTGTGTTTTTTTTTCTTTTTCTTTTTTTCTAGTCTTGTTCAGCTACTTGGTAAAAGGTATGGAATAGGCAGAGAGCTGGATTTAAAAGGTCTGAGGTTTTGTTGGGTGAGTGTTTTGTTGGGTGAGTGTTGGGTGGTGTTAGTGTCCCATGTCTATAATCCCTGCCTTGCTCCTTTCTCACTGGCAGAGTGAGAAAGGAGCAAGGCAGGGATTTTAGACATAGGAAACTAAGATTTAAAGGTAATAATAGATTCTGAAAATGAAAATGATGGGAGTGGATTGGATTGGAATTCTGGGAAAAGTGTTAAAGATGGATTGGGGGAAGAAATCAGAAGTAGGAAGTTTTATTGAGATGCTTGAAATTGAGATCTTAAGGTCTAAGTTCTGATCATAGGGGTGGATCCAGGAAAAGAGCATCATGAATGTTGGATGGATTGTTCACGTGGATATTTCAATTAAGAGTAATGAAAAACGTAGAGATGGAAAGAGAATAAGCCTGTTGCTAAACTATTCAGTGACTGAAGGGGAGCTATCAAGAATTGTATCACTAGTAATTAGGGTGGGTAGAAGGTGGCATAATCTGATGGCATGGGCCTTAAAGGAGCTGTGTTGGGGAGAAGTAGGAACAGTAGTAGTGATAAGTGAGGAGGACATTTACCTCCCGGTAAGTCCCAGTAGTACAGGGACTGTGGGAGAGAAAGTGCTGTAAGGAAAAGTGTCCTCAGGTGATAGCCAGTTTTCAGGTAGAGCATGAAATGCTGTTGCTATTTAGAGGGGAGGCTGAAGATTTAGTGAAAATTACATATTTAAAAGTAGTTTTTTAAAATTATGGAAATAGTTATGTTGATAAAGAAACTTGGTAAAATATAAAAAGAATAAGGAAAAAAATTACCCATAGTTCCACCAGCCAAGAGAGCTATGTTAATATTTTTATGGGTTTGGCTTTTTTATTCTGAGTCTCTTTATATATATATATATGTATGTATATATATATATATATATATATATATATATATAAAAATATAGTATTTTTGTCTGTATCATGTATACAAGATTATATTCTGAGTAAGAAAAATTTTTTAGCTTTTTCTGATAATAAATATGTAGTCATTATAGAAAACTTGGGAAATGATGAAAATATAAAGAAGTCAAGAAAGATCAGTCGGGATCACAACACTCAGGGGTCACGTTATCACTTTAACAGTATTTCTTTAGTCATTTTTAGGCCTTTTCTTTTTTTCCATTATTGAGTTTCTACTACATGTGCTGATTTATTAAGTTTGGTCAGTAGTAGAGCATTCGCAGGTTCTAGATGAAAGATAATAGTACAGTTATTGTTTTAAGTCAATAAAGTTTTGGGATGATTTATTAGGTAGCAAGGTCTTAATTCAGTGACAATAAATGACAAGATACAGGACAATGCATAAGTATGAGTCATTATTGTAAACAGTCCATATCTGAAGTATATATTTCTCTTTACATATAGGATGGAGGGAAAAAAATATATATATATATCCCTAAATGTTAATTGGATCTCTCTGGGTGATGTAATTTTAAAATTCTGCTTCTTTCCTAATTTTTCTAAAGTAAATCAATAATTGTGACTTTGCCTTTTAAAAGCATATATATATATATATTTAATGGCAGGCAGTAAAAACCAAGGTAGCTCCAAAGTACAAAATTAAGACATTCCAGTTCAGTCTGTTTTTCTGTTAAGAAAGCAAACTTATTTTACTTAAATATTTACATGATAATGAAATATTTGCAAGCAGATAACTTTGAGACACTTCTCAAATTGTTTAAGAGTTTGTCTAATTAGTCAAAACTAATTTTAGGAAGTAGATTAAAATTTTTAAGCACTCAACAAAATGGAGTATTAGAGAAGTAATTTTCCTTACTGTTAATTTTTTCATATATTCTCAATTCACTAAAAACAAGAGAAATAATGGTACTCTTTATATATTCTCTAGATCTAAATGTTCCTCAATTGAGAATGTGCCATGAAATAGACATCTGTCCCTTCTAGGCTGCCCAGTGTTGCAGTATCACTTTCAAGTGAAAGTGATTTCCTAGAAAAAGACATTTTTTCTCTAAACATTTCCTAACGCGCAAAGGGTAATTTAAACTTCTGTGTGAAACTCGGTTGTACTGTGATGGATTTTTTTTTTTTCCCAGTGAAAAGCAGGAGATTGAGTATAAGAGCAAGAGTATATATAATCTTTTATCATCTGAAAATATAGGAGATTTCAGTGTGATTTCACTTTCCCCCCCTTAGTAAGTTGAATTGGAATGGAAAGTGGGTTCATAACTTAGAGAACAGAAATCTGAACAATTAGTTGTAGCTTTGAATTGCACTGTGATTTAAAAGCTACATAAATCTGTAGCTTGATTTTTGATTCACTTAAATAAAAAGGGTACCTGTGCATGATGGGAAAAAATACATAAACAGGATGCAGAAAAAAGCTTTGTTACTGGTGTGGTATTTCTGAAGCCTTTTTTTTTTTCTTTAATCAGTTTTCTGCAACTCAAAAGATACTATCTTGTGCTGCTCTGTGACTTTCACTAATCATTTGTAAATACAAAGAAAACTTTTCTTAAAAAAAGAAATTGTCTTTTTGTTAGGGGCAAAAGTATTTCAAATAATATATTTATTTATTATCATATAGAAGGAAAAAATAGCCCAACTTTTAGAAGCAAACCAAGGTACAGGCTTTAGAAATAACAGGTAGTGGTCATAAGCTGCAGTATGAAATGGAAAGAATATACAGTAATGAAACAAAATTTATAAAGTTGAAATTCTAAATGATTATCTAGATGGTTATCATTGTTCAAGAATACAGGATTTGGATCAGATACTGATTTTGATAAACCTTGTTGATTTTGTGGTTAAATAGATAATTATTTGTAGCCTATATTAAGTCAAAAAAGCATTTTTTTAAACAAGTAATATGCTACCATATCTTCAAATAGTTGTATATATATGAGAAATTACAGATTTTTTTTTTCGAGAATGGTTTTGGGTGTTGCCTAACAATTTCCTTTGCGGTTTGTCTTTCAAGTGGTTATAATTTGTGTACTATACTTTTGGGACTAAGATAAAGATAAACAGTTTCCCAAGATTTTAACTTGCTGTTTATACTCATATTGTAAAATCAAACGTATGGGAATATTATTGTATGGTAATTGTATTTTTTAATCACATGTAAAACCATCATAGTTAGTAAGAGCATTTATAAATACTGAATAGTCTAACAGCTTTTCTCAGCCAGCATTCTGGGAGAGAATACCCTAATGCCGTAAAGTATCCATTTGTATGCAGTTATTAACTTCACCTCTGCATCTAGAAAAGTACTGGTTATGTACTATTCTTGCGGACATTGAGAAATAGTCACTGAAATCATTTTGTGTTCAATGGTTCAGAAGAGGGATCCCAATTAAGAAAGGCTGGCAGACAGTCTTAGAAATATTAAAAGGAACAGAGCAAGTGTGGTAATGTATTAGTGATCATAAGCCAATAACATTAGATAAGAGAAAGTATTTGAGACTTAAAAATTGGAAAGAAGAGATTATTCTTTTATGTAAAATATATGACTATATTTCTTTAAACCCTCTAAGACTCAATGGAAAAACTACGACAAACAGGTAATTTAGTAAAGTTACAGATGCAAAACTAATGTATAAAATTAGTACCCTTTATATATAAGCAAAATCCAGTTGAATGTTACAATTAAAGAGAAGACACCTTTTCAGTAGCAATAACAAAGACAATCTAGAGATACAATGTGTAAAACTTGTAGGAGAAAAGATTTAAACACTTCTGAAAAACAAAAGTAGACTTGAACAGAGCCTTTTTTGGGTCAATTATGGTGTTTTTAAAGAATCAACATTATAAACATGTTAACTCTTATTTATAAATTTTAAACTATTCTAACAAAAATACCAACAGGTTTTTTTTTCTAGAGAGGAGGTAATAAAAGTTGAATTTAAAGTTTATAAGGAAAAACGAAGAAGCAGGAGGAATAGCCAAGAAAACCTTGAAAAAGAAGATGTAAAGTGTAAAGCCTTCACAGTTTTTTTTTTTTTTTAAATATTTATTTATTTGGCTGCACTGGGTCTTAGTTGTGGCACATGGATCTTTGTTGCCATGTGCGGAATCTTCCTTTTGGCATGCAGGATCTTTAGTTGCAACATGCGGGATCTAGTTCCCTGACCAGGGATCGAACCCAGGCCCCCTGCATTAGGAGCATGGAGGCTTAACCGCTGGACCACCAGGGAAGCCCCAAGCCTTTACAATTAAAATAGTGAGATGCCTAAAAAAGCAAACAGACTAATGGAGCAGATTAGAAATTCCAGAAATAGATTTATATGCAAATAGAAATTTTATAGGGATAAAGGCAGCATTTTGAGTCAGTGGGGCAAAGATGAGCTTTCTACTAACTGGATAACCAACCATGTGGAGAAAGATAAATTTGGAACTGTACCTCATACTGTTACCTGGATAAATTCTAAATGGATTGGAGCTCTAAAAGTAAAACTCGAACCCATGCTAATACTAGAAAAAAAGCATGTCTGAATTATTTTTACAACATGGGAATATTAGGGGAACAGCTATGGCTCAAAACCTAGAATCAGTGAGAGAAAAGATTGATGAATTAAGTTACATTAAAAAAAAAAAAACTTTGTCATAGAAAAAAAGAGCACCATAAGGGAAGTCAAAATGCATAATCAATTGGGATAAATATTTGCCACTTAGATCATAAAGGGCTAACCTCCCTAATATAGAGAGCACTCTTAAAAATAAAAATTAAATTAAAAGCCTGATAGAAAAATGGGCAAAAGTATAAGGTCATTTAGTTCAAAGGAAAAGAAATACAGATGACTTTTAAACATGTAAAAGTTGTTAAGCCTCACTTATAAAAAAGAAATGCAAATTAAAACTATATTGTAGCTCCACTTCTCACCAATCAGGTGGATAAATATCCAAAAATTTGCATAATCTTTTGGCAAGGCTATAGGTAAAATAAGTACTCTCATACATTGCTGATAGAAATGAGAGTGGTACTGTCTCTGTGGAGAGAACTTTGACAAACATCTAGCATAATTAAATGTATGTTTACCTTTGATTAAGTAGTTCCACTTCTAGGAATGTATCCTAAAGATAAATTGGCAAAAATACATAAAGATATATTTTAAGGCCATTCTTTGTGGTTTTATGTGTTTGTGCCAAAGATTGGAAAGAACACATATGTACATCAGTAAGAGACTTCTATGTATCCCTAAAAATAAAGAATAAAGGGAGACAGGAAGTATAATCAGCAAGATGGCATAATAGGAAGCCCTAGACTCTCTTTCCTCCATGGAGACAGATTTAACACAACAAACTGACAAAATACCTCTGTGAGAAATCCAGAAACTAGTTAAAAGTTTCCTGCACACCAGGCTAATGGAAAGCCAACCACATGGAAGCTTGACAGGAAATTCATGACACTCCCCACTTTCTCTCCTCATAACCACTCCCACCACCCAAGCCTGCACATGGTGGACTGTTTGGGAGGAAACCTCCAATTCCCATATTCCTGCGGGGGGAAAGAAGTTTAACATTAACTGACTTTTAGGGTGGTGCTGCCTGAGAGATTTGTCTTGCTTGTATCCAAGCACTGACAAAAATCGGTGCCTTGGTTGGGCATCCCTGGGAACAGACGTCAGTTGTGCATTACAGTCTGCAGTATCACAGACAGACACTAGGTGGAACTCCAGGACTGTGATTTACTACAGCTCCAGGAGGCAGCAGTATTGCAGATAAACACCAGGAGGAGCTCTTGAATAGGAGCCAGCATCCTTTTTCAAATAGGAGGTTACATGCGCAAGCTCAGAGAGGGCATGTACCAGAAAAGACTTGAGAGGTCTCCTGAATCTCCAGCCAGGCTATATAGAGTAAGTCCTCCCTGCATGAAACCAGACCACAAAATCTGGAAAGTTGACTGATTCTTAAGGTGCTGAAATCCCAACAATGAAAAATAAGACATACAAAGAAACAGCCAACCATGGAAACAATTAGATATCCAGAAACCAAACCTGAAAAAAGGTGACATATGAATTGCCAGGTGAAGAATTCAAAATTACCATCATAAAGATGCCCAATTAATTAAAAGAAAGCACAGGTAGACACTAAACAAAATCAGGAAAATGGTGCATGAGCAAAATGGGAATATCATCAAAGAGATAGAAACTGTGGAGAAGAGCCAAACAAAAGAACAACAATAACTGAATTGAAAATTTCACTGGAGGGCCTCAACAGCAGATTTGACCAGGCAGAAGAAAGAATCAGTGAGATTGAAGGCAGGACTTAACAAAAATTATTGAGGCAGAGGAGTAAAAAAAAAGAAGAAAAAAAATGAGGAGAGCCTGAGGGATTTATGGACAAGCAGAACAACAAATGCATTATGGGAGTCTCAGAAAGTAAAGAAAGAGAGAAAGGTGCAGAATACCTAGCTAAAGAAACTTTCCCAAATCTAAGAAGAAAAACAGATACACAAATTCAAGAAATGTAAAGAACTTCAACTTGGATAAATATAATATAAAGAAACCTACACTGAGGCACATCATAATCAAGCTGTCAAAAGTTACATATAATGTGAGAATCTTGAAAGCAGCAAAAGAAGAGCAACTTGTCACATGCAGTGATAACCACAAGGGAAATATTAATAGAATATACACAAAGGGGAAATGAGAAGGGAACCAGAACATGTCACTACAAAAAATCAATGAAACACAAATGAAGAAGTAAAAGAGGGAAAAAAGGTGAAAGAGAGATGAAAAAACTACAAGATAGACAGAAAACTGAACAAAATGGTAATAGTAAGTCCTTCCATGCCAGTAATTATATGTAAAGGGATTAAACATACCATTTCAAAAACATTGACTGGCTGAATGGATTTTAAGAAAAAAAGAGTCATCTTTATTCTGCCTACAAGATATTCATTTTAGCTATAAGGACTCACATAGACTAAAAGTGAAAGGGTAGCAAAAGATACTTCGTACAAACAGGAACCTGAAGAGAGCAGTGGTAGCCATACTTAGCCAAAATAGACAACAAAAACTGTCACAAGAGACAAAGAAGAAACATTGTAAGGATAAAAGGGTCAATTCACCAGGAAGATATAACAATTGTAAATACATATGCTGCTAACATGAGAGCACCCAAATATATAAAGCAAACATTGACAAAAAGGGAGAAATAGACAGCAACATAGTAATAGTAGGAGACTTCAGTACCTTAGAGGAACTAGGAAATCAACCAGTCATTCATTAGAGACTCAATAGGGAAAGAGAAGACTTGAACACTATAGACCAGTTGGGCCTAACAGGTTGTTGTTGAGCCTGACCCAACTACAGCAGAATACACATCCTTCTCAAGCGCACATGGAACATTCTCCCAGAAAGAAGATATGTCATGTCACAAAAGAGGTCCTAACAAAATTTAGAACATTGAAATTATATAAAATATTTTCTCTGACCACAGTGGAATGTAACTAGAAATCAATAGCAGAAGGAAAACTTGAAAATCCAAAAATATGTGGAAATTAAACAACAGGCTCTTTAACAACCAATGGATCAAGGAAGAAATCACAAGAGAATTTAGAAAATATATGGAGACAAATGAAAACAAACAAAAACACAACATACCAAAACATATGGGATTCAGGAAAAGAAGTATAAAGAGGGAAGTTCATAGCTATAAACACATACATTTTTTAAAAAGGAAAGAAAGATCTCAGGTCAACAACCTAACCTTACAACTCAAGGAGCTAGAAAAAGAACAAACTAAACTCGAAGTCAGCAGAAGGAAGGAAATACTAAAGGTTAGAGCAGAGATAAATGAAATAGAGAATAGAAAAACAATAGAAAAAAGTCAACAAAACCTAGAGTTGGTTTTTTGAAAAGATCAACAAAATTGATAAAACTTTGCTAGACCACCTAAGAAAAAAAAGACTCAAATATCTAAAATAGGAAGTGAAATAGGAGATATTACAACTGATATCACAGAAATAAAAAGAACTATAGGGGACTACTATGAACAGTTGTATGCCAACAAATTGGATAACCTAGAAGAAATTGATAAATTTCTAGAAACATACAACCTACCACTGCTGAATCATGAAGAATTTTAAAGATGTGAACAAACCTATTACTAGTGAGGAGATTGAAGCAGTAATCAAAAAACTCTCAACAAAGAAAAGCCCAGGATCAGATGGTTTCACTGGTGAATCTTACCAAAAATTTAAAGAAGTGTTAGTACCAGTTCTTTTCAAACTATTCCAGAGAATTGAAGAGGAGAGGAGAATCCCAAACTCATGAGGCCAGCATTAACTGGATATCAAAACCAGACAAAGACACAACAGGAAAACTATAGACCCAGTATCCCTGATGAGTGTTGATTTAAGAATTCTAAGCAAAACAGTAGCAAACCAAGTTCAATAGCACATTAAAAGCATCATACACCATGACTAGGGGAGATGTATACTTGGAACGTAAGGATGGTTCAACATAATGAAAATCAATCAGTATTATACACGGTATGAACAAAATGAAGGAAGAAAAGATGTGGTCATCTCAAACAATGCAGAAAAGTGACAAAATTCAACACCCTTTCATGATTAAAAACACTAACAAACCAAGACTAGAAGGAAACTACTTCAACATAATAAAAGCCATATGTGAAAAACCCACACCTGGAGAGGAATGAAAACTTTTCCTCCAAGATCAAGAATAAGGCAAGGATGCCCAATTTTCCCACTACTATTTGCCATAGTACTGAAAGTTCTAGCCAGAGCAATCAGACAAGAAAAAGAAAAGGCATACAAATTGGAAAAGAAATATTACAATTATCCCTGTTCACACGTGACATGATCTTATATGTAGAAA
This sequence comes from Delphinus delphis, assembly GCF_949987515.2. NCBI lineage: Eukaryota > Metazoa > Chordata > Mammalia > Artiodactyla > Delphinidae > Delphinus > Delphinus delphis. The sequence goes on from NC_082683.1 coordinate 88,505,604, forward strand.
ATCCTAGATTACACATACACACAAAAACTGTTAGAACTAATAAAAGAATTCAGCAAAGTTGCAGAATACAAAATCAGCACTCAAAACCCAGTTGCATTCTTATATAATAACAATGACCAATCAGAAAAGGAAATTTTAAAAACAATCCCATTTACCATAGCACCAAAAAGGATAAAATACTTAAGAATAAATTCCACCAAGGAGGTGAAACATGTGTACATTGTAAACCATAAAGCATTGCTAAAAGAAATCAAAGAAGATATAAATAAATGGAAAGACATCTCATGCATGGATCAGAAGACTTCAATATTGTTGAAATGTGTATGCTGCCCAAAGTCATCTACAGATTCAGTGCAATCCCTATCAAAATCCTAATGACTTTTTTTTTTCAGAAATAGATTTTTAAAAAATACTAAAACTTGTATGGAATGTGAAGAGACTATGATAGCCAAAACAATCTTAAGAAAGAAGAACAAAGTTGGAGGCCTTACACTCCCTGATTTCAAAACATAACAACAAAGAAACAGTGATTTAGATGGTGTGGTCCTGGCATAAAGACAGATATATAGACCAGTAAACTGAATAAAGAGCCCAGAAGTAAACATTTGCATATATATAGCCAAATGATTTTTGACAGGGGTGCCTGGACTACACAATGGGGATAAAGCAGTCTCCTCAACAAATGGTTTTGAGAAAATGGATATCCACGTGCAAAATAATGAAGTTGGCCCCTTACTTTACACCACATAAAAAAATTAACTCAAAATGGATTAAAGACCTTAAACATATGATCTAAAACTATTAAACTCCTAGACAAAAACTTTTCTCCTAGGAGAAAAGTTTCAGAATATTGGTTTTAGGAATGATTTCTTGGATACTAACCAAAGAAGACAGGCAAAAAAAATAAAAAATAGACAAATTGGACTTTACCAAGCTTAAGAACTTCAGCTCATCAAAAGGAGCAATCAGCAGAGTGAAAAGGCAACCTATGGAATTGGAGCAAATAATTGCAATCATATATATCTTGTAAGATGTTAATATTCAGAATATACAAGGAAAGTCTACAACTCAACAACAACAACAAAATAAACCAATTTAAAAATATGCAAAGGATTTTAATAAATATTTCTCCAAAGAAGATTTACACCTGGCCAATAGGCACGTAAAAAGATGCTCAGTGTTACTAATCACTAGGGAAAAGCAAATCAAAATGACAAGACATCACCTCACACCCATCAGGATGTCTACTATCAAAAGAATAGATAATAAGTGTTGGCAAGGATGTGGAGAATTTGGAGCCTTTATGCACTGTTAATAGGAATGTAAAATGATGCCACCATTATGGAAAGTTAAAAATAGAGTACATATGATCTAGCAATTCCACTTCTGGGTACATGTCCAAAAGAACTCAGAGCAGGATCACAAAAAGATATTCATATATCCATGTTCATTGCAGCATTATTCACAATAGCCAAGAGGTAGAAGTAACCCAGATATCTGTCAACAAATGAATGGATAAAGAAAATGTACATACACACAATGGAATATTATGTAGCCTTTAAAAAGAAGGAAGGTCTGTCACACACTACATTATGGATGAAACTCGGGGACATTATGCTAAGCTAAATAATCCAATCCCAAAGAGCAAATATTGTATGAGTCTACTCATATGAAATATATAAAGTAGTTAAAATTGTGGAAACAAAGTAGAAAGGTGATTGCCAAGGGCTGGGGCAGGAGGGATGGGAATTATAGTGTTTAATGGGTAAAGAGTTTCAGTGTTGCAGTGTGAAAAAGTTCTAGAGATCTTTTGCACAACAATGTTACTTAACACTACTGAACTATATATTTAAAAATGGTTAAGATGATAAATTTAGTGTTACATGTTTTTTACCGTAATAATAATAATAATAAAGAATAAGGAATATCTCTATATGGTAATGTGGCGTTATTTTCAAGATATATTGTTAAGAAAACAAAATAGCACTTGATATGTAGCAAATGATATATAGGAGTATAGCATAAGATAGGCAAAAAGTACCACTATTACCTTTTCCATAAGGAGAAGAGATACACATATAATCTGCATGTTTTCTTATAATTTTGAAAAGAAACACAAAGAATAAACCAAAAACAAATATGATAAATATAGTTACCTCTAGGCAGAGGGAAGGGATTAGAAGTGAGACTTTGAAGTATATTTTAAATATACTTTTGACTTCGGAATCATAGACATTTTTAGCCTTTAAAATAATAAAGTAAAATTTAAAAGGTTGAAAGCATATTAAGTTTTTTCTACTCTTAATTTACTCCTGCCAAAAGAAAAACTATTCGTCCCTTTGATTATTCGTTGTTCATTGTTAATTTGTGTGTAATTAATTTGAAATTCTCCACCACTAGGTATAGTCTGCACTTGCTACTCTGTTCTCTTGCTTATTTTATCCTTTGAAAACATGATTTCTATTCCTACCTCAGTAACTAAATATTTTAATGTAGTCAGCATCCAATGTAGCACTGTAGCAATTAGAAACCTACTTTGAGATATTTAATAAAAATTATACTCTCACAGTGGTATTTTAAGTTTAATTTGGGTAAGCAAATAAGAGTACTTTTTCCTTTGCTTTTCATTTCCTATGTTAGGTTTGCTTCTCAGACATGTGACTTTGGAAGTTATCATTGAGGATGGGTCCAGAACAGAAACTAGGTGTCAGGGGTTTGCTTCTGTTCAACTTTTGACTTTACCAGTCAGCTCTCAGATGGCAGAAAACTTTCATATTGTTATTACTGATCATCTTTTCCAGAGCTTTTAAATTTCTTTTTGCGGTCCAGGCCTCCTATACACTTTGAAGGTCAGCATTTCCTAATGTCAGAATTCTCCTTTGGGTAAAGGTGTTTTGGGAGCACTAGCAAAGCCACCCTGATGACTTAGTTGGAAGGAGTCTTGCAGAGAAGTTAAGAGCATTTACTGTGGAGCAAAACTGCCTGGGTTCAAATCCTGTTTCTACTTTTTATCTGTGTGACCTTGGACAAGCCACTTAGCCTCAATTTTTCATCTTTAAAGTGGCAATGATAGTTGTATCTTCCTCATAATTTGCTATATGTGGATTAAATAGATTAAGATATACCAAGCCTAGAACAGACCTGCCACTTGGCAAGCATTGTGCGTTAATTGCTTAACCTAAAACCAGATAGACACTGTTTAGCTCAGATTCCTAATAGCCTTGTTGAACCTAGGTATTTGATCAGCACTCTGGTCCCACTCCTCTTGGATTTTTCATGCTGATCTTAAGCCCTTTTTGTTCTGAGTTAAAACTTGTGATCACTGAAGTGATTAATAAATATTTCTTGCCCTCTTATCTGGTTTTCCTAAATAAAATCCTGTTTCTTCACTTCTGTACTTTTTAAAATGCAGATTTCCTTAAAGAGCTTCATCTCCTGCCTTTGTCCATCTTAGCCTCGCCACTGCTTTCAGTGAGTTGCAGAGGTAATGGGGAGGTACCTCCAAGTCTCATGATCTTTTCAATACAAACGTTACCATATTTAATAAGAATAAGAAGATTTATTCCAGTCTTCTCTCAAAACTATGTATATCTTGTGGTGCTCTTTGTCCTCGTCTTTTTCTTTTTTTTTTTAATCCTTTCACCTTTTTCTCTGCTTTTCCTTTTTTTAAAAAAATTATTTATTTATTTTTGGCTGCCTTGGGTCTTCGTTGCTGTGCGCGGGCTTTCTCTAGTTGCAGTGAGTGGGGGCTATTCTTCATTGCAGTGCATGGGCTTCTCGTTGTGGTGGCTTCTCTTGTTGCAGAGCACAGGCTCTAGGCACGCAGGCTTCAGTAATTGTGGCACATGGTTTCAGTAGTTGTGGCTCGTGGGCTCTAGAGTGCAAGCTCAGTAGTTGTGGCACACGGGCTTAGTTGCTCCGCGGCATGTAGAATCTTCCCGGACCAGGGCTCGAACCCGTGTCCCCTGCATTGGCAGGTGGATTCTTAACCACTGCGCCACCAGAGAAATCCTCTCTTCTTACTTCTTTTATTCCATTGTTTTTCCCCATTTCCCTCCCTCTTGACAGGGTATTATGAATTTTCATTCATTTTTCTTATTTATTTGCACCTTTGCTCTTCATGGATACATATGTGTCACTTAGTAATTTTTTTTTACTTATATTGTTGGTGTGATTTTAGTTTCTTATTTATGAGAATATTCTTATTCATTATAATAAAGAGCCTTTATTAAGATAACAAATTGCACATCAAGAGCTGGGAATGTTGATTGCTTCTGCCTAAGTGTAATTAATTCTTTCTCACCTATACTTGAATAGAGAATAAGATACTTTTGCTTCTATTTATTGGAGATTCTTTTGGGGAAATGACTAAATTGAGGGGCTCTTTTCTTGTTTTGTTATTTAGCTGTTATTGTGAAGGGTTGAAAGTCATGTCAAACAAGGGATGTTTTACATTTTAATAATCTTCCTCTAGTGTTTGAAATTTTAAAATAGACTATGCATTCAGCAGACATATGTCAAGCACTTATTATATTCCATACACTGTGCTGGGCACTGGGAATTAAAAGAATATAATATGGTCTCTGACTCCAGAGGACTCAATCATGATGAGACTGCAGTGTAGTGCAGAGAGCTTTAGTCTTGGAGTTATCCCACCCAACTCTGCCACTTACCAGTGTGTAACAAAGAACAAGTTGTCTTAATCTCTCTGAGATGGTTTTCTTTTCTGTAAAATGAGGGGGTTGGCCTAAATGATCTCTTACGATCTTGCTTACATCTGTGATTCCAGCATTTTCTGAAAGTTACTTAAGGTTGTTGTGAGGATCAAATTGGAAAAAATTTATTAAATACTTTAAAAACTATTAAGTGTTGTCTAAACAAAGACATTACTATTTACTAACGACATTATTTACTAATGGTTTCAGTCCAAAGACCAAATGCATTAAGTGTTATAACTAAGTTCCAGAAGTTTAAGGAAAAGAGTGACCTTTTCATGACTTTGGCTCTTAGGTTCTAGGGGTATTTTAGGATATCTTACTGTCTCCATTATTGAGTAAAGTAGGTACTCTGTAAATATGCGTTGATTTAAACCATAGGTTTCAGAGACTCAGAATAATTATAAGGCGAACCACAATTCCTGTGGTTCTGGGTTATCTGTTCTGTATTAGGCTCATGAAATTCTGGGTTAATGGGTAATTGTTTTCTACTACGGAATCATTGTATTTGTGTAAATATGACTGCATATTTACAGCTTGTCATAGGACCACCATGTCTGAATGCAGAATACATTGCTTTGGGGGGCCAATTTTCTTTGTTTTTTTGGTCCACTAAACATTTTCGAGTATATGATATATACTAGACCTTCAAATTTATGGGTTCTTTTATAAAGTACAGCTGTCTATACACTTGTAGATTATAAGAACCACTGGTAATATGCAGGAGGACTTAAGCCCATTAGCCAATTCAGAAAAGTTGAATCAGTAATTATTTTTTAATTATTATTAATATTTATTCTCAGATCTAAGTAATAGTTTCAACTCTCTGAAATTTTTTATTGTTAATGATTATGATTATCACCAGTCTGTTCTTCAAAAGTTTTCATAATGTATACCCTTTTCTTTGGTTTGGTTTGTTTATAATTATTGCTAGATAATTTTATGTACTGTTGAAATGGTGAGACTCACTAAATATGCTGCTTTTGAAGTAAGATTTAGTATTTTTTCATTTACAAAGTTACTGGCAATAAAGAGTAATAACTGTTGCTTATTTAATCTGCTAACATTTAAGCTTTCATATTAATTTTAAGTGTATGATTGTAAATTTGATTTATCTTCAGGTTTTGAGGAATAAAACTATTACCATGTTTTACTGGTGAACTCATGTACCTAATGACTCATTCTTTTTATATATGCTAGGAAAATGCTATTTCACTGTTAAAGCTAGAATTGAGTTAGTCAACCAGAAGTGAACCTCTAATTGTTTCCAAATGCTTACTTTCTGGGTTTGGATGCAGCTCTAAGTCTTAGCTCAGTCAGGAATTTGCTGAGTTTGTCTTTTTCCCCATATCCTTTCATTATGGCTAGATAGATCCATGCTAAAATCTACTTTATGATTCCCTATTACAATAGTTAATCAGAAAAATATGGGCGTAAGCTCCTGAGCTAAACACAATTTTTAAAAAGCAAAAATAGAGTTTCTACAGGTTTCTTTTACATTTTTATGACCTCTGAGATTGTTATAGGAATTGGCTTTGGTTCTAAATTGCTTATCACCATGTGATTTAGCAAGCACCTTTTTCTCCCCACCCCAGTTTCATAACCTAGTTATATAGCTCCTACATCTGAAATTCTTAACAAGATTTTAAAATTATTATTGGAGAAAATTAGTGTGATGCTTCCATGTGCTTTGGTGAAATGCTTGCTGCTGTTGAATGTAAATATTTTATTAAAATTCTACCTAAGTAGGCAACCATTCCAAATTTTATAGTATAACAAAATCAGTAAGAACCTGTTGGTACACTCTCTATATATTATTTCCTTATACATATCAGTTATATCTTTTATTTAGTTATTTTAAAATAGATGCTTGCTTCTAACGTTAATTTTATTATTAAAATATTTATCTGCATTATGGTTCTTGAATTGTGTTAAAATGAGTGATCTCTAAATTCTCTGTTAATTCTTTTTTTATAAATTTATTTATTTATTTTTGGCTGCGTTGGGTCTTCTTTGCTGCTCGTGGGCTTTCTCCAGTTGCGGCGAGCAGGGGCTACTTTTCGTTGTGGTGTGGTGGCTTCTCTTGTTGAGGAGCATGGGCTCTAGGCGCACAGGCTTCAGTAGTTGTGGCACGTGGGCTCAGTAGTGTGGCTCGCAGGCTCTAGAGCACAGGCTCAGTAGTTGTGGTGCATGGGCTTAGTTGCTCCGCGGCATGTGGGATCTTCCCAGCAGGGCTTGAACCTGTGTCCCCTGTGTTGGCAGGCGGATTCTTAACCACTGTGCCACCAGGGAAGTCCCCTCTGTTAATTCTAATAGTGTGTAATCTGTGATCATGGAACTTCACCAGTTCTAGAATCCTCAAACTAAGGGCCACAGGTGAAAGTAAACTTTAGGAGAAAAAGGGCCATACTAGTTGTTGTTATTGTTGTTGTTCTTACAAGGGAGTAGCAGTCTTTGAGAGGCAACACACGTGGGTTAACACAAAAATTTGAACAAAGGTTTGGATAAATTTGTAGATGGTTATTTTGGGTGACTTATTAAGAGACTGTATTAAGGGAATGTCTTTAATGTTTTAAAGCTGATCTCCTTAAGGATTATTTTAGATTGGACTCAACTCTTTTGTATTAATTGTGTTTTAGATCTTTGCAGGGAAAGCTAGACTAGCCCTAGGTATTCTAAGACAATAAATATTTTAAAAGTTGTTTGCAAGGTGATATTTTACAACTATTGCTTAAGTAATATCATTGCTCATATTTCATGTCTTGTTACAGTAGAGTCCATGTTCTCTTCTATTCCTTTTTCCCCCACTTTATTTTGAAAGTTATACTTTTTATTTTTAAAGGTATGTTTAAAAGTAAGTTGTCAACATACTAATAAAAAAACCGTTCACCAAAAGTTCATGGGAAGTGAAATTGGATACAGGCTTTTAATCTACAGTTGTTTTGAATTCATATGCCTTCCTCCAAATGGTGGGTCCTAAATAAGTGTTTGTTGCCTGATTTCCATTGATCTCTACAGGCTTTTTCAAGAGTTGTGAATTCCTTTGAGGTAAGGCATTGTGTATTATTTATCTTTTTATTTCTGGTGCCTAGCACATGTCTGGCACATGGTAGGCATATAGTAAATGTTGACTTGAACTTTTCAAAATTGAGTTTGGAGTCAAAAGACCTGTTCTTATTATTCTAGCTCTCCCATTCACTAGCTATGTCCTTGGGCAAGTTACTTTGGTGCACTAGGTCTCCATTTCCACAACTCTAGAGTAAGATTCCATCTGATTCGAGAAAATCTGATGCCAAGCAAAGCATGTAGTGCTTAATTATTGCTTATTTGTATTGATTGTGTAATAAAATCCATTTGCAGGATTACCTGATTAGTAATAGATTAAATTCATTTGCAAAGTGTATCTTATTTGATGATGCTGTTGTGCATTGTTGTTGTTGCTGTTTAGAATGTAAAGGCAACTTATATTTTCTTTCATTTCCAAATATATTCTCTCTTCGTATTCCTTGTAGATTGACCTTTCTTTTTCTTATTGAATGAAAATAAATTAAAGATGGAAGAAATTGCCTAGATATTTAATCTACTTCCTTATTCTATAGATGAGAAAACTGATGCTCTGGAATGTTATACTATTTGCCTGAAGCTATTTAATGGCAGAATTAGAACCCCAAGTCTCATGATTTACATTTGAGTGATTTTCCACCTCAGATATCTCCAGATTATTAGGAGTTTCTTGAGATAAAGATTGGAGAAGAAATGATCAAAATAGCTAAATTTAGTGGGCACATGGAAAAACTTTTCTTATTGTCGGGGGGGTGGTGATGTGATGATTTGGGATATTGGGATTGACATATATACACTAATATGTATAAAATAGATAACTAATAAGAACCTGCTATATAAAAAATTTTTTAAAACTTATTCTCAAACAGTTATTCTAGGGGAACCATTTTTGTGCCTCATTTTCTGAGAAGTACAATAAGGAAAGTAGGAAAACATAAAAATTGTGTAAATTAGATATGTAGAAACATTTAGTGACTGATCCTTTCTTTTTCCTGAGAAATGAGGATGGAGAGAGGAAAGAAAAAATGTAATGGTTGAATTATGCCTTATTATTCTACTGTGTTGTTTTTCTTTGCCTTTTTGGTAAATCCAGGGAGTCCTCACCTATTTAATAACAGCACAGTAGATAGAAACAGACACTACTCTTCAGGTTAGATGAAGGAATAACTGATGTTCTTTCACTGTCAAAATACTTAACCCCGATTTCAGTTGCTTTCCACCCATTTTTCCTCCAGTGTTAATATAGGTATCACAGATTTTTTACAGGAGCACAGAGAGGACATTTATACAGTTTGGAGGACAGTTTGGGATCAGGGAATATACCCTAAAAGGGGTGACACTTGAGATTTTAAAGAAGGAATAGAAGCCAGATTACAGGGCAGTTTAGGGACATTCTAGAGAGGTTACAGCATGAGCCAGAGCATGAAAGGAAAAACAGCAGAAAGTGAAGTACAAACATGATTACGTTTTAGAGAGCTTAAAATGTGAAGCAAAAATGATAGGAGGTGAAGCTAGAGGAGGGCAGATCAAAAAATATACCATGTGAAAGAGCTTACACTTAATCCGCTAGGCAGTAGGGAGCTCTTAATGGATTTTTTTTTTTTTAATGGATTTTTTTTAAATGGGGAAGGAAGAGAGTCAGATACTGATTTTAGGTAGTTTAGTCTAATGGCTTTGTAAAGAATGGTTATATTAGTTATCTATGAATGCATAAGAACTTAACACAAAAACCTCGTAGCTGAAATAACACACATTGTTATCTTTGCCTTGGTTCCGGAACCTGAGTGTGGCTAACTGGGCTGTGGCTCAGGGTCTCTAACAAGTTAACAGTCAAGGTGTCAGCCAGCTACAGTCATTCCAGTGCTCATCTGGAGGAGAATCCGCTTCCAAGCTCACTGAAGTGGTTGTTGACAGTATTGAGTTTCTTTTGGGCTGTTGGACTGAGGGTCTCAGTTCCTCTCCAGAAGCATCTCTCAGTTCCTTGCCCTGGGCCTCTCCATAGGACAGCTCATAGCGTGTCAGCTTTGAGCAAGCAAGTGAGAGAGCAAGAGAGGAGGGTGAACAAGATGGAAGCCAGAGTACTTTAATTTAGAATTGACATCTTGTCACTTTTGCCATACTTTACTCATTAGGAGCAAGTCACTAGATCCAGCCCCACACTCGAGGGGAAGGGATTACACGAGAGCATGAACGCTAGGGAGGCAGGGGTCATTGGGATCCATCTTTAAAGCTGCCTATCACAGCAGACTTAAGGAAATAAGACTAGAGGTAACGGGACCATTTAGGAGGCTGTTGTAATAATCCAAGTGAAGTGATATGGAGATTACTGTAGACATATGTAATAGAATGACAGGGAGGGGATGGAGTTTAGAAGTGTTTAGAATGTTAAGTCATGAGAACTTGGCGATTTAGAGCATGAGAGTTTTAAGGGAGAAGAAGCAATTAAAGGTGGCATCCAATTATTCTTGGCTCGTAAATCACTATCTGACTGAAGAATAATTTCATCTGAATGTGACTTAAACTCCTGTCTACATTGAGCTTTTATATTCATTACTGCTATTCTCTCCACACTTTTAGTTTTCTAAGCTTGCCCTTGGTGTTGCTTCCCTGGACACCAGTTTCTAAATATCTCAATATCTCTCAGTATCTGTTTAATTTTCCTATTTGTTTCTCTTCCTGTTTTTACCCTCCCTATCCAAATACTTATCACTGTACACAAAGTATGGAACAGTCTCCTAATTTCTTCCCTGGGGCCTTTCCTTTCTTTAATCTAGATTCTAAAACGTCTAATATCTATGCATTTATCATTCATTTAACCAACAAGTATTTATTGTGGGCCCACTTTGTGACCAGCACTTTACTAGGCCTCCTTGGGAATATAACAGTGAACAAGACAAGCATTGTCCCTGTTCCTTTGTGTCTTCATTAATATCTTCTCTTTCTTTTCTGTCTGTCAGAAGTACTACTAATCTTTTAAGGTACACTTCACCTTCTACCTTCCTTAAAAGGTATATGTTTTGTTTTGTTTTGTTTTTATCTCTGTCTCCTATAGCTATAATCAGGAGGGGTTTTACTCTAGAAATATTGAGATACTACAAGTTTAAAAGAAAGAACTGGCTTAAGCTATTAAGTGTAATGAAGCTATTCTTGACCTTCCCTCTCAGTCTGCTTCAAGCAATAGAGCAGTGCCTCACCCCCTGACTCATTGGACTCCCCCTGGAGAGCTTTTTAAAAACATAGATGCCTCAACTCTCCCTCAGAGGTTCTCATTCAATATGTTAGAAATGACAACAAACAAGACTCTAAGGTGAATTTGATATGTAGCTGGTTTAGAAAACTATTGCATTAGAGTCAGCCTCACCATTACACTATTAATTGCTTTGTGTGCATTTAACCATCCAAGTAGCCTAAAGCCATAATTTCCAAATACTGGTTGAGGACTAATTACATCAGTTCATACAGACCTTGGGGCCCTATCACAAGAGGTGCTGATTCACTAGATCTGTGGTTATATCCAGGCTTCTATTTTTTTTAATAATCAGTGAAGACTGATATATAATCGGGTTGGAAAAACACTGGACAAATGAACTTAATATGCTGTATTAATTTTTTTTGTATTTTCCTTAACAGTATTCTTCAGATAAATGAATGTAAATATTTGACAAACGTTAAGGACCAGTTGGCCATGATATGCTTTATAGATTATCCTTGAAGATTCTAGCCATTTGAAGTCATATTATAAATGATAGTTGAACGACTGCTGTGTTTAAATTTTAGATGCTCCAGTATTATTCAGTGGCGTGTTTATTGTTTCATACATTGATACATTTCATTTAGCTCTTTTACTTTAAAGAATAACTCATTTGTCCCATGAAAAATTTGGAGCAATGGCTGGATTCTTTTTCCTCATATTATTCTGACAAATCTTTGTTATATTCTATTGGTAGGTATATTATTACTTTCTTGCAGGATGGGATTGTCAGAATGTGGCTTTAATAAGTTTGATGTCTTCCTTTTCTATAGTGTTATTCCTCTTTTAAGAGAGTCTGTTGGAATATTAATGCAGCGAACTCCTCCCCTTTTGGAAAATACTCTCCCTCAGTGCTATCAGAGGGTAAGTTTCAAAGCTTCCAAACCATTGGGTTTTGGTTGTTTCCAAGCTGTTAGGGGTTATAACTTTTATAAATATGGGTAGCATGTGTGTATAATTTAGTATTTCTGCCAAGACTGAATGCTGACCATGAATGCCATTTATATGAACCAGAATAAAATCATTGGAAAATATTGAGCTTCACTAAAGAAAATGTGGTAGAAGTTGTCCTCATCTAGAAATCAAGCAGCTCTTTTAAAATATAAATATAAATAGCAGATGATATAAGCATTTCTTCAGCATAGATTTTGTGAGCTCCCCTTTTATGCCATATATTCTTCTAAGGTATTAGGGGTGTAATGGTAAATAAGGTAGTCAGGGTCTATCAAAGAATTTATGGTCTGGTGGGAAAGCACAGGCACTAAACAATAAATAAATAAGAAAATATCAGTGATGATTACTATAATAGAAATAAAACAAAGTCATGTGAGACATGGATGGCTATGTCAGATTTATCCAGGAAGGATATTCAAGGAAATTGAAATCTTGTTGACAAGAAGGAGCCAGACATGAACATCTTGGAGAAGAGTGTTCCAAGCAAAGGAAAATGCTAATGTGAAAAGTTCTATGACTGGAACTAATTTAGTGTGTTTGAAAAACAGGAAAAAAAAAAGCCATTGTGGCTGAAGCATAATAAAGGGAAGAGTGGCTGGAAAGGCTGGGGAGAATGGCAGAGACAGATCATATAGAGGTTTTGGTCTTACTAGGAGGTTTAGATTTAATTCTATTCACTGGGAAGCATTAGTAAGCTTTTAGGCAGATAGGGTGTCACAAAATGTAAGTTTTTAAAAGCTTATTCTGCTTGCTATTAGAGAATAAACTCTAGGGAGAATGAAAGCAAAGAAAACCAGTTAAGAGGCTGTTCTAATCTGAAAAATCATGGCCTGGACTACAGTGGTAGAAGTGAAAATGGAGCTAAGTAGATATTTTGGATAAGTTTTTGGAGATGGATTATATTAGCAGAAGGGAGAAAAAGTGTTGAATCGCAACTAGGTAGATGCTAATACCATTTGTTGAGGTTGATGCAGGTGTGAGGGTGGAAAATCCTCCCAAATCAAGAGTTCTATTCTGGATATGTTAAAAATGAAATGCCTACTGTACATCTAGGGGAAATGTCACTCAAGTGGTTGGATATGCAAATCTGGAGTTTTAGGGACTGATGAGAACTAGGGGGAGTTTGAGTCATCAGTATATGACTAGCATTTAAAACATTAGGATTATGTGAGGTTACCTTGGGAGGATTAAGCTCTAACCTTTAGGTCAAGCTTCCACTCCAGATTTAGAGCACAGGCAGGAAAGCCAGGAATGGGAGCTGGAAAACCCAGAAGAAGTTGAAGGAGGAAGTAATCAACGGTGCCAAATATTTCTGTGAGGCAATTACAGTAGGAACAGAGAAGTGACCATTGATTGGGATCATGAACAGCATTAATGGCCTTGATAAAAGCATTTTCAGTAGAGTTTGGAGAAAGCATGATAATAGTAGATTAAGGAGAAAATGAATTGGGGAGGTAGAGATAGTGGTTACAGTCAACTTTTTTTAAGAAGTGTTGTTAAAGGGAACAAAGAAATGAGCTGATAGCTTGGCTGTAGATACAGTAACAGTGGTGAGGGAATTTGTTTTTAAAATAAGATGTTTTAAAACAGCATCCCATAGAACTTTCCCCAATAATGGAGATGTTCAATAATCTACATTTCCCAGTATGGAAGTCACAAGGAACACGTGGCTGTTGAGCACTTGAAGCTTAATAATTTGAGCTATAGCGCAACTAATTTTTAAACTTCATTTCATTTTCATATATTTAGTCACATGTGTTTAGTGACTTCTGTATTACACAGTGCAGTTCTGGAGCCTGTGTGTTACAGGAAGAAATTGATGGTATGGTAGTGAAGCAGGTTACTTCACTACCTGCTGAAGGAATGAAGGTCTTGAGAAGGTGAAAAAGGAGAGAACCCAAAGCACTATGGAGGAATTAATTGTAGATAGGAGCCAGGGGTACTGTATCCCCCAAGGGAAGACAGAAAGTGCTGAAAGAGGTGAGGGCTGACTGGTGGATTCGGTGGTGCAGGATAAGGGATTTTCTGTGTGCTTCTATTTTCTCTTTGATTTACAGGGCAGAGTAATCATGCAGAGAAATTAGAAGACCAGAGGAGAAAAGAGAAGGTATAGAATAGTCCTTTTTGAGGTAGGGAAAGTGAAGTGCTGCCCATTTGACATTTGTGGTTTTATGATTTTAAGGTAGGACCAGTCAGCATAGTTGTGGAAGAGAAAGGGGCAATTTATTGAACGCCTACTCTAAGCTGGTCCCTATATTAAGTGATTTACATATATTGTTTCTTTTCTTCACATTAACCATACAGGGTAAGTTTCATCTTCCTTTCCCTAGGAAAATTGAGTAAAATTGATGTTTGAGGATTTAAGTAACTCATCTAAAGTCACAGATGGTAGTGGCTGAATCTGGATTTGAATCCATATCATTCTGGCTTTAAAAGCTCATGCTCTTTTTGTTAAACCACACGGTCCGAGCAGGAAGAGCGACACAGATTTTCATCTGTAGCTACACTTTCCCCACTTTTTTTAATTCGAGTAAAGTTAATGCCAGTTTCTATAAGACTCATTCCTTAACTTATGCTTTAGGATAACTGCAGGAATGTGCTTGTACTGCTATATCTATGGAGGTAGAAGAAATCTGTTCAATCAGGGTGTTGTTTCCCTAGCAGTATACCATTTCCATTTAGAAAAGTGTGGAGGGATATCAGGTTCAAACCACTGTGTCATCAGAGTCCTGAAAGAGGAAGAGGAAGTGCACCTTGACCTCTTTCCCTAGTAAAAGCAGTTTTTTTAAAGGGCACAATGGTTATTGTCTCACATTTCCCACCAAGTGTCTTGGAGCTTATAGAAAGTGATCCTACAACAAATTCTGATAAAAATAAATATTTTTGATAAATATAAGTTCAACTTTTTCTTAATTGACAGCCCAAATAGATTACTTAAGAATCAGGGAATCTCAGAATTCAAAAAGATCTTATTATTCATTTGGCCCAGACTTCTATCTGTTGGAAGAATCTCCTTTGCGACATTCAGTTGGTCATTCGGCTTCTTGACTATTTCCAGGCATCGGTAGTTAGCCCCTTCACTGAGTAACCTCTTTCTCTTTTAAATTGCTGTAATTGTTATAAAGATCTTTTTAACTTCTGGTTTCTGATCTTAGTTCATCTCCTCTAGATCTATACAGAGATATTGAACAATAGCGGTGATTTGGACATCTTTGTAAAGATTTTCCTGATCTTCAAGGGAATACATCTAACGTTTTTTCCTTAAGCGTTTTCTGTACGTTTTGGGTAGATAGCTTTTATTAAGTTAAGGAAGTGTCCTTCCAATCATAAATAGGGGTTGAATTTTATTAAATAATTGTAATGCTTTTATTGAAATGACTATGTGGTTTTTCTCCTTTGCTTCACTAATTGAAGAATAAGAGTAATAGAGTTTCTGATGTTTAATCTTTCCCTCTTGGGATAAACCTAACGTAGTCATGATATGTTATTTTTTAATATACTGTTGGAGTTAGCTTATTTAATTCATAAGAGAAATTAGCTTATGATTTATTGTCTTTATCTGGTTGGGGATCAAGATTATTTCTTATATGAGATAGCACCTCTTTTTTATTTTCTGGCAAAACTAAGAGGTTATGTTAAGTTTCTTTGAAAGTCTGCCCTCTGGGACTGGGGGTTGGGGGGGCTTTATGAAAGAGAACTTTTATTACCTTTTCAGTTTTTAATGGCCCTTTTATATCTTCTGGTTTTTTCTTATATTACAGCATTTTCTGTATTTCCAGAAATTTATTCATTTTTGTCTAGATTTTTGAAATTGTGTTTTTTGTTTTTGCTTTTCTGATTTTATTATTTATTTTTTCCAGCTTTAGTGAGGTAAAATTGATAAATGAAAATTATGTATATTTAAAGTGTACAATATGTTGTTTTGATATACATGTACATTGTGAAATGACCATGGAACACTTCATGAATTTGCATGTCATTCTTGCACAAGGGCCATGTTAATCTTCTCTGATCGTTCTCATTTTAGTATATGTGTTACCAAAGCAAACACCAAAATTGAATTTATATTCATTTTATATACATACATGTACCATTTACTGAGCAATTACTTGGGCCAGGCTTAGGTCCTTACAGTTTTAGGTGCTGAGGATACAAAACATAAAAATCGAAAATAAATCCCTGCCTTTATTGAGCTTGCGTTCTGCCAGAGGAGACAGGCAAGAAACAATATAAATAACATAGTAATGTAGTGTGCGACATTATATGCTGAAAAGTAAAACAAACCAGAGAAATGTAAAAATAAAAGCATTGTAGTTTTACATAGAATAACAGTAGAAGGGCCTCCTGAGAAGATGGCATTTGAGTCAAGACCCAAACAAAGTAGGCCAGGCAGAAATCTGGAAGGAAAGACACTCCAGGCAGAGGGAATAGCAAATGCCCTGGGACAGGAGTGTGCCTGACTTTTCAGAGTGGTGAGGAGGCTTCTGTAGCTGAGGAAGAGGGAGCAAGGGGAGGAGTAGTAGGAGATGAGGTAAATAAGGTAAATAACAAGGGGCCACATGACGTGGGTCCATGTAAGTCATTGTGAAAGCACTGGTTTTTGTTCAGAGTAAGGTGGGAATCTACTGGAGGATTCTGAACAGAGTGAAAGCATCTGATCTAAAGTAACAGATTCTTACTTGGGCTACTGTTTTGAGAATAGATGAAGAGGTGCAAGGCTAGAAATAGAGAGACCAGTTAATAAGTTATTATAATAATCCAAACTAAAGTGGCTTCAACTAGCCTGGCAGCAGTAGAGGTGGTGAGAAGTGTTTGGATTCTACTCAGCTGTAGTATTTTGTACACTCACATATTGATACATTCATATAGTATTCCGTTTTATAGTTTTTAAAATCTGTTGTTTGTAGTTCTTTTCCTTTTTCATTTTGTACTTTGTTTAATTGCATGTTCATTTATTTTATTTTTTTACCTCCATCAGAGTTTGTCTTGCCAGTGGTTGTCAACCTAAGGGTGTGGAACACTTAAGGAGCCACTGGAAAAACTTTGAGACATCCCTCCCTTTTCTGGTTGTCACATGAGTTGGGGAAGGGTATATGTTGGCATGTAGTTCCCTGGGTCCTGGGGATGCAAAGATCCTGTAGTTTCTGACACTTGTACACGATGAAGAATCATCCTGTCTAAAACATGCCCCCATTACGTACGAAACACTGACTCTAGCTTGTTAATCTTTTCAGAGAACTAGTTTTTTGATATTGTGAACTCTGTCATTTCTAAATTTGTGGATCATTGATTTCCATCCTTTATTTCCTTCCTTTTTATTTCTTAAGTTGACTTTTTTGTTTTTTTCCTAATTTCTTAGCTCATTTGTATTTATATTTGTCTTCTGATCGATGTACAGTTGACCCTTGAACGACACAGGTTTGAACTGCACGTTCTACTTATACATGGATATTTTTCAACAGTAAATAGCCACAGTACTACATGATCCATGGTTGGTTGCATCCTCAGATTTTTGACTGAGAAGAGGGCTGGCATCCCTAATCCCTGTGCTGTTCTCGGGTCAACTGTATTTGAAAATGTAAATTTCACTTAGGTGCTCTCTTAGCTGTGCCCCACAAATTTTGATATGTGCTCATTTATATTTCCCAAACACCTGTCATGGTACCAGCACATAGTAAGTACCCAGTAGGTATTTGTTAATCAATGCAAGCCACCCCCCCGCCACACCAGGCCACTTTTTTCATTAGAGAGTAGAATCCATGTTTACTGATGTGTTGCATGATTTAAGTTGGGTGTACTTAAACTTGAGTTCATGTTAATATGTGCTCTTTATATTTTAGGTGCAGCAGTTGCAAGGAGTTTACAGTTTACAAGAACAGCATTTCTGGACCTTATGTTCTGATGTTTATGTTGGGACCTTGAAATTAGTAGTAGCACCTGATGCTGATGCCAGGTGGATTTTAAGCCAAACACATAATATTTTTACTCAGGTATGATTTTTTTACTAACTTCTTTTAAGGGTCTAGGAATTTATTGTATCTACTAGTCTTAAAAAGATTTACTATTTAACATATTGAATATATATATACTACACTGTGAGGTAAGTGTGAAAGTTTTTTTTCAACCACAGAGTCAAATTTGGGAGATCCTTACTTTAGTGAATACTGTTAATGAAGATAGTCCTGTTTACTCGTTGTTGTACTGATTTGAGCTCCTTTAAGAAAAAGTAGATTCTCCCTTACTGTACACTCCTTATAAGACATGTTATATGATATTTGAAGCTAGGAATTCTAAGGTAGCATTTGGAATAAGAATAATGTCTGGTCAGTGGCGTTGGCTAAAAGCAAACTATGTTAACATTTTTGTTGATAGCAAAGCCATCTCTACTTCTGTGTCATTTAATGGCTTAATATGCTGTTGAGGTTTTCTTAATTCTGTATATGGAATCACGAATTAGTCAGTGCATGACTGCAACCAAATTATATCAGGTAATGTTTATGCCATCATGAGTTGACATAGTCAGTGACTGATAAAGTAAAAGTGATTACTAGGTTATTCTGTATATACTGGGAGAATAAGAACATCATGTCAAGAATATCTGAAGAGAGAGACCACAGATTTTTTTTTTTTTTTGGTCTAGCTTGCTGGAAATATTTGGCAAAAAATCTAGATGTTGACACTGCTTCCAAAATTATCTAACACATAAATCTAATGAGGAAACTGATTCCATGCCTTAAAAATCTGTGCTTCAGTGTTCATTGAAGCACTATTTCCAATAGCCAGGACATGCAAGCAACCTAAGTGCCCATCGACAGATGAATGGGTAAAGAAGATGTGGCACATACATACAATGGAATATTCCTCAGCCATAAAAAGAAACGAAATTGAGTTATTTGTAGTGAGGTGGGTGGACCTAGAATCTGTCATACAGAGTGAAGCAAGTCAGAAAGAGAAAAACAAATACTGTATGCTAACACATATTTATGGAATCTAAAAAAAAAATGGTTCTGAAGAACCTAGGGGCAGGACAGGAATAAAGACGCAGACATAGAGAATGGACTTGAGGACAAGGGGAGGGGGAAGGGTAAGCTGGGACGAAGTGAGAGAGTAGCGTTGACATATATACACTACCAAATGTAAAACAGATAGCTAGTGGGAAGCAGCCGCATTGCACAGGGAGATCAGCTCGGTGCTTTGTAACCACCTAGAGGGGTTGGATAGGGAGGGTGGGAGGGAGACGCAAGAGGGAGGGGATTTGGGGATATATGTATACGTATAGCTGATTCACTTTGTTATACAGCAGAAACTAACACAACATTGTAAAGCAATTATACTCCAATAAAGATGTTAAAAAAAAAAAAAATCTGTGCTTAAAAACTGACCCAGCCCTCCTGATGTGATGCAGTGGGAAGTACACAGCATGACCTGTGTGGCACTCTTGCCAGAAATAGTTAATGTGAATCCCGTCACCTTGTGGACTGTTACCCTGGATTCTTAAGAAGTGTCAGTGTCATGAAAGGAAAAAAAGGAACAATGGAGGATTCTTCTAGATTAGAGGAGACTTCACAATTAAATGCCGTGTGTGGCCCTTGATTGGATCTTGGACTGGGGAGAAACAGCCACAGAGGAAACTATTGGGTAATTAGAATATGGACCACACAATAGCTCATATAATTGTGTAGGTGTTAAACTTCTTGGGTACGATAATGGTATTGTGGTTATAGAAGAATGCTTGTATTCTTAGGAGATACATGCTGAAGGCTTTAGTGGCAAAGTATCAGGATGTCTAATTTTCAAATGTTTCAGCAAAAGTAAAAAGGATTATAAATAAATACATATATAGAGAAATAAGGCAAATGTGGCAAAATGTTTGCGATTGGTTTATACAGGTGATGGGTAGATATGCATTTATGGTGCTATTCTTTTGACTTTAAGCCTTTTCAAAATAAAAAGTTAAAAAATAAAAGTTTGGTGGCTCCTCATTGCCACCAGGATAAAGCCCAAACTTTCTAGCATGACACAATTAACTTTTCAAGCCTCTCTCCTACTATTATTCATTGCCATGTACTTCATACGCCAGCCCCACCAGACTATTTACTTACCTGTGTGAGACAAAAATCCTACTCTAATGTAAAGGTCCAATTCAATTGTTACTTTCTCTCTGAAGCCTTAAAGACCCTTCTAAGCATCATATAGATAGAGAAAGAGAGAGGGACAGACTGACAGTTTAAATTCAGGACCTTAGCATAAATTAAACGATCTCTTCTCTAATAGAGGTGTATGGTTATGTTCCTTTGGAATAATTAATGAAATAATCTTATAATGTAGGCAACAGCCAGACGTCCTCTACTACAAAACAATATGCTGGTACCACTTATTTACTCTAGACATTTAAGAACTGTCTTTTCTTAACAGACATTATAAGAAGTCTGTACCACCACGAGTTTCATAATGCAGCACGCAAAACCTTCACAACATGTCTGAATCCTTCTCACACCTCCTCCCTTTTTCAGAGGCAAAAAGGAGAACATGACTAGCAACAACCTTGCTTTTCACTGCCATTTCTAGGTCATTATTCTCTCCTTCAGTCTCGATTTTCTCCTAGTTATACCATGTCCTTCCACCCTCACAGTCTGAGCTTCTGTCCACCTCTAGGATACCTCATACTGTCCGAAGACTTTGGCACTTAAGTCACTTAATTTTCCCTCTGAGAAGGAATGCAATTTATAGGTTTAGAAATGTGTGAGCAGCTGTGTCTGTGCTTAGAACTGCTGAAGTTGTAATTGAAGTAGGTGGAGGGAGGTTCTTCTGGTAACCTTAGAAATCTTGGCTTTTAAAATGGCTGAAGTTGAAAGTTTACTCAGCTGCCTCTTTGGTTTTGGAAACTGTATTTGGGTTTTGAAAATTTTAAGCTCTAAAACATATTTTAAGCCTTTTTATCAGCTAAGGTCAAGCACACTTGATTTCATTCCTTGCAGAGACTAGGGACTCTCTTAGGCTTGCAGTGAAAATGGTTCAACACATTTTTCCCAGCAGGCAGAGAGAAGTCATCCTTCTCATGATTTTCATTCCATACATTTAATGATTGTAAAGTTGTTTTGTGATAGTTGTTTTGGTTCTGACGTATGCAAAACTGAAGTTTTTTATTAATTTATTTTCCTTTACTGCTTATGCCCTAGTCATGCATATTCATTATGCTATGAGTATATCCAATACCTTGCAGTAACATTTGCAATTCATGAAATGAAATTTAAATTTTTTTACGTTTTTTAAAAATTTTAAATTATATCTTAATCATAGATTTTACTTATCAAAAGTAGTAAAGATCAAATTGCTCCATTTTTAAGAAAAAAATTACACTAATCCTTTAAGTACATTTCTTGTAGAAAGACTTGAAATACTGGTGGCCTTAGTTCCAAAAGACCAAAAGAAGGATTTTCTCAATACTTTGTGGTTCTATGACATTTTAATGTATTTTTCTTATAGTTGATCTTAAATTGGAATTAAAATTTTTTTCTTTTGGTTAAAAAGTTGTTCTTGTTAAAATTTATATGGGGTTAGCTTTGAAAAGGTTAACATAAGTTTGAGAATTATAACATTTTGTTTTGTTTTTAAAACTATAAGCTTTGCAACTGTTTTGGAACTGTACATTAAGCATGTCTTTTTATTCTCATGTTCCATAGTTATCACTTAATCATGAATGGCTAAGGCAGTTGGCTTGCTATCACGAATATAGAGCAATACTAGTGAATTGGTAGAAGTCTCTTCAGTACTTTGATTCCTTTGGGATTATTAGTTAAGTGATAATCCAGTTTTTAAACTACAGGGTTTTTTATTGACATAGAAAAAGTCCCTCTCCTTTCCACCGCGTGCACTAACTTTTTAAAAATGATTTATCATTTGGGAACAGATGAAATAGAAAATTTATTATTTATGTTTAGTATATGAACAGGAAGTGGATGTGGGATACTGGATGAGGAAGGCAATTTATCATTTATGTTTCTTGTTTTAAACTGGCTGATATCATCTGTTAATTTTTTTAATACACTTTGGTTAGAAATAAAGTTTGAAGAAAAATCTAGAATATGCTTGGGTTCATTACCCTCCTCAGTTCCACACAGCAGAAAAGACAATCAAGGCTAATGCATATTATTTGCTCCTTGATAGAAATTGTACCTTGATATCTTCCATCTTCTCTTCTGCCTGTTTCTGTTATACCTATTAAGTCCTGAACCCCTGGCTTCCTGCTTCAGCTTTCTGTGCTCTATTTTCTTGCCTCAAAATAGAAGTTAACACTGATCGCCAGGAAGGAACCAAAAAGCCTCCTCACTAACCCAGATGGGAGTTCCCCCAGATTCAGGACCTCCCACCTGCACCGCTGTCCTGCCTGCGCGATCCCTTCCTGTCTCTGACAGTAGGGAATAGGAGAAGCTCTCTGTGCCTTTCCGGGTGGCTAGCTAGTTTTCCACCCTTCCTGTTTGTAGGGAATTTTAATCTTTTATAATGATTGATTAGTTTTAATTAATCCACAGGGGTTAAGTGTCCATTGGTTGATGGTGGTGGAAATAATAACAGCAGCAGCAGCTAGCCTTATTGAGAGCCCACCACATGCCAGGCACTGCGATAGACACCTAACATATTAATCTACCTGCAGCACAGGTGGGGTATTCTCCCCAGTTTACAGAAAAAGGAACCCAGACCCAAGTTATTGTTCATGACTTGTAATTTCATCATATTAAGTCACTATTTCACGAATTCTGAGATGATTCAGTTTTCACATGGAAGAGTAAGGCAGTTTTTCAAGAATTCATTTTTAAGGGATAAAGACTAATATTCTACATTGAGTCAAAAATTAAAGTAGAGGGCTTCCCTGGTGGCCCAGTGGTTGAGGGTCCGCCTGCCGATGCAGGGGACGCAGGTTCGTGCCCCGGTCCGGGAAGATCCCACATGCCGCGGCACGGCTGGGCCCGTGAGCCATGGCTGCTGGGCCTGCGCATCTGGAGCCTGTGCTCCGCAATGGGAGAGGCCACAGCAGTGAGAGGCCCGCGTACAGCAAAAAAAAAAAAAAAGTAGAAAGTTTCTGCAGTTTTTGAGAATTGGTAGAGAAATACAAACAACCCAGTAATTTTCTTTAGCCGTATTCTTGTTTATTTTTCTAAATTTTTACTGCTGATTTGTCTTCCTTTCCACAACGAGTATTTATGGAGAGTATTCTAAGTCTATGATTTCAGGTTAACACTTATTTTCTTAGAAGCATGGATGTTAAAAATAACTAGCTGTCTTTCCAACTTAAAAAAGTGTTAACTGAATTACGGTTTATACATGATTCTCAGGATATAAGACACAAGTATTCTAGGGTTTTCACTTTTTTTGAGGACAACCCTCAGCCGGCTTTAGTGTCATCCCAGCGGTAGGTAGAATATTTAATGGCACTGGGCACTGTTTTGATCTGCTGGAGTATTTGTCATGTCTTTGTCGTGTGGATAAACTGTAAAGAAAACCTAGTTTGCATTCAGGAAGTAGGTGACTTCCTAAAGGAGTCTTTGGAAATTCCACTTTTTTTCTCTACATTGAAGGAAATTGAGAAAGGAAAATGGGAAGCTGGAAGACTTAAAGGTGTTCCCATCCAGCCAGATGGATGAAACAAAATGACTTTTTCTGTTAGACTGGGCTTTTGTGTAAAGCAGTAGGCCCTCTGGGGAAAGATATCAGCTTGAGTAATTAACTTGTGATTATGCAAAGATCAATTTACCTAGCCTCTTTGTTTTTCCTCTTTCTTTTTTATTGCCTTGGGCTACCTCATTTCTTATTACTATCTTCACTGTATATGGGGGGGGGCGGTTAGGAAAGTGGCAGAGATAATAATGGGAGCCCAACTTACCTTGTCCATTTTTCTTTCATTAACAATTTTGTTAAAGAGAAAAGAAATTAAGCCAGTTTATTTGGGCAATAGTTGTTTTCTCCTAAGGTTAGATACACAAGAATTTTGCAGAAGGGCTCCTAAGTACAGTTATTACGGGGCCCATCTGGGTTGAGTAAATCAAATATAATCAACCATAATAATTTGTTTTTTATAGCATGTAAGAATCCTTTCTTGTATATTCACATATGATCCTTACAATAGTGCCTGATATGTAGCAAGGATTTATCAAATGTTTGTCAAATACTGGATGAATATATAACTTTTTTGTGAGATAAGTAGGATTGGTATTTATCAACACTTTTAAAATTAGGAAAACTGAGATTCTGTTTCAGTTTTTAGCTTAAAATCATACAGATGTTAAGTTCTATCTTTTTTCTGCCACAAAACTCTTTGAGTGCGTGCAATTCAATGTATTTTCAGAGAACTTTAACTTTACCACAGCAAGGATTTTTCTTTTCTTTCTTTCTTTTTCTTTTTTTTTAATGAGGCAAAAACGCTAGCATGTTTTCTGTGCTGGAAAGCTACTGGGGTCTTTTCCAGCTTTTTACTCCACTAGAGCAGCTCCTGACTCCTTAGACATTCATTAGTGCTGGGCAGAGCCCTCCAACTGGAATGCTAGAAGAAAAGCCATGGTAGAAAGTAATGCTTTCAGGAGCCCAGAAATTCCTGGGAGAAGGTAGTGTTATTATTTTATCCCCCACTCCGGCTTTTCTTTCTCTTAGATGTTCCACTTTACTCTTCATTCTATGTTGCTGACAAGAAAGTGCTTAATTGTAACCGATTGTATGCTTTAATCTTTAAAAATTGTTTTTTATTTGAAAGAAGGAAATTAATAGAATTTCAGTTCATCCAACATGTATTTATTGATCATTTACTGTGTGCTGGGCACTACTTGAGGTTCTGGGAGTCAGCAGCAAAAGACAGGACAAAGTCCTTTTATCTTGGACATTATCATTGGAGAGTAACAATCAACAGCATCACAGCAAATAAGTTTTATGATATATTAGAAAGTGATGTGTTATAGATAGGGAGAGCAGGGTAGGGAGACGGGGGGGGGGGGGGTGCTGAGGCATTTACCATCTCTTGCACCAAGCTTTGTTTTTGTTTTTTGTTCTTTTGATAGATAGATAGAGATAGATAGATAATATCTATCTCATCATCTCATATTTATTTACTTGCTTGTTTATCATCTCCCCTCCTTCCTAGTTCCCAACAGCTTATAAATTCCATGAGGGCAAGGGTATTTTTTACCTGTTTTGTTGGCTGTTGTATTCCCGGGGGACAGAAGAGGGCCTGGATTCCAATAGATGCACAAAATGTATTTGTTGGATGAATGAATTGAATGCATTTTTTAATAGGGTGGTCAGGATAAGCCTCACTGACATCTGAGTAGAGATATGACAGGAAAGGGAGTATGTCATGTGGCAATCTTGAGGAACATTGTACCAGGCAGAGGGCCCAGTGTGGCTGGAACAGAGTCAACAAAGGGAGAGAAGTAAGAGATGAGATCAGAGAGGTAATAGGGGCCAGATCATGGGAAAGCTTTGAAGGCCATTGTAGGACTCTGGGCTAAGGACTGAGGAAGGTAAGCTGTTGTAGGGTTTGAGTGATGGAGTGACATCACTATAGTTGCTCTGCTGGAAACAGACCAAAGGAGGGCAAAGGTAAAAGAGTGAAAACGAGATCAGAGGCCGTTACAAAATGTAGGCAAGAGATGATAGTGACTTGGGCCAGGGGATAGCAATGGAGGTGATGTAAATTGATCAGATTCTGTATTTGCATTATTTTGAAGGTAAGGCTAATGGGTTGGGTATGAGAGAAAGAAAGGTTTTTAAGTTGCAGCATTGAGGAAGGAATTGAGCCTAAGAAGATATAGGATCAACAGTTTAGAGGGGAGGAAATAGGGATCAATTTGGCTGTGTTTCGATGCTTGTCAGACATCCAAGTAGAACTGTCAGGTAGATGGTAGGTAGGTTCCAGTCTACAAAAGGTGTGAGCATGTAGACGGTACTGAAAGTCTGGATACTGGGTGAGACCATCTAGGGGACAAGTGTCAAAAAAGAAGGGATCTGAGGACTAAGCCTTTGGGTATTTGAGTGTTTAGTATTCAAAGACAGGAGGAAAAACCCACAAAGGAGACTGAGAAAGATTGATAAGTGAGGTAAAAGGGCAACCAGCGAGTATTCTCTGGAAGCCAAGAGCAGGAAAAGTGTTTCAGTAGGAGGAAGTGATCGTCTGTGTCCTTTTTGCTGCTAGATTAATTACTAAGATGAGGACTGAGAATTGAGCACTGGGCTAAGCAATTTAGAGGTGACCTTGACAGTTTTGGGAAGTGGTTGGCAGCAAAAGTTTGGTTGAAATGAGTTCAAGAGAGAAGAGAGTAAAGGAATTATAGATAGCAAATATAGAAAAATTGATAAAACTGGAGAGATGGGGGCAATTTTGAGATCAGTGTCCTTGAATAGCAAGTTTATATCCAAAATTGAAAAGAGGAGTTGGAGTGTAAAGTAATTCAGTAACCAGTAGATGGTTATGCTTATTTCAGTGTTTATCATAGGAAGATTTAGACTAGATAGATTTATGATTTTAGTAGCCAACTAGTCAAGCACTGTGGTGTTTTCTAGCAGAATAATGGTAGCTGGGTAACCTCATTTTTCCAAAATTCACTTGGGCAGGGCATGTAATTAGTAGCATAGCTTTCTTTTGTAGGGCTAAATGGAGAATCTTTTTTGCAACTTATTAACATACTTGTTTCTAAAATAAAATTATTGGCACTTTATGATGAAAAATGGAGAATTCTTTCCCAAAGACAGAAAAGAAAAATAATTCTTCCCTTTTTCAAAAAAAAAAAGAGAAAAGAAAAATTTTTTTTCCTACTACTTTTCTGAAATGTATAGTCTATTATTGGTTTGTTTGATTTTCTAATTTTTTTTTTTTTTTAACTTTTCAGGCCGGAGTGAGACAGCTTTATGTACAGATTGACTTTGCGGCCATGTAAATGAATGAAAAGAAATTATGCTTTTTGGGGGACCTAATTTTTTCTGGTACTGTAAAATCCTAATCATGGTACCTAGCTTTTTAAAAAGAGAAATCATCACTACAACTTCCCAGCACCAAGTAGACCAGGCAGAGTCAGCCGATTGTGCTCTGCCAGGAGTTTACAACTAAGGGATCAGAATTAAGAGGATCTCTCCTGGACTTTTGGTCTTCTGTGCTTCTTCCCTCCAAACCATTTTGATTTCTGAGATTTCTAGTTTTGTTCCAGGGTATTGTTTTCTGTTTGTTTCCTTTTTTTTTTTCATTTCAAATGCCCTCACTCCCACCCCTCATCCTAGCCAGTAAGAAATTCAGACAGTGGGCCTCTAATCATCTGGAATGTCTTCACTGAAGCTGCTGGAAACCACTACTTTCATTCCCAGAAAACCAGTGTTATTTAAAAAAAAAAAAAAAAAGAAAAAGAAAAATGGAAATCTGCTTTATATGTAATGTCACAATTGTTGACGTTCTTCAATATAACCATGTTTGTAAAATTGTTTGTACCTTGCAAACTTATGAACCAAACCATATTGGGTTTTCAAAGTGCCTTTGTATCAGAAAATGTATTTGCCAGCATAGAAATGTACCATCAAAGGTCATGTATATGTTTTTTTTTAATGGGTATTCTGTATTCTGTACAAAATAAGACGCTTGTTAGTAATGTATACAGATGTTTTTTTGTGTACTTGCAGCATAGGTTTAGATATATAAAAATCTGCCTTTTATTGCTTTATCCCATCAAAAAATAAAAGGTGTTATTTTGCTTTTTAAATCAAATTCAGTTATTACATTAAATTATTTTGTGTACTGTGTTTTCAAAACTTTGCAAATGCTTCTGTTATACAGACGGGTGTTTTAACTTACTTAAAACATCTGCTAAATTCCAAATTTCTATAAAAGCTACTGTGTCTGTGATAAACTTTCGTATATCTTTCCTTACTGTTTTTATAGATTCTATTAATGAAAGGAAAAGGCATGTAAAGTGAAGGCAGAAATGGTTGTGACAATGTTATTTTGCTTTTTCATTCTTCAAATGCCAAGTCATACGTTTTCCTGTGCAAGTATTACACAAATACAGTTGCTTTCAGGAATCCTAAAGCAGCATTTTATTGACTTTGAAGTATTGAAGGTACTGAGTAAATGTGGTAACATAGAACTCTTCCTAACACAGGTATCTTGGAAGTTAATAAATAAGTTGATTTCTAGGCTCTTGTGTATTTGAAAAATAAAATTGCAATTTGAGATTAAGTGCTTGAATGTTCTACTTAAATATTCTCTGTGTTTTATGAAGAAATTGTTCTGAATAGACATTTTC
Organism: Delphinus delphis; assembly: GCF_949987515.2. Lineage (NCBI taxonomy): Eukaryota > Metazoa > Chordata > Mammalia > Artiodactyla > Delphinidae > Delphinus > Delphinus delphis. Next base: position 88,533,860 of record NC_082683.1, read on the forward strand.
CCATTGTACTTCATTTTATCACAATGTATATTCCCTTTTAACTGAAAGGGAAAAATTTAAATTGCTGGGGGGAAAACCCTGCAGGATGGAAATGAATGTTTAGAATGTAGATCAGTAATAAGCACTTTTTCACTGATGTGGCAGAAATCACTGTTGATTTTGTCTAAGTTTCAAGGTATCTGTTTCCCTATTTCTGACCTACAATTTATGAAATATACTGTGTTAGGAAAACTATAGACTGCTTTCTTCATGCTTTTCTAAACCGCTGCAGATTGCCATGAACTGTTGATAGTCCCCTTTTTGCAGATTAAGTAGTATTTTCAAAACATTTTTACTTACTGCCAGGCAGTTTAAAGCTAAGAATTCCTGCAATAGAATGCATTTAACTGAAACAATTGTTAAGATGTTTCAGGACGGAAATATAAAAGGAAATGTCCTGATAATGGTACTGCTTTTTCATTATAAGTAGTCACTTATAATGACTACCTTGTAGTAGTAGTTTGCATCCACTACCAAGCCTGATAGAAGCCTGCGATATTCTATAGGTTTTGGCATATTGTGTAAAATGACAGATCTAGAGGAAGGCGGGGATTTTAGATGTGTGCCTTTAAAAACTAATTATGTGAAATTGTACTGATATTTCACATACAGAGATAATTTTTGCACTGGCCTGTAAAATTTACAGTGCACATTGAAGATCCAATTCTGCCTTTCACTGAGGCCTCCATTCCAAGCGAAGTTTCTTGTCAAAATATGCATCACTTTATTTAACTACGCTCTCAATACACAAGTGCATGAGCATGGTTTTTTCCTTTGATAAGGAATAGAGTATATATATAGGACATTTGACTGAGATGAAACTCTTAGTTTTGCACCTGTTACAAGAGATCTCCAGTTCATATCATTTAGCAGGTTGGCCTTAACATTTATACTTTAATGAAATGTTCTTAAACCTGTGTGTGCAGCAGGACAAAAAGGAATTTTTTTCTCCCTTTTAGGAAATACTTTGTCTTCTCAATGTTCTTGGCACAGATGTATTGCTAAAGTAGATAATTTCACTGAGAAATACTCCTTGATTATTATTATAAATTTAGAATGTCCCTATTGGCCTAATTCTTGGGGAAAAAAATCTGAGTATAACTTTGCTGATATTTTAAAAACCAAATATTCTCTGGAGAAAAAATTTGTATTGCTCAGGGAATGTTTACCTTGCCAAGTAAACTTCCCCAAAGAGAAATATACCTATACTAGTTTTGTGTTTTTAAATCTAGATTATATTGATCGAGATGAAGGGCTTAACCTATGTATGGCTCCCTTATTTTGCTTACTCCTTGTGCACTTTGTGAAGGACAGTATCTAGTTTATCTGTAGCTCAGTGTACCTCACACATCCCCACAGCATCTTCTGCAGAGGCATAAGGAAGTGGTAACAGATGTTACTGGCATTTCCCATGTACCTGGAATGCTCCAGCGTTCTTCAAAGCCTACTGGTAAACACCAATAACCAAAATACTGTGAGTTTTGTGCACCTTTGTAAAGCAGCCAAATCGTTGACTCCAGATGCAGATGATCAGAGTTCTGTAATGTTTTTACCTACCATGGTATAATCAGTTTTACAGAATTATTAATATGGTAGCATCCTCTTATATAATGCTGGGATTTAAGAACAAAAATAATTCATTGCTTAGCATAGAATTTTACATCCAAGGAGACTGTCCTTAGAAGCAGTCTCTCATTCTACCTCTCACTTTACAGATGAGAAAATTGAAGCCCAGAAATGCTGTCATTTATTCAAGGTCACAGAGATAATTAGTGGCAAAGCCAAGACCAGAATCCAGGTTTTCTGACTTACTGTGCTTTGTCTCCAGTGTAATTCTGTAAATGTTCTGAATGCTTCTGAAGAAGCATTTTTAAATAAAGGACGTCTGACCTCCATTTTTGGTACATTAAGGCACGTGATAAATGGAGTTTTTTTATTGTCTTATTTTTCTTAGCTAATTATGAGATTTAGAATATTATTTCCATAGTATTCTTTATGAAAGATATGATTAATTTTTTTAACTCTTTTTTACTCTTCTGGAACCAGTTTCTGATTTTTTTAAAAAAAATAGTGACAGGTGTGCATTGGATACTTTTAACTTGTGAGTAAATTTTTCTGTTAATTGCCCAAGACTAAATCCAATTTAAGGATTGTTTAGTTTCTTTATTTTGTTTAAATTCTGTGAATTGGTGCTTTTTAGAAACCAGGCTAATTCATAGGTCATATCATTTCATCCTTGTTCAGTCACCAGAGAGCTCTTGAATTCTTAACGTTATTCTCAGAGCCACACAAAATTGGGCATTAAATGTTGTATAGAACAAAACAAAATTTTTAATAGGGTAAAATTTTGAAGTCTTATCAGAATCCCAGATGTTAAACTGCTACTTTCAACTCTTCATTAAAAGCATTACCTTGAGAAAGTTAAAAAAAAAAAAAGTTAAACTTTTTTTCTTTCTGTCACTATCTTCGAAACAAATTATTTTCCACTTCACCAGAACTTTGACAAAAAAGGAAATTATCTTATTCTTTAAAGAACATTCAATAAAAGTTTTACTCATAGAGGATTCTTTCAAGACACAATCCCCAAAAGCCTTAGTGATCCAGACCTCTATCATAGAATCAAGACAATGAAAAATTATGTATCAAAAAAAGTATTTGCAGAGTATAGTTCTATTTAAAGGTCAAATCGATGTTTTTGATGAGTGTGTCTTTGGTTTATGTTTAACCATTTCCTAACTACAAATTATACAGGAAGGGTGGGGTTACTTTTATTAAGTGTTTATATATCAGGCTCTTTGTATGGCCTTTTTCATGTTATCACATTTAAAATCCTCATATTTTTATAAAGAAAGATTTTTCCATGATTTTGATCCATAGATCTTTTTCAGATATATTTTATCTTCTGATTCTCCTAACATTCTTGTGAGGAAGGAATTAATTCATAACTCCATTTTACAGATGACGAAGCTGTTTAGAGAGATTGTAAATGACCTAACGGTGGGATAGCCAGTGGTAGAGCACTGACTCTAGATCCAGTACTTCTTGGTGACAACTACTCTTTTTTGTATGTCATTCTACAATGATTTAAAGGTCCAAGAAGTTGTAGCAGATCTAAACACACTCTCCTATAAAATCATGAACCATCACCATGAAAAAATTGATATAGGGGAATAGTTGTTATATATACATTGGTTAGACTCATTCCTTCTTTGGATGCTCTCTTATGCTTATTACCTTTGCCATTTAACTTAAACTGTGCAGGCTAAAAAGAGCAATCAGAGCTCTTTTAAGCACTTTTAAGAACTTTTTTTAAAAAAAGAAAGTAAAGTTTTTTTGACACAGAGTAAGCTGCTTAAAAGGGACTGATTCAATAGTGTCAGCACCAGTGTGTGACGAGAAACTGAACTCCTGGCCAAGACACATTAACCTAGTTAGTAGGAAGTTGTCTTCCAAGAAGTACAAATAATTTTGCACTGCATGAGAGGGATACATAGGATTCGATTTACAACATTACATTTTATAGACACCTTTTCAAAAGGAAGAAATATATTTCACAATTAGTAGTAATCTATGCTTAAACTTAATAATATTTAACTTTGAACTCTTCCCATGGCTTTGAAAATTTAATATTTGTAATTTTGATCCTGATGGAAAGCCTGTAAAAAAGAATGTCTTTGTCTCATACATCCTATTGTCACCACACTTAGCATGAATTTACACTTAACGCACTTAGTAAATGTTTGGATAACCAGTGAGTAAATATTGTAGACAGCAGTGGATATACAAGTAAGGACTGGGGACAGGTAAACCAGTAATTTACTGTTTATTACAGAAGACATCTCAGCTTTTCTTTGGCATTTTTGCACAAATAAGTGAGTTTGTATTCACTTTGGCCATTTTTTTTTTCAAGTAGCCCTCTAAGCTAGCTGCTCCTTCATTTTAATACAGGAACAGTGGAAATATCGAGATGTTTTCCATTTTGCATGCTGTTGGACAGGAATTTCGTAGAACTGGGACTGTGGAACCTGGGTCACTTGAATTTTTATATTTTGTATAGCCAAATGAGAAACCACACTCTTCTTTGTTTTTATAGAAAGTTGCCATATTCCTATTACTTTAAGGACCTGTGTATAACATTCTATTTCATTTATCCCAGATGTATTTTCATCTAAAACTCTTTCAAAGGTATATCTTGAAGGTACTTCTATAAAAACAACACTACATGTATTCATTAAGTGATTTAAACATTCCTAAGATAGTTTTTATCTTCTCTGTCTTTTCCCCTCTAAATACTAAATTTCAGTAGAGCTTCTCTTTACTTATTTTCCATCTCTTTTCATTGCTTCTGCCAATGTAAAACTTCCCTTTTTCACTAGTGGAAAAAAAAAAGCTTTATTTTGAATTTTAGTATTTGAGTTTTATGTATCATATATCATGCATCGATTAGGCTCAATGAAGATTCTGTTCTGAACTAGACATATCCTGTCAAGAGCTTGCCAAGTAATCATCTCATTGCTTCCTCTAATAGCAAATTCAGTGATATTTCTGCCCAAGTGATATTTTGCCCCAACATTTGTGACTTTGATCAATACACAGAATGGGTCTTTTATATCAGAAATACTGTGAATGAAAAATTGCCAAATCCTATTCTAAACACCCCTACAACTCTTTACCTCCCTGTCTTTAATGGTTTCTAAACATATGGCCAAGTTTGAATTGGGTTTGATTCCTATGGTGAAGAGTATGGCATCAAAACATTTCTAAATAAACGTTCAAGTACAAGGCTAGGTTGGAATGTCAAAGACTATGTTGTAATTTGGTTTGAATATGCTAAAGTGAGCAATTATGATTTGCCTAAGAACAACACAACAAATTCATAATGTATATTTTACTTTTTTCTACTTGAAGACATTCATGTATATATTTTGTTTAACCTCAGATGTATTTAAAAAGAATGATAAACTATTGTATCAAAATTCTTCCAATAAAATTTCTGTTTAAAAATCTTTACCTGAATTGTGTCTTATTAGTTTGATGAACTGAAAAGAACACTGTGAATTTAACAGTTATTGGAACAGATTCTGGAGGACTTAAGGAATGGAGGGGAAAGAATGATTCTCAGGGCCCAGAAACAGCAAAGTTGATCAGGAAAGAGGAGATGGCAGGAGACTTGGAAATGTCTTGACATTGTGAAGATCCTCGTTGTGGATCATCATACTCATTATTTTACCTCATAAACAAGTCTTAAAGTATTTCCAGACATTACCATTAACCCCAAATTGTTCTCTCACCTCATTCCCTATGATCTCAGCTTATAGGAAATGAAGACCAAAACCATCTGACATGAGCCTCCATTATCCTTCCAAATTTTTTCCCTCTCATCAGAAGAAATTCTTTTATTTCAGTAACTTCTCCACAAAACCCCAGATCCCACTCATCCCACTTTCTGAAACATACTCTTACAATGCAGCCTCTTCCTACTATCAGTCTTTGCCACACAATGAGGGCTTCATCCTCAGGGTGTCTGTTGTCAAGCATCTTACATGTGGTCTACATGTGCTTCTTCCACTTCCTTTCTAACCATTTCTGTAGCTCCTAGTAATATTGCTTCACTCCTCCCTAGTTTGTGGAGTTAATCAAAGGCCATCGGTGGCTTGATTCTTATCACAACTGTGGCATAACTACCAGCATCTCAAATTCAACAAAAAGAAAAGAATACATTTACCTTTCCCACTCAGATCTCTTTTCAACTACCATTTCTGTCAGAATTCCTTACAGAATTCTTAGAAATCTAAACGTCGCCTTTGCCACACCCCCGTTTCCTGAATCCCTATCACAAAGTCCTCCTCATTCTGTTAGGGGAACCATTGACTGAAACCGCCCACCCTGGCCAGGTATCACAGCAACCACTTGCATGAGTTTTCCTACAACAGGAGGTCCTGGTAAGGAACGCGGAACTAACAAGCTACCACCAACCGGAAGAATTCGGGAAGGGTCAAAAGGAGAGAGGGGATGCCAGTCCGTTTATGTCCTACCACCCTCCCAGAATCCTCCTCGCTGGAATCCATCTTGGCTGAGCGATGCACGCGCCACCAGGAAGGACCCTGAGGCAGAGTGACTGGCCAGAGACAACCCGGAAACTAAACCAATTACCGTAAAACCCGAGACGGCAAGCCACGTGGCAGAGCAGTTCTCCTGGGTTCCCTTACCCTGCTGCTCTCCACCCAGGCGCCCCTTCCCAATAGTCTCTTGCTTTGTCAGCACACGTGTCTCCTTGGACAATTCATTTCCGAGTATTAGACGACAGCCCACTCTCGGGCCCTGGAAGGGGTCCCCGTCCCTGCAACAATTCTTTGCAAATCTTTTAAATTCACCTTTCCATTCCCACTGCCCTACTCTAGTACGTCATTGATAACTGTACGCAGAGTCACTCTGAGGAACTGTCTGACTTCCCATCTATTCCATGCCCAGCTCTAGCCACCTCCATTTCAGCACACACGCACACAGAACACACCACAAAAACAATTCTGCCCTTAGGCAGGAAGACAAGGAATTTCTGCTGAATCAGACTCCTGTCCAGGCCCTTTATAAACATTTCCCCTAACCTGGTTTCCTGATTACCTTCTGCTTGCCCTTCTGCATAGTGGACTTTGACCTGCTAGAGCTACAGCACCTGCCAGGGACTCCCTGCCCTGCCTTTCCTGTGTTCTCTGGAATTAGCCTCTGGCCTAGTGGAAGTCCACAGTGGCCTATCAACGCCCCTTTAGAGCAGCCTCTTCTGTTTACATACAGGTTTAGGCAAGTTATTTACTAAAATAGTTCACTACCCAATCTTTCTTTATCTAGAGTTTTTGGCTTCCCTCCCCCCAGAAGCCACCCTGTGTTATACTAACAAAGTAAGCTTCCCAGTTTCCATTGTGATTCCTTCAGCTCAGGAATCGAGTGGCTGCCTAAATGCTCATCAAATACAAATTCCTCTGAACAACTTTAGCAACTCATAATGCTTTGCCTTCCCTCCTTATTCAATCTCATTTCCCATGATATGGCAATAAGCAGACTTTTTTTTTCATTACTCTAGACCAGAGAAACAGCAAAGGCAGAGAGAAGCAAGCAGGTCTAACAGATGTAGATAAAATGACAGCAATTTAGTATTTTTCATTCTGTATGCAGAAAAGAAAACATCATTTTAATAGGATTCAATCTCATTCAAACAATCTGTCAGCTCATCCAGCTCTACTTCCAGACTTAAAAAAAAATCTGCCATGAAGTTCAGGCTTAGCACAAGCTACCAACATGTAAATGAATAATTCTACTTTATCTAATAAATTCCTATAACCAATAGCAGTAATAATGGTAACAGTGTGACAATACTAAAAGGCATCAAGTCTGGCACCGTTTAAACAATCAATATTTATTGAAAACAATGGATGAATTATGCTTACAATATAAAGGTTAGCACCTCTTTGAAAAATGGTTCTGTATGGATTGTTAAAGTGAATTGTACTCTTTGAAAGACAGTCCCTGCTAAAGTCAAAGGATTGAAAACAAAATAATATGAAAACAAAAGCATTCCCCAAAGTATTTCCTGACTTTAGGTACATATAATATTTTAAAAGGGTGACACTCACTGTACAAGTAAACAAGAAGTTAAGATTCACATCTAAGCATAGGTATAGTTTCACAGCAATTAGAACCCTGCCATTTGGCCTGGACTTTTGAAAACATTGTAACTGCTTCTAAAATTATAAATAAGGTCTGTCTGATTAGCCATCACTGTTTTCCACCCTAGGCATTAAGATAGATCAGATTGTTGTTCAACTTTACAGGGGTTATCTGTCCTGTATGTGCATCATACTACTTCCCCTTGAGCAATAATTTGTACACAGGTCATATTGATTTCCTCAGAACTTCAAATCAAGACAAAGTTACTACATTTGTAGTTATATCATTTGGAGCAAAGGCTTCCCATTGGCTTCCAAAGACTTCCCCTAGACAATCCTGTAGTAGTGGCCAGCAACTATGGAAACCCACAAGAACTACAACTGAGAGATGAGAATTTTTCTGTTTGACAGAGTTATGATTTCAAGAGGGTAGCGAAAACCTCTCTTGCTTTTTTCCTCTATCCCCACTCCATATAGGTCAGGATGTAGGCCCAATCATGAAGGTATGAGACACAGAGCAACAGAGTAAACAGAACTCCAAGTTTCTGGCCAGAGGACTAAAGAAAGGGAGCCTAGGGAACCAGGAAGTAGTGAGGAGATCATAGAGAGGGAGGAAAGCAACGTTGTAAAGTTGATTATGAACCCCAAAGTTCACTCTCAAGTCACTAATGCTTGGATCTGATCCTATTTAGCATACAAAAAGAACTTTAGAACTAAACTATCCAATTGACTAGGTCCCAGATTGCATAGGTTCCAGACCAGGTCACATAAATCTTAGATCACAAGAACTGCAGTTCTTGAAAACTGAACTGACACTGGAACCACAGTCCATAGAAGGTGGACTGTTGACTGCATTCTGCATCTAATCAGGTTCATTGCCTGCTAAAACAAAAAGAATGCCATTCACCATAGAATCTAAACAAGACCCAGAATCTCATGATATAATATTCAAAATGTCCAAGCTACAATCCAAATTACTTGGTAAAGTGCCACAAAAATTTCAACTTCCAGATGAAAAACAATCAACAGATACCAAGGCTGAAACGACATCAATGTTGGAATTATACAACAAAGACGTTAAACAGCTATTACAAAAATGCTTGAACAGTCACTTACCTTGCAACAAATGTTAAAATAGAAAATTGAAGGTATAAAAAAGAACCAAATGGAAATTTTAGAACAGTAACCAAAATAAAAACGTACAAAATGAACTCAACAGCAGAATGGAGAAGACAGAGGCAAGAGTGAGTGAATGGTACTGGCACAAAACCAGAAATATAGATCAATGGAACAGGATAGAAAGCCCAGAGATAAACCCACACATATGGTCACCTTATCTTTGATAAAGGAGGCAAGAATATACAATGGAGAAAAGACAGCCTCTTCAAAGGTGGTGCTGGGAAAACTGGACAGGTACATGTAAAAGAATGAAATTAGAACACTCCCTAACACCATACACAAAAATAAACTCAAAATGGATTAGAGACCTAAATGTAAGACCAGACGCTATAAAACTCTTAGAGGAAAACATAGGCAGAATATTCTATGACATAAATCACAGCAAGATCCTTTTTGACCCATCTCCTAGAGGAAGGGAAATAAAAACAAAAACATATGGGAACTAATGAAACTTAAAAGCTTTTGTACAGCAAAGGAAATCATAAAAAGGACGAAAAGACAACCCTCAGAATGGGAGAAAATATTTGCAAAAGAAGCAACTGACAAAGATTAATCTCCAAAATATACAAGCAGCTCATGCAGCTCAATATCAAAAAAACAAACAACCCAATCCAAAAATGGGCAGAAGACCTAAATAGACCTTTCTCCAAAGAAGACATACAGATTGACAACAAACACATGAAAGGATGCTCCACATCACTAATCATTAGAGAAATGCAAATCAAAACTACAATGAGATATCATCTCACACCAGTCAGCATGGCCATCATCAAAAAATCTACAAACAACACATGCTGGAGAGGGTGTGGAGAAAAGGGAACCCTCTTGCACTGTTGGTGGGAATGTAAATTGATACAGCCACTATGGAGAACAGTATGGACGTTCCTTAAAAAACTAAAAATAGAACTACCATATGACCCAGCAATCCCACTACTGGGCAAATACCCTGAGAAAACCATAATTTAAAAAGTGTCATGTACCACAATGTTCATTGCAGCTCTATTTACAATAGCCAGGACATGGAAGCAACCTAAGTGTCCATTGACAGATGAATGGATAAAGAAGATGTGGCACATATATACAATGGAATATTAGCCATAAAAAGAAATGAAATTGAGTTATTTGTAGTGAGGTGCATGGACCTAGATTCTGTCATACAGAATGAAGTAAGTCAGAAAGAGAAAAACAAATACCATATGCTAACACATATATATGGAATCTAAAACAAACAAAAAAAAGTTTCTGAAGAACGTAGGGGCAGGACAGGAATAAAGATGCAGACATAGAGAATGGACTTGAGGACAAGGGGAGGGGGAAGGGTAAGCTGGGACGAAGTGAGAGAGTGGCATGGATATATATACACTACCAAATGTAAAACAGATAGCTAGCAGGAAGCAGCTGCATTGCACAAGGAGATCAGCTCGGACCTTTGTGACCACCTAAAGGGGTGGGATAGGGAGGGTGGGAAGGAGACGCAAGAGGGAGGGGATATGGGGATATATGTATATGTATAGTTGATTCACTTTATTATACAGCAGAAACTAACACAAAATGTAAAGCAATTAAACACCAACAAAGATGTTTAAAAAAATGAAAATAAATAAATAAAGAAAATATATCAATAAAAATTATCCACACTAAATAACAGAGAAAATAGCTTGGAAAAAAAAAAAAAAAGATCAGAGCTCAGAGACCTGTGGGACAATAAGTAATGTCTTAACATTTTGTTCTCAGAGGCCCAGAAAGAAACGACTCTGCATACAGTGATGAAGCATACATACACTGCTGAAAAAATATTTGAAGAAATAATGGCTGGTAAGTTCCTGAATTTGGTGACATAAACCTACAGATTCAAGAAGCTGAGCAAACCCTCAAAGGATAAACCTAAAATATCCACATGAAACGCAACATAATCAAATAATTACAATCAAAATTCGCAAGCTTTATATAGATGTCAAGAAGCTAATTCTAACATTTATATAGAAAGGCAAAAGAACTGAAACAGATGCAATTTTGAAAAAAGAAAGAAACTAGAGGAATTACACTAGCTGTTTTTTAAGGTTTACCATAAAACTAAGAAATCAAGACAGTGTAGTATTATAGAAGGGAAAGAGACATAGACTGACAGAATAGCAAAGAATTCAGAAATAGATTCACACAAATATGGTCAAAACAAATATGGCCAACTGATTTTTGACAACAGGGCAGAAACAATTCAATAGAGATGGGCTTTTTAAACAAATGGTGTTGGAGCAATTGAATATCTATATGCAAAACTAAAACAAAAAGAAACAAAAGATGAACCTTCATCTAAAACTCACACTTCATAAAAAAATTAACAAAATGTATTACAGATCTAAATGTAAGCTACAAAACTGTAAAAATTTTAGAAGAAAACATAGGATAAAATCTACATGTCCTAGAATTTGGTGATAGGTTCTTATACATGGTAACAGCAACATGATCTATACAAAAAAAAGTAATAAACCGGATTTCATCAAAATGAAAAACTTTTGCTTTGCCAAAGACATGGTTAAGGGAATGAAAGGACAAGCCAGAGACTGGGAGGAAATATTTGCAAATCACAATCTGACAAAGAACTTGTATCCAGAATTTATGAAGTACTGAAAACTTGGGACTTCTCTGGTTGCCCAGTGGCTAAGACTCCACACTCCCAATGGAGGGGGCCTGGGTTCTATCCCCAGTCGGGGAACTAGGATCCCACATACTGCAACTAAGCCGGCACACCGCAACTACTGAGTCCACGTGCCCTAGAGCCCATGCTGCAACTAGAGAAAGCCCGCATGCTGCAACTTGAGAGCCCATGTGCCACAACGAAGGGCCCATATGCAACGAAGAGCCCATGTGCTGCAACGAAGACACAACGCAGCCTAAAGCAAGAAAGAACACTCAAACCTTAACCATAAGAAAACAATTCAAATTAAAAGTGGGCAGAAGGCATGAACAGATGCTTCATTAAATAGGATATAAAATGGTAAATAAGCACATGAAAAGATGTTCAACATCATTAGCCATTAGGAAAATGCAAATTAAAACTAAGATGACATACCACAACACACCTAACAGAATAGCTAAAATAAAAATATTGCCAATATGAAGTGCTGACAAAAATACAGAGCAATGGGCACTCTTACACTGCTTGCAGCAATGCAAAATGACACAGCCACTCTGGAAATCATTTTGGCAGTTTCTTATAAACTTAAATGTACATTTACCATATGACCCAGCAATTGCACACCTGCCTATCTTCTCTAGAGAAATAAAAACTTAACGTACACACAAAAGCCTGTATGTGAATATTTTAACAACTCTATATGTAATTGCTAAAAATTGGAAAAACCCAAATCTCGTTCAAATAGTGAATGGGTAAACTACAGTGTATCTATACATGAGACTACTACTTAGCAATAAAAAATAAAAAAGAATGAACTTTTTATACATGCAATAACTTGGATGAATTTTAAAAGCATTTTGTTTTGAAAGAAGCCGGTTTCATTTATATGACATGCTCAAAAAGACAAAAATATAGAGAAAGATCAGCTCAATGGTTACAAGGGATTATAGGTGGGTAGAGGGGTGAATATGAAGGGATAGGGTGAGGGAGTTTTTCTGGGTGATAGAACTATTCTGTATCTGGATTATGAGAGTGATTTCACTGTATGATTGTTTAAAATAGCATTAAAAATAATAGTATTAATAGTATTAAAGGGCTAACAACTATTAAACAAATGATTGTAGTGTTTAGGTGTTTCAACTGAAATGACCAAAACACTGGGATTCCACAATAGTAGACCAAAACCAATAACATTCATCCTTTTTCTGCTGATGAATAGTGTACATTTTTCATTTTACAATTTCATTAAAATTGAGGTTAAATTACATACAGATTAGAGTTACCAGATTTAGCAAATAAAAACACAGGCACTCAATTCAATTTCAATTTCAAACAAATAATCTTTTTTTTTTTTTTAGTATAAATGTGTCCCAAATATTGAATGGGACATATTTGTATTTAAAAAAATTATTCATTTTTTATCTGAAATTCAATTTAAATGCATACCCTGTGTTATCTGGTAATCCTAACACAGAAAAATGCACAGATCCTGAATCTATATAACTGAGTGAATTTTGGTAAATGTTTATACCCATACAACCAAAATCCCATCAAGATACAGAAACTTTTCATGACCCTGGTTCGTTTCTGTCCCCTTTCAGTCACTCTTCACTCTCTCCATAAGTAACCACTGTTTTCTTTTAATTAGTTTTGCCTGTTGCTGTACTTCATATAGATGGAAGTGTACAGTACAATTTTGTGTCTGGTTTCTTTCACCTAACATGTTTTTGAAATTCACTCATGTCTGTGTGTGAGTCAATAGCTCATTCTGTTTTATGGCCAAGTAATATTCCATCGTAAAACACACAATTTTTAAATGCATTCTCTTGTAATGGACACATGGCTTGGTTCCAGTTTGGGGCTATAAATGAATAAATATACAAAGTTATAAACATTCACAGACTATTTTTTGTCAGTATGTTTTCCTTTTTTTTTTTTTTTTGCGGTACGTGGGCCTCTCACTGTTTTGTCCTCTCCCGTTGCGGAGCACAGGCTCAGGACGCACAGGCCCAGCGGCCGTGGCCCATGGGCCCAGCCGCTCCGCGGCATGCGGGATCCTCTCGGACCGGGGCACGAACCCGCATCCCCTGCATCGGCAGGCGGACTCACAACCACTGTGCCACCAGGGAAGCCCTTCATTTCTTTTGAGTCAATACGTAGGACTGGTTTTGCTAGTTCAGGGGGCAAGTGTATGTTTAATTTATAAGAAACTGCCAGTTATTTTCCAAAGTAGTTGTGCCGATTTATATTCCTACCAATACTGAGATTTTCAATTACTCCATATCCTGGTAGCTTTCACTACTGTTAGCCTTTAAAAATTCTGACATTCTATTGGCTTTAATTTTCTTTACTGTTTGTCCATTTCCTATTTCACCAATTTCTGCTCTTATGTTCAGTATTTGCTTCCTTCTAGTTAGTGCTTAATACGCTTTTCTTTTTCTAGCTTTCTAAAATGAAAACATTATTGATTTTAAAACTTTCTTTTCTATTCTAAAGCAATAAATTTCTAAGCACTGCACCTGCATAAATTTCGAAGGTCTGCATCCCACAAATTTTCACATTTTATGTTTCTGTTTTTATTCAAAGTAAATACTGTTTTATCTCCAAATATTTGGGACTTTTATAGACATCTTTTTGTCAGCAATTTAAAATTTAATTCCATTGTGGTCAATGGCCAAGCATATGGTCTACTTTGGTGAATGTTTCATATGTGCTTGAAAATAATGTCTAGTCTACCACTGTTAGCTGTAGTGATCAGTTTGACCCAAATTGTTGGTGCTGTCCAATCAATATTTTTACTGGTTTTGTTTACTTCTATCAGTTGCTGAGAGAAGATTGTTAGAATCCCCAACTTTGTAGATTTGTCTATATCGTCCCTCAGTTTTGTCAATTTTTGCCTCATGTATTTTCAAGCTGATATTCAATGCATACACATTTAGGATATGTCTTCTTCATGAACTGCCCCTTTCCTCTTTATGAAAAGTCTTTCATCTCCAGTATACTCCTTCTTTTGAAGTCCGTTTTGTTTTATGTTAATAGAGCCCCTTGTTTTCTTATGCTTACTGTTTGTATGGTCTATTTTTTCCCCATTCTTCTACTTTCATCCTGTCTTTATATTTCAAGTTTAATGCTTAGAGACATTTAGTTGAGCCTTTAAAAAAAAAAATCTAGTCCTTTTCATCAGACTACCTAATTTACATTTAAGCAATTATTGGTTTGTTTGAATTTAACTCTACCATTCTACTATTTGTTTTCTCTTTGTCCTGTTTTTTGACCTTTATTTCTCCTTTCCTGCCCTCTTTTGGTTAACCATGTATCTTTCAGTATTCAATTTTAATTCCTTAATTTTTTTTTTTACTTCTTCCATGTGTATTTTTTTGATAGTAGTTGACAAGGGATTATAATACATACCCTTACCTTATCAGTCTACTTACAGTTAGTATTCTACTACTTCAAATAAAATGTAACAACCTGCATAATTATAATTATGCAACTGTATAATTCCCTTTACCCCCTGCAACTTGTGTTATTGTTTGCATATATTTTACAGCTACATATATGCCACAATGCTATGTTGTCAGTTGTCTTTTAAAAACATGAAGCAAAGAAAACCTGATAGTCATTTATACTTACATACTTACTATTTCCTTCCTTCTAGCTGATGTCATTTACCTTCAGCCCAAAAATTCTCCCTCGGCTTTCCTCGTAGTGCAGGTCTGCTAGTGACAAATTCTGTTTTCATGAAGATTGCTTTATTTTGCCTTTATTTTTGAAGGAAATTTTTACTGGATATAGAACACTGGATTGATAAAGAGTTTTGTTTTGCTTTTGAATTTGTGTAAAGATTTTGTCTTTCCATTGTCTTATGACCTCCACTATTTCTGATGAGAAGTAGTCAGTTTTTGTTATTCCCTGGTGGGTTGCCCAATACCACTTTTGGTGGCTTTTAAGATTCTCTCTTATCTTTGGTTTTCATCAGTTTTAACTATGATGTGTTAGGAGTGGTTTTCTCTACATTTATTCTGCTTGGAGTTCACTAAATTTATTGGATCCGTATATTCATAGTTTCACCAAACTTGGGTAAATTTTGGCCTTTACCTACTCGTACTTTTTCTACCCTATTTCCTTTCTGTTCTTCTTCTGGGGATCCAGTTACATCTTTGTTGGACTGCTTGATATTGCCCCACATGGCACTGAGGTTCTGTGCTTTTTTTTCCTTCCCTCTAACCTTTTTTCTTTATTCCTCAGATAGATATCAATAATTTCTATTCATCTATCATCTGCACTCTGTTGTTAAGTCCAACCGTTCGGGGATTTTTGTTTGTTTCCAATTCTCTGCTGAGCGTACCATTTATATTAATTCATTACAACCACTTTTTCTTTTCATCCTCAAACATAGTTCTAATAGCTGCTTTGAAGTCCTTGTCTGCGAATTCCAATATCTGGATTATGTTGGGATCTCGTTTTACTGTGTGCTTTTCTCTTTTTGACCATAAGTCATATTTTCCTGTTTCATTGCATGCCTCATAATATTTTATAGTATTCTAGGCATTACTGATAGATTGATTCATTTTGTTATGCTCCGGAAGTAATAAGCTTTGTTCTAGCAGGCAGTTAAATTATTGGCTAATCACCTTGATTTTATGGAAGCTTGATTTTACATTATGTTAAAGATTTTGTCTTTAGTTTTAGCACAAATCCTTAGTGCTGGGCACAGCCTTTTCTGATAATACACAACCATTCTAGGGATTTGAGGGAAAGCCTACGGTACTTACCAAGCCTTCTAGCTTGTTGGGATTCAAACTCTGTTTTCTCTTGCAACTGAGAGCAACAATCTCTGCTCAGCTTTTTCAGCCTTCCAGCTACGGCTTTCCACCTGGTTCACTAGAATCTTCCCTGCACATGCACAATGCAGGAGTTAGTCAAAAGACTTAAGAGGAAATCATATGCAGATTGGAAGTCTCCTCCATCAGTGCCACCTTCATTTCTAGAATTTCCTCCTTCAATTTACAGCTCCTCAAGCAGCCCCCAATTCCTCCAATACCTCAAGTCATTAAGACTGCAACTTTCTCTTCAGTTCTAGCCACCTCCTCACCAGACAGACTGGTGAATGCCCTGAGGGAAAAGTCATATAAGCATAGTTCTCAGGCTGCTTCTGGTCACTCCCCAGTGCCTTTAGACAGTTATTTATTATATTTTTCCAGAGTTTATAATTGGGAGGGTTTGTACATTACAAGCTATTCCACCACTACCAAAACCAGAAGGCCTTCACTTTATAATTCTTCATTGTTTAATTTAACACCTTAGAAAAAAACAATACAGAACTGGTACTTAAATGCCCTTGTTTCTCTCCTCTTTTTCATCCAACATAGTGAAAACAGAATATTTCACATATATTAAAATATCTTTTATCTCAAATGAAATGAAACAACTCAAAATAATCTCTTCTTAATTGATGCTTTCAGAAAGTAGGGAAGTAGTTGCTCAACTTCCTATGAATCTACTGAACAAAGAGTTCAGATAAGTTGATTAGGCCATGAAAACACAATTGACTGACCTTGAACAATGTTGGGGTTAGGGATACTGACCCTCCATGCAGTTGAAAACATCCCTGGTTCCACATCCATGGATTCAACCATCTGAGGATTCAACCAACCATGGATTGTGTAGTACTGCAGTATGTATTTAGCAAAAAAAAATCTGCGTATATGCAGACCTACACAGTTCAAACCTGTGTTGTTCAAGGGTCAACGGTACTCAGAGTTAGACCAACTAAACTAACATGTAGCAAAGCTATTTCTGTTATAAACTGACAAAAGTATGAGACTTCATAGTCATGAAACATAATAAATGGAGTGTGATTTACAACTAGGAAGAAGAATGTGGCTACTTGCATACATACAGAGGCATATTAACTGTTAAGAGATATGATAAATCTTGACCAATCCACTGTTGTTTTCAAACGTAAATTTTTAAAGATTTTATTTTGTAGTCAGCAAGTTTTCCATTTGTCAGCTTGGATGTGAAAGATGCTACTTAAAACCAAACAGCAACTGTACATGGCTGGCTGAACATTTATAATTCAACAATTACATAACCTCCAAAATACAGCAGAATATGAGGCACATAATTAGGACGTCAGCTAAACAAGACAAGGCAATTCAAAAGGATGTCATGTTGTGGCATGTGCTCAGCTGAGCTTTAAGTAAGTAGGACTGTTGGGTGGGGACTTATTCTTCCCACCTCTGTTTATATGCATTAATACCAAATGCTGTCAGGACAACTTATCTTGCAGTCAGGACATCTGACTTTTTAAGAAAGAAGAAAGTTCCACCTTGTATCAACTGATTTCATAAACAAAAATTGCTTTTAAATGGTTCTGTCAATGGATGTCTATCTCTAAGTTTTCCAGCATGGTCTGCTCCATGTATGTACATCCTGAAAAACTGCCAAAATAGCAGCAAAAACTGATGACATCATAGGGAAAAAACTCATTGCCAAAGGAAACCAAGCACTGTTGAGTCAGCATCTTTCTTCTTGGTCACTCGTTTTATACATACTAGGTAAACCAAAAGACCTGTTTGATTTGTTATACAAATATGTGTATGTGCATATATAACTGAAATTAACATCTAACAATAAAATGCCTATGTTCAGAGTCCATCAATGCTTTGGGATTCTGAGCTGTTTTCTGGGATGGAAAACAGACTTAACATCTCCATCTCCAGTGGATGCAAGCTGCCTCCTGTGATAATCAAGGAATGTAATGGTCCTCCCAAGTCCACAGTACACATTTGCTGCAAAGTGCCTGCTGCAATTTTCTGGTCTTCAGCTCCAACCCTGGCTAAGCCAACACAGAGTGTCTCCTCGGTGACTGCTATTAAAAAAAAAAAAAAAAAGATACCACCATTCAATTCAGCAAATGCATTATCCTGAATCCATTCAAAGTAACACTAGTACCAAAGTACATTTAAAGAAGACCCAAATATATTACATCTCCTTAGTCACTCATTATGGACTGATTATCTACTGATAATCAGTAGATAGATCAGTAGCACTCATTATCTACTGATTTATCTAAGGCTTTTCTAAATTATTTGCACTACCTGACATATAAAGTAAAGTAGTACTGCCTAACTTTACCCTTTCAGAATTCCTAAGACCTACCTTAGTTTAAATTTTTAGGACTTGCATAATTCCTGTATCCATACTCTATTGCATAGTGTTTGTCTTTAAGTTCCGAGTGAACAATGTTTATTACATGCTTATATTTTAAATAAAACGTTTGAGATATATTCACATTGGCCAAGATATACTGGAAAAACCAGGGGATTATAAGCTAAATACACAGATTTGAGTCTGTGCTTGGCCACCTAACTACGTGACAAACTTCAGTTTTTTTCTTTTTTTTTAGTGGAATACTATCTGTCATAAATGGTGGTTTAAGGACTAAGATAATAGATATGAAAGTACTTAGTAAACTACATAGCCCTTAACAAATAATAGGCATTATGACATTCCTTATGCTTTTTTTTTTTTTGCGGTACGCGGGCCTCGCACTGTTGTGGCCGCTCCTGTTGTGGAGCACAGGCTCCGGATGGACGCACAGGCTCAGCGGCCATGGCTCACGGGCCCAGCCGCTCCTCGGCATGTGGGATCTTCCCGGACCGGGGCACAAACCCGTGTCCCCTGCATCGGCAGGCAGACTCTCAACAACTGTGCCACCAGGGAAGCCCCCTTATGCTTTTAAGTTCAAAATAACCAACATTAGTGAACTTTAGTATTATTCACTCTGGCCTGACAGCTGAAGGGCTGACGCTCTTGTGGTTTTATTTAGTTGGGAAAGCTGTCCTGATTGAAAAATGATCAAAATGGGGCAAATGATTTCTACAAGGACAAGCAGGCATGTAAGGAACTCTGTGCATAGGTATGGATATAGAGCACCCTTGCAGATTATTTGTTTCATGACTTTAACAAGGCCTACTGAGGCCAATTTTATTCAAGAATCTCTTCATGTATCTTTTCTATCAAGAAATAGGTGCTCAAAGCCAGTCAGCACCTTACAACAGAATATAATGACAGATTCATTTAAGAACGTCTCAATAAAAACCTACTGACAGTGAAAATTTTATGATATACCACATCTATTAATACTATGTCTAGATATTAGGAATATAAGGATAAATTCTCTTGTCTTTATCCTGAAGAAAACTATACCTGGTCTCATTGTTGAAAATGAGAAAAAGTAGAATAAGTATACTTTTACAGGACAGAGTTTACCATAGACTTGGGCTAAAATGGAAGTTCTGTATTTTACCAAAATATTTATATGTTAACATATTTACATAAAAGCTGATTTATAGTTAATTTGTAAAAAATCCTTACTTTCTAGAATGATATTAATTTTACTAGAAGGAACTCCATTATTTTTCTTTCAGTAGAACATTCAGCTTATGAGATTTAAGGTAATGTTGAAAAAAAGTGACATGGAAAAATGCAATGCAAACACACTGACTCTCACTTCAGTGGTGTTGGTATATATATGTGTGTGTGTGTCAGACGTTACATACACATCTCGGTGTAACAGTAGGGGAATACGAGAGCCCTTTTAAGGTTCTTCAGTACCTGGTTCTTCTCCTCGTATTCGCTGATTCTGAACAATCTCCAGAAGTTGCTGGGCTGCTTGGTTTACACTCATATAATGAGGAGGTTCATAGATCTTTCTTCCCCTGTTAAGTGTAAAACTAGATGCCACTGTTCTTAGCCATGAAATTATACAATACATTTTAACACAGTTACTCCCCCAGGTATACTCAATTACCATAGTCTACATTATGTTTGAAGCGGTCACTTGTTACCCACTTTAAGTATACATTAAAGCACGGATACAGTGATCATTTATCTTAAGTTTCTTATGCTTTTTTCATTGTTCTACTTCAAATGCCCTCTCATCTCACTGAAATGCTGGCAGAAATAAAAGTCCAACAACTTAAAAGGTAATGTTTAGATCAAAGTTACTTTTATTCAAAGTGATACTTCAGGCAAAAATAATTCAAAATAAGTGGCAATTTGTTCTATACCTTAGTTTAATCAGGTTCTATAGTGTTCATTTTTATTACCATGTTTAAACCACATATCCCTCTTTTCACATCTTCCTCTAAAAAAAGTAAACTAAAGAGATAAATATCTCAAAATCTTAGAGGATAAGATGTTTACTTCCATATGCCTCAAAAGCCTACCACATTTGCCCAATGATCAAAATAAAAACACTGCTTTTGCAGTTTACAAAACAGTTCATATAGATTATTTAACTGACTCTCAGAACAATTCTATAAGTCAGCACTCTCCAAGAGGAATATAAAGCAAGCAGTAAACAGAATTTTAAATTTTCTATAGTCTCTACATTAATAAAAGTAAAAAAAAAGAAAAAATTAACTTTAGTATTTTTATTTAACCCCTCCAGAATGTTATATTTCAACATTTATTCCTATAAAAATTATTAAAGATTGTTTTTGTACTAAGTCTTTGAAATCTGGAATGTATTTTATATATTAGCACATCTTAATTCAAATGTTAAATTTTCATTGGAAATACTTGGTCTGTATTTAGATTTCATAAAATTCATGGTTGTAAAAGTAGATTTACATACTGAATTGTTCTAAATATACTTAAATGTTTTCTATTAACTAAGTTGAGTATGTTTTAACTTAATTAAAATTTAATTATAAATTCAGTTCCTCAGTTACATTAGCCATACATATTTAAAGTGCCCATTAGTTACATGTGGGTAGCAGCTACTGTATGGGACACTGCATCTATAGGCAAAAGGGGTTAGTACTCGCATTATACAAATGAAGAAAATACAGCTCAGAAATGGAAGTAACTTGCCCAAGAGCACATAACTTGCCCAGAGGCCAACTCAAGACTCAAACCTGTGTCTTCTGACTCCCAATTAACTCATTCCACAAATATTTACTGAGTGCCTATCGGGTGCCAACCACTGCTCTCAGTACTGACCCAAGAAATCTATTGCTATTTCCACTCTATCTATCACACTGCTTATCATTTCATAAGATTGAAAGTATTTAATTTTGCACTATTACTGAAAACTGATTTTCAACAATCTTTAGAACTCATGTTATTTAAGTAGAACTTATTGTTCACGGAATTAAAGTAGATGTAAGCATTCTCAGAATAAGAACTTACTTGATTAGATTTTCCAAAGACTGCTCCTTTACTTTGATGTCTGTAGGAAGTAAAAAATAGTTCTCTTTTAATTAACTACTTTATCCAAAATCCTACGTGTAAACTTCAACTGAGTCACCTAAGTTTGTGGTAGACATTATTCTCAAGTCTCCAAAATGCTAATTTGATTGAGTCTATGACAACCAGTCCTCACACTTGTATCTGGCCACTTTTTAAAGGAAATATGAGGAAGAAGGGAAGCTTGTGGTTGTGTAAACGTCATTAGTTAGAAAACAAACATGAAGTTGGCCCTGAGATCATCCTGAAAGGATCGAATTTCCTCTTGGAAAAGAAGACACAGGAAAGAGTTAGATAAATATTGGCATATACACTACCAAACAGCTAATCAACATTTTTGTGTTCATTTCTATTAGGTGGTAACTGCATAGAACCAACTGAAAAGTCTTGTTATGTTCCTCTTCTTACCTATTTTTCAGGCACTAGAATATAAGCTTCAATGCATGTAACATACATAAAAGAAAATTCTTACCACATTTTGAAAAGAGACTTTTGCTTTCTTGTGAATGGTAAGACATGCCTAATAACTTATGAATACTTTAATACCAAGTATTCATACTTTAATTGGGATTTCCTGAGCACTGACTGGTAGCCAGGTACAGGGCTACCACAGCGGCCAAAACCCACGTAGTCTTTGCTCTAATAAAGCCTGACAACGCAAGCATCACAAAGATTTGATCCTTTACGCTTTTTAATCACTGATGCTCAGCTAAACAATTCGGTAGAAGGTAAAAAAGCAGAATCACTCTACATCCTCACAGGAACTCAGCACACAACAGCAAGAGCGACAGCTGCTTCCTGTTCTACATGCTGAAAACAAATGGTTCAGTCAAAGTTTGTTTTTGCAAAAATAAATATAGTGCAACTTAGTGGTCTTTCTGATAGACTTCTACAGCTTTCCCAAGTGATTATAAAAGTTTTTCTCATAAAGGATACTAAGTATTTGCTTGGAAAATACTCCAGAGATAATCCCTACATGTATTTCTAAATGTTCTTGGAACCAGCAGTGAATATATTTTTCAGGTTCGAAATATCATTAATTATTTAATATTTCCAGTTGTCTGGCACATATAGGAAAAAAATGTATATCTATTACTGAAATATGGCCTGCAATACAATTAATGATATATAAGTCGACTTTGAGCTCCTTTACACAGTCGTTGTAATATTTTTTAAAAATTAAACACATTTATTAATGTATTCACCTTGAGCTTCTGAAATGTTGTCATACTTAAGTTTTTAATTTAATATCTTCAATAGTTTTACTTTTTTACTGATATGCTCTACAGAATTTGATTTTAAAAATTGAGAGGGCTGGGAAGAATTTTTACAGGCAAATGCTTTTTAATTGAACATAAGACTGCATTAGTGAACTAATCTCAAGCCAGACCTATCTTGATACTTTTCCCTTGTCTTCACACAGGCCATAATTATTCCTTTCTACTTCTACTTGCTGGAATGTAAGCTTCTCCTATTCATCTTAGTACCAGCACCTAGCATAATGCAAAGTACCTAGTAGATACTCCATAAATTCTACTGAATAAATTTGTTCACATGGCTCTACTACCACCAGCCCATCTTAAACTATCTACCCTTTAAGTAGAATAAAAGTCCCAGCTCCTTCAGAAAGCCTTTACTGACTTCCTCTTAAATGCTCTTTGTCCTCTGAAATAGCCATACAATTAATGCTGTATTTTATTAATCTCTAATTACATTATATATAGCAGTCTTATCCTTCCAAGTAAATTTTAAATTCTCTATGGTTTCATACCATGACATAATCCCTACAGGGCATGGCCCATAGCAGGCATTCAATAAATAGGTACTAATTTGAATAATGAGAATTCCAGGTGATTAAATGATGAGATCTATGGTTTGAGAATTTGGAATCATGATATCTTATACTTCACACCTTGTTCCTGTTTTTGTTAATGGAGCAAGGAAGATATATTGTTTAACCTTGTTTGTCTTTTCCCAGGAAAGCCAAGAAAAGAGGCAGCTCTTAGAGAGAGTTCAAGAGCCAAAGTTCTGGTCTGTCCTTCCTGCCTCTCCATACAATAGAACTTAACTGTTCTATAAACTTTCATGTACACAGCACATTAGTTCCAACTAGATTTCAAAACCCTGAGGGCAGAACCCATGTCTAATACTTCCTTAGTGTTCCAGAAGAACCTAACTCCACATTGGGCATACAGTAAATACTCAATAAATACTGTAAACTGATTTTCTGTCCTTCCAAAGTTTCCAAAAGATAAATCCTATTTTTCCTCCTTTCCCCCATTTTTTATGATACATGAAGACATTATCAGGTAGCTTGCCTCTTAAGACTACTTTTCTCCCCGTTCTGTTTTAAAACCTCAGTTCTGTTGTATAAAACACACACACACACACACACACACACACACACACACACACACACGCTTTTTAGTACCTGAGTTCCAATGAATCCTTATTTTTTATCCCTCAGTTGCATATACTTCTACATCTGCCTTTAATAAAAGTCCATTTAACAGCTGTCCTTCTCACATCCTTCTAGTTTGACTTTCTACCATACTGCTGGCCTTAATTGGATCTAAGTTTAAGATAACATGGATATATCTAATGGCATATTCCACATGAATTAACAAGTGTGTTACAGTTGGCCTGCCAGTAGGAACTACAAAAAAAGGAAAACTAGTATCTTTCCACATGGAAAATCTAAACACAAAACTATAAAGCTAATTAATAATGAATTACTAAACTGCCCTGATAATAAACTAAAATAAGAAAACATTATTATACCAGTTAATTGTGGGATATAGGCATAAGCCAAAAAAATGTTAGAGAAGCATGCATGGCCTGATCTAGATCTAGAATTAATTAGATGTCAATGTTAATGGAGTAAAAGGAATGTATTCTAGCTGGAACTGAATGAGCTAGCAAGACTTAAGTCCCTGCTCTTATGAAGTAGGGAAGAAAACCAACAAGTTAATAAAATAATTCAGATGGATGGTAAGACTTAAAAGAAATAATACAAGGTAATGGGAAAGAGAATCACTGGGGGATACAGGGTGTACCACATCCGATTAGGCAGAATTTCACTTTAGATCAGGAGTCAGTAAACGTGTTCTGTAAAGACGTAGGTAGTAAATATTTTAGGTTCTGAGGGCCACAAGGTCTCTGTCAAAATTACTTATCACTGCCAGTGGAGCATGAAAGCAGCCACAGATAATACATAAATAAAGTAGCATGGCTGTGTTCTAATTAAATTTTATTTATAAAACAGGCAGTAGGCTAGATTTGATCCACGGGTGCTAGTTTGCTAACCCCTGCTGGATAATTTCTGATTTCTACCCTATAAGAAATGCTAACCATTAGTAAAACTTTTCTACAGTCTTCTCTTTTAAAAGAGACATATTGATTGAGGTTCTGATAATGTACAAATTATATATCATTGAATAATAGAGAACTGTCTATATTATACAAATAACCTAAATGCCTTTGGCAAATAGAAGTCTTTTCTAATGTTCTGAATATCTGTACTTACTACAGAGGCCAAAACCATGGGTTCATTCTTTGCCCTGATTCTGTGCTATGTGGCAGACATTCTTCTGCTGTGACTTCACACACAGTATCACTAAAACAGTGCAATTCAATGTATGATCCGAGGACTGATGCCACTATGTGAGAATTCTGTTCCCAATAAATGATAAAAAAAAAAAAACTACAGGAGTAAGAATAAGTGTTTACAAACACCTACAGTAATTTGACTTTGACACAAAAGATTAGAAACTTAAAAGTAAATAAATATATGTATTTTTACATATATTTATTTTATGTATGTGTGTATATACACACATATCTACACACACACACACACACATACAAATAAAAGAACAAAAATTTGGTCCTTCACCACAAATTGAGAAGTACTGCTCTAAACACTTCCATGAGGCAAGAAAAGATTATTCCTATTTGATAAAAATGAAGGCAAAGGTAAGGACTGTTGACAATATTCTCTAGCTAGTATATAGTAGCACTCAGATTTTGTCTTCTGATCCCAAGTATAAGTGTCATTTCAAAGTTATCAAAGATGCCAGTTATTTCTTTTCTGTTGACTAGCCACAGATTAAAGCTCTGGTTATAGCATTTTTACAATACACACTGTAGAATAGGAACTGATAGCAAATGTGAATCAGTACAATTCCAGTACCTCTGCTGACAAACGCAGCCCATCCCTTCTGAAGCTCTATCAGTACCACCAACTTAGTGTACAAAGACAGTGATCCCAGCCACTTCCACACTAGGTAGGAAACAGAATTTGGCAGCATAATACAGTGAAAAGAGCTGTGAATAACAGGCTATTTGGATTCTACGAATTCTGCAACTAATAATCTGGGTGACAGTGGGAAAATGATTCAATATCTCTGGGCCTCAATTTCATCTGTAAAATAGGGCTTCAGTAAGATGATGTCAAGAGTCTCTTTCAGATCTATAATTCTGTGATTCTGATAGCATTAATACTGCAGTATTCAAAGGACACCATAAGGAAGACAGGATGGAACGTGGTAAGAATAAATGCTCAATACGTCTACTGAATTGCTGTAAATTGACCAGAACAGGGTCTTACTGGACCAATGGGTAAAAGATGGAATGCTGGCGAGGATCTATTAGGGCGTAAGTAGGCAGCAGCACGAACTATGGCACGTATGTAGGAGTAGCCATGTCGTATTTGGAACAGAAAATTCATTTCTCCACAGAGTACGGGGGAGAGCATGCCATGCAGAGTAGCTAGCCTGTATCCCACAGAACAGTTTCACCTTCACACAAAATCAAAATGAGAACAATATGACAACTCCACATTGTCACCCTAAAGAAACTCCACAGACCTTACCTAGTAAGCATAATGTGTGCATGCCGTTTTGTCTGTTCTTCTTCACTTTGTCAAAAAAGCTTTCTGGTCTCCAAGTGTCTGTCCAAAAAACAACAGACACTGTCTCTCCAAACCTATACAACTAGAAAAAATAAAAACTAAAATTAATTAATGATGGAACAATTCACTACTATTTCATAGACAACAATAAAAATAAAAAGCGAGAACCAAACTTGAGATGGACTGGGTATCAAGACTGTCACACACACACACAAAAAGGTAATAAAAATTCTCTTTGATCCACAGCAGCTGGTGTCATTCTGATGCCCTTTCAGTTGGATATTTCTAGTATTTCTGCATTCAGTATGGGAACATATGTAACTACTTCATGATTTAGCTAGGTAGCTGCTAAAAATACTGAAATACAAAGAAACCAGAAGGAAGCCAAAAAAAAAAAAAAAAAAAGACTTTTGAGCAGTCAGAGCACAGTTCACAAAGTTAATATTATCCTCACTTTACAGATGAGTCCACTGTCAAGATCAACTGACTTGCCTAAGGTCACACAGCTAGTTAGTAGTGAAAAAGAAACTCAAACCTAGGTCTGAGGAAAAGCTCCTTTCTACCATGACGTCTCAGTAAAATTCATGCACTGTATACTCACTGCAGCCATATCCCAAAATCTACTCCCTTACTTTACCCACTGTTTATTCCCTCACTATAGAGTTCAGTGATAGGCCTTTTCCCAAACCTCCTCCTTTCCCCCCAAGAGGCTCACCCACTCCACCTGACCACCACACAACCAAGAAGCTTGCTTTGTTCCAACTTGCTTCCAGGCTGACTGCACATCTCACTTAAGTGAGTCCAACTCCAAATCTTATGCTGAGAAAATCTAGTTTTGAATTTTGGTTCCTCAACTTGTTAGCTGTGTGACATTATTCTTTCTAATAGGAACAGTGATAGGAACAGTGATAACATATGCCCTTCCAACCCACACGGCTGTATGAATCAAATAACATGTAAAAAGTTATTCAAACTGTGAATAATATGCTTATATTAGTTCTTATCTAGGTACTGCACAAAGGATTTTATTTTCAAAGACTTAATATATGGTAAAACATAACACTGAAGTTGTTATGTAAAGGTTTAATTATTCAATTTAAAGAGTGCCTGAAAGCATTTTTAGTAGAGCTGGAAAGCACTAAATGCTGGAAATTACATCTAGTCCTCTACTGTAAATTAGCTGTGTGATTGAAACAGCTCTGTGACTTCAGGAAATCACCTAACTTTTTTAAGTCTAAAGTTCTTCATTTGAAAAATGAAGAAACTGGTCTGGAGAAGGGATTATTGTCCCCAGGCTTCTCAGTTTTCAGAAGCTGCTGCAAGACGCATATAGGGAGGAAAGAGAGAAGCTAGGACATTCAAAGTCCTTCATCCACCCATCACTGAAGAACCTCAACTTTTCTCAATTTTTATATGTTGAGGTCTTAAAAACTATCACCAATATTCATAATGGTGACTTTGAGATCCCAAGGGAAGGTTCATCGTATTCCTCATATGGCCACAACCTCCAACCTACCTACCAATAGGCTTTATTCCCAAAGTCCATTTGAAAATTGTCTGAAAAGGTATTTCCCCATAGAAGCTATGCTATCCAGTGGCAGTCGAATTCATAGTGTACAAAGACCCATGTAACTCTCAGAATTCAGTCATAAACCTTCCAGCCACACCTAACATGGTTTCTCTGTAATAAATGTATTTAGAGTGCCAATGTAAGATCCCTGGAATACATTCACCCAAGCTACAAGGACTAAGCCTAGCTCTGTTGAGGGCTTCTGTTATTGTTGTTGTTCTATAAGAGGCAAATCTGTCCAACAAATATTTTATAATAAATTTATTATAAATCATCCACTATGTGCCAGGCATTATGCTATGCACAGGCATAAAGTGAGAAGCAAAGCAGAGCTCCGGTCCTCATGAAGTATGCAGTCTCGCTTATACCTTACATAGCAGGCAAAAACTCTGGAGTCATGGCTCTGGTTTCTACTAGTTGGATGATCATGGTGACTAGTTCGGTGACTTTCAGGAGGAACTCCCTTGCAAAATGGATATAATAATTATAAACCTAATAATGTGTTTTGTTAAGGATTAAATGACATACTGTATGTAGTGCCTAGTGCCATAGTAAAGACTCAATAAATGTTAGGAATTTGATAATATAACAGTGATAATGTTTATAATGATGATACGAAGATGTTCTAAAATGCTGTGTTGTGCTATAATCCAACTGCTCTCCTTACTGGAGTGAGCTCAAAAACATTAACAAACATTTGAAACTATGTTTATGATTTAATTCTGACAAGTTCAATCGTTTACATTCTTAAAAGGATTTTTGGCATCTCTGATCAGATTTTAAAATATTAACATTACTCTATTAAAAATACTTTAAAGGAAAACCATTAAAGAAAATTTCATATGCAACCATATATAAATACTTTAAATAGCTTTTCAATATTCTAAGAGTCATGAAAATATAGTTATGGAGGTAAATTCTTCATTCAGATATAAGGGGATAGATGATTTAAAAGAGAATTGAGATGCTAGTCACATATAAACATTAGTTGAAACACTTTATGTAAAAGCGTCTTTCAATTGTCTAATTTGGGGGATTAAAGAAAACCTCACATAAGCACTGCTTCCTAGGACCCTGATTTATAGACTGTAACCATTTCCATGGCTGTGGTACAAACTTCTTCAATGAATTCTGGAACATTATGCAAACAGTTTCGCCATTTAGATGTCAGTACCTCAAAGAACAGAAGGGCCAATTCCTTTGTGTTTCACAATTCAAGGACTTACCAGTAAATTACAAAAAGAAACTGGAACAAAATCATACAGTGACGAGAACTGAGGTTACAGAAGCCTAAGCACCTACCATCCTAAAAATGTAAGCCTTTGTGCTTGTGATCATTTTCCCCCAAACCATTATTGATGCAGATCTACATTTAAAGATTACAAAAAGTACTGTTTTCAAAAACAGTAGGTAAATACAGGCTTTTTGTGTGTGTTTTAACCTAGAGTAAGTTATAAGGAAAGCAGTTTATCTAACTTGATACTGGATCATGTTTTTTATCAATTGAAGACAAAAACTCAATTCAAAATGATTTACTTAATTATATATAAGGCACTAGTTAAGAGTGAAAAGATGCACAAGAAAGACAAATATGAGGTAATAAATACTAATAAAAAATTAGATATAAATTGTATAAGAGTTCAGCATTTCCCCCACCGAGAGCACACCTGAAGGTAACTTCTGAATAGACAGGATATAAGCTGGACCTTAAAGGATGGGTAAGATTTAGCCTGGGGAAATTGAACATGCAGAAGAATGAGATGATGTGAACAAAGTAACAGAGGTGGGAAATCCTGGGCAGTATTTACAGTGGCATTAACCAAGTATCTAGAAGTAAGTATTGCCTGACTTTGCCTCTAACAAGTATATCTAATTCCTGACACCTTACCAGGTACCAATTCCTGTCAATTCTAGCTCTACAGTTTATCTAGAAACTATTAATTTCTTTTTCCTCTACCTTAGCTTGAGTTCTCAGTACCACCTGCCTGAATGACCTTAATAGTCTTAATTCATCTCGCTGCCAGTATTTCCTTTCTTTCAGAAGCACAGGTGCTATGAAAACTCCATTTTATAATTAGATTTTAATGCTTTGGTATTTTATATTGAAATGAAAATATTTTGTGATTTTTAGATTAAAAAGTATCTTTTCTGGATATGGAAAAATTAGAAAATTTAACTTGCTAAGAACTCTATCAAGTCCCACATGTATCTTTTATATATGTATATCCTAATCAGATCACTTAAATCTGTGAGGTAAAAGAAAGCTGAGCCAGCAGTTGTCAAAAAATGTACTACAAAACCATATGATCAAGAGTTACTAGTTTTTTATATAGAATACTTGCTGTTTTTAATCTTCACATGCATTTTGCTTAACATTGATAAAACACTGACTTTTGCTAACAGTAAGAAAGATTATACACATGGCTATACACTAGGTACACAGATAAAGCTGAATGACTATGTAGACAGAAGAGCAGCTAGATTTATATTTTCACATATAAATGAGAGAACCACATACAAATTAAGTGAAAGAATTACAACTTAAAGCATACAATTCCAAAGACAAGATTCAACTTGGGGTAGGGGGTGGGGAGGGGGAAATAAATAAGCAATTCAACTCAGCAAATATTTGTTACACATTATTTGTTACACATTGATTATATGTGCATGGCACTGCAATAAAGTACCATGGAAGATGTGAAGATAAGTAAATTAAGGAGTTTATAATATGGTAAGCACATAAACATATGCAAGCAACTGAATACTCTTATAGGATAGAGATTTACCAGGATTGTTTGAGTAGAAGAACGGCACAATCAGATCTATGATTTAAGCAGAAAACTATAAAGTGGAAGAGAATGATGGGAAGGTGGCTATTAAAATAGTGACTAAAAAAAGGAAATGGAAAGGAAGGAAAAAAATTTTAACATGCTCATGATTTAACAGGTGGTCAAAAAGAATTCCAAAGTGACTAAAAGAACAGAGAACTTATTAGATGAATTCTTCTAAGGTTACATAGTAATGTAGAGCTCTAATACCTTTATTACCCAGTTAAGTGTTCTTTGTACTCATTAGGTTTTATCATTTCTACAATAGTGCCTGGACAACAATGAAAGCAATTTAACGCTTCTGAAAACTAACAGTAAGAACTACTACAAGGTCAAAAATGCTGACTATCACAATGAGTGTTGTGTTATTTAAAAAAAAGGAAGGAAATGAGTTCTTATTTTTTGAAAGTAATATACATTTTTCCCCAAAGTAGATATGTATTATATAAACAGAGGAACATATGGCAATAGTCAAGGTCACTCATGCAATAGTCAGCGAAAGTGGAAGCACTTCATAATGATGAGAAAATTATACAACCTTTTTCCCTGAAGTCAGCCACAACTGATAATGCAGTTTTTCGTGCAGAAATCATTGCTACCTGGTTTCAAACTGTCTTACTTATCTTTCCTTTAAAAATGTCTCAAGATCATTTCAGTCACCAAACTTTTACAAAATAATTAACATATTCTATCACCCAAATGGCTAACAATAAATGAAGTACCATGCAAAAAAATTATTTTAGGATCTGTAATTCTTTTTTAGCCTGTCAGATTCAGGAGAATGTACACACAGTAAGTGCTAAGTAAAAAGACTGAAAGAAAACATACCAGAATGGTAACTATGGTTACCTTCAGGTGGTGAGACTACGGATGCTTTTATTTTCTTCTTTATACTTACTGTATTTTCCTGATTTTCTATGCGTATATATGTCATTTGTTATCAAGAAAAAACGTTATTTTGTAAGTGGCTCTTCAAAAGCAGCAACAATAATAAAAGCAATTCTGATTCTGCATGATTAAGCTGCTAAATGCCTAACTTGAAGATTTCAAGAGAAGAAGGACTTGTTCCTCTTGTCTTTTGTGTACTGAGAAAAATCCCTGATTTTTCATTATCAGGAATGTCTAAATACAACCACCTTGCCTGGCTCTCGACAAATAAATGGATTTTTCTTTGACTAGAAAAATCCTCAAAATACAAATAAGTGTTAGAAATATCTGTTACTTAGGAATTTCAGGTAACATGATTTTAAAGTATACATGTTTATAACTAATATTTTAATTGCAAAAAAATCTTAAAATTAACTCAACGAAAATTTGAGTATCTAACATATCTTGGTCTATGTATCCTTTGCCTAAAACTGGAAAACAGGCCCGCTGTTTTTTTTAATAAATCTTTTTTTTAAAAAGTTATTTATTTATTTTTGGCTGCATTGGGTCTTTGTTGTTGCACGCGGGCTTTCTCTCCAGTTGCTGAGAGCAGGGGCTGCTCTTCGTTGCGGTGCGCGGGCTTCTCATTGTGGTGGCTTCTCTTGTTGCAGAGCATGGGCTTTAGACGCGCAGGCTCAGTAGTTGTGGCATGTGGGGTCAGTAGTTGTGGCTCGCAGGCTCCAGAGCACAGGCTCAGCAGTTGTGGCGCACAAGCCCGTGTGGTGCAGGGGCTTAGTTGCTCCCAGACCAGGGCTCAAACCTGTGTCCCCTGCATTGGCAGGTGGATTCTTAACCACTGCGCCACCGGGGAGGTCCCAACAGTCCAGCTTTTTGGCTTCCAAAACTACAGGATATTAGAACTTCGCTAGTTTAGTATGCTTCATACTTTTTAGTGACAAATCTTTTTTCCAAATGAATTCTTATATAGAACATCACTGATGCTACCAATTGAGTTAAAGATAATGACCTGGCTCTTCAGGGATTTATTCTTTGTGTTTTGGTGTCAATTACTTCATTATGTGCAGAACCCTAAAGCATCTTCATAAATCATGGTGCACTTTGAAAACCACTAGTTTTGTTCAACATTCCTCCCTGTTCCCACCTCATTCCCTTGTAGTTAAGAAACTTAAGATCCGGAGCAGTTAGATGACTCCTTAGTTACCACCTGAGCAAAAAGAAAACCAAAACCTTTTAATTTACAGTTAAACTCTAAACCTTTTCCATTATATCCATTATACCTTTCCTTTACTAACTCTTCCCAATATGTAGTCAGTTTTTACCCAACATACGTATTGTAAGTCTTGTGTTAACTTATCTCTAGATAGCCAAGGTTTCTGTGGTATGTATGTATGGATTCATTTGTGTTTCTGTAATACCCTGCAGATGCCCCAAAGTGCCTCCATGACTCTCTAACTCTACCTTTCTCTCTTTTGGGAATGTCTTTTAACTTCTTGTCCATCTAGAAAACCCCTTATAATTCCTTTTCTAAACCACTTTATTGAGGTATAATTATCATACCATAACATTCACCCATTCCAAGTGTACATGAAATGATTTTTAGTAAATCTAAGTTGTGCAACCATCACTATATGCAGTTTTAGAGAATTTTTATCACTCCAGATCCCTTATGTCCATTTATACTTAATCCTGTTCTCATCCCCAGCTTCAACCAACCACTAATTGCTTTCCGTCTCTATAGATTTGCTTTTTCTGGACACTTTATGTAAATGGAATCATAAATTATGTGGTCTTCTATGTCTCACTTCTTTCACTTAACATACATACACTTATTATCTATGCTGGGACTACCAATTGTTCATAAGAAAAAAGGAGATACTTCAGGGAAACATCATGCCTTCGAGAGTCTGGGAGTAAGACAAACCCAATCCTATTCTTCTACATAATCAGTTCTAAGATTGATAATGGTCCTGAAAGCATACGAAGACTGGCACAGGGTTCTTAGGACAGGAGGCAACTTCTCTAGAAATGACAAGTTAATATAACCAACCAAAATGAGAAAACACCTGGGCAATGGTGTTAGAAGGGTCCAGCCCCATGGACAAGTCTATGGGGGTAAGGACCATGATAACTGTGGTAGTGAGATGGTAGGATCCATTAGCATACAGAGTCCGTTTCCTTTCCTAGGATTATCAGTAAGGCACAAATGGCTCTCTACATCTCCCTAAATCTCAATTCTCTTAATAGACACTGCTCCTATGTATCTACTTCTTTTAATCGTCTATTGCACCCTACCCTCTCCATGAAGTCCAAGCCCCCATCACCTCTTCTCTAAAAGACTGCAATAAACCTACTAATTGATTTCCTCACTTCTAGTCTTCCCTGGCAGAAATTCAATCTCCACATACCAGCCAGAGATATCTTTTTAAAACACTTACCAGATAAAGTATTTGCTCTGTTTAAATCCCTCTAAAGGCAGTTAGTCTATATCACTTAGAATAAAATCCAAATTCCTGACAGTGTATTAGCCTAGTGATCCAACCCTACCCACCTATCCAGCCTCAGATCACTCCTCTCCTTGCCTACTACTCTCCAGCAAGCCTTCCTTTGGTTCCTTTAACAAGCCAAGCTCATCTCCGCTTTAGGGTCTTTGTCCAAACTGTTCCTTCTGACTGGGATATGGTTGTTCCTTCTGACTGGGATATGGTTGTTCCTTCTTGATTCATATCTAATCTTAAATGTTACCACCCTGAGAGACCTCCCCTGACTACCCAACTATAGTAGTGACCTAGTCACTCTCTAAACTAGCAGTCTACTTGAATTTCTTATACTTGCCACTACCTGACTTTATTTTTTAAATTTGTTATTCCCTCTTTTTCCTACTAGAATGTAAACTCTTTGAGAGCAGAGACCTTCTTGGTCAGGTTTACCACCATATTCAAAGAAACTCAGTAGGCAAACAATAAAAGAAAAACAGTATTTGTTGAATAAAGACATCACTATTCCTCTTAATGATGTCTAACTTGGCAACCTCTAATATACTTTCCATATAACAAAAACAACAATTTCATTAGGTATATGGGGTTTGTGGTAAGGAAGTATATTTACGGCATGCCTAGAATAGAATGCATATCAACTGGCTATGTATGTGTTTGTGTGTGTGTGTGTTTGTGTGTATGTTTGTGTGTGTGTAGAAGTGTTAGTCTATGCAACTACTTACCTTCATAGATACTGATAATCAAGAATCTTCTGTTGGTTAATAAACTACGAAGTTAATAAAAAATACTCAGTGGTCGATTCTGAACTATGCTGCTTTAGAAAACAAAAAAAAACAAAAAAGATAGTTCAAAAGGAGCTGATAAATGATTGCTAAAAAAATTGTACCCATTCTCAGGTTAGGAATTTCATACTACTCCTCTTTAACCTAAGGTAAAGATGTTGGAAAAGTATATACCATTCAGGTCTGTAACCTTACCCAAGCAGAACTTCTGTTTAACAACTCGATGGCTGTTTTTCAATTCATAGGAAAGCTCTTTCACATAGATGACAGAATGCCTTTCGAAAGGGGTGCCCACTTCCCTTTTAGAAAATTGAGCAAGAGAGCATGGCAAGGTAACCTGTTAACACTCGACATTTAGCAAGCGTATTTCTGGGAACTAAAACGTACTTTTCCAATTCTGCCATGCTAAAAGAATGACAGTGCAGTTTTTAACTTTCTAAGAAATTTTTTACCTGCCTAGGTTGATGAATCTCAAAGTGTGGTGCCTGTACCAGCAGCTTCAGCATCACCTGAGAACTTGTTGGAAGTGCAAACTCTCAGACCCCTACTCCAGATATACACTATATCAGAAAATCTGAAGGGAAGGCCCAGGAAACTTTAATAATCCCTTTAGGTGATTCTGATGAATACTGAAGTCTGAGAACCACTGGTATAGGTTATTGTTTTTCCATAAATGCTAGTCCAAAGAGTAAAGAGAAAAAGACGAGCTATTATAAGGGGACTTTGCCAAAATTTTTGCATTATGCAGGATATCCATATACATTTATTTTAAAATTTAAGTGTGCTATGCATATGATTATTTTTTTTATGTCTTTTATCTTAGAAAACTATACAAAGGAATCAATAATTACCTCCTTCTCCTGGGATATGAATACCTTGGGTGGTACAAGAATTATACTTCCATAGAGATTTCATAAATACAAAAGACAGAAAATAGAAAGGTACTTCCTGTTTTTCACATTAGTAGTAAGTCATTTCATATCCAGATTAGGGAACAGAACCAAGATGGGGAAACAGTACTTTGTGGCTGCTTAGAGAAATCCCATATAAAACTGAAAGAGAGCTAAATTTAAAATAATAATAATATATGTAAATGTGGATATGATCTTGGGGGCTTATATGTATGGAGACTGTCAATTCTCATAGTAAATTCCCTCTCAAATACCTTCACCCATTTTAAATATGAGAACAATAATACTGCACTTCTTTATCAGTGTGGGTATCAGAGGGAAAGGGTCACCCTAGTCTACCTTTACCCAGTCTGGATAACAGATTTACATAATAAAGACAAAGATCTTTTAAAATATTTATGCCTTATACCCTGAGAAAACCATAATTCAAAAAGAGTCATGTGCCACAATGTTCATTGCAGCACTACTTACAATAGCCAGGACATGGAAGCAACCTAAGTGTCCATCGACAGACAAATGGATAAAGAAGATGTGGCACATTTATAAAATGGAATATTACTTAGCCATAAAGAAAATGAAATGGAGTTATTTGTAGTGAGGTGGATGGACCTAGAGTCTGTCATACAGAGTGAAGAAAGTCAGAAAGAGAAAAACAAATACCGTACGCTAACACATATATATGGAATCTAAAAAAAAAAATGGTTCTGATGAACCTAGGGGCAGGACAGGAATAAAGACAAAGACACAGACACAGAGAATGGACTTGAGGACACGGAGAGGGGGAAGGGTAAGCTGGGACGGAGTGAAAGTAGCATTGACATATATACACTGCCAAATGTAAACTAGAAAGCTAGTGGGAAGCAGCTGCATAGTACAGAGAGATCAGCTCGGTGCTCTGTGACCACCTAGAGGGGTGGGAGGGAGACGCAAGAGGGAGGGGATATGGGGATATACATATGCATATAGCTGATTCACTTTGTTATACAGTAGAAACTAACACAACACTGTAAAGCAATTATACTCCAATGAAGATGTTTAAAAACAAGTACACTTAAAAAGCAAAAAACTCTAAACAATAGATTATTAGAAGATAATTTAGAGCAAAATATGATGGAAAGGGGCTAACTAACCTTCTTCACCAGAAATAAAATTAAAACCAATATGAAAAAATATATATAGTCCCTTATATATAGTCCATTAGCTTAAGATTTACACATTTTTGTCTATCACAAAATTTATTCCTCTCTTTTTTTCCTTTCTCATGGCAATCATTCTTAAATGATTAAAAGATAGCATGTCTAGAGGAAAGAATATTGGACTGAGAATCACTCATGAATCTGAGAGTCAAGAATTCAATTTATTCCAACACAGAAATGTTGGGAAAAAATTTTAAGTGTAAAAAAGACTTGAATTGGCAAGGTTTTTTTAAAGTATGCCTTTTATTAGAAGACAAAACAGACAGCAAAGTTCTTTGCCAATTTAGACGTAGTCATAACTAAGAGGAAGTAATGAATACTGAAAGGTGAATCATTTATACTTCTTCTCTGGTTCTTCAGAACCAAAGGCAGTATTTCTGGGATGCCTGGCCAGGATTAGTCAATTAAAGTGAGCTACTCTTCACAGGTAATACAGAAAATACAGGTCCCTCTAAAGCCACAGACACAGCATTGGGTACCAAGGCTAATGTAGCTTCTTGCTGTAAACAGCTACTTTTTTTTTTAATGGATGAATTAAATAGCATTTTATTGACCCTCAGAACAAAAGAAAAGAAGAAGTGTTTTTTGAGATTTCCTATATATACAACTAGCAATTGAATTCAGAGTCTAGGTGATCCATTGGCTGTGAGTTGTCTCTTTGTGCCTAATAATCAGCAGCTCTTATTCTGTGTGGTATCACACCTTTAATTTGGGACATCTAATTAGTGTGTAGAAAATTAAAAACTGCCTTTATCAGAATAATCATGCCAGTACTTCATAACTGATAGTAGCTTTTATCCATGGGCTTCACTAAAGCATAGAAGTATTAATTAAATTTTATGGGATTATATTTCCTTTAAAATACCTGTGTAGAAAGGATCAAGCTATCTTTATATTTCCCAAGAGATTAGAAATACATAAATGATTCCCAAAAAATCTTTACTATTTTTTCTTTTATTTGATTTTGAGAATATTTGAGAGACTCTTGACTACTTTTCTAATGGACTCTCCATATATATGATCAAAATATTTAAGATTTCATTAAAATAAAATGCCTGTTTCATATTCCCAGAGAGGAAACCAACTAATACAGGCCAATAGTTCTCAGTTCATGCTGTCCCTTACTTTGTAAACAGCTATTTTAAATTATGCATTCCAGGAAGATATACTGGGAAATACCTATTTCATAGATTCTAAGATGCAAATTTTTTCCTGTTATAATACATCTGAAATAGGAATGTGTCTTGACAATCAATAAAGTCTTAAAACTACTGTTGGCCACAGGCAGTCACAATTGTCATGGATTATATATGTGTGAACATCAGAACACAGATATCAAACTTGTAAAATGAATGTCAGCAGCCTGGAAGAAAATATTAAACACAGTTATGGAGTGCTCCTTTAACTCCTCAGGACCAAGATTTCTGGGTTAAAAACAACTAACTTTACATATCAATAATTGCAAAGCTGGCTTAAAAGCCTAATATCACTGGTTTTTAGCTCTTTCATGGATTATTTTAAGAAATGCTGCATCACCGTGCTCTTAATAGCACAGAAAACAATACTGGGTGGAAAAACATGGGTCTCAGCAATGCAGAGTAAGTCATTTGGAATAATTTTAAAAGGTTTTAGGAATACTTAACCAATTTAATTTGGTTATATTCCCTTTTTTGTATATTACAATTTGGATATAAAATTAAAATCTTTCTCTAGCTAAATTTCAATGATCTATTCCAGTGAGGGGAAAAGAAGTCTAAGCTATGGGAAAATTATTATAAAAAAATCTAGTATTAAAAAACTTAATACATAGTCTTATATAAAATAATAATGTCTTATAATTCATGAAATACAATAAAATCTATGGAAATTTGTAGAAAACTAAAACATTTTTGCTAAATACCATAAAAAAAAACCCGTTCTTTTGTAGTATTACCTGTAAACCGCAGCAGCCTACAGCATTCATTATGGAAGCATTGTGAATAACTCGGTAAGGGATTCCCAGTTTTGTTGCTCTCAGAATAAGATCACTATGTGTTGTAGCTCTGTAGTGAGAAAAGATCAGGTTGGATTAAACTAACCACAGCTGACTTTTTAAGACAGTAAAGCCACAGCATTTCATGAGCTCAAGTCAATCAAAGGGTCAAGGACACTGCTTTCCCTCAAATATTTCGAGGCACCTGCATAACACTTTCATCTGGGTTTCTGGGCAAGAAAAGTGTAAGTTTACACAGGCCCTGTACAATGTTGAACTGCACCTTTAACACTCTTAAAGCAGCCTTGGCAGCTACAGAAAAAAGGGAACTTTTAACTTGCTCTTTTCCTCCTGTTAACACCTGCAAAAGACATCTGTGGAATATTACTCAGCAACTGAACTCCTGAGTAGCAATTCTCAAATGTTTTGGTCTTAGGGTCCCTTTAAACTCTTAAAATTTCTGCTACAGAGTTCCAACTTATGGCACTAGACTTCCTCCTTGATTTCTGCTCTATTTTGAAGGCTTTGTTTCTGTATAAGGCACAATTTACAGAACAGTTTCACAGCCTGTAGATCAGAGTTCTGACTGATATATTCCTAGTTGGATTTTATCTGTCTAGCAGTCATTTTATTTATAACTGTTTTCAGCCTGGTTGTTACTGTGCATAATTAGTATGTGTAAGGGTGTGCCTATTCTGCCTGCTGCCTTCCTTTTTTTGAGATAGATCTAACGATTATAATTAGATAGATTGGGGTAAGAGAGAATACATATAAATATGAATATGGATACTGTGAAACTTAACCCCATATCAATTTAGAACTGCATTATTAAAGGCATTTTTCCCCCTTGATGAAAACTCCAGGCACTACTGGGGAAAGCAACATTAGCATGTTTGAGAAACTACATACAAACAAGCAGAACCTGTCAACTGGTCAATGCATACCAAGTAGGAAGATCAAGGGCTTTCACCCCACGAGGCAGTCAGAAACAGATTAAAGAATGCCCACCAGGGAAGTCTGTTTTAAATCACACACATAAAATACAAACTACTATAAAAATAATCCTTAATTTGATTTAAAGTAAGCTTTTAAAAAATAATATAAATGCCAGTTATAAGTTTTTAATATCACTTTCAACAGAATTTCACTATTTAACACTAAGCTAAGGGAAAACTGAATCAGTTACTTGGTGAGTTATTTAAATAGATGAGCAGAAAGAAAAAACTGGTTTAAAATTATTCTCTTTTTATCACAAGTTCATTTAAAACGACCGGATGTGGTTGGTGTACTATGAAGATTTAATGACCTGGCAAAGTGATTTGATTTTGTGAAACTGATATAAATGTGATTAAATTAGCCTTTCAGATTTCTGCTATGAAAAACTGTGATAAAATTGGTATTTTATCATCACAATTACCTAGATTATATTGCTTCATTAAAAAAAAAGAACTGTATGAACCATGGACTTAACACCCTTATACTGGGCATTCCTCCAGGTCCGTGGCTCATGAAAATGTTTCACTGTAGTGACTGGGAAAGTGTGTGCGTGCGTGTGCACACGTGTGCACTGCCGTGTGTAAAGACAAATTTATTACTATTTCTGGGCATGTAGCTCTATCTAAAATCATATATACTTATATACACACACATATAGTTCTAGATAGAGCCATATGTCCAGAAATAGTAAATGTTTCTTAATAATATACTTGGAATTGCTCTGAAGGCAATTTCAAAAGAGGAGATTCAAGATGTTGTGATTGGGCTTTCCTAGTGGTGCAGTGGTTGAGAATCTGCCTGCTAATGCAGGGGACACGGGTTCAAGCCCTGGTCTGGGAGGATCCCAGAACTGCTGAGCCCGCGCATCTGAAGCCTGTGCTCCGCAACAAGAGAGGCCGTGATAGTGAGAGGCCCACGCACCGCGATGAAGAGTGGCCCCCGCTTGCCACAGCTGGGGAAAGCCCTCACACAGAGGCGAAGACCCAACACAGCCAAAAATAAATAAATAAACAAATGTGGGGTTTAAAGAAAATAGAATATTATTTAAAAAAAAAAGAATGTTGTGATCAATGGAATCAATAAAATGAAATTCATAAAGGTGACAATTTGTATGTATAAGGCTTAGTATGTCCGTTTTAAATTTTATTTTATAATAACATTAATTTGCAGAATGGAAGAAATTAAATGATCCACGTTAAGGCACATAGGAGACAGGTGAATAAAGGTATATTTGTGTGTGTGTATGTGTGTGCATGTACCATGAATATATTACAGAGCATATTAAAATAGCGAATGGAATAAAAACAGAACCATCTTTAGAAAGAATTTGTTTTTGTTTTTTAATTTATTTATTTCTGGCTGTGTTAGGTCTTCGTTGTTGCATGGGCTTTCTCTAGTTGCAGTGAGTCAGGGCTACTCTTTGCTGCAGTGCATGGGCTCTCATTGCGGTGGCTTCTCTTGTTGCGGAGCACAGGCTCTAGGCACATGGGTTTCAGTAGTTGCAGCATGCAGGCTCAACAGTTGTGGTGCATGGGCTTAGTTGCTCCACAGCATGTCGGATCTTCCCGGACCAGGGATCGAACCCGTGATCCCTGCATTGGCAGGCAGATTCTTAACCACTGTGCCACCAGTGAAGTCCAGAAGGAATCTGTTTAATGATGACCCTGTTCAACTGCTCTTTATGGGGACAGAAAGCTTAAGACTGTCATCTCTCACATGACTGAGTCAGATCTACTGATGCAGAACATTTTTAGAGTCATTTACATTATTTATGTGATTAACTTCCACATTCCTTTTAATAACCTAGATTAAAAGGGCAAAGATGAGAACTACACCAACGGACTTAACTTACTTTCAATTACCTTCTCCATGAATTTAAGATTGCTGGAGATAAACAGTGCTGATGGATGCACAATAATGTGAATGTTCTTAATGCCACTGAACTGTACACTAAAAAATGGTTAAAATAATAAATTTTTAAATATTTTAAAAATATTAGAAAATTTTTAAAAATTAGAAAAAAGAATTTAAGATTGAGTAAACAGTTTTCCCTTCTTTTTGAAATTTTTATTCAAATAAGTAGAAAGGGGCCTAAAATTAAACAAAGTACAATTTTTTGGTCATATATATATATATGGAAGAATTTCAGTGCCTTGTTGCATTCTGTATTCCCTTCCTGGTTTATCCACTTAATTAATTCAAATTCTAATTCTTCAAGGCCCAATTAAAATTTACACCTTCCTTACCACCCTGTCTCCAGCTACTATATCCCAACAGTAATCCAGTGGATAAATGAAAAATAACTACAGTTACAGTAAATATTATACAAATCCAAATACAAGGTTATATATGATTAGTCACTGACATAGGGAAAATTAACTGGCTAGAAGTTTAAAAAAAAAAAAAAGCACTTACTCCTGAATAAAATAAGGGAGGATTCATGGAAGAGGTGGAATCTAAGCTGGGTCTTAAAGAATCTATTTCACTAAATAAAAACTAGGAAGAACAGTCTGTTTAAGGAAAAAGCACGAGCAAAGACATGGAGAGCGAATACTGTAAAACATTTACAAAATGGCAAAGTTATACAATTTGGCTCTACCATAGTCAAAAAGAAGAGGAGCCAAAGGAAGAAGTAGATAAACTGTTAAAAGATTTAAGGCCACGAAGGATTCTGAGTAGCGTCACAGCACTTTCTCTGGGCCTCGGTTTTTTCATTTACATTGAAGTTTCCCTTCCATCCCTCCTTCCTTCCACCCCAACCACTCCCCATCCTACCCCACAATCTTACCCCACAATCTTCAACTATTAAACCAGACCTTGCTCAAGCACCAACTCCTCCATAAAATAAAGCCTTTAAGTTTACACACACTTTTCTATCCTCATCTTCTACTTAACCTTTCAGCAGTACATCAAAGCTGACCACTCTTCGTTTTCTAAAACATTCTCTTTTCTTGGCTTCTGTGACAGCACACTCTATCGGTTTTCCTCCTCCTCTGCTCTTGAGAGACCATGAAATGCCAGTTTCCTAGGGATTGATCATCCTAGGTCTTCTGTTCTTGCTCTTGTTCCTTCCTAATGTGATTCCATCCACTACTCAGGTTTTAAATACCATCTAGATACTGATGACTTCAAAAGTCATATAACTAGGATAAATCCTCCCTTGAGCTCCAGTAGCAGATATCAAACTGTCTATATGACATCCAAAATTTAAAACATTTCCAGAACCAATTCTTGTTTCTCCCAGCCCTTTTTCCTGCTGTTTTTCATCATTTCAAAAAATGGCATCATCAACTACTCAGTTACTAAAGCCAGAATCC
This sequence comes from Delphinus delphis, assembly GCF_949987515.2. Lineage (NCBI taxonomy): Eukaryota > Metazoa > Chordata > Mammalia > Artiodactyla > Delphinidae > Delphinus > Delphinus delphis. Next base: position 88,577,504 of record NC_082683.1, read on the forward strand.
TTGAAGACTTACTTCTTTCCTTTTCCTCATCTATTATATACATCCGAGCATTTTTCCTTCTAATTTTTTCCCAGTTTGTCTTTTTCTCTCTTCTACCAGAGCCACCCTTGCCTCCCTAAAACCCATTCACCCAAGCATTTAGAGTGATCTTTTAAGAATGTCAATGAGATTGTGATTATTTGCTGCTTATAATCCTCTAAAAGTTTACCACTGTACTTCAAACAAAATCCCTACTCCCTCCAAAGCCTTACATGTCTGGATCCCACCTATCTATTTAACTCCTTCTCAGGTCCCTTTTTCCTTCACTCACTGAGCTCCAACCACTCTGGCCTTTCAGTTACTTGAATACATTCTTGCTGTTCCCTCTGCTTAGAATGTTCTTCCCTTCTGCTTTTCCTTTTACTTTTTAGACACCTGCTTGAATATCACCTCCACATGAAGGATTTTCCATATGACCTTGCATAAATAAGTCTGTTCCTGTTAGTCTCTATTTTTTTTCCTTTACAGATTTATTGATTTAATTTATTATTTTTTTCTTCAACTAATGTCAGTCTCCTTTACTAAACTGTAAACCCCATGAGTTATCATCTAATATATATCCAGCACATAGGAATGCCTGTCATGAGATAGGTGCTCAAAAGATATTTGCTGAATGGATGTCAGTCCAAATACACCTGGTCCTCCTTTGTCATGACCTCAGGCAAAATATTAACAATTCTTTCAATTAATATTTAATTGATGTCTACTATAAGCCCAGTATTGTGAAGGAAGCTAGGGAGATAAAAATGTGAAGGGCAGCCTACAAATCTAAAGAGTAAATATACAAATAAAAAAATACTTTGTGAGGTAATATATGAAAACTAACATCAGCAGTTAGGAAGAGATGTAACTTCTGGTTGGGTTAATTAGGAACTATATCACAGAGAATGTGATGTTTGAGTTGGGCTTTGAAAAATGAGTAGGTTTCTGACAGTCAGAAACAGGGCAAAGGGCGTTACAGATGAGGAAAACAGTTTGAACAAATGCATGATGGTGAGAAAGCATGACGATCAGGGAAGGGCAAACTGGTTGGCGTGAGTGTGCGTTTCAGTACAAGACTGGCAGGACACCAGTAGAAGAGCAGGCTAGACAGTATTTTTCATGTCTGGCCGATGATGGAGCTAATAATAGTCTAATTTTGAGCCCAGGTGAGATTTTAAAATTGTGGATCTACAAACATGAATTTGATCACAGCATAGGTAATGAGTTAAGAATCTACACCTGGACCAGGTAAATGGTTACTATATTAAATTAGTATAATGAGAGCTTGGATTAGGTAGAATAGTGGCTACCACAGAGGAAAGGAATGAAAGGATATGAAAAACATGGTAAAACAAAAGTCAACAGCAGTGCTTCTCAAACTGTGTGAAAGGCCAATATTTTTTAAGTTCTAAATTGTCATGGAACATTAGTTTTGTAAAATGCAAAAAAAAATAACTATTAGAATAATAAAATAATACAAAATACAAGCTCCAAATTTTTATTATTAGTTTCAGCAGAGATAAAATTATTTTGTAAAATTGCTATAAAAGTTTCTAAATGCCTACTTTCAATTTCTGTAGTTATCTCATCATGGACTGGTAAGTTTGTGGGCTGGCAATAGCCTGCAAATCTCACTTCAAGTAGCATGGGTTTACTGGACTTCATCAGTGACCGGATACCATTTGCAACTAAGTATCATAATGATACATAATCTCTGGCACCTCATATTGATATAAATTACTTTCTTTTTGACAGACACATGCACATGTAACTAACAAGCACAAAACAATTACATGCACATGTAATTGTTTTGAAAAATATCCTTGGTGGTGGGTTCACAGTGATTTAATTGTCCTTATGTTCCTTAAACCTGTGACATAAATCCTGGGTCACCAGCTGGAGAAAAAGAACTGTTCTGTGTGGCTTGACATTAGAGATTGATGATGCTTGACTAGACAAGTATAAGCCCATCTTTTTAGTAATGGGGAAGAACAGAGCTCCCAGTGGATATAAGAAATTGAAATCTGAGGCTTGATAAACGATAAATTCAAGGCAAGTAAAGTGACAACAGTATTGCTAAATAGTAGATGATTAAAAAAGAAAAAAAAAAGCCGAGGACAAAGCAAGCAGAAGATACTTGCACTTACCTGCAAAATAAATGGCAGGTACAACTCTTGATAATGTAATATACTTATTTAATAATGATATACTAGTTTAGGTTATTTGAAGGCCCTAAGTGACTTTCTAAAAAATAGCTGAAGCAACGATATAAACTTTAGAGTTGACACTTGATAATCAATGTAAGCGATACATGATGACATCCTTCCCCAATAAATTTTCTTCATTAATCTCAAAGACAATGAAAGTTTAAACTACAAAATTTTAGACAGAGCCTAGGTAAACAGTCCCCTATCAGGACCTGGAAGATAAAGTTTTAAATGTAATAAAAGAATTCTTAATGATTAAAAAAGTAAATAAATTAAAACTCAAAATATCTCCTTTGACTTACCCAAATGGATCACCAACTACAAGGAATGCGACATCACTGATATCAGCATCCTTTAAAATATTATTTGCTTCCTGTTCCACTTCTTCTCTATCAGCGAGAATCAATTTTCTTCCATAAAACTCTTCCTATAGATTTAAGTCCAATATAAAAATGAGACACAGGTGACCATTTCAACACACACACACACACACACACACACACACACACACACACACACACCCCTCTCTCACACACACAAAACAGTCTTTGTCTGGGGCCTGTGCAAATCTTGGCAACCATCCAAACAGATCATTGACTACAACTCTTCAATGAGATAGGCCTCTGTATCATGTTGCAATTAAACTCTGTCTTTGGGGCTATCTTAATATCCCAAGAGGAGGTAGACCTCCTAACACCTCAGGCTCTTTGCATTTCAAATTAACCTCTAAATTTGGGTCTAATAGACCAGGCCAAACATTTTAGGATGAATAGCGAACATGTATGCATGAGCCTGACTTCAGAAACACAGTACTGCAGAATAAATATATTAAACAATAATTATACACATACATGGTAGCTGGGTTTGATTAAATTTTCCTTGGGAAATCTATGAGACCTTGACTAAAAAAGAAGATAATTTCAATGAGAAACAGTAGAAAATTAAGATTTAGTTGTTTACAGAACCAGCAATCATTCCTGCATAATTGCAGGAAAGACTAATTTAAAACTGTATTTCCTAGTTCCTGCTAAAAAAGGCAGAGCTGCAGGAGCAAGAAAAGAATTCTAAATATATAAGAATTCTCCATACAAACTGCTTTGTGAACGAATCCGCAGAAGTTCAACTCTAAAGCACAAACCCAGGAGGGTGACCTTAACTGGAATGGCAGCATGGAAGTAAGAGTGTGCTAGTTGTCATGGGGTAGTGGTTACAACCTATTATGCAAGATCATGAATCTTATAACAGATTTCCTGTGGCGTAATATATTGAATATAACTCAAATATAGTAAAAGTGGATGCACAGATAAATAATACTATTTCTTACATGCTGAGAAGTTTATTTTTGTCATAAGGATTATATCATATGTCAAAAGTTATAAGGATTGCTGTAATGGAAGAGTATCTGCTACTCAGTAATATTTGTCAAGCAAATGAGTAAATGAACAAATGATTAAGCATTTGAAGATAAAGGCTACAGTTTCAACTGTGATAATTACTTCCTAATACTTAACTAGAATCTGTTCCTCAAATGTGAAAAAAGATTATTTCCTTTTCTCTGAATATCTTCTTAGAGATAACGTTCCAGAAGTCCCCAATGACAATGATGTTTTCAGAGATGAAAATGTTTTATTTTCACTTGTACCACATATTTTTTCTTAATCCTTCATTTTTATACAACTTACTTTTATTTTGTAAGCCCAATAAACTTAACAGTTGTAGAGGGGACTTCCCTGGTGGTGGTTAAGAATCCACCTGCCAATGCAGGGGACACGGGTTTGATCCCTGGTCAGGGAAGATCCCACATGCTGTGGAGCAACTAAGCCCATGCGCCACAACTACTGAGCCTGTGCTCTAGAGCCTGCAAGCCACAACTACTGAGTCCACGTGCCATAACTACTGAAGCCTGCGCGCCTAGAGACTGTGCTCTGCAACGAGAAGCCACCGCAATGAGAAGCCCGCACACTGCAACCAAGAGTAGCCCCTGCTCGCCGCAAGTAGAGAAAGCCCGTGTGCAGCAACAAAGACCCAATGCAGCCAAAAAACAAAACAAAACAAACAAAAAACAGCTGTGGAACATTTATATTCACATATGTAAGAGAACACACATATGATTATTGAAAACTGAAGGAAACAATGTTCTTTTCTGAACTTCTAACATTTCTTAAAAATCAAGGAGTCACATGTTACTAGGTTAATGCTGGCAGTAATCCTATCCAATATTTTATAAATGACTTAACAACAGAAAACCCACTCTCTCCTCAAGACTTTTATCATGATCACTTCATATTTATCACTTACCCTAACCCAAGAAATATTTCATTATCTAATTGAAACAACAGATTATTTATTTTTTTTAAAACATCCTCCTTAAAGAGAAACACACATTAACACCTCAATATAATCAAAGGTTGATCCTCTTTAAAAAGAATGTTTAAAAAAAGGAAGAGATTGCTAAAGCAGAAATAGACTGGTACTACATTATTTTTATCTTAACCACTTATTTATGTATTCGTTCAACCACTCATTTGAAAAATATTTCTGTGTACGACCTCCATGCCGAGCTCTATGCATGATGTTGGGAAACAGTGTGAATGAGACACACATGACCTCTGCCCTATGGAGCATAATGTCTAGCAGGGAATTAACTACCACATTATATGTGCTATAGGAACATCAAAGCTAGTCAGGGTCAGGAAAGGAAAATTTAAAAAACAAGCAGCACCATTTAACAAATGATTTTAAATTTATACTGTATATTATCCAATGATTGATTAGACAGTTTTCGTATCTCAGCCCTAATCTTCTCCACTCGTGAAAATGAAGGTAAAACTCAAAATTAGTTCTTAGTTTTCCATTGGTGGGTTTTGTATATAGGGAAGAAAGTAAAAACTAACAGCTAAAATTACTTTTGGGTATTTCTGGAAGGATACACAAGAAATTAGTAATGATTGCCTCCAGAAGGAAGAACTGGGATAGAAATCTTTTGATGTATATATACCTTTTAGTATCTTTGAGTTTCAAACTATTTAACATATTACTTAGTCAAAAAGTAGAAGAGTAAAGGCTCAAAGTAGCATATGGAAACAAATGCAAGAACAAAATCTTAAAAAGAAAACAAAAACACTAACATTTAAAGTAGGAATGGAAAAATAAGGAGCTTACAAAGGGGACCGAGAAAAATGAAAAAGCAGGAATAAAACCAATAGAGAGCCATGTCTTGAAAGTCGGTTTCAAGGAATAGTCAACTATGTCAAAAGAAGTAAAACAGACAAAAATTCAAAACTATCCTCTGGAGTTCTCAGGTACTAAATAATTGTTCAATAAACAGAGAAGTATTTCAGAGAAATGGAATTCAGCTTGTAGGAGTCTTGAGACATAAGGGGACATGGGGGGACAAGAGAAGTATACTGCTTTTTCAAAAAGCTTTGGAAAAAGGAGAGAGAAACAGAATAATAACTATGGGGAAAAGAGGTTTAAAAAAGGAGAGTTTTCGGAATGGACAATACACTTGATCCTTGAAGAATGCAGGGGTTAGGGGTGCCGACCCTTCACAAAGTCAAAAATCTGAGTATAACCTATAGTCAGCCCTCCATATCCGTGATTCCTCCATAACCGTGGATTCAACCAACCTCGAATCAAGTGGTACAGTAGTATTTACTATGGAAAAAAAACCCCAAATATAAGTGGATCTGTGCAGTTCAAACTCAAGTTGTTCAAGGGTCAACTGTATTTGACCCTTGAGAGGACAAAAGGATATTAATATAGATCGAACATAAAGAAGAAAGAATAATTGACAGGAGTAAGGTTCCAAAGGAACAGAGAGAAGAAGTTTGAAAGAAAACCCATCTAGATGGCATTAGACTTGAACAGGAAGAGAACCTCATCTTACAAGTCATTTTCTAAGACTGGAGGGAGGACAGATTCAGATTTAGGGTAAGGATAAATAGGAAGCTAATAAAGGTCATAGATGATGGCCTCATTTTTCTCAATGCAAAGTTCTTTACTGTTCTCTCCTATCCCTCCAATCTCAATCCACAGCAGTTAGATAGGAGGACAAGGAAACAGAGTTGGTTGGTATACCAAGGTGAAATATGTTAGGAAGAAAGGAGAAGGAACAATGATAAATATAATTAACACTGCCGTACTCTACGTATGAAAGTTGTTAAGAGAGTAAATCTGAAGAGTTCTCATCACAAGGAAAACAATTCTTTTTCTTTTACTTTGTATCTATATGACATGATGAATGTTCACTAAAGTTATTGTAATCATTTCATGATGTGAGAAAGTCAAATCATTATGTCACTTATACACTTTAAAGTTTTACAGTGCTGTATATCAATTATATCTCAATAAAACTGGAAGGAAAAAAAGAGGGAAAAGATACACCAGAGGAAAATGAAAGTTATTTTGGTGTTGCCCAAGAACAAGTTATAGCAAATATTTGTTTTTCTCCTCCCTGCTTTTGCTCACTATTATTTTTTCTTCAGCAAGGAATGTTCTTTCTCTTCCCCTTACCAAATCTTATCTATAGTAATAACTGTCTCTTGCTCTTCCCCTTATCAAATATCATCTATAATAACAATATCTGTAATAATACATTTACAATGGGCTTACTCTGTGGTCAGGCACTCTTCTAAGAACTTGTGCATATGAATTCGTTTAATCTTTACCACAATTTATGACATAGGCACTATTTTTATTCCTGTTTTACAGATAAGAAAAAGAGCAAAGAAAATTTAAATGACTGCCCAAGGACACAGAACATTAGTTGACTGCAGGACTTCACAGAACTGCAAATGGGGCATAGACAAGCAGAGATAAATGATCTCTGCTTTATGCAGGGTAGCTAGGGCCCCAAAGTTAGTCCTCGCAGGCCATGAGCAGCTTCCTCCATTTATCCTGAAGAACTATACAAATATTACCATTTTGTATTTGGACCATGATTTAAACAAAAGAAACAAAATAAAGCAATTGAGATGTGTCGTTTGAAAACATAGCTCAAATTCCATCTGTTCCATAGTATTCCCTGACCAGCACAGCCTGAAGTGACCTTCTCTCTTACATGTACCTCAATTGTAATTAATACCTAGTAGCTATTTGAGATAGCTTCTACTACTTAATTGGTGAAAAAGTGTTGGCTTAAATAAAATAATCAAGTTCTTGTCAGCAATATAATTTTATAGTTTCTCTCTTCCACTACTGTCATGAATTGTTATTTACATCTTCCAGTATTAAGTTTTCCTGGGTAAACACAGATGAATCATGACCCACTTAAGAACAAAGATCATAGCTTATATCTCGTTGTATAACGTATATAGGTGCGTTATATCAAATCAGCACATAAGATAATAATTTAGCCACAGAAAGTGCCTAAAGAAATCCAAACTGTATATACCAAAACTAAAAGTCTTTCCTGGATTCACTGTCTCTAGTTTAATTAACTTCTGAATAATAGGGAATATATAAACGATACTACCCATCTGGCAATTTGAAAATAATAGCTTTCAATGTAAGAACAGATAAATTCTAGATTTCTTTAGCAACATCCATGTGGCCCTTTTTAAAAAAAAATTATTTTGTGTAATTAGTGATAAAAGGAAGCATATATTCATTGCAGAAAACAGAATTTTCCCATCTTTTTTTCACTGTATAATAACTATCTACAGTTATTGAGACCAGATTGTACGATCACATCTTAACAACTTTTCAAGTAATTTGTTTAAAAAAGAAAGAAAAGGTAGAAATTAAAGGAAGAAAGCGGCTGAAGATAAAGTGGTTCTAAAATTTTACTGGGCAATATAAGGCATGATTGTATTTATTCATACCTTACTTTATTCCAGAAAGGATTCATTTAAGGTGGCTGATGTATGGAAAGTTGTTCAGGGAAGAACATGAATTGAGGACCCAGAGGGGCTCACAGAGAGCAGATCAGTAGAATTTTGTGACGGGTGGGATCCAGGATTGACCACTTTACTTGAATTCTAACTTCTCTGTATGTGTTCTGTGACGTTATATTTTGTGAAGCTATTATCTATCCCTAAGAGTACAGAGACACAGTATGGTCAAAAGTGGTGGATCTCAACTGAGGACTGCTTTGGCCCATATTCTGGCTCTATCATTCACTATCTGTATGACCCTGGACAAGTTTCTCTGTGCCTCTAAAACTGCGAACAGTAATTAAAGAGTAATAATCCTGTTCTACATGTAAAGTGTTTAAAACAGTGCATAATAAGTGTTCTAAAAATATTAGCACTTTTTATTGTTGAGGAATAGAATTCTAGTACCTTAACAAAGTACATATAATTTACCTGTGAGGTTGAGCTCAGCCCCAGATCTTGACCCTGTACGTAGTAACTCTACAAATATGTTTTTTGAAAAAAAAAATAATACCTAAAAAAAACATAGCAGCCAAAATTAACATTTAGCTAGCACTTAAATTTGCAAAGCACTTTCAAATACATCATCTTAATAAATGATATAATCTTAATAGCCTTCCAACTGATTATTATCTCCATTTGACAAATGAAGAAATTGAGGTTTAGAGACGTTTGGAAATGTATCTGTTAACAACTCATGTTTTCTGAACGCTTTTGTGCCAGACGCTATGCTAAAATCCTATAAGGTAGGCATTTCTGTCCTCTTTTTACAAAGTAAGAAACTACAGTTAAAGGGCTTGTCCAAGGTCACATGTTAACATGTGACAGAGCAAAGACATAAAACCACGTCCAATTCTATAAAACTACTGATTTGTCTATATTCTCTAAAAAGATTTTAAGTTCATTCTAATTGCCCTTTATCACTAATTACAGAGGAACATTTCTATCATCTTGAGCTTGGATATTCTGGCTCCATCTTAATAAACTGGAGCCAACAAATCAAAGCTGTTCATTAGACACAACTTTTATTTCAACACATGGCCAATCAAGTAGCAGCCCTTCTTTAAGATTTTAAAGAAACTCTGAGACCTTCAGAATTCTCTGGGCTGTGAATCTGAGAGGCCAGAAGACCTGAAATTCTCTAGGTCACCTTTTTCTCTGGAAGACTTGATAGACCAGACAATCCTAAAATGTTCTCCCTCCTCCTATAACATGTCCATCAATCTTATCATCTTACTTTACATTGTATTTGAAATTTGACAATGAACCTGAATTTGACCCGTCCTCCAAAATTTACTGAGCCCTTAACCAAAGCCAGGTAAATGTATGATATACTAGCAAATTCTACGGTTACTAAGTTCCAGGCTCACTCAACACATCCAAGTGTATAGGTATAAGCCTTACTGGGAGATGTCTATTCAAAGGTTAGATCTCTCTGTGTATGATACAGACAGAAAGGCGATTACCATTCCCTATGGAAATACTTCAAAGGGGGGAGGTTTTCAGCTTGGTTCCTGAATACATTACCAACTCATTAAGGCTGTGTCAGAAAGGATTTCTTGTCTATCTCATGAAATACGGGATTCTGATAATTATCCCCAGGAGTGTAAAATAACTTTCCTATTTAATGGAGAAAGCTACACAATTAGACTTGTAAAGTAAGAAAAAGCACCCTTTCATTTTCCAAGTCACTTGGTTAGTGTGTTATTTCCATTCTTGTACTCCTCAGATTCTTAATAATAAGCAGGGCATGTGTTTTAAAGGATTTGAACCAACAGACCTGAAAAATTCGGCTCAGCTTGGTGTAATAAAAATCAGCTGTTAAATATCGTTCTTCCCAGGAGGCTGGAAAGCCATAAGCACCTACCAGAACTTCCTTCCCTACAGTCAGGACTGAGGTATAGGCTTCCAGATACACTCGACTGCAGCGTCTTAGAACTTCCAGCCCCTTGACTGTGATGTCCTTGGCATCTCCCAGGCCCAAACCGATCATATAAAGCATTTCAAAGTCCAGGGGGAGGGCGACTGCAGGACGAAATGAATAAGAAAATCAAGTGTCAGCTACATGGAGGATGCCTAAAATCTAGTGATGAACACTTAGACGAAAACCAAAATAGCACGAGGAGGGACGGCATGTCACAAGGAGGGAGGTTTAAGAACCTTACTTCAAGGCTTTTAAATAAGGACTGTACTGTTTATAAACAACCCTACCCACTTTCTCTCTTGTTACACAAACCTAGGATCAATTACCCTTTGAGAGAATCGTAGCTGGATCACCGTCCTCCCCAAACTCCTATCTGCCGCGGTTTCCCAGAAGAAGCTGCCCACCCGGAGGATTTGCGCGGAGCGAGGATCCACGCTGCAGCCTCACCTACGGTGCCGTAAAGCGCCGGCGCTGCGCTTTGCGGCACTTTACGACTAGCTGGAAGTGATGGCTCGGTCCGGCAGCTGGCTGGGCGCCCTTGTCCCACCGCGACTAAGAATGATACCCAGGCTGCTGGGGCGGAGAGGTGAAAGGTCAGCAAGTCGGAGGGAGTCTGACCAGTGCGCACAGCATGATCTTTGGGAACGGACGAGGCCTGCCCGCGACCCCCTATGTTTAAGCCCCCAGCCTGGGACCGGCTAAGTGCCTGAGCTCTTCGCCCGCGAGGAGAGCCGGCGGCGAAGTTGGCCCGAGGAGCCCCGCGTCCTCCCCCTCTCCTCCTCCAGACGCGCTTGGGGGTGGCGGGTGGAAGGGGTTTCCCCAGTCTGCCCTGGGATTGCCCAAGTGCGCACGTTCCTATTCTCGCCTTTTCATTCGGCCGTAGTTTCACCAGCTGCCTTCCTCGTGAGCTGCCAGCTTGGCGAACCCGTTGGTGAGTGTTAGTTCAGATTTCCCAGCGGGGCGGTGATTCCTTGGGCTTGTCCCCAAGACCTCATTCTGGAGTGCCCCAAGGGGCATGACGGGAATCTGTCTCAGTCATCGTCAGTGTCGGGAAGGCCAGAACCCTCCTGTGCCCCGAGAAGTGACCTTTAAGAATGCTCAGGCATTTCAGACCTCGTCCCAATGCTTCCACAGGGGGAATTCTTAAAGTGGTTGGTTAAATGAAGTTCCAATGTCGAAATGATTTGTTTTGACTGAATATGCTCTTCCTAAGGTCACTAATGACCTCATCCAAGTTCAGAAGACAAGTTCCATTGCTTATCTTAGTAGACAGTGTTGATTATTCAGTTTTCCTTGTGCTTCTCTGACAATGCCTTGTGTCTTTTTTGCTCAACTCTACTTCCTTTAGCCTAGGCTTATCTTTTCTCCCCGAATTTCATCCACCTTTTGGCCTTCTTATTGTGTACACTCTTAGTGGTTGGTTCTATCCACTCACATTATATCAATCCATTCCTCAATAAACAAAAATAAACTCAAAATGTCTCATAGATGTAAGTGAAAAACTTGAAACTTCCAAAGGAAAACAGGAGAAAATATTTGTGACCTTACTTAGGCAAAGATTTCTTAGGTGCAACACCAAAAGCATGATGCAGAGAAGATAAAATGAAAAAATTATACGTAAACAAAATAATAACTATGGTCTTCAGAAAACACTGAAACCACACACAGGGAGAAAATATTTGCAAAGCATATATCTGGTAGAAGACTTATATTGAGAACATACAAAGAACTCTCAAAACACAATAATAAGAAAACAAATTAATTTTTTAAATGGGGAAATATTATGAGCAGACACATCCCCAGAGAAGTTATATGAATAGCAAATAAACATTTGAAAAGATGCAAAACATCATTAGGGAAATAAAAAATAAAACCACCATGAGCTACTACTACACACCTATTAGAATGGCTAAAATCAAAAACAAAAACAAAATCCTGAATATTCAGTCTCACGATTTCAAATATCTCTATGTTTTGCTGACTCAAATTTCAACCTCCCATTCAGACCTCCTCCTCAGCATCCTGTATTTAACTTCCTTCTGGAAATCACCTAGATAACCCAGAGGCATGTCAAATCCAACACATCCAAAGCTGAATCCATCAGCTTTCAACTTGGCTTTTCCTTCTGTGTTATCTACTTTGATGGGAAGACTTTGTTATCTGTTGACTCTTATCCAATCCAGACACCTGGAAATCACCTCACATTTTAATCTGACAATCTGCTGGTCTTTCTCAGTAGAAACCATACCTACCATCACAATCTTTTTTTTTTTTTTTTTTTTTTTTTTGCAGTACGCGGGCCTCTCACTGCTGTGGCCTCTCCCGTTGCGGAGCACAGGCTCCGGACGTGCAGGTTCAGCGGCCATGGCTCACGGGCCCAGCCGCTCCGCGGCATGTGGGATCTTCCCGGACCGGGGCACGAACCCGTGTCCCCTGCATCGGCAGGCGGACTCTCAACCACTGTGCCACCAGGGAAGCCCTACCATCACAATCTTGATTCAGGTCCTCATTATGTCCCTCCTGCAGCTGGTCACCATGTCTCCCTCACATTCATCCTTCTCTCAGGAGCCAGGGAGATCTAGCTAAGATACAATCTGAAAATGTCACTCCACTTCTAAATCCTTATCAGGCCAAGAGAAAGTCCAGGCTCCTTTATATATCCCACAAGATCATCCATGATATGACAACTGCCTACCTCCATAGCTTCATCTGTCTCCATTACATACCATGAGCTTTTTCTCTAGCAGTACAGTTCTGTGCCCACAACATGCTGCTCTGTGCCTTTAGTCAGGCGGCCACCTCAGCATAGAATACCCTCTCCCATTTTCTCCTGCCTAAATCACTGCTACCCATTCTTTAAGACTAAACTCGGCAAGCAGTCCCAGAGATCCCCCAGCTAGGTTAGGTATCTCGTTTTTCTTACAGTAACACTCCACACATATACTTATTGGTCAATTTAAGTGTTTGTAATTGTGTATCTTCTTTACCAAACCGTAAATTTCATGAAGTCAGGGACTGTATTTTATTTATATTCTCATCCCTAAGCCTTAGCCCAGTGTCTGGCACATGGTAGGTATTCAATAAATCTTTATTAAATAGGTCATTATCCACTACTAGCTGAGCAATTTCTTTGAGATGATGTCTTTTTCTGTCTTTACGAAATGCAGGGAGTGATATGCTTTTGATGACTACCAAAAAATCATTGATAGAATTATCAAACATAAAGATGCCTTGCTTATGACACTTTAGAAAGTCATTTATGTTGAAAGGCTTATGACACATATCATATATACTTTATATGCACAAAACATACATACCTAAGCATATAGCTGATTAAATGATATCATATTTAGTATGTAAATTTTCCAATGTACTGGTCATTTTTTAACATGTTTTTGTTTTTATTTTCTTTGAGTGATTTCAAACAGCTTCATAGGGAAAGGGCATTGACAAAAAGAATAATTAGTAATCCAAAGGAAGGTATACTTTACCTCCTTTCAGGAAATCTATATTTGAAATGAAATGAAGTTTCATTGAAAATGAAGTTATTCTGAGTAGGTAAAGAAATATTGTATTTTTAGATACACAAATAATTTCAAGTCTTACTTTTCAAAATTCAGTTAAAGGAACTTACTTTCACTATAGAATTCTTGAACAAACCAGGCTTTCTGCCTGCCTTCATTTCTCAATAGCAGTGTGAATTTGGATGACTTTTCTGGAGGTAGATTGATGAAGGTGTTATGGCAGTCATTTTCCTCCTCAACTCAATATAAGCGGCAAAAACTGGTCTCATCTTTTTTTGCAGAATTATTCTGTGTGATTTGGTTTCTCCCTTGCCACGTAAAACAGGTTTCAAGTATGATTGCATTTTCCCCAACAATTTATCGTTAAAAATTTCAAATATATAGAAAAGTTAACACAATTTTACAGTAAGTGTCCATACAGTGACCTCCTAGGTTCTACAGTTTTAACATTTTGCTGTATTTTTTCAATCATACATTTATCCACCCACTCAGCCATCAGCCCATGTTATTATTTTGTTGCATTTCCAAGGGAGTTACAGACATAAGCACGCATATGATTGCATTTTGCGTGAAAGATAAACCCCTCATCTAGGTAACAGATTAACAAAACATACATATCTAAGCATATAGCTGATTAAATGATACCATTTCTTCATCTAATTTCAGCAGGGCCTTGAGAATTTTGCTTTAAAACAGTTTAGTTTTTAATCAACACTGTAACATTATTTTGATGATAATGAAAGCAAATAGAATATTTATTTCTAACGTCATAGCAAATATGAAATTTCATACGTAGCAGAAGACAGGGGCATGGTTATAGAGAACCATTATTCTAGGGGAAAAAAGGGGGGGATAAAAGCCTTTTTAGTGTAAAGAATAACAAGGATCATGGGGGGCCTGAAGAGTTTTCTGCTTTCTATTTCTGCTTTCATGTAGGACAATAGCAAATCATCCCTGAGGGTAAACATTCAGGTCTTTCCTGAAAGGTCTTTAAGATGCTTTCGTAACCTTTGTTAGTAACTCATTTTTAGTACCTTCACTGTCAGAAATTCTTCTTATAGCTAATCTAGGACCTTCAAGCAGTAGTCATAAAATGTGAAAAAGAGATGCAGATAGTCATAAGAAGTTAATACTGATGGGTTTTCCATTCCATTGTCATAAACACATCATATAGTAGTTTTATATTAAAGTGATAACACATAGTTGAGACACTGCATTACATTATGAACAAATTGTAATTACCTTACATCTGAAAGGACTCATCCATCAATTTTCCTATTTGAGTTCATTGTGTGTCTTTTGAAAAGAAGATATCAGGGCTACTGAGTAAACTCCATCTGACCTTATTGTGAATAGAGAGTATTATTTTACTCTGAAGCTGTTCCCAGAGATTGCCTCTTTGTTAGAGGAAATTTTGATTAATATTCGTAGAGCTTAGAAACCCTGAATTGATTGTCATTATTTTCTAACAATTCACAAATAAGTTATAATTAAAGATAGCATTGCTTCAGAAGACAGAGTTATATTTACTAAGATCAAGAAAAGTTCTGAAGTTACATTATTGTGCATTTGCTTACTCAGGGGGAAAAAAGGTAATTGTTTATTCAGTGATCTTGCTCATCTACACATTTTACATGATGTGATCATGTAAAAGGCACAATAATATTTTTTTAAAAAAACCTCCATATCCATAGTGATTTTCTGTGAAAAATATGGAATTTTTACTGTTATTTTTAACCCTAACTTAATAGATTGAAAGAGTAACCATGTGGACTGATTGTAAGAAAATCACTTACAACCCTATATTTTTGTGTAAAGTAACTCCCCAAGATGTTTCCTTGTGTGTGTAAACTTTTTTTCTTCGTTTCTAACCCATTTTTATACTTGGCAATTCCTTCCTCCAAAGAAAATTGCTAAAAAGGTAGAATCAGGGATACATAGTTTCACTCTTTCTACGCTTAAAAAACTACATCCTGCCCTTTTAAGATTTATTTAGGGAAACATATCTCAATTAGCCAAGATTTGGTGGGAGAAGGAGGGTGGTTTCCCCTTCACTCAAAAGCCAAAGTTCTTAAAAGTAGTCTATCAACCCCCCCACACACCCTCACTCTACTACTCTTGTATTTCTCTGACCTCACTTCCTGCTATTCTCCCTACCACCACCACCATCCCCTCCACAGATATCTGTGTGGCTCTGGCTCCACTTCCTTGGAGTCTTTGCCCCAAATTTACCTCCTCAGTGAGGCCTAATCTGTATAAAACTGATACTTCCAATCACTTCATCTGCTCTTTTCCCCCAGAGCACATGTTCATCTTCTAACATAACTGTATAATTTACTTACTTATTACGTTTATTGTCCATGTTGTCCTAGAATATAAGCACCACAAGGGCAGGGATTTGTTGTTCCATTTGATTTACTAATGTGAAGGAAATACCTAGAACAGTGTTTGGCACATATGCTCAATAGATGTATGTAGAATGAATGAGTGCATATCTACATATGGTAATATATTATAAATACATTTTTTATTCATAAGGGAAGAACTGTGCAGAGAGAAGTTTGCATAATTATTAAGAATTCAGGTTTTCGTGTCACTCAGACCTTGGTTTAAGTTTAGGTGTTTTCTGTTCAGTAGTGTTACTGAACCAAACTTGGGTCTGCTTACCCGCGCACGATAAAGACAATCTACTGACAATGAATTGTGGTGATGGGAAGTGCAGCATTTATTGCAGGGTGCCAAGCAAGGAGAACAGGCAGCTCATGCTCAAAAGACCCAAACTCCCCAATGGCTTTCAAGGAAGGGGTTTAAAGGCACTGTGAGGGAGGGGACTGCAGGGTACATGATCAGCTCATGCATAGTTCTCAGATTTGTTGGCATCAAGGTAAAGTTTCAAGCATCATCAACCTTTGGGTTTCAATGGGTCTAGGGTCTATGTGCGTGTGGTCAGTGTTTTTACATCTGATGGGGGTCTGCTTCCTCTAAAAACAACTTAGGAATGTGTGTCAGGCCTTTATATATTTTAGGGAACTTGGAGTTCGGTGATTCTGCCATGTGGCAGATTTATAGTCTAAACTGTTACCAGTTTCCCAGCCCAATGGCTATTTGTCTCCACATCTTCACATTTCCTAATCATTAACTCTTGAGTCAGCCTTTTGAGACTCAAGGGAGGCCTGGGAAACTAAAGCAAAAGCCTTTTACTTCAAAGGACAGGGACACAGGGGCTTGTATGTGGTTTCAGTAGTTCATTCCCTTTCTAAACCTCAGTTTTCTCATCTGTGGAAATAGTGATAATAATACCATCCCTCATAGGATTATTGTGAAGATAAATGAAAGAATACATATTAAGGACTTAGCATAGTGTCAGGCAATTAGTAAAGATTCAATCAACACTGGCAGATATGGAGTTTGAAATTAATTTTATAGTAATCTACAGTGTCCATCAGATTATGAGAATCAGCCCTTATCTCCCACCTAGATTGGTTCTCATTCTTTTCCTCATTCACAATAGTTCTCTGAAATCATTACATAGTTCATTATAGACCAGTCCTCTAGATGGACTATTTTATTGATTCACAAAGGGTCATCTTAAGCAAACATTATTATTATACTCTGAGGTGCTTTCTGAGAAAAACTTTGTTTCTATCATTTAATTGAGTTTAGCACTGTAAACTTGATTGGCACCAAATAAATGTTGCTTGGCAATATGTTAATACTTAAAATAGAAGATGGCTAGCATGCAGATGGACTTTGTTTCTTAGTATTATAGTAAACAAAATCTACTGGTGAGCAGAGAAGATGTTCACTTGGGTTTGAAACAATTTTTAAAAATTTTAGATACTCAACAACAATTAAAAAAGTAATTGTGGTACATTCATACAATACAATACTATACAGCAATGAAAAAAATGAACTACTGTTACATAAAACAACATGGATGAATCTCAGGATCTCAACATGGATAAGTAAAAGAGTACCTTGGAAATGGGATATAGCTTACATACAGCAAAGTCCACAAAATCTTAAGTGTACTGTTTGATAAGTCTGCTCTGATCATTGTATCTGACTTCTGTTGGACATAAGCACTCATTTCTCTTGGTATATACCCAGGAATTGGAATTGCTAGGTTATAGGATGCATGTGTTTTTACTTCAGTAGATGGTGCCAAACAGTTTTCCAAAGTGTTTGTACAATTTACATTCTCACCAGCAAGAGATGAGAGTTCCTGTTCCCCCATTTCCTTGCCAATACTTGGTATGGTGAGTCCTTCGAATTTTGGTGAGTGTGTATTGTTATCTCATTGTGGTTTTAGTGTGCAGTTCCTTGATAATTAAGATGTTTATCACCTCATATGTAATTTTTTTCTTGAGTCATTCTTTAATTTCTTTATTCTTTAATAGTTTTAAATAAATGTATTTATTTATTTATTTTTGGCTGCATTGGGTCTTCGTTGCTGAGCACAGGCTTTCTCTAGTTGCAGTGAGCAGGGGCTACTCTTCGTTGTGGTGCGCGGGCTTCTCATTGCAGTGGCTTCTCGTCATGGAGCATGGACTCTAGGTGTGCAGGCTTCAGTAGATGTGGCACATGGGCTCAGTAGTTGTGGCTTGTGGGCTCTAGAGTGCAGGCTCAGTAGTTGTGGCACACGGGCTTAGTTGCTCCATGGCATGTGGGATCTTCCCAGACCAGGGATCAAACCTGTGTCCCCTGCATTGGCAGGTGTACCACCAGGCAAGTCCCTGTTTCCCTGTTTATTCTTTAATATTAAAACAATATCAATTTTTGTATTGGATGAAAGTGGTTTTTTGTTTGTTTACTATATGATTCCATTTATATAAAATTCTATAAGAGGTAAAAGGTTAGTGGCAGATAGATCAGTGGGCCAAAGATGGGAGAAAGGATTGACTGCAAGAGGCATGAGGGAACTTTTTGAAGTGATGAAAATACTCTATATCTTGATTGTGGTGGTGGTTGTATATTTGTCAAAACTCATTGAATTGTATACTGAAAATTGATCAGTTTTATTGTATGTAAATTATACTTCAGTAAAAAGCTGATTTAAAAACTGAAGTAGGTAAATATAGTTTGCTCATGAAAAAATAGAAAATGTGATCTTGAAAGAGAAAGGAGGAACATTGTATTACAAATCAAAATAGATCCCCTTTATAGTTTATATATTTCACCTTCAGCTTTTAAATAGTCAATTTTCCAGCCTCATCTCTTGTGCTGAACATTAGTCTCTAGTGATACCAAACTTGGTAAGAAGTCCTCCATGCACACTATATTGTTTCTTTCTTTGCTGTCATTGGCTTATACTGAACACTTGCCTGGAACAGCTTCCTCTCTTGTCCTCCCCTGAGACTCCCACTTCCTCTCTCCCTCACCTGGCTAACTCCTACCTACCCTTGAAGACTCAGTGTGGAATTCACCTTGGATGAAAGTATTTTTAAAGACAGTATTAATTGAAAACATTTCTAAGCAAGTTTATTTATTTTTAAAGATAAACACTGTCATTTTTTTAATCTCCTTGCTATACTTAAACAAGCAATATTTTTTCTAGCTCATTGAGGTATAGTTGAGATATAACATTGTGTAAATTTGTGTACAATAAATTTACTTGTTGTTTTAAAGCATAAGTATTTATTTCCCCCATCACAATGTTATTTAAGTGGTGAATCTGTACTTGTAAGTAAGTAAGCCAATTATAAACTAAGATACTTTTTTTCAGTGGGAATATGTGTGCACCAATGACTGTGCGTGCCTAAATATAATTATTCCCAGAGAGAATACCTGTGGTCAGGATGCCCATTCACTCTGGCTCTGTTGCCAGTCACTATGTGAGTTTGGACTGTTTTTTTTTTTTTTTTTGCGGTACGTGGGCCTCTCACTGTTGTGGCCTCTCCCGTTGTGGAGCACAGGCTCCGGACGCACAGACTCAGCGGCCATGGCCCACAGGCCCAGCCACTCCGCGGCATGTGGGATCCTCCCGGACCGGGGCACGAACCCGTGTCCCCTGCATCGGCAGGTGGACTCTCAACCACTGCGCCACCAGGGAAGCCCTGGACTGGTTTTGCTCTCAGTGAAATTGATGTTTTTAGCTAGATGATTTCTAAGACACACTCCAGGATTCAGAAACTTCGTTCTGTAGAATAAGCAGGTTAGAATGGAAAGAATACTAGACCAGGAATCAACCTGGGCTCTGCACCTGTGGGCCTTTGCTTCATTTCATGGTTCTAAACCCCAGTAAGTTTCTTTGTCATCGTACTCTTTTCCTACCTTCCCTCCTTTAACAGATTCTGATATAAAACAGTGAGCAATGCAGTAATTCCTTAAGCCTGGAAATTAGCATAACCAGAATATAAATTTTTTAAAAACCGTATAAGTTGTTATTAAATGTGTACACTAATAAACTGTGTAGACATTGAGTTATTCAGATTTAGTAATACGGTCACTTATGATACTTAGAGTGTTTTTTTTTCCTATGATAAATCTAGAAACTTTTTAAACCAAAATTAAACCCCTGGGCTTCCCTGGTGGCGCAGTGGTTGGGAGTCTGCCTGCCGATGCAGGGGACACGGGTTCGTGTGCCGGTCTGGGAAGATCCCACATGCCACGGAGCGGCTGGGCCCGTGAGCCATGGCCGCTGAGCCTGTGCGTCCTGACCCTGTGCTCCGCAACGGGAGAGGCCACGGCAGTGAGAGGCCCGCGTACCGCAAAATAAACAAAAAGAAAAAAAAACAAAATTAAACCCCTGTCTATATCAAGTTGCAGAATTTCCACAAAATTAATTTTCTTGGAATAGATTTGGTTTGCATTTTCTAGATCCTAGGCAGGCATGGGATATGATTCACCCTAACCTTATTTCCTTGCATTTTACTTTATTTTATTTGTTTTTTTGCTTGTTTTACAGTAGTTTTCTGCTGTAGCTGAGTATCATTGTTTCTTTTCAGCAATTTCATCACCTCACTATCAAAGCCCATTAAATTTTCTGAAAATAATTTGCTTATTGGGATCCAGACTCAAGTAAGATCTATTTTAATCTTATCTTTGCTTCTGGTTGTTGCTCCTCTTTGGACATTCATTAAATAATATGCACTTGATGAAATTCTAACAGTAGTATCAAAGATATTATTTACTCCTTGAATACCAGTTGTAGAAGCAGTAGAAAGCTGTGAGTAAGAAAGAGCTTGGGCTTTGAAGTGAGACTACTAGACTACTAGACTACTAGAGTGGGGGCTACTCTTCGTTGCGGTGCACGGGCTTCTCATTGTGGTGGCTTCTCTTGTTGGGGAGCACAGGCTCTAGGCACGTGGGCTTCAGTAGTTGTGGAACGCAGGCCCAGTAGTTGTGGCTTGCAAACCCTAGAGTGTAGGCTCAGTAGTTGTGGTGCACGGGTTTAGTTGCTCCGTGACATGTGGGATCTTCGTGGACCAGGGCTCGAACCCGTGTCCTCTGCACTGGCGGGCAGATTCTTAACCACTGTGCCACCAGGGAAGCCCGATTTTACACAGTTTCTATGTGTCCAAGTAAAACTGCACTTTAGGACCGTTCTCTCCCCTCCCCCCACCCAAAAAGTGAATGTGCCATTAATATATTTGTACTCTGAAAACATACAGATTTCTAGGCTAAAGCTCAAAGTTTTTAAAAATTATAACATAGCTGAACTATGATTTGTAATGAAAGGAAGCAAACATGGTATTAATAACCATAAAAATAAATAAAGGCTTAAACATTTTTTTCTTAAGTAATGATGTGATGACATATTTTCCTTCCTAATAACTTTGTTCTATGGCCAATTAAACTCCATCAGTAAGTTGGGGGTGTTTGGGGGTATTGTGGTGCGAGACTCTGGAGCCAATCCTTTTCTTAAAGAAGCTATAAGAATTCTTACATAGAAATTACACTCAGAGTCATACTGTCTTGATACATTGCTTATATCTTGTTCCTAAGGTATAAGGACCTGCATCTCTATCTTGTTGTTTCAAGACTTTGAACCGTACAACTGATTTCAGTCTTCTGAGAGACTTGATTTCTTGCCCTCTGACCCATCTCTACATTAATGAGTTCCCTTTTGCAAAGCTAGACTCCGGCAAAGTTAATTACTCACCTGTCTGAAACCATCAGGGTTACTGAGTACTTTTGAACAGGTCGTGCACTGAACAACTTTAGAAAGTGCCATTCACATAGACTACATACAACTGTACAACTGCACATGGTGGCCCAGTGACCAGTTTTCTATTTCTTAAACTATTGTTCACCTGCTATGCCCCTGCCTGGGTAGGTACCCTGAATCTTGCATTATGTGATTTCTTTGTTTGTTTTTGTTTTAAAGTAATATTATATGCCATATCATTATGTACTAGATAGAATAGCACTTTTAAAGAGTGGTCTTCATTAGATAGCATGTGCTGATTTTCCTGCCCAGTGTTTGTAGTCTTTAATTATTTGATCTCATCTGCTTTGTATATTGCTTCTGGTTAACTTGCCTCAACTTTCACAGCCACTCATTGCTCAGTGCTGTTGCATCCACCTGGAACACTCCTCTCCTTTATCCCATAGGAATCTCATCCTTTAAATTGTAGTTTAGAAGCTGCTCATCTATAGTATCTCAACTGAGCTGCAATTTTTCCTTTCTTCCTCTTCTGATTTCCTTTAATGTTTTATTACGATTGCATGTTACTTCTCTAGTTAGACTGTAGATTTGAAGGGCAAGCACAGTGTTTTACTGGTCTTTATCTGCTCTATAACACCTATATCAGTGCTTTGCTCATAACAGGTGCTCAATGAATATTTGTAGAGTGTCTTGGTGAGACTGCCACTTAACAAGAGCCATCAAGTAGATATGCTTAATGGAACTGAGAGGGGAGAGGCTAGAAGCAGGGAAGTGATTTGGTAAACTCTTGTAGTGATTTGTATGTGAGGTGATAATCAATCTTGAGTCTACTCAATGGCAAAATAAGTTGAGATGCACTGATTATATAAATCAATGTGGATGACCATGAACATAATTAAATGGGGGAGGGGAGGACAGGGATTGATTAAAATCTGTTGTTGATGCAAATTGGAACCTGTTTCTTATGTTTAGAAGTTTATGTCAGATGTCAGGAGAATAAAAATAAATTCAGATCTAAGTTAACAGTACTCTGCATTCACTTTAGTAATGGTTAAAACCACCGAGAAATGTATCCTTAAAAAACTTTTGTTTAATCTTTCTAAGGCTGTCCTAACATTTGATTATTTTAAATATGAAATCCAGTTTTTTGTGAAATTCAACAAAACCAGAATGTGCTGTGGGATTTTTTTTCCCACTTGTAACCAGCTGGACACAGAAATAAATAGGCATAGTGAGAGTTGAGATTATTACTCATTTTGGCAAATTATTTGGAATACTTTTATGCCTTTCTCCCCAAAAGCCCCCAAGAGCTAGACTTACTCATATCTGGAGGATCACATTTTTGACAGATTCTTGCACATTCATGAGTGTCCATCACATGCAGAGATTTAGCTTAATTCCTTTCACAACTAATTTGAAGCCCTATAATACCTAATTGACCTTAATTGTGCCTGGTTCAATATAGCAAATATTTATTGAGTGTCTGTTGTGTGTAAGGCTATGTGTCCTGTATTCTTAGGGAAAAAGAAAAGCATAAGTTACTATCTATGCTCTCTAGAAATTATATTCAGGTGGGAAAAACAGCATAAATAGCTATGTTCCATAGTGATAACATGATAATAGGCAGTGATACACATGCTATAATAAAGGCACAGGCAGTGTACAGTGGGAGAACAGAGGGAAGAAGGGATTAATTAAACTGGATACTGCTCTAATAGCTTGGTCTAATTCTGTTCTTTTTATAATATCTAGGTAACACAAGGAAGCTCTTTCTGGATCCTTGACTGGTCTCCAGGTAAGCAGAGTTTATTTATGTCACAGTTTCGGGGAGACTGTATTGGTGGGTGTTGTCCAGGGAGCCCAGCTAGTTGCAGATGAACTTCAGCCTTGCAAACATATTAACTGGATTTTCCAGGTTACCCAGAATACCAGTTTCTTAGCAGTGGGCTAAAACTAACTACATTTATCTGTTTCGGACATACAAAAATATGGGTGTCATTTTGTCAACTTTGTTAGTGTTTGGGGAGAGGTAGGGGATGTATATTCCTAATTTGGACATTTCTTCTTTTGGATACCATCTTGAAGGTTACTTGATGACCATACAATCCATACAGGAAAGTGAGTATTATTACCTAGATTCCGGGAAGACGTAAGGAAGTAGCAATCTTCCACACAGTATACAGGCATAATGGGATTCTTGTGAGTCCCATTTTTATAAGTTCCCAGTCTGAAGCCTGTTTCCAGGACATAAATTTGAATCAGTTGCCCTGAGGGGTTGGTATGCAGAAATGAGTGACTCACCTTGTGAGGATTCCAAACAGCTAAGTACCACCATCATTTCAGAGTGTTTTGTTGTTGTTGTTTGCATGAAAACTGCCAAAGTCCTACTGAAAAATTTCAGTTATAGGATGAGTTCAGTCAGTTTTTGTGGGCTATTTTTATGAATCTTTTCATAGAAAAATGAGTACTAGTGATTACTAAAGTGTTGTAAATACACCTCAACAATATGGCCATGCATTCTGCATACTCAGCAGAAACAGAATATCCACTTATGTATCTATTTCAATAGTTAATTCCTGGGCTTCCCTGGTGGCACAGTGGTTAAAAATCCACCTGCCAATACAGGGGACACGGGTTCGAGCCCTGGTCCGGGAAGATCCCACATGCTGCGGAGCAACTAAGACCATGCACCACAACTACTGAGCCTGTGCTCTAGAGACTGTGAGCCACAACTACTGAAGCCCGTGCGCCTAGAGCCCGTGCTCTGCAGCAAGAGAAGCCACCACAATGAGAAGCCCACGCACCGCAATGAAGAGTAGCCCCAGCTCACTGCAGCTAGAGAAAGCCTGTGCGCAGCAACAAAACCCAACACAGCCAAAAATTAATTAATTAAAAAATAGTTAATTCCTGGCTTCCTCAAGAAAATGAAACATGGCACAACATACTTCTTATTCTTTGAGCCTGATATTATGCATAGCATTCCTCTGTAGAGAATGTATGTAAATTGTTGCCTATTTTGTATCATTTTGAAAGATTAGCAGGCTCAATAGGAGCCATTGTTAGTGAATTTCCTGTCCTTGTAAGTAGTTTGAGTTGTAACTTAAGTTTTCTCTTTGTAGTGCCATCCCTACCATTGTTTTTTTTTTCCTACTCAATACAGTATTCCTCATATTGTTTGTTGAACATGTATCCCTCTACCCCTTCTCTTAATCTCTTCTCCCACATTCACAGAGCCCTTGCTTCATCCATTATGCTCTTTCCTAATTTCACTGCTTGCTTTTTCCCTTCAGCATATTAGAGTGTACCCATCTTAAAAATAATCAGAACAACCTTCCTCTAATTGTTGCCCCATCTAGCTATTATCCAATACTTCTTCCCTTCACACACCATGTTTTGAAAAAATAGCCAGAGGTCATCTCAAATTCCTCATTCCTGCTATTTTCTTAATCCATTTTATCTGATTTTTCATCCCTTCTACAATGAAACCATGGTCTTTAATGACCTGTGTTACCTTCTGCTGCTGGATCTCTGTAGCTCTGTTGATCCTTCCTTGGTTTGTGACACCATTTCTCTTCAATTTCTATATTCTGATTCCATCTACTCCTCAAATGTTGGTGTTCTTGGGATTCTTATCTTGATCTTATTCTTTCCTTCCTCTACAGACTCCAATTTGATGATCTTATTCATTCCTGTAGTTCCAAAATCATTGTTAAAGTTATAACCTTTAACAGTGGTTGTATTTTCACTTGCAGTAACCTTCCTGAGCTGCCATCTCATATATTCAGCCATATATCTGCTATACTTACTTGTTTCACAGTATCTCAGTATGTACAGAACTGAACCCTACTCTTCCCACCATGGATGCTTTTCTTCCTGGATTCCCTTTAATGAAGAGAAGCACCATCCAGACCAAACCCTGATGCCTCCCTAAGTGCTTCCCCCCTCAAAATCAAATGAGGCTAAGCCAAGTTTACCTGCTTACTGTCTCTTGATTCTAATTCCATCTTTCTATCCTAATTCCAAAGCCTACTGTTTTTGGCCAGAATTACCTCATCACTTCTTAAGACTGATTCCAATCTCATCTGATATTTATTCTATTTATAACACTGCTTCAATTTTTTTTTCCTGAAACACATCTTTTATTATTTTATTCCCCTTCTTGAAATCCTTCAGTGCTTCCCCATTACATTTAAGATAAACTCCAAACTTCTTAGCGTAGTACATATAAGGCATTTTATGTTCTGGGCCCAGTGTTTCTCTCTAGCTGCAACTCTTACCTCTGCTATGTGCAGTTCAACTTTGTGTCCGGTCCCAGAGGTCACTCCACTCTCCACCTTCCACGCTGTCCTCTTTCCCCTTTTTACCCTTCCTTCTGGCCATTCCCTGCCCAGCTCTCAAACTTCAATCCTAACAGCACTTCTTCCAGGCCTCTGCTTTTCTTTCTCACCTACTCATTTGGCATTGCCATGTTCCCTATTCATGTTTCTTTTATCACACTGATTAATTCTACTGTAATGGTTTGTCTGAGTCTTTCCTAGACCTACACTCCCTAGCAGCAGGAATTATGTATTATCTTTGTATCCTGCTAACTAGAATGTACCTATGGAATATACTTAATAAAAGCTTGTTGGATAAAAATGTCTGATGTCTGATTTACTTCAGAAATAATCACTGCTATCTACAATTACAGTTCTTTTTTTAAAAATTACATAATGCATAACAAGTTTACTCTTTAAAAATGGTCACAGTTCCTCTCTGAACCAAAGAACTTAGAGATAAGGGAAAGTAGCTCAGGAATACAAGTGGCAATAAATATGGTAGAGCCTTTGCAATGCAATTCTGACTCTACCCATAGTTAGGCCAAATTTCATAGGTTAAGGGCACAATCTTCCACAAGACTGCCCTCATTTCACTCACCAGCTGCAAGCTTGTGAACTCCCACAGCTACCCTCACTTCTGACCAGCTGATTACAAATTTGGGAGGTTCACATGACCCGCTCAGGTTTGATTATTCACTAGAACAATTCACAGAATTCAGGAAGGCACTAAATGTAAATTATAGTTTTATTATAGCAAAGAAGATTCAAACCAGAACTAGCCAAAAGAAGAGACTCATAAGGTGATGTCTGGGAGGGCCCAAAGTGTGAAGTTTCCGTGTCCTTTCCCCATGGAGTTAGCTACCCACCTTACACTGATGTGTGACAATGCTTAGTGTATCACTAACCAGGGAAGTGCATCTGAGCTTCAGTGTCCAGAGTTTTTACTGGGGTTTCATTACGTGAGCATGATTGACTAAATCGTTGGCTATAAGGTTGAACTCAGTCTCCATCCCCCCCACCCCTTCCCAGAGGTTGTGCTGATATTATATGGCTCAAGGTCCCAGTTTTCTAATCACATGATTGCTCTTTCTAGCATGTCTCTCTCCCATCCTGAGTCATCTCATTAGTATAAACTCTAGAAGCCACCGTGAATAAGAAAGCCACTCCAATCAAAAATTCCAAGGATTTAGAGGCTACCTCACAGAAACTGGGGACAAAGGCCAGCCACATTCTCTAGCCAATAGTCTTAGACCATCTAAAATTAAAACAAGTCTGGCCACCAGAAATGAAGCTTGTGCAAAACCTAAATTATATTGATAATCTAGAATTTGTATTCATCTGTCCTTTTAATCATACCAGGAAAGGACCATGGTCTGAAGGAAATGAAAACAGAATACTGAACAGATATTTGCACTCCTGTGTTTATTGTAACATTATTCATAATAGCCAAGATATGGAAACAACCTAAGTGTCCATCAACAGATGAATGGATAAAGAAGATGCAGTGTATGTGTGTGCGTGTATATGAATATATTCCACACAATGGAATATTATTGAGGCATGAGAAAGAAGGAAATCCTGCCATTTGTGACAACAGTGATGGACCTTGAGGGCATTAGGCTACATGAAATAAGTCAGATGGAGACAGACAGATACTACATGGTATCATTTATGTATAATCTTTTAAAAAGTTATACTCATAGAAACAGAGTAGAAAAGTGGTTTCCAGGGTCTGGGGATGGCAGGAAATAGGGAGAGGTTGTAAAAGGTTACAAACTTTCAGCTATAAGATAATAACATCTGAGGATCTAATATATAACATGGCGACTATAGTTGATAACACTGTATTGTATAATTAAAATTTGCTAAGAGAGTAAACTTAAATGTTCTTTAAAAGGGGGTGGGGCAAGGAATTTGGCATTCATGTACAGGTTAAAAGTCTTAATGTCACTTAAAAACTGAAGTGATAGCATAAATTTCTATTTGGCAAAGTCTGTTAGAAGCTGTCCATACAAGAAAAATTTATCAGAATTAGGAGCTACTTCTGAATTAGATTATACAAGGTGTAATTAGATTACACCTTGTTTAGAGAATATGTTTCAGAAATTGTG
This sequence comes from Delphinus delphis, assembly GCF_949987515.2. Taxonomy (NCBI): domain Eukaryota; kingdom Metazoa; phylum Chordata; class Mammalia; order Artiodactyla; family Delphinidae; genus Delphinus; species Delphinus delphis. The sequence continues at coordinate 88,605,596 of NC_082683.1, forward strand.
CTAATGTGTACGTTAAGAGTGTATAAAGAGAATAAAACTTGAATGATCCTTCTTATAAAGCTGATGGTCTGTGAAATCTTGTTAGGTTCTGCATCAAACAAACTAGATAGAATAGACAAAGAAATCTTCCCTGAAAAAGATTTATTTCCTCCATTTGGTATTTCTTACTGATTGAATTTAATATTTTTACCATATATAATACATCAAAATTTTGTTTATAAACAGGAATTAAATCTTGATTAAGGTTTCTGCCTACATTAGAGATACCTTAAGTAACCAAACAACATTAAATCTATTTTACCAGTATTGACACTCTTTCTTAAGAGCTGTTAGCCTGGAGTGAAGTATAACCCCTAGGAAGAGGATCTCTGTTTCTGCAGAATGGCAAAATATTCTGACTAGCCCTCCTACTGATAACAGCAATAAATGATTGGTAAATGTATAACTGAGTTGACAAATTTTAAAAATTCACAGGACAAAAGCAAAATGAATACAGAAGCCCAGAGAGCTAAAGTAGTGCTCAAGCTACCTTTTGTCCCAGGGATTTATGCAAAAGCATTTTGACCCTGAGCTTCATCTGCACAACTCGGACTATTGAGTGCAGGAGACAAACTCTGCAGCCTACCAAAGTAAAGCAATAAGAAACCTCTGCTGTAAACAGAGCTGTCCTCAAAGGGCTATACCTTCAGTGTAAGGGTGAGCCTAGATGTAAACCTGTCCCACAAAAGGGAACAGCAAGGAATATTAATTCCCTTGGTTAGGGATCAGCAAACTGTATATCTCAAGACAAATCTGCCTGCTGCCTGTTTTTGTATAGCCTGTGAGCAAAGAATGATTTTTATATTTTTAAATGGTTGAAAAAAATCAAAAGGAGAACCATATTTCATGATGTGAAAATTATACATGAAATTCAAATTTCAGTGTCTATAAAGTTTTATTGGAACACAGCCATGCTCATTCATGTACATATTGTCTGTGGCTGCTTTTGCACTGGGACAGCTGAGTTAAGCAATTGCAGTAGAGACTATGCATGGCCTGCAAAGCCTAAAGTATTTACTATCCGGAGTTTTACAGAAAAAGCTTGTCAACCCTTGGTTTAGGATTTATGATTAGAAATCATTCGAGCTTTCTTCAGGTGCAACTCATAACCCATGTGATACTACATAGTCCTTTAAATAACAGAATTAAAAGAAATAGTGATTTGAAGTCAAAGAAATAGAACTTAAATTACTTCAGCTCTGCCATTTTTTGTGACCACTTTGGTTTACATTTGAAACTTAATGAAACTGTGCAAACTATGAGAAATAATATCTTACTGAATTTTAATATCTTTAAAATTGAAATATATTCTCATTTATTAACTGTTAATTTTTTAAACTAAAGAACAAATCAGGAAAATAATTTCTTATAAAAGTCCCCCAAAGCACTAACCCTAACCTAAAAGCAATTAATAAATGTAAACTTCAAAATTAAAATCTTCTGCTCATCCAAAGACATCATTAAGAAAATGAAAAGTGAAGTCACAGATTGAGAGAAGACATTCAAAATACATACATCTGGATAAATAAATCCTGCAAAGAGGTGAAACTCCCTGTTTCTACTTTGCTCTTACAATACAACCACACTACTTCTGTCACTAGACGTGTGGAGTTTTCCCACAGCAACAAATTCTCCAACACCAGCTCAGTGTTGTACAATTCAATTCAATTCTGAAACTAACCAGAGTTAGCACAGACTCCACAGGTTAAGGGCTCAGTCTCATGAGACTGCCCCCCACTTCAGATGCCAATGACAAGTAGTAGGTCTCCAGGTTACTGTTTGGTGTGTTTTTTCCAACACCAAACAATTCTCCATTTCTCAGCAGATACTTACCAGGTGTCCCACAAATTTAACTCAGTTCTGACATTATCTACCTGGAGATAGTGTCAGAACCCACAGGTTAAGGGCTCAGTCCCACAAGACTGCCCCCACTTCAGATGCCAATCATAAGTCCGGGTTGTTACCTGTGCTGCTGGCCAAGTGGCTGTAGGTTGGAGAGTATCACCACCTTGTCTTTGGGCTTGATTAATTTGCTAGAGTAGCTCATAGAACTTACTAGATTACTGGATTATTACAAAAGGATATAACCCAGGAACAGCCAGAAAGAAGAGAGGCATAGGGCAAGGTATGCGGGAAGGGTACTGAGCTTCCATGCTCTTGGCTTGCGGAGTTTCTGAGAGACTCCATTAAACAGGCACAATTGATTATATCATTGGCCATTGGTGATTGATCCAAAGTCCAGCCCCTCTGCCCTCTCCAGAGCTCAGGCAGTAGGATTGAAACTTCCAACTGCCTAATCATGGTTAGTTCCCCTCACAACTAGTCCCCATCCTTAGGGGATTTCCAAAAGTCACCTAATTAACACAAATTCAGATGAAGTTGAAAGGGACTTGTGAATAACAAGACACTTCTTTCACCTTTATGGCTCTGGAGCTATTTCAGGAACCGATGACAAAAGGCCAAATATTATAGCAAAAGATGCCCCTACAGATCTTATACAGGGAATTGCAAGGTTTTACAAGCAATGTGCCAGGAACAATGGACAAAGGTCAATTATGTATTTCTTATTGTAAAGCACAGTATCACAGCATTATCCACAAAGTCTGTCTGGCTTAGCTGCAAATCAAATGTTCACATGACCCCCTTCTTGGATTTGATCGTTTGCTAGAACAACTCACAGGACTCAGGGAAACACTTATGTTTACCAGCTTATTGTATAATAAGAGATATGTTAAAGGATAAATATGAACAGCCATATGAAGAGATACATAGATGGTCTGGAAGTGTCCTAAGCACAAGAGCTTCTATCCCTGTGGAATTGGTGTGTACCACCCTCCTGGCACATAGCTGTGTTCACCTACTCAGAAACTCTCCGAAGCTCATACCACTGGAGTTTCTTTGGAGCCTCAACACATAGGCGTGACTGATTGTTAACTCCATTTCCAGACCCTCTCCAAATCTCCTCCCTTTGGATCTTTATGGAGGCTCTATTACATAGGCATGGTTGATGATTACATTCAAGAGAAGGGAGTGGGGTGGGGCTGATGGTTCCAAGATTATGACTTGATCTTTGGTGACCAGTCCCCATCCAGAAGCCCACCAAGGGTCCTTATTAGAACAAGATATTCCTATCACTCAGGAAATTACCAACTTCGTAGTATGTCTTTGTCAGGAACTCTGGTCAGAGACTAAATATTAGAAAAAAAGATTCTTCTAGTACCCCTATTTACAAGGGTTTTAAGAGCTCTGTGTCAGGAACTAGGGGCAGAGATCAAAATATACATTATATGTATATAACATGTATTTTATTATTTCATGCTACCGTTCAAAAACAAGACAATCCAATTTTTAAAAATGACTTGAATAATACTTCACCAGAGAAGATTTATTGATGGCTAGTAAGCACAGGAAAAAGTACTCAGAATAATTAGTTATTAGAGAAACGCAAATTAATATTAACAATGAGATATAACTTTACACCCATTAGAATGGCTAAAACATTAAAAACTAACACTACCAAATGTTGGCAAGGATGTGGAGCACCTGAATTCTCATACATTGCTAGTAGCATGTAAAATGGTAAAAGGACTTTGGACACCTGTTTGGCAGTTAAACAAGCACCTACTCTACAACATAACCCACTTGACTTCCAGTATGTATCCAAGAGAAATGGTTACATATGCCCACAAAAAGACTTGTACAAGAGTTTTTGTAGCAATTTTATTCATAATAGCTACAAATTGGAAACAACCCAAATGTCCATAAAAAGACAAGTGGACTTTTAAAAATTGAGATAGTCATACACTGGAATACAATACCATAAGCAATTAAAAATGAACTACTGAGCAGAAGCAAGAAGAACTACAGTCCTGCAGCCTGTGGGGGGAAAAACACATTCACAGAAAGACAGATAAGATGAAAAGGCAGAGGACTATGTGCCAGATGAAGGAACACGATAAAATCCCAGAATAACAACTAAATGAAGTGGACATAGGCAACCTTCCAGAAAAAGAATTCAGAATAATGATAGTGAAGGTGATCCAGCACCTTGGAAAAAGAATGGAGGCAAAGATCGAGAAGATGCAAGAAATGTTTAACAAAGATCTAGAAGAATTAAAGAACAAACAGAGATGAACAACACAATAACTGAAATGAGAACTACACTAGAAAGAATCAATAGCAGAATAACTGAGGCAGAAGAACGGATAAGTGACCTGGAAGACAGAATGGTGGAATTCACTGCTGCAGAACAGAATAAAGAAAGAAGAATGAAAAGAAATGAAGACAGCCTAAGAGACCTCTGGGACAACATTAAATGCAACAACATTTGCATAATAGGGGTCCCAGAAGGAGAAGACAGAGAGAAAAGACCCGAGAAAATATTTGAAGAGATTATAGTCGAAAACTTCCCTAACATGGGAAAGGAAATAGCCACCCAAGTCCAGGAAGGGCAGAGAGTCCCATACAGGATAAACCCAAGGAGAAACACGCTGAGACACATAGTAATCAAATTGGCAAAAATTAAACAAAAAGAAAAATTATTGAAAGCAGCAAGGGAAAAATGACAACATGAAAGGGAACTCCCATAAGGTTAACAGCTGATTTCTCAACAGAAACTCTACAAGCCAGAAGGGAGTGGCATGATAGACTTAAAGTGATGAAAGGGAAGAACCTACAATCAAGATTACTCTACCCAGCAAGGATCTCATTCAGATTCGATGGAGAAATTAAAACCTTTACAGACAAGCAAAAGCTAAGAGAATTCAGCATGACCAAACTAGCTCTACAACAAATGCTAAAGGAACCCACTAAGTGGGAAAAACAAGAGAAGAAAAGGACCTACAAAAACAAACCCAAAACAATTAAGAAAACGGTAATAGGAACATACATATCTATAATTACCTTAAACGTGAATGGATTAAATGCTCCAACCAAAAGACACAGGCTTGCTGAATGGATACAGAAACAAGACCTATATATATGCTGTCTGCAAGAGACCCACTTCAGACCTAGGGAAACATTCAGACTGAAAGTGAGGGGATGAAAAAAGATATTCCATGCGAATGGAAATCAAAAGAAAGCTGGAGTAGTAATACTCATATCAGATAAAATAGACTTTGAAATAAAGAATGTTACAAGACACAATGAAGGACCTACATAATGATCAAGGGATCAATCCAAGAAGAAGATATAACAATTATAAATATATATGCACCCAACATAGGAGCATCTCAATACATAAGGCAACTGCTAACAGCTTTAAAAGAGGAAATCAACAGTAACACAATAATAGTGGGGGACATTAAAACCTCACTTACACCAATGGACAGATCATCCAAACATAAAATAAATAAGGAAATAGAAGCTTTAATTGACACAATAGACCAGATAGATTTAATTGATATATATAGGACATTCCATCCAAAAACAGCAGATTACACTTCCTTCTCAAGTGCTCACAGAACATTCTCCAGGATAGATCACACCTCGGGTCACAAATCAAGCCTCAGTAAATTTAAGAAAATTGAAATCATATCAAGCATCTTTTCTGACCACAACACTATGAGATTACATATCAATTAGAGGGGAAAAAAACCCATCACAAACACATGTAGGCTAAACAATACATTACTAAATAACCAAGAGATCACTGAAGAAATCAAAGAGGAAATCAAAAAATACCTAGAGACAAATGAAAATGAAAACACAATGATCCAAAACCTATGGGATGCAGCAAAAGCAGTTCTACGAGGGAAGTTTATAGCTATACAAGCCCACCTCAAGAAACAAGAAAAATCTCAAATAAACACTCTAACCTTACACCTAAAGGAACTAGAGAAAGAAGAAGAAACAAAACCCAAAGTTAGTAGAAGGAAAGACATCATAAAGATCAGAGCAGAAATAAATGAAATAGAAACAAAGAAAACAATAGCAAAGATCAATAAAACTAAAAGCTGGTTCTTTGAGAAGATAAACAAAATTGATAAACCATTAGCCAGACTCATCAAGAAAAAGAGGGGGAGGACTCAAATCAATAAAATGAGGAATGAAAAAGGAGAAGTTACAACAGATACCACAGAAATACAAAGCACCTTAACAGACTACTACAAGCAACTCTATGCCAATAAAATGGACAATCTGGAAGAAATGGACAAATTCTTAGAAAGGTATAACCTTCCAAGACTGAACCAAGAAGAAATAGAAAATATGAACAGACCAATCGCAAGTAATGAAATGGAAACTGTGATTAAAAATCTCCCAACAAACAAAAGTCCAGGACCAGATGGCTTCACAGGTGAATTCTATCAAACATTTACAGAAGAGCTAACACCCATCCTTCTCAAACTCTTCCAAAAACTTGTGGAGGAAGGAAAACTCCCAAACTCATTCTATGAGGCCACCATCACCTTGATACCAAAACCAGAAAAAGATACTACAAAAAAAGAAAATTACAGACCAATATCACTGATGAATATAGATGCAAAAATCCTTAACAAAATACTAGCAAACAGAATCCAACAACACATTAAAAGGATCATACACCATGATCAAGTAGGATTTATCCCAGGGATTCAAGGATTCTTCAATATATGCAACTCAATCATTGTGATACACCATAGTAACAAACTGAAGAATAAAAAACATATGATCATCTCAATAGACGCAGAAAAAGCTTTTGACAAAATTCAACACCACTTATGATAAAAACTCTCCAGAAACTGGGCATAAAAGGAACCTACCTCAACATAATAAAGGCCATATATGACAAACCCACAGCAAACATCATTCTCAATGGTGAAAAACTGAAAGCATTTCCTCTACAATCAGAACAAGACAAGGATATCCACTCAAGCCACTATTATTCAACATAGTTTTGGAAGTCCTAGCCACGGCAATCAGGGAAGAAAAAAGAAATAAAAGGAATATAGATTGGAAAAGAAGAGGTAAAACTATCACTGTTTGCAGATGACATGATACTATACATAGACAATCCTAAAGATGCCACCAGAAAACTACTAGAGCTAATCAATGAATTTGCTAAAGTTGCAGGATACAAAATTAATGCACAGAAATCTCTTGCATTCTTATACACTAATGATGAAAAATCTGAAAGAGAAATTAAGGAAACACTCCCATTTACCACTGCAAGAAAAAGAATAAAATACCTAGGAATAAACCTACCTAGGGAGACAAAAGACCTGTATGCAGAAAAGTATAATACACTGTTGAAAGAAATTAAAGATGATACCAACAGATGGAGAGATATACCATGTTCTTGGATTGGAAGAATCAATATTGTGAAAATGACTAAACTACCCAAAGCAATATACAGAGTCAATGCAATCCCTATCAAATTACCAATGGCATTTTTTACAGAACTAGAACAAAAAATCTTAAAATTTGAATGGAGATACAAAAGACCCCGAATAGCCAAAGTAGTCTTGAGGGAAAAAAACAGAGCTGGAGGAAGCAGACTCCCTGATTTCAGACTATACTACAAAGCTACAGTAATCAAGACAATATGGTACTGGCACAAAAACAGAAATATAGATCAATGGAACAGGATAGAAAGCCCAGAGATAAACACACACACATATGGTCAACTAATCTATGAAACAGGAGGCAAGGATATACAACAGAGAAAAGACAATCTCTTCAATAAGTGGTGTTGGAAAACTGGACATCTACATGTAAAAGAATGAAATTAGAACACTCCCTAACACCATACACAAAAATAAACTCAAAGTGGATTAGAGACCTAAATGTAAGACCGGACACTATAAAACTCTTAGAGAAAAACATTGGAAGAACACTCTATGACATAAGTCACAGAAAGATCTTTTTTGATCCACATCCTAGAGTAATAGAAATAAAAACAAAAATAAACAAATGGGACCTAATGAAACTTAAAAGCTTCTGCAAAGCAAAGGAAACTAGAAACAACAAGAAAAGACAACCCTCAGAATGGGAAAAAATATTTGCAAACATATCAACAGACAAAGGATTAATCTCCAATTATATAAACAGCTCATGCAGCTCAATATTAAAAAAGCAAACAGCCCAATCAAAAAATGGGCAGAAGACCTCAATAGACATTTCTCCAAAGAAGACATACAGATGGCCAAGAAGCACATGAAAAACTGCTCAACATCACTAATTATTAGAGAAATGGAAGTCAAAACTACAATGAGGTATCACCTCACAACGGTCAGAATAGTTATCATCACAAAATCTACAAACAATAAATGCTGGAGAGGGTGTGGAAAAAAGGGAACCCTCTTGCACTGTTGTTGGGAATGTAAATTGATACAGCCACTATGGAGAACTGCATGGAAGTTCCTTAAAAAACTAAAGTTAGAATTACCATGTGACCCAGCAATCCCACTACTGGGCATATACCCAGAGAAAACCATAATTCAAAAAGAAACATGCACCCCAATGTTCATTGCAGCACTATTTACAATAGCCAGGCCATGGAAGCAACTTAAATGCCCGTCGACAGAGAAATGGATAAAGAAGATGTAGTACATGTATATAATGGAATATTACTCAGCCATAAAAAGGAACGAAAGTGGGTCATTTGTAGAGACGTGGATGAATCTAGAGACTGTCATACAGAGTGAAGTAAGTCAGAAAGAGAAAAACAAATATCGCATATTAACGCATATATATGGAACCTAGAAAAATGGTACAGATGAACCGGTTTGCAGGCAGAAATTGAGACACAGATGTAGAGAACAAACATATGGACACCAGGGTGGGGAAAGCAGCGGCGGGTGGTGGTGGTGGTGTGATGAATTGGGAGATTGAGATTGACATGTATACACTGATGTGTATAAAATGGACGACTAATAAGAACCTGCTGTATACAAAATTTAAAAAATATAATTCAAAAATTCAAAAAAAATGAACTACTGATTCACATAGCAAGATGAGTGAATATCAGAAACATATTGATCAAAAGAAGCCAGACACAAATGGCTACATATTGCTTGCTCTCATTTATGTGAAACTAAAAACTGAGCAAAACTAATCTATGGTGTCTATGGGGAGTGGCACTTGCCTGGAAAGTTGCTCTATAGAACTTTCTGGGGTGATATCTTAACTGGTTGTTGGTTACATGAATTTATACATTTGTCACAACCTGTCTAATTTTACACTTATTTCACTGTAAGTAACTTTACTAGAAACAAAAAAAATCAGCACACACATAACTTGCAGTGAAAACATTCCTGAAGCTAACCCAAAGCAAAGTGCTTGCTTAACACTAGTTACTAGTACCTCTGTAAACCATTGTACATACTACAGTATTTTTCAAAATGACATTTTATTTTATATTGTGTGATAGGATCTAAAATCATTTCTTTTCTAAATAGAAAGCCACTTGTCTATACCTTCATCATAAATTAAAAGCCTATCTTTAAATGAGTTACAAAAAACAAAGAATACAGGAGATCAGCATCAGACTGTCAAGTCAAAATCAGGATCACAGGAGGAGCCTTGCTAAGAGCTTGCTACAAGTTAGGTGTTTTACGTTCATTAGTTCAGTTTCCTTTACCATAATCCTGGTAAAGAAGTATAAGGTCCATTTTATGGACAAGTATATTAAGGTTTAGGAAGGCTAAGTAGCTTAATTAAAGACACAAAGCTACTAAATGGTAGAACCCAGATTTGAACTTAGTTCAACTGACTCCAAAACTTAAGCTCTTTCCACAGTACCCACTGTTTCAGATTTCAGCAAAGAAGGGATGGAAAAGCAGCATAGTTAAGATTTACAGGCTGTAATACAATAGAGTCCAGTAGACTGATCACTCCAGTGAGGCCTAAGCATCTTGACTTCTTGGCTGCCCCTTCAGATGTCTCTTCCACTGCTTGACCCAGGCCCCCAAGTAATCTCTCTAGCTCATCTGTGTCCTTTGGGTACTATGAAAGTCACGGACTGGCCCATCGATCAGTATAGTTCAGTTACAGTTCTACCAATACCAAAAATAGAGAAGAGCGAAGGAGAAGAGTGAACATAAGTTAGTGCAGTACCTTCTTCAAAAGCAGGGCAAAAGACTGCGTCCCTGTATTGTAGTGAAGAATAGCAGAGGAGAAAAAAAGAGCAAAAGAGAAAGTAAACTCAAAGGCAACTGTAAGTATACTGAAAAAGCTGTATTTCCCTTTAAGTTTAGCTTTAAAAAAAACTATATTCTAGTGAAAATATAGGAAAGGATTATGTTAGTTGTTGGCACTGAAGCAAGCAATTGATATTTGTGCATGTCTTGAAAAGGCAGTAAAGAAAATTGTGGCATATTGTTACTTTAGTAAAAGTAGTATTGTCTGATTAAAATTTTTGAATGCTTAGGCCATTATAAAATAAGCCTTAGCAGGCTTTCTGGAAATGCTTAGTTCTCAGAATGAAGACCGGTTGGTCCCCTCTGTTAAATCATTCCAGATTTTAGTCCTAACTTGTCTGATCACTAGCTTTACCTTTAGACATAACTTGTCTGCTCACTTGCCTTAGACATTCTTTTGGAGTTTCAGCATTTTCATCTAATAAGTGAGAGATTTAGACTAGATGCTTTATTATTATTATTATTTAGGAATAGTAATCACTAACTTTTAAAAATCTTCTGTCATATGATAGGAACCATACTTTGAAATGTTTTGAAATAGGTTTTCTCATTTAATTGGCACAACAGCCTTTTGTGATATATGTGATATTGCCTATCTTATAAATGAGCAAACTAGAGTAAAGAGTGTTTAGGTCTGGGATTGAACCCTGACTCCATTGGGTCCAAAGATTTTAACCACTATGTTATCCTGCCTATCTATGGGTCCTTCAACGTTAATATGCTTAGATTCTATTCCAATCAGATCAATAAACAGATGTTGAGTTAGGTGTGAATCCTTGAAAGCCAGAGAACTTGATTTAATATCTTACTTTTCTCTTTATCTCCAATGCCAAGCACATTTTAGGCCTGGCTGAATTCAAGCAAAAAGAGCAAAACAAATTAATAATCTTCTTAAGGAGAGGGATTATATTCTATTTTTTCACTCTGCTTACCACTCTTCCCTCTTTCCACTGTATTTAGCATGGTATTTTGCACATCATACACATGCAGTAATTTTTGACTCACTACAGATGGAAAAGATTCAACAGTGATCAATTCTGCTTGGTAAAGAAAAAAAAGTTATACTCAAAGCTTTCATCTAAACCCATCTGTTTAACATAGAGGAACTGATAATAAACCAAGAGTCTGAGGTTAAGAGTGACCTTTCAGAGAAAAATAAATGTCATATATTAACCATATATGTGGAACCTAGAAAAATGGTACAGATGAACCGGTTTGCAGGGCAGAAATAGAGACACAGATGTAGAGAACAAATGTATGGACACCAAGGGGGGAAAGTGGTGGTGGTGGGATGTTTTGGGGGATTGGGATTGACATATATACACTAGTATGTATAAAATGGATAACTAATAAGAACATGCTGTATAAAAAATAAATAAAATAAAATTCAAAAATGTGACCTTTCAGGGAATTCCCTGGTGGTCCAGTGGTTAGACCTCGGGGCTTTCACAGCCATGGACCCGGGTTTGACCCCTGGTCGGGGAACTAAGATCCCACAAGCTACGAGGTGCAGTCAAAAAAAAAGAGTGACCTTTCAGAGCCAGGGGGTCTGCTGCTGCCGCCCATGACAACAATGGTTGGAAGAAGAACAGTTGATGCTGCCTACCAGTGCGCCGGCCTGCAGGAAAAACACCTCCTTCAAAGACCAAGTCTTAGTTTCTCTGATGGTGAAAACATCAGAACCTTCGGCTATGATTGAGAAGCTCTTCCTGCATTATCCCTCCACCTTTCCACTTGATAAGGTCACCTGTGCTCTTTATCACAGGGGCACTTGCCCTGCCCTGGGTTGTGCTCCTGGATAGTGTTTGTTCTTACTGTTACCTTTAAAAAATATTTCTCTTCCTTTTTTAAAGTAATTTTATTTCATGTAACCTTGTATCTTTTACTTTTAAATGGGAAATAGAAATTAGGGGCAGCTCATTTATGAAAGTATTTGCATATATTGGGCCTGCAGAAATATTTATTGAATTAAATAAAATCTTCATCAGCAATAAAGCCATATATATATCATAATTAGCTTATAAATTAAGTGTAGGTCCTCTATTGCAATATCAGTGTTAAAAAATAAATATTTTGTAAAATTTTGGCTTTAACTTATAGGTCCAATGGCCTTTCTCCTAAATGCCAAAAGAAGCCCTTCTGAGAGTAGTTTTAGTCTCAGAGAGGCCCAAATAATTTGTATCTATATTATTAGTTAAGAAACACAATTAAGATTATTATTTTCTCAAATAAATATGAAGATTATATGCTAAACAAATTTCTAACAAAAGCGAAATTCCAATATTTTAGATGGTATTTTCATTCCAAGTGATACTTCTCCTGGACTTCACAGAGACAAACTAAGAGTTACCTTGATACAAACCCACTTAAATTATATTTAACTATCATAATGAAATAATTCTATGTGCCCATTTCTTATAAATGCCCTCTTTATTAAGTGTGCTTATCTTATTCAGTCAAACTTTAAATATGACCATTGAACAAAACTGAACATGTAACAGATTGAATCTTTTCTGGTACCAGAAAAGTTCATAGATTACCAATTTTTTTTTTTTTTGCAGTACGCGGGCATCTCACTGCTGTGGCCTCTCCCGTTGCGGAGCACAGGCTCTGGACGCACAGGCTCAGCGGCCATGGCTCATGGGCCCAGCCGCTCCACGGCATGTGGGATCTTCCCAGACCGGGGCACGAACCCGTGTCCCCTGCATTGGCAGGCAGACTCTCAAACACTGCGCCACCAGGGAAGCCCACCAATTATTTTTTAAGTAATACTTAATAATGAATTCATTCACATTTCTTTCTACCAAAAAAAAATATTAAAATTTTTCTAGGGATTTGATCCCTTATATCTCCTAGGAGTATTACCAGAATTTCCAATGTAATGTCTAATTTGTCATCTGTGACATGAAGTTAATTTCCATAATGCCTGGCATCTAAACAGCTGTGACTGCACCTGTTGTCAGGTGGCCCCTCAGGGAGTGGGTTTAGCCTTGGGGAAGACCCAAATAATTTGGTAGTGGGGAGGCCCCTACTGAAAGGAAGGGGAAAACGTTTTTTGGAACATTTCAATTATTGTTTCTACTAATATACTGCAATCAGAAGGGAGAACATTTGTGTTGAATGAATGAGCTCCTTTTTCACATGGCCATTTTCCCTCTAAGCATCTGTGTGTCTATGTTGAAATTCCCCTCTTTTTATTAGAACATTAGTCACTGGATTTAAGACCTACTCTAATCTAGTATGTTCTAATCTTAACTTGATTACATCTGCAAAGACCCTATTTCCAAGTAAGGTCACATTCACAGGTTCTGGGTGAGCATGAAATCTGGGGGAATACCATTCATCCCAGTCCAAAGAACTCTAGTTACTTCAGAGAAGTGGTAAAGTAGGAGGCTATACTGCAAGCACTCAGAAATAAATTAGTGAGTGATTAACGTGGAAATGACTTTTTTCCCCTGGAGATTTCTTACTAAAAGAAAAATAGGATTGTAGTTTGAGGCAAGAACTACATTGAGGAAGAGAGACATGGTGATAAATTATATCAAGATAAAGTCAGAAATAGAGATATAGACACAGAAACAGATGTAGCTATAAAACGTAAGAATAGTTTTTAGGCATAAGTGGGGGTGACAGAAGGGAAGGTTATCAAGTATAGTGGTGATAGGTTAGCTGGAAAGGAGACAGGACAACTGTTTCTGAGATAAGACGACAGACTCTATTTTGCAGTTCCAGTAACAGCTTGAGAAACAAATAACTGTTATTAATCATACAGTCTTTAAAATAGTATGCACTGTTTTTACATTGTTTTGTCTATTTTCACCTTGTAGATGTCAGTTATATATTTCTCAACAAGATCCTTTCTTTTTTTCAAAGCAAATCCTAAAAGAATTGCCTGTAATTAAAATTGAATGTAACCAACATAAACATGTTTGAATCCAAATTGTTTTATAGTTGTCTTAACAGAGATATCTTTTTAGGCACATCAGGGTTGGAACCTATAGTTTCCTACTATATTAAGAGTAAGCAGGGACTTCCCTGGTGGTGCAGTGGTTAAGAATCTGCCTGCCAATGCAGGGGACATGGGTTCGAGTTCTGGTCCAGGAAGATCCCACATCCTGCGGAGCAACTAAGCCTGTGCGCCACAACTACTGAGTCTGCGCTCTAGAGCCCACAAGCTACAACTACTGAGCCTGCGTGCTGCAGCTACTGAAGCCCGCGAGCCTAGAGCCTGTGCTCTGCAACAAGAGAAGCCACTGCAGTGAGAAGCCCGTGCACCGCAACGAAGAGTAGCCCCCACTCGCGCAACCAGAGAAAGCCCTCGTGCAGCAACGAAGACCCAATGCAGCCAAAAATAAATAAATAAATAAATAAATAAATAAATAAAGAGTATGGGCTTCCCTGGTGGCGCAGTGGTTGAGAGTCCGCCTGCCGATGCAGGGGACATGGGTTCGTGCCCCGGTCCGGGAAGATCCCACATGCCGCGGAGCGGCTAGGCCCGTGAGCCATGGCCATGGAGCCTGTGCATCTGGAGCCTGTGCTCTGCAATGGGAGAGGCCACAACAGTGAGAGGCCCATGTACTGCAAAAAAAATAAAAATAAAATGAAAAATAAAATAAGAGTAAGCATATTTCAAAATGATCCTTTTAATAAAAGTACTTATGTGGTTGGATCCTAGCCAATAACAAGATGTGTATGTCTAAGATGGCATATGTTGTTCAAAGCTTTGACAGTGTTAAAGTGCCATTTCAGATTCTTCCTTTTCCTGGTTAGATTCAATGTAATGTCACTTTTGTGGGAATCTTCCTAAGACAGAGGAGAGCTTAAATAAGTGAAGTTTCCTTATAGTGAAATAGCTTTGTTTCTGTGGATCCTGATTTAGTTTTATTCTTTTATGCAAATTGACTAATAAATAAACATGTGTGGAGACTAAAAGTATTAAGATTATACATTTATTTATAAAAACTTCCTTTTTAGCTTTTTGTTTTGTTTTGTTTTTACATCTTTATTGGAGTATAATTGCTTTACAATGTTGTGTTAGGTTCTGCTGTATAACAAAGTGAATCAGCTATATGTATACATATATTCCCTCCCTCTTATGCCTCCCTCCCACCTTCCCTATCTCACCTCTCCAGGTTGTCACAAAGCACCAAGCTGATCTCCCTGTGCTATGCAGCTGCTTCTCACTGTGAAAGAATTCCCCACATCTGGTTAATTAGAACATACATTACCTAACATATTTTTTTTTGATGAGAAAATTTAAGTTGTTCTTTTAGCAAATTTCAGTTATACAATACAGTGTTATCAATTATAGTCATGTGTTTTACATTAGATCTTCAAACCTCATTCATCTTATAGCTGAAAGTTTATACCTTTTAACCAACCTCTCCCTATTTCCCTCACCACCCCCAGACCCTTTCAACTACTTTTCTACTCTCTGTTTCTATCAGTTTGACTTTTTTTTCTTTAAATTCCACATATAATTAACACCATGCAAGATTTATCTATCTCTGTCTGGCTTATTTCACTTAGCATAATGCCCCCAAGTTCCATCCATATTGTTGCAGATGGCATGATTTCCTATTTTCTTATGGCTGAGTAATATTTTGTGACAATCATATACCATACATATGGTATATCATATATATGTCATATATATCATTTTTGTATATATGTGTGTATGTGTATCTCATATCTTCTTCATCCATTGATAGACACTTAGGTTGTTTCCATAACTTGACTGTTATGAATAATGTTGCAATGAACATGGGAAGGCTGATATCTCTTTGATGTCCTGTTTCCATTTCCTTTGGGTACACACTAAGAAGTGGGATTGCTGGATCATATGGTAGTTCTACTTTTAATATTTTTTGAGGAACCCCCATATTGTTTTCCATAGTACATTGGCTGAACCAATGTACATTCTCACCAATAGTCCACAAGTATTCTCCTTTCTCCGCATCCTCAACACTTACTGTTTATTATCTTTTTGATGACAGCTATTCTAACAGGTGTGAGATACGATCTCATTGTGGTTTTTATTTGCATCTCCCTGATGATTAGTGAGTTTGAGCATTTTTTCATGTATCTGTTGGCCATTTGTATGTTTTCTTTGGAAAAATGTCCATTCAAATCCTCTGCCAATTTTTAAATCAGATTGTTCAGCTTTTTTTTTGCTATTGAGTTATATGAGTTCTTTATATATTTTGGATATTAACCACTTATCAGATATATGATTTGAAAATATTTTCTTCCATTCAGAAGGTTGTCTTTTCATTTTCTTTATGGTTTCCTTTGCTGTGCATAAGCTTTTTAGCTTGATGTGCTCTCACTTATTTATGTTTGCTTTTGTTGCATTTGTTTTTGGTGTCAAATCCAAAAATCATCACCAAGACTGATGTTAAGGAGCTTACTACCCCCTATATTTTCTTCTTGGAGTTTTATGGTTTCAGGTTTTATGTTCAAGTTTTTAATCCATTTTGAGTTGATTTTTGCTTATAGTACAAAATAGTGACCCATTTCATTCTTTTTCATGTGTCTGCCCAGTTTTGCAAACACTATTTATTGAAGAGAATATCCATTCCCCACTGTATATTTACTCCATAGTAGTGAATTAATTAACCATATATGCACGGGTTTATATTTGGACCCTGTTCTGTTCCATTGATCTATGTGTCTATTTTTATGCCAGTATCACCCTGTATTGATTACTACAGCTCTGTAATAGAGTTTGAAATCCAGAGGTATGCTGTCTCCAGCTTTGTTCTTTTTTCTCACATTGCTTTGGTGATTGGGGGGCTTTTGTGATTCCATATAAATTTTAAGATTGTTAGTTCTATTTCTATGAAAATGTTATTGAAAATTTAGTAGGGATTGCACTGTGTCTGCAGATTGCTTTGGTTAGTATGGATATTCTAACAACATTCTTCTCATCCATGAGCACAGACTATCTTTTCGTTTATTTGTGTCTTCTTCAATTTCTTTCATCAATGTCTTATAGTTTTCAGTGTATAGATCTTTTGCATCCTTGCTTAAATTTATTCCTATGTATTTTATTGTTTTTGATACAATTGTAAATGAGATTGTTTTCTTAATTTCTCTTTCTGGTAGTTCATTCTTAGTATATAGAAATTCAACTGATTTTTGTATTTGATTTTGTATCCTGCAACTTTACTCAATTTGTTTATTAGTTCTAACAGTTTTTTGTTAGAGTCCTTAGGGTTTTCTAATATAACAGCATGTCATCTGCAAATGTGATAGGTTTACTTCTTTTTGATTTGGATGGCTTTTATTTCTTTTTCTTGCCTAGTTGCTCTGGCTAGGACTTCCAGTACTATGTTTAATAAAAGTGGCAAGATTGGGCATCCGTGTCTTGTTCCTGATCTTAGATGAAAGCTTTTAGTTTTTCACCATTGAATATGATGCTAGCTGTGAGCTTGTCATACATGGCTGTTATGTTGAGGTACGTTCCCTCTATACCAACTTTGTGAGAGTTTTTTTTACAAATGGATGTTGAATTTGTCCAATGCTTTTTCTGCATCTATTGAGATGATTATACAATATTTATCCTTCATTTTGTTAACATGGTGTATCATATTGATTGATTTGAGGATGTGAACCAGGTTTGCGTCCCTGGAATAAATCCCATTTGATCATGGTGTATGATCCTTTTAATGTAGTGTTGAATTCAGTTTGTTAATGTTTTATTGAGGATTTTTGCATCATATTCATCAGGGATATTGGCCTGTAAATATTTTCTTTTTATGTGCTTGTCTGGTTTTTGTGTCAGGGTAATCCTGGCCCTTTAAAATAAATGTGGAAGTGTTCCCTCTTCTCCTATTTTTATTTTTTGGAAGAGGCATTTTTCACAGAAATAGAAAAAACAATCCAAAAATGTGTACGGAACTGCAAAAGACACTGAATAGCCAAAGCAATCTTGATAGAAAAGAACAAAGCTGGAGGTATCATGCTTCCTGATTTCATACTATATTACAAAACTATAGTAATCAGAACAGTATAGTATTGACACAAACGTGGACACATACATTAATGGAAAAGAATAGAGAGCCCAGCTCCATGATAGCGGTCTTGGCAATTATTTTTTGGATTTGACACTGAAAGCAAGGGCAACAAAAGCAAAAATAAACAAATGGCACTACATCACTAAAAAGCTTATTCACAGCAAAGGAATCTAAGAATCTATCAACAAAATGAAAAAAAGCAACCTACTGAATGAGAGAAAATATTTTCTAATCATATATCTGACAAGGGGTTAATATCCAAAATATATAGAACACATACAACTCAATAGCTGAAAAAAATCTGATTTAAAAATGAGCAGATGGTAGCCAAGATGGCAGAGTAGGAAGACCCTGAGCTTACCTCCTTCCATAGGCACATCAAAATTACAACTATTTACAGACTAAATATCTATGAGAATGACCTGAGGACTAGCAGAAAAAAATTTCCACAACTAAAAATATAAAGAAGGAACCACAATGAGATGAGTAGGAGGGGTGGAGACACACATATAGTCAAGACCCACATCCCTAGGTAGGCAACTCTCAAATGGGAAAATAATCACAATTAAAGAGGTTCTCCCATAGGAGAAAAGGATCATAACCCCACATTGAGCTGGCCAAACTGGTGGTCCTCCACTTGGAAGACAAACCCCCAGAATGTCTGACTTTGAAGGTTAGTGGGACTTACATATGGAAGAACTATAGGAGGGCTATAGGAAACAGAGACTCCACTCTTGAAGGGTGCATGCAAAATCTCACATGCTCTGTTTCAGTACAGGGGCAATAACTTAAAAGAAGCTTGTGTCAGACCTACTTGCTGATCTTGGAGAAACTCCTGGAGGGGCAGGAGGCAACTGGCACTCCCCCTGGAGACATAGACAGTGGCAGCAGACATTTTAGGGAGCTTGTTCTACTATCGTACTGGCTAGCAGTATTTTGGAGTGCTCCCTCTAGCCTATTAGCAGGCCTGCACCAGTCCCAGAACCCCTCAGGCCATGCTGCCAGTCACACCAGGATCCACCCCTGCTGACCCCACAGCCAGGTATGCCAGGACCCTGCCCTGCTCACCAGTGGGCTTGCTGCCACCACACAAGGCAGGGCCTGGTAACAAATCAGGGCAGGGGCCAGCTCTGCATACCAGCAACACATGGCAGTCAACCCTGCTACAACTCATGCAGTCCACACAGGTATCATCCCTAGAGTGTAGAGCTCTGGTGACCAGAGGGAAGTGTGCTGCTGTCCCCATAGAACATATCCTACATAAGGCCACTTATTCAAGATTGGGAAATGTAACTGACCTGTCTAATACATAGAAATAAACATAGAGAATTAGGCAAATTGAGGAGACAGAGGAATATATTGCAAATGAAGGAACAAGACAAAACCACAGAAGAAGAACTAAGTGAAGTGGAGATAAAAAATCTACCTGGTAAAGAGTTAAAGGTAATGATAATAAAGATGCTCAACACATGGTAGAAGAATGGATGAACACAGTGAGAAGTTTAACAAAGAGTTAGAAAATATAAAATAGAACAAAACAGAGCTTAAGAATGCAATAACTGAAATAAAAAATACACTAGATGGAATCAAAAGTAGATTAGATGATACAGAGGAACAGGTCAGCAAACTGAAAGAGTAGTGGAGATCACCCAAGCTGAACAAAAAGAGAAAAAAGAATTTTAAAAAATGAGGATAGTTTAAGAGACCTCTGAGACAGCATCTGTGACTGGAAGTAAGGGGATGGAAAAAGGTATTCTATGTAAATGGAAATGAAAAGAAAACTGGGGTAGCAATACTTATATCAGACAAAATAGACTTTAAAATGAAGACTGTAATGAGATGAAGAAGAACATTACATAATGATAAAGGGATCATCGGCCCAAACAGATCATTGATCCAATAGTTAACAACTGTAACTGCATATGTACCCAACATGGGATCACCTAAATACATAAAGCAAATATTAACAAATATAAAGGGAGAAATTAACAGTAACACAATATTAGGGGACTTTAACATCACACTTACATCATTGGACAGATCATCCAGACAGAAAATTAGTAAGAATTGTGGCCTTAAATGTCACATTAGACCCAATGCACTTAATAGATATATAGAGAATATTCCATCCCAAAGCAGCAGAATTCTTTTCAAGTGTACGTGAAACATTCTCCAGGATAGATCACAGGCTAGGCCACAAAACGAGTCTTAATAAGTTTAAGAAGATTGAAATCATATCAAGCATCTTTCCCAACCACAAAGGTATGAGGCTAGAAATCAAATACAAGGAAAAAAAAACAACAAAAACAACACGTGGAGTCTAAATAATATGTTAGTAAACAATCAATGGATCAGTGAGTGAAGATATAAAAAATACCTGGAGACAAATGAAAATTAGAAGCACAGTGATCCAAAATCTGTGGCCTACAGCAAAGACAGTTCTAAGAGAGAAGTTTATAGCAATACAAGCCTACCTCAGGAAACCGCTCAGATAAACAATCTAACCTTACAACTAAAGGAACTAGAAAAAGGAAAACAAACAAAACCCAAAGTTAGTGGAAGGAAAGAAATAATAAAGATCAGAGCATAAATAAATAAAATAGAGACAAAAAAATAGAAAATATCAATGAAACTAGGAGTTATTTCTTTGAAAAGATGAGCAATATCAATAGGGCTTTAGCCAGACTCATCAAGAAGAAAAGAGAGATGGCCCAAATCAATAAAATCAGAAATGAAAGAGAAGTTACCATGGACAGTACAGAAATACAAAGGATTATAAGAGATTACTGTGAACAATTATATGCCAATAAAATGAACAACCTAAAAGAAATTGATAAATTTCTATAAACATACACTCTCCCAAGACTGAATAAGGAGGGAGTAGAAAATATAAACAGAGTGGTTACCAGTAATGAAATTGAATCACTAAAAATAATAATAATAAAAAACCTCCCAGTGAGCAAAAGTCCAGAACCACAAGGCTTCACAGGTGAATTCTACCAAACACTTAAAGAAGAGTTAACAACTATCCTTCTCAAACTATTCCAAGAAATTGAAGAGGAAGGAATGCTTCCAAACTCATTCTACAAGGCCAGTATCACCCTGATACCAAAACCAGACAGGCACTACACAGAAAAGAAAATTACAGACCAGTATCACTGATGAACATGATGCAAAGATCCTCAACAAAATATTAGAAACTAAATTCAATAATATGTTAAAAGACTCGTACACCATGATCGAGTGGGATATATCCAAGGGATGAAAGGATGGTTTCAATACCTGCAAATCAGTCAATGTAATACACCACATTAACAAATTGAAGAGTAAAAATTATATGATCATCTCAATAAATGCAGAAAGGCCTTTGACAAAATTCAACAACAATTTATGATAAAATTTGTCAACGAAGTGCATTAGAGGAAACATACCTCTGCATAAGAAAGGCCATATAGGGAATTCCCTGGCAGTCCAGTGGTTAGGACTCCATGCCTCCACTGCTAGAGACCTGGGTTTGATCCCTGGTGGGGGAACTAAGATCCTGAAACCTGCACGGTGCAGCCAAAAAAATTAATTAAAAAAAAAAAAAGAAAGGCTATATGTAACAAATCTACAGCCAACATCATACTTAATGGGAAAAAGCTGAAAGCATTTCCTCTAAGATCAGGTACAAGACAAGGATGCCCATTCTCACCACTTTTATTCAACATAGTATTGGAAGTTCTAGCCACAGCAATCATGCAAGAAAAATAAAATAAAATAAAAGGAATCCAAATTGGAAAGGGAGAAGTAAAACTGTCACTGCTTGCAGATGACAAAATACTACACATAGAAAATCCTTAGGACACCAACAAAAAACTATTAGAACTAATAAATGAACTCAGCAAAGTTTCAGGATACAAAAGTAATATACAGAAATCTGTTGTAGATCAGAAAGAGAAATTAAGAAAACAATCCCATATATAATTTCATCAGAAAGAATAAAATGCCTAAAAATAAACCTAAACAAGGAAGTAGAAGACTTGTACTCAGCAATCTTTAAGATACTGATGAAAGAAATTGAAGGCAAGAGAAACAAATGGAAAGATATACTGTGCTAATGGATTGGGTAGTTCTGTACTACCCAAGGCACTCTACAGGTTCAATGCAATCCCTATAAAAATACCAATGGCATTTTTCACACTGGAACAAATAATTCTAAAATTTGTATGGAAACACAAAAGACCCCAAATAGCCAAAGCAATCTTGAGAAAGAAGAACAAAGCTGGAGGTATCATGCTCCTTGATTTCAAACTATAATAAAAGCTATGGTAATCAAGACAGTATAATAATGGCACAAAAACAGACACATAGATCAATGGAACAGAATAGAGAGCCCAGAAATAAACCCAAACTTATATGGTCAATTAATTTGCAACAAAGGAGGAGAGAATAGGCAATGAGGAATAGACAGCCTCTTCAATAAATGGTGCTGGGAAAAATGGACAGCTACATGCAGAAGAATCAAACTGGACTACCTTCTCACACTATATACAAAAATAAACTCAAAATGAGTTAAATATTTAAATATAAGACCTGAAACCATACCTTTCTAGAAGAAAACATTGGCAGTGCACTCTTTAGCATTGGTCTCAGAAATATTTTTTTTAGGTATGTCTCCTCAGGCAAGAGAAACATAGTCAAAACTAAACAAATGGAGCTACATCAAACTAAAAAGATTTGCACAGTGAAGGAAACTATAAACAAAATGAAAAGGCAGCCTATTGAACAGGAGAAGATATTTGCAAATGATATACCCATAAGGGATTAATATCCAAAATATACAAAGAACTTATGCAACTCAACAACAAAACACCAAAAAACCTGATTAAAAAATGGCCAGAAGACCTGCATAGATATTTTTGCAAAGCAGACATACAGATGACTAACAGACCCATGAAAAGGTGCTCAACATCACTAATCATCAGGGAAATGCAAGTTAAAATCACAGTGAGAGATCACCTCACTCCTGTTAGAACGGCTATAATCAAAAAGACAAGAAATAAGAAGTGGTGTTAGGACATGGAGGAATGCGAACACTTTTGTATGGTTGGTGGGAATGTAAATTGGTTCAGCCACTATGGAAAACAGTATGGAGGTTCCTCAAAAAATGTTTTTAAAAATAGAACTTGGACTTCCCTGGTAGCGCAGTGGTTAAGAATCTGCCTGCCAATGCAGGGGACACGGGTTTGAGCCCTGGTCTGGGAAGATTCCACATGCTGAGGAGCAACTAAGCCCGTGCACCACAACTACTGAGCCTGTGTTCTAGAGCCTGTGATCCACAACTACTGAGTCCGTGTGCCTAGAGCCTATGCTCCTCAACAAGAAAAGCCACTGCAATGAGAAGCCCGCACACCGCAACAAAGAGTAGTCCGCGCTCAGCGCAACTAGAGAGAAAGCCCGCGCGCAGCAAAGAAGACCCAATGCAGCCAAAAATAAATAAGTAAATAAATTTATTAAAAAAAAAAGAAAGAAAAGAAATCCTGCCATTTGTAACAACATGAATGGGCCTTGAGGGCACTGTGCTAAGCGAAATAAAGCAGAGAAAGACAAATACTGTATGATCTCACTTATATGTGGAATCCATTTTTGAAAAAAAAAAAAAGAACTAATTTTAAGGAGAACAGATTGGTGGTTGCCAGAGGTGGGGAGTGGGGAGTGGGTGCAATATTTAAAGGTGGTCAAAAGGTACAAACAGATAAGCCCTGGGGATGGTATGTATAGCATGATGACTATATTTAACAATATTATATATTTGAAAGTTGTTAAGAGAGTAAATATTTAAAGTTATCACAAGAAAAAAATTATATAACTGTGTGATGATAGAGGTTCACTAAAATTATTGTGGTAATCATTTCATGATATATACATATATCAAACCATTAGGTTGTACAATGTCTTATGTCAATTAGATCTTGATTAAAATAAGGTAAAATATGATAAAAAGAACTGTTTCTTTCTTTGCTATAGCCATGTGGGTCTCATGCACATAAGTCTAATTGGCTTTCAGAGCTAGATTTTTTGGGGGGACCCTTTCCTCAAGTGGAAATCTTAGAAGTTGGTGCACTAGATGATGAGTCTAAACCTTTCACTTCTCAGGGACCACCTGGGAGTTGTGAGATCCCTCCTACTCTATGGCATTGTTCCAGGGGTGTATTTTATGGCAAGAGTGTTTCTCAGTCTTTCCTACCCCTTTTTATGTGGGTATTTTCTCATTCACTCAGTATGTAGGAGTCACTCAGCAGATATCTGGATTTCTCTAAGTGAGAATTGCTCCATGTGTGGCTGTAGATTTGGTGTATCTGTGGGAGGAGGTGAGTTCAGGGGTCTCCTATGTCACCATGTTGGACTGAAACTACACTTATTGAATTCTTAAAATCACCATTTTAAAGATGAGGAAATAGACACTCAGACGTTAAGTCACCTAAGAATACCCACTTAGTAAGTGATGCCACTGGGCTTTGAACCCAGATGGTCTGCCTGTGAGTCAGTGCATTTGCTCTGCTCCCAGTTTCTGGAAAGGGCAGTTTGAGACTCATAAACCATCTTATTCTTTTTAAAACAACCCCGTGAGAAGAAAAGTTGTCATTTTCAAATTCCAATGAAACTAAGAAGAGAGGAAAGAAAAGAAGCTCTTTGATCTATGCTTAGGCTGGAACCATTTCAGGCATTTGCTCTAAGTATGAGCTAGAAGGAAGTCACTCTTATATTTTCTAACCAAAATGAGCTGCTTATGCTGCCAGCTGCTTTCATAGGGACCATAAGAATCCTTTGTACTGTCATTTCTTTGATTAGGTACATATGCATCTTTACGAAGATATGTTTTATGCCTATGACTTGTTTGTATGTGGTATTATGTAGATTTCACTAACATAGTTTTTCCGAAAACTGTTCTAAGTAATACTTAACAAATGTAATCCTCTTAGGAACACTAAATGATTATATAAATGTGAAAATCAGTACCTTTTAGCAAAGTTAGTGATGCGGGTCATCAGTTATAATAAGCTATTATCTTTGGACACTTGCTCTGCTGATGCAAGTCTTTTAATGATTATGGCTAAGTCAGAGACAAGAGCGGAGCATCTTGAGTGAATGGCAAGTAGTCCATTTTTGTTGGATTTTAAAGTTTATATATGTCAGTAGTTCTTAAACTTGATCATGCATTGGAATTACCTGGAGGGCTTATTAAAACACAGATTGCTGGATCCCACCTCCAAAGTTTCTGATTCCTGTTTTTATAGGTCTCCAGGTGGTACCTGTGAAATTTCATTTCTAACAAGTTCATAGGGGCCGTTGCTGCTGCTGGTGCAAGTATCATATTTTGAGAATGACTATAACAGGCAATACAAGAGTAGTGGAAGAAAAGACTTACAGGATGTGTTAGATCCAGATTGTGGAGAAGTTTCAGTATCAAGATAAACATTTGGACTTAGTCCTGCACGTAGTGGGAAGCCATAGGAAAGTTCTAAGACAGGGAGTGACAATTAAAGCATGTTTTAGGAAGAATGATAGTACTTAAAGATCTATATTTGACTGCTATTAGATAACTCCATATGGATGTACAAAGGTACCTGTCTCAACATGTTCAAAACTAGGCTCTTTTCCCATAATTTTTGTCTCCTTTTATGCTTATTTCTATGTTAATGGCTCCAGTATATTTCCATTTGGCCAAACCAGAAACCTAGGTGTCATCTTATATATATATATATATATATAATTATCTTTTTTTAATTCATTTATTTAATTTATTTATTTTTGGCTGCATTGGGTCTTTGTTGCTGTGTGCAGGTTTTCTCTAGTTGTGGTGAGCAGGGGCTACTCTTTGTTGCGGTGTGTGGGCTTCTCATTGTGGTGGCTTCTCTTGTTGTGGAGCATGGGCTCTAGGTGCACAGGCATCAGTAGTTGTGGCATGTGGGCTCAGTAGTTGTGGCTCATGGGCTCCAGAGCACAGGCTCAGTAGCTGTGGCGCATGGGCTTAGTTGCTCCGCGGCATGTGGGATCTTCCAAGACCAGGGCTTGAACCCATGTCCCCTGCACTGGCAGGCGTATTCTCAACCACTGCGCCACCAGGGAAGCCCCTAGGTGTCATCTTTGACTTCTTTTACCCCTGGCATTGACAGCACTCTGTTACCAAGTGCTGCTATTTCAAAAATATCTTTTAAATCTAACTCTTCTTCATTCTTGCTGCCTGTATCATCTCCTTGCTTAGACCATTGTAGAAAGTGCCCAACTTGACTCACATTCTTTAGTCTTTTTCCATCTCTAGTTTCTTTCCATATTCATCAGCTTTTCTTTTTTAAAATACACATTTGATCATGTCACTGTAATTTTTTTTTAATGGTTTCCTGGTACTTATAGAACCAAGTTTGAACTTTTAATCATTACATACAAATTCTTATACTTTGGTTCTTTCCACCTATCTACGCTTACCTTCTGCCACAGTGCCCTACAAATCCTACACTCCAGCCACACCATACCCACTATTCACCATTCTTTGTACATCATACCAAGCTTTGTATGTGGTTTGTATTTTATCTGTGTTATTCCCTTTGCCTGAGAATTACTTGTTCCTTAAGATACAGTTTAAACATCATGACCTCTCTGAAGCCTTGCATGTCCTCCTCTCCTAGATAGGGTTCATTACATCTTCTGTGTTTATCTTATTAAACTTTATACATATCTGCAGTTTACTTATTATCTGCATTGTACTCATTTATGTAAATGTCAATCTCCTTCACTAGACTGACATCTTTGATAACAGGAACCATGTATCCTCAATGAAGAGTTCATTATTTGATACATGGAGAGTGCTGCATAATACATTTTTGGGTAAATAAATGAATTAATGCATGGAGGGATTTTAGGATAATAGCCTAGAAGCATGGAGACAAGTTAAAGTAGAGTGCTTCCTCCTTGGAGGGTAATAAAATCTAAAACTCAAGTGATTTTGATAGGGGGAAAAACTGAACAGATGAGGAAAACATTGCAGATTGGACTTGGTGATTGACTGATTGCTGTGAGCATGAGAGAAAGCACAACAATACCATGACCTTGAACTACAGTGACCAGAATAATGAAATAGAGAAATCTAGAAATGTGTGTAAGGTCTGTAATTGCACCTCTTTTTTTCTTTCTGATATTGGTCATGTGTGTCTTTTTTTTTCTAGTTTGTTCCAATTTTAAGTTTATTAATTTGATTTATCTTTTCAAAGCATTTACTTTTATTGATTTTATCTTGTTTTGTTTGTTCATTTTCTCTTTTACTTATTTAAGCCATCATTTTATTTCCTTTCTTCTGCTTTCTTTAGTTTTCATTTGTTCTTTTCTTGGTTTCTTCAGTTGTATGCATAGGTCATTAATTTTGGAGTTTTCTTCTTTCTTAATATAACATTTAATGCTATAAATTTCCCTCTAAGTACTGCTTTAGCAATGTCCAACAAGGTTTTGATGTTTCCATTTTATTCAGTGCAAAATACACTGTTTTTTTTTTTCATGATTTATTCTATGACCCATAATTATTTAGAAGTGTTTTGTTTAACTTCCAAATACTTAGGGATCTTTTTCCAAAGATATCTTCTGTTATTAATTTCTAGTTTAATCAATAGATTGAATTGCAGTTAGAGAAAATACTCTATTTCATTTCATTCTTTTAAAATTCATTGAGACTTGTTTTCTGGCCCAGAATATGTTCTTTCTTGATGAAGTTCCATTGGCTCTTGAAAAGAATGGATAATCCTCTGTTGTTAGGTAGAGTGTTCTATATTTGTCAATTAGGTCAAGTTGGTTGATAATGTTGTTTAGGTCTTTCTGCACACTGAAGGTTTGTTTTGTTTGTTTCATTTGCTAGGAAGATTTGTTAGAATATCTAACTATAACTGAAATTTGTATATTTTCCCCCCATTTCTATTAATTTTAGCTTGATGTATTTTGAAGCTCTTAGATACCTACACATTAAGATTGTTATATCTTCCTGAACAATTGACTCTTTGTTATTGTGAAATATATCTCTTTATCTCTGGTGTTTTCCTTGTTCCTAAATCTTACTTGTTCTTACTTTAACTGATATTAATATAGTTATTCCACCTTTCTTTTTTGAAGAGCAACTAGTGCCACATTTAATTGTCTTTTAATGTTATCTTCTATTCTTCAAGTTCAACAAAGTCATTTTGGTTCAGGTTGACAAAATTTTCCCCTAACCCTCTAGAATAGTTCAAGATGTAAGGTCTCAGGCCTCTCTCTTCCTCTCTCCTTGGGAAAGATTTGTCTAATTCTTTTCAGTGGCCATGCTGTGTAAAGGAGAAAATCAAGGGAGTAACCAGGAATAACTGCTAGAAACACCAAACAGCAAATAAATGCAAGCAAAGAGATATCACCATATTTCCAGCTTATTTGAAAGACAACATCTATTCAACTCAAGGCTACAAGTTTTCTCTGAAGTACCTTCAGACCCAGGGAGATGGAGGTGAGAGCAGGAGAAGGGGCTCCTATACCCTATGGTTTCACTAGTGCTTTATACTAGATTACTATGTCATCAAATAAAGTAAGTGGCAGGCCACAGACTTACAGCAGGAGGTCTCACAAGCCTGTCCACCAATAAGCATTCACCTTTCTTTTGAGTAGGGCTTACAGGGTATATATTTTTCCATCCTTTTACTTTTAATCTACCTCTCTGTGTATTTAAGGTGGATTTCTTGTACACAGTATACAGTTGAATCTTGCCTTTTAAATCTAATCTGACATCTCTGTTTTAAATTATAGTGTTTAGACCATTACAATCAATATTAGTACTGATATTATTTGGTATATGTCTACCATCTTACTATTTTTTTTATATTTACCTCTTTTTATTTTTCCCCCTTTTTCTCTCTTTTCCTGCCTTAAAATAATTATTAACTGGGGATTTTATCTCTACCAATTGGCTGGTTTTATTTTTTTAGTAGCTGCGCTAGGTTTTTCAGTATATATCTTTACATCACAATCTACATTCAAATAACATAATAATATTCCTCCCTATCCTTTGTATTTATTGTCATACCTTTTAATTCTCTCTATATATGTATTTTTTATAAATTTATTTAAATTTATTTTTTTTACTTTTGGCTGCATTAGGTCTTTGTTGCTGTGCGTGGGCTTTCTCTAGTTGTGGCGAGTGGGGGCTACTCTTCATAGCCATGCACAGGCTTCTCATTGCGGTGGCTTCTCTTTTTGCAGAGCACAGGCTCTAGGCTCGTGGGCTTCAGTTGTTGTGGCTCGCAGGCTCTAGAGCACAGGCTGAGTAGTTGTGGTGCACAGGCTTAGTTGCTCCGTGGCATGTGGGATCTTCCCGGATCAGGGCTCGAACCCCTGTCCCCTGCATTGGCAGGCAGATTCTTAACCACTGCACCACCAGGGAAGCCCCAATTCTATATATTTTATTAGGTTTTATATTATAAGTAATATAAACAGACAAATAATTATCTTTTAAAGAGATTAAAAATGAGAAAAATGTATCTTTTGTATTTGTTCACATATTTACCATTTCCAGTAATCCAGTTCCTTGGTGTAGGTCCATTCTATGTTTCTAGGTATGCTTCTAATTGATTAATTTTTTACTGGTTATGGGTTATGATTTCTCATGCCTTTGCACCTGATCAATTTTGACTGGATGCTAGACCTTGTGAATTTTACTGTTGGGCACTGGATTTTATTGTTGGTTGCTGGATTTTGTTGCATTCTTTAAAGAGTGTTGGGTTTGTTCTGGTGTGCAGTTAATTACATCCATTTTATCCTTTCATGGTTTGCCTTTAAGCTTTGTTTTGTGCGGCTTTATTTTGGAACTAATTTAGCTTCACTACTAATTCATGACCCTTTTTTTCAGAGATCACAATTCTTCACCGTCTTTTGTGCAATATCTGAAAATTATGTTTCATATATTTTTCTGGTTTTCTAGTTGTTTACAGTGGGAGGACAACACCCTTTGAAGGTAATCTTTCATGAGTGGAATTAGAAGTCGTATTTTTTTAATATTGATAGAAGGAAAGCCTTTTTTTTTTAAGTTAACTCATTATTAAACTTGTTAATAATGTCTTCTAAATTTTTGAGATTGTTATCAAATTTGAGAAAACCTCTGTCGAATTTCTTCTTGACTTAGCTAAATACTTCCAATACAGTCAATATAAGACATTCGTATCATAATATGACCTTTGGACCTCCATTTTTGTGTCATGATTATGGATGACCTTATACACAGGGTGATAAGAGTATTGCTGGAAGCTAGTCTTGAACTTCCTTGACTAGTTATAATTACTTATACATAAAACGCTGCAGACCATGTAATCCTATCCTACCAAATTCAAGTTAATATATCCCTAATGCAACCTCCTCTTAGCTGGATTCTAATATGCATGTGAACTTGTGTTCCCTTAGCTTCACAGGAATTTTGCCTCTGATTTTACTATCAGCTTTTTTTTTAACATCTTTATTGGAGTATAATTGCTTTACAGTGTTGTGTTAGTTTCTGCTGTATAACAAACTGAATCAGCTACATGCATACCTATATCCCCTTATCCCATCCCTCTTGCATCTCCCTCCCACCTCCTTATCCCACCACTCTGGATGCTCACCAAGCACCGAGCTGATCTCCCTGTGCCATGCAGCTGCTTCCCTCTAGCTATCTATTTTACATTTGGTATTGCACATATGTCAATGCTACTCTCTCACTTCATCCCAGCTCACCCTTTCCCCTCCCTGAGTCCTCAAGTCCATTCCTTACATCTGTGTCCTTATTTCTGTCCTGCCCCTAGGTTCATCAGGACCTTTTCTTTTTTTTTTAGATTCCATATATATGTGTTAGCATACGGTATCCGTTTTTCTCTTTCTGACTTACTTCACTTTGTATGACACACTCTAGGTCCATCTACCTCACTACAAATAACTCAATTTCACTTCTTTTTATGGCTGAATAATATTCCATTGTATATATGTGCCACATACTCTTTATCCATTCATCTGTCAATGGACACCTAGGTAGCTTCCATGTCGTGGTTATTGCAAATAGTTCTGCCATGAACACTGTGGTACATGACACTTTTTGAATTATGGTTTGTTCAGGGTATATGCCCAGTAGTGGGATTGCTGGGTCATATGGTAGTTCTGTTTTTAGTTTTTTAAGGAACCTCCATACTGTTCTCCATAATGGCTGTACCAATTTACATTCCTGCCAACAGTGCAAGAGGGTTCCCTTTTCTCCACACCCTCTCCAGCATTTATTATTTGTAGATTTCTTGATGATAGCCATTCTGACTGGTGTGAGGTGATACCTCATTGTAGTTTTGATTTGCATTTCTCTAATAATTAGTGATGTTGAGCAGCTTTTCTTGTGTTTGTTAGCAATCTGTATATCTTCTTTGGAGAAATGTCTATTTAGATCTTCTGCCCATTTTTGGATTGGGTTGTTTGTTTTTTTGATATGAGCTGCATGAGCTGCTTGTATATTTTGGAGATTAAGCCTTTGTCAGTTGCTTCATTTGCAAATATTTTCTCCCATTCTGAGGGTTGTCTTTTCATCTTGTTTATGGTTTCCTCTGCTGTGCAAAAGCTTTTAAGTTTCATTAGGTCCCATTTGTTTATTTTTGTTTCCATTTCTCTAGGAGGTGGGTCAAAAAGGATCTTGCTGTGATTTATGTCATAGGGGGTTCTCCCTATGTTTTCCTCTATGACTTTTATAGTGTCTGGCCTTAATCTTTAATCTTAATCTTTAATCTTTAATCTTTAATCTTTAATCTTAATCTTTAATCCATTTTGAGTTTATTTTAGTGTGTGGTATTAGGAAGTGTTCTAATTTCATTCTTTAACATGTAGCTGTCCAGTTTTCCCAGCACCACTTATTAAAGAGGCTGTCTTCTCTCCATTGTATACTCTTGCCTCTTTTGTCAAAGATAAGGCGACCATATGTGTGTGGGTTTATCTCTGGGCTTTCTATCCTGTTCCATTGATCTATATGTCTGTTTTTGTGCCAGTACTATACTATCTTGATTACTATAGCTTTGTAGTATAGTCTGAAGTCTGGGAGCCTGATTCCTCCAGCTCCGTTTTTCTTTCTCAAGATTGTTTTCGTTATTTGGGGTCTTTTGTGTTTCCATACAAATTGTGAAATTTTTTGTTCTAGTTCTGTGAAAAATGCCAGTGGTAGTTTGATAGGGATTGTACTGAATCTGTAGATTGCTTTGGGTAATATAGTCATTTTCACAATGTTGATTATTCCAATCCAAGATCATAGTATATCTCTCCATCTGTTAGTATCATCTTTAATTTCTTTCATAGTGTCTTATAGTTTTCTGCATACAGGCCTTTTGTCTCCTTAGGTAGGTTTATTCATAGGTATTTTACTTTTTTATTGCAATGGTAATTGGGAGTGGTTCCTTAATTTCTCTTTCAGATTTTTCGTTGTTAGTGTATAGGAATGCAAGAGATTTCTGTGCATTAATTTTGTATCTTGCTACTTTACCAAATCCATTGATTGGCTCTAGTAGTTTTCTGGTAGCATCTTTAGGATTCTCTATGTATAATATCATATCATCTGCAAACAGTGACAGTTTTACTTCTTCTTTTCCAATTTGGATTCCTTTTATTTCTTTTTCTTCTCTGATTGCTGTGGCTAAAACTTCCAAAACTATGTTCAATAATAGTGGTAAGAGTGGGCACCTTGTCTAGTTCCTGATCTTAGTGAAAATGGTTTCAGTTTTTCACCATTGAGAACGATGTTGGCTGTGGGTTTGTCATATATGGCCTTTATTATGTTGAGGTAGATTTCCTCTATGCCTTACTTTCTGGAGAGTTTTTATCATAAATAGGTGTTAAATTTTGTCAAAAGCTTTTTCTGTATCTCTTGAGATTATCATATGGTTTTTATCCTTCAATTTATTAATATGGTGTATCACATTGATTGATTTGTGAATATTGAAGAATCCTTGCATTCTTCAATGTGGGATAAACCCCACTTGATCATGGTGTATGATCCTTTTAATGTGCTGTTGGATTCTGTTTGCTAGTATTTGTTGAGGATTTTTGCATCTATACTCATCAGAGATATTGGCCTGTAGTTTTCTTTTTTTGTGACATCTTTGTCTGGGTTTGGGAGTGTTCCTCCTTCTGCTATATTTTGGAAGAGTTTGAGAAGGATAGGTGTTAGCTCTTCTCTAAATGTTTGATAGAATTCGCCTGTGAAGCCATCTGGTCCTGAGCTTTTGTTTGTTGGAAGATTTTATATCACAGTTTCAATATCAGGGCTTGTGATTGGTCTGTTTATATTTTCTATTTATTCCTGGTTTAGTCATGGAAGGTTGTGCTTTTCTAAGAATTTGTCCATTTCTTCCAGGTTGTCCATTTTATTGTCATATATTTGCTTGTAGTAATCTCTCATGATCCTTTGTATTTCTGCAGTGTCAGTTATTACTTCTCCTTTTTCATTTCTAATTCTATTGATTTGAGTCTTCTCCCTTTTTTTCTTGATGAGAGTGGCTAATGGTTTATCAATTTTGTTTATCTTCTCAAAGAACCAGCTTTTAATTTTATTGATCTTTGCTATCATTTCCTTCATTTCATTTTCATTTATTTCTGATCTGATCTTTATGATTTCTTTCTTCTGTTATCTTTGGGGTTTTTTTTGTTCTTCTTTCTCTAATTGCTTTAGGTGTAAGGTTAGGTTGTTTATTTGAGATGTTTCTTGTTTCTTGAGGTAGGATTGTATTGCTATAAACTTCCCTCTTATAACTGCTTTTGCTGCATCTCACAGGTTTTGGGTCATCGTGTTTTCATTGTCATTTGTTTCTAGGTATTTTTTGATTTCTTCTTTGATTGCTCCAGTGATCTCTTGGTTATTTAGTAGCATGTTGTTTAGCCTCCATGTGTTTGTATTTTTTACAGGTTTTTCCCTGTAATTGTTATCTAGTCTCATAGTGTTGTCATCGGAAAAGATACTGATATGATTTCAATTTTCTTAAATTTACCAAGGCTTGATTTGTGATCCAAGATATGGTCTATCCTGGAGAATGTTCCATGAGCACTTGAGAAGAAAGTGTATTCTGTGGTTTTTGATGGAATGTCCTATAAATATCGACTAAGTCCATCTTGTTTAATGTGTCATTTAAAGCTTGTGTTTCCTTTGTATTTTCATTTTGGATGATCTGTCTATTGGTTAAAATGGGTGTTAAAGTCCCTTACTATTATTGTGCTACTGTCAATTTCCCCTATTATGTCTGCTAGCATTTGCCTTATGTACTGAGATGCTCCTATGTTGCTCCTATGAGCATAAGCATACTTATGCTCCTATGCATAAGTATTCACAATTGTTATATCTTCTTCTTGGATTGATCCCTAGATAATTATGTAGTGTCTTTTTCTCTTTAATAGTCTTTATTTTATAGTCTATTTTGTCTGATATGAGAATTGCTACTCCAGCTTTCTTTTGCCTTCCATTTGCATGGAATATCTTTATCCATCCCCTCACGTTCAGTCTGTATGTGTCCCTAGGTCTGAAGTGGTCTCTTGTAGACAGCATATGTATGGGTCTTGTTTTTGCATCCATTCAGCCAGTCTGTGTCTTTTAATCCATTTACATTTAAGGTAATTATTGATATGTATGTTCCTATGACAATTTTCTTAATTGTTTTGGGTTTGTTATTGTAGGTCTTTTCATTCTCTTGTGTTTCCTGCCTAGATAAGTTACTTTAGCATTTGTTGTAAAGATGGTTTGGTGGCGCTGAATTCTCTTAACTTTTGCTTCTCTGTATAGGTTTTAAATTCTCCATCGAATCTGAATGAGATCCTTGCTGGGTAGAGTAATCTTGGTTGTAGGTTCTTCCCTTTCATCACTTTAAGTATATCATGCCACTCCCTTCTGGCTTGTAGAGTTTCTGCTGAGAAATCAGCTGTTAACCTTATGGGAGTTCCCTTTCATGTTGTCATTTTTCCCTTGCTGTTTTCAATAATTTTTCTTTGTCTTTCATTTTTGCCAATTTGCTTACTATGTGTCTCGGCGTGTTTCTCCTTGTGTTTATCTTGTATGGGACTCTGTGTTTCCTGGACTTGATTGACTATTTCCTTTCCCATGTTATGGAAGTTTTCAACTATAATCTCTTCAAATATTTCTCAGACCCTTTCTTTTTCTCTTCTTCTGGGACCCTTATAACTCGAATATTGGTGTGTTTAATG
Organism: Delphinus delphis; assembly: GCF_949987515.2. Classification (NCBI taxonomy): domain Eukaryota; kingdom Metazoa; phylum Chordata; class Mammalia; order Artiodactyla; family Delphinidae; genus Delphinus; species Delphinus delphis. The sequence continues at coordinate 88,641,000 of NC_082683.1, forward strand.
TGTCGCAGAGGTCTCTGAGACTGTCCTCAATTCTTTTCATTCGTTTTTATTTATTCTGCTCCCTGGCAGTTTTTTCCCCCATTTTATCTACCAGCTCACTTATCCATCCTTCTGCCTCAGTTATTCTGTTATTGATTCCTTCTAGAGTATTTTTAATTTCAGTAATTGTGTTGTTCATCACTGTTTGTTTGCTCATTTGTTCTTCTAGATCCTTGTTAAATGTTTCTTATATTTTCTACATTCTGTTTCTGAGATTTTGGATCATCTTTATTATCATTACTCTGAATTCTTTTTCAGGTAGCTTGCCTATTTCATCTTCATTTATTTATTCTTGCAGGTTTTTTATCTTGCTCCTTCGTCTCTAACAAATTTTTTTGTCATTTCTTTTTTTTTTATTTTTGATGGTGGTGCTGTATTCCTGTCTTACTGGTTGTTTGTCCTGAGACATTCAGCACTGGAGTTTGCTAGCAGTTGGATAGAGATGGGTCTTGGTGATGAGATGAGGACCTCCAAGAGGCCTCACTCTGACTGATATTTCCTGGGGTCTGTGGTTCTCTGTCAGTCCAGCAGTTTGGCCTCGGAGCTCCCACCACAGGAGCTTGGGCCCAACCTCCAGCCTGGGAACCAAGGTCCCACTAGTTTCATTGTGTGGTTAAAAAAAAAAAAAAAAAAAAAAGGAATAAAGAAAAAAAAAAGGAGCAGTACAATATGAAAGAATAAAAAACAAAATAAAACTAGAAAGATAAAAAATATATTAGGAAAAATGATACTATAATTGAAACAACTGCAACAAGGTAAAATAAAACCACAACAGAAAAAGAAAAAAAGGGGGGGGGGCAGGGACAAACCATAAGGAGAGATCACTAACAAAGTATAAAGAATAAAATAAAATTAGAATAATAAAAGATTTATTATGAAAAATAAAAATATGAAAGAATCAGCAACGATGAATCAATAAGGTTAAACAGAGCCCCAGTCTAAAAGAGGAAAAAAGAAAAGGAAAAAAATAAAAAAATAAAAAGCCTTGGCTATGGGGGAGGAGTGTAGGCAGGGGTGGAACTTAGGCAGGGGTGGGGTTTAGGGTGGGACAGGACCTAGGTGGGTGGGGGGTGACGTTTGAGCATGGGGCAGGACCTCTGCTTAGGATCTGTGCAGAAGGGAATTGGCAGCACGTGGAAAGGAGGGCCTCTGGAGTGGGGAGTTCCAGAGTTTGGAGGTAGGGTCCTGAGTGAGGGTGTGTGGGTAGGGTTTAGGCCCAGCGTGTTGGAGGGGGTCTCCGACGGGGTCTCCGAGTGTAGAGGTAGGGCCCTGAGTGGGGGTGTAGGGGTGTGGCTTGGGCTCTGCACCACAGGAGGGAGGCTCTGAACGCAGAGGATTAAACCTGGGAGCCCAAGAGGCTCCCTGGTGCCTAAGTGGACAGGGAAAGCACTGGCCCCGCTCCCTTCCATTCCTTCGTGCCCCTCCCCCACCATCTCCCCCAGGGTCTCCCCCGTCCCCAGTGGACCCCTAACCGTGGGTGAGTCCTGCTGGGTGTAGGAACTCCTCCCCTCCCCCAGCCACCCCTCAGGGGTGCTGATCCCAGAGGTCCGGCCTTTACTTTTGCTTCCCTTTCCCTCCCTCCCACTCCCTCAGGACCCCCATGGCTGGAGGGGGCCTAGATGGGCAGAGGATCAGGCCCGGGAATCTCAACAGGTTCCTGGGGGTCCAAGTGGGGAGGGGAAACCAGGCCACGCTCCCTTTTGATCCTCTGCTCTCCCAATGGTTCTCCAATTTCCCCCTTCAGGTGTGGGAAATCTTCCCCTCCACCAGCCACCCCTCTGGGCACCAGTCCGGTCCCGCCTCCACTTCTCCTCCCCCTCACTTCCCCCTACACCCCACGTCCTACCTGGTTGCTGGGGGCTCCTCTTGTCCCCTTAGGTGTCCGTGGTCCCCCCACTGGTGTCTGGTAGGTGCCCTAGTTGTGAGGAGATGTGAATTCTGCGTTATCCTAGTACACCATCTTGACTCCACCCCTACCATCAGTTTTTTAAATGCATGATCATTCTATATTATATACAGACTGTAAGGTTTTGGAATTAGCATTCAGGACTAAAATCTTGAACTGGAAAAAAATTCTTCTTTTGGCACTAAAAATGGGAATCAGGAACATGTTTTTGGTGTGATTCTTTTTCACAGCTGTCTGATGCTGACAAAAATCAGTTACGTACTAAGTTTCCCCACTTCTGTAGAAAAAAAAATGGATTTACTAAAGATTTGAATTGAGAAAAAAAATCCAGCCTTTTTTTGCAATACATAATCTTCACGATTGCAAAACAAAAACAAATAAGCAAATACCTTGATGCAAAAGTAGAAAGTAGTCATTTGTTTTTACTTTTATACACAGTAAGTGGTGTAGTTCTTATATGTTTGTTGTCTCATCTGTTTGCCCCAATACATCACTTAGAAATAATGAGGTTATAAACTTGATTTTCATAGCAAGGTTTGCTGCACTGTAGCTCCCCTAAAGTAATTGGGCTTTTATTAGTTTTTATTGTAAGTATTCTATTTTTAACTGTATTTATATGAACTGTTTATTAATATTTTTCTCTTTTAGAAAATGCTGAGAATTTCTTTTTGTAAAGAAATGCTTTCTTTTTTTTTAAAAAAACTTTATCTATATGCTAACAGTCTCTGTGTTTTATTTATTTATTTATTTTAATTTATTTATTTAATTTATTTATTTTTGTCTGCGTTGGGTCTTTGCTGCTGCGCGTGGGCTTTCTCTAGTTGCGGTGAGCAGGGGTTACTCTTCATTGCAGTGCGCGGGCTTCTCACTGTGGTGGCTTCTCTTCTTGTGGAGAACGGGTTCTAGGCTCATGGGCACATGGGCTCTGGCAGTTGGTGCTCATGGGCTCTAGAGCGTAGGCTCAGTAGTTGTGGCACACAGGCTTTGTTACTCCGCAGCATATGAGATCTTCCTGGACCAGGGCTCGAACCCGTGTCCCCTGCATCGGCAGGCAGCTTCTTAACCAGTGTGCCACCAGGGAAGTCCAAGTCTCCATGTTTTAGGTATGGTTGAGCCAAGTTCCTCATAAAGGACAAAAGGCTTTTTCTTTGTGCACTAAGTAGCAACACCCAGAGTATAGTAATGTCTGGCTGCTGTTAGGAAGTTTAGAATTCTTTTCCTGTTTTGAATGTTCATTCCTGTTTTGAATTGTTGACTAAGAATACAGACTCATTGGCAGTCTTTTGCTTCTGGATTTCAAGTAACTGAAATTGACTGTCTGTTGTAAGCATAATAGTGAAGGATTCAAAAGAGCTACTGATACCTTTGAGAATAATAAGATTTAAATGCATGAAAAGATAAAATGCTGAGGTGGAGTTCAGAGAAGGGAGAGATCCTTATGACCTCAGGTAAATTCTAAAACTTAAGCTGGGCTTTGAAGGTTGAATAGAATTTGAAGAAGGGCATTCCATTGGGCAAGCAAAAACACCCGATAAGTGTAAAGGTAACAAAGTAGGAATATGCAGTCTCCTGCTGAATTAAATAAAATTAAAGTCTCCTTTAATTTTATTTAATTCAGCAACATTTATCAAAAGTTTATTCTCTTATGAGTATTTTGCTAATTAAGAGATACAAAGATAAATAAAGAATGGCCTTTACAACCTCATAGAATTTATCAGTCTGGGAAGTGGAAAATGACATGGGCACAACTACTACAAGAGAATGGATTTCTATGAATAAAATTTTATCATAACCTTTACTTAAATGCTTGAGCAACAGACCTGGAGTCAGAAAGATCTAGGTTTAAAATGTAGCTGTGTCTCTTCCTAACTGTATAAGCCTGGGCTCATTTGAGTCTTAATTTCATCCATGTCTGTCTTCCATTGCAATTCACAGATATAACTGAAAATGCTTTACCAGCAAACTCATTCCCAGGAGGTCAGAAAGCACTGCACTACCATCAGTATAGAGCCTAAGCAGCTTTCCTACCACAGATTTTGTTTCCTGTGCTCTATAAATACTCCGTGAGGCCACATTTACCCAAGTCCAGATTATTGGACTCCAGTTCTTACTACTGTCTACAGGCATTGCCCATTCTCTATCACCAACTAAATTAGATTTCATTGACCCTGACTATTCTCAGAGCCACACCTTATTTACCATTCCTTTGGAAGTAAGTAGCTCACTAGACTGCCCTAAGAGATCAGGGTCTTGTTAGTTGAGTTTCCTTTAGCCTGTCACCGGTGAAGTTTACCTGTCTTGGTTTTCCTAGGACTGAGGGGATTACTGGGACATGGGAATTTCAGTGCTAAACTGGGAAAATCCCAGCTGAAGCAGGATAAATTGGTCATCCTACCACCAGTGTGGTCCAGACCTCTCTCCTATTCCTCTAGCCCTTGTTGCTGAAGTCTCAACATATCTTCAGCTTAATCCAAGTTTAATAGTCTTCTTTAATAATCTTAAAACTTTGAGGATTAAAAGATATCTTATATATATATATATATATATATATATATATATATATATATATATACACATATATATATAAAATAACTGAGTTCTCAGAGTATACTGGTGGGTACTGAGTGAGAATGCCAAGTCAGTTTCAAATTAAAAGCAATACTAGGTTTACAAATTAGAACACCCTGGCACTCAAAAAAAATTCAGGGACCAGGAAAGGAAGTGAAATGGTTTAAGTGACAGGTTTATATTATGTCATAGATAAAGCTGAAAAGTAGGTTTTGACCAAGAATTGTTTTTTCTTGTACGTGTATATGTTCATGTTTGTGCACATGCACGCATGCACATGGATATATATGCATGCCTGTATGTGTATGTTTGGGGGGTTAAATGCTATGAAAAAATGTTGGAAAAATCAGTAGAATTAAGGCAATAACTAGATATAACAGGTAAGGAGTAGCTTAATAACTGGAAGAATTAATTAATTAATAGAATATGCTTAATTTTATTTTTATCATAAACTTAAGCAAGCCGTTAGATGTTTTTATTACATATCTATGAGATTACAGTATAAGATAATGTCTGATACAAACTCAAATCAGATAACTGGTTATTTCTAACTTAATACATCAATATTGCACAGGGAATTTTGAGATGCATTGTGTATTTGTCAGAAGTAGGGAAAGAAAGAAGATGACTAGATGCTTTTATTTAGAGCATGTGGGCAACTGATTTTTTTAAATGAGTCTTAAATATCTTCAAATTTTTTATATTGTTTTTCTTGACAACCTTATAATAATTGGTCTTTTCTTGCATTTGATGACAGACTAAACACACTACAACCACTGATTCCTTTCCATAAATGATTTTATAAAATGAAAATATCCCTCAATAGTCAATGAAATGAGTTTCCTAATTTAAAGCTTTTTTTTTTTTCACTTAGAAATAATTATCTATGCTTGAGACTTTCTCACAAGAATTTCTCTATAAAGGAAATGGTACTCTCACTTTGAGGTCCCCAACTAGATTAAAACTACCTTAGGGAAGGGATCATGTCTCTACTTCCGTCCCCATTTTCATGCAGACACTTATGAAATGCTTAGAATTCTGTTGATGTTCACAAAACTGCCTTTTCTATTGTAGTGATTGGGAAGCAAGAAGATCTGAGGGGACAAAAAATGCAGCAGTAGTTATACTACGTGGGTTTGGGCTTCTGAATCAGTCTCAGGGTGCATATCAGATAATCAGAATAGTAAATTTTGAATCCACAAATTTAGGGGGTTTCTATTACCATATTTGTAGTCCACAGTCATCAGCAAGTATAGTATATAGAGTAAATGCTGAACACACAGTTATTGATAGGTGGATCAAATCCACTCATTCAACAAATATTTATAGGGTGTCTTTTATATGTGAGGCATATTTCTCATTACTAAGGATATAGTAAAAATACCTAGGCTATCGAGTTTAGATTCTAGGAGGGTGCCAGACCAAAAGAAAAAGAGAAACAAGTAAATGCACAATACGTCAGATTGTGATAAGTACTCTGAATAATTTAAAACAGGGTAAGGAAGTTAGGGCGTGATTGGGAGTAAAGGGTGTGGGCCTGCTGTTTGAGATAAGGTGTCAAGCAAAGGCTCACTGAAAAGGTGACATTTGAGCAGGCACCTGAAGGAAGGAGAGAGTCTGCCTTGAAGGTATCTGAGGAAGAACTGTCCAGGCAGAGTGGATGGGTACCAAGGTCCAAGGCAGAATTGCTTGGATATTCAAGGAATAGCAAGGAGGTTAGTCTGGTAGAAGCAGGGGGAGAAAGGGGAGAGAGGCAGGAGATGAGGTCAGAGAGCTGGGGGCAGGGTGGCAGATCTTACAGCGTTTAACAGGTTAAAGTAGGTGTTGGGACATTTGTTACCAGTGAGATACCTTTGGAAGCAAAGGTTGCATTTTCAATTCAAGCACCCTCAAACCAAATTGCCACAAGACTTGTGTTACCAAATTAAGTAGACCAATTTCCATTTTGAATTATTTTTTGAACTTACATGGATCATGCTGTAAGCTTATTGTTATTGACCATTTCTCAGATTTTTATCTTTCACATCTAAAAATATTTGGCTGAAGTTTTTAGCAAATCAGGGCCAATACTTTTGTAAACCCACGGTACGTTATAGAGAGTTTCAAATAGCAGAAAGCCTGTTCTGTTAGCTAGAATATTTTCATTTACTTCAGTTATTTATTCAGCAAGCATTTACTTTGTACCTACTGTATTCCAGGAATTGTGTTAGTTGGGAACAAAGATGTATAAAGGCTCTTTCCTTAAAGAGCTCACAGTCAAATAGGTGAAGCAGACTCACAAATAAATAATTGTACTATGATATGGCAAGTGCCTAGTACTTAGTAGGTGCTTGTTAGATACTTAACAAGTATCTGATTGATAAATAATGGTAGCACTAAGAAGGAAGTATTTAGTTCTGTTTGAGGAAGTCAGGGAAGGAGAAATGATTTATAGTCAACCATCAACTTCATGAGGATAGGACATTGTCTGCCTCTAGTACAGTATCAAGCAAATTATGGGTGCTCAGTAAAAGTTTATTGAATGGATGAATGAATGACTAGATGAGGAGATGGTTGAGCAGCGTCTGAAGAAGGAATAGATTTGTTTGGGAGGCAGGTGCGCATTTGCTGGCAAAGAGAACAATGTGTGTAAAAGGTATGGAGATGTGGAAAAGCTTAATTCTATCCCAGTAATAATTTTAGATTTCCATTTAAAGTACTCTGCCAAGTCCACACTTGAGACATAATTATTTATACACATGCTTCTTTATGGTGTATTTCTTATGAATTTGTATGCATCTAGAAACTTCCTAAAACATTATCAGTCTATATGTATATTAGCCAGTTGAAATAGTTACATTTTTAGTACAAAAAACTTCTTTGTTTGTTGCCCAATTTCTTTTTTAAAAAGTATACTTGTAAGAACAACTCTGAAATCAGAACAGATAATATTATCCTAACAATACAAAGATTAATTCACCTGGGCAAACTTAGTGGGGAAAAAATATCAGATTTTGCCACACAGTAAAATGTACCATTTTGTTCATTAGTTGTGCAGTCAAACTTCATCAAGGTATAACAAGCCCTGGGAGTGATTTCTATTGAATGACAAAAGAAGTGGAATAAAATTCATTTAAAACTGGTTCACACCAGCTCTCCTGCATGTACTATAAACTGCTAAGATCAAGTCACAGAACATTATTTTAAGGAGAAAGGGTTTAGTGAACCCTAGAAATTGGGTTTGATTTATGCCAGAAAATCTGCCTTTTCACTGCTGAGATTTCTATGGAAGAAAGCCACAGTCTTTTACCAAATGGTTTCTAAGGAAACGCCTTATAGCACAGCATCTGAAAACAATTTGGTTGTTAATGAGAAATGGTTCTCACGATGGTGGGAAAGTGTTGACTGAAAGAAAAGGCTTCTAGATTTGGCAGTCAGTCTGTAAAAAGTGTTTACTGTTCTACAGTTACGTTCCTGAAATTTCTACATAGATTAAATATTTGTACATCTTATTTCACAGCTGTTCTTGCTTGTAAATATATTCTTTAAAGGAGAAATAGAAGAGTTTTTGTGCTAAAAATACTTGAACTTGCAAATATATTCAGACAAGTTGCTTCCCAGAATCTGTGTGCTCCCTCATTTTTTCCAATCTGTTTTGGAATTCCAGCATGCTAGAATTCATATACATTTGGCATTGAATTATAAGTACATAAAATTAATTTACAACATAAAAGTCTTCCAAAAATCCTGAGATACAGTGAGATATTTATATATTCTTTAAATCTACTTTAAAAATACATTCTGAAATGTCCCATAAGTTGTATGTATTTTACTTCTTTTAAGTTCTTCCTCAAAAGAAATTATTTACAATATTTTAACAATAATCCCTTTATAATAATTTCAAGATTAAATTTTAATATCTAATAATGCACTAAACCTTGTAGTTAAAATAATAAATGCTAGGATATACACTAATTTCTCTAAATGTACTTATTGAATTCAGGTTCCAAAATAAACATACCTATATTTCCTTGATAACCTTTAAGTTATAAACCCAAAAGAAGAAATTTATACAATAATTTCAAATAGATTTTCATCTGTGGCATGATTCAGAAACACGAATGAATATACGACAGGAACCCAAAGAGTAACCACCACGAGTTCGGAGGAAAATACTTAGAAATACTTCTGGTATTAAAAGTTTGTGACTCAGTGTAAAAATGTAAAACTCAGTTATTGTCACTTGAAAGCCTATGGGTGCATCACTTTGCCATGGCTGTTAACTGTCCATCTGTCCCTTGGTATGTTTTTCTGTTTAGACTTTTGTACAAGGCAGAGTTGCCAAGAGTCTTCTTGTTGTCTTCAGTTGTTTTCCTCATTTGACCCTACCTCCTCCCTCTTTCTTCCCTGGTCTTTGAATTTCTTCCACTTTGGGCAGCTGCTTTCATTTGCAGCTCTGCTTTGGGCAGGGGAAAAATTCTGCCAACAAAAACAGGAAAAATAAGAAAACAAGAAGGACTACAAGTGCTCTGCATGTGTTGCAGCTCTCTGGCAGCCCACTTTGGGGTCTTTCCACTCATTGGGTAGCAAACTGAGAAGGGATCGGCTGCTGGAGACTAACTCAAAGTGACCAGAGACTATCCCAGAGGACTTTTTTTCTCATCTAAGAAAACAAACACAGGGACTTCCCTGGTAGCACAGTAGTTAAGAATCTGCCTGCCAATGCAGGGGACATAGGTTCGAGCCCTGGTCCGGGAAGATCCCACATGCCATGGAGCAAATAAGCTCGGGCGCCACAACTACCGAGCCCGCGCGCCTAGAGCCCGTGCTCTGCAACAAGAGAAGCCACCGCAATGAGAAGCCCGCGCACTGCAACGAAAAGTAGCCCCCGCTTATGGCCACTAGAGATAGCCCACACGCAGCAACGAAGACCCAAAGCAGCCAAAAATAAATAAATTAAATAAATTTAAAAAAAAGAAAAGAAAACAAACACAGAAATCGTTTGTGTTGAAAGAAGTTGGAAGGTGTTATATTTTATGTTTACTCACCCAGTCCATACTCTGAGAGCATATAATCTCCATTCAGTTTGGTCAGACCTATACTATTGTCAATATTGCTTGGTTACAATAATAATTTATATATTATTTTTGATTGTGACATTTAGAGGGAGGCAATATGACCTTCTTTTCTATTCTCCCTTATTCCCTATACTACAGAAACTCAGAGGGCAGAAACTTCTTTATTTACCTTTCTCAGAGTGGTATATTATAGACAAACATGTATATGAGAGTATTTCGTAAATATTAGTCCATGAAGAGAAAGAAGCTGTTTTATTGAGCAGTGATACCCTTCTTCATGTAACAAATCTCTAAAGAATGCACTATTTTGTGATAAGGTGCTAGGCCGTTGGGAACACAGCAATGAATAAGACAAGAGACCATGTCCTCCAGAAGATCTCAGTCTAGAGGAGGGGAGGAATATGTACAAGAGAAATTATAATACAATTTTGTATAAATGAGCAAATAATGTTCTTATTGGAACACTTAATTTCTGAAATTGATAGAACTTACCAATTACATGAAAACACATGGAAAGTGCTTAGTATAGTACCTGGCAAATTGAAAGCACTCAAAAGATGTTAACTATCTTCATTATCATTATCGTCTTTACCTTTCCTATTTCAGTATTCTCATGCCAATATTGAGTACAAATCTAACCCTTCCATGTTTGACCTTTTTCAATCTCACTAACAGAAGTCAATGTATCTTCTAGTAGAAATGAAATGTCTCATGTGTTAGCATTCCATTGTAACTTATGTTCAACCACAGTTCCTAAATATCACACGTGGTGATAAACAAGATATATGAAAAATTGTCTGTTAGCTGAGAGAAAATGGAAGGCTTTTTATTTTACTTCCACATTTCCATTTCGGTAGCTTTTCATTTTTGGAAAATATGTACTCAACTGTATAATGAAACTTTTTTATTTAAACGAGGCAGGGTTTGGTGGGTTTGGCTCTGGTTGACTGTCTTATGCTGTCATTAATACTCAGTTAACTTCTGAATATTAGAGGGGTTCCTCAACCTTAGCACTATGGACATTTTTGGCCAGGTAAATTTTTGTTGTGTGGAGGTGACCAGTGCATTATAGGATGTTTGGCAGCATCCCTAGCCTCTACCCTCTAGGTGACAGCCCCCTGGTATTTGTGACCCCCCAAAATGACCACAGATAATGTCAAATGTCCCCTGGGGGACAAAATCATCCCTAATTGAGAACCACAGCTTTTGATCATCTGGCCATTGATTTTATGCCTATGGGAAATTGCAGATTGACCACGGTGCAGCTTTTCTTCCAGTATGTGTGGGTCTTCAGTCAGCTGTGCTCCTTCATACATTCAGTGCCTAATTTGTGAGAGGTACTGGCAAACCAAGATGAGTAAGTTTACCCTTGCCCTGTAGTAGCTCTTGTCTCAAAATTTGTAAATTAAGTTGATTCTTTAGGTTTTGTAAACGTACCAAGTGATTCTTAGTAACACTTTGAAGCAGTGCCTTGGACTTATTAGCTAGCTGTAATAAGTATCCCAAATCAGGTATTACTATGTGGTATCAAAATACTTCCATAGGCATGGACAACCCCCTATAATATTCTATAAATTTTCATTGAAATTTCTTTGTTTCTCGTGCATGGAATAAATTGAAATTCATAGCTTTGTTTTACTACTGAGATACTGAATTATTTATTTTTTATGTTTATTAAGTCTTTTTCCTCTAAATCTTTTATAAATGAACACTTGTGTTATGGGTTTGCAGGATAATAACAGCACCTGTCCTGATACATAGAATTCTTATTGTTTGGACAGCTGTCTACACTCTGGACATTTGTGCATGCACATTCAACTTTGAAAGAATAATTGTGTGATAAAAAAGATCTTATATACTGTAACTGAAGCTAAACTGAATGTTCATATTTTCAAGGATATAAAAACCTTAAAAAGTAATAATGCTAAATCCTATAATTGAACATTATGATTCATTTAAAATCAAGTATAGAGCAACATACAACATAATATTTAATACTGAATTTGAACTGATGTCAGGCTAATATAGTTAAAATAGTTAAACAGTAATATAAAAAACTACTCTCTAGCAGTGTAGCATCTTCCTGGCATTTATCTAGCCCTTTGTATATGCTTAAGGGATTCACCTCTTAATTCATAAAGCTGTATTAAGAATCTGAATTTTATGGTTCTCTATGTGTTACTAATAAAGAAACTTCAATGATGAATAGTTGTTTTTACTTTTAGTATTTCATTTATCACTGAAGTCTACTATGGAGATTTTTATTTTATAAATCTAGTGTTGCTATACACATATACTTATATGGACATATATAAGCTACTGTTATTGAGTGCTTACCAAATACCAAGAACCATGCTAAATATTTAGTCTAAGAACCTTAGCAAGAGTTACACAGTCAGTTCCAGAACATGAATCTGAACCCACCCTTGTCTGGCACCAGTGTTCATTTTCTTAATCATTACACCATATGGCGCCATTCAGCATTGTATGAGCACGAAAAGAAATGTATATTTCATTCAAAAGAATGAAACTGGAGATTGGTTCAAGATGGCAGAGTAGAAGGACGTGCCCTCACTCCCTCTCGTGAGAGAACCAGAATCACAACTAACTGCTGAACAATCAACAACCGGAAGACACTGGAACTCACCAAAAAAGATACCCCACATCCAAAGACAAAGGAGAAGACACAATGAGACGGTAGGAGGGGCATATTCACAATCAAATCAAATCCCATAACTTCCGGGTTGGTGACTCACCACCTGGAGAACACTTATACCACAGAAGTCCACCCACTGGAGTGGAGGTTCTGAGCCCCACGTCAGGCTTCCAAACCGGGTGGTCCCACAAAAGGAGGAGGAATTCCTAGAGAATCAGACTTTGAAGGCTAGAGGGAGTTGATTGCAAGACTTCAACAGGACTGGGGGAAACAGAGTCTCCACTCTTGGGGGACACACACAAAGTAGTGTGTGCATCAGGACCCAGGAGAAGGAGCAGTGACCCCATAGGAGACTGAACCAGACCTACCTGCTAGTGATGGAGGGTCTCATGAAGAGGCGGGGGGTGGCTGTGTCTCACTGTGAGGGCAAGGACACTGGCAGCAGAAATTCTGGGAAGTACTCCTTGGCGAGCCCTCCCAGAGTCCACCATTAGCCCCACCAAAGACCACGGTAGGCTCCAGTGTTGGGTCGCCTCAGGCCAAAAAACCAACAGGGAAGGGACCCAGCTCCACTCATCAGCAGACAAGCGGATTAAAGTTTTACTGAGCTCTGCCCCCCAGAGCAACAGCCAGCTCTACCAACCACCAGTCCCTCCCATCAGGAAACGTGCACAAGCCTCTTAGATAGCCTCATCCACCAGAGGGCAGACAGCAAAAGCAAGAGAACTATAATCCTGCCGCCTGTGGAACTAAAACCACATTCACAGAAAGATAGACAAGATGAAAAGGCAGAGGGCTATATACCAGATGAAGGAACAAGAAAAAACCCCAGAAAAACAACTAAATGAAGTGGAAAAACTTCCAGAAAAAGAATTCAGAATAATGATAGTGAAGATGATCCAGGACCTCGGAAAAAGAATGGAGACAAAGACGGAGAAGATAAAAGAAATGTCTAACAAAGACCTAGCAGAATTAAAGAACAAACAAACAGAGATAAATAATACAATAACTGAAATGAGAACTACACTAGAAGGAATCAATAGCAGAATAAGTGAGGCAGAAGAACGGATAAGTGACCTGGAAGACAAAATGGGGGAATTCACTGCTGTGGAACAGAATAAAGAAAAAATAATGAAAAGAAATGAAGACAGCCTAAGAGACCTCTGGGAAAACATTAAATGCAACAACGTTCACATTATAAGGGTCCCAGAAGGAGAAGAGAGAGAGAAAGGACCTGAGAAAACATTTGAAGAGATTATAGTCAAAAACTTCCCTAACATGGGTAAGGAAATAACCACCCAAGTCCAGGAAGGGCAGAGAGTCCCATACAGGATAAACCCAAGGAGAAACACACTGAGACACATAGTAATCAAATTGGCAAAAACTAAAGACAAAGAAAAATTATGGAAAGCAGCAAAGGAAAAACCAACATGGTATTGGTACAAAAACAGAAATATAGCTCAATGGAACAGGATAGGAAGCCTAGAGATAAACCCACGCACCTATGGTCAACTAATCTATGACAAAGGAGGCAAGGATATACACTGGAGAAAAGACAGTCTCTTCAATAAGTGGTGCTGGGAAAAACTGTACAGCTACATGTAAAAGAATGAAATTAGAACACTTCCTAACACCATACACAAAAATAAACTCAAAGTGGATTAGACACCTAAATGTAAGACCAGACACTATAAAACTTTTAGAGGAAAACATAGGAAGAACACTCTTTGACAAAAATCACAGCAAGATCTTTTTTGATCCACCTCCTAGAGTAATGGAAATATAAACAAAAATAAACAAATGGGACCTAATGAAACTTAAAAGCTTTTGCACAGCAAAGGAAACTACAAACAAGATGGAAAGACAACCCTCAGAGCGGGAGAAAATATTTGCAAACGAATCAATGGACAAAGGATTAATCTCCAAAATATGTAAACAGCTCATGCAGCTCAATATTAAAAAAACAAACAACCCTATCCAAAATTGGGCAGAAGACCTAAATAGCCATTTCTCCAAAGAAAACATACAGATGGTCAAGAAGCACATGGAAATCTGCTCAACATCACTAATTATTAGAGAAATGCAAATCAAAACTACAATGAGGTATCACCTCACACCAGTTAGAATGGGAATCTTCAGAAAATCTACAAACAATAAATGCTGGAGAGGGTGTGGAGAAAAGGCAACCCTCTTGCACTGTTGATGGGAATGTAAATTGATACAGCCACTATGGAGAACAGTATGGAGGTTCCTTAAAAAACTAAAAATAGAATTACCATATGACCCAGCAATCCCACTACTGGGCATATACCTAGAGAAAACCATAATTCAGAAAGACACATGCACCCCAATGTTCATTGCAGCACTATTTACAATAGCCAGGACATGGAAGCAACCTTAATGCCCATCGACAGACGAATGGATAAAGAAGATGTGGTACATATATACAATGAATAATACTCAGACATAAAGAGGAATGAAACGGGGTCATTTGTAGAGACGTGGATTGATCTAGAGACTGTCATACAGAGTGAAGTAAGTCAGAAAGAGAAAAACAAATATAGTATATTAACACATATATGAGGAACCTAGAAAAATGGTCCAGTTGAACCAGTTTGCAGGGCAGAAATTGAGACACAGAAGTAGAGAACAAACGTATGGACACCAAGGGGGAAAGTGGCATGCGGGGTTTGGGGGGAGTGGTGTGATGAGTTGGGAGATTGGAATTGACATGTATACACTAATATGTGTAAGATGGATAACTAATGAGAACCTGCTGTATAAAAAAATAAATAAAATAAAATTCAAAAGAAAAAAAAGAATGAAACTGAACCTTTATCTTACACCTTACACAAAAATCAACTTAATATGGATTAAAGACTTAAATATATGTCCTGAAACCATAAAACTCCTAGAAGAAAACATAGGGAAAAAGCTTCTTGGCATTGGTCTGCACAATGATTTTTTGGATATGACACAAAAATCACAGGCAACAAAGGCAAAAATAAACAACTGAGAGTATATCAAACTAAAAATCTATACATCAAAGGAAACAATTAATATGAAGAGGCAACCTACAAAATGGGAAAAAAATATTTGCAAACCATATATCTGATAAGGGATTAGTATACAAAATATTCAAAGAACTCATACAACTCAACAGCAAAAAAACAAATAACCTGGTTGAAAAATAGGCAAAGGACCTGAAGAGACATTTTTCCAAAGAGACACAAAAATGGCTAACAGGTATATGAAAAGTGCTCAATATCACTAATTGTCAGAGAAATGCAAATCAAAACCACAATGAGGACTTCCCTAGTGGCGCAGTGGTTAAGAATCCGCCTGCTAATGCAGGGGACTCGGGTTTGAGCCCTGGTCCGGGAAGATCCCACATGCTGCGGAGCAACTAAGCCTGTGTGCCACAACTACTGAGCCTGCGGTTACAGCCCACAAGCCACAACTACTGAGCTCATGTGCCACAACTACTGAAGCCCACACGCCTAGAGCCCATGCTCCACAACAAGAGAAGCCACCACAATGAGAAGCCCACGCACCGCAACCAAGAGCAGCTCCTGCTCGCCACAACTAGAGAAAGCCCGTGTGCATCAACAAAGACCCAACACGGCCAAAAATAAATAAATAAATAAATAAATAAACACAATGAGATACCACCTCACAGGTTTTAGGACAGCTGTTATCAAAAGTACTAGAGATAAGCATTGACAAGAATGTAGAGAAGGGGAAAACTTGTGTACTGTTATTGGAAATGTAGATTGATACAGCCATTATGGAAAACAATATGGGTGTTCCTGAGAAAGTTAAAAATAAAACCATTGCATGACCCAGCAATTCCACTTCTGGGTGGGAAATGAAATCAGTCTCTTGAAGAGATATCTGCACTCTCATGTTCATTGCAGCATTATTCACAGTAGCCAAGATATGGAAACAATTTCTGTGTATGAATGAATGAATAAGAAAATTATATCTATATATATATATAGACACTATATATTACATAGTATATATATATATTACTAATATATATATGAATATTATTCAGCCATAAAAAAGGAATCCTGCCATTTGTAACAACACGGCTAAAATTAGAAGGCATTATGCTAAGTGAAATAAGACAGACACAAAAAGACAAATAGTGTATGATCTCACATATATGTGGAATATAAAAAAATCAAATTCATAGAATCAGAGAGTAGACTGGTTGTTGCCAGGGGTTGGGGAAGAGTAGGGAGATGTTGGTCAAAGGGTACAAATTTTCATTTATAAGATGAACAAGTTCTGAGGATCCATTTTACAGCAGGGTGATTATAGTCAATGATACCATAATTTATACTTGAAATTTGCTAAGAGAGTAGATCTTAAGTGTTCTTACCACACACACAAAACAGGTAACTATGCAAGGTGATGGATGTGTTAACTTGGTTGTGGTAATCATTCCACAATGTATAATATCTGAAATCGCCACATTGTACACCTTTAAAAAATCATGTTGTATAATTTAAATATACCTCTCCCATTGCGGAGCACAGGCTCCAGACGCGCAGGCTCAGCGGCCATGGCTCACGGGCCCAGCCGCTCCGCGGCATGTGGGATCTTCCCGGACCGGGGCACAAACCCGTGTCCCCTGCATCAGCAGGTGGACTCTCAACCACTGCGCCACCAGGGAAGACCTATACAGAATTTTTATCTGTGGCTCATAACTCAATAAATCTGGAAAATAAATATGTTTGTTTTCTAAGCTATATTCTGCTCTGAGATGACAACTTAGATGTTTTGGTCTTTGCAATACAAATATACTAGGAGACTTTTGATTTGTTTGAAATAGATTCCAATGATCCATTCTAGCTTATTATGGTGAGAAGAATAAAGGGAAATTTCTCTAATTTCCAAGTTTATTTGAGAGATTTCCCTATAGCCTTAGCCTATCCTCTCTCGTCTAAATAGATAGAAAGACAGAATATGTGCACACAACATAACATTATTTAAATAACCATACTGTCACTGTTCTGAAGTCACCATACTTTAAATGGTTAAAGATACTTGGCTTTGGTTTTGTTAAAACTTATATAAGCCACGTGGCTACATTAACTTTAACAGAAAATTTGAGAAGAGAGGTATTTTAAACAATGTATTTTTACAATGAAAACTGTGTTGATATATTTCCTTATTCATTTTATATAGCAACAATCTTTGGTTCTTTGATAAAATACAATTTAACTTATATTTCCATGCTGGGCATGTATTATAACTTGCTCATTTTGGGAGATAATTTATGTAGCATATTCATATGTGTGTGAAAGAGCATGAGAGAGATAAAAGTGAATCGAACCCTATGAAAATCAAATCTATAAATATTCAAACTTAACAGCTAGATAGTTAAGTCAGATTCACTTAACTGAGAAACTTAGCAGAGGATGGGGTACTACTAATAATAGTACTATTAGTATCATCCTCATTTTACTGATGAGGAAACTGAGACACAGAGAGGTTTATTCAGTACTGCCTCTCAGGGTCTTATCCTTTGAAAAAAAGTGATTCCCTATGAAGTTTCACATGTAAAGGAAAGTGTTACATTGCCACACAAGATATAACACATATATCCTGAAGTGGATATAACCACTTCAGGCAAATTTTTGTTCTAGGCAACTCAGTACAGATACTCCATTGCTTAGTGCCTGATATGCTCTAAATGTCTAAACATCTCTAAATGTCTGTTATAGGATGAATGAGTATAAAAATTTTCTCTTGGACATATACCTGACATTAGGCTAAAAGTGGAAAATATAATTTGCTTTAAAGAAATACATTTTATAAATGACTTATCTATGACAATTATTACAGTAATATTCTAAAAAGTGCCTGTATGCACACCAGAAACTAACACAACATAGTAAATCAACTATACTCCAATAAAATAAATTTTAAAAAAATGTGGCCTGGTCAAGGAATCACTACATTTTCAAAAGTAAATCATTTATTTTCAATCACAGGCCAAAGCAAATGTGTTATTGTCACTTCATGTCTCTCATATAGATATGGCCCCTAAATTATTAGAATATGTGAGCTGTTGAAACCTCAAGGCTTGGTCCCTTAGGAGCCCTGTTCTCTGAGAGCAGGGAGTGTAGTGAAGACCACTTTGGACTGACATTGACATCGTAGCATTGTGGCATATTAGGTGCATGACCATGGAATTCCTCAGTCGTGATCCGAAAATGAGAATAATTATGCCCAGCCATAGGATTGTTTTGTGGGTTAAAGAAAAAGTATATATACTGGCTAACATAAAATAGATTGTATTAACACTCTCAGTTGCAGGCATAAAAGAAATGAAGGAAAGAAGGAAGAGAGGAAGGGAGGGAAGGAGGAAGGAAAAAGGAAAGAAGGAAAGAAGGAAGGAAGGAGGGAAGGAAAAAAATTGGTTAAAATTAAAAAAAAATTAATTACCTTTCTTTACCAAGATATTAAGGGTTCAAACAATGCTCTCAGGATTTGATATCAATGCATTTCTTCAGCCTGCTTTTCTTGATACTTGCCTTATTTTGAAAGAAGTTCTTAATGCTGACTCCCAGCAACTCTATATTAACATCTTCCGGATTTCCAATCTAACAGAAAAAAGGGTCAACTCTCCTCAGAAATACCTGCAAAACTCCTGGCCTCACTTTGATTAAATCCACTTTTGCATGTTTCCAGCCCTGAAATAATTGTAGGTCCAGGGAACTTCAATGTTTTGATTGTCCAGACCTAGATCACAAACCTAACTCCAGAATCAGGGATGATTTCATCTCCATCCAAAACATAAGGACAGAAGGCACAGGGAACATGGTTCCCCAAAGGAGATGTAGGTAGTGTTATCACAACAAAGGAGAATGAATGTTGGATGGCAAAATCAGAAAAACAGGGTTTCCCTGGTGGCGCAGTGGTTGAGAGTCCTCCTGCCGATGCAGGCGACACGGATTCATGCCCCGGTCCGGGAAGATCCCACATGCCGCGGAGTTGCTGGGCCTGTGAGCCATGGCCGCTGAGCCTGCGTGTCCGGAGCCTGTGCTCCGCAACGGGAGAGGCCACAGCAGTGAGAGGACCACGTACCGCAAAAAAAAAAAAAAAAAATCAGAAAAACATCTACTACATTGGCATTTAATTAAATGGCAGTTATTATTACTGTAGGCATTTTTAGGCCACTTACAAAATTCTATTAAACCCAATATATAAATAATCACTCTATTTAATAACTTTACCCAGAAAATATATTCATATTTCCAACTTGGGATATTACAATAATCCCCTTCTCTTGCTTCAAGGTGGGCATAGTGAGCAAGAATTTCATAACATACCTATGTGGAACTCTCATTTAACTTTTTGTGTGTTTGTTTGTGTTTTGTTTTTTTGCTTTCAATACTTACTTCTTCATTTAACTTTTCTGAACCTCAGTTTTCTTGTCATTTTCTAGGGAGTAAATCAACCAATTTTCTTTACTTTTGACCTAGGTATCTCTACTCCCTGTAGAATATAACAGATTATTATCTCATAACTTTTCTTCCTTCCTCTGTTCCAGAAGCCAGAACTTTTTCTTTTAGTAACTTTTTTTTTTAACTTTTTTGGTCTAAGTTATTTTTGGTTGTTGTTGTTTAACTGCTAATGACTGTATAGAAACCACCACTTCTGGTTTCTCTTTTTTCACTTTGACTCTAGAGGGAAAGACAGGGTGCATATAGGTGCTAATTGTGGGCTCTGGAGTATGCCAGGAACTGAAGTAAGGTGCATGGGCATCTTGGATGTTGTAACTGTGGAGTGAGTCATCCTAGACTTTTGCAAATAAAGGGGGAGTTAGGAAAGATTGAGGGAGTTATTTCTCAAACAGATGGATCATGGTATTGAGGAATTCTCAATGCATGGGTAATTGTGCCGAAGAGCAGGGGTCTACAAATTTTTCATAACAACCCTGAGGTGTAGGTAGAGCTATTAGTCCCATTTTGCACACAAGAAAACTAAGGAATAGAGAGACTAAAACTAAGGAATAGAGAGACTAAGTCATGGATTAGTCAGGATTCAAATTGCCTAATTCATTATCAAAGCCTAAATGCTTGAAAGTGCAAATCTCTTCACAAACTTCAGGAATTAAGGCACCTACAAGAAATCTAAGTCCTGGGGTGGTTTGAAACTGTATAAATACCTCTGGATCAAAAGTTTATCTTTTTATTTTCCAGATTCCACTTAAATCTCAGTTACTATTTAGCCTCTGGTATCTCCATTAAAAGGTATTTGTAGCTGGATGAAGAAATAAAGCTTTACATGGACAGCTTCCATAACAGCAATAATTATAGTAGTGACCATATACTGAGTAATTACAGTGCACCAGGAATATGGCTATGAGCACTTTATACTTATTATCTCATTTTATCCTCTCCACAACCCAATGAGGTAAACTACCATTATTTTTACTGTAATTATATAATATTGTTATATAATAAAATGCTTAGAGTATATGTACAGTCATTATACGATATTTATATAATAAAAATACAACTCTGGATATGTGACAAGTTGCATAAATATTTACATGAAAACATGAAGGGGTTAATTAGCAATTATCTCTCTGCAGCCTTTAGCCCTTGAAGAGCTCCTGGGAAAAGAAGAGCGGAGCTCTGTCAGAGGTGGTTTCACTTGACTTAGACAGTTTTCTTTCTTCCCAAAATGATTCAGTCTCAGAATTGTTCTTTAATCTTTAATATCTCCATTAAGAAGAGTTTCTGTCAAGTACTTCAAAAGTATACAATGTGAGGGAGCATTGCTGATTCCCTGCTGGTGAGTGAAACAGGGGAGGTAGATTCCTCAGCCAGCCCCTGGATGTGCCCTCAGAAATGCAGGCTGATGTGCAAGCACATGCCAAGAACCCATCTCCTTTCTACCTCGTTACTCTCTTTTCACTGGGTTTCTGTGTGTCCCTTGTAGTCCAACCAGCAAATTACTTTGAGACAAAGGGAAATCCACCACCGGGCCAATCTAGGAATAAATTAGTTCCCTTGCTAAAAAAAATACTTGGGAACCTTTAAATGTTAAACTTGTGGGTCAAAAATTTGGAATTCCTTTCCTCTCAGATTAAAATCTTTTGACTTTTTTTTTTGCGGTACGCGGGCCTCTCACTGTTGTGGCCTCTCCCGTTGCGGAGCACAGGCTCCGGACGCGCAGGCTCAGCGGCCATGGCTCACGGGCCCAGCCGCTCCACGGCATGTGGGATCTTCGCGGACCAGGGCACGAACCCGTGTCCCCTGCAGCGGCAAGCGGACTCTCAACCACTGCGCCACCAGGGAAGCCCAATCTCTTGACTTTTTCTGAAGCCATTGCATTAGATTACAGTTTACTTCTCTGCTAATTCGCCAGCTGTGAACTTGGCACCTCTAGGAGGTTGTTCTGTGGTTTAAACGGGAGAAAAAAGACTAAGTTGACAAAATGGGTATGTTTAACAAAAATATGGGACCCTCAGTTTGATACTACACTGTTGATGTAGTATCAACAGTGATGTAGACCCTCAGTGTTGATACTACACTGTTGATGACATCAACAGATGACACTGTTGATGACAGTTGTTTGACTCTTCATAGGCCAGTCATAATGAGACAGGATACTGCATAAGCCAAGACCACACAAAGGAGTGAGGGTAAGTATCAAGAGGGTGTGGAGGAAGTGGGCTACTTCTTCCAACTGTTGTAGTGTCATCTCTTGCCTTTTAAAATATCAGTTAAAGTACACGAAGCCCTGATATATTCAGGGACAGCAGTAACAACCAAAAACTTAGGTTTATTGAAAATGCATTACTTTTTCAGCTTTGTTCTTTCATAGGGACTTGCCCTCTCCACCAAGCTCTCTTTCTCTTTATTTTTTTCTCAAATATTATTTCATGTCATTGTGTCTGGCTTAGTCTATTGGAAAATCCTATGTTCTCTGTAATTTAAGTTTTAAACAACATGTGATTTACCCTGTTATTAAAAAAAAAAATTCAGCTGCCTTCTCTGAGTGGAAGACTGTCTAGTATCCTTAATATTCTTCTATAGAAATTGTGATAAAGGAACAGATAAACCTAAGTAAATCCAGTGTGTAGAGCTCCTTTAAAATGTAGGACCTTGTCAATGGGTTAAAAAGTAAAAGTTGGTTTTGTTCTAAATATCCTTGCTGGGGCCCATTATGCATAATAAGGGGCCACAGCCCATTTGCAAGGCTTCTGAATGAACTCCATTCATTCTGTACTTGGAAATGTTTCTTCAGGCACAAAGAGAAACAATAGTTATAACCTAATTTCTTTGGCACCAATATCAGCAGAGGAAAAGCCAAAAGATCATTATGAAAACTCTAGTAACTTCTCTTGGTGATTATGTACTTCTGTATTCATTGATCATATTTGTGTATTCAAATAAACACCTTTTTAAAAGATTATAAAGTAGTTTGGCAATGCTGTAATATCACATTTCATGCACTGAGTGACATTTAAAAAATGGAATGCTTCAAAGTAATTTGCTTATTACAGTTACTAAAGTTTATAAAAAACACACTAACATGCATCCCAAGTCTTTAAGGGAAAAGACTTTGTGTTTTCAATTACTGTATTTTAAAATCTGATTAGAATTCAAACCACAATTTTGTTAAGTAAATCCACTAATCAGTTTCCACATTTACCTGTAGAAGTCAGTGGAGGGTGTACATCTGGAAGTAGCAGTCGTGGTACAGTGCCTGTTAATACCATTTCCAAGTGAACTTTCTTAAGTGCATGTCTGATCTGAGCATGTCACCCCTTGCTCAGTACCATTTGTGCACTTCCCATTGCCCTTGAAGGGAAAGCCCACATCCCACATGACTTACAAAGTCCTCTTTCAGGCTTCTGGCTTTTGCCTACCTGCCTTTTCAGCCTCATCTCCTACCATCCTTCCCTCAGTGAACTCTATTCAGTGGACTTGGCTCTTTCTTCCACATAACGTTGTTTCTGCCTGTTCTTGCCTGGAGCTCTCTCCTTCCCGACCCTGTTTCCCCATTTTAATCTGACCAACCCTTACTAACTCTTGAAGTCTTTACTTTAGTTTACTTTTTCTGGAAGATTTTTAGTTGTCTTAAATAACTAATTAATTGAAAGTACAGTGTATTTGAGGCGGATCGTGTGGGGATTCATTGTTGAATGATAGTTTGGAACCAGATTGTGAAGGACTTTCTAAACTGTGCTTTCAAGATTTTGAACAGGAAAATGATGTCAGCTTTATGTTTTAAAAGTTTGAAGGATGGTTTAACATACCCATGTAATTAATGGTCACTGAACTAGGAAATAGCACACTAATCCTTTTGATGATCCCGTCTTCGGTTTCTCCCAAGCACTGTGAAAAATCACTTGCTCTGATTGCATTCTTGGAGACCCTGCTAATTCATTATTGAAAAATACCAGCTGCCAGTATCTGGCATTATGTTGTCACTTACTTGGTGAGTGATGCTAAATACAATGTTAACGAAAACTCGAATACCGTTGAATATTTAATAATATATAGTGAAGTAGTTTTAAGAGTGCATGCTCTAGAGAGATCTGGTTTAAAATTCTTGCTATACCACTTACCAGCAACAATGGATGTGGACAAGCTATTTAGACAACTTATTTAGCAAAAGAAACTCCAAATGAGGGGTGGAGAGATGGGGCAAGGAAGATAAACCCTAAAGCAGTTTGCCAAGCATGACATTTCTTTGAATTTGAGAGTGTCTTTTAAAAATCCAAGTGAATCTTGCTTTCTCTTCTAACACATTTCTGTTTATTTTAACATAAAAATATTTTTAAGTTGGGGAAAGGGATTAAGTTTGTTGGTGGTTATTGCCTCAAATTTTCTGCACAGTTATTTCTCCAAAACAATACACTATGCTTATCCTATGGCTTGAAGCATGTGAAAAACAGACTATATTCTTTGCCATTATGGGTTATTACAAGACACTGAATATAGTTCCATGTATTATACAGTAGGTCTTTGTTGTTTATCTATTTTACACATAGTAATGTGTATATGTTAATCCCAAACTTCTATTTTACTCCCCCTGCCACTATCCACTCTGGTAACCAAAATTTGTGTTTTATTTTGGTAAGTCTATTTCTATTTCATAAATAAGTTCATTTATATAATTTTTTTAAGATTCCACATATAAGTGATATCATATGATATTTGTCTTTCTCTGTCTGACTTTACTTAATATGATAATCTCTAGGTCCCTCCATGTTGCTGCAAATGGCATTATTTCATTCTTTTTTATGGCTGAGTAATATTCCACTGTGCATATATAACACATCCTCTTTATCCATTCATCTGTTGATGGACACTTAGGTTGCTTCCATGTCTTGGCTATTGTAAACAGTGCTGTTATGAACATTGAGGTGTGTGTATCTTTTCGAATTAGAGTTTTCTCCAGATATATAATCAGGAGTAGGATTGCAGGATCATATAATACCTCTATTAGTTTTTTAAGTAACTTCCATACTGTTCTCCATAGTGGCTGTACCAATTTACAGTCCCACCAACAATGTAGGAGGGTTTCTTTTTCTCCATACTCTCTCTGGCATCATTATGTGTAGACTTTTTAATGTTGGGCATTCTGACTAGTATGAGCTGATACCTCATTGCAGTTTTGATTTGCATTTCTCTAATAATTCATGATATTGAGCATCTTTTCATGTGCCTGTTGGCCACCTGTATGTTTTCTTTGGAGAAATGTCTATTCAGGTCTTCTGCCTATTTTTTGATTAGGTTATCTTTTTTTTTTTAATTAAGCTTATGAGCTCTTTGTATATTTTGGAAATTAATTCCTTGTCAGTAGCATAGCTTGCAAATATTTTCTCCCAGTCCATAGTTGCCTTTTCACTTTGTTTATGGTTTCCTTTGCTGAGAAAAAGCTTTCAAGTTTAATTAGGTCCCATTTATTTTTGTTAGTTACTTAGTTTGTTTGTTTTTATTTCCATTACTCTAGGAGATGGATCCAAAAAAAATTGCTGCGATTTATGTCAAAGAGTGTTCTGCCTATATTTTCCTCTAAGAGGTTTATAGTAGTCTTACATTTAGTTCTTTAATCCATCTTGAGTTTATTTTTGTATATGATGTTAGAAAATATTCTAATTTCATTCTTTTACACGTAGTTGTCCAATTTTCCCAGCACCGCTTATTGAAGAGACTGTTTTTTATCCATTTTATATTCTTTCCTTCTTTGTTATAGATTAATTGACCATAGGTGTGTGAGTTTATTTCTGGGCTTTCTACCCTGTTCCACTGATCTATATTTCTGTTTTTGTACCAGTATCATACTGTTTTGATTACTGTAGCTTTGTAGTATAGTTTGAAGTCAGGGCGTGTGATTCATCCAACTCCATTCTTCTTTCTCAAGATTGTTTTGACTATTTGGGGTTCTCTTGTGGTTTTGTACAAATTAAAAATTTTTTTGTTCCAGTTCTGTGAAAAATACCATTGGTAATTTGATAGGGATTGCATTGAATCTGTAAATTGCCTTGGGTAGTATGGTAAAGTGTCTCTTTTAATTACATCTTTGTATTTCTCCTACATTTCCATTGAGTCTGATGTCTATTTTCTTTGTATATTTACCTTACTTGGATACAGGCAGGATGTTCCCCATTATTTATTTAGTTAAAAAAATTATTTTTGGCTGCATTGGATCTTCATTGCTATGTGCAGGCTTTCTCTACTAGCGGCAAGCAGGGGCTAATTTTTGTTGCAGGGTGCAGGTTTCTCATTGCAGGGCTTCTCTTGTTGTGCAGCACGGGCTCTAGGCACACAGGCTTCTGTAGTTGCAGCACGTGGGCTCAGTAATGTTGGCTCATGGGCTCCAGAGTGCAGGCTCAGTAATTGTGACACATGGGCTTAGTTGTTCCATGGCATGTGGGATCTTCCCGGACCAGGGATTGAACCCGTGTCCCATGCATTGGGGATCGAACTCGTGTCTCGTGCATTGGCAGGCAGATTCTTAACCACTGCACCAGGGAAGTCCCCAGATGTCCCTTTTTTTTCAGTTACATGTTAAATAAACTTACGATATGTTCATTTTCAACTTCATGTTTTAAAAAGATTTTAATTACACAAAGAAGTCATCCACATGACATTAGGGACCCAAAGTTAATGGGAAACAATAGTAAAAATGTAACCCTCCTAAAATATTAGTGATCATCATCTTCCTTTTTTTGTTTTCCTAGGTACACCCTAAGGGTGGTTATTGCGATGAAGCTGTGATATACGCACTGAAAGAATGTGATGCTCATCATATTGGTATGGCCAAAACACATGGGTATGAAGGTCTCTTGGGAGAAGCCATCCAGGACAGTGCCATGAAATGTGAGGATCTCTGAATCATCACAAAATTTTAGCTCAGTAACTATGGCTTTGAAAACACTGTACAGTCCTGTCTGAAATCCTGTGGCTTGGAGTACATAGGTGTGCACTGTAGACATCATTGGTCATTATCATCTTCTTAGAGATTCAACCATTCTTTTATGTATTTCTGGAGGATTAAATAATTTTGGATGTAGTGTGACTCTGAGCATGGCAGATGTCAGAAGAAATATTGTTACGTGTTTGTAAAGAAATAAATTTTATTGTGCTTTGAAATCCCTTTTGATGTTTTCTTATACAACTCCCAGTAACTTAGTTACAAAGTCAACTGTCTCAGATGTGATGTCTTAGCCCTTGCTCAGCTTTTTATGAATTCTTTTGCTATTTTATAATCTTTTGATTCATGTCCGTCCTTAAGTAATCTTTTGTCTTTTTTTCCCATGTATTTACTTTTTATTGACTTTGTTAATGTTACAGAGTTTTTGCACTGCCAAACCATGCCTGAGAATTCAGAGAAAGAAATGTTACAATGGACAGCCTCATCCACCCATCATACAGCATATTAAAACTTGATTCATGTGCATTTTGATAATTTCACAATCTTTTAAAAAGTTGTATCAAGGGTTGGAATTTTTAAATCTCCTGCAGGTCTTCAGATTTCTGTTCCATTAAGTAACATTTCCAGATATTCATCTCAGTTCTTTCCTTAATAATGCAATCCCCAACAAAATTTTGCTGGAAAAAATGCATATTTTTCAGGGGAAATATGTGGCTCAAGGTCGAAGAGATTATTTGTTAAAAGATTTTTGGTTCCCAAATGAACTCTTCAGATTAACCAAGAATCCTTTGTTTCTCAATCATCCAACCTCTCCTTGGCTGGCTCAGCAAGTACCCAAGTACATCAGAACGTAGACATCCTGCCTGCCTTCAAATAATGCCAACGTTATTGCCCAGATATGGTTCGCAGGTCCTGTCAGATGACTCTGTAACCCTCCTAGGAGTGTGATTCCTGCATCAACACTTTTATCAACTCTGAACTCCTAGAGGAAAATGCTCCTGCATCAGGATAGTTTTACTCACCTATTTGCTTCACTCTTGCCAGTAGCAAGTCTGCAACTCTTACACTTGGCAAAGGAATTTTATTATAGAGAAACCCAGACTCTGCATCAAGTGGTCACATGCCACTTTGAAATATTTCTATTAAACCGAAGATACAAAACTAGAAAATTACCAGACTATCTCATTAGATGGAAAGACTTTTCAGTAATCCTGGGTAGCGTCCTGATGTCCTTTTTCAGGACTAAAAATTACTGTATAGTTTAAGCTGTAATTATTAAAAACAGAAGGGCTACATCACCTGTCTTTTGTCCCGACTCTCCAAATGAACAATGTAAAAAGACACACCAGAAGGTTGACGACAGAGCTAGGCTGGGACAATCACTGCATCTACAGAATGTCTAACACCTTAAACATTTGGGCACAAGTGCATCTGGAATTCTTGTCAGAGATCATGCAAGATCCATGAAACTTCAGTGGGTTTTAGGTTGAGGCTCTGCTCTCACTGCCTTGAATTTATAATGACACATCCGTGACTCCCTTGGCCTGAGCAGAAACCATACTCTTTCCACCACAGTTTACTATACAACTTAGACCTGATTAGAGGAGGCTTTCGCATCACCTGAAGTAGAGCCCCCTGCGTCTACTGCCCTTTACATCAAAGGCCATTTGTTTCTACTCTAGGGATTGACATATTCATGAGACATTTCACAATTCTAATGCATGTTTCAGGTTACTTAGCCAAGCAATATGCTCTGCCAAAGAACTATTCCAAGTCAAAGCAAAAAAAAACCCCAAAACCAAAAAAATCCTTAATATGGAACACAGAAAGAGCACTACCCGAATAAAAAATTACTAAAAGAAATAAGATTATGCCCCCCCCCCCCACTTTCCCACTTGGTGACCCGAGTTTGGTTGAATTTAATTTGTGTTTACCTCAGAATACAACCCAAAGTTTAAATTATAAATCACAGCCCTACACAGATTATCTGGACACATCAGTTCTTTTGAGAGCAGCATGTTCCAGAAAGTCTAATACAGCCATGGTGTACTACAGAGTATTCCTTATGGATGGGGCACAGGACAGGTTAATTAAGGTCACTTAAATCTTCATCTTTTACAGCAGATCAGAACCCAGATGGCTGACTTTCTGCAGGATTTCTGATAGGAATCCAGGAGAGCTGGTTTCAAGTTTCTCATCAGCACTTAAAAGCTGTAACCTTCTTATCCAGACATTGTGATCCACATGAAGTTCACAATGAGTGCAGCAAATCTGAGGTAGTCAACCCTTACGAAGGCTCAGTATCTGAACATAAAAAGATTTTGAAATGACCACTGGCTGCAGTTTTTGTTTTTTTTTGTATTTGTAGAGTAATTATGAAAGAACACTGCTGAATCTAGTTCACACATTTATATAACAATGAAAATCCCCCTAAATCCAATACACATAAAGAGCAGTGGTGACACTTTAAACTTCCATAGTACAGTAGGGCTGATCCCGTATACCGAGCGGTCTGCATCCATTGTAGATCCAGCAGAGATCAGGTAGATGATGGATGGCTGTCCGTGGTGGTTAGCTGTGGTCTAGTTACCTTAGAAGGGTTAGCAAACACCATTCCTTAATTGTACTGTGTGGCTGCTTTTCTGATTCTCAAGCACAGCATGCTGGTTGTCTAGCTGAAGTTTAAGGGCCTGGTTTTTTGAAACCTCATCCCTACCTCTAGTTTTGTGTCTTACTACTTCAAAGCTCTTCTCCATTTCTTTATCCCTAAGGGAAAAGAAATGTGATCAGTAAATATTTCTTCTTCACTAGGTTGTTTTGAAAATATCCTTCCTTGAATTAAAAAAAAAAGCCACCCCTTAGAAAAATCTTGAGGAAGGGACAGGAGGGGGAAACTGGTTTATAAATCCTTATCAAAACCATTTTTTAAGGCTTCAGTTGAACAGAAAATATAGAATACTGTACTGAAGCGCTACAGTCCTATTTTCTGTGGTAGCAAATCTGCTGAATACTATTAACTGAAAACCTATTTTGGGACCGACTTCAAGGCAACTGGAAAGTTAACAAGCTGTATAATGACATGGTGATTCCTTCTAAGACTCACTTTTAGCAAATAATAGACAATACATATCTCTTTCTTTATGCATAAAGTAAGGACAACAATTTCCTCATTCAAGTAAAGTTCTACTCATTATTCAAAGACCTCTCCACACTTCTACTTTATGGGAGTGGATCAGATAAAGATGAGTGTGGTGAATCACTGTAGGACAGAGCTGAGGAACAGGTCAAAGTGGAGGTTTAAGTTCAAGCCAGCTGTGCTCGCAAAGAGGCAAAAAGTCTGGGACTTAATTTAAAAGCCACCCTGAAAAATTTCCATTTGATGTAATTTACATTTCTTCCCATATTATTTACTTTGTAAAAAATTCATGTCCCTAAATAAGATGTGGATGTGCCATACGTGGTCATTTAACTCCAGGTAGCATTCATTTTAAATACCTATTCTGGCTTTCTACATGCTTGGCAGTGGACTGCGGGGATGGGAACTGTGTATCACTGTAGATTTCTAGTGGTCCTTGTGGTGCTTTCCTTGCTGTGGTCAACCTGACCCCAAGAGGCCTATACATGCCTCTAGTCATTGTCAGTTCTGGGGTTTCTGTAACAACTACTGGAGCAGGAGATGTTTGTACAGGAGCTGTTTTATTCCAGGTACCTGAAGATGTTTCTACATCACCACCACCACCTCTACCTTCTTCCCGATTATCATCTGGATCTTCTCTTTTTTCATTTTCTTTCTTTTTTTTTTCTTTTCATTTTAACATCTTTATTGGAGTATAATTGCTTTACAATGGTATGTTAGTTTCAGCTTCACAACAAAATGAATCAGTTATATATATACATATGTTCCCATATCTCTTCCCTCTTGCATCTCCCTCCCTCCCACCCTCCCTATCGCACCCCTCCAGGCGGTCACAAAGCACCGAGCTGATCTCCCTGTGCTATGTGGCTGCTTCCCACTAGCTATCTACCTTACGTTTGGTAGTGTATATATGTCCATGCCTTTCTCTCGCTTTGTCACAGTTTACCCTTTCCCCTCCCCATATCCTCAAGTCCATTCTCTAGTAGGTCTGTGTCTTTATTCCTGTTTCACCCCTAGGTTTTTCATGACATTTTTTTTCTTAAATTCCATATATATGTGTTAGCATACAGTATTTCTCTCTCTCTTTCTGACTTACTTCATGCTGTATGACAGACTCTAGGTCTATCCACCTCATTACAAATAGCTCAATTTCGTCTCTTTTTATGGCTGAGTAATATTCCATTGTATATATGTGCCACATCTTCTTTATCCATTCATCCGATGATGGACACTTAGGTTGTTTCCATCTCTGGGCTATTGTAAATAGAGCTGCAACGAACATTTTGGTACATGACTCTTTTTGAATTATGGTTTTCTCAGGGTATATGCCCAGTACTGGGACTGCTGGGTCATATGGTAGTTCTATTTGTAGTTTTTTAAGGAACCTCCATACTGTTCTCCACAGTGGCTGTATCAATTTACATTCCCACCAACAGTGTAAGAGGGTTCCCTTTTCTCTACACCTTTTGAGCATTTATTGTTTGTAGACTTTTTGATGATGGTCATTCTGACTGGTGTGAGATGATATCTCATTGTAGTTTTGATTTGCATTTCTCTAATGATTAGTGATGATGAGCAATATTTCATGTGTTTGTTGGCAGTCTGTATATCTTCTTTGGAGAAATGTCTATTTAGGTCTTCTGCCCATTTTTGGATTGGGTTGTTTGTTTTTTTGTTATTAAGCTACATGACCTGCTTATAAATTTTGGAGATTAATCCTTTGTCAGTTGCTTCATTTGCAAATATTTTCTCCCATTCTGAGGGTTGTCTTTTCGTCTTGTTTATGGTTTCCTTTGCTACGCAAAAGCTTTTAAGTTTCATTAGGTCCCATTTGTTTATTTTTGTTTTTATTTCCATTTCTCTAGGAGGTGGGTCAAAAAGGACCTTGCTGTGATTTATGTCATAGAGTGTTCTGCCTATGTTTTCCTCTAAGAGTTTGATAGTTTCTAGCCTTACATTTAGGTCTTTAATCTATTTGGAGCTTATTTTTGTGTATGGTGTTAGGGAGTGATCTAATCTCATACTTTTACATGTAGCTGTCCAGTTTTCCCAGCACCACTTATTGAAGAGGCTGTCCTTTCTCCACTGTACATTCCTGCCTCCTTTGTCAAAGATAAGGTGACCATATGTGCGTGGATTTATCTCTGGGCTTTCTATCCTGTTCCTGTTTTTGTGCCAGCAACATACTGTCTTGATTACTGTAGCTTTGTACTATAGTCTGAAGTCAGGAAGCCTGATTCCTCCAGCTCCGTTTTTCGTTCTCAAGACTGCTTTGGCTATTCGGGGTCTTTTGTGTTTCCATACAAATTGTGAAATTTGTTGTTCTAGTTCTGTGAAAAATGCCAGTGGTAGTTTGATAGGGATTGCATTGAATTTGTAGATTGCTTTGGGTAGTATAGTCATTTTCACAATGTTGATTCTTCCAATCCAAGAACATGGTATATCTCTCCATCTATTTGTATCATCTTTAATTTGTTTCATCATTGTCTTATAATTTTCTGCATACAGGTCTTTTGTCTCCTTAGGTAGGTTTATTCCTAGATATTTTATTCTTTTTGTTGCAGTGGTAAATGGGAGTGTTTTCTTGATTTCAGTTTCAGATTTTTCATCATTAGTATATAGGAATGCCAGAGATTTCTGTGCATAATTTTGTATCCTGCTACTTTACCAAATTCATTGATTAGATCTAGTAGTTTTCTGGTAGCATCTTTAGGATTCTCTATGTATAGTATCATGTCATCTGCAAACAGTGACAGCTTTACTTCTTCTTTTCCGATTTGGATTCCTTTTATTTCCTTTTCTTCTCTGATTGCTGTGGCTAAAACTTCCAAAACTATGTTGAATAACAGTGGTGAGAATGGGCAACCTTGTCTTGTTCCTGATCTTAGTGGAAATGCTTTCAGTTTTTCACCATTGAGGACGATGTTGGCTGTGGGTTTGTCATATATGGCCTTTATTATGTTGAGGAAAGTTCCCTCTATGTCTACTTTCTGCAGGGTTTTTATCATAAATGGGTGTTGAATTTTGTCAAAAGCTTTCTCTGCATCTATTGAGATGATCATATGGTTTTTCTCCTTCAATTTGTTAATATGGTGTATCACGTTGATTGATTTGCATATACTGAAGAATCCTTTCATTCCTGGAATAAGCCCCACTTGATCATGGTGTATGATCCATTTAATGTGCTGTTGGATTGTGTTTGCTAGTATTTTGTTGAGGATTTTTGCATCTATGTTCATCAGTGATATTGGCCTGTAGTTTTCTTTCTTTGTGACATCCTTGTCTGGTTTTGGTATCAAGACAATCTGTGTCTTTTGGTGGGAGCATTTAGTCCATTTACATTTAAGGTAATTATCGATATGTATGTTCCCATTCCCATTTTCTTAATTGTTTTGGGTTCGTTATTGTAGGTCTTTTCCTTCTCTTGTGTTTCTTGCCTAGAGAAGTTCCTTTAGCAGTTGTTGTAGAGTTGGTTTGGTGGTGCTGAACTCTCTCAGCTTTTGCTTGTCTGTAAAGGTTTTAATTTCTCCGTCAAATCTGAATGAGATTCTTGCTGGGTAGAGTAATCTTGGTTGCAGGTTTTTCTCCTTCATCACTTTCAATATGTCCTGCCACTCCCTTCTGGCTTGCAGAGTTTCTGCTGAAAGATCAGCTGTTAACCTTATGGGGATTCCCTTGTGTGTTATTCGTTATTTTTCCCTTGCTGCTTTTAATATGCTTTCTTTGAATTTAATTTTTGACAGTTTGATTAATATGTGTCTTGGCGTATTTCTCCTTGCATTTATCCTGTATGGGACTCTCTGTGCTTCCTGGACTTGATTAACTATTTCCTTTCCCATATTAGGGAAGTTTTCAACTATAATCTCTTCAAATATTTTCTCAGTCCCTTTCTTTTTCTCTTCTTCTTCTGGAACCCCTATAATTCGAATGTTGGTGCATTTAATGTTGTCCCAGAGGTCTCTGAGACTGTCCTCAGTTCTTTTCATTCTTTTTTCTTTATTCTGCTCTGCAGTAGTTATTTCCACTATTTTGTCTTCCAGGTCACTTATCCGTTCTTCTGCTTCAGTTATTCTGCTATTGATTCCATCTAGAGTATTTTTCATTTCATTTATTGTGTTGTTCATCATTGTTTGTTTCATCTTTAGTTCTTCTAGGTCCTTGTTAAATGTTTCTTGCATTTTGTCTATTCTATTTCCAAGATTTTGGATCATCTTTACTATCATTATTCTGAATTCTTTTTCAGGTAGACTGCCTATTTCCTCTTCATTTGTTAGGTCTGGTGGGTTTTTATCTTGCTCCTTCATCTGCTGTGTGTTTTTGTCTTTTCATTTTGCTTACCTTACTGTGTTTGGGGTCTCCTTTTTGCAGGCTGAAGGTTCGTAGTTCCTGTTGTTTTTAGTGTCTGTCCCCAGTGGCTAAGGTTGGTTCAGTGGGTTGTGTAGGCTTCCTGGTGGAGGGTACTAGTGCCTGTGTTGTGGTGGATGAGGCTGGATCTTGTCTTTCTGGTGGGCAGGTCCACGTCTGGTGGTGTGTTTTGGGGTGTCTGTAGACTTATTATGATTTTGGGCAGCCTCTCTGCTAATGGGTGGGGTTGTGTTCCTGTCTTGCTACACGCCTGTGTGTGTAGGTCGCCAGAGGGCATCTGTTCTTTGCTCAGACAGGACAGGGTTAAAGGAGCCGCTGATTCGGAGGCTCTGGCTCACTCAGGCCGGGGGTAGGGAGGGTCACGGAGTGCAGGGCGAGCCTGCGGCGGCAGAGGCCGGAGTGACATTGCACCAAGCCTGAGGCGCGCCGTGCGTTCTCCTGGGGAAGTTGTCCCTGGATCCCGGGACCCTGGCAGTGGCGGGCTGCACAGGCTCCCTTGAAGGGGGGCGTGGACAGTGACCTGTGTTCGCACACAGCCTTCTTGGTGGCGGCAGCAGCGGCCCTAGCGTCTCATGTCTGTCTCTGGGGTCTGCACTTTCAGCCGTGGCTCGCGCCCGTCTCTGGAGCTCCTTTAAGCAGCGTTCCTAATCCCCTGTCCTCGCGCACCAGGAAACAAAGAGGGAAGAAAATGTCTCTTGCCTCTTTGGCAGGTCCAGACTTTTCCCCGGACTCCCTCCCGGCTAGCCGCGGTGCACTAACGCCCTGCAGGCTGTGTTCACGCCGCCAACCCCAGTCCTCTCCCGGTGCTCCGACTGAAGCCCGAGCCTCAGCTCCCAGCCCCGCCCGCCCCGGCGGGGGAGCAGACAAGCCTCTTGGCTGGTGAGTGGCGGTCGGCCCTGATCCTCTGTGCTGGAATCTCTCCGCTTTGCCCTCCGTACCCCTGTTGCTGTGCTGTCTTCCGTGGCTCCGAAGCTCCCCCCCTCCACCACCCGCAGTCTCCGCCCGCGAAGGGGCACTTTTCCTCCTTCACAGCTCCCTCCCGCTGGTGCAGGACCCGTCCCTATCCTTTTGTCTCTGTTTATTTTTTTCTTTTGCCCTACCCAGGTACGTGGGGGGTTTCTTGCCTTTTGGGAGGTCTGAGGTCTTCTGCCAGCGTTCAGTAGGTATTCTGTAGAAGTTGTTCCACGTGTAGATGTATTTCTGGTGTATCTGTGGGGAGGAAGGTAATCTCTGCGTCTTACTCTTCCGCCATCTTCCCGGAAGTCCTCTTTTTTCATTTTCATCTTCTTCCTTTTCACTTATTTGCATTGTTTGAACTCTTAGGCTGCTGTAATCAACCTCTTTTTGCTCAGATTCTTTCCACTCATTTGCATCCTTTGTCACAACCTTGGTGGCAGCCCTGGGGCCCATGGCCTCCCTGCCTGCCGTCCCTCTGTAGCCCAGCCGGGTCCCTGCACCCCATCCTTTTGTCTTTATGTCCATTTGTCTTTATGTCGCTTTTTCATATTCCCACCTCAATTAAGAGAAACTCTCATTCGTGGAGCAATGGCTAAATCTCCACGTCTTTGCTACTTCTAGTCATAGAACTGTCCAAGTATCATGTTATCTGCACCTTGGAGAGATAACATACCATGAGCTGGAGTCCAGTCCTAAGTTGTTCAGGTTAAGAAACTCAGTTGACTCACTAACTAAATCTTGCTTATTAACTGAGGTGCTATGGTTTATGCATTATAATAATGTGAATTTATCCTGTTATTATTTTGAATCAATAGTATGGCATCATATCAAAGAGATTTTGTTATACTAACATACCAAATATAGTGTACAGAGTTATAGCAGAGATTTCTAAGACCCCAATGAGTGTAGTATATAGAAAGTACAGTGGATTAGAAATAAGGAGGCCTAACATTCTTATCTGAGTTCTGCTGATATTATCTATGTATTTGAGGCTAATTATTTAAATTTTCTGGGCCTTGACAAGAAAGGGAAAAGAACTAGAAGGTACACCCATTCCTTTTTAGAGTATGCTCCAGAATTTGCATGTATCACTTCTGCTCCTGTACCTTTGGCCAGAGCTTAGTCAGTTGGTCACATGTAGCTGGAAAGGAGACTGGAGCATGTAGTCTGTAGCTAAAACTTGTAGGATTTTATGACTAAAGGAATTGGACTTTTGAAGGACAACTAACAGTCTTAGTCATTTTCCCCTTTTATCAGGAAAGTAAATGCTCTCTCAGCACCTTCCTTCCCCCCTCACCCCCAGCAGATTTCTGCTTAGGCTGGAATTGGCTCATATGGTCACCTCTAGATGCAAGGAACCTGAGGAAACAGGAAACAGGATTTACATGATTGGCTTTCACCAAAGGTTTCCAAACTTTCATGGTTCACAGCTCCCTTGGGATCTCAGTAAATATTTTCATGGTGCCAAAAGAAATACGTAAAAGTTCTATTTACAACTTAGTAGCTGTTTGAATAAATTATGCACATAAATTGAAAGAAAAGTAATACCTTTTTCATTCTTAAATAACCATGTGTTGTTAATGGGTATTACCTGTGGGGTATTCCATAGCTTCTCAAACATTGGCGTCAGATTGGATAGTGTCATTTCTCATTCTGCATGCTTTTCGTGCCATACTTTCTTTGTTTTTTAGTCACAGCAACCACTGAAAATCCAGTTTTGCAATGATATGGCATAGTCTAAAGGTATGTAGTGATCGCATATGAAAACTGTACCCTAAGCTAGTAGTACGTGCTGTCCAACAGATGTTGAGTCCCACTGCGTTTCCCTTGAAAATTAAAATATGCTATTCCCCTGCACCCAGTGAATTTACTCTGGCACCCTTGGAGACTGGGCAAACAGTTTGGGAATCATGGGTTTAAACTAATCATCATCCATTTTGTGGGGCTGGACATATTGCTCCCCGTACAAGAATCAGGTTTCTTTTAGAGAAGAAGAGAGAATGGAAATTGTTTAGGAAACTAACAATTTCTGCCTCAGTCGGCCCCAGGCAGACTATATGTTCTTTTAGAACAGAGGGCATGGCTGTTTTTTCATACTGTTTTGTGTGTAGCACAATTCTAGGTACTTAGAAGGAGCTCAGTACATATTTATTAAATGAATGGAGAAATGAAGACTATGTGATTAACAGTATGGTTGATTCTATCAACCATAGAATGTCAGGTTATAGGAAATTTGTTGTCTGTTGGGTAAGTCTCTATGTAAATTCAAGGGCCTGGACTATGGCTTCCTCATTTATTAAGCTCAAGGCCCAGTGATACTGTAGGTGATAGAAAGTGTTGGTTGGATGAATGAGTGAATGTCTCAGTGAGAGCTAGTTCTGTCTCCAAACCCATTACAAAGGAGTTTCATTACACTGATAATGACAAATGCTTATTAGTGAGCTCTCAATATAAATGCCCATGCTGGCTGCCAAGAAAGAAAAATAACCACTCCATCTTATCACTAGAATCTAAGGCTTTCTTTTGTTACCACAGTCACCACTAGAAAAACTGACAAAAAAAAGAAAAGCGGAACTTTTCTGAGATATGAGAAGGACTTTTTCTGCAATGGTTTACATTGTCAGGAGCTAAACTGTTTCACAATTCAGGATCATAAAGACTGGAAAGTGACTTTTTAAACAAAAGCCATGAAACTGTATAAGTATGATAGCCATTTGAGCAAAATCTGTCTTTCTCCTCTTTCTTGTCTCAACTCAAATTTATTTTTCTGTGTTTTCATTGTTTTTGCAACAGAGGAAGTCACTGAAGCTCTTTGCCCTTGGCTTCCCTCATAGTAAAGTGTATAACTCTGTGACACTCTATAGAAGAATGTGCATGTGCTAGCATGTTAGTTACGTCTACGTCTAAAAATTGCCTATGATTATTTGATTTTTCTAGTCATATATTTAGAAAGTTATGTATGTATCTGTCTCTATCACTAAATCAAAAGTATTTTGAAGGCAGGTTCTATGTCCTTTTCATTTTGGATCTGGTACAGAGTAGGTACCCAGTATATATTTGTTGAATTAGTAAACTATTTCTTATGGAGATTTTCCCAAAAGCATTAAGCAGTGTTTTGTTAAATACTCAGTGTGAGTATGTTTATTTTGTGAGAGCCAAAACCATCTCTACTTTAACTCCTTCAGTATTCCTATAAACTAAGGAAAACCAGAATTTATTTTCATTGTTTTGTAAATGGAAAAATATAATTATCTTTAATGTTGGATACCAAATCTTGAATTTGTACTATGAAAGAAATAAAATAGTTAATATATTTTAAAACCCCTTTTTTTAATATACATAAAAATTTATTTATTTATTTATTTTTGGCTGTGTTGGGTCTTCGTTGCTGCGCGCCGGCTTTCGCTAGTTGCAGTGAGCGGGGGCTACTCTTCGTTGCGGTGCGTGGCCTTCTCATTGCGGTGGCTTCTCTTGCTGCAGAGCACAGGCTCTAGGCGCGTGGGCTTCAGGAGTTGTGGCTCGTGTTGTGTCTCTCATTTATTTATCTTCATTGGAGTACAATTGCCCCACAACGGTGTGTTAGTTTCTGCTTTATAACAAAGTGAACCAGCTGGACATATTCATATATCCCCATATCCCCTCCCTCTTGCATCTCCCTCCCCCCCTCCCTATCCCACCCCTCTAGTGGTCACAAAGCACCGAGCTGATCTCCCTGTGCTATGCAGCTGCTTCCTATTAGCTAGCTATTTTACATTTGGTAGTGTACATATGTCCATGCCACTCTCTCACTTCATCCCAGCTTACCCTTCCCCCTCCCCATGTCCTCAAGTCCATTCTCTACGTCTGTGTCTTTATTCTTGTCCTGCCCCTAGGTTCTTCAGAACCATTTTTTTTTTTTTAGATTCCATATATATGTGTTAGCACACAGTATTTATTTTTCTCTTTCTGACTTACTTCACTCTGTGTGACAGACTCTACGTCCATCCATCTCACTACAAATAACTCAATTTCGTTTCTTTTGACTAATATTCCATTGCATATTTATGCCACATCTTCTTTATCCATTCATCTGTCAGTGGGCACTTAGGTTGCTTTGATGTCCTGGCTATTGTAAATAGAGCTGCAATGAACATTGTGGTACATGACTCTTTTTGAATTATGGTAAAAACCCTTTTTAAATAGAAGAATATTTATTCTTTTGTTTGTTTGTTAATGTTTTTCTACCAATGTAATAAAAGCTTTCACTGAGCATTTACTAGATGCAGGTCAATGTCCAGGTGTCAGATTCATGCTGCAGTCGGTTTTACAACCTTAAATTTAATTTTATTTATTTATTATTTTTAATGAGAACTTTTGCAGTTTACTCTCTTAGCAACTTTCAAATGTGCAATGCAGTATTATTATTATTTTTTTTAATTGGAGTAAATTTTATTTTTTTAATACATTTTTATTTGTTATTTTTTTCTGAGCACAAAAGATATACATATGCTTATAGCAAACAATTTAATCATTATAAAAATATTTAATAAAAATACCAGAGATAACTTCTGTTGATAGTTCAGAGTATATTCCTACAATTTTTTTCTGTGGATTTATAGCCACATAATAATATTGTTAAAACTTTGAGGTGCAACCTTTTAAATGAAATCATAATGCACACCCTAGTTTGCAATTTCTTTTTTTTCACATAATGTATCTAAACTTTTAAGTGTAGAAGATTTTCCAACTAGTAAATATAAAATTTCCTGTCTGCTTAATTGCTGAATCTTGCTTTTAGATGTTGACAGTACCCTATACTCTCACTTAGAATTACTTGTCACAATTGTAATTTGAATTATTATTTATAAAATTGTAGGTTCTATA
This sequence comes from Delphinus delphis, assembly GCF_949987515.2. Lineage (NCBI taxonomy): Eukaryota > Metazoa > Chordata > Mammalia > Artiodactyla > Delphinidae > Delphinus > Delphinus delphis. The sequence continues at coordinate 88,680,968 of NC_082683.1, forward strand.
CCTGTCTTCCTAAGTAAATTGTACATTCCATGCCTAATGCATACTAACTGAAACATACACACATAACAGCAATAGATGCTATGAATGAATGAAAGAATGAGTGAATGATGGGCTTCTATCTCAAGACTTTCTTTATAAGGCTTGTGTTCTTACCACATTTCATACTGCCTCCCCTTAGTGGTTTTTTTTTAATATATTTTGAGAATTTTCATATTCTTGTTATTTATGTTTACATTATTTTTAGTTTTGTTTAGTATGTTTTAGGTCAATGTGAAAACAGAGAAATAAACATTTTAGATATTTAGAAGTATAGGAATAATTATTACATAATGATAAAAATAATCACCATTTTAAACCTGTAAAGTTATTGGAGCTTACTACTTTTCAAAATTAAAAAGACAATAATAGGGGCTTCCCTGGTGGTGCAGTGGTTGGGAGTCCGCCTGCCAGGGTGGGGGACACGGGTTAGGGCCCTGGTCCAGGAGGATCCCACATGCCGCGGAGCACCTGAGCCTGTGCGCCGCAACTGCTGAGCCTGTGGGCCACAGCTGCTGAGCCCTACAACCTGTGCTCCACAGCGGGTGAAGCCACCTCAGTGGGGGGCCTGCGCACCGAGGTTAAGAGTAGCTCCAGCTTGATGCAACTGGAGAGGGCCTGTGCGCGGCGGCGAAGACCAAACGCAGCCAAAAATAAATAAATAAATAAAATAAATTAAAAAAAAAAAAGAAGACAATAATAAACATTCACAGAGCAGCTTTATTTCAATTTTCTGACATATTTCTTAGCCCATTTTCTTTCTACTCATTCAAGAAGAAAAAGTTTCTAAACTGAAATAATTATATAAATTAAATGATAAATGGCAGAGACTGGTAGTTATCCCCGAGTAGTTTTTCCCAGGTTCTAGAAGCTCAGATTTGTGACCATCTGCAGTGGGCATTCCATTTCCAGCTTGCAACCAGGCATGGCCAGTAGCATGCAAAAGGAAGTGTCTTGTGGCAGTTTTCATGAACATTCTTCAGGAGAGAGTGAGGTGTAGGCCCCTTTATTCTTGTCCTCTGACCCTTTTCCTGTTTGCTCCTCTGGAATGTGATGCTATCATCTTGGACTATGAGGTTGAAGCCTTACAGTTCAGAACATCAAGATGCATGGATCCTGGGTTCCTGGCGACATGAGTCACCATGCCAGTCACGAACCACTTCCTGGACATTTCTATGAGACAAAAATAAATTCCCATTTTTATTAAGCTATTGTTTCTGTCATTTTCTCCCAAACTTAATCTTAGTTAATACAGATATTGAATCTGGAATTTCTAAGATGGTCCCTATAAGCTTATTATTTGCCACACATAACCAGCCCCTACCAATAGCATTTCATCAAAGAAACCATATGCAGCATTATTCCCTATTTATAGATTAAAAAAATAAGGACCAGAGAAGTTTCAATTCAGATTCTAGGTCCAATGTGCTTCGTAAAAGACTGCATTTACATACTAATTGACAAGTAATAAGATAGAATACAAGCCAATAATATCCTGTTTTTGTATACAGTTCTGTTATTTGTTTCAAGATGTTAATCTCATCTAGTTCCTCAAAAGCACTCTTAAAGTAGGTGCATATATGACAAAACTGAACCCCAGAAAGTGTCATCTGCACAAGGTAACAAAACTAGACAGTGGACTAATTTCCTGGGTTCTAGTTCTTTATGCTTTTTATCATATTGTTCATCAATCTTTTAAATCCTCATCATAAAGTATATTATTTTGCATTTTATTAACCAAGTTTGAGAAATAATTTTTTTCATCTTCATTGTAGACGACAGGACGTCCTTTTCACATCCACATATGCACAACTGAGAGAAGTGCATGAGCATCAGAGAAGAATTTATTGTGTATTAAATAAAGGTACTGTTTCTCTCTCCCTCTGAGGAGGAGGAGATATTGGAAGAAAGAGTAGATAAAAATATATCTGACTTAAAACACTCTCTTGTTTCAAGAAAACAGTAGTATTAATTGCTACCTATACTCTTGACCTAGCTAATGGGTAATGATGTATCATTTCCAGTCTCAAATGTAAAATAGATAGCTAGCGGGAAGCAGCCACATAGCTCAGGGAGATCAGCTCAGTGCTTTGTGACTGCCTGGAGGAGTGAGATAGGGAGGGTGGGAGGGAGAGACAAGAAGGAGGAGATATGGGGACATATGTATATGTATAGCTGATTCACTTTGTTATAAAGCAGAAACTAACACACCATTGTAAAGCAATTATACTCCAACGAAGATGTTAAAAAAAAAAAAAGTCAAGCAGTCCTTTCACTGACCAAAACAATATAATCCTAATTGAAAAATCCACATGCATAAAAAACCCAATTGCTGATTTGAGCATCCTAACTGTTGAAGCTGATTTTTTTTAGTGTGCAATTTGCATTTGGGTTCATGCCCTAGTGCACCCAAATTTCAGTATTATTCAGTTTCCTGAGGAACCCATATACGGACAACCTTAGTGAACAATATTTCCTCCACTTCCTATATAATTGTTTAGGTAACTGCTCCGTATTGTTGTTGGTGTAGCCTTAGATCCTCAGAAGGATAATCCATATTTTAAAAGAATCTGACCTTGACCTCTTCTCCAATGTACTTTAAAAATAAACCATTTTGGGGGGTCTCTAATAGTTTCTCTTTTGATTTGTCTGCTGTTCTTATTGTTTAGTTTACTCCTTTTTGCTTGTGTGGGATAGGGACTGAATGTTGATTACTGAAAGTTTGGATTCCTTCCAGGCATTTATTCTGGGACAGTTCTCAGTCTGTTAGCACTAAAACCTACCTATTGCCCTGTCCTACCCTTTCCTACCCATAATATGACATACACCCACTCTTTTCCCACCATGTAGTGGGAAGGATGGGAGTTCTTTTAAGAATCTCTGTAAATTTAAGTATACCTAGAATATTTCTGGGTAAACATAAATAAGGCCCAGGGAACTTATTAAGGATAATAAAATTACTTACTGTACTATTTTTTTTAAGGAAATATTTTTAAACCACTTTCTTGCAGTTCCATCATTAGAGTTGCCTCCAACTAAACTTTCCTTAGTAGTCAATTCTTTTTTCAAAAAATTAATTAATTAAATTTTGGCTGCATTGTGTCTTTTTTGCTGTGCGGGGGCTTTTCTTTGGTTGCGGTGAGTGGGGACCACTCTTCTTCAGCGTGCGCGGGTTTCTCATTGCGGTGGCTTCTCTTGTTGTGGAACAGAGGCCCTAGGTGCATAGGCTTCAGTAGTTGCAGCACTCGGGCTCAGTAGTTGTGGCTCGTCGGCTCTAGAGTGCAGGCTCAGTAGTTGTGGAGCACGGGCTTAGTTTCTCCCCAGCATGTGGGATCTTCCCGGACCAGGGCTCGAGCCCGTGTCCCCTGCATTGGCAGGCAGATTCATAAACCACTGCGCCACCAGGGAAGTCCCAATAGTCAATTCTTATACAACTTCCTTTTCCCCTTCTACCGTATGTAGTATTTTACTTAAATGACTTTTCCTGGTATAAATTACATTTGCTTTTTAGGGAACTGGGAGATGTAACTCATTGTAGTCCCCTACTCTTTTTCTACATCCCACTGCTCATTTGAGGGTCCAGATTCCTAGTGTTTTCACTTTCATATTTCCATGCTATGATAACCTGAGTATAGTAAAGTTTTGAAATATGAGTTAGAAGTCCTGAATGTTACCAGATAACCTTTGACCAATCAATGACCTCTACATTTCTTACTAGTAAAGTGTATGTATAATAACTAGTAATCAAATGATCTATATGCTTGTTTGGGCTTGTCTAAAGTCAGAGAAACAGTAATTAAGTACTAGTAATTAATGCTAAAAGAATTACAAAACAAGGGATTCTCATCATTTAATTGGCTTGGATTGAAGAAAAGGAAGAACAGTTTTTTCAAATATTATCACATGAATAGTTTTAAAAAGCTAGCAACCATTTTACTGAGTATTATAAGATATATTTTCAAAATGTACCTCCATAATTATAGTGATTTTTCAACAGTTCTAACAAAGTAGGTAAAATAAAACCATAATTATATTGAATTTATTAAAAACAGAAAGTAAAGTATCCTCTTTTATGAACTCTTCTTTCCCTTCCTTGCAGACCCAGCTTCATTAGGCATAAAAACTCCTGCAATTATTTCATATCCCCAAAGTTTCTACCTTCTCTGAATTGTTGTATATCTCATGTATCTTATGACACTCATTCTAATCCTTCTTATGTACAATGTTGTAATTGTTCTCTAGAATTTTTTTTAAATGCCTTTTGTCTTCTAAAGTGAATTTTAATTTGCTGGGAAAAAAAAGGACTGTACACTCTCATTTACTCTCAAAATTTTATTTATTAACACAGAATAAATCTTAATAGATAAACTCTGACTTAACTAGCTCTATAGTTCCTTGGCACTAGAATGTATAAACACAACTGATGGAGCAATTCATATTAGTCTATGAAGTAAATAAGAAAGTTAGTTCTGATCAGTTTCTCAAAATTATATACTATTTCCTTCAAAAATAAACTTCTTCTTGACAAATGTAACATTTCATGTAATCTACTGTAGGTTCAAAGCGTAAGAATCTTTGACTTATGGAGAGGGAGGTAATAACTAAAGCTTTACAATCATAATATTTTAATTTTTATAATGTTATATATATAATAACATTTAAAATATTTTTAATTTTATAATGTTATATATTTTTCAAAATGTTTTCACGTATCTTGCGGGAGTAGGAACAAAATATACTTTAATGTTACAATACATCATTTAATAATGAATATTAGGGGCTTCCCTGGTGCTGCAGTGGTTGAGAATCTGCCTGCCAATGAAGGTGACACGGGTTCGAGACCTGGTCTGGGAAGATCCCACATGCCACGGGGCAACTGGGCCCGTGAGCCACAACTACTGAGGCTGCGCGTCTGGAGCCTGTGCTCCGCAACAAGAGAGGCTGCGACAGTGAGAGGGCCATGCACCGCGATGAAGAGTGGCCCCCGCTCGCCACAACTAGAGAAAGCCCTCGCACAGAAACGAAGACCCAACACAGCCAAAAATAAATAAATAAAAATAAATAAATTTTAAAAAAGAAAAAATAATGAATATTAGGTTTTAGCTGAAATTCCTTGAGATCCAGTATAGAATAGTGGAAAACTAGAATCAAAATACCTGGGTTTAAATCCTGTTCCCACTTACAAGCTGTGTGACCTCTGTCAAGTTACTTAACCTCTCTGTATCTCATCTATAAAATATACATAATTATAATAATTGGTTGTAATAATTAAATGAATTAATACATATAAGACACTTAGAATCATGCCTAGAACTTAATTAGAATTAAATAAGTATCTTATTACTATTTTGGGAAAATTTTAATGTACTATTTCTAAAACATTAGTTGAATTTAGATTTATTACAAGTTTTATATAAAAATGGATCAGCTGTAGTTGATACAATAATTTCATTTCTCTAACTGCAATGTGAGAAGCATAAGTTTAATCACAGTGTCTTAAACTTTTCTATAAACTATCTCTCATCAAGCATATGGGACAATTTTTATTATTTGCTCATAAAACACTTGATTTACTATATAATTCACTTTCTATTGCTGGATAAATATTTATTGGAACATATTCAAATTTGGTCTCTTTTAATTTGCTTTTATTGCTAAACTGTCTTGGACAAGTTTTTTTTTTGTCAATTAAAACACATAAAAGTAAATATATGTGTTACATATATATACGTATATACCACCAAAAATATGTTTTAGGAAATGTATGAAATCTCTCCAATGTCACTCTATTTCTCCCAAAAGCAACCTTAAATCCCATTCTCCAGAGGTTTGCTACATATTCTCCATGGTTTTTTATATACTATATAAGCATGGTGACATGTCCATATGCATGCATACATGGTACATTTTTTCTCATAAAATAAGGATTATACCATGTCTAATGGTCTTTATGGTCTCATGTTTTTTCTTAATAGATCCCATACATCTTACTATATTAATACATATAGATTTATCCTCATTCTTTCCTTTTCATTTTTTTTGGTGAAAATTCAGAAGCATGTAGAAACATGTACAATTATATATGCAAACAAATATATGCATAGTGAGCATCCAGACATCCATTACTCAGGTTGAGAAAAAGAACATTGCCAGGACGTTGGAAATCCTATCAGTGCCCTTTGAAATGGCTGCAGTTTTTATGTTTACCCCTTCATTCATTGAACCATTCACTTATCAACAGCTACATAAGCTGTTCCTAAATTTTTGCTATTACTAACAATGTTGTAATGACCATGTTCTATTTTATTTTTACATTCTCATGAAACCATATCTATAGGATGGATTCCTAGAAGTGGGATCACTAGGTAACAGGGTATGTACTTTTCAGATTTTAATAAGGAAAATTCCATTATCCTCCAAAAGTTTGTACAAATTATATTTCCATCAAAAATGTAAAGCTCATTTCCCCACACTTCACACTATCCAAAAGTTATTGATATCAATCTTTTAAATTTTTCTAATCTGATTAGAAAAAATCATATTTATTTTAATTTATATGTTTTAACTGGTGAAGTTCAGCATTGTTTCATATGTTTATTATGTATTTGTACTTCGTTGGTGAATTGCCTGTTTATACCCCAAACCCATTATTCTATTGATTTGTATATATTTCCTTACTAATTTGTAGGAATTTTTTATAAAACAGATATATAAATCACCTGTCAGTTATGAGGCAGAAGGATTTTCTTTTGGGTGTAATTTTAAAGTTTTTTTAATGCATCATTGAATGCATGAAAGCAGATGCCTTGAGGTTCAAGAATGAATATTTAATAAACCATTTTTTCACACTTCCATTTTCTCACAGTATCTTAACTTCTCACAGCAAAGGTTATTTAAAGAACATGGATTTTTTTTTAACATCTTTATTGGAGTATAATTGCTTTACAATGCTGTGTTAGTTTCTGCTTTATAATAAAGTGAATCAGCTATACATATACATATATCCCCATATCTCCTCCCTCTTGCATCAAGAACATGGATTGTCAAATCTAAAATTGTATTTATCATTTTGGGTTTCCATTCCTCGACATGCACCTGCATTTTAAATCATTTGCACTTAATTATTTTCATTTCTCATAGGCAGAAGCTGTTAAATTGTTAATTGTTAAGAACATTATAGTCTGAACTACTATGCCTAAAATTAAAAAGCTACAAGGATATATTATACAACATAGGGCATATAGCCAAATTTTATAATAACTATAAATGGAGTATGACCTTTAAAAATTGTGAATCACCGTGTTGTACACGTGAAACTTATATGATACTATACATCAACTATACCTCAAAAAAAGAACCTTATAGTCCATGGAGACCATTTTAGAGTTGTGTATCTAGTTTTCCAAAGAAGCAATTTATTACTATACTAAGTAAATCACTATACAGAAGCTGCATATTCCTCAGTAAAGGGGAAATTACATTAGTTTAGAGTTAAGAGTTAAGACTTCAAATCTCCTTTCTTAAAGGTTTTTATATATACCACTAACCTTCTCTTGGTATTTTATGTTTCTTGAATGTTTTGTTAAGATTCAACTTTGGATGTGATGGAAAGGTGATAAATATCCTAGAAAAGCTGACAATATTTAAAAATTACTTGAACACTCTATTGTTAATATAAATGAATACTTGCTCCTGTTAGAGAGGAAACTATGCTTGACTTTACTCTTACAAAAAATCAGAAAAGGACATACACACACTTTTACAAAAGATATTAAATTAGAACCATAGATAATTTTTCCACTTTTCCTTTTTAAAAATGTTTTCTTTTCTTTTTTTAATTGAAGTATAGTTGATATACAATGTTGTGCCAATCTCTGATGACATCTTTTCCTTTTAAATTTATGGATTATATACCTTTGAGAAGCAAGGAATCTATCTTAATTGTAGCCTGGAGATAGGAAAGATATTCTGTCATTTGATAATTTTTAAAATTTAAAATTTCTAACTTGACTAAAATTTTATTTTGGCCTCTATCTATAGAAAAAAGGAAGAATAACATTTTGAGAAATAGGAAAATCTGATCTATAATTTCTTAAGATTATAATATGCTTGGGACTTCCCTGGTGGCACAGTAGTTAAGAATACACCTGCCAATGCAGGGGACACGGGTTCGAGCCCTGGTTTGGGAAGATCCCACATGCCGCAGAGCCACTAAGCCTGTGTGCCACAACTACTGAGCCTGCACTCTAGAGCCGGCGAGCCGCAACTACTGAGCCCACGTGCCACAACTACTGAAGCCCATCACCTAGAGCCTGTTCTCAGCCACAAAGACAAGCCACAGCAATGAGAAGCCCGTGCACTGCAATGAAGTGCACGGAGCCGCGTGCAGCAACGAAGACCCAACGCAGCCAAAAATAAATAATAAAAATAAATAATAAAATAAATAATAAAAATAAATAATAAAATAAAATTAATTTTAAAAAGGTTATAATATGCTTGAAGGTAATTTCTTTTTAGATGTTTTAATGTATTTAATGTTTTTAATATGTTAGAAAAGAAGTGTATTCTCTATTTTTTTTAATCCTCTGCTAATTGTATTCTGTTTGTTGCTTAGTTCACATGCATGAAATAACTAAACCTTGGCAAGAGTTTTTAGCTGGGCTCAGCTTTTTGTAAGCCAAATGATTTTGAAAGAAGATGGGCATTCTTTAGCTTCCAAAATGTTGACTCTGGATTCAGCAGCTACCAAGTAATAATAGACTACCCACTGACTTAAAGGTCAAAATCATAGAATGATTAGAACATCATGATTATGTGAAGAAAAAACATTGCATCTATTAGTGCCAAGTTTGAATTAGATTGTGCTCTGTGACCTACTTTCCTTAGATTCATTTGGTCTCTATGGATAGAACATGTACCAGTATCCTCTGGAAACTATTAGTTATTTCAAATTTGAAGGTTTTAAAGAAATCGTATATTAGTGAATCTTACCTTCCTGACAATACTAAAGGAGGTTAATTTGTAACAGCTATGTGAAATAAAGAACATTACAGTGTACAAAAACTAAGACAAGCAATACTACTGGAGCCTTGATGTAGGCAACTATTATAAATTTCACTGATCCTTATACAGGTTACACTGGTTGTGTTAGTTTGTATACATATATATAAAACGACAAATGTATACTCATATACATAAAATAACAAATGTATTATATATAATTCAAATGCATACAATTCATCCTTTTAACATGAACAAGCCAGTGGTTTTTAGTATATTCACAGTTGCACAACCATCACCAATATTTAATTTCAGAACATTCTCATCACCCCCAAAAGAAACCCTGTACAAATAACAGTCATGCCCGAAAGCTGGTTCTCTGAGATAAGCCTCTGACTAGGCCGACCATGAAAAAGAGAGAAGACACAAATGCAGATTTTAAAGGGATAATAAGAGAATATCAGGCTTCCCTGGTGGCGCAGTGGTTGAGAGTCCACCTGCCCATGCAGGGGACACGGGTTCGTGCCTCGGTCCAGGAAGATCCCACATGCCGCGGAGCGGCTGGGCCTGTGAGCCATGGCCGCTGAGCCTGCGCGTCCGGAGCCTGTGCTCCGCGGCGGGAGAGGCCACAGTAGTGAGAGGCCCGATTATCACCAAAAAAACCCCACAAACAAACCCAGAATATCATTATCATCATTATTAGTAACAACTTTGTCAATAAATCCAAAAATTTAGATGGAATGGACAGATTCCTAGGAAAATATAATTCGCTAAAAGTAAAGAAAGAGAAAAAATAGGAAAATCTGAATAGTCTTATAACTATTACGGAAAATGAATTTCTGTCAGCGGCAACATCATTTACCTCTTACCCAAGCCAGAATTAAAGGTGAGACTGCTTCCAGCTATGTACTTCCTTTGTAGAAATCAGAAAAAGGCACTCCTTGAAAATGCACGTAGCTCCATGCCAGGGGACAGGACTTTGTGAACTAAGTGTGTGCTGGATGTCAGCTTCCATGTGCCCTTGTCAGCTAGGGACACTTAGTCAGTGAACATCCTATACAACTGTATGTGGCAGCCCTGCCTTGATCTTCCCCCTTTTTTCTCTTTTCCCCCAATTCAATTAATTCACAAATACTGCCAAGTGTCTCCAAAGTATATCTTTTCCACTCTTTCGACCTTAGCTTAGCCACCATCATGTCCCACCCTGACTACTGTACAACACCCTCCTGTCTGGTCACTCTGTGTCTAGGAGGACACTCTGTGTCCTCCTCCAATCTATTCTCCACACTGCAGGTGAAGTGATCATCTTAAAACATAAATCCAGGGACTTCCCCAGTGGTGCAGTGGATAAGAATCTGCCCTCCAATGCAGGGGACACTGGTTCTATCCCTGGTCCAGGAAAATCCCACATGTCGCGGAGCAGCGAAGCCCATGCGCCACAACTACTGAGCCTGCGCTCTAGAGCCTGCGAGCCACAACTACTGAGCCCGCGTGCCGCAACTACTGAAGCCCGCACGCCTAGAGCCCGTGCTTCGCAACAAGAGAAGCCACAATGAGAAGCTCGTGCACCCAATGAAGAGTAGCCCGCACTCACTGCAACTAGAGAAAGCCTGCGCTCAGCAACAAAAACCCATCACAGACCAAAAATAAATTTTAAAAAATTAAATCTTAAAAAAAACCCCACATAAATCCAGTAACATCAATCTCCTGCTTAAATTCTTCAGTGACTTCCCTTTTCACTAAGAAAAAAAATCCAAACTCTTTACTATGAACCACAAGGCCCTGAGTGATCTGACGCTATGTTTCTAGTCTCATCTTGTGCTACTCAGCTCTTTGCCTACTCTGCTCTAGCCACACTAGTCTTATCTCAGTTTAATTAATCTGCCAAAAATCTTTCCTGCCTCAGGCTTTTGCACTATTCTTTTTGGAATAGTAAGAATAACTAGTATTTATTTTGCTCTTGCTACATGCTAGGCACTGTTCTAAGTACCCTCTGTATATGCACACATTTAATCCTCACAAATAAATAAATTTATTTATTAAATAAATAAAATAAATAAAGGTTAAATAAATTTCCCAAAGTCCCACAGTTTGTACTTGATGACACTAAGATGAGCTTCTACACACTCTTTGTATAGCAGCCTCTTCTCATCCTCTAGGTCTCAGCATATCAGTTCCATCCTTGGGGAAGACTTCTCTGGCCACTGTACCTAAGGTAGGTCTCATTGTTGGTCACCATCTCAGCTGTTAGTCTGTGTGCTTCATAGTACACACTATGACTTATTGTTATTATTTTTATCTTTTTTCTCCCTCTCTCACTAGAATGTAAGCTCCATAAGGACAGGAACTTACTATAGAAACATCAATATGCGAAATGCTTCAAAATACAAAATGATGAAAAAGAATACTCTTTCAGCATCTAGCACATTGTTTTGCACACAATAACTACTCAATCAATGCTACCAAATTAATAAGAATAATATATCTTTCCTATTCAGATACTTACCTGCAGAAGAATAAATCCCTTACAATTTAAAACTAAATGAAACAAAACTACTTTAATTACTCGTCAGTCAGCTTAGGTTTTACTAGAAAAATCCTGCCTGTGCTCAATTTACTGTGAAGATAACCAGACAGGAAAGAATGTGGCTAAGTTCTCTTTTTCATAAGAACTCATTTTGAGATCTTTTTTGATTCTGGACTACATTCCATGGCTTTAGTAATAACAATTATTTCAATTAGTTAGGAAATAAACATCCAGTATTTTCTTTTTGGTTGAATGACTTAATTTAATCTGATGTTCAGCTAAGTTTCTTATCAAAAGTGGCAGAAATTAATTAGCTAATTGAAGCAAAGGGGATTTGTTGAGAGGACATCAAGCTCACAGAACAAACAGAAGACTGGAGCATGGGAAGCTTCAAAATAGACAGGAACCAAAAGGTCCCTCGAGTCAAAAGCCAGAAACAGCCCAACAGTTACTGCTTCATCACTGGTTGGCCTGATCAGGGTGCCACCACAATACTGCCCTTGTCCCCCACCCTTGCATTGCTCGTGAAATACAAAATCCCATGAGAAAGCATCTGATTAACCTAGCTCATGCTAGACTGCCCAAGTCTCAATTCTGACATGAAACTACACACAGTTAATTTCCCAGAAGGAAATTGGAGACGTGAATGCTGGGAAGCCAAAAAAAAAGAATATCTTTTATATTTATGTAGGGAAAACCAAACATGTATGTTTTCACCATTTCTTATTTTGGGATTTTAGAATTTTGTTAAAGACGTAGATTTTAGGGACTTCCCTGGTGGTCCAGTGGTTAAGACTCCGTGGTCCCAATGCAGAGAGCCTGGGTTCGATTCTTGGTCAGGGAACTAGATCCCACATGCTGCATCTAAAGATCTCGCACGTGGCAACAAAGACCCCATGTGGTGTAACTAAGGGCCGGCGCAGCCAAAATAAATAAATAAATAAATAATTTTTAAAAAGACATAGATTTTACCCAAATATAGAGATCAGAATATTAGAAGGGACTTTATTCTTCCTCTAGCCAAACACTCTTATTTTGACATAAACATTAAACAAGAAAAAAACCCTGCGTATTCTCACTGAATAGCGAAATATATGATGAATGTTTGTGAATAAGTCATGTGTGACACGAACTTGTCAGAATCAAAAGCCCAGAATGCATCCATGATCTTGGCAGAAGTAGAGGGGTTTGTTTCATTCAGGTCATGACCCAGTCACATTTCCAACCTACCTATTGGCCTCTTCACATGGTTTTCCATGCCAATGAATTTAATTTTGGATCTACTGAATTTGAACTCTAACTCAACATGTCCAAAAACAAACTCACCTCTTCACACCATCTACTTCTCCTGTTTTTCCCAATCTTGATAGGGTGTACCACCATTCAATCTAGCCACCCAATCCAGAAACTCGGCACTCATATATGACTATTCCATACTTCACCCCACACACGCAGTCATATCACCAAACATTCTTCCTCCAAATTTCTTTTCAAATCTATGCCTTTCTCTTCATTCCCCCTTGCCAGTGTCTTGGTTCAAATTCATGACATCTGTATTTCTCACCACCTAACATATCTTCCAGTTTTGATTAATTTTAGTAGGTCCCAGAGGCTTTCAAGTTTTGCCCACTGGCTACAATTCTATCCGTATATACCATTGCTTCTTCCCATCTTACCTGAACAACCTGAATTCTGAATATATCCTGCTTTTTCATGTACTTCAGATTTTAATGTGCTGATTCTTTTTTTTTTTTTTTTTTTTTTTTTTTTTGCGGTACGTGGGCCTCTCACTGTCATGGCCTCTCCCGTTGCGGAGCACAGGCTCCGGACGCGCAGGCCCAGCGGCCATGGCTCACGGGCCCAGCCGCCCCGCGGCATGTGGGATCTTCCCGGACTGGGGCACGAACCCGAGTCCCCTGCATCGGCAGGCAGACTCTCAACCCCTGCGCCACCAGGGAAGCCCAATGTGCTGATTTTTAATTAGTTAATCTTTCCACCTGCTTCTATCAGGCTTGTTCTCTTAGTGTGCCTGCTAAACTTCTACTCCAGCCTTCCAGACTTTGTTTTTTGAATTTTTTCTGAAGACCTTCCCATCCCAGCCGTCACTATCCCCAAGTAAACTCAAGCCTTTCGCCTGAACCCCCATAACGCTTGTACATACTTCCTTACACTGTTTACTTACTCTCATTATTTGTTCATATGCCTGTTTTTCCTTTTGGATTGGGAGCAGGGACTGTGGCTCATTTAGAGTTTCGTTTTCTCACTGAATTCATTTAGTGCCTGGTACACGACAGGCAACAAAACATGTTTCTTTGGTAAACACATGAAGCGTGTTTCACTGAATGAAACCCCTGGATGAAGATGAGACCTTAGGAAACTCTAGAAGTTGAGAGAGTGAGCATACATCCTGACCCTGTTATGCCTGTTACTCCAGCTATGTAGCTGCACCCAAAGGGGAGGAATTTCAGGAAAGCAGCCCTCATCACATCTCAAGTTCTGGGCCCTCTTCTCTCTTGCTCTCCCTAATTTTTGTTGCTTTATTGCATTTATCTAGAATACAAACTGCCCTTAGCTCCCATTTCTAGCCTAGGACTTGCCTCAAAGGCTTAACAATGGTCTTGGTTCATTCAGTTGCGAATCTCCGTGTTTCTCCTTACACAGGGTTTATTCTATCTTCTCCATGCTATTCATCACACTACTGCATGAGCCTTTGACCCCTGGACCATGCCTCAGTGTTGGCTCTCATGGGCCACATTGTTTTTGGGGTCAGGACACTTTAGGCAGTGCCAAAATGAATATCAGTTTAATTCCAAGAGAGAAAAAAAAAAAAAAAGCAGAGTCACGGGAGAGTCCAGAGTGCAACCTTGCCGGTTTTACCTAGAAACATGTCTTCATTTTAAAGCCACTTTTCATAGTCTTGTGTACCACATATGTCCACACATGCACGCATTGTTCCTTTCATTTATTCCTTTGAGCACCTACTGAGCTCAATCACTATGCTAGGCTCTGGGGTAAAAAGATTTGAGAACAAAGACATTATTCCTGCTCTTCAGATTGCCCATAAAGGAGAGATAGTGCCATGAATGGTAATTAGAAAATAATAAAATAAATGTGTCAATAGAAATAAGCACAGGTCCAATAGTAGCAGAGGAGAGGGGGTCTGTAGTCTTAAAGTTGGCAGGTAGTGCCTGACTAAATCCCGAAATGTTAAATATTCATGCAAGGCTTTCTATAACCTGCCCACTCTATCTTTTCAACTTTATTTCTTTATGCAATTTTACACTCTAAATTCCAACCATATGTGAGCCTACCATGGAAAATGTTCATCAGGAATTTTAGACAGTTTTTATTTGGGGTAGGGGGCATTTTTTTATAGTAAATGCACACCAAATGCTGCTATGGCGGCAGCTTGTACGTTCTATAAAGTCTCGTAATTCAAGGTTATGAGTTAAGATTGATTTGTTTCAGGGAGGAAATTTGATACAATACCTTTGTATTAAATATAGTCAACCTTCTACCAGCACTATGTATAATCCCAAATGGTAAATAATCTAAATTTAGTTTCACAGGTAATTTTAAAATCATGTATAATTAGATTTAGAAAGTGTTTTTTGCTTTTCTGCTCTACCATCTACCCTAGGAGGTATACCCTATAGGTTTTCCCTTTTTTAGGCTGTCAACATTTAAAATTAACATGCATCTCCTAAACACATGACAGTGTTGATAGGTTTCTGATGGATGATGAGGAAGGAAACTAAGGACTAAAATTTGGCTTGCATAATCCCCACATGAATAACCAAATAAATATAAATGGCTGTTTTATTGTTTTCATGTGTATGTGTCTAGGTACATGTAGTCAAGATGTGAACAACTTGCAGAAAAATAACTCCTACCAAAGAAGTCTACAATACATGCAATAGCAGTGTTCACAAGTGTGTCTTAGAACCGACCTTTGGGTGGAGTTATATCACTGCCAACGGTTCAGTTGTTGTGGTTTATTCTAACACTTACTGTCACTTTGAACGATTAAGGTTGTTTGATCCAACGTTAGAAGAATGCGTTTCGTGAGAACCAAGACAACATATACTCTAGCTGTCTGGACCAGCAGTGTGCGTCAGACCACAGACAGCTTGCCCAGCCACTTCTTTCCGGTTCCTGTTTTTATCTGAAAAATGGCAATGTTGGGAATTTAAAAAATAGTTGTAAAAGCCCTTAAATGTGATTCTTTATAATCAAAAGTCAATATAAAGAAAAGCATACTTGGTTTTGTTATCAAATATGAAAGTACACAGTATTATTTCATTTTTAAAAGGAATTTAATTATATCTGATGAAATAGCACAGTTACTCTCTCTCCCTTTTGTGTTTTCAACCTAAGAACACTGCCTCTCTAGCCTTCAATGACAAGCATGTTCTAGTTTCCCTTTGCCTGAGACACTCTCCTTGGTAACTAACTGCACTGCTACCTCTATGTCCTCATTTTAATCTCATGCTTCACCAAATGCAGTCCAACTCTGCTCTCAAAAAACTGCTTAGGGCTTCCCTGGTGGTGCAGTGGTTAAGAATCCGCCTGCCAATGCAGGGGACACGGGTTCAAGCCCTGGCCCGGGAAGATCCCACATGCCACGGAGCAACTAAGCCTGTATGCCACACTGCTGAGCCTGAGCTCTAGAACCCGCAAGTCACAACTACTGAGCCCATGCACCACAACTACTGAAGCCCAGGAGCCTAGAGCCCGTGCTCCACAACAAGAGAAGCCACCACAATGAGAAGCCCGCGCACCGCAACGAAGAGTAGCCCCCGCTCACCACAACTAGAGAAAGCCCGCGCGCTGCAATGAAGACCCAACTCAGCCAAAAATAAGTAAGTAAATAAATAAATTTATATTAAAAAAAAACCCTGCTTAATCAAAACTTGCCAATCTCCCAACCCCATTTGCCACTTTTAGGTCATCATTCTATGCACGTTCTTTTGAAGTCTTCAGCACCTCCTAGCTAAGCACTCTTCTCTTAACTGTTAACCCTCAGGTATCTTTCATTCCTCTTTTTCCCCTTTCTATCTGACTCTCAAATTATATTTATGCTTAGAGTATTTCTCAGGTTCCTGCCTTTGGTCCTTTTCTTTCCTCCCTCTATACGTTCACTTGACAATCTTATTTTTTTCCACAGCTTTTTTTTTTTTTTTTTTTTACTCTAAAAAGAACTTAAAACAGAAGCAATGAATGTGCATTATAACAATACAAAGAACACAGTGGATATCCAGTAAAAGATTAGTTGTCTTCCCCCCTCCCATATATTTTTTTCTGTATATATGTCTATAAGTATGTATATGTGTTATTTGCTTTTACACATATGTATATAATATATTCATACATATATGCATTTACATATATGTTTTGTTATGAAAGTTGGATCACGTGAAACATTGTTCTACAACTTGTATTTTTTCTTTATAATAAACCATGAATATCTTTTCTAATTGATGCATATGGAGCTATCTAATCCTTTAAAAGTCTGCATAGTATTTCACAGTATGGAAGTATCATACTTCTAAACTCCTTATGGACATATCCACATGGTTATTCCATTTTGCAACAGCAAAATATATATATATAATTTTGCAACAGCAAAATTTTGCAACAGCAAAAATATATATATAATTTTCATTGTTAACTGTTGTGTATCTCTAAACTGTATTCCCTACCTTGGTTAATAATGTCACCCTGAGAAGAGCTTCAAGATGGCGGAAGAGTAAGACGTGGAGATCACATTCCTCCCCACAAATACATCAGAGATACATCTACATGTGGAACAACTCCTACAGAACACCTACTGAATGCTGGCAGAAGACCTCAGACCTCCCCAAAGGCAAGAAAGTCCCCACGTACCTGGGTAGGGCAAAAGAAAAAAGAATAAACAGAGACAAAAGAATAGGGATGGGACTTGCACCAGTGGGAGGAAGCTGTGAAGGAGAAAAGGCTTCCACACACTAGGAAGCCCCTTCGCGGGTGGAGACTGAGGGTGGCAGAGGGGGGAAGCTTCGGAGCCACGGAGGAGAGGACAGCAACAGGGGTGCAGAGGGCAAAGCGGAGAGATTCTCGCACAGAGGATCGGTGCCGATCGGCACTCACCAGCCCAAGAGGCTTGTCCGCTCACCCGTCAGGGCGGGCGGGGCTGGGAGCTGAGGCTCGGGCTTCGGTCGCAGCGCAGGGAGAGGACTGGGGTTGGTGGCCTGAACACAGCCTACAGGGGGTTAGTGCACCACGGCTAGCCCGGAGGGAGTCCGGGAAAAAGTCTGCACCTGCCTAAGAGGCAAGAGACTTTTTCTTCCCTTTTTGTTTCCTGGTGCGCGAGGAGAGGGGATTAAGAACGCTGCTTAAAGGAGCTCCAGAGATGGGCGCGAGCCGCAGCTATCAGCACGGACTCCACAGACAGGCATGAGACACTAAGGCTGCTGCTGCTGCTGCCGCCACCAAGAAGCCTGTGTATGAGCACAGGTCACTATCCACACCCCCCTTCCGGGGAGCCCGTGCAGCCCGTCACTGCCAGGGTCCCAGGATCCAGGGACAACTTCTCCGGGAGAACGCACGGCGCGCCTCAGGCTGGTGCAACGTCACACAGGCCTCTGCCGCCGCAGGCCCGTCCCGCACTCCGTGCCCCTCCCTCCCCCCGGCCTGAGTGAGCCAGAGCCCCTGAAGCAGCGGCTCCTTTAACCCCGTTTTGTCTGAGCGAAGAACAGACGCACTCCAGCGACCTACACGCAGAGGCGGGGCCAAATCCAAAGCTGAGCCCCTGGGAGCTGTGAGAACAAAGAAGAGAAAGGGAAATCTCTCCCAGCAGCCTCAGGAGCAGCGGATTAAAGCTCCACAATCAACTTGATGTACCCTGCATCTGTGGAATACATGAATAGACAACGAGTCATCCCAAATTGAGGAGGTGGACTTTGACAGCAAGATTTATGATTTTTTCCCCTTTTCCTCTTTTTGTGAGTGTGTATGTGTATGCTTCTGTGTGAGATCTTGTCTGTATAGCTTTGCTTTTACCATTTGTCCTCAGGTTCTATCTCTCTCTCTCTCTCTCTCTCTCTCTCTCTCTCTCTATATATATATATATTTAGTATAGTTTTTAGCACTTTTTATCATTGGTGGATTTGTTTTTCAGTTTGGTTACAATCTTCTTTCTTTCTTTCTTTTTTTATTACTTAAAATTTTTTTAAATTATTTTTTATTTTAATAACTTTAATTTTACTTTATTTTATCTTCTTTCTTTCTTTTTTTCTCCCTTTTATTCTGATCTGTGTGGATGACAGGCTCTTGTTGCTCCAGCCAGGCATCAGGGCTGTGCCTCTGAGGTGGAAAAGCCAAGTTCAGGACACTGGTCCACAAGAGACCTCCCAGCTCCATGTAATATCAAACGGCGAAAAACTCCCAGAGATCTCCATCTCAATGCCAAGACGCAGCTCCACTCAACGACCAGCAAGCTACAGTGCTGGACACCCTATGTCCAACAACCAGCAAGACAGGAACACAACCCCATCCATTAGCAGAGAGACTGCCTAAAATCATAATAAGGCCACAGACACCCCAAAACACACCACCAGACGTGGACCTGCCCACCAGAAAGACAAGACCAGCCTCATCCACCAAAACACAGGCACTAGTCCCCTCCACCAGGAAGCCTACACAACCCACTGAACCAACCTTAGCCACTGGAGACAGACATCAAAAACAACGGGAACTATGAACCAGCAGCCTGCAAAAAGGAGACCCCAAACACAGTAAGATAAGCAAAATGAGAAGACAGAAAAACACACAGCAGATGAAGGAGCAAGATAAAAACCCACCAGACTTAACAAATGAAAAGGAAATAGGCAGTCTACCTGAAAAAGAATTCAGAATAATGATAGTAAAGATGATCCAAAATGTTGGAAATAGAATGGAGAAAATATAAGAAACGTTTAACAAGGACCTAGAAGAACTAAAGAGGAAACAAACAGTGATGAACAACACAATAAATGAAATTAAACATTCTCTAGAAGGGATCAATAGCAGAATAACTGAGGCAGAATAATGGATACATAACCTGGAAGATAAAATAGTGGAAATAACTATTGCAGAGCAGAATAAAGAAAAAGGAATGAAAAGAATTGAGAACAGTCTCAGAGACCTCTGGGACACCATTAAACACACCAACATTCGAATTATAGGGGTCCCAGAAGAAGAAGAGAAAATGAAAGGGACTGAGAAAATATTAGAAGAGATTATAGTTGAAAACTTCCCTAATATGGGAAAGGAAATAATTAATCAAGTCCAGGAAGCCCAGAGAGTCCCATACAGGATAAATCCAATGAGAAACACACCAAGACACATATTAATGAAACTACTGAAAATTAAATATAAAGAGAACCTATTAAAAGCAGCAAGGGAAAAACAACAAATAACACACAAGGGAATCCCCATAAGGTTAACTGCTGAACTTTCAGCAGAAACTCTTCAAGCCAGAAGGGATTGGCAGGACATATTTAAAGTGATGAAGGAGAAAAACTTACAACCAAGATTACAAGACCTAGCAAGGATCTCATTCAGATTTGACAGAGAAATTAAAACCTTTACAGACAAGCAAAAGGTAAGAGAATTCAGCACCACCAAACCAGCTTTACCACAAATGCTAAACGAACTTCTCTAGGCAGGAAACACAAGAGAAGGAAAAGACCTAAAATAACAAACCCAAAACAATTAAGAAAATGGTAACAGAAACATATATATTGATAATTACCTTAAATATAAATGGATTAAATGCTCCAACCAAAAGACATAGACTGGCTGAATGGATACAAAAACAAGACCCATATATGCTGTCTACAAGAGACCCAGTTCAAACCTAGGGACACATACAGACTGAAAGTGAGGGGATAGAAAAAGATATTTCATGCAAATGGAAATCAAAAGAAAACTGGAGTAGCAATTCTCATATCAGACAAAATAGCTTTAAAATAGGGACAATTACAAGAGACAAAGAAGGATACTACATAATGATCCAGGGATCAATCCAAGAAAAAGATATAACAATTGTAAATATTTATGCACCCAACATAGGAGCACCTCAATACATAAGGCAAATACTAACAGCCATAAAAGGGGAAATCGACAGTAACACAATCATAGTAGGGGACTTTTACCAATGGACAGATCATCCAAAATGAAAATAAATAAGGAAACACAAGCTTTAAATGATACATTAAACAAGACGGACTTAATTGATATTTATAGGACATTCCATCCAAAAACAACAGGATACACATTCTTCTCAAGTGCTCATGGAACATTCTCCAGGATAGATCATATCTTGGATCACAAATCAAGCCTTGGTAAATTTAAGAAAATTGAAATCATGTCAAGTATCTTTTCCGACCACAAAACTATGACACTAGATATCAATTACAGGAAAAAAATCTGTAAAAAATACAAAGACATGGAGGCTAAACAACACACTACTTAATAACCAAGAGATCACTGAAAAAATTAAAAAGGAAATCAAAAAATACCTGGAAACAAATGACAATGAAAACACAACGACCCAAAACCTATGGGATGCAGCAAAAGCAGTTCTAAGAGGGAAGTTTATAGCAATACAATCCTACATTGCGAAACAAGAATCATCTCAAATAAACAACCTAACCTTACACCTAAAGCAATTAGAGAAAGAATAAAAAAAAAAAAAACCCAAAGTTAGCAGAAGGAAAGAAATCATAAAGATCAGATCAGAAATAAAAGAAAATGAAGGAAACAATAGCAAAGATCAATAAAACTAAAAGCTGGTTCGTTGAGAAGATAAACAAAATTCATAAACCATTAGTGAGACTCATCAAGAAAACAAGAGAGAAGACTCAAATCAATAGAATTAGAAATGAAAAAGAAGTAACAACTGACACTGTAGAAATACAAAGGATCATGAGAGATTACTACAAGCAACTATATGCCAATAAAATGGACAACCTGGAAGAAATGGACAAATTCTGAGAAATCCACAAGCTTCCGAGACTAAACCAGGAAGAAATAGAAAATATGAACAGACCAATCACAAGCACTGAAACTGAAACTGTGATTAAAAATCTTCCAACAAACAAAAGCCCACGACCAGATGGCTTTACAGGCGAATTCTATCAAACATTTAGAGAAGACCTAACACCTATCCTTCTCACACTCTTTCAAAATATAACAGAGTGTGGAACACTCCCAAACTCATTCTATGAGGCCACCATCACCCTAATACCAAACCCAGACAAAGCTGTCACCAAAGAAGAAAACTACACACCAATATCACTGATGAACATAGATGCAAAAATCCTTGACAAAATACTAGGAAACAGAATCCAACAGCACATTAAAAGGATCATACACCATGATCAAGTGGGGTTTATCCCAGGAATGCAAGTTTTCTTTAATATACACAAATCAATCAATGCGATACACTGTATTAATAAATTGAAGGAGAATAACCATATGATCATCTCAATAGACGCAGAGAAAGCTTTTGACAAAATTCAACACCCATTTATGATAAAAACCCTGCAGAAAGTAGACATAGAGGGAACTTTCCTCAACATAATAAAGGCCATATATGACAAACCCGCAGCTAACATCATCCTCAATGGTGAAAAACTGAAACCATTTCCACTAAGATCAGGAACAAGACGAGGTTGCCCACTCGCAGCAGTATTATTCAACATAATTTTGGAAGTTTTAGCCACAGTAATCAGAGAAGAAAAAGAAATGAAACGAATCAAAATCGGAAAAGAAGAAGCAAAGCTGTCACTATTTGCAGATGACATGATACTATACATAGAGAATCCTAAAGATGCTACCAGAAAACTACTAGAGCTAATCAGTGAATTTGGAAAAACAGCAGGATACGAAATTAATGCACAGAAATCTCTTGCAATCCTATACACTAATGATAAAAAATCTGAAAGTGAAATTAAGAAAACACTCCCATTTACCATTGCAATAAAATGAATAAAATATCTAGGAATAAACCTACCTAAGGAGACAAAAAACCTGTATGTAGAAAATTATAAGACACTGATGAAAGAAATTAAAGATGATATAAATAGATAGAGAGATATACCATGTTCTTGGATTAGAAGAATCAACATTGTGAAAATGACTCTACTATCCAAAGCAATCTACACATTCAATGCAATCCCTATCAAACTACCACTGGCATTTTTCACAGAACTAGAACAAAAAATTTCACAATTTGTATGGAAACACAAAAGACCCTGAATAGCCAAAGTAATCTTGAGAAAGAAAAATGGAGCTGGAGGAATCAGGCCCCCTGACTTCAGACTATAGTACAAAGCTATAGTAATCAAGATAGTATGGTACTGGCACAAAAACAGAAATATAGATCAATGGAACAGGATAGAAAGCCCAGAGATAAACCCACACACATACGGTCACCTTATCTTTGATAAAGGAGGCAAGAATATACAGTGGAGAAAAGACAGCCTCTTCAATAAGTGGTGCTGGGAAAACTGGACAGCTACATGTAAAAGAATGAAATTAGAACACTCCCTAACACCATACACAAAAATAAACTCAAAATAGATGAAAGACCAAAATGTAAGGCCAGACACTATCAAACTCTTAGAGGAAAACATAGAACACTCTATGACATAAATCAGAGCAGGATCCTTTTTGACCCACCTCCTAGAGAAATGGAAATAAAAATATAAATAAACAAATGAGACCTAATGAAACTTAAAAGCTTTTGCACAACAAAGGAAACCATAAACAAGACGAAAAGACAACCCTCAGAATGGGAGAAAATATTTGCAAATGAAGCAGCTGACAAAGGATTAATCTCCAAAATTTACAAGCAGCTCATGTAGCTCAATATTAAAAAAACAAACAACCCAATCCAAAAATGGGCAGAAGACCTAAATAGACATTTCTCCAAAGAAGATATACAGATTGCCAACAAACACATGAAAGAATGCTCAACATCACTAATCATTAGAGAAATGCAAATCAAAACTACAATGAGATATCTCACACCAGTCAGAATGACCATCATCAAAAAATCTACAAACAATAAATGCTGGAAAAGGTGTAGAGAAAAGGGAACCCTCTTGCACTGTTGGTGGCAGTTTAAATTGATACAGCCACTATGGAGAACAGTATGGAGGTTCCTTAAAAAACTAATAATAGAACTACCGTACAACCCAGCAGTCCCAGTACTGGGCATATACCCTGAGAAAACCATAATTCAAAAAGAGTCATGTACCACAATGTTCATTGCAGCTCTATTTACAATAGCCAGGACATGGAAGCAACCTAAGTGTCCTTCAACAGATGAATCAATAAAGAAGATGTTGCACATATATACAATGGAATATTAGTCAGTCATAAAAAGAAACGAAATTGAGTTATTTGTAAGGAGGTGGATGGACCTAGAGTGTGTCATACAAAGTGAAGTAAGTCAAAAAGAGGAAAACAAATACCATATGCTAACACATATATATGGAATCTAAAAAAAAAAAAAAGGTCATGAGCAACCTAGGGGCAAGACGTGAATAAAGACAAAGACCTACTAGAGAATGGACTTGAGGATATGGGGGGGGAAGGGTAAGCTGGGACAAAGTGAGAGAGTGGCATGGACATATATACACTATGAAAGATAAAATAGCTTGTGGGAAGCAGCCACATAGCACAGGAAGATCAGCTCGGTGCTTTGTGACCACCTAGAGGGGTGGAATTGGGAGGGTGGGAGGGAGGGAGATGCAAGAGGGAAGAGATATGGGGACATATGTATATGTAAAACTGATTCACTTTGTTATACAGCAGAAACTAACACACCATTGTAAAGCAATTATACTCCAATAAAGATGTTAAAAGAACAGCAACAACAAAAAAAATAATAATGTCACCTTGCTTCCAAAGGTGTAACTTGAGCACTAGCACTAACATTTCCCCTAAGTCATAGACATAAATTTCACTGTCTACAGAAACATTCCCTTGGGTATGCCGCAGATGCTTCAGACTCTGCTTATACCAAACCGAATCTTCATTTGGTGGCACAACTCTCAACCTAGTAGTTCAATCAGAAAACCTTGGAGTTGGTTGTTTCACATCCCGTGTCACTGAATTTGTCCAATTTTATCAACTAAATATCTCTTTATTATTCTCTCTCTCCTTTCTCTATTATCACTGTCTTAGTAGGACTTCACGGTCTTTCAATCGACCTGTTGCAATAGAATCTTTGCCATTACCATTCTATCCTCACAGCCACACTGCCCTCCTCCTCCCTCCCTATCCATTCACCAAGCTTTCATCAACGTGCTCCCCATTTGCCCTTTACTGATGGGTAGATCTACCAGCTGCTACAGAGCTTAGTAACCTTCACTGACTATTATCTATGCACAGAATAAAGTTCATTCTCTTTAGCTTGCAATGCAGAGACTTTTTATCCCCTACCCAGCTCTCCAATCTCATTTCCCGTTAGTTCTCAGTTCCATGTTGCAATTTATGCTTTTGCAATACCAAAATACTTATACACATACGCACACATACAAATATACACACACACGAGAGAAGTTTTTTGAGACCTCCACATAATTAAAAATGTTAATTCCTCTGTGTGAGATGGGCTCCTGCGCTTCCTTACCTTGAAAACTCCTATTTATTCTCCAAAGTCCTACTCAACCACCATTTGCTCAATGGAGTCTTCCCTCATTCTCTGCAGAGAAAAATAAATTACTTTTCTTTGTTACTTGTGAACTTTGTACACACATTATTACATATATATATATACACAAAATTATTCTGTATTATTTATTTTTCTGTATTATTATTTATCTGTTCACTTAATGTCACCCCTAGTTTTTTGATAGTAGGGACCAGATATTAATTCATATTTATATATTTAATATCTACAGCACCCTGGCACAGAGTAAGTGCTCAGTAAATTTTTATCAGGGTAAATTGAGTAACGATTTTATTTCTTTGTCTCCCTCAGTATCTACATCCAGCCAGATAACATCTCTTTACAATGTCACCACCTCAGTTATACTGTCTCTGTTGCATTTCTTTTCATTCCCACGGCTGTTTGCATAGTACAAGAACCAATTACCTTTCATCCATGCATTCAGCAGCACTTGTTATATATGTGTGGCTTGGGGAGTATAGCGTTGTGGAAAACATGGTGTCTGGCCTGGAGATGCTCATGACAACTCTCTGCGGGGACAGACAGACAGACCAATCACTAAAGTACTTCACCACTGGTTTTGCCACCATAATTTTCTTTTAATTTTATGTCCCATTCACAGTTCCCCCGAGTACTCCTCATAGCTCTGATCATATTACTTTTGAGCTCAAAAATCCGGTAGCTTTTTATTTATCACAGAATAAAGATTCAGCATTTAGACGAGCAATCAAGACTCTATGCCTTTTATATACTACTCCAGCCCTCTCCTTTCCTCTCCACTTCCTGATCTTGCCCATTTGTTAAAGATTAATTGAAATTATATCTTTTCCATGAAGTCTTCCAGAATCCTTCTAGGAATAATTAGCATGCCGCTTCTTCTTTTGTTGCAGCATTAATGTGCATCCTTCTTTGTGTTATAATTATTTATATATAAATCTATCTTCATTATTAAAGTGGGACAGCAATAAGATTTGGGAGGCTTTTTTGTTCTTGCTTCACAAAGTTAATACTAACAGAAATACAGTGGTCTTTTGAAGATTATTTCTTATTCAATTTGAAGATTTTTCACTCTTCCCATTTACATAGTTCTCAGTGATATTTCTGTCTACAAGCTTTACAGAATCAAATATCATGATGGTAAAATTTATATTTTATAAAGAATATGATTATTTTATAAAATAAGTTCACACCAAATTTATCCAATGCTCTAGAAAGGGTATTATTGCCTAGAGCCACAATGAAATTACATAGCAACAAACCTTCATTAATGAAGAATAATTATTTTAGCGTGGTAATCTCAAATGCAAAATAGCATTACAATAAAGTATATGTATCACACTTGCCAAAATGAATTAATATTGCTTACTCTTTTGATTAAAAGATCAAAGATTTTTAATCATGTCTTTGCACATTTTGCATGTAATCCGCTGAATCTAGTAGTAAGTGGTAACAAACCTATCGTTTATGTAGATGTTCAGAAGCTTGGCAGAAATTAAGTTTGGATTAGTTCTTATGGAGAAATGAGGAGTGCAAATATGTAATCTTCTCACATGCATGCAGGGAAGGATAATTCTTTTTTTTTCCAGTCCAGAGCCCTTTACTGATGCAAAATGATACATTGGGCTGGAGGCCAGATTACTGAAAAGAGTCGCTGTGAAGCTCAAGTAGAAACATGGAGAATTCTATTCCATGGCTGAATTACATGATAGAGATGAGTTTGCTATGCTTGTTACAGTTAAACTTAAATACCACTCATTCAGATACACTAAATTTCTTACTATTAGAAATCAAATTTTCTTTCAAGATGTGTTTTTTTAATTGATGTATCCTTCTATTTCTGTTTTACTGAGAGGCAGTACAGCTGTTGTAAGGAAAAGAACATGGACTTTAGAGTCTGATTACCTTCAACTTTAATTCTGGCTCTGGCACTTACGAACATTGTGGCTTTGAGCAAAATACTTATATTGTCTTAACTTCAGTTTCCTCATTTATAAAGCCTGAAAGGATTGTGACAATTAAATTAGGTAAAATACGTAAAGCATCTGGCACAACACTTGGCATATCACAGGCCACAACTAAGTGGAGATCACTGGTATAGTTGTCATCATCAGCATTGGACTGTGTTCCTTAGACTTTACCATTTTTGTTATTGTGAACTGGGGAATGGCAAAACCTGAGCTCATAATCTGAATTTTTATGTCTGGCTTTGCCTGCGTTATCAACCTTTTAGTACTTTATACTTTGTTATTCCGTCTAGCACCTATCTATCTCATATCAGATTGTCATGATTATGTAGATAACGTTCCCAAGGTCATTTTAGTTATTTTTTTAAAATAAATTTATTGATTGATTGATTTTTGGCTGCGTCGGGTCTTCTCTGCTGCGCGCGGGCCTTCTCTAGTTGTGGCGAGCGGGGGCCTCTCACTGTGGAGCTCGGGCTTCTAGATGCATGGGCTTCAGTAATTGTGGCACGTGGGCTTCAGTAGTTGTGGCTCACAGCCTCAGTAGTTGCAGAGCACGGGCTTAGTTGCTCTGTGGCATGTGGGATCCTCCTGGACCAGGGCTCGAACCCATGTCCCCTGCATTGGCAGGTGGATTCTTAACCACTGCGCCACCAGGGAATTCCCTAGTTATCTTTTAAGTTATACAGTTTATGCAGTGTAGAGTGTGGAAGTATGTGAAGCAGAGAGTATAAGTACCCTTTCCTGCTCATCTGTAATCTCACTGCTCAGAGAGAATCAATTCTGTCTCTTTTCAAGTCACACCTGTGCATACATATTTTTGACCCAAATGAGATCATATATATATGTATATATATGACATATATTCACCACTACAGTATCATACAGAATAGTTCACTGACCTAAAAATCTTTTGTGCTCTGCCTGTTCATCCCCTTCCCCACAACCCCTGAACAACCACTGATCTTTTCACTGTCTCTGCAGTTTTACTTTTTCCAGAATATCATACTATTGAAATAATATAGTCTGTAGCCCTTACAGATTGGCTTCTTTCACTTGGTGTTGTACATTTAAGTTTCCTCCAAGTCTTTTCATGGTTTAATAGCTCATTTCCTTTTATCGCTGAATAGTATTCAGTTGTCTGATGTACAGCAGTTTATTTATCCATTCACCTCCTGAAGGACATCTTGGTTATTTCCAAGTTTTAACAATTATGGATAAAGCTGTCATAAACATCTGTGTACAGGTTTTTGTGTGGACATTAGTTTTCAACTCCTTTGGGTAAGTACCAAGGAGTTCAATTGCTGGATCATATGGTAAGAAATTATTTAGTTTTGTAAGAAACTGCCAAACTCTCTTCCAAAGGGGCTATTCCATCTTGCATTTCCACCAGCAATAAATGAGAGTTCTTGGCATTCTGTATCCTTGCCAGCATTTGGTGGTGTTGGTGTTTTGGATTTTGGCTATTCTAATACGTGCATAGTGGGCTGTTAGAATGTTGATTGCAAGGTTTATTATTTAATTTGAGGTTAGCTCTCCATTACTTAAATTTTCTTTTGTGTCTTTTAATGGAGATTTATAATTTTTTCATGTAAATCCTGCATATTTTTGTGAAACTAATTTATATATGTATGCTATTATCAATAACACAATTTCATTTACATTTTCTAAATTATTTTGGAATAATTTGTGTCTGACAGTTATTGATTTTTATATATTTATTTTCTTCTGACTACCTTACTGAACTCCAATCATAGATGACATGGTATAATCATAAGAATAATTTAATCTCTTCCTATGGAAATACAAATTTCTTATCTATGTGTCTTCTTGAGAACTCCATCTACACACTCTTCTTTCATGCATCTGGCATGAATTCAGTTCCCTCCATTTTAGCTGCAATCCTCAAATCTGTGTCTGCATTCCCTGCTTCTCTCCAGAACTTGAGACTCATTTATTTATTCATTCAAAAAATATTTGTTGAATAGTTATTGTGAACTAGACCCTGTTCCAGATATATCTCTGGGATAGTAAAACAACTAATTCCTAAGAAGGCAAGTTCTACTTAGAACAGCACTGCTGTTTTGTTATTATAATGTTTAAGTTTTGAAAGATAATGGATTTTATTACAAAGAACTTACAGTTTCCCAAATAGTTTATATTTGTAAAATTATGCCCAAACCTCATTTAACCAGCATCCTACAATGCGTTTTGATGCCCTCACTGCTCATTTGATCCTAGAAATCCCTTTTTACATGTTTCAATTTCAAATTTTTGGTAAAGAACTCTAAAATGTAATGCTGTTCTATCAAAAGGATGTATGATGTTAACTGTCATGAGGATTTAATTCAGTGCTCACAAATAAATGTGATAAATCATTTACTCGCATGATTAACCATGCAGATTTTAAGTTGAAGATTAAATTCTATCATCTTTTATATTTTTCCACTGACTTGCTTCGATGGTTCATCTATAGTCAGATGATTAGCTCAACTTCATAACTCTATGAGCATTATTATAGAAATAGCATTGCTAGTAGGAAAAAAAAAAAAACCCAAGAGTTTAGGAAGTGAGAGTTCATCTAAGAAGATTCAGATAATAGAAAGACTAGTTGTTTATAAGCTACTTTGGTTATTCTGTAAGGAGAGAAAGAAGACCAAGGCTTAGGTTCCAGATCTACAAGGAATATGATTTGGGGGAAGTTATAGCTCTTTTCTTCAGCTATAAGATGAGAGAAAGTGTACTTGCTCCTCTACTTCAGAGGAATGTTAGGAAGATAAAATAATATATGAAAACCTTATAATCTCGTTGTTATTGCAGAATGTTAGGAAAGGTCACCTAGTACAACCTACTTTTCAGTACAGGGGATCCCATATGCAGTGCTTCTAACAGGGAGATAGATATCTAGTCTCTGCTGTGTATTACCAAAATCAAAGGTTATAAAGAAAGTAAGAAGGGTAATTATTAATATACGGCACTTTAACATATACTTTAATGATAAAAACTAAAATGGAGGAAATCATCTTGACTATCAGTTATTTCTTTATGATGAGATACTTTAAGGGCACATGAAATTTCCTAATGTCGGATCCTCTGGAGACAAAGCCAAATGATATGGAAGATATAAATAACATAATATATTTAAACTGAGTCCTAGTTACTGCACACTTTGAAGGATTTCTTTGCCAAATAAAGAACTCAACATTTTTGATATTTAAAATAACTCTGTTACTTTAGCAAATGTAAAATTTTCTATTCCAATGCAACTCAGCAGAGATAAAAAGTAAAATGATTATAGGGACTTCCCTGGTGGCACAGTGGTTAAGAATCCACCTGCCAAGGCAGGGGACACGTGTTCGAGCCCTGGTCCGGGAAGATCCCATATGCTGTGGAGCAACTAAGCCCGTGCGCCACAACTACTGAGCCTGCACTCTAGAGCCCATGAGCCACAACTACTGAGTCCGCATGCTACAACTACTGAAGCTCACACACCTAGAGCCCGTGCTCTGCAACAAGAGAAGCCACAGCAATGAGAAGCCCGTGCACCGCAACGAAGAGTAGCCCCTGCTCGCCGCAACTTGAGAGAAAAGCCCAGGCGCAGCAACAAAGACCCAACACCGCCAAAAAATAAATTAATTAATTTAAAAAAAAGTAAAAGGATTCTAAAAGCAAAATATTTGCTGTCAGTGGAAGTAAAGTACATCAGGGTTTTGCTTTATATTCCCAAATTGAAAACAAAACAAAACAAAACACCAAACATTCAAAGTACTATCATGTAGAGAAAATGCTTAAAGTGCAAAAAGTATTAATAATGGCAAGGCTAACCTGTTACATATCGACTCTGTGTGTCAGTGAAATGAGAGCATGGAACATGTGCTATTTCCATCACGGAAACTACTTAATAAAAAATGGGAGACATGAGATGCACAGAAGAAAAACTTGTTTTTCTGGTTTCAGCATCACTCTCATCCTTCATAGAGTTAAATAAATAAAATACACAGCCTCTTGGACTTAAATGAGTTTTTCATAGTTTTTATCCTACAACTGAATAAACAAACAAAGGACTGCATTCCAACTAGGTTGTGTCTTTAAAAACATTTATTTTGTATTCCTTAAAATGCTTTTGTGCAGGGAAGACGCCTAATTTAATATACTTGTTCCTATCTCTTGGCTCACATGAAGTACTTCCCCTAGTATTTCCCTACCTCACTAAAAGTTATCAAATACCATCAGTTATTAGCAAATAGAGCCTAAAATACTGTGTTTTCTTAAAATTATGCACATTTTCTTTATAGCATTTACTAAAAACTATTCTGTGTTCTTAGGAAAAAAGCAATGAATCTTTATCATTTCTTAAAAAGCTCTCAGAGAAATAAACTCCTGGAAGTTTCTTAACTGCCTTTTTGTTTTCAAATGAAATACATCCTGTCTGAAGCAGAAATACTAACCAACTAAAAGCAAGAGCTTCAGGTTGACTGAATTTAAAACTATTTTACATTAAAAAAAAAAACGGTAGTTCTGAACGTAACAGACGACAGGCTTCAGTATAATAGAAAAACCCCTTCAAGGTGCTGTGGTAAGCCACAATAGCTTTTAAAATACCTGTTAAACAGAAAGTTGTGGCTCAGGCTAGTGGTCAGTGTGTGAGAAATTAGAAATGCTTAGAGTTTCAAATAATCAAATCATAGAATTGGCGAGAACCGGTATTTCTACACGGCAACTCAGTTTGTAGAATTTCAGAGTTGTATGGTGAAAGAAATATACTTTATAGTCACTTTAAAGAAATTGTGAATCTATATACTTTGGAGTAGGGAACTTAAATTGCATAAGGTTTAGTCCCCTTGGTGCTAGTTCCCTGAAAATGAGACAACCATCACTATCGAGAAGGCCCAGAGCTGTTTCCCTCCCTGCAGGATGGAGCAGCTGCTGTTCCCTCACTTCCTTCCAGGCCTCAAGTTGTCACTGACTTGTTAAGGTAGAACTTTTTCCATCAGTGGAAGAAGTAGCAGCAATAGCAGAACTGCGTTTTATTTTTTGGTATTAACTTACTTATCAACCAACCAGTGACAAATAAGTATTTTTATGATTACCACTGCAGAGAAAAATAGAGCAATGGCAACCACAGGTTAAGAAAAGCTCTCTTGGGCTTTCCTGCTGGTGCAGTGGTTGAGAGTCTGCCTGCCAATGTAGGGGAGATGGGTTCGAGCCCTGGTCTGGGAAGATCCCACATGCCACGGAGCGGCTGGGCCCGTGAGCCATGGCCACTGAGCCTGTGCGTCTGGAGCCTGTGTTCCGCAACAAGAGAGGGCGTGACAGTGAGAGGCCCGCGCACCGCGATAAAGAGTGGCCCCCGCTTGCTGCAACTAGAGAAAGCCCTCGCACAGAAACGAAGACTCAATACAGCCAAAAATAAATAAATAAAATTAAAAAAAAAAAAAAGAAAAGCTCTATAGAAGAAAACAGGACAGAGTAGACTGGTGCCACTATTGTTGTCCCCACCAGAAACCTGGGCGACAGTCATGCTTAGTTCCTTCCTCTCCTGACTCCTCACATCCAGATGGTCACCAGTCCGCAAATTATTCCTAGTCAGTATTTCCTGAATGTAACCACTCTTTTCTTTCCCTGCTTCCCTGGCATCAATTAGGCCACCATTATAACTCACCTGGCATTTTGTAACAGCCTCCTTCCTGGCTGGCACTCCTTTTGCCTCCTCCAGTCCATTCTCCATGTGACAACTAAAATGATCTTTCTAATAATCTTTCACTAATTTCCCATTGGTATCAGGATGAAGTTAGGACTTCCTCATGTGGCCAAAAGGCCCTTCCTGATCTGAACCTTTCCCCCCAAATACTTCTGCAGCTTCACCTCTTTATGAATTCTGAAATTTCAATTCTCTGAACAAGTGATGTTCTTACCTCTGGATCTTTGCACATTCCCTGCATGATCTGACTCCTGCTTGTCTCCCCAGGGTCATCTCATACCTCTGTCCCATCACTCCACATTGGTCTTGAAGGCACCAAACCTGTTCTAACTCACAGCTGTTTGTGTTTTCTCTGGCTTGAATACTCCTCCCCAGCTATCAGGTATATCTGTATGACTTCAATCTGTTACACTCAATAGCTGTATGGAAAAAAAAAATGAGAG
This sequence comes from Delphinus delphis, assembly GCF_949987515.2. NCBI lineage: Eukaryota > Metazoa > Chordata > Mammalia > Artiodactyla > Delphinidae > Delphinus > Delphinus delphis. Next base: position 88,714,341 of record NC_082683.1, read on the forward strand.
AGAGTACATACATACTTTAATCAAATCTTGAAATACAGATTCAGGAGTTTGAAATTCTAAGAAACCACTGTGGAAAACTAATATATAGAACACTAAAAAGGAATCAATGGAGTGACTCTTCTTGAACAGCGTTCCAACAGCTGAGAGGCTGAGACAGAATCTAGACAGGTTCTTCAGGTAGTGCTAGTAGTTGTGAAAAATTTCCACGTGACGAATTGCTTATACTGCACTATAAGATAGCTCATGGTCCCTGAACTATGGATGTTTCTAGACCAATGAGGGAAGCAGAGATGTGCACAACCAGCTGGGAAGTCTGTTCAGTAGCAGCCACTGATTATTGAGCTTCTATCCTGTGTCATGTTCCCCTGCATTATCTCCAGACCTGTATTTCTAACCACATATTGTAAATCACTAGTTGGGTGCCAAATAGGAACCTCAGAAAACTCTACCTATCTAGAACAGAATTTGTCATCTTTCCCACAAAATCTGCTGCTTTTCCAATGTTCTATCTCCCAGTTAACAGCAACACCATCCACTCAGATACCCAAGTGAGAGATCCAGATGTTCCTTTATACCTTACACTCTTACCATCCACATGCAGCCTGTCACCCTCTCCTGTCAATATTACTTTCTTATTAATGCTGAAATCTGTTTAATTCTCTTTCTCCTCACTGCCTCTACTTCAATGAAAGTTACACTTGTTTCTGAATAATAACATGTCCCTAACGGATTTCACTCCCTCCAATCTTACTTCATCCTCATTCATTCTCCATATTGCAGCCAGAGGGATATTCTTCTGTTTAAGACCCTATAGTGATTCTTCAGAGCACTCAGGATAAAGCACATGATGAATATTTGTTGAATGAATTATCTTCTCTAATCTTCAGAATAACATTAGGTGGGACATTATTTTTATTTTTCAGTTTAGTACACTAAGGCTAAAGGGAGGAGCTCACCCCCTAGTCAAATGGCTATAGGTTTGTCTGGATCCTGAGGCTGTACTGTTTCTAGGTCACACTGCCTATGCTTTCTTTTCATGTAGACAGTGAAGACTGCTGGTTACATAGTGTAATTCTGACAGTCATACACAAGTAAATAATCTCTGATTCCCATGACATTGTAGTAATTACTTTACAGATTATCTTGTACTTCAGTAAAAGTATGATTAACCAGAACTTCAATTAAGTAGATTTTATTTTAAGAGCATGCAGAGGAAAGACATTGTAAACTTTTAGGCAAAATTGCCATATTACCAAAAACAAGCTGATTGATAGGATTTTTTAAGAGCACATTCCACGGTATAACTTGGAATCTTTACACACTGAACCCTGTTATCTATACTTCTTCTATAGCCTGTAGAAAGACCATCAAATAAAGCTTTTACCCAGAACAGTACCCGGCACATAGTTGATGTTCAATAAATATTTGTTAAATAAATGAATTAATAAAGGAAAAAGGTAAAACCCTCAGCATTCTACGATCCTGAATCATTTACTTATGGTTGTCATATTCTTCCTACTAAGGGAAGATAGTAAACTCGTATTTTTCAGCCAAGTTTTCCACTACAGAGATCAAAACAAAAAGTTTTCTTTTTTCTCATTAAACTAGAAAATTCATTCAATCGGAACAATTTATTTCCCAAATATACTGGTAGAAAACACATGTGATTCAAGTTTTTAAACTTTCTACCAACGCTTAATATATATATTTCTATTTATATTTTTTAAACTATGAATTCAGCTATATTGAGGAAGAAGATTGGCATAATTGGTTGAAATGAAAGTTTGGGATTTATTTGCAGATTTAAAATATCAGAGTTATCCCAATCTACATTAATATTTCAGATTCCCTTTTGGTCATCTTTTCCCTAATTCCCTCCACACTTTTACACTGTTGAGTTACCTAACGCATGGTAATTTTAACCAAAGTTAACTTAAGGTTATAGTTGTCATATCAAAACAAAAGTAAAATATCCTGATTTTCTGGGTGAAATGTATAATAGATAATTCTTGATTTTTTAGGAAAAAGATATCACTCAATTTGCTCATATCACATACTACAATTCTAGGTCTTTTTTTAATAATGAAAAATTACACTTATAACATTGTCTTCAATATTTTAACACATAAAGGTCTAATATGAAGAATTTTAAGAGGTACAACTTAAAGAAATTAAATCTTATCTCTTAAAAAAAAATCAGATTTTTTTTTGTATTACTGGTTGTGATGTCTGATCTGATTTCAGGTCAAGCTGTAAATAGGCCAGAAAATTAGGGGGAAACTGAGCTTGAGTTCCCATTGTAGTGAAATTATAATTTGGTTATGATACATTGACAGTTTGTAGCATTACTAGTTATATATTCCCTGTTTATGAACATATATCTAATATGTCACTGCTTCTGAGAGAATCTGTGTGGGAAATTTATTGTATCACCAATACCAAGTTTTTGATGGAAATTAATCTCATTCTGAGGCCTGGTGAAATTATTTTAGGACGGAGTTTGGATACTTTAATAAAAAGCATAATATTGGCAAATTTGGAAAATCTAGGGGTGGAGGTGATGATTAGATCAATATTAGATTTTTTTTTAAAGGCTGTAGAGTTTTCAGACCCTTTTTGACAGGACACATACTTCTGGGGACTGTGATTACATCTGTTCTGGACATTGGCCTTGACTGGGGAAGCACAATGTCATACTTTGTTCTGTTTGGAGGATCCCTCTCTTCTCTGATTCTTGAATCACAGGCAGATCAACCACAATTAGCCTGGTGTAGAAGCACATCTTCACAGCAGTTTTTAAGAGGAGGAAGTGCTGTATATCTATGCAAATTTGCTTCTCTGTGTGTGGTGGCACTCTGTGTGGAAGAATCCATCTAGGGCTGCTTTCCTCTCTGGGTCTCTGAGGGTCAGGCTTCCTTCCTGCAGTAAAGTGGGGGTGGGAATCTCTCTGAAACCACTCTATTTTCCTGCCTTTTTTTTTTTTTTTCACTCCTAGTGAGATACGCAGCAGTAGATCAAACTCATTCTCTTAGTTGACGTGTTCTGTGTCTGACTTCAGTGTGTTTTTTTGTAGTCTTCAAGTGAATTGTGCACAAAACTCACAGCAGCTGCCTGTAGCAGATAACAGCAAAGGGCAGGGTAATAGAATGGTGTGGTCAGTCCTTCCCTTCCTAAGCTGCAGTCTTCTCCTTTGAGGTACCCCTGAGTTCTTAACTGCTAGAGTTCAAGGAAATCTGACCATCTTTTGATTTCAGTAGAAAAACAAATTTGGTTTGAAATTCAAAGTACCCATGTAATCATTTATAGAAAAAAAAAATCTCTAAACTTCTGTTCTAGAAAGTAAAGCAGTAAAGAGGTAGGAAATCCCCTAAACGGTTTTATTTAGAAAAAAAAAAAAAAATCATACCTATGCTACCTCTATGGTGAGAAGTAAAAATCATAATGCAGGAGAAGAACTTGGTGAACATACTTTAATTAGACTATTAATGTTCACAGTATCAAGTACAAGAGCACTAGACATAACCTGCTTGACTTATAATCACTACTGCGCACTTAAATGACTTTCATAGACCATGCTGCTTCTCCTCAGGTGGCTTAGTGGTTACTGTAGATCATGAACCCCACCCTTTTAGATCAGAGAAGGCTAAAATGTGATGATGAAGGGAGGGGGAAAACCCCTTATATTTATAATCCAGTGCTTATAAAGATATATAAGACATCTAAAATGAAAATCTATTTATCAGAGTCAGAGTCTTTAATAAGTTTGCCACAAAATTTTAAGCAATACTATTGCTTATCAAGTTGCCTCTCATGGGGCTAAAATCTTTTGAAGCACTTACGTTAATAGAAGACTTAATTGATTTTTCTCATGCTTACATTTGAGTTTTTAAGACAACATGAGCTTCAGGTAAATGTTTTTGTCTGTCATTCCGCACTCACCAACAAGACTTTACTTCTATCATTAAGTTCCTGCTGTAAGGAAAGTCTGAAGCTATCACTGGCAGCAGGTCTTTTGGTTCTACCTTTAAAAGTCTCTAGAGTCAGACATAGAGAATGGACTTCAAGACACGGGGAGGGGGAAGGGTAAGCTGGGACGAAGTGAGAGAGTGGCATGGATTTATATATACTACCAAATGTAAAACAGATAGTTGTGGGAAGCAGCCGCATAGCACAGGGAGATCAGCTCATGCTTTGTGACCACCTAGAGGGGTGGGCTAGGGAGGGAGAGAGGGAGATGCAAGAGGGAGGAGATATGGGGATATATGTATATGTATAGCTGGTTCACTTTGTTATAAAGCAGAAACTAACACACCATTGTAAAGCAATTATACTCCAATAAAGATGTTAACAAAATGATACAACAGGATTACTATATTTGAAAAAATGTAAAATAAATGTAAAATAAAATAAAATAAAAGCTGCCTTGGGGGTCATGTGAACTCAAAATAAAGCTCAACTTATAAACAAGCCCCATATGATCTGTATATTTTCATCTGATTGCTGGTATGCAGTTTACATATATTAAAATGTTTGTATCTTTAAAAAAATAGTCTCTAGGGTATACCCTCTTTTCCGTCCTCACCAATGCCATATGACAAGCCTTTATAGCCATTTCCTTATACTCATCTAGGAAAACTTCTAACTGATCTGATCACCTCCTGTCTGCTCTCTACACTCCTGCTAGAGTTATCTTTTTAAATGCAGCACAGATAATTTCACTTTTCTGCTTAGAAACATTCAATGGTTCATAGCTCACCAGTGGTTTAGTGGTGTGACCAGATATTGATAACAACAACCTTTGGGGTATCTAGGTGGGAGGAAGTAGCCAGAACCTCAGCTCATTGCCTCCACCTCAAGCAGCTTCTTCTGGTGACTCCAGTGTACTATTCAAATATTACCATTTTTTATTTGAGCTTCTACTTAAAAAGTTTGGAAGCACTGCCTTAAAGCAAGCGTTCTGACTCTGGACACATGAGAACATGGACCCAGGTTTACTAGATCTCTTACTTTTTCAAGAGCAGCTGGAAACCCAGATTTCTATGGTAACTTTTTGGTATTGCAGCAAGAAGGATCATGGTTCATGCCCAGTGTGGTATGCCTGTGAGGCATAAAACAGACTTTCATGTAGTTAAGTCAGATATTAGCAAAGGGTGAAAAACATAGGCTAATTTTCTCTCTCTCTGATTTTCAGTGTTAGTTGAGTGTCAGGATTTCTGGCAACCGCAGAGGTTCCTGTACAGGAGTTATCATGATAGAAACCTGCTAGGTTCTTTTCATTCTTGGCCATTTTTCTCTTCAGCCTATCATAATTAACACCACTGCCAGAATAAGAAGATCCAGGAAACCAGAGCCTGGACAAATTAGTAGTCTGGGACAAATAATTTGGATCATGTCGACTGCAGAAAAACTGTGTCTAAATAAGGAGATCACTAGAGTGATTCCTTTAGTCTTTTACTAATGGCTTATGAGAAGAAAGACCTGGAAAAATATGGGCTCAGGAAATATTTGCTGAATACATTAATGAATGAATGAGCAAATTCATATATCTATGAAAAATTTTAGAAGAAGCTTCAGTGTCTTTTCAATGCATATTTTCTTTAATTCGGTATCATGAAGATGTTCAATAAATGTATTGTGACGAGAAGTTTTATTTCAAATTACTTCAGATAACTTTTTTTTTTTTGCGGTACTCGGGCCTCTCACCACTGTGGCCTCTCCCGCCGTGGAGCACAGGCTCTGGACGCGCAGGCCCAGCGGCCATGGCTCACAGGCCCAGACGCTCCACGGCATGTGGGATCTTCCTGGACCGGGGCACGAACCCGTGTCCCCTGCATCGGCAGGCGGACTCTCAACCACTGCGCCACAAGAGAAGCCCCAGAGAAATGTTTTTATACATCACTTTTTATCAGCTGAAGTTAAAAGTGAACTATTCATAATTTTCGTGCTTCAAAGGACACTATCAAGAGATTGAAAAGGTAGCGACTCCCCTGCAGTCCAGTGGTTAAGACTCCCCGCTTCCACTGCACGGGGCATGGGTTCCATTCTGCATGCCACCCAGCGTGCCCACAAACAAATAAAATAAAAATAAAAATAAAAATAAATAAAAAGAGAGAGAGATTGAAAAGGTAACCCACAGAATGAGGGAAAGTATTTGCAAATCATATATCTGATAAGGGATTAATATCCAGAATACATAAAGGACTCCTACAACTCCTACCACAACCAACAAAAAAAACAAACAAGCTGATTTTAAAATGGGCAAAGGACTTGAATAATTTCCCCAAAGATAATGTATAAATGGCCAATAAGCACATGAAAAGATGCTCAGCATCACTAATCATTAGCGAAACAAATTAAAATCATAAGATACCACTTCACACCCATTAGGATGATTATTATTAAAATAAACAAATAGAAAATAACGGGTGTTGTCAAAGATGTAATGAAGTTGAAACCCTGTGCATTGCTGGTGGGACTATAATATTGTACAACTGCTATAGAGAACAGTATGGTGGTTCCTCAAAAAATTAAGCATAGAATTATCATGGTGCAGTAATTCTAATTATAGAGATATATCCAAAAGAATTGACAGCAAGAATTAGAACAAATATTTGTACACTCAGTTCTTAGCAGCATTGTTCACAATACACTATATATATATATATATATATATATATATATATATATGAATATTACTTCAGCCTTAAAAGGGAAAGAAATTCTGATACATGCTACAATATGGACCTTGAAGACATTATGTTAAGTGAAATAAGCCAGACACAAAAGGACAAATATTGTATAATTCTAATTATCTGAGGAATTTAGAAAAATCCAATTCATAGAGACCGAAAGTAGAATGAAGATTACCAGGTATTAGGGGAGTGGAGAGTAGGAAGTTATTGTTTAATGGGTATAGAGTTTCAATTTGGGATGTTGAAAAAGTTCTGGAGATGTACAGTGGTGATGGTTACACAATTAATGTGAATGTACTTACTACCACTGAACTGTACATCTTAAAATGGTTAAAATGGTAAATTTTATGTTATGTATATTTTACCACAATTTTTAAAAAAGCAAATTATTCATAATTGTGATCTTTATTTCTGGTCTACGTAGGGGTTTTGGTCAGGCTCCTTTGTGTGTTTACCCTAGTTCCTCCTAAATCAAGCATTCTACTCTCCACATATACGTACACACATAAGAATGTATGTGTGTGTGTGTGTGTGTGTGTGTGTGTGTGTGACAGAGAAGGTGTTAACAATAAATAGCTCAAAATTGAAGTGGGTAGGGCAAGTTAATACTGATATTCATCTCTGCAATCTAAAAGCTTGTCTTTAGAGAGTCTTGTTGCTCCAAGGATGCTTAGTTCTAGCACTAGATGTTTTATTTTTATTTATATATGTATTTTTAAATGATACTGAGCACTTTTCTTATGTTTATTGGCCAGTTGCATTTGTTCTTTTTTAAATTTTTGTTTTTATTGAGCTATAGTTGACATATAACATTATATTAGTTTCAGGTGTACAGTATGATGAAATATATTTAATGCATATATTGTGCATATCATGCATATATTGTGAAATGACCACCACAATAAGTCTAGTCAACATCCATCACCATACAATATTTTTAAATCTTATGATGAGGACTTTTATGATCTACTCTCTTAGCAACTTTCAAATATGCAATACAGCATTATTAACTATAGTCCCCATGCTGCACATTACATCCCCATGACTTATTTATTATATAACTGGAAATTTGTACCTTTGACCCCCTTCATGTATTTTGCCCACCATCGCCCACTGCCTGTGGCAACCACCAATCATCTGTTCTCTGAATCTATGAGCTTGGGGGGTTTTTTTGTTTGTTTGTTTTGGTGTTTTAGATTCTACATATAAGTGATATAACACGGAATTTCTCTTTGATGACTTATTTGACTTAGCATAATACCCTCAAGGTCCATTTATGTTGTCACAAATGGGAAGATTTCCTGCCTATTATGGCTGAATTATATTCCATTGTGTGTGTGTATATATATATATATATTATATATATATATATATATATATATAATATATATACTTTATCCCACATTTTCTTTATCCACTTATCCATTGATGGAAACTTAGATTATCATATCTTGTCTATTATAAATAATGCTGCAGTGAACATGGGGGTGCATGTCTTTTTGAGTTAGTATTTTCATTTTCTTTGTTTTCTTCAGATAAATAACCAAAAGTGGAATTGCTGGACCTTACGGTAGTTATGTTTTAAATTTTTTGAGGAACCTTCGTACCGTTTTCCAAAGTGGCTGCACCAATTTACATTCTTACCAACAGTGCACAAGTGTTTCTTTTTCTCCACATTCTCTCCAACACTTCTTACTTCTTATCTTTTTGATAATAGCCATTCTAACAAATGTGAGGTGATATCTCATTGTGGTTTTGATTTGCATTACCCTGCTGATTACTGATATTGAGCATTTTTTCATGTACCTGTTGACCATCTGTATGTCTTCTTTGGAACAATGTCTATTCAGATCTTCTGTCCATTTTTTAAAATTGAGTTGTTTCTTTGCTATTGAGCTGTATGAGTTCTTTATATATTTTAGATATTAACTCATCAGAAATTTGATTTGCAAATATTTTCTCCCATTCAGTAGATTGCCTTTTCATTTTGTTGATAGTTTTTTTGCTGTGCAGAAGCTTTTTAGTTTGATATAGTCCCACTTATTTATTTTAGCTTTTGTTGCCTTGCTTTTGGAATCAGGTTCAAAAAAATCATCACCAAGGTTGATGTCAAGGTTCTTACTGCCTATGTTTTTAAATATTGGTGTCATGTGGCAATTCCCATGGCATAGACATTGTCTATCAGGATTTGTTCCTCAGAGAAAAAATAATGCTTCTCACTTTCAGAAGAATATGAGAAAAAAAGCATGATGTCCACCTCTCTTTTCCAACCATATTGCCATCACTCCACTTAAGTAAGTCCCATATAAACTCACACCTAAACTATTAACGTTAGTTTCCTTTCTATACTTTTAACTCATCTCATTCAGTGTATACTGTACTATTCTACCATATTGATTTTCTAAAATAACACCTTTTCTTAGTAGGTGACTTTACTTCCTATTTCACAAAGATTATATCAAGCATGAATGCTCTTAAGTTCCTGCCCTTCCCCCCACTTCTACAAACACAACTGCAAATGCTGTAACCTTGCCTCTTTTCTCTGTTCTAAAAGGAGAGGTTACGAACCCTGATCCTAATCCAGCCGCTTGTGCTCTGGATCTCATTCTCTCCCACCTCCTCTGGGACCTGGATCCATCAGCTGCCTCTTTTCTGTCCCGTGTCTTTAACCTCTTCCTTTCCTTTAGCTCCTTACCTTTAGCCTATAAACAGGCTCAGCTCTATCTCAGCATAAAAAAAAAAAACAAAGTGCATTTCTCAAGCTGCCACCCTGAATTTCTCCTCCTCACTCCCGAGCTTCTTGATAACCTGTGCTCTATTCGCTTTGTCCACTTCTTTCCCCAACCCGTCTCTATGAAACTGCTCTATGAATGTTACCTGTGGTTGTTTAGGTACTAAATCCAATAGGCAGTTTTCATTATTTATTTACCCTATTTGTCTTCAGCTTTGACAGTTTGGGCCAAAATCTTTTTTTACCTGGTTTCAGTGGAATCATTCTTGTAACTCTAAAATCATTCCTTCTTACTCTTCCTCTGTCCACCCTCAGCTACTGGTGTGTCCCACTGATCTGTCCTTTGTGGTCCCTTCTCAGCCTACACGTTGATGAAGTCTGCAGGCTGATGGCATCACCGTAAGCTGAAAACTCCAAAATTCTCCCTTTTCCTCAGCTTTTTCCTGTTTGCTAGACCCAGCTGTATACTGAACATGTCCACTTGGATGTGCAGCATATTTTATTATAATTCCCTGTTTTCCATATCTTGGTAAATAGTACTACCGTCTATCAATTGTCCATGTCAGAAATGTGGAAAAGATTCTTTTCTTGCCTTTCTATATACCTAATCCAATTAGGCACGAAGTCCTGTGTATTTTACTAAAGTATGTCTATACGCCTAGTTCTCTTATTCATCTATCCTGCCTGGTTCTTTAGCTGTTTAACTAATGGTTCTTTAGCTACATGGCACCATATTAACAGTCCTATAACATACTCCTTTGTGTTATAAAACTGTTGTAGTGAGTTTCAGATCTTTTGTAAAAACATCTAGAAATTTAGGCCAAAACTTTATTTTATGAAAAATTAAAATATGACAATATGATACCACCTCACACAATAACACTTGTTATTTTCTGGTTTTTTGATAATAGCCATCTATTATCAAAAAAACAGAAAAAATAAGTGTTGGCAAAGATGAAGAGAAACTGGAACTCCTTGTGCAGTATTGGTGGACACATAAAATGGTACAACTGCTGTGGAAAACTTCACAGCAGTTCCTCAAAAAATTAAACATAGAATTACCATATGACCCAGCGATTCCATTTCTAAGTGTATATACAAAAGAATTGAAAGCAGGGACTAGAACAAATATTTGTACATCCATATTCATAGCAGTATTATTCACAGTAGCCAAAAAGTGGAAACAACCTAAATGTCCATTGACAGGTGAATGGATACACTCTCAATGGAATATTACTCAGACTTAAAAGTGAATGAAATTCTGACACATGGTATGACATGCATAAACTTTGAAGGCATGATGATAAGTGAAATAAACCGGATACAAAAGGGTAAATTGTATGATTCCACTTGTATGAGGTATCTGGAATAGTCCAATTCAGAGAGACAGAAAATAGAATGGTGGTTGTCAGGGGCTGGGAAGACGGATAGTACGGAAGTTACTATTTAATGGGTATTGATTTTCAATTTCAGATAATGAAAAGGTTCTGAAGATGTATAATGGTGATGGTTGCATAATAATATGAATGTACTTAATGCTACTGAACTATACATTTAAAAACAGTTAAAATGGTTAAATTTTGTTGTACATATTTTACTACTGTTATATTCAACTCAGCCTGCTATAACAAAAATACCATAGAATGGTTGGCTTAAACAATAAATATTTATTTCTCACAGTTCTGGAAGCTAGGATGTCCAAGATCAAGGTGCCAGCAGATATGGTGTCTGGTGAAGTCCTACTTTCTGGCTAGTAGACAGTTGCCTTCTTGCTGTATGGTCACATGGCTGAAAGATCATCTCTCTCTCTTCTTATAAAAGACACTAATCCCATTCACGAGGACTCCAGCCTCATGACCTAATTATCTCCCCAAAGCCCCACCTCTAAATACTATCACAGTGGGAATTTAGGTTTCAACATATGACACAAACATTCAGTCCATGGCAACCATTTAAAATTAGAATATATTTATCAGAATTTTTAAAATTTTCATTCTTGATATGTCTTTCTTTAGAGTTCTAGGAGTATATACTTTGTTCTTAATGATAGAAGGGGTATGAACTAAGTGAAGCAAGTGATTTCTTGAAGAAGGGTACAAGGCAGTGGTTCTGAGGGACAATCAGAGATGTCAAAAGTCACTTTGAAATTCCTGGGTGAAAAGAAATAGAAAACATCTACAGACCTGAGGGTGATCCTTCTGTAGGCTCTGTTCCTCCAGTGACTGCAAAGATGCCTTCCTCCCTCCCCTATCCCTCCAGAGTGTGTGTTTCACAGCTTGAACAGGACCTGTCCTACTTCTGTTAAAGCAAACAGTGCCCTCCAAAACAAAATAGAACTACACTTAGCAAAAAAAAAGTTTAAAAATACTTGCACATTTGCAGTAATGATGAAGCAATCTGAACGCTGAATAAAAGAGAAAGGCAACTGAACTCCCAAAGCCTTTGGGAGCTCTAACAGGAAAATATGCATATCATTGTTAAGTGCCAAAGTAAATACAGCATGCAAACCCCAAACTACTTATTTGTGTGGTTTCCATAGTGTCAACATATATGCACAGTTGGTCTGGCTTCACTGAGAGCCATTAAAGGTCATGGAAGTAAAAACAAAAGTCAGACTGTCTGTGTGAAACTTCGGCAAGAAAATTCCAGGTTTCCTCCACATTTTCTCAGTTCTAGAGAAGTGAGCGAGAGGTGGCAGTAATGTTCTTTTTCTCTCCCTCTCTCTCCCTCTCTCCTCCAGTCCCACCACCCCCTGGTCACCCCCCCATCCCCGCCCCATGAATTACAGCATTATTTTCTTTTGAGCCCCAGGAACTGAAATTCAAATTTACAGTGAAAGGTACCAAGGAAAGAGATGACCTGTTCCTTTGAATATACATTTATTTTCATGTTTGATTACACCATAGTTAAAATGAGAAATGTTTTCTTTAAAAATGACAGGCTTTGGGGGGAAAAATAGGCACTTTCTTCAAAATTGCCTCTTACTTGTCAAATCAAAATAGCTTCAGGTAAGTGAATAACAGAGGAATACCTGCTGTAGCAACACAGCATCAAGATGACAGGGATAGCACATCACACAGTTTTCCCTGGTTGTGCTACAGTTTTTGAGCACAGATGGGGAGGCTCCTGAAATGTTAGGCGGATGTGGGTGACAAATTATATCAGTTATAAAAGTAGCTACTCTCAGTGGGATGGCTTTGCCTTGGTATTTCAGAAGTTTAATAGCAGCTGTGCACTGGGATAGTTTTTCGTTTGGTTTGTTTTGAGCTTTTTTGAGTGGAAAGGAATGGAAATGAAGCAGTGAGTTAATTCTACAAGCATTTACTGAATGATTACTATATGCCAGGCACTCCGCTGGGTACAGGTGCAAATTGTTTGAAACTCACATCTGTTGAGTTACTTCCCTAAGGATTCACTGCTAATAAATAACAGAACACATGTCTTTGTAATTCTAAAGTCCAAGCTTTTAACTCCTATTCTATGTTACTTCTCAATTACTTTTGTTAAAAGGGCAAGGTTCTGCACTGTATGTCCCTATATTTTCTTACTCCTTCACACCTGATTCTCAGCCCCTGTGCCCTAGGACAGTTCCCATCTCATCAGTCCTCTCCTGTGGACCAAAACAGTCAATAGGTCTTATCAGCTGACCCCAAATTCCGTGGACGTGCTACTGCTGCTACGGTGACTACCACTGATACAGTTAATAGTACCGCTTCTATTACAAAACACTAACAATAACAATGATAATTGGTAATATTCACTGAAAACTTACTATATGACTGGAACTCTGCTAAGAGCTTTGTCAGCCTTCTTTCATTTAATACTTTCAATGGTGGCTGAATGTATATGCTCTGGATCAGACTCCTCTGTTTAGATCCTAGTCCCCTATTCACTAGCTGTGTGACCACGGGCAAGTTATTTATCTTTCCTGACTCTTGATTTCCTTATCTGTAAAACAGAAATAATAAAAGTATCTATCTAGGAGAGTTGTTGGGGAAATTAAGTAATATAAGTTAGAGAAGTAGCTAATGTACCTAATAAATATTGACTACAAATCATTATTATTCATACAAATACTGCTAATAATTTCAAAAAATTCCTGCCATGTTCATACAGCCCAGATATGAGGTCCTTTTGCCTTGGTTCCCCATATTTTTTATTCCAGTTCTCTGCCTGGAACTGAAACCTATTTTGAACCCCAATCCAGCTGGCTGGATCTCTGGCACCTTGTTCTCTATTCCTGGATTTTGTCATCAGCCTCTGGCTGGGATGCTACTTGATTTTTAACGTCCCCATGGTTACCATATCCCAGGCAAATTAGACCCCCCTTAGCTTTGTCTTTGCCCAAGCTCCAGTTCTACATGCTCCTTTGTAAACTCCAGTTTGAACTGCTGACTAGTTTGCCTGTTTTGCTCAATCCTGCTTCTTGCCCTTCCCTGCAAGCTGGCTTTGAAATCGTAGTACACCTTAAGGTGAAACTCACCCAAGATACAGCATGTAGTATTATAGTCATACAGCACACAAAGCTGAAAATACATAGTCCTGCCCTTAATGAACTTATAATCTTTATAAAATAGAAAAAAAGAAACAAAAACACAAGACATGGGTTATATATCCCTTTGGATTCCACTGGCCTTTCCTGCCCTGCATTCTAGGCCATCAGATATTTCTCGAAAACTACGGTGTACCTACTCTGTGCCTCACATGGTTCTGCTGTCTGGAGCTAACTTATTGCATAACTAAGAATACTGACCCTCCACTTTTGTTATCACCTTGCAGCCAGGTAACCAGCCACATGCCCAGGGTCTCTGGCTGCTTCTGTCATTTATGGGCTCAGATGAAACACCTCACCACAGGGCATGGGATTTGGCTTCCTGCTCAGTCAGACGTTATATACAAAAGTACAGGAGAATGAACTCCCTGTGGGGTCAACCTGAACTAATGGAAGCCAAGAGACCAGAGGGTGCCAGGCAGATAGATTCTCTCTCCTCTCTTCCTCCCATTCATCCTCAGGCACAGTTTCCTAGGGTTGCTGAGCAGATGAAAGTGATTGCTTTAGTCTCTCCATGGCGTATTATGAAGCAGCGGCCAGCATGGTAACTTTGTGTTACTTCTCATCCTTCCTACCCTCGCCTTCCCTTTCCCTCACCCTTACTGTCCTGGGATTGTGCCTCCTTTATAAGGCTTAAAAACTTAATTCATGCCTCAGGTTCTGCTTTTTAGTGATGGATGAACTCCAGAGCTTCAAAATTTGAGACCCTTGGCCAAAGAATAAAAGGAGAAATGTGGGCTTCCCTGGTGGCGCAGTGGTTGAGAGTCCGCCTGCCAATGCAGGGCACACGGGTTTGTGCCCCTCGTGCCCCGGTCCGGGAAGATCCCACATGCCACGGAGCGGCTGGGCCCATGAGCCATGGCCGCTGAGCCTGCGCGTCCGGAGGCTGTGCTCCGCAATGGGAGAGGCTACAACAGTGAGAGGCCCGCGTACCGCAAAAAAAAAAAAAAAAAAAAGGAGAAACGTTAGGCTTAAACGAAGAGAAGACATGGAATAAGCGGAGATTCTTATGTACCTGGTAGTCTTTCTGATCATTTTTCTCCACACAGAACTCTCTCACCACAACGTCCCCTCCCCTAACACACACAGCACCCTAATATAACTCAATTGTTTTGCCTTCAGGATTTAGCACTTAATCTAGCATTTTCCTTCTACTAAGTCTGTTTCGCCTAAAAGAAAACACATCACTTTAAACTGTTGATAAATCATTTCATTCCACAGTTAGAGATAAAGAGCTTAAAAATACAAATATCTGAATCAGTTTTAGCTGTAAAATAGGATATCACACTCTTTCCTGTTTTGATGGATGAGGAGAGTTAGAGGGCAAAAAGGCAGTGTGGGGCCCTGGAAGGGGACAGAGCAGACTAGAGGCAGGAAAGATGACCTTCTCCAATTATACAATTTATTCACAGTTCTGCACTGTTCATCTTCATCTGATAACAAGCCAAGAAACGCTGGGCATAGCAGTCCTGTGGGGTCACACACAGACAAATTATAATGGAAGCTATGATCAGATAATAAGCTTAAGCAGAGATCTAATCCCTGATGGAATATTTATAAAAAATGGAAAGAATTCCATATGGAATTCTAACTGTATTAAACAAGGCAATTCTAATCTGATACTGGATATTATGGAACTGAATGAATGCTATAGTTCAGATTTTGTTGCAGCAAATGTTATTTCAAGAAAATTCTTTTTTTTTTTGGCGGTACGCGGGCCTCTCACTGTTGTGGCCTTTCTCGTTGCGGAGCACAGCCTCCAGATGCGCAGGCTCAGCGGCCAGTGGGATCTTCCCGGACTGGGGCACGAACCCGTGTCCCCTGAATCGGCAGGCGGACTCTCAACCCCTGCGCCACCAGGGAAGCCCAAAAAAATTCTTTATAGAAGAAAATCTAAACTTACTCTTGGAATCATAGTCCATTTAGTTAAAATTGTATTTGTTACATTTTATCAGCCAAACACGGATAGTGAGAGAGCTGTTATTTGAACTCAGATTCCACACTTCTATTAAGCTGAACTATACCCAGCACCTTCTGTTAAGAATCACTGCACTAAAATGATCTGTTTTGCTAAAAAATAGATACTATCACATCTCTACCTTTCAAAACTTTCAGTTTAAAATTTTACCATAGCATTCAAAACTCTTTATAATCCACTTCTAACCTCAATATTGACCCTAACTATTTCATTCTAGTATCCTATCACATTTGCTTCCATTCAACGAGTGTCGGTTTTGAGATAGTCCCTTATTAGGTAAAAAGAATATAAAGACCCTGCAGAGTAACGGGGAATAAAGAAATAATTATAATAAATGGGGAGGGAATTAATTTATAGAACCTTTATGTGTCAGGCACTATTTTACTCACATTTTATTTACCCTTTGCCTAGCACGTGGCGTAGATAGCCCTTGTTTGACAGATGTAGCAACTGAAGTCCAGAATGGTTACATATTTAAACCAAGATTCTACAGCTGGGATGGCAGTAGTAAAACTGAGATTCAGCATCAGGACCGTCTGCCTCCAAAACTCAAGGTTTTTCAACTATACCAGTGATTTTCAAAACTTTTATTTCCTGTCAAGTAACTTATTATTGAAATGAAAATAAGACAAATAGATCAAAGTTGACATGAAAATAAACCAAATAGATAAAAAAAGAACTGCTCTGATGAATCAGAGTGTGAAGCCTAGAGCCCCTTCCTTCCTGAATCCCTGGGTCTCTGGGAAGGGGCAGCACAGAACTCAATTTGAAAACCAGTAATCTTCACAATGCTACTTATCTTTGGTTTGATCTTTAAACGGTGTTCGAAGTACAACAGTATAGGGTGGATTTCACTAGTACCTGCTAAAGACTGCTTCAGGCTGTAATAAACATCATTCTGTAGTTCATGAACAATAGCTATTCCATTATCTTATATACAAACACGTGGAGGAAAAACTATTACAAATGTCATGGTTAACAGCTTGGGCTCTGCTACTTACCTACCTTATGATCCAGAGCAAGATTATTGACTATCCTATGCTTCAATTTCCTTAGCTGATCATGTAAAGTTGTGGGCAGGGTTAAGTATATTAATGCACATAAAGTACATTGCCTGGCATATATAAAGAGTTCAGTAAGTGTTAACTATGATTATATGTATGTTCACATGTGTATGTGTGTGTGTGTACACATATACATACATGCACTTACATGGGTAGAACTTTCAGAAGATTTGCAGAGTATACAAAATATATGGATTTTGAAAATGCAATGAAACAATAAAAATCTGATTTGTACTCTTAAATAGAAGCAACTATTTTTTTTCCAAATTAAATGTGGACTTTTATTATTACTTTTACTTTAGTTTAAAAAAGTGAAGAAATTGCATCATCCAATCTGTCCTTTTACTCTCTTATAACTTGGAGAGGCTTATTTTATTTATTTATTTTACTAATTTATTTTTTTAAAATTTATATATTTATTTTTGGCTGCGTTGGGTCTTCGTTGCTGCACACTGGCTTTCTCTCTAGCTGTGGTGAGTGGGGGCTACTCTTTGTTGTGGTGCGCGGGCTTCTCATTGCAGTGGCTTCTCTTGTTGTGGAGCACTGGCTCTAGGCGCAGTGGGCTTCAGTAGCTGTGGCACACGTGCTCAGTAGTTGTGGCTCATGGGCTGTAGAGTACAGGCTCAGTAGTTGTGGCTAACGGGCTTAGTTGCTCCGCAGCATGTGGGATCTTCCCGGACCAGGGATCGAACCCGAGTCCCCTGTATTGGCAGGCGGATTCTTAACCACTGGGCCACTAAGGAAGCCTTGCTTATTTTATTCATAATAATTCATTTTCTAGACAGAAATAACCTATCCAGCTTCTATAACTCTGTATATAAATGGCTGTTTTGTATTAATTCAACAAAGAAAATAAGAATAATAGCTGTCATGTGTAAAATACCTCTGTGCCAGGCAATTTTAAGCACTTTACTCAATTGTCTCATGTATCCTCATAACAATTCTATGAAGGAGAAATCATTTTTCCTGTTTTACAGATGAGGAAAAGGAAGTGGAGAGAATTAAAGACACTGCCCAGGTCATATGACTAAGAAGCACAGAGCCAATTCCATCTGAAGCCTTGCCTTTCCAGCCATGCTTCTCTTCCCTCCTTGCAGTTTAGGACCCAGTGTTGCTTTGTGAGGAGAGCTTGAAACTGCTCTGAGATCCACACTTGATCATTAGTTACCAAATATGGCTAATGATTAAATCTTCTAAGAACCCAAATGTCCATAAACAAAATGCAATATACCCATACAATGAAATATTGTTTGGCTAGAAAAAGGAATGACGTACTAACACATACAACAATTTGGTTGGACCTTGAAAACATTTTGCTAAGGGAAAGAAGCCAGTCATACAAGATCACAGATTGTATGAATCCATTTGTATGAAAGTCCAGTATAGGGAAATCTATAGAGTCAGGAATGATGGGGATGGGAGGATAGTAGGAGAATAGCTGAAGAGTTTTCTTAGAGGTGATAAAAATGGTCTAAGATTGACAGTGATGATGATCACACATATCTGTGAATACACTAAAAAAACATTGAAATGTATTCTTAAATAGGTAAATGGTAGGTAAATTACATCTCAATGAAGCTGCTTTAAAAAAATCCTCTGGGGAACTTTTTAAAAAATTCTGATTCTTATGTTCTGCCTCACCCTACCTCCAGAACCCCACCTCTAAGATTCCCATTCAATAAATCTAGGCTGGTTCTCTGGAAACCTGTATTTTGTCAAAGGTGTCTTGAGTGATTCCTGGTGATAATCTATGTTTGAATACTTCAGTGCTTTTGATAAGGGTTACACCAGCCAAGAACAAACCTGGTGGAATACCAAGTAGCTCAGAGTAGGCCAAAGCCACTGAAAATACCAAATACCAAAAAATTTGCCTGGATACCTTTTGTCTAAGAGTAAAGTAACTTCCAAAGAAATCTGAAAGAATACTGTTTTTTCAGAACATCTTCAGATTCTTGTACAGCAAATTTTTTACTTCTTACACTATTTTGGTGATCTCCTTTTCTCCCTTATAAATAAATTGCAAGCATTCTTCCTCAGTTGCCTTTTCCTTTTTCTAACATAGCAAGTTTGTTAATAAGAGTGCCCTATTTCTGAGGGGTGGTGGTGAGGAGAGAAAACAATTATTTAATATGGAGAAAACATGTTAAATCCAGAAGAAGGAAATATAATAAGGAAGAAGTGATAGGCAGAAGTTCAAGGTCTGAAATTTTACATTTTAATGATAGTTTAGTGAAACTACCAGAAAATACATTTAACAAATTGACATTAAACTGGAAGGGATGAAATAAATGAGCTTCTAACCAATGTTTAACCATATTTCATGATTATGTATATTTAACCAGGTGCATTTCTGGAGGGATTTCTATTCAAATTGGACCTCTGAAAAGACTACATTTTATTACTCTAAAGTTACAAATATATTTCAGTTTCTTTAGAATGTGATATGCTTTGCTGACTAAGAAGCATTATCTCTTCGTAGAGGTCCAATGCTATAATTTGACCCCCCTGAGAAATTAAGTACAATTATGCAAACTACCAGGATTTAGGCGTAATCTAATTAGTACGGTACATATGCAGCAGATAATAATTTCCCTGGTTGAAAACTATATTGTCTTATTTCATGTTTGAACTATGTTTTAGAAAAACATTTTACTATGTAAGCAAGATTTTGTTATCTAATATATTCTATTTGCTCAGCTCCATAATGGACATGTTTAGAAAAATAAAGCCAAAATTGGAATCTTCAAGTGATGACATATTTTTCAGAAATTTATAATTACAAAACAGGATATTCCATGAAACTAGGAAGAGAATTCAAGTGGAAACGATTGCTTTTCTCTAATAAAGTATAAATGAACACTACTATAACTTTTCTCTTTATATAGCCACGATCAATGTCAAGTATGATTTAATGGAGATAATTTGGTTCATTTAAACATAAAACTTTAGGAGTTGAAAATTGACCTGGATTAAATTCATACCAATAAAATCCAGTCACACACTATCTGAATGGTATTTATAATCATGAGATTGAGTGCACTCTTTTAAATATGTGAACCTCATTAGCATTAATCAGTATTACATGTATGCACTGAGCAGAAATCAGGAAAGATTTTTTTTAGAGCCCCTTACCAAAGAAACTAAAGAAATGATCTCTCTTATACAGAGAAAAAAGAAGCTTTTTTTTTTTTCTTTTTCTTTCTTCCTACAAAAGTGAATTTCATATGTAAGAGAAGTTCTGGCTAATAGCATTGGATATTGGTCTTTTATATAAAGAAAATAAATGTACGGGTATATCAAGGCCTCCAGTGTGCTATTGTCATTTCCAAATGTGTGAACGCAGTCTTCGCTCATTTATTCCTTAGCTTCTCCGGGAGACTGCCAACAAGTATGCCAGTTCTCAAGCTGTATTGCGCAAGGATTTGCAGCCCACAAAAATCTGGACGTTTTTTCATAGGTAATGTCAAGGTCATAAAAGGCCCTAAAGAGCTGTTAGGGCATAACAGCTTTTAAAAAGCAGCGGCCCATGTTAGTTCTTTGTTTCTATGTTAGCAGAGAAATGATCAGTTTGGTGGATAAAGAGGAAAAAAAGTGTTGTTAATTCTAATACTATCTTTCCCAATCTGCTTATAAACCCGTAGTGACAAATATATTCCTGAGAAATAAAATTGCAGAAGCTGTATTTGTGTTGTGAGTATATGTAAAGGAGCTAATAAATAAGCACATTTCTAAGTGATGTTACCAGCTATTTTCATTATGCCAGGAGTTTCCCCCCCGTGGGCCACAGAATTTTGTGGTGGGGAGGGTGGCACAGAGTCATAGCAAAGAAGCAGGAGTGGAGTGGGCAATAATCCATGTGTACATGTAGATTTTCTTAATCAAGTATTATTACAAATGTAACCACTGAAGTGTGATAGGGGAGGGCCCTCAAACATTTTACATTAGAAACAAAAGTAAATCATCTCATAATTTGTATCTGCTTCAAAAATAATGTGGGGTGGAATAAGTAGGTGGGTTATAGATGAAATAAGATTGGTCATGAGTTGATAATTGTTATACATGGAGATTTAGACTAGCTTTCCTTTTAACTTTATGTTTTTTGAAATTTTCCCATATGATAAGCTTAAAAATTATCCTAATCAAAAAGGTTAGGAACCACTGCTTTATATTAAATTGTCAAGTAATTTTGCTTAAAAATTCTTCCATTAGATACTCAAACAGTCAAGTTGTTAAAAGCGATTAAAATGGATTACTAAAGACTATATAAAAGATACATTGTCAATCACTTATTTAATATGGGGGTGCCCAGATCTACTGTTTTTACACTTAACCTATCTTTATCTCACAGCAAAAATTAAACAGGGAAAACATAGCATTCATACACCTGTAATGCATTATAGGATGTATTGATCAGAAGAAGCCTAAAACTTAAAGTACATTTCTCACTGTTACTTGTTAAGCCCTTTTTCCTTCCTCCCTCCCTCTCTCTGTTTTTCTCTAATGCAGCTATGTTTACCCGTTTGAAGATAATGACCTATTTCAAAATTTAAGTGGTAACAAATTAGAATGCATCCTTTTGGTCTGTTACAACCAATCTGTCTTCGGCAACTGTTCTACTTTTCTTTAGCCTTGGCAAGCTATTCAGAACATTTCCTTCTTTTCATTCTGATGCTGGGTGATTGTTTGGTGCTGATACGACATTGGCTTTTCCCATAATTTAGCTTAGAGTGTTTTACACTCGGGAGTTTCAATGTGTTTTTAGATTGTAAAGCTTTTTCCGAACACTTTTGGAGCAGAACTCCATGTTCTAATAGCCCCAGCAAAGTTGTTTTAAATACTTTTATCCCTGAATTTTCATTAAAATTTGACTCCATTTTAACTTTGATGGTTTATTGTCACTTTGCCCCAAAGATAAATTAAAACATACAAAGAGATGGTCATATCCTGTGTTATGTGTTTTTGTTCCTGTGTACAACGTCAGCCTATTTTATTTAGGTATATGCCATTCCATGAAGGTAAGTAACTTCCTGATTAGTCATTAGGAGCAACTCCTGGAAAACTAATATAATCCTACATGTCAGCCACGTGTGTTATGCTGGAGGGGTCGAGGATTATGTGATCATGTGTATGTGTGTGCCATTATTATATAAGAGAATTATCATTTATCACAGTGTGGCTTAATAGTATTATATGACATCAGCTTCCCAAATTCTTACTTCTTCCCTGATATGCCTTATGAGCAGGCGAATAGGTTTTAAGATGTAGTTGTAGAAGAACCAGGCAGACAACTGTAGGAAGTGTTGACTGAGACACAAATATTTCAGAAGGTTATGTTTGCTTTAGTAAAACTTGCTATGATTTCGTACTCTCGGGATACGATCTTCTGCCTTCTTCAGATTTTAGAAATATCTGCATTTCCTATACAAATGTTAGACAAACAATATGTTCCTGTAGCATAGTGGTCTTTAAACTTTCCTATTCACATACAGCCTAATAGAATATTGAAAAAGTATGTGTCCCTCTAGCACATTGTTACAGCTGAAAATTTTTACTGTAAGTGCAAATAGTTGCAGAGGATATAATTTCTCTCATGTAAATAATTTACTTCAAAATTAAAATGTTGTGTTACTTTTCTAATAGTAACTAATGTGATCTAAATACCATAGCAATTTAACACTCCTACCATCCATTTAAAAATAAATCATTAAGCTTTCTTTACAAATATTTACATCATTTTTCCCCTTAAACTTATGTTCCCATTCCACTTCATCCATGTAATTTTATTCTAATAAAATATATGTCTATTCTCTAACATCGTTTATTAATGACCTTCTCGTATTTCACTTCAACAAAAATATTTATATAAATTGAATTTTAAAAAATTTCCTGTAAACATGAGGTCCAAACTTCTCTGGAATAAGTCACCATTACAGTTACTATTATTATAAGTTGATTTTTAAAAGTTGGTTAAAAAAATTACACGATTTGAATGGATAAAGAAGATGTAGTACATATATACAATTGAATATTACTCAGCAATATAAAGAAATGAAATTGAGTTATTTGTAGTGAGGTGGATGGACCTAGAGTCTGTCATACAGACTGAAGTAAGTCAGAAAGAGAAAAACAAATACTGTAGGCTAACACATATATATGGAATCTAAAAAAAAAAAAAATGGTTCTGAAAAACCTAGGGGCAGGACAGAAATAAAGATGCAGACATAGAGAATGGACTTGAGGACACAGGGAGGGGGAATGTTAAGCTGGGAAAAAGTGAGAATGGACTTATATATACTACCAAATGTAAAATAGCTAGTGGGAAGCAGCAGCATAGCACAGGGATATCAGCTCGCTGCTTTGTGTCCACCTAGAGGGGTGGGATAGCAAGTGTGGGAGGGAGATGCAAGAGGGAGGAGATATGGGCATATATGTATATGTATAGCTGATTCACTTTGTTATACAGCAGAAACTAACACACCATTGTAAAGCAATTATACTCCAGTAAAGATGTTTAAAAAAAAATTCCACGATTTGACTTAACAGTAAACATAATTTTTTTAAAAAGTCTTTATTGGAGTATAATTGCTTTACAATGTCATGTTAGTTTTTGCTGTATAACAAAGTGAATCAGCTATATGTATACATATATCCCCATATCCCCTACCTCGTATGCCTCCCTTCCACCCTCCCTATCCCACCCCTCTAAGTGGTCACAAAGCACGAGCTTATCTCCCTGTGCTATGCGGCTGCTTCCCACTAGCTATCTATTTTACATTTGGCAATGTATATATGTTCATGCCACTCTCTCACTTCATCCCAGTTTCCCCTCCCCGCCCACCCTGAGTCCTCATCTTTACTCCTGTCCTGCCACTAGGCTCATCAGAACCATTTTTTTTTTTAGATTCCATGTATATGTGTTAGCCTACAGTATTTGTTTTTCTCTTTTTGACTTACTTCACTCTGTATGACAGACTCTAGGTCCATCCACCTCACTACAAATAACTCAGTTTCATTTCTTTATATGGCTGAGTAATATTCCATTGTATATATGTGCCACATCTTCTTTATCCATTCATCTGTCAATGGATATTTAGGTTGTTTCCATATCCTGGTTACTGTAAATAGTGCTGCAATGAACATTGGGGTACATGTCTCTTTTTGAATTATGATTTCCTCAGTGTATATGCCCAGTAGTGGGATTGTTAGGTCATATGGTAGTTCTATTTTTAGTTTCTTAAGGAATCACCATACTGTTCTCCATAGTGGCTATATCAATTTGCATTCCCACCAACAGTGCAAGAGGGTTCCTTTTTCTCCACACCCTTTCCAGCATTTATTGTTTGTAGATTTTTTTGATGTTGACCATTCTGACCGGTGTGAGGTGATACCTCATTGTGGTTTTGATTTACATTTCTCTAATGATTAGTGATGTTGATATCCTTTCATGTGTTTGTTGGCAATCTGTGTATCTTCTTTGGAGAAATATTTATTTAGGTCTTCCACCCATTTTTGGATCGGATTGTTTGTTTTTTTGATATTGAGCTGCATGAGCTGCTTGTATATTTTGGAGATTAATCCTTTGTCAGTTGCTTCATTTGCAAATATTTTCTCCCATTCTGAGGGTTGTCTTTTGGTCTTGTTTATGGTTTCTTTTGCTGTGCAAAAGCTTTGAAGTTTCATTAGGTTCCATTTGTTTATTTTTGCTTTTATTTCCATTTCTTTAGGAGGTGGGTCAAAAAGTCTCTTGCTGTGATTTACGTCATAGAGGGTTCTGCCTATGTTTTCCTCTAAGAGTTTGATAGTGTCTGGCCTTAAATTTAGGTCTTTAATCCATTTTGAGTTTATTTTTGTGTATGGTGTTAGGGAGTGTTCTAATTTCATTCTTTTACATGTAGCTGTCCAGTTTTCCCAGCACCACTTATTGAAGTGGCTGTCTTTTCTCCATTGTATACTGTTGCCTCCTTTGTCAAAGATAAGGTGACCATATGTGTGTGGATTATCTCTGGGCTTTCTATCTTGTTCCATTGATCTATATTTCTGTTTTGGTGCCAGTACCATACTGTCTTGATTACTGTAGCTTTGTAGTATAGTCTGAAGTCAGGGAGCCTGATTCCTCCTGCTCCGTTTTTCTGTCTCAATGTTGCTTTGGCTATTCGGGCTCTTTTGTGTTTCCATACAAATTGTAAAGTTTTTTGTTCTAGTTCTGTGTAAAATGCCATTGGTAGTTTGATAGGAATTGCATTGAATCTGTAGATTGCTTTGGGTAATATAGTCATTTTCACATTGCTGATTCTTCCGATCCTAGAGCATCTGTTTGTATGGTCTTTGATTTCTTTCATCAGTGTCTTGTAGTTTTCTGCATGCAGACCTTCTGTCTCCTTAGGTAGGTTTATTCCTAGGTATTTTATTCTTTTTGTTGCAATGGTAAATGAGAGTGGTTCCTTAATTTTTCTTTCAGATTTTTCATTGTTAGTGTATAGGAATGCAAGAGATTTCTGTGCATTAATTTTGTATCCTGCTACTTTACCAAGTTCATTGATTAGCTGTAGTAGTTTTCTGGTCACATCTTTAGGATTCTCTATGTATAGTATCATGTCACCTGCAAATAGTGACAGCTTTACTTCTTCTTTTCTGATTTTGATTCCTTTTATTTCTTTTTCTTCTCTGATTGCTGTGGCTAGGACTTCCAAAACTATATTGAATAATAGTGGTGAGAGTGGGCACCCTTGTCTTTTTCCTGATCTTAGAGGAAATAGTTTCAGCTTTTCACCATTGAGAATGATGTTGGCTGAGGGTTTGTCATATATGGCCTTTATTATGTTGAGGTAGGTTCCCTCTATGCCTACTTTATGGAGAGTTTTTATCATAAATGGGTGTTGAATTTTGTCAAAGCTTTTTCTGCATCTATTGAGTTGATCATGTGGTTTTTATCCTTCAGTTTGTTAATATGGTGTATCACATTGATTGGTTTGCATATATTGAAGAATCCTTGCATTCTTGGGAGTAAATATAATTTTATTAGAAATGCATCTCAATGAGATAATGTGAAGTGAATTAGGCTTTAAAATCTTTTTAAAATTCTGCTTATTTTTGCTTTTGTTTTGGGGTTTTTGTTTTGTTTTACAATTAGTTTGTGTATCTATTGATGAATAGTTATTGCTTTTTGCTGGAATGAGACAGGCTCAATATCAATAAAATCTCTAGTTTTAATTTTTATAGATGCATTTCCTAAGTCTTAGGCATATACTTAAGTAGATAGCTCTGTAAGGAGGACATTTTGTGTTTTTTTAAATGAAAATTTACTTAAACTCTTTTCATTGCTTCTGAGTTATATGCCCAATTTGCTCTCTAATCTTTCACTGAAAAATAATTTGGAGATTTATCAGAGAACAACTTAATGAAGTTTCATGCTTGACCATTACTTCCCACTGCCTTTCTTCTAGGACCACTTAGGTGAGAAACGAGATCTCAAAAGGTTCACCAAGACCTCTGGGATCCCATCATCCCATCAGCCTGAGTGCAGCTCCTGTTACTGCTGCTTCTCTGACCAGCCAGTCAGTAGGTGGTCAGCAGACAATATACTCTTAGCCTGGCTCCTCCAACGGGAGAAACGACCTTGCTTCCAGGTGACTTGGTGAGTGGAGATCAAGCCCCAGATATTGTTTCTAGTGTGGAGGCACATTCTTCATGTCCTTTCTTCATCTGTAAATTGTGGATATATTAATATCTACCTGATTCAAGTTTCAGTTGAGAAGACACATGTGAAACTTCTTCCCAAGAACCTTCTTAGGAAACTTATAAAATACTACATAAACATTAGTTGATCCATGTGGAGGGCATTTGAACACCATCAGTTCCAGCCCTCTCGGTCTCTTTATCAGGAAAACTGGCTCTGCTGACAGAGCATGGATGCTAAGAAACATACAAAAATGCAGCCATTTGGACCAACTGCTGAATCTTGTTCTCCAGCCACTTGGTTTCCTAGCAAGGATCTCACTAACCAACTTAGGGCCCCTTCTTTCATGAACATTTGGACACCAAGAGGTATTTCTCTCAGCGGTCTCTCCTTAGATAGCCTTTGATGCTTTCCCTCGCATTCTGCACATTATATAGTGTTGGGCAAGAAGCACTCCTATCTTCTTCCTTGGTCTCTTGCAGGCTGGACTGATCCCAGTCAACCATTCCCTGGAAGGCTGATAGGATAAATATGTATACCACCAGATATAAAATGAAGAAGAAAATTTAAGTAAATTATCCTGTTCAGTAAATACACTAGATAAAATTAAGACTTAAAGAAAATTTTAACAACCAGTTGTGTGCAACTGTCTTTGGGTATTAATGGCTTACTTTTATTTAAATAAAAATGTCAATTACCAATATTTCCATGGTGAAAAATTAGACAAAGAATCAGATAATTCTTAGAGCCTTTATCGAATCTTTCTCTATTTTTGCTTTGTTTCAAAATTCACTTTGATTTATTGGCCAGAATTCTACCTCAGATTGATACTACACAACAACTATTGTAGTAAATTCAGTTGTGTGGTAGTGACTAAAAAATTCCTTTGCACACTCCAGGGTCAGTCAGCTTGTACCTTGAAGATAGGATTTGATAACATTTAATACTGGATCTCTTGATACAAAGGTTGAGAAAAGTTTACTGTATTAGTTGCCATTTACTGTCACCCTACTGAGAGGGTGACACTAGTGTTTATTAAGTATGAGGCACTTTGTGAACCTGAAGCACTCCTCAAAAGTGAGACTTATTCTCTGTAGAAAAAGTGAAGCTATCCATCCAGTGGAAGCAGCCCATAACTTTTACCTGCTCACTACTCCAAGTCTAGTAAATTTCCTTGTACTTGGGTCAGAGGGAGTTGTGACATCCAGACATTGACAAAGAAATGAGCAAGGAATATAGGGAATAATATGTTAGGAGACTAGATGTAATTAAATATAGGTAGCTCCAAACTAGCTAGTACAGTGCTAAGAATTTTGTGGATGCTCAATTAATATTTGTTGATCAGACCATTAAACATCCTTGCTTTCCTCAAATCTTTGCAAACAGCACATTTGAGTTTGTCTGGGTTCTGAAGTTCATCTCTAAATATTTTCTCTGAACACAAGGAAATACATTCTGAAGTCTTTCGAGACTGTCTGAGAACTTGTAAACATTTATGTTTTGTTTTACATCTATAGACTCCCTAGAATAACTTTTTCAAAAATCTATAGATATTCCTTCACTTAAAATTTTTTTTATTGTGGTAAAATATATATCACATTAAATTTACCACTTTAACCATTTTTAAGTGTACAATTCAGTGGCATTAAGTACATTCACAATGTTGTGTTACTTTTTTGCCAGCTGAATAGAATTCTTAATGTGCCTGTGACAGAGGTGGATGAAGTATTAGCTATGAAACAATTGTAGTCAGCTTGAAGAACAATTCATAATCACAGAATTCTTATTAGAGGGCACAAATATATACAACATGTGGATTGAGTAGATCCTGAATACCATCCCACAGAGTCAGGAAAGCCCCGTAACTGTTGTGCAATGTGCAGCATCAGATCTTCGTTGGAACAGGATTGTCTTATGTCAGGCAAAAAAAACTTGGCATTGATGCGTAATTAATGAACTGGGAAATGGATTAACAAATTTCTCTCTAATTAATGTTTCCCCAATATTTGGTGTGAAAGCAAAGCTGCATTAATTAGTAGAGTGGGTGTTTTGTGTGTGTGTGTGTGTGTGATTGTGTGTGGATGTTGTGTGTCTGTGGTCATAGCCTGACATATTTCATTTGCAATGTTTTTCTTTCTCTGCTCTTATGCTTCTTCCTCATTTTCACCCCCTCATCACTCCTTTTGTTCTTCTCAGGACTGCCATTATGTTTTTGTATGTGGATAGGGGGAGGAGTGAAAGATTGAATGATTCTATTTTTAGATGGATGTCAGCATACATGAATTAATCAATATTTCATAATCTAGGTGGTGAAAGCCCCTTCCTTTCTTAGAGCTAAGAGGACATTATGCTGTGTGTGTGCAGATTAACTACCGTTAATGTTAATTAAATCACGCAGGCAAAGCCCCTTTCTTGAGTTGATAACATGCTCTAGTGTACATCATCATCAATTGTACATCAACTCTTAATCATATTGGAAAGCAGGAGAGATAAATCCCCTGCGGAGCAAAAGCACCTCACGTAGGGATTATTGAACAGCATTACGATCTGAACTTAAAGTCTTTCTTTTTCTTCAAACTTATTCTACTATTGTTAATTAAGTCAAAAATTCCCCCAGGAAATCAAAGGATATGTGTGTGTCTGTGTCTGTATAAGGTGGGGAGGGCTGGGGGTGGGCCGGGATGAGGCGAAGATAAAGAAACATGGAAGGCTAAAAGGAAGAATATTTTTGCATTCATATTTTAGGGCTATAAAAGTGTGTAGTTCATTTTTCCAAAATGTTGTATTTGAATATATGTCTTTGCAGATATAAGATCTTCTATGTGGTATATAGTTCTGTTAGTTGGGAATTGGGAAAGGGCAATGATTTTGGTGAAGGCAAGGCACTCCTTGCCACACATATTAAGGCACTAAAGAGTTATCCTCTATATCCATTGCTTTTTAAATATTTCCACCTAAATACTAATATGTTTTTGAAACCTTCTGGCTTATCTTAAAAATTCATTTGAATTTTGCATCCTGCTCCATATTTGTGTTTTTCTTAAAATAAGAATAATGTGCTTTCTTTCTTCAAAAAAACTTCACAAATAAATAATGCTCCAGGAATATTTGCCATGGTTAGTTGTTATTTTATTGACTCTTGGAAAAGCCATACAAATACCCAACTTGAGACGCACACCACAGAACAGTCTTAGACAGAATGACCTGGCCAGATTTTCATTTTAAAAAGAACTGTCTGACAGCTGTGTGGAGCGTAGATTCCAGGAGACAGAGATCAGGGAGAATAGTTCAGATTTTTATAGCTATCTGGGTGAAAGATGATAAAGCATCTGATTTAGGTTAGTGCTGGTAGGAATAGTAGGAAATTAAATCAGCAGGACTAAACCAAGAAAGAAATTTAACTATGTAAAAATTAAATACTTCAGCAAAATCATAATAAAATTGTTTGTAAAACAAGGGACAAATTGGAAAAAAAACAAACAAACTTGTGACACATGGATGCTATGAAAGATAAGAGGGTTGATAGTCCTAATAGTCGAAGAGGTCTTATGCCTCAATAAGATAAAAAGCTTTCTGACAGAAAAAATGGACACAGCAATGTATCAAAGAATATAATTGGCCTACAAAGGGCTAAAACCTCACCAAAGATCAAAAAGTAGAAATAAAAGGACAGGAGCTATTTTTCATTATCAGATTAGTAAAGAAACTCTCGTAATAGCACATATATATGTACAAGGTATTAGTATCAGTGCTGTCATAACAGTCAAAATTAAAAAAAATTTCCTTCAATGAAAGATTTGTTAAATTATGACATAGCCCCATCAATGGAACATTATGCAACCATTAAAAATGATTGTGTATAACTATACTTACTGAAATAGAAAGATACCTGTGACCTGTTAAGTGAAAACAGAATGTTACCCAACTCCTTGTATAACATGCCTCACTTTCTATAAAATTGTATGTGTGTTCAGGAGTGTGCACGTGTGTGTATAGAAATATATCTATAAGGCTTTTCTACTAAACATTAAAACAGTGCTTATTTCTAGGTAGTAGGGTTGGAGATGATTTTTACTTTTTTTCTCTTTTTATACTGTTTTGAAATATAAAAATAGATATGTATTATTTATAAGTAAATAAAACTTTATTATTTGGGGGAAAAAGAAAACAGCAGGTGTTTTATCCCTTGTAGTAAAAAAACAAGGAACACTTGATGATGAGTTCTGTGTGGAGAGTGAAGGAGAAGGCTTGGTCAAGGAGGACCTCCAGCTTTCTCATCCCTATCATTCTCTGGCACTGGAAGAAAGGCAACCTCCTCCCAGTTGCCTACCCTTTTCCCCCATTGTCATTCCTTTTGGTTTGTAACTTCTCAGCTCATATTCTGCCCCTCC
Organism: Delphinus delphis; assembly: GCF_949987515.2. Taxonomy (NCBI): domain Eukaryota; kingdom Metazoa; phylum Chordata; class Mammalia; order Artiodactyla; family Delphinidae; genus Delphinus; species Delphinus delphis. The sequence goes on from NC_082683.1 coordinate 88,745,425, forward strand.
TAACTCTGTATGCTTGTCCCATTGTTAACCTGCATCCTCTGCTTTATTTTAGAATGCTTTCTTCATCTACTTTCCATAACTGAGTAACAGAAGATTAGAGATGAGAGATATCATTGGAAATGACTAGCCTAAATATTCTCAAGTTGGCATGAGTCATTTTGATGCCAGCATGTACTGAGGATCCCAGTTTGGCATCAGAGAAAATGGGTGTGTGAATTCCCAAGTTTCTGAGCGGCCCAGTGCTGGGTGGCTCTGTCTCATGGTGTTCAAAGTAGTGGTAAGAAAGGCCCATGGATACAGGGTAAGGATTCCCAGTTAGTGGCAAGGTTTGGTGAAGGATAGGAAAGCGCTCATTGTCACCTGGATTGTTTAAAGCAAGAGCAGGAGATTGAGTAGTGGAAGCAATGGCCAATCTGGGTTAACAATTTAGGAGGAAATGCCAACTCATTCTTTTTCTGTATTGCAGGTTTGCCTTGCAAAAAATTAAAAAAAAAAAAGCCAGGTTATGTAGACACAAGCCTAAATGCTGTGTACATGTAGCTGTTAAACGTAAGAGCTCTTCACTGGTCAAGAAACATCAAAGATTGAAGTCTAGATGGGTTGGCTGCTTGAATCTTATTCTCTAGGGCCACCACACCCCAGACAGTCTGCCTTTCTTGTCGTCATTGAGATTTTTGCCATTTGAGGCTGACTCATCCTAGCCTTCAAGGGCCAGGGCATTTCTTAGTATGCATTGAACTCATGCCAAACTATTGTTTCATACTATTATTGTATAAAAAACAAAGTGTACTAGAAATGTGAAACAGGAAATGTCTATCTGACCTTATTACCAGAGAAAAAATTTTCCAGAGTCCATACACTGATGTAATTATTTTCATATTTTTAAAAACTGTTTAGTGGTCGGATCTTTGGAACAATTAATTGTCTTTGCTGTCATAGGCATAGCATAAAACTTATTATCACTCTTTTAGAGGAATAGAACACTGTAACTGCCAAAATAAGGTTTTATAGTATTTTCAAATTAGGTTTTAGAGAGTTTTTTTTTTTTTTTTTTTTTTGGCCATACGCTGGCCTCTCACCGCTGTGGCCCCTCCCGCTGCGGAGCACAGGCTCCGGACGCGCAGGCCCAGCGGTCACGGTTCACCGGCCCAGCCGCTCCGCGGCATGTGGGATCTTTTAGGGAGTATTTTTATTTGCTCAGTTTGTGTGTATGTGTGAAGCATGTATATTTTAATGTATTAATTTTTATTTTCTTTGGAGGATCCTTAATTTATTTTACACAGAAATTTTTTCTCCATCTTCAAAGTCTATGACATATGCCCCATTCCCTTCTGTTCCAGTACCGTGCTTTGTACAATTTCCTGTAAACAGCGGTAAGCAACTTCAATATATGCTGGCTGGTTGGTTCACTGTTCTTGCAGAACTTACAATGGACATTTCTCAGCATAGCTAATCTCTGTTTTATTTTGGTTCTACTCTCATCAGCACCAATCCAATGCTTTGAAATGAATTGAAATGCTGTACTCTTTGAAGAGATGAGTATTAAGGCTTAAACTGGGTCTAGGGATGAGGTGAGGAGGAAAAAGCCCTAAAAAATCTGGTACCTTTTTTCCTGAGAAGTGAAAAGAAATGCGCTGTATTCTATAAAGAAAAGAAACAGTAATTACAAGTTTTTCCCCAACTACTGTACACTGTCTTCGGTTTAGAGCAAAGCAGAAGCCAACCAGTTATTTAGTCCTCTAGCATATTTAAGTGTGAGATTTGATTTTATATATATGACATCAAGAAGTAGAGATCTTAATTCAGGTATGACCATGTCTTTTCTTCTCTTTCATTTATTATAAGTAGTTTCATATTCTCGTTTTATATAAGTTTGTGTCCATGATCTTTTTTCAACCTATGTGCTATGTTTCTGACAAACTCCATTTCATCCCATTTTTCAGTTCTTCTTTTTCTATAGACAATTTTGTTGAATCCCAGAAAGATTTTTCTCCAGCTAAAATGCTATTACTAGTAGCATTATTTCTAATGTCAATTTGAACTTTATTCTAGTACACTCTGGGCAAGGTGAATTCTTTGTAACTATAGAAAATAAATGACTTGTGTTCAGCCAAGCTCTGCCTATGTCTTTCCAAGACCAAAAACAATTAGGTGAAAGGGAAAAATCCAATTAGCTATTGTTTTGTCTGTCTAGTCCCAAACAACCTATATGAATATTTTGGGAAATTTTCTTAAGTTGAATTCACTGCGTGTATATATTTTATGTACGTTGATGGTTGAGTTTTTATTATGTAGCTATATAGTAAAAAGTTTTCAATGAGAAACAGTTTCATTTTTAAAAAAATAGCCATTTTGGAAACAAATGAGGTCAGCGGGTGTCTTGCTTTAGAGCGGGGTGGGGGGGTAGCGAGGACGTTGGAGTAAGAGGAAATCTTATGTCAGAGGGCTCTGTGCACATTTTCCTGAACCGCCTCAGCTAAGCGTAAATGTAATCTGTTATTTTAACTAAATCATAATAGTTGCATTTTCCTTTTCTCACATTAAACTGTGAAATCGGTAACTTATAAATATGATGAATCTTTATATTTCAAGGTTTCCTCTCCCTCCTCCCCGAGTCCTAACAGGTTGCATTTTATCTTTTCTGAAGACCTCAAAAGCTACCAGATTGTTGTTAAAATGTAAACATATTTTGGAAGACTGCTGACCATTAGCCAGAGGGGAGGTCTTGATTCATCCAAATGTCCTCTGGCTGGCAAAGAAGTATGAAAAAATTCCTGCCCAGCTCTGTATATGCTGGAGCATCCAGGTAAGTCAGGGAAACACTTTCATGACACTCAGTGTAGCAATTAAAAGGTAAACAAAATGTAACGTAATGTATTGTAAACTTTTCAGAACTCCCCAAATGTTTTCACTAGCTCTTCTGTTTTTCTTTTCTTTGTTTTTTTTATAAATATTTATTTTGTTTATTTATTTTTGGCTGTATTGGGTCTCCGCTGCTGTGTGCGGGCTTTCTCTAGTTGCGACGAGCAGGGGCTACTCTTTGTTGCAGTGCGCGGGCTTCTCATTGCGGTGGCTTTTCTTTTTGTGGAGCATGGGCTCTAGGTGTGCGGGCTTCAGTAGTTGTGGCTCACGGGCTTAGTTGCTCCGTGGCATGTGGTATCTTCCCGGACCACGGCTCGACCTGTGTCCCCTGCATTGGCAGGCATATTCTTAACCACTGCGCCACCAGGGAAGCCCTCTTCTGTTTTTCTTGTCTTAATACGTGATTATCATGTTGAACTGCAGTGGGTTTTTTTTCCCCTAATACCACACAAAAAAATACAAAGCTAGCTGATATAATTTTCTTTACTAGTTTCTAACAAACATCTATTTGATACTTTAACATTTTTCTTTCTTTCATTTTGGGCCAAGATATAACAGAATTATAAAACTCAGGCTTTCGGAACAGAGACAATTATGATACTCAGGCATTTCTCTTAATAGCCTTGTGGAGTTCCATGACAATTCTGTTTGATGTTAACTTCCTCTTATGCCACTGGGCCCAAGCCAGGAGGTTCAATAGCTGAGTCTGAGAGTAAATTAAAATACCAGTCGAAATGGAATGGAGGGTGTAGACAGGGAGTGGGCCTACAGGGTATTATGAGATTTGTCCTTCCCGGTTTACCAGAAACCCTCCTCTGCTGAGGCATATCATTGTTTTTCATGCAAATAGACAATCAGATAAGAAAACAAACTACTTTCTTTTTTTATATTTGGCTTATTGGGCTTATAGACATCCCACGTTCTCCTTTTTCATTAATGGCCGTAGGGCTGAATTGTTTCCAATGGAAGTTGTTACTTGAATTTAACCATATTGCTAAAATTGGTTTATCAAGCCATGTTATATTGAAGAGGGCTCCATATATAGTGACCTGCCGGGAGTTGGCTGACAGCTGAAATGATGTACAACCCTGTTCAGTTCTGCCTGGTATGCCTGCCAGAGACTAAGAATACCTTAAGCAACAAGGAGAGAGGAGTTTCCTTTACCTTTCTGGATTCTTTCTTCCAAGTTAGTATTTAACCCCAGGAAAGAATCAGTTCTGTGTGGCTTTTTAATAGTTAATTGGCTATGTAACATGGCTATGTAATATTTAAACGCAACATAACACAGAGATTAAGGATGAAGGGTTGGAGTCAAACAGACCTAAATTCAAATTCCAACTCTGCTGCTTACCAAACATGGGACCTTGGGAAAGTTACTTAACCTCTTTAATCATCACTTTGCTCATCTGTAAACTACATTTTGTTGCAGGGAATTATTCTTTTTTAAATGTATAAAGTGCATAGCTCAGGGCCTATAATATAAAGGGCATTCAATAAAAAGTTATTGTTATAGTTTCTAAAACACTTTTTATACTTAACAACCATGTAGAAATATCAAGGCAAATGCATAGGAACTGACACTTGGCCATCTCCCACTCCTTTCCCCTGCCCCTCACTCCTGAACCCACTCCTCTCAGGCAAACCAGAATTCCACTGACACTGCACTTGATCAGACGACCAATGATATTCACATTGCTAAATGCAGTGGCCAGTTTTCAATCCTTATTTCAGTTAAGCAAGCAGCAGCATTTGAAATAGTTAATCTTGCATTCCACTGACTGCTCTGTCTCATTTTTCTAATCTCTAAACATTGGACTTCTTCTGAGCTCAGTCCTCTGGCCTCTTCTCTATTCATAATTGCTCCCCTGGTGACCTTATTCAGTCTTTGAGCTTGAATATCACATATAAGCTACTGATCCCTTCCCTGGCAGTGCAGTGGTTAAGAATCTGCCTGCCAATGCAGGGGACACAGGTTCAATCCCTGGTCCGGGAAGATCTCACATGCCACAGAGCAGCTAAGTCCGTGTGTCACAACTACTGAGCCCACACGCCACAACTACTGAAGCCCACACGCCCTAGAGCCCGTGCACCACAACTACTGAGCCCAAGTGCTGCAACTACAGAAGCCCGTGCACTCTAGGGCCCGCGTGGTGCAATTACTGAAGCCTGCACACCTAGAGCCTGTGCTCCTCAACAAGAGAAGCCTCCACAATGAGAAGCCCACGCACTGCAATGAAGAGTAGCCCCCACTCACCGCTAGAGAAAGCTTGCACTCAGCAATGAAGACCCAACGCAGCCAAAAATAAATAAATAAAATTAAAAAAAAACCCTCCACTATGAAATGATGTATAACCACAGAAGATTCAACTTAAAAAAAAAAAAAAGCAAAAAAACAAGAAAACTTTCCCCTGGCTTCCAACCTCACCTAGAATGAAAACCGGACAAGTCCTACACAATGTGGTCTAACCTCCTATACTATCTGCCTTGCCCCTTGCTCCAGCCACGGCTCTCCTTGCTTTTCCTGGAATATGCTAAACACACTCTCAACTCAGGGCTTCTGCCCTTGTTTCCCTTCCCAAAATGCTCTTCTGGTGGATATCCACATGTCCAGTCTCTCATTTCCTTTAAGTCTTTGTTCAAATGCCATTGCCAGTGTGGCTATTCTAACCAAGCTATTTAAACTTACAGTCTCACTTTGCTTTGTACCTTGGCTCCCTTCTTGCTTTATTTTTCTTCGTAGTACTTCCACCAATGAAGTTATTATATATTTTACTTATTTCTCTTGTTTATTTTCTGTCTTCGCCTAAATGTAATCTATAAGGTCAGGGATTATCATATGACTTGTTTACTGCTATATCTCCTGTGCAGTGTCTGACATTCAGTAGGTGCTACTAAATAAAAACTAAATCACTACTTAATACATATTTGTTTGAATGAATGCATGAGGGAATGCATGAATACATTTGAGAAAATACATTTCCTACCATGTATGATATAAAAGCATACTGTGCATGGAGTCGAGGGTCTGAATTCTGTTTTTGACTGGGCCTTCTATGAACTGTGTCTTCCATGTGGACTAGTAGTTCCATCTCTGAGCTTATTTCCCTAATCTTTAAAACCTATCTTGCAGGGCTATACCAGTCTTCAAATATTATAAGATTATTTCAGGGAGTGCAATCCTATGTTTGCACAAAGAAGGAATTTAATTCCTCCTTACCCCCTACCTCCCCAGTGTACTCACAATCAAAGGTTTATGTCAACCTTATTTCAGGAAAATTAGGTTCCATATGGAATAGATTGTTTTTTAATTGTCACTGAAATAAATTCCCAATTAGGTAAATATTGTATCCAGAGATGGGAGGTATTACTCTAGCAGAATTAGGGTCTACCATATTTTAGGGTATATGAAAAGGAAATGGGAAAGAGACATTAGATACCTTTCTTTCTATCCTTGCCTTCATCTTAGAGTTTGAGTAAAGGAACAAGAAATGAAAAGCATTTTTCATTTTTCATATTTAGCCAAGCTCCTCTGGTTTGCATAGTCATAATACAATTCAAATGACCATTTTTGAAGCTTTGATATTCAGTGCCCTTTGTCCCAGCTAGGCAAAATGAATAGCTGATGTTTTGTACTTTGTATTTGTAAATACGTTGCCATGTGGAAACTAAGGAATGCCCTTAAGCTTTTAAATATTTTAAAGGTAGTCTACTTATTGAGCTATTTGATAGTTTTCTAGGATTTTAAAAAATATTTTTTATATCCAATAAGATGATAAGACAATATAGTAAAACCATATTGGTTCAAATTTCCCTGATTCTATTTTCTGTTTTTTTTTTTTTTTTTGCGTTACGCGGGCCTCTCACTGTTGTGGCCTCTCCCATTGCGGAGCACAGGCTCCGGATGCACAGGCTCAGCGGCCATGGCTCACGGGCCCAGCCACTCCGCGGCATGTGGGATCTTCCTGGATCGGGGCACGAACCCGTGTCCCCTGCATCAGCAGGCGGACTCTCAACCACTGCACCACCAGAGAAGCCCCCTGGTTCTATTTTCTAATGACTACCTTCAAGATTTCTCTCGTGTGCTGGTCACTTTTTTAATAGATTCCCAATGGATACTTTTGATTGACTAATGTATAACTTGATCAGGTCCTGAATTTGCATTTACTTAGGAAAGGCTGCCTTGAAAAATAGTGCAAATAATTTGTGCAAGTAAACTGGGAAAAGCAGAATCTTAACAATATTAAGCAAAACAAACTTTAGAGTGACTCTTCACTTGTAAACATTTCACACGTTGAGATATTCTAGGCTCATGTTAAAGGGATTCTAGTTCTAGATCTGCTTTCCATACACTTCAGTTCCAAGAAGCATCTTCGGCGTTAAGTTCTTGACTGGCCTGTCTCGTGTTGCTTCATACATCTCTCCTGAGCTTGGCATTTGTCCTATTTGCTCCTCCTGTCCAAGCCTGCCATCCTCATGAAGCTTCCTTGTATTTGTGCTGCTACTCAAGTTTGTTTGTAAGTTGATGACCCATTCCTGGTCTCTACAGCATATATTGAGAGAGAGAGACAGCAATATAGAATTTTTTTCCCCTGCAGTGGGGAGCTCTTAAAGGTTTTCAGGCATGAGAGTGAGATAACCATTTCTGTATGGTGGTGTAGCATACAGCCTGTCTGAGGCCAGAGACCAGAGAGAGAACAGTGTGAGAAAGTACAAAAACCTTGAACTCTAGCATAGACGTGCAAGAAATAGCTGAGTGTTTAAATGAAGTACTGCTATTTCCCATGTTGTTTGCAATACTTTTTATTCTATCAATAAGGAAATTGAATAGACCAGACAATAATATTTTCATTGTTAACTTTGTAACACAACAATAAAGTAAGAAAACTCAAAAACAGTCTGTCAGAGTTCATCATCAGACAATCCTCAACTTCCTCAACTTCTCTCTAATCTCCCTGGAACTATAATACAATAAAACATTTGCATTTTGTTGGCACCTATGAGCCAACCTCAATTTTCTCTCCACTCACCTTCCTGCCCCCTGCCAGTCTGGGTTGGGTACCATACCCATACATTTCCATAGTACTCTGTTCTTACCTCTCTCCTAGAATGTGACATCATTTTTCAAGTCCACAGTCCTTTATCTGCAATTCCAAAATCCAAAAAGCTCTGAAAACCAAAAGTTTATTTTATAACGGGTGCCAAAACTTATTGGCAGCAAAATCTGACCAGAACGGACATGAGGCTGTTAATAACGTTGTTTTACGACAGAAATGTTGCTGTATTCGCGCATAGGAGGCTGCCTCAGGCTCTATCGGGAGGTGTTACATGTTACAGGTAACATGTATTGTCTTACCTTTCTAACAATCCACAAATAGTGCTGCTTCTGAAACACTTGTGGCCCAAATGGTTTGGATAAAGGCACATGGCGCCGCACTGTTGCCTGATTGCTAGGCTGCGTCCCCCACCAGCGGGTGAGGTCTCTGGAGTTAGTCCCAATTCCTTATACCTGCTAGCATCTAATGGGTCTCAACAAATGTTGAACCAAGGCATAAGCAAATTAGTATTCACTATCAATTTAGCATATTTAACTTTATCGACTTTCTCTGCTTGCGTATTTATTTATTTATTTATTTCATACAGCACAGAAAGCTTTACTCAGCCACATTGCTCCGGAGAAATGCAGGCTCACTTTAATATGCCGTCCTCTCCAGCCCCTGCCAGTTCTCGCAATGCATTTCAGCTCATCCTGCTTCTTTTCCTCCTCAGCTGCTATCCTCCTCTCCTCTTCTGCCTGGGTTTCAGGTAATTGCAGCGCTTGGCTCTCTCTGTAGGCCACACTGAGGAGCAGGGCGGAGTAGCGGCCAAGCTTGATGAGCGGAGAGACCTGCACCGGTGGTACCACCTTGTCAGTGCTCTGTTCTTATTTTTTATATGTTACTATTTTGAGAAAGAAGAGTGAGAGCCAACAGTCCTTTTTTAAATCTCTTTTTTTAACAGAAAACATAAATATTTGGCCAGATTCAAAAATCCACAACGGAACCAAGAATAATATTATGTTTCCTAGTTTTTAGATTTGTGTTTTCTTACGTAGAATGCCAGTGACTCAAAGGCCAAGGGAAACAACTTTCTTTCAAATGTTATATCAATCTTACTAGTTAAAATGTTGAAAAAATGATCATAATGTAGGCAAGGATACAGTGAAATGGACATTCTCAAACAATGCTAGTAGGAGTATGGGTTGTTAGAATCTGTCTAGAAAGCACTTTACAATACAAATCAAGAAGGTTAAAAAGTTTACATCCACAGTAGAATGGAGAATATTTAGCACCTATTATCTAAGAAACATTTGTGTTCTTGAGGCATATCAGTTTTATTTCTTTAGGAGATTTCAGCATATGTGTTACTTTTTCTGAAAGCAGCCAATATTTAGTTTTATAAGGCCTGTTATGTTAATATTTTTATCTGAAAAGTTTTTAAGACTTTGTTTAAACATTCTTTTTAAAAGTTACAGCTCCTACTCCATCTTGTCTTAACACATTGTGTAAGTACATAATAGGGTAGCTTAAAAAGCTCTCATATGTAATATGCTTTGCTGGCTTTGGCTAATAATTCTATTACTATATTACAATACACAGTAATTTTTGAACACTCTATCAAAACAGTGTGGACAATACATAGTAACCTCCACGTTGTATTAAACAAAGTACATATAGAAAAACAGAGGTATTCTATGTACACTAAATATGAAGGGCCTTACTAAGGGAATGAGAGGCTTCCACAATCATTGGAAGAGTCGGGAAATTGAAGGTCAGGGAAGTTGGTCCAATAATCTCAGTTTGCATTGACAAGGTGGTTGGCTCTGAGAACTTTCTTGGAAGCCTCTGTTTTTCTCAAGAATCTCCAGGAAGCTCCTACAAACTGTATAAGCTTGCAACACCAAATCAAATAATTCTCCAGCAGCCACCACTAGCCATCTCAATTGTCTACGGGATCAAAGAGGGTAATTTGCCAGGAACTCATCCAGAAGCTACTGTGAACTTCATGTCTACTCTCAGCCTATCTGTCACTACCCTGGGAAAGTAGTAGCTTCTGTTCCTCCCCATTCCAACGTCACATAAGTGCCTGTAGCTGGCAGACTCTAACCAGAACCATCTAGGGAAGGGGATTCTGGGAACAATAGTTCTCAGTTTCTCCTCTGAGATTCACAGATCATAAATGGGAAAGTATGATGCCAAATAGATAACAGCCATGTTTGTTTCAATGTTGATGACAACTGCATGATAATTTTCTTTACTAGTTTTTTATGCTATTAGTATTGGTTCAGTCAAATTCACTGTTATTAGTTGACTGAGACCCAGAAATCTCTCAGCAGGCAAGTAAAGCAAAATTGAATTCATCCTTTTTTGTTTGATTTTTTTTTTCCACATTCAAGTGTATTATTACAGTTGGTTAATTTTTGATCAATATCCCAACTATGCCAATACAGTTCATTTGATTAACATGTCTCTTAGGTAAGGTGAATATATAATTTATTATCTAAACTAGGAAACTTTTAATACTGAAAGGGGATTTCCACCAACATTATACTGGGACCACAGGCATAAATCTGGATTGTCAAGGACAAATTGGGGTGTCTGGTCACTCTACCTTTTTTTTTTAACTGAGGTATAGTTGATTTACAATATTATATTAGTTTTAAGTGTACAACATAGTGATTCAAAATTTTTATAGATTATACTCCATTTAAAGTTATTATAAAATATTGGCTATATTCCCAATACAATATGTGATTGAATTCATCCTTGATCCACGATGCTGTCTATTAAAAATTATTGCTACTTGTTTCTTCATTTCAAAATGCTGAGGTGTGGGCTTCCCTGGTGGCGCAGTTGTTGAGAGTCTGCCTGTCGATGCAGGGGACATGGGTTTATGCCCCGGTCCGGGAAGATCCCACATGCCTCGGAGTGGCTGGGCCCGTGAGTCATGGTCGCTGAGCCTGTGCGTCCGGAGCCTGTGCTCCACAACGGGAGAAGCCACAATAGTGAGAGGCCCACGTACTGCAAAAAAAAAAAAAAAAAAAAAAAAAAAAATGCTGAGGTGCAAGAAGCTGAAGCAGCACATCAAAGATTACCATTAATCATTTTTTCTTTTGTCGTATATGGCATTTATTATGTTGAGGTAGGTTCCCTCTATGCCCCCTTTCTGGAGAGTCTTATCATAAACGGGTGTTGAATTTTGTCAAAAGCTTTTTCTGCATCTATTGAGATGATCGTATGGTTTTTATTCTTCAATTTGTTAATATGGTGTATCACATTGATTGATTTGTGTATATGGAAGAATCCTTGCATCCCTGGGGTAAATCCTACTTGATCATGGTGTATGATCCTTTTAATGTGTTGTTGGATTCTGTTTGCTAGTATTTTGTTGAGGATTTTTGCATCTATTTTCCATCAGTGATATTGGTCTGTAATTTTCTTTTTTTGTAGTATCTTTTTCTGGTTTTGGTATCAGGGTGATGGTGGCCTCATAGAATGAGTTTGGGACTGTTCCTTCCTCTGCAATTTTTTGGAAGAGTTTGAGAAGGATGGGTGTTAGCTCTTCTCTAAATGATAGAATTCACCTGTGAAGCCATCTGGTCCTGGACTCTTGCTTGTTGGAAGATTTTTAATCACAGTTTCAATTTCATTACTTGTGATTGGTCTGTTCATATTTTCTATTTCTTCCTGGTTCAGCCTTGGAAGGTTATACTTTTCTAAGAATTTGTCCATTTCTTCCAGGTTGTCCATTTTATTGTCATAGAGTTGCTTGTAGTAATCTCTCATGATCCTTTGTATTTCTGTGGTGTCTGTTGTAACTTCTCCTTTTTTAATTTCTAATTTTATTTGAATCCTCTCCCTTTTTTCTTGATGAGTCTGGCTAATGGTTTATCAATTTAGTTTATCTTCTCAAAGAACCAGCTTTTAGTTTAATTGATCTTTGCTATTGTTTTCTTTGTTTCTATTTCATTTATTTCTGCTCTGATCTTGATGATTTCTTTCCTTCTGCTAACTTTGGGTTTTGTTTGTTCTTCTTTCTCTATTTCCTTTAGGTGTAAGTTTAGATTGTTTATTTGAGATTTTTCTTGTTTCTTGAGGTAGGCTTGTATAGCTATAAACTTCCCTCGTAGAACTTCTTTTGTTGCATCCCATAGGCTTTGGATCGTCGTGTTTTCATTGTCATTTGTCTCTAGGTATTTTTGATTTCCTCCTTGATTTCTTCAGTGATCTCTTGGTTATTTAGTAACGTATTGTTTAGCCTCCATGTGTTTGTGTTTTTTATGTTGTTTTCCCTGTAATTCATTTCTATTCTCATAGTGTTGTGGTCAGAAAAGATGCTTGATATGATTTCAATTTTCTTAAATTTACTGAGGCTTGATTTGTGACCCAAGATGTGATCTATCCTGGAGAATGTTCCATGCACACTTGAGAAGAAAGTGTAATCCACTGTTTTTGGATGGAATGTCCTATAAGTATCAATTAAATCTATCTGGTCTATTGTGTCATTTAAAGCTTCTGTTTCCTTATTTATTTTCATTTTGGATGATCTGTCCATTGGTGTAAGTGAGGTGTTAAAGTCCCCCACTGTTACTGTGTTACTGTCGATTTCCTCTTTATAGCTCTTAGCAGTTGCCTTATGTATTGAGGTGCTCCTATGTTGGGTGCATATATATTTATAATTGTTACATCTTCTTCTTGGATTGATTCCTTGATCATTATGTAGTGTCCTTCCTTGTCTCTTGTAACATTCTTTATTTTAAAGTCTATTTTACCTGATATGAGTATTGCTACTGCAGCTTTCTTTTGATTTCCATTTGCATGGAATATATTTTTCCATCCCCCCACTTTCAGTCTGAATGTATCCCTAGGTCTGAAGTGGGTCTCTTGTACACAGCATATATATAGGTCTTGTTTTTGTATCCATTCAGCAAGCCTGTCTCCTTTGGTTGGAGCATTTAATCCATTCACATTTAAGGTAATTATCAATATGTATGTTCCTATGACCATTGTCTTAATTGTTTTGGGTTTGTTTTTGTAGGTCCTTTTCTTCTCTTGTGTTTCCCACTTAGCAAAGTTCCTTTAGCGTTTGTTGTAGAGCTGGTTTGGTGGTGCTGAATTCTCTTAGCTTTTGCTTTCTGTAAAGCTTTTGATTTCTCCATCGAATCTGAATGAGATCCTTGCTGGGTACAATAATCTTGGTTGTAGGTTCTTCCCTTTCATCACTTTAAGTATATCATGCCACTCCCTTCTGGCTTGTAGAGTTTCTGCTGAGAAATCAGCTGTTAACCTTATGGGAGTTCCCTTGACTGTTATTTGTCATTTTTCCCTTGTGCTCTCAATAATTTTTCTTTGTCTTTAATTTTTGCCAATTTGATTACAATGTGTCTCGGCATGTTTCTCCTTGGGTTTATCCTGTATGGGACTCTCTGCGCTTCCTGGACTTGGGTGGCTATTTCCTTTCCCATGTTAGGTAAGTTTTTGACTATAATTTCTTCAAATATTTTCTTGGGTCCTTTCTCTCTCTCTTCTCTTTCTGGGACCCCTATAATGTGAATGTTGTTGCATTTAATGTTGTCCCAGAGTTCTCTTAGGCTGTCTTCATTTCTTTTCATTCTTTTTTCTTTATTCTGTTCCACAGCAGTGAATTCCCCCATTCTGTCTTCCAGATCACCTATCCGTTCTTCTGCCTCAGTTAGTCTGCTATTGATTCCTTCTAGTGTAGTTTTCACTTCAGTTATTGTATTGTTCCTCTCTGTTTGTTTGTTCTTTAATTCTTCTAGGTCTTTGTTAAATGTTTCTTGCATCTTGTCGATCTTTGCCTCCATTCTTTTTCCGAGTTCCTGGATCATCTTCACTATCATTATTCTGAATTCTTTTTCTGGAAGGTTGCCTATCTCCACTTCATTTAGTTGTTTTTCTGGGGTTTTGTCTTGTTCCTTCATCTGGTGCATAGCCCTCTGCCTTTTCATCTTGTCCATCTTTCTCTGAATGTGGTTTTTGTTCCACAGGCTGCAGGATTGTAGTTCTTCTTGCTTCTGCTGTCTGCCCTCTACATTAATCTTTTTGTGTAAGGCAAAACACAAATAAGAAAGTAAGGTTTTCATTGATATATTCTCTAGAAGGGATTTTTTTTACCCAGGATTTGTAGTTAGAAAAGAATCTCTAATATTCTTCATTGTCAAGTATAGAAAAGACAATTTGGGGGCAAGATTTTAATTTAAATTTGCAACCTCCATGTAGTCAATCTCAAATTAGTAATATTCTTAAAAACTTTTTAAATGTATTTTGAATACTTGATGTTTTTCTAATTCTTTCAACTTTTCTTTATACATGCTTTATTTTGGCTCAAAGATAACAGGTACATTGTACATGAGTCTGTAGCTTTTTCTATATTTTGAGGAAGTTTTTTAATATAAATTTATTTATTCATTAATTCATTTATTTATTTATTTTTAGCTGCATTGGGTCTTCGTTGCTATACGTAGGCTTTCTCTAGCTGCCACAGGCTTTCTTCCACTGCTCCACTAGGGCAGTCCCTTGATGAAATTTTGAGGGACTAAAATTCTGCTTTATCAAAGAAACTCTCAAGATATGAATAATATGAAACAGAGCCTTTTCAGAAAACACTCAAATTGAATAAAATAACAAAAATTTTATTAAAGTTAGAATGCCAGTACACAAGCACTATTAAAAAGATTAGAATTATGATATAATATAACATCTATAATTCTGCCTTTCATTTTAATTTGTAATTTTATAAGTATTTGTTGGCTCAAATAAGATACAATATTCTTCTTTGTGTCATCTAAGTCACTCTCTCCTGATATTCAATTTATTGAACATGTTGTCATTTTATTTCATCTGATAAATTTTATGTTATGTCAATTTAAAAACTTAACTAGTTTTTGGGCTTCCCTGGTGGCGCAGTGGTTGAGAGGCTGCCTGCCAATGCAGGGTACACTGGAAGATCCCACATGCCATGGAGCAACTAAGCCCGTGCACTACAACTACTGAGCCCATGTGCCACAACTACTGAAGCCTGCTTGGCTAGAGCCTGTGCTCTGCAACAAGAGAAGCCACGGCAATGAGAGGCCCGCACACTGCAACGAAGAGTAGCCCCTGCTCACCGCAGCTGGAGAGAGCCGGCACACAGCAACGAAGAACCAACACAGCCCCAACCTCCAAATAATTAATTAATTAATTAAAATAAATACTTAACTATTTGCATCCATTTACAAGTTATTAATAATTGTGTATAAAAATAACAGTTTTCACAATCATCAGTAATTATTCCAGCATTTTACTCCTGAAATAATATATATCCATTTCTATTTCAAATGACATTGAAGTAGACATTAATGAGCAAGGTGGTCCAGGAAAATTAATGTAGCAGGACTGAACAGAATGGACTAAGGAAATAGGCTTAATGCAGAGATATATTAGCTACAACTCTATTACCATTATTTAAAGAGGAGTTAATGAGTTCCTCAACTAGGAAAGAGACCAAAGAAACAGAAAGATGGGACAATTGCAAGATGTAATGGGCGGGGTGAGGGCGGGATTGTGGGGGGAGAATTAACAGGTTTTGGTAACTGGCTGAATGTAAGAAGCAAGAGAGATTATCCAAGATTATGCTTAGACATTTTACATAGAAGATAATATGGGTGTGAGAAGAAGATGCTGAGATGGTATTACAGAGTACAGAGAAGGCCAAGGACAGCCTTTTGAGGAATACCTACCCTTGAAGAGTCTGTAGGAAGGAGCGAGCAGAGAAAGCTAGAGGAGAAGAAAAGGAACAGTCTCACAAAGCCATAGGAAAGAGTTTAAGGAGATGGTGGTAACAGTATTCAGTGTTGCAGAAATAGCTCTGGATTTTGTGACTAGGAAGTGTTTTGTGAACTTTAAGAGTATAGGGTTCTGGGACTTCCCTGGTGGTCCAGTGGTTAAGACTTCACCTTCCAATGCAGGGGGTGTGGGTTCGATCCCTGGTCAGGGAGCTAAGATCTCACATGTCTTGGGTCCAAAAAACCAAAACATAAAGCAGAAGCAATATTGTAACAAATTCAATAAAGACTTTAAAAATGGTCCACATCAAGAAAAAAAAAGGATGAATGAGGGATAAGGAAATATGACAGAGTATTTTTTCAAAAAGAATATATAATCAAGCCATTTAAAGACATGGAAGTACCTTAAATGCATATTACTAAGTAAGAGAAGCCAATTTGAAAAGGCTGCATATTATATGATTCTAACTATATGACATTCTGGAGAAGGCAAAATTATGGAGACAGTAAAAAGATCAGTTGTTTCCAAGGGAGAGAAGGGAGGCAGAGACGTATAGGTGGAGCACAGAGGATTTTTAGGGCAATGTATGATACTTTAATGGTGAATACATGTCATTATACATTTGCCCAAACCCATAGAATGTACAACTCCAAGAGTGATTGTAATGTAAACTATGGATTTGGGTCATAATGATGTGTCAGTGTAGACTTGTCCATTGTAACAAATGTACCATTGTGATGTGGGATGTTGATGGGGGAGAGTTCTGTGTATATGTGGGGGCAGGGGGTATATGGGAACGCTCTGTACTTTTCACTCAATTTTCCTGTGAACCTAAAACTGCTCTAAAAAAATAAAGTCTAATTTTTAAAATGAATATATAACCATTTTTCATTAATATAAACTTCTGGATTCTATTCATGTATATATCACTCTTATTGTACCATTTTATAGCTCTTACAAATTTCAACAAAATATACCAACTTATTTTTGTGCCCAATGAAGTAAAGAGAATATGGTGGTGTTATTCAGTTAAATATATGATAGAGGGACTTCCCTGGTGGCACAGTGGTTAGGAATCTGCCTGCCAATGCAGGGGACATGGGTTCGAGCCCTGGTCTGGGAAGATCCCACATGCCGCAGAGCAACTAAGCCTGTGTGCCACAACTACTGAGCCTGCGCTCTAGGGCCCACGTGCCACAACTACAGAAGGCTGCACACCTACAGCCTGTGCTCCACAACAAGAGAAGCCACCACAATGAGAAGCCTGCGCACCGCAAAGAAGAGTAGCCCCCTCTTGCCACAACTAGAGAAAGCCTGCGCACAGCAACGAAGACCCAATGCAGCCAAAAATAAAATTAATTAATTAATTAATTAAAAAATATATATATATGATAGATATATATTTAGAATTAGTTACATTTCAGAATGACAGGATGGTGCTGAATTTTATACTAAGTACTATAGATAAATAAAGAAGTATTAGATCTGCCTTTAGATGCTTATTACATGTTCCAGTTATTTTATTGCTGTGTTAACAAACCACCTCAAAACTTGGTAGGTTAAAACAACAATTTATTATTATGTTTCACTTTTCTGGTTGTTAACAGACAGAGCTGGGCACTTATCAGTTGGGGTCCTTCAAACAGTTGCAGTCAGTTGACAGCTGGGGTTGAAGTACAAAAAGTGAAAGCTTCTTTACTCACATCTCGTTGCTTGGCTGAGATATCTGCAACAGCTGGGGACTGGTGGGGCATTTCTCTCTTTCTTTTCTCCAAGTGGCCACTCTACAAGTCTGGCTTGGGCTTCAACCACATGACGACTTAAGGAGCAAGCATTCCAAGAGACCAAAGCAGAAGCTTCAAATCCTGGGAACCAGTGTGGGAAGTCATGCAGCATCACTTTCACTATATTTTATTAGGCAAAGATGTTATAAACCAGCCCAGATTCAAGGGAGTAGATATAGGGAAGGAAGAAATTGAAGGTATAGCAATTTATTTGGGGGATATTTATAAATAAACACACACATATATGGAGATAAACATATCCCTATGAAAAAATTTAAGAATAATTATAATGAATGTTCAAGTATAAAATAATATGCAAATATAAGACCTTAGTAATTAAGGTGGGAAATAAGATTAACTCCTAGAGATCTATTCAAAGACACTGCATTTTTTTTAGCAAGGTTTCTCAAGAGATTGAGGACCTAATACCTGCAATGTCATTTGAGATACCTAATCAAGCAAGTCGTGATGCCAAACTATCTGGAGGCCAGATAATTAATCCAGAACACCTCTGAACTTCTCACATAGTTCAAGATCTAAGTTCCAGAATATTTTTGGCCAAGGTATCCTCTATCTTATATTCTCATGGCTGCTTCTGTTTTTCTCAGTCTCTCTCCTTGTCCTTCGGCCCCTAAAGTCCACTGTTCTCTACATTTCCAGCAGCACAATGGCAAATCTACTATTTAGTTCTGATTCTGTAGTTAATTATCATTTGAACAAGCTTGAAACCTTTTAACACTTAGCGGCCAGGAAAGATCTTGTTCTCTTTTATTTCCTTTATTTAGTTAATTTTCTCTTCTTGCCTTTTTCTTCTTTCATTCAATTTTGGTAAGACTTCTTATGTCTTTTATAATGTACTCTCCTGACATTTATAAACGAGGTTCAATGTAAGTTGTTACTTTAATTTGATAAAACATATAATCTCTACGTTTGAAAATATTTGAATGTCTCAGAAACTTTGTCTCTGCTGCACACACAGGCAGAATGGAATGATATTTTAAGATTTCCTGCAACTAGAAAGGTATGGAAAGTTTGACTGATTTATATTGTGTTCTGACTTCCTGAGGCAGTTTTCCTAATACTATTCCATTTAACTCATACCCTAAAACAAAGCTTGTTGTTTTTTTTTCTTTTTTTTAATCAAAATTCAATCTAGAATTGTGTGTTTCAGTTTTGTTCTTTGTCTCTTAAGCTTAATTTCTATGGAGTTTTACAGTGGTAGCAATTTTATTTTATAAAACTTCTGTTGGGATGATTTTGAAAGCATTTAAGGAAAAGAAATCCTAGTTTAATTTTCAAAATTACTTTTAAAAATAAATAACTTGACTATTTAACATATATTTGTTGTTCTATAATTGCTTTTATTTCGGTACCACAAAATTTAAGATTTTATCTATTCTCTAATTACTTTGTGTGTGAGAGTCACATCTTTTGCAATAACAGTGTTTGTTCTTTGGGGCAGGAATCATGTTTTATGGTTCTTTTTTAATCCCTAAATGCTGTACTGCAGTGTTAAACATAACGTTTGTAGAGGCTTCCTTGATAAATCAGTGTTTGTTATATTCTTTCAGTTTAATTCTTATAATTGAGTCTTACTTGCTCTCCTTAACCACATGCTATAGAAACATTACAGACTTTCCTGTGGCTTAGTTTAGTCTTAAATAGCATTATTGGTTATTTGTACATAGGTCTTTCAGATTTAAATCCTTCCCCTAAGAATTAAAACAGAGAAGGGATCATTTCATCTTTCTGAAAAGATCTCTCTCTGTCATTTGTTTCTTCATGGCTCTTTATTCGTGTAGTATGGAGGTTCTGGCTCTGGAACCAGACTACTTGGGTTCAAATCCCAGTTGTACTACTAACTAACTCTGTATTCATGGGGAACTTTTCTGTGTCTCAGTTTCCTCAATTTCAAAAGGGGCTCACAATAGTAATAACCACTTAATAGGGTTGTTGTGAGGATTAAATGAGCTTGCTCATAAAAGCAATAGGACAATTCTTAGAACATGGTAATTAAGCAGTAAATGTTAGCTATTGTTTTTGTTGTATTGTTTATTTAGATTTAATAGCTTTCATTCTTTGCTAATAGTATCTTCTTAATGATTTTACTAAATGCCTATTGAAGCAATCACATTTTGAAAATCATGTAAGCAGCGAGCTTTCATCAATAAGCTTGTTTCTAAGCTGCTTTCTGGGGATAATAAAGGAGGAGGGGGCAGGAAAATTTCATTTTTCCATACCAGCATTTAATCCTTCCACCCTTCTTCAGTAAAGATTTAAAAACCGTGTGTTAGAGATACTGCTATGGACTAAATGTTTGTATTCCATTTATATGTGGAAGCCTAATCCTCATTGTGATGGTATTTAGAAGTAAGGCCTTTGGGAAGTAATTAGGATATAAGGGTGGAGCTCTCATGAATGAGATTAGTGACTTCATAAGAAGAGACATGGGAGAGATGATTTCTCTCTATCATGTGAAGATACAGCATGAAGGCATCCATCTGCAAACCAGGAAAATGGCTCTCGCTCGGAACTGAATCAGCTGGCACCTGGATCTCGGGCATCCCAGCCTCCAGAACTGCGAGAAATAAATTTCTGTTGTTTAAGCCATCCAGTCAATGGTATTTTTGTTATAGCAACCCAAACTGACTAGGACAGATACCAATTTGAATAAACACACAGCCTGCAGCTTTGAAGATCTCACAGTGAGAGAGTCAAAAACACAAGATCTCAGTCCAATGGATTACAAGGTGATGTGGAATGTGTTGTTATATACATGTGCTCTATAGGATAGAGCAATTTAGCAGCCTGGAAAAGTCAAGGAAACCTCTGAGCAATTGACTTTTGCATGAGTTGAGTATTAAAGATTGAATGGGAACTTACTAGGCAAGAAAGTAGACAGGTCATTCCAGATAGAAGTAAGCACGTGCAAAGGCATAGAGTCGTGGAATGGCCTGGAAGTCTGAAGAATTGTGAGAAGTCCAGACGTGATGGAGCTTACAAGACACCATAGGAGTGGAGGTAAAGGAAGCTTAAAAAGCAGAGACATATTGGAGAGGATTTCTTTTTCTTTGTATGTCAGATCAAAGAGTTTATATTTTATTCTGTAAGTGAGAGCCAGTAGTAAAAACTTTTTTCCAGTAGTGATTTGTTTTAAGAAAAAGATGACATGACCAGGAAGTGAGTGAGATAGCTAGTGTCAGAAAGAGGGAAGTTTAAATGCCAGCTCTGGTACTGTAACAGCCATGTTTTCTAGAATCTATTATTTAATCTCCCTTAATTTCCTCACTTAGAAATACTAAGGTAATACAACTCTGCTGCATGTTGTATTAGAGATAATGTGTTTTTTTTTTTTTCCTTTTTGCAATACACAGGCCTCTCACTGTTGTGGCCTCTCCCGTTGCGGAGCACAGGCTCCGGATGCGCAGGCTCAGTGGCCGTGGCTCACGGGCCTAGCCGCTCCGCAGCATGTGGGATCCTCCCGGACCGGAGCACGAACCCGCGTCCCCTGCATCGGCAGGCGGACTCTCAACCACTGCGCCACCAGGAAAGCCCGATAATGTGTTTTAAATGCTTGACGTTGTACTTGGCATATAGTTATCTTGAAAAGGTTCCTCTCTCCTCTCTATGCAAAAAGGAATCTCTGAGGGCAGTGAGGAAGAGAGACTGCAATAGATAGATAGGAGTATTGGGACAAGTGAGGGGGCCAATGCAATTGACCTAGAGGATATAACCTTTAGCACAGAATTGGGAGTGGTGAAGCAAGGTGAGATTTCAAAGATCTTTCTCGGGGCTTCCCTGTCGGCACAGTGGCTAAGAGTCCGCCTGCCAATGAAAGGGACACGGGTTTGAGCCCTGGTCTGGGAAGATCCCACATGCCGCAGAGCAACTAAGCCCGTGTGCCACAACTACTGAGCCTGTGCTCTAGGGCCCACAAGCCACAACTACTGAACCCATGTACCACAACTACTGAAGCCTGCGCGCCTAGAGGCAGTTCTCCGCAACAAGAGAAGCCACCGCAATGAGAAGCCTGTACACAGCAATGAAGAGTAGCCCCTGCTCACCGCAACTAGAGAAAGCCCACATGCAGCAATGAAGACCCAACGCAGCCAAAAATTAAAAAAAAAAAAAAAAAGATCTTTCTCTTCTGAGGTAAACATTTTGTGGCTGTTGGAATCGGTGAGATAGAGAAACTGACAAATGAGACTTTAATTGAGGAAGCCTGAAACATCTTCCATATTTTAAGCACCATTCTAGGTGCTGTGGATGAATAAAACATATTTTCTTCCTTGAGGTTTTCAAAATCTATCAGGGAGACAGATACTTGTATGAATGGACACAATATAAAGATTTATATCCTAGGTGGGGTTTTTGTAACAGCATCACCTTTTATATATTTTCCAAGTGGAAGGAATAATTTATTATGGACAATTTACTGAACTATTGTTAAATTACGCGAGCACTGTCAGCTTTCAGAATTTATTCTTTTAAATTGTAGTAACCATGTATTCTCAGCACTACATTTCCCAGATCAGTCTTTTATCCCTTATGTATAATATAATTTTTTAAACTTTTTTATAAAGTTCAGAATATAATTAAAGTCATCTCATTAAGATTTAAGATAAGCACTTTGAATCCTTGCGTGAAAGGTCTTGTTATCACAAATCTCAGCAAATACCAATTCTTTAAATTACATAAGTTTATCAAGAAATGGAAAGAACTGTTAAGAATAATGAAAAAGGGGCTTCCCTGGTGGCGCAGTGGTTGAGAGTCTGCCTGCCAATGCAGGGGGCACGGGTTCGAGCCCTGGTCTGGGAAGATCCCACATGCCGCGGAGCAATTAGGCCCGTGAGCCACAACTACTGAGCCTGCGCGTCTGGAGCCTGTGCTCCGCAACAAGACAGGCCGCGATAGTGAGAGGCCTGCACACCGCAATGAAGAGTGGCCACCGCTAGCCGCAACTAGAGAAAGCCCTTGCACAGAAACGAAGACCCAACACAGCCAAAAATAAATAAATAAATATAAAGGAATTCCCTTTTAAAAAAAAAAGAATAATGAAAAAAGAAAAAAAGTACAGTGACACATAAAGAAATGAGACATTTCCAGAAAATCAGTTTGTTCTTTTCACTATTAATTTTCTTCCTTCTAGACTGACTAATAAATAGGATTTTCAGTCAGTTGTACCTTTTAAAACTTTCTGTAGGGTGTTGTTTATTTCACTGTTGCATATGTATCCTGAGCACAACTCTTACTATTAACACTTTTGAGGTTGCCAGTGGTTTCAGTTTCTTGGGTTCTTTCGCCTGGCACCCAGAAAAGTACATCACTTTCTCTACATTTGTCATCATTTTTACTATGTTATTGACCCATCTTAATATATTATGCTCTCTTAATATTTACAGTCAGAATTAAATAAAGAATTCACATTTGGATCTTATTTTAGTACTCATCAAAACTTCTATTCCTGTTGGAGAGTTTTTAAAGCATGTAATGAAGGAGTTAGAAGAAGAGAGAGATCAGACGATTCATAGTATCTGGGTGAAGTGTTTCAATTAGGAAGAATACGGGACCAAGAACACACAGTAAAAGGAGACAGAGGAAGTGGAGGCCCCAGAATTAAGAGTCATAAAGGCATAGAAGTGGGGTGGTAAATGTATGTATTTCTTTAAGAAGATGAAAGAATTTGAAAATGCATGCCAGTGGAAGGATGGAGGAACTAAGTGACTGGCAGTCCATTGCCATGATGGCCCATAAAGAAAGCAGGGTGGGACAATTACTGTTTTCTCAAAGGAAAAATTTAACCTCTGAAGGCTCAGATAAGGTTCCTGGTATAAAAGAAAACAGTCTATAAAGATGGCTGCTGGTTATATTTAAATGAAAGAGAAAGTATTTGATTTCTAGCTTATTAAATTCTGTGTTTTTGAGCATATCACAGATTACCTAAACCCATTCATCATTTGTATCTTTCTGAAGAGATCTGATGTTTTTCTTCTAATTAAAACGAATTCAACAAACATTTATTGAGCATCTGAACATGCCAGATACAAAAGATGAAGAAGATCTGCCTTCTAGAAGCTTAGTCTAATGAGGAGGAGCAATGCAGGGGGATTAAAACAAATGTCCAGATGCGTAAATGGTTTTAGGGTAAAAATGCAGGGGCAGCATGGAAGAAGTCAGGCAAGGCTTTGTGCAGGAGGTGTTTCTGGAGCTGATGAGTCAACTCATACTCAAGTAGAAATCTCCTAAGGTAGGAAAAGGAATTTCAGACAAGGCAAAAGCATGTTTCTCACCTCTGTCCCCCTTCCCCACCCCCGCTCACTTCTTGTAAACTACGCTGAGTCATAAATTCCTAGGTTGTGCGAGAAGACAGGAACAGGACTTACTTAAAACCTTGGAAGACCCTAAGTAATGAGAAGATGATGCTGTTCTCCATCTTCTATATATAAAAAACAAAATAAAAACCAATTCTAAACTGTAAGATAAATGTAGGAAAATCCAACAAATTTCTAATTTTTCTAGGATTACTATTTTGGTGCATGTTTAATGGCAAGTAGAAAAAAAATCTTTTCCTAATATTTTTCTCTTTTTTAAGGTATGTTAAGAACTTACAGCTAAAAGCCAAATAATAATAATCATAATTATAGCGAACTTTTACTGATGCCATACTGTATTCTAGGAGCTTTGATAAACCCTCTACGTAGACTATTTCATGGAACCCTCCCAACAGCCATTTGGGGAATATACTATTATTGCTGCTGTTATTATTATTAGTGATAAATAAATTGAGGCTTAGAGAGTTTACTTAACTTATCACACAGCTAGGGTGTGGTCAAGCTAGGACTGAAGGACTGGGCGGTCTGACTATACAGCCTAAATGAAGTCTGCCTTGACATCATGAGGCAGCAAGTCTTAGTATACGTCAAAACAGATGTGCTGGTGAGGACCTTTGCACCTTGAAGGTGTCTTTAAACCTTGGACTCATCCATTTATTCAGTCAATATTTAATGAGTACCTACTATGTGCCAAAACTGTGGTAAGCATTGAGGATCAGAGGTGAATACTATAGAAGTTATCTCTGCCCTCATGGAGTTACCACTGTAAAGAAGAAAACAAAAATAAGTGAGTTGGGACTTCCCTGGTGGCACAGTGGTTAAGAATCCGCCTGCCAATGCATGGGACAGGGGTTCAAGCCCTGGTCCAGGAAGATCCCACATGCTGCAGAGCAACTAAGCCAGTGCACCACAACTACTGAGCCTGAGCTCTAGAGCTTGCGAGCCACAACTGCTGAGTCCACGCGCCACAACTAAGGGTAGCCCCAACTCTCCACAACTAGAGAAAGCCCATACGCAGCAACGAAGACCCAACCCAGCCAAAAATAAATAAATAAATAAATATATAAAAAGAAATAAGTGACTGATCACAATTAAGTATGGCAAGGATTATGAAAAGGATGGTACTAAAGAAATACGAGAAGTTTGACAGAAGCCAACCGTGTTTGGGAATTTGGGAATCCCTCTCTGAAGAAGTAAGAATTACACTGAGATCTGAGGGATGAGCAGAAATTACCTAGGTGAACTGGAGGAGAAGAGCTTCATGAATAGTAGGGTGACGTGGACATACAAATGCCTCGCCCAGATCCCCCTTTAAGGAAAGACTTGATTCCCCAGGCTCTAGCAGTGCTGGCAACCACTTCAGGCACTGCCTCAACTGCAGAGAGCCCCCTTGCCCAAGGTCACGTCCTCCCTGTACGCACAGGCCTACTCTGATGGGCCATTTCTGTTTCATAGCTACCCGCGCGGTTGGCTGAGGCTGTCAGGCTTGCATCACAGCCTGATTTTGCCTTCTTCCCAATCCTGCTCCTGCCCCCTCCCTTCCATGGGTGTTGACCTCAAGAACACTCCCTAATAAACATCCTGAACACTAAACCCTGCCTGAGTCTGCTTCCTGGAGCACCCAAACTGCCTGACAACATGAAAAGCTTTGACGAATTAAGGCATTCAGAATGGCTGTAGTTTGAGAGAGACAGAGAGATGAGCCGAAGCTGAAAAGGCAGATAAGGGTCAGATCCTGAGCTCCTGGTAAAACATGCTAAGGATTTTTCCTCAAGGCAGTAGCTAATAGGAAGCCATAATAGGATATTAAGCAGGAATGACATGATTAAATTTATAGTTTTGAAATATGCAATGGATGGCAGGGGTGCTTTGAATACCAAATTCATATCTTTCAAAAAATTTTTTTTTCTTCTTCAGATATTAATGGTAAAATAAAGGTACCAAACTGTCTTTCCTATCCTTGAATCATTGTTTTTCATTCTCCTTTCCTTTATCAATAAAAGCTATAAATCTGCTCCATGTTTCATGCAGTTACAATCCTATGAGATATTATCTGATGTTAGCTTCTTGAGAGACCATAGGAAATAGTATTATGTGGGGGCTTGGATAGTTATTTGTTCTGTGGTGATGAAAGCAAACTTCAGGGCTGTTGGAAAAGCTTAAAGTGATAAGTCATTAGAGACGTGACCCCCAGATACAGCAAGAAAGACCTGTCCTCCTGCCAATCATGTGCCTGGGTTCTCTTTCTTATTTTGAATTTTCACCTTAATCCTTAGATTTGTGTAATATATGGTAGTTATAGTATCACAGTTCACATAGAGAGGAATAACTTGACAGTCAAGAATGGATTTTTTAAAAAAGCTTTATTCAGGTATAATTGACATAAAATAAGCTGCATAGATTTAAAGTATACAATTCTGATAAATTTTAACCTATGTATACATCTGTGAAACCATCATCACAATCAAGGTAACAAATATTTCCAGCACCCCAAAACTTTCTTTGTGTCCCTTGATAATCCCTGCCTCTGCTCCTTCCCTGCCCTCTCTCCCAGGCTACCACTGATCCACTTTCTGTCACTAGAGATTACTTCACATTGTCTAGAATTGTATACAAATGTAATCATATGATATATACTCTTTTTTGTCTGACTTCTTTCATTCAGCATAATTATTTGGAAAACTAGATGTAAAACATTCAATCATATTTTGTATGTAATCAAACTTGTTACACATAAAAAACCTTGTATTTATCTACATGAAACCACATGAATTGTAAGTATTAGCAGTGAAAGTGATGCTCAACTTTTTAAGTATAATTGTTCACTGTGCCTCAGACTAAAACTTTGCTAATAACCAAAGCCATTTTCCTTTGAAGTTATGAACAAAAAGCAAGTGATCTGTGAAGTTCACCAGCAAGCCTATATTTAAGGGAATATGAATGAGACATTTGGTAAAAGACTCTCCTCTCACCAAAACTGGTGGCCAAATAATCTGGAAAACGAAGCTGAAGAGCGTCTGTTCTGAAGTGCTGAACAAGAAGACGAGACAGGATCTGCTGAATTCCTCTAACACGCTTGGTTAGACTGGAGGCTGCCCCCCTCAACACACACGCCCGTATGTGCATACACACACTCATTTACATTAGTTCAGCAATTGCTCCACGTTACCATTTAGTTTTTTTTTTTTTTTTTTTTTTTTTTTTTTTTGCGGTACGCGGGCCTCTCACTGTTGTGGCCTCTTCCGTTGCGGAGCACAGACTCCTGACGCGCAGGCTCAGCAGCCATGGCTCACGGGCCCAGCCACTCCGCGGCACGTGGGATCTTCCCGGACCACGGCATGAACCCGCGTCCCCTGCATCGGCAGGCGGACTCTCAACCACTGCGCCACCAGGGAAGCCCCTAGTTTTCTTTATATATCTAAAAAGGATTAAAATTAAAAATAGTTTTAAAATATTATATGCCAACCTCAGAACTATTTAATGGTGCATATAAAATTGCGAACCCAAGAATGTCACAAAATCACATCTTTTAACTTTTTAAAAAAGTTTCACATACAGCACCATGATATACACATAGGAGGCACTCAGTGTATATTTTTCAAGTGAATGACACAAAGCGCTTTCCTCTGTGATTGTGTCTTCTCTGGTGTCATGTCACCTCACTTTGGCACACCTGACAAGCCAATGTTTTCACTTCCTTCAAGGTAACATATGCTTAATATGATTGTAATTTTTGTAAAGTTCATGAATATCTTTTTCTTTTTTAATGTGTGTGCCTTTCTATTTTAATCATTTTCTGTGGTTCTACATAGCCTAGATCTTTTTAATTATTTCAGAGGAGGGATGGGTGACGATTTCCCATTTCTTAGTTTCTGGCTTATTATTTTGCATGTTTAACTATCATACCCTAGGGGAGAACTGTTTTTATTTCACAGTCCCACACAGCTTGGTACCATATACCTCATAATAGAAATCACAGTGGATTAAACCTCATCCATACTATCTTCCTGTGAAGTATGATATGATGTGTAAATGTTGCCACTGTGCCTCCACTAACCGTAAGCCATCTTTCTTTCTTTCTTCCTTCCTTTCTTTCTTTCTTCATTGGGTCTTCGTTGCTATGCAGGGGCTTTCTCTAGTTGCAGAGAGCAGGGGCTTCTCTTCTTTGTGGTGCGTGGGCTTCTCATTGCGGTGGCTTCTCTTGTAGCAAAGCATGGGCTCTAGGCGTGCGGGCTTCAGTGGTTTTGGCACACGTGCTCAGTAGTTGTGGTGCACGGGCTGAGTTACTCCACGGCAGATGGGATCTTCCTGGAACAGGGCTCGAATCCGTGTCCCCTGCATTGGCAGGTGGATTCTTAACCATTGCACCAGCAGGGAAGTCCCCATTGTTTTCTTTTGTACGTATTAACCCCTACACACTACAAGAATGGAATCCTGTTATCTTGGGCTGGCTGGGGATATTGTGGCAGCTGGGAGTTTTGTCTGTGTTACAGCACAAGTTGTCTTTTTCTTGTCAAATGTGTTGTCTAGTTTTCATACCGTGACAATTGTTTTTTGTTTGTTTGTTTTTGTTTTGCGGTACGCAGGCCTCTCACTGCTGTGGCTTCTCCCGTTGTGGAGCACACGCTCTGGACGCGCAGGCTCAGCGGCCATGGCTCACGGGCCCAGCCGCTCCGTGGCATGTGGGATCTTCCCGGACCCGGGCACGAACCCGTGTCCCCTGCATCATCAGGCGGACTCTCAACCACTGCGCCACCAGGGAAGCCCCGTGACAATGTTTTTAAAGATGCTTTCTGTATACTTTACCTTGGATCTGATAATTTTTCAAAGAATTAAAAAATATTTAACCCTTCAACTCATAAATCAGAGAACCTCATTGTCAGGTACCTCTGAGTTTATATGTACGTACATGGCAAATTCCCATTTATTTGAGAAATATTCTAGGATCCTTAGAAAGTCTAGTGTGGAAAATAATAAAAGCGAAAGGAACTTTTGGTTTCTGAATAAATATGAATGTCATTTGGCTTACCTAAACAGGAAACGAGTAGTACTGATTTTGTTCTGGAGCCTCTAATACTAACTTTTTTTTGCAAGCAAAGAAATTGAAAGACAGAAAATTGAAAACTCAATTCTTCCTGGATTTCTTCTTAGAGTTTTCTCATAGGTTGTAACTAAGATACAACAGAGCTTAGTTTCTGGACATGATAACAACAGAGGATAGTTTTTAAGTATCAGTTAAACCAAGGTAATGATAAAGCTCATGTTAGGTTTTTTTTTTTTTTCAATACTTTAAAGAGAAGTCCTGTGTGACTTTTTCTTTCATGTCAATCACTGCAGAGGTGTGAGGGAATATTGATGGCTCTTCCCACCCTCTCACGCTGCAGGGACAGGCCGTGGCAGAAAAACAGCACCCTTTAGGAACACCTCCTCCAAGCCCACGTGCTCCGCTCTTCAGTTCTCCTACTGAATCCTTTTCCACCCTGCCGTACATCTTATTCATATTCAGTAACTCCTGATAGAAAAACTGATAAGTCGGTAGTGTGTATATAAACTGAATTTCCCAGCTTTGCTTGGACCATGGTACTCACTAGAGGAATGGAAAATCAATTTAAAACAATAAACAGGGAAAGCAGAAAGAGTAAACAAAACGTGGAAGGGCACGGCTTGTTCTGATGAGTGACTAAGTAGGCAGCTTCCCGAGAGAGCTTTAAAGAATGATTTTTTAAAAGCTATTCTTCCCTATCAGTTCCTAACTGGAAAGCAGACAAATTTGTTTGAACAGAGTGTTGATAATTAGGTAAAACACAAATATATGGGATTTATTTTTAAAATGCAAAAGATTATGTTAATTCAATAATCATAGTCTCTGAAATGGACATCTACTTCTAAATTTTAAAATAAGCAACTTATACTCATTCATATCAATGTAGATTCCTCATTTATAAATTAGATCCATAGACTAAATCCTTTAGGCATTGTGTGAAATATAAATTTATTTCTTTCCTTAACTGTCATTTAAATTTATTGTAGGATAACACCTGTTACAATTTTTAAATATCTAACCTGCTTTAGGTACTCACGCCACTAATAAGCATCCTGCTGCTTTGTGTCTCTTGGTGTTTTCTTTCCAGGTTAAATGCACACCCCAGGAGAACAGACCACATTTTACTCTTCCATTTCCCATGCACTTAATTAGTGCTTAATAAATACTGAATTGATTGAATTATGTGAATGTGTGAGAAGTCGATATAAGTTGCCATGAGATGACAAACGTCAGACATCACCTGGGTAGAAATTTATGCTCAGTGGAAAGAGCAGGGGGAACCTTGAAAAATGAACTCCTTGTTCAGGAACATAGTAGCAACATGACCTTGAGGGAGTTACTTAACTTTTCTGAGGTTCAGTTTCTTTAACAAAATGAAGATAATAATAAGTAAAACTTGGGATTCTTGCAAAGATTAGAGGTAAATGATTTAAAGAGGCCTGCATGAGGCTGCCCCGCAGCCCCTGAATTCATGATGTTATCATTCCCACTTTAAAGATGAGAAGATTGAGGGGTCAATGTTGAAGCAACTCTCCCACCATCACAGCACCATTAAATGCTAGAACCTGGTTTCAAACCCAGCTTTGTCTGACTTTGTATGCAGTGCTTAGAGATTCCCTATATTGCTCTGGCTCTTGAATGAACACGAGGGGATCCAAAATGAAGGTAGGTAACAAATGAGAATAGAATCTTTCAAATTTTTTGACCATGACCCACAGTGTTACATTGTACACCCTGAATATACACAACTATACAAAACTGTTGAATTTTGCCGCATGCGCTGCGCTCAGATATTTTCTACTCTATTTCACGCTTTAAAAAATTTCTGATTCTAGCGAGCTGAGCAGCCCGCTGGGGAGGTGTCATAGGGGTGTTAAGACATCAACACCTCAGGCACAAGCCACCTGGCAGCAAGGACCACCCCCTCACAACGAAAGTGAGGGCATGGCCTCAACCTCTTCACCTGGTCATGGTCCTTGCCCTAGTGGTCTTGCTGGGCCTCGAGGTGCTGAGGACCGTTCCCCACATGGCCACAGGCTTGGACTGGCCCAGTGGTCAGGGCTGGCAGGCTAGGTAGATCTGGAGACCTTAGGATGGCCCCTGCTGCAATGAGTCAGTACCTTTCCTGGGGATGCCTGTTTGCCCGGCTTTATGCAGAACAGGAAGAAACTGAGACAGTGAATAGTGTTTCCTCCAAGGCCACAAAGCAGGTATGGAGGGGCTTGGAACAACTCCTGTCCAGAGTAAGAGGTTGCTTCAGGAAGGGGAAAAATTTGATGGAGACGTGATTACTGGACTTGTTGACACTGGGGAAAATTTCATGGTTAGTGGAAAATTTAGCTCCTGACTAGACCATGGAACTAGAAAATAAAACTTCACTGACCAACCTGAAGCAAGAGTACCTGACTGTTATTTCAAATCCAGGATGACTGCTACAGCTAGTGTTTAGAAAAGGTGAAGAATTTATTCCAGGGTTTCTCTGGTGGCGCAGTGGTTGAGAGTCCGCCTGCCGATGCAGGGGACATGGGTTCGTGCCCTGGTCCGGGAAGATCCCACATGCCGCGGAGCTGCTGGGCCCGTGAGCCATGGCCGCTGAGCCTGCACGTCCGGAGCCTGTGCTCTGCAATGGGAGAGGCCACAACAGTGAGAGGCCCGCGTACAAAAAAGAATTTATTCCAAGGAGCTCATCCCTTTGGGGCAGGAAACATAATGAATATGGACGCAAATAACATTGCAGAGAAATTAAATGTTTTTCCCAATCACGATGCATATGTAAATCACATTAAAACTAAATTGCCACTGTATTTGATAATGCTATCCACTAAGTGCTATTCATATAAAACATTTCTCCCCTCAGTTTAAGTGTATGGGGGCAGGGGACTGGCTTTCTCTCTTAGACGTGTCTTTGTGCTCGTTCAAAATGTTTCGAGTGCTTTGACCTTTACAAAAACGGAAAGGTTGCCAGTAAACATTTCTGTGTTGCTACTAATTTTGATCCTGCTGATTTCTGGCTTGTAGAAAGAAATAATATTGAGATTTTTTTCAAAATCTTGTTATGACCCACTAAATTGACTTGATGTCTCATTAATGGGTCACAAACCACATTTTGAGAAATAATTAGGTGATTGTTACATTCATCCATGTAAGAACAAATGAAAGGTATAACTAAAGTAGTAGCATAGTGAAGTAGTGAAAATGAGAGAAATAGATGCAATAATTATTTGGGAAGTAGAATCAACAGGTCCTTAAGACTGCGTGAGGGGAAGAGAGAATGAGGAGTTTGCCAGCCTGGACGACCTCATTCATTGGACAGGGAGCACACTGGAGGAAGAGCTCTTTTTTTAAAATTCTTTCATAGTTACATGTTTTATTAATCACATCTGAGAAAAGTCATTGATTTTCATTTTGTACAGCATTATCTTGTAAGGACAAGATACAGTGACAACTTCCAAGCTTTTTGCATATCAGAGCTGAAATTGAAAGTACCTCCATAACTGAATTTTCACTTATTTGTAATAACTTTATCCTTAGGAGGATACTTTCATAGTGTTTGATCACAGATGAGTTTGGGCATTGCTATCACTCAATAATGTTAAGCATCTGTCAGGTTCTCTCCTATACTATATATTAATTTTTTCTCCATGAAGCAAATATTTATTGGCGGCCTGTGGGAATAAGATACACCTAGGTCCTCTTTCCTTGGTATATTCACAAAATTCTCTGAAACTAAATTTCCAAGTCAGGTCATACTAAGGCCTTGCATAATAAGTAGGAAGAGCTCTTTTGATGGAAAATAAAATCTGCTTTGGAAATACTGAGTGTGTGATGCCCAGGGGCATCTAGACAGAGTTGTCTAGTAAGTATGTTGGAAGAGTGAGTCGGAGATGAGGAGAGGAATCTGGGCCGGGGGGATAGATTCATCAGCATGTAGATGGTAGTTGAAGTTATGGCAATGGACTTGACTACTGAGGGGATCAGTGGGGAAGGTGGGCCAAGAGTGGAACTCAGGATTAGCTGAAGGAAAGGTAGAGGGAGAAGAGGCAGAGAAGAGATGGAGAGACCCCAGAGAGACTGAAGGTAAAAGAGAAGGGCCTTTGAATAATACCCCTTTAGTTACCTGTACTCAAGTTATTATGCAGTCAATGGCACCAAGGTGCAGTAGAGTTTGGCTGGAAGAAGGTGACTGGCTGCTTGGTTTGCAGAAGAGATCTGGAAGAAGAGCAAGAGCGAGTCCCAAGATAACCTTCACCTCAGCTGACAGGTTTCTTCCCCTATGAAATGAGAGTGTTGAGCTAGATGATCTGTGTGGTGTTTAATTTGGAGCAGTGGGTGGATGGATGGAGAGTCCGAGAAGATATGAAAATTCACCGATTCATTCCTTCAACAAATATTTATCGACTTTCTATGATGTTCAGTTACTATTTTAGTCACAGGGACATAAAGATGAACCGGACAGATTATAAAAGCTGACACTGCAGTGATGGAAACAGACCATAAACAATTAAACAATGTAAGTTATAGTGTATTTTCAGGTACCGCTAAGAACTAGGAAGAAAAATAAAATGCACAAGGAAAAGATACAATGATTTGGGCAGATTTCTTTAAGTAGCTGATAGAGCTGAATGAAGTGAGGATGCTTTAATGCAACGGGTTTGCTGAAGAGCATTCCTGTAAAGGAGGACAGCAAGTGCAAAGGTCCTGGAATGACTTGGCATATCTGAGAATCAGTAGGAAGGGAAAATTTACGTGAAGACCAGTGCAAAGAGAGAGCTGTAGATGTGAAGCCAGACCAGCTTGGGCCTTGTTGGCCATGGTAAGATCTTTGGATTTCTTTTGTGATTGGGAAGCTATTGTAGGGTTTTTACAGGTGAATGGCTTGACATGATTTCTGTTTTTAAAACTTCTGTTTAAATATAAGGTGGAAGTAATGTAGTATAATGTTAGAGAAATATTGTCCTGGGATCAGTCTCTCAGCCTTTTCACATATTCTTAGTCAAATGCAATTTCCATTTGGGAAATCGAATGGGATAGTTTACTAATAATGCAGCCAAACATGCAAGTCAGCCAGATATCACTTTTATCAGCAATCTGTCAGTCAGTGAGCAAATGTTTTTAATAAGAAACTCCCAGGAAGCTCATCACCTCGGACCTCAGGTCAGAGTACCAGGTACTGCAACCCTCAACTTTCTAGGGTTTCTAAGAGGGCAGATTCTCCCAGCTAGAGAATTAAAGCTGACTTTGGCATTGCCACCACAGTGCCCCTGCCTCCACCGCTGCCTGTCGGTTGCTGAACCTCTTCTGCATAACACACAAGATTGCACAATCCCAAACTTGCTCAGATTAACAAAATACTGCCCCCTTGTCTGCATCATCCCACCTTAGTATTTGCCTTTTCGCTTTATCTGACCTCGGATGATCCAATCCCTTTAGACAGGCCTCAAACTTAAGACTCACCCTCCTGGTCCTGTCTCGTCCTCCCTGAGCCGAGTCTGATGCCTACTGAGCGCTTACTTTGCTAGAAATGCTGCCTGTCTTGATTGGTAGGGTGGGTGGTTACACAAGTACATATGTTTTTCAATACTCATCAAACTATACACTTAGCATCTCAATTTTAAAATACTTCATATTGAAAAATGATATTATGCTAGGTGCTTTTCAAATAAAAAATTTTTTTTGCCCTCAAGAAGCTTATAATCTGAAGAAGGTATAATAGCAAACAATAGCAGATAACATCTAAGTGCTAAGTGAGTAGCCTCCAAATAAATGTTATAGGAATTGGATCGTGAAAAAAAAAAAAAAACTTCACAGAGAAGAGGTCCCTTGATTTAAGCATTAGGGGTTTAATAGACCGAAGAAACAGAGAGAAGAGGAAGATTCTAGGCAAGGGAAATAGTGTGAGCAAAGGTGCTGATACGAGAATGAAAAGAACTTCTGGGGAGACTGTGAGTAGACCGGCCTGGATTTATTTTAAGAAACAGTGGAAAGTAATATTGAGAGGGACCCAATTTATCGAGGCTCTTCATTGTCAAGATAAGAAGTTTAGAAAGTACTGTAAGGGCAGCAAGGACCTATCGAGAGTGGTTGAGCAGAAGACGTATGTAATCTGTGTTTTTTAAAGGAAATCTGCGCTCCCCCTCAACATTCCACTGCAGAATCATTGGTTTATGTGACTCACAGTTCGAGGCATAGAGTGTTTTCGGTATATCCTCCTTAACAAGACCTTCTGGGACATGGGTCAAAGAAAAATGTCCTAGCTCTGGGTAATCAGATTTTCATGCATCCATGGCCCTTTTTTCATTCCAGAGCTTTTTCTACCTTTATTCTGAGTCTATTCCAGCTGTATCTTCACATTCTCTTCTTCACTTGACTTTTCCATCCACCTTTAAAAAGTGTGGCGACTGGGCTTCCCTGGTGGCGCAGTGGTTGAAAGTCCGCCTGCCGATTCAGGGGACACGGGTTCGTGCCCCGGTCCAGGAAGATCCCACATGCCGCGGAGCTGCTGGGCCCGTGAGCCATGGCCGCTGAGCCTGCGCGTCCGGAGCCTGTGCTCCGCAACGGGAGAGGCCACAGCAGTAAGAGGCCCGCGTAACGCAAAAAAAAAAAAAAAAAAAAAAAAAAAATGTGGCGACTTGTGTCAATCGCTCTTCAGGCTCATCTGCTTTTCGAACTGCCTTTTACTAAGGCATTTCTGATGACAGAGAAGGAAGTAACATCCTCCGTCCTTGTTTTCCTTAACTCTTTTGCTACATTGATTCTGTTGACCTCTTGAGTTTTTTAGAATTCTCTCTTCCTTGGTCCCATTAAAGTCATGACCCTGGTTCTCCTCTTGCTTCTCTGGGTGACCTTCTCTGTCTCTCACTAGTTTTTCTAATATTCAAACATCCTCATCCTCTCTTAAATGGACCATTTAAATTCTATAAAGAAGCTCAGTTGAATCCATCCAATATACTGCTACAAAAATATTCTTCTTAAGACATTGTGTTAGTCCTCTACTCAAAATCCTTCAGTGATTCCCATTCAGTTGAAAAAATAAAGCCAAATGCCTTCCGCCTGAATTTGAGGCTCTCGTGTACTGAATCCAATCTACCTCTCCAAGTCTGTCTCATCACTCTCTTTCCAGTACCCTGTGATCTGTCCAAACTCAACTACTTGCTGTTTCCTGGACATTTCTCACACTCTCTTACCCCCATGCTTTTGCTTACACTGCCTGCCATGATTAGATACTCCAGCTGAAACCCCTTCATTTGACACGGTCCAGCTCAAATTCACGACATGTCTGTTCCAAATTGAGGGAAATGGGCCTTTGCAAGAGATTGGGTAACTCTACATGTACTTTGCATACTCTAAAGAACCTAGTACAACGCCTAGTGCAAACTGAGTTTTCAATCAATGAAGGTAAAAATGTTATCTGAATGTAAATATACCTTCTTTTACATCTCCAAATGACTGTCAGCATTTCTTTTAATAGGACATTTTTCCTTACTTTTTAAAAATTATTTTTAAATTCATGAATATATTTTTATCATAAAAAGGAAATCAAACAATTGATAAATTGCTAAAGGTTTCTTCACTATTTCCAATCTGGTTCTCCAAAACGGGATTTACTGTCAGCCACATCATATGTATCTTTCCAGATCTGTTTCTGTGCATTTGTGTCCCTATTCAAACAAGTAGTTACATACATAAATGGTGAATCAACTTATGCTCTGTGATAAGAATGCTGAATTCTAAATTTAAAAACCAATTTACACATGGATATGAAATATTCATAATCAGTATCATTCTGAATTTAATCATTTTAAGTATGTAGGTGCACCCAATAATAATGCTACATTCATTGGACATTTACTCCTTTTATTTATTTATTTATGGCTGCATTGGGTCTTTGTTGCTGCATGCGGGCTTTCTCTAGTTGCAGTGAGCAGGGCTACTTTTTTTTTTTTTTATTTTCTTGCAGTACGCGGGCCTCTCACTGTTGTGGCCTCTCTCGTTGCGGAACACAGGCTCCGGACGCGCAGGCTCAGCGGCCATGGCTCACGGGCCTAGCCGCTCCGCGGCACGTGGGATCTTCCCGGACCGGGGCACGAACCCGTGTCCCCTGCATCGGCAGGCGGACTCTCAACCACTGCGCCACCAGGGAAGACCGGGGCTACTCTTTGTTGCGGTGTGTGGGCTTCTCATTTTAGTGGCTTCTTTTGTTGAGAGCACGGGCTTTAGGTGTGCAGGCTTCAGTAGTTGTGGCTCTTAGGCTCTAGAGTGCAGGCTCAGTAGTTGTGGCTCACGGACTTAGTTCCTCCTCGGCAGGTGGGATCTTCCCAGACCAGGGCTCGATCCCGTGACCCCTGCATTGGCAGGCAGATTCTTAACCACTGTGCTACCAGGGAAGCCCTGGACATTTATTCTTGCCAGCCACTCTTCTAAGTGCTTCAGGTAAGTGAATTCTAACAACCATGAGGTAGCTACTATTGTTATCCTCTTTACAGAGATGAGGTATTGTAGCCCCATCAAAGTCTGGTAATTTATCTGGAATCATACTTCCAGCTCACAAATGGA
Source organism: Delphinus delphis (assembly GCF_949987515.2). Classification (NCBI taxonomy): domain Eukaryota; kingdom Metazoa; phylum Chordata; class Mammalia; order Artiodactyla; family Delphinidae; genus Delphinus; species Delphinus delphis. The sequence goes on from NC_082683.1 coordinate 88,782,821, forward strand.
AAAATGAAATTCTGACCCAGGAAGTCTGGCTCCAGAGCCTGCACCCTTAAACACTCCATTCTACCTGTGCATGAGTCCTTCACTGAGGCAAGAAACTTCATGAACCAGGGTCATGCCTTTAATGACCCTGTTAAATAATTCAGTGCTTGTGATTATATCCTCATGGTTTCTCCTCCAGCATGACGGTAGGTGCTGCGTTTCTGGGCTCAAACCTCCCTAACTGCTCACGCCGTTTGGATGACTACTTGGTAGTACTGCATATCAGACCACCACTCAGCTAAGTAGAGAAGGAGGGGAGGTCAAAATTAAATAACAACTGTCTTATACTCATCCTTCCCACAAATGTAAGCTCCATGAGAGCAAGGACCACGTCCCTCTTGCCCACCACCATATCCCCCATGCCTGACATGTAGTGATCAGCAACAAATATGTTGAGATGAATAGAATTGTACTCAGTTGACCAGGGAGTTCCTGAGTGAGTGTGTCTTCCATTCCAAAAATTGAGAGCTAGTTGTGATAGCCGTGGATGGAAGAAAGGACTGAAGAGAAAGAGCTAAGCTGGTTTTTTATTTTCCTTATTTTTATCATGTGCATACATATGATAGAAGATAAAATAAAAGGGTGTATAATGAAAAGCAACAATCCCCTGCTCTACCTTTCCCAACCACCAGTTACTTTCCCAGGGCCAACACTTGAAACATTTTCTATTTTTAGTTCTTCTAGTGGTTAGCTCCATATCTTTAAATATGTTTATGTCGTTACTTCTTAATTAATTAACTTAGACACTATCATTACCTTCCCATTGAGAAATATGAGGATTTATAAGCTTGTTCTTTAAAATATGAATATATGGTAGAACTGGGGTAGTAAGAAGTAAGCCTGCTTCTTCTTTTTTTTTTAATTTTAAATTTATTTATTAATGGCTGCGTGGGTTTCTCATTGCGGTGGCCTCTCTTGTTGTGGAGCACAGGCTCTAGATGCAAGGGCTTCAGTAGCTGTGGCTCGAAGGCTCTAGAGCGCAGGCTCAGTAGTTCTGGTGCACGGGCTTAGTTGCTTGGTGGCATGTGGGACCTTCCCAGACCAGGGCTTGAACCCATGTCTCCTGCACTGGCAGGCGGATTCTTAACCACTGCACCACCAGGGAAGCCCAAGCCTGCTTCCTGTCTAAGGATTTACTAGAGCTCTCTGTGCATAATTCTATTATATTAAGGCAATTGTCACATTCTTGGAAATCATCAACTTTCTTGATGGTTCCCTTGTGAGAAGCTGAGTAATTTGAGGACAACAGTCATATCTCTAATTTTGTGTCCCCCAGACCTACCAGTGCCTTCCAATTAGCAGACAAGCTCATTATATCTATTTATTGAATGAATCAGTGGATGACTCATTGATAAATTTACTGAATGAATCAATGACTGTTGGTAAAGTTACTGAAAACTGATGAGTCATAAAAAAGGGAAGATCTCAATGACTGATCATCCAAGAAACAAGTGAACAACTGGTTTCAAGGTTGACTGACCAAATCTTCCCGCCACCCAAACAGCCAAAACTTGATATGGCCAAACACTGTCTGAACTGAGCATGGATAGACTGCATCCATTTCCCAGTGAGGGGAACTGTTCTCATCATTTCTGAATAAGTAATAAGATGTTTAAATATAAGAATTATCATTATTACCATTATGTCATTCAGAAAAACAGGGAAGTCATCAGGAAGGCAACCTTAGGAAAGACGATGGGTTTGTTTTGGGAGTTGTTGACATTGAATTGCTAGATGGTCATCTGAGCTGAAACAAACACCAGTCATTTGAAGATCCGTGTTCCTGCACAGAGAAGATGGTCAAAGATGTAGGCATGGATAAGATGGTCTGGTAGAAAGTGTAGAGCAAGAGAAGGATGATGACAGAGACTTGAGGAATGGTTTACTTTTAGGATGTTGGAATATTAGAAAAACTAGTGAGAGACAGAGAAGGTCACCCAGAGAGGCAAGAGGAGAACCAGGGTCATGCCTTTAATGGAACCAAGGATAAAGAGAATTCTAAAAAAAAAAAGGAGAGGTCAACTACTGATAGAAGTAATTCTGAGTAGTATAGAGTCATAGTTGATACATTTTAAGTGATTATTTAAATTAACAGATCTTTTCAAACAGGAGTTGGAGATTTATTCTACTCTTAACAATTGTTTCAAACTAATAATTTTAATCAACTCTATTATATTCCATAGTCTAGAATTAGAACCTAAAAATTATATATATTTATTAACTATTTTAGAAAGGGCCTATAAGTTCCTCTCTAAACTTGATCTTTCTCCTTATTTCCTGTCTCAGTAAATGACATCTTCAGGACTTCCCCGGTGGCGTAGTGCTTAAGAATCTGCCTGCCAATGCAGGGGACATGGGTTTGAGTCCTGGTCAGGGAAGATACCACATGCCACGGAGCAACTAAGCCCGTGTGCCACAATTACTGAGCCTGTGTTCTAGAGCCTGTGCTCCGCAACAAGAGAAACCACCACAAGAAGCCCGCGCACTGCATCGAAGAGTAGCCCCCGCTCGCAGAAACTAGAAAAAGCCCATGCGCAGCAGTGAAGAACCAACACAGCCAAAAATAGGTATAAATAAATAAATTAATTTAAAAAATGGCATCTTCATTGACTGAGTAATCCACACCAAAACTCGTTTTCTTGACCTCTCTCTTGTCCCCTATGTATACTCTGTGATCAGGGCCTATTAGTTCTATTTTCTTAGTATTCCTTGCATCTGTTTCCTCCTACCAACATCTCTGTAGCTCCCATATATCAGGCAAGCTCTCATCACCTTTTTTCAAGGCCTTTGCAATAACCTCCTGCTTCAGTCTCCCTCCATACTCAATCAACAATCCCTCTGCCACATGCCACCAGAGTGGTCTTTTGAAAATATAAATCTCATTAGGGTATTTTTTTAATGTACCCAGGTTGTTTGATGCTCAAGAGCTCCCTTAGCCTGGAATACCTTCCACTTCCTTTCTCCCATCCTCTTCTTGAGGCAGGCTATCTTAGAGCTTAACATTAATTTGACTATTCATCCTGATTTGTCCAGAACAATCGCATTTTATCGTGTTGTCTCTGCATATTTACTGATAACTACCCTTTGGCCATTCTCAAAAGTTTCCCATTGTACATGCTTGCTAGGACTGCTATAACAAAATACCACCAGAGACTGAGGTTGCTCAAACAACAGAAATTAATTTTCTTACAGTTCTGGAGGCTGGAAGTCCAAAATCAAGGTGTAGGCAGGTTTGGTCTTTCCTGAGGCCCCTCTCCTTGGCTTGCAGATGGCCTCCTGTGTCCTCACGTGGTCTTCTCTCTGTGGGTATGTATCCCTGGTGTCTCTCCCTGTGTCCTAATCTCCTCTTATAAGAACACCAGTCAGATTAGATTAAGGCTCACCCTAAGGGCCTCATTTTAACTTAATGATCTCTCTGAAGGTCTTCTCTCCAAATACAGTCATATTCTGACCTACTAGGAGTTAGGAATTCAACATATGAATTTGGAGGGACACAGTTCAGTCTGTAGCACCCAGATTGGGTGTTGTAAAGTTACTCTACTTAAAATAGGTCTTCTGCAGACCTCTGTCATAGATCCTAAAGCTAGGTAAAGGAAAATGAGGTGGAAATGGCACTAAAAGTCAGGGAGAAGAGTAGTATCATGTCTCTCTGGCAATTCCTGATGCACCCCAATAGTCAAGGGACCTAGAGGGCAGGATTGAGGGAGAGGATTGATAAAAGATATGTAGTTGATATTCAGGGTTAAACTCTAGTCCTTGGTGGCAGATGGAGGGTTAGGTAAGGAAAGTGAGACACGAGTACAAGGATGCAGGTAATGCTAGAGTTCAGAGGCTTCCTGCATCCAGGCCTTCTTCTGGGTACACCAGATGCACAGGCTGTCCACAGCAAGACTCAGTTCCAGGCTTCACCCGCACAATGCAACTGATGCCCCTAATCTATACTACCTGCCTCCAGTTAGTTGATTTTGGAATGAAGAGTAATTCTCAACTCTGGGGAGCAAGTATCAGCATAGTCAAAAGTTACTCCTGATTCTAGGAAGTTCAAGTCCGTTGAATCACATGAAAATATAAGTGGTACTTTCCACTACCATAGAAAGTAATCATTTTCACTGAATACATCAATATATAATAATTCTATGAAAGCTAAACTGTTCCTTCCAAGATTCACTAAAAGCCAAAATATTATTTCAGTAAAGTCTTGCTCAGAGAAATGAGAATAATTGTTTTACTCTTTGTAAACTCTGACTTTTATCAATGATGTGATTAGATGATTTTATAATTTTACAATTTGGGGAGATTAACACTAGACCTTAACTCTTTAAAACCACTATATAACTCAGTGAGTTTTATGTGACTTAATCAAATGTAACTTAAAATTTTTTTCTTTGAATTAGATGTCCAATTTGTTTCTGAAAGAAGAGGGTATGGACTTGTTAAACTCAAAGAACAGCAGCAAACAGTTAATTCATCTCACCTACCCATTACGGAAAGGAAAGCAGAAAACTGGAATTGATTTCTACACAAAAAACAAATCGATTAATGTAAAATAAGGAACATTCCCTATCAACTTGTTCATTTTCTTTCAAAAGTGCTAAACATTTTCATTTTATATGATACATCTGTACTACTGATATGCTTTTCATTCCTTTACCTCTGTATGACAGAATACTGTATTTCATTGTATATAGTTTTTCAAATTTAAAACTAAGCCCTCTATTGTCACTTCACTGCAGTAAGAGGATCATTTTAAGTATTAAAGTGTTTACTCTTTTTTTTTTTTTTTTTGCGGTACGCGGGCCTCTCACTGTTGTGACCTCTCCCGCTGCGGAGCACAGGCTCCGGACGCGCAGGCTCAGCGGCCATGGCTCACGGGCCTAGTTGCTCCGCGGCATGTGGGATCCTCCCAGACCGGTGCACGAACCCGTGTCCCCTGCATCGGCAGGCGGACTCTCAACCATTGCGTCACCAGGGAAGCCCTTTTTCCCTAATTTTTGTCCTCATTTTTTATTTGTTAATAGATGTACTCTCTTTCTTATGTAACTGGTAGGCATACTCCTAGGTCATAGAAACACGTGGGCTCTTGAGTTGTGTCCCAAATACCACCATGTTAATCCCATTATCCAAGAATTTGGCTGATAGAATAAGGTAAAGTAAGCCACTTAAATATTGCGTTGACAATATTGAAGAACTACCATGAAAGAATATGAAGTGTCTTTGCATTCTATCTTCCATTTTTGGAAATCTATTTATCTGAATTCTGGTTTTTACTGAAGAGTTCAAATAGCTAGGGTTCCCCTCTTCCCTTTGCGTTAGTTTCCTATGGCTGCTGTAATAAGTCACCACAAAGTTAGTGGCTTAAAACAACACAATTTATTCTTTCATAATTCCATATGTGAGAAGTCCAAAATTGGGTCTTATGGCGTTAAAATCAAGTGTCAGCAGGGTCGGTTTTTTTCTGAACGCTCTAGGGGAGAATCTATTTCCTGCTTTTTCCAGCTTCTAAATGCTGCCTGCATTCCTTGGCTCCAGGCCTCTTACATCTCTCCAGCTTCTTCCGTCCACCCGTACATATCCTTGTACTGAATTTGATCCATCTGCTCCTTCTTATAAAGGCCCATGTGATTACATTAGACCCACTCAAATAATCCATGTTAATCTCCCCATCTCAAGATCCTTAACCTAATTGCATGTGCAGAGTCCCTTTTGCCATATAGACATCATATTCAGAAGTTTCAAGGGTTAGGATGTGGATATCTTTGGTGGGGAGGCATTACTTAACCTACCATACCCTTATTGACGTCTCTATTTTTATCCTATTGCATTATACTTTTGTACATTTATTTTTTTATAATTAGGTATTGTAGCAAACAATATACCTTGGATTTGTTTTAAAATCACCCAGTTTATATAATGGACAGTGCCTCTTTTGACTCCCTTAATGGATAAGGCTTAGGAGAGTCAGAGCCCAAATTCTTGCTACAGAAGCTCAGGGGGCCTGATTCTCCCTTCCCCCATGCCCTGGCATCTGGGCTGTTGTTCTGTGACCTTGGTCCAGCCCATGTGGACTCCAGCTCCATATACAGAAACCATTTAGACATTCTTTACAGTACGGTGGGACAGCCAGGGTCCAATGGCAGCAAATCCATACAGCTCCTGTAGAATGACGTCAGCTGTGATTTCTGCTGTCTAATCTCCTTTGGCTGATTTTTAAAAATTGAAGTATAATCAACGTATAACATTGTATTGGTTCAGGTGTACATCATGATTCAATATTGTATACATTGCCAAATGATCACCACAATAAATTTAGTTAACGTCTATTACCTTGTATAGTTACAAATTTTTTTTTTCTTGTGATGAGAACTTTTAAGAGCTACTCTCTTAGCAACTTTCAAATATGCAATACAGTGTTATTAACTATAGTCACCAACCAGTACACTACACCCCCATGATTTATTTATTTTATGAAGCTTTTACCTTTTGAGTCCCCTCCATCATTTCTCCCACACTCCAGTCTCTGGCAACCACTAATCTGTTCTCTGTAACTATAAGCTTGTTTTTTGTTTTTTTTTCTATTTCTTTCTTTCTTCTTTTTTTTAGATTCCACATATAAATGAGACCATACAGTATTTGTCTCTGTCTGACTTATTTCACTTAGCATAATGCCCTTGAGGTCCAGCCTTGTTGAAAATGGCAAGATTTCCTTCTTTTTATGGCTAAATAATATTCCTATATATACATATATTTACACTATATTTTCTTTATCCATTCAACCCTTCACGGACAATTAGGTTGTTTCCATATCTTGGCTATTGTAAATAATGCTGCAGTGAACATGGGGGTACATATATCTTTTCAATTTAGTATTTTTGTTTTCTTAGGATAAATACCAGAAGTGGAATTGCTGGATGAAGTTCCATACTGTTTTCCATAGTGGTTGCAACAATTTATTACATTCCCACCAACAATGCACAAGGATTCCCTTTTCTCCACATTCTTGCCAGCACTTGTTATTCATTGTCTTTTTGATAATAGCCATTCTCACAGGTGTGAAGTACTATTTCACTGTAGTCTTGATTTACATTTCCCTAGTGATTAATGACGTTGAACATTTTTCACGTACCTGTTGGCCATCTGTATGTCTTCTTTGGAAAAATGTCTAATCAGATGTTCTGTCCATTTATTAATTGGGTTGTTTCTTTGCTATTGTGTTGTATGAGTTCTTTATAAATTTGGGATATTAACCTGTTATCAGATATATAATTTGCAAATATTTTCTCTCGTTCAGTAGGTTGCCTTTTCATTTTGTTGATGGTTTATCATTATCTTTCAAATGAATTTCTTTTATATTTAGTTTAGTCAGAGTTAGTTTCGGTTGCTTTCACAAACAACATTCTTTTTTTTTTTTAATTAATTAATTTATTTATTTATTTTTGGCTGTGTTGGGTCTTCGTTGCTGTGCAAGGGCTTTCTCTAGTTGTGGCGAGCGGGAGCTACTCTTCATCGCGGTGCACGGGCCTCTCACTATTGCAGCCTCTCTTGTTTTGGAGCACGGGCTCCAGACGCGCAGGCTCAGTAATTGTGGCTCATGGGCTTAGTTGCTCCGCGGCATGTGGGATCTTCCCAGACCAGGGCTCGAACCCGTGTCCCCTGCATTGGCAGGCAGATTCTCAACCACTGCGCCACCAGGGAAGCCCAACAACATTCTTTTAATATAGGGTTCTTTACTTTTTTCTTAATTATTTTTTAAATAATTAACTGTAGTCTAGGGGTCTCATCATAATTATGTATTATCAATTGAGTATAAAAAAATAAATATCAGTAAGAGGAAGAGTATTTACTAATCCAAGCTCTTAACCCCATGTACAGATAGAGCTTGTACAATGGTAAATGGTTCCTTAATGACAACTGTGAGATACACATTGCCTTTTAATCATCAAGGAATGATTTAATGTTGTGTTTAGGTATTGAGTTTATTTTTAAATTGATATTACCAGGACTTCCCTGGTGGCACAGTGGTTAAGAATCTGCCTGCCAATTCAGGGGACACGGGTTAGAGCCCTCTTTCGGGAAGATCCTACATGCCACGGAGCAACTAAGCCCATGCACCACAACTACTGAGCCTGCGCTCTAGAACCCGTGAGCCACAACTACTGAGCCCACGTGCCACAACTACTGAAGCCCACATGCTCTAGGGCCCATGTGCCACAACTACTGAGCTCATGTGCTGCAACTACTGAAGCCCGGGCATCTAGAGCCCATGCTCCACAAGAGAAGCCACCACAATGAGAAGCTCGTGCACAATTAGAGAAAGCCTGTGCACAGCAATGAAGACCCAACGCAGCCAAAAAATAATTTAAAAAAAGAATTTGATGTTGGCAAATACAGACGTCTCTATTACATAACAAAATATTTAATTGGAATGCTCTAGCCTTTAACCACTAGATAAACAGGAACGTATTAAACAGTTGTCTAATTGCCACAGGTTGATTTTCCTAATTCAAAAAGCTTGGGTATTATAGCATATTTTGAGAAAACACATTCAAGTAACCGCGACCACAGTGTTTGGGTTTAGCCCCCTCAGTGAGTCATATTTTACCCATGGCACTTATTGAATGCCTGCCATGTGCTGGCCTCTGGATGAGATGCTGGGTACAAGGATGAATAAAGCTCCTGGCTCCTCACACAATGCCTGGCAGTGGCAAGAGACCCTTGATGAATGCTTTTTGAATTAATGACCTAATCCCTGCCTCTAAGGATCTCTATCCTGTGGGAAAGGCAGACACCTAATTGTGACGTACCGTGCTGTGTCAGTGCCCAAAAGTGCGTTTGAGTGAGAGTGGGTGTGCAGAGGCATGTTTCAGTTGCCTTTGTGAGTTCTTATCATGGTGTTGAGGTCACACTGTCCTGTCCAATAACACCTCCTGGCTCTCAGAATTGTTATTCCGGCCTCTCTTTCCAGGCCCTCATAGTTAAGCTTGTGACACTGTGTTTGAACTCCTATTAATAGGCCGAGTCAGCTCCTCAGCAGATTGCATCTTAACATCAAACAGCCAGAATCCCCAGCAATCTCAGCAATGACTTCTTGGCGCAAAGCCAATCCTCAAGCATCAAAGCCATATTCCTCGTAAATCAGCTCCACGTGATGATAAATAATGGCATCAGGATTCCAAACCAATTATCCCCCGGTGAAAGGCATATTCCTCAAGGGCACGCTGGGCTTTATTTAAAAAATGGTAACATCACAGGTGCTAGCCCTGAAACGTGAACAATGAACACAACAAGCGGATGAGAGCAACACACACATTGCATCAACTCGCTTGAAAAGTTCAAGAAAAAGTGCGTCTAGGAACACTTTAAAAACTTTCCACCAGGAAAGCTACTGGAACCCTATCTTGCCTGGAACTGTATAATGGAGTAGACGCGTGTGCTTTTAAATTCAGATCCTAACACTCGCATTAGCTATGTGATCGTAGGCAAATAATTCTCTAAGCCTCAATCTCCATACCTGTAAAATGAGGGGTATTAAGACCTACCTTAAGTCTGTTTTATGGATAGCAATATCATGTCAAAAACTCAATAAATGGTAGATATTAATGTTAATTAGAACTACTATGTCAATCATCACACGAAGCATTTTACGAGCAGTATGTTAGTCCTCCTATCAACACTCTGAGGTAGGTATTTTTACCCCCAACAGTAGATGAGCAAATGGAGACTTGGGTTACTTACCCGACACCCCAGATAGTGAGAGAGAGAGTGGATTCAAACTCAGGCTGGCTGACTCCTATGGCCAGGCTCTTACCCACACTGCTGATGCTTCCCTCTGACAGCCATCAGGGTCCTCATCTTGCTGTCTTGTTCCTCTCTATTGCTCCCACGACTCCCCATATCTCTCAGTTGACCTAACCAGCACAGGACAGTCATCAACACTGTGTTCACCAGATTCACTGGACAATCTGCCTTGTGAGTCAAATTCTCATGGCGGATATGCAGCAAAGGACCTCCTTAGGGATCTTCATTGAAGTAACTCAGTTTGAAACAGAATATTATATTTGACCCAAACAACACAATACTTCTCAATCATCAGCAACTAAGCCATTAACTAAGTGTATTGGAAAAAAACACTGGCTTCAGAGGGTCTGGAAACTTGCATTTAAGTCTCAGATCAGGGATTATGAGTTGTGTCAATTTAATCGGGCACTTAATCTCTCTGAGCCTGTTCTATTCTGAGTTAATATATGTGGTTGGTTATTCTCTGGATTTTCCCCCAGACACATTTCCCTCCCCTCCTCTGCTTTCTCTGTGCCCTAAGGATTTGCTGTCTCCTACTAACTCCATTGCCAGAACCCCCTTGCCATCTGGCTTCTGGTTCAGTAGATCAGAAGGTGGGAAGGAGGAACAAGATAATTCTGCCTTGGGCTTCCCTGGTGGCGCAGTGGTTGAGAGTCCGCCTGCCGATTCAGGGGACACGAGTTCATGCCCCGGTCCGGGAAGATCCCACATGCCACGGAACGGCTGGGCCCGTGAGCCATGGCTGCTGAGCCTGCGCATCCGGAGCCTGTGCTCCGCAGCGGGAGAGGCCACAACAGTGAGAGGCCCACGTACCGCAAAAAAAAAAGATAATTCTGCCTTCTCTCACAGCTTCCATACTACATCTGTGGCATCAGCAGGGTGACCCCTCTTCCTTAGCTCTTAACTTTCCATGGGGCTCTGGTAATGCTGTTTTCATCTTTTAGACGTTAGGTTCTAGAGGAAGTAATGGCTTTCTGCTCTCGCTAGTCTCTGGTGGCCTCAACATCCCTTGTTTGCTCTATAACCTCTCTACAACCTCCGTTAAGTAGTCCCTTCATTAAACTCTTTTCATTGAATCTTCTGAGCAAATTCTGTTGTTTTCCTCAGAACCTGATGGGTACAGTATTCAAAAATATTTGAAAACTATAAAACACTATCTATAAAAATATGTCATCAGGGACTTCCCTGGTGGTCCAGTGGGTCAGACTCTGCACTCCCAATGCAGGGTGCCCCGGTTTGATCCCTGGTTCGGGGAACTAGATCCCACAGCAACTATGAAGTCCACATGACGCAACTAAGAGCCTGCATGCCACAACAAAGATCCTGCATGTTGCAGCTAAAAGATCCCACATGCCGCATCTAAGAGCCGCACAGCCAAAATTAGAAAAACAAAAAAAGTCATCAAGTTAGTGGTACTTATTATTATTTGTCCACATTTTCACAATCAACACTATATTCTGAAGTTTGCAGAACTTACCCGATTCATCTAAACATTGTGCCAGCCAGAAATTAAAAAATGAGAAGCCAGTGAGCAAGGTTATGTTGATTAAGATGCACCTGGATCTGATTTGCTTCCTCTTTATAAATTAGGAAATGGTGACAAAGCTGAGTAATTATCAGAACTGAAAGATTTCCAATCATAATTAAACTCTACATCTTCAAGGAATGGTTGCCTGAAAGCAGAATAAGTAGATATTGTTTTTGTACAGATGTAAATATATGTGTGTCTATACACACACACACACATATATATATATATATATATGACCTTTCTTAGTGAAGGGACTATGGCAGTGGCTCCCAAAGGAAACTATTACAGTGACTCATTTTATTTCTGCTCTAAGAATCTCATTTTGGAAGCTGGAGTTTACGTGCATTACAGAATTTATTTGAACATTAACAGTTTTACATAAAAATGCCAGTAGGTGCAGTAGTTGGGAATCTGCCTTCCAATGCAGCAGACACGGGTTCGAGCCCTGGTCTGGGAAGATCCCACATGCCGCGGAGCAACTAAGCCCATGAGCCACAACTACTGAGCCTGCGCGTCTGGAGTCTGTGCTCCGCAGCAGGAAAGGCCGCAACAGTGAGAGGCCCACGCACCATGATGAAGAGTGGCCCCCACTCACCGCAACTGGAGAAAGCCCTCGCACAGAAACGAAGACCCAACACAGCCAAAAATAAATAAATAAATTTATTTTAGAAAAGGCCACTATATTTATAATTCCTTTTTAAAAATAATGGTTTTTTTTAAATAAATAAATAAAATAATGTGTTTTTTTAAGAATACAGTTTTTCTCAATACATTAAGAAAAGTTATGCTTTTTGAGTATATATTTAAACTGTGTTTTTGTGCCCTGGGGAGTGAACTTTTGGATGACTCAAGGAAAAACAAAATTAATTCTCATTTTTGTCAGTCTCAACAAATGTATTTTTAAAGGTCTGATAATTATTTATTACATTCTCCAATCTATTTATATGGGTAAGTATATTAGGATTCATTGGGCACAAGCAACAGCAGTCAATTTAGGCATATTGAAGTAAAAGGGAATTTTACTGGAAGGATATATGGGGAAGTTCAGTTAAGCTTGGTGATCTAGATGGCAGGAAAGAATGGATGATTTCTTCAGGCCTCCACCATCAGAAAGTCCTGGCTACAAATATTTTCTGACCTTGAGTCACCCTGCTCAGGATTCAAATCCCAGGAGAATCAGCCTCGCCTGGCTCAGGTCCCAGGCACAGTGGTTGGCCAAGGGAGTTGGGTTGGTTGATTGGCAGTCCTGGCATGTGGAATGAAGTGGATGGTCTGCCAGAGGACAAGTGGGGTGCTGAGATCGGGGGAAGAGGGAAGAAACTTTAAACCAGCAAAAAGAACAGATTCTACCACAAAAATCTTTGGAGCATTTTATAACATATTAAGATATTGGATATGGTACATTTTTTTCCTTAAGATAACTTCTCCAATTTGGACATTGGAACATTAAGAATATGACATGAACCTAGGGTTCAAAGGAGGCCACAGAGGTGGTTCTTGAAATTCCCGGAGAAACTACAGTTTCTTCGCCCAGATTGCCTGCCTGAGGAGGGTGCAGGAAGGAGCAGCTTTCCCTGCTCCTTCTTCAATGATTCAGTTAACACACCTTCCATAAGGGGTAGCAAAGATTTCCTTGTCACAGTGAAAATGAAATAACATTGGCAGCAGTAAAGACTGTTACCCATATCCATCCCTCCAGTTAGAAACAATGTTTTGGATTTCAGGAACTTTTCAATTGACAAAACAAACAGGAGAGAGGTAGTTATTAACTTTAGGGTAAATGTGCTATGCAGACTCATGCTTTTTCAAATCCAAGCCTTCTCCATGAAATCCTGGTATGAATATAAAATATTTGCCCATGAGGACAGGGATTGTGTCTATACTGTTGCTGCCATTTTCTGTACCAAATAAGCCCTTGATACATAATTTTGAACTAAATGGGCCAATGACTGAATGAATATACCTGTTATTAATAAAAGACATCTTATTACTACATACATTTCTGCAGAAAATTTCTTTAAAAAGTGAATGGGGGCTTCCCTGGTGGCGCAGTGGTTGGGAGTCCGCCTGCCGATGCAGGGGACACGGGTTCATGCACCAGTCCGGGAAGATCCCACATGCCGGGGAGCGGCTGGGTCCGTGAGCCACGGCCACTGAGCCTGCGCGTCCGGAGCCTGTGCTCCGCAACGGGAGAGGCCACAACAGTGAGAGGCCCGCGTACCGAAAAAAAAAAAAAAAAAAAAAAAAAAAAATAGTGAATGGTTTTTGCTTTCATAGTATGCAGAAGCTTTGAAATTTTTGGAAGGAAAGAAAATATATTTCAGGACTTCCCTGGTCGTGCACTGGTTAACAATCCACCTGCCATTGCGAGGGACACGGGTTCGATCCTTGGTCGGTAAAGAGCCCACATGCCGCGGAACAACTAAGCCCATGCGCCACAACTACCAAGCTTGTACTCAGCCCGTGAGCCACAACTACTGAACCTGCATGCCACAACTACTGAAGCCTGCGCACCTAGAGCCCTTGCTCCACAGCAAGAAAAGCCACTGCAATGAGAAACCCGTGCATTGAAACGAAGAGTATCACCCACTCGCCACAACTAGAGAAAGCCTGTGTGCAGCAATGAAGACCCAATGCAGCCAAAAATAAATAAATAAAGTAAATAAATTTATTTTTAAAAAAAGAAAATATATTTCAACCATTTCCTCTGTTTTGGATTTAGATTTATTAGTTTTAACTCTTTCTAATGTGCTATATAATTTACTTATTTATTATGTTTGCTGTCTATCTCCCCTTGTTAGAAAGTGGAATGCACAGGGATAGAGATCTTTGTCTGGTTTGTTTACTGCTAGGCTTCTAAATATTCAATAAATATTTTAATGGATTAATACTACATAATTTACTTATTATATTGATGGTTAATTGGGTGTCTCCTCTATTAGAATATAATCTCCACAAGGGCAAGAATCTTTTCCTGCTTTATTCGTGAGGTATATCCCAAGTACCTTGAACCGGACGTGGTGCTTTTTTTTTTTTTTTTTGACCATATCACACGTCTTGTGGGATCTTAGTTCACCAACCAGGGATTGAACTCAGGCCCACAGCAGTGAAAGCACCACATCCTAACCACTGGGCCACCAGGGAATGACATGGTTAATTTTTGGTTTTAAACAAATATTTGATGAATGGGCTAAAGAATGAATACAATATCTTAATAAAAGTCATTCTATCTCTAACCACACCTCAATTATAGAAACAGTTTCAGAACTTATTTAAAATGCTGCTAAATTGAAGCTTTAACATAATATTTCCTTATTGAAGATAGGTTTTTTTTTAAAAAAATAAGACATAATTGACATTTAACACTTTGTAAGTTTAAGGTGTACAGTGTGTTGGTTTCCTACATTTGTATATTGCAACATGCTTACCACAGTAGAGTTAGCGAACACATCTCTCACATCGCATAATTATCATTTCTTTTTTTTTGTGGTGAGAACATTTAAGATCTAGTCTCTAAGCAACTCTGAGGTTTATAATACAGTATTGTTAACTATAATCACTACGTTGTTCATTAGATCTCCAGGACTTATTCATCTTCAGGTTGCCATTTTGTATCCTTTAACATCTCCCCAATCCCCCAAGTTCTGGTAACCACAATTTTACTCTCCATGTCTATGAGTTCAGCTAAAGATAGCCTTTAAAAAGAACATATACTACAGGACCACATTCTCTGCTATTTGTAGAATTTGCACAAGATTTGAGCCCTACTGGAACCTATTCCCACTTCCATTCCAAGAACAATTCCAAGAGGCTGGCTGAGCCTCTCCTTTCTCAGTTCATAGTTCAAAAAGTCATTTACAATATTTAATAAAACTTTAAAGGTTTCCTCTAAAACTTCATTTTAATATAATACCTACTTAAGTTTAATCCTTATTAAAAATAAAAGTCAGTGGTGCCCACATTCCAAAGATCAGTTAACTTGTTGAGGATTATACGTTTATTTGTCTGAGGAAAATACAGAAGGTATTAAAGAGTCAGAACAAAGAAAATCATTCTCCGCCAACTAGTTTCTTTTTCTGTCTCCATAGGCAAAAATATCACCTAAGTAGCAGCTGGAGCCCTGCTTCTTATATAATTAACAAAAGGCTTGCTGGTGGGCTCTTCATGAACTGTTTCCTAGGAGGCCCAAGAGGTCTAATGATAGCATTAGAATTGGGAATAATTTTCTTCTTTGCAGAAGATCTACTTCAGAGAAAAAAGAAAGGAATATTATCATACTTTTTGTTATAGCTGTAGTCATTTTACACACAAGACAGCCAGAATAAATTTTTTTATGTTACCTAATTACAAGAATATTATATATCCTTGCAAATGAATTCTAGTGTTGAAAAGATTGACAGATCTCACCTGAAACATACTTGTATTGTTCTGATGTATATGTGATTATGTAGATATGAGCTAGAGGTTTCACTCACTTGCACAACTAGCAGTTATTGACACCTTGCTGTGCACCAGGCATTGTGCCAGCGAGACCACAATAAACAGCATGACAAAATCTCTGGCCTCATAGAGCTTACAATCTAATAAGAATATCCCCATTATGCAGACCAACTACACAAAGATTCAATCAACTGTGACTTAATATGTGCCAAAACAGAATACAAGTGAAATGCCAGCATGTAACATGGGGGCTTGACCCAGTCAAGAGGGTCAGGGAAGGCTTCCCTGAGAAGTGATGTTTAAACTGGCACTCAAAGGGCATGAAGAAGGAGTTAGCCTGGTGCAGAGAGGGTGGTGGGGCTGGTGGCAGGTTGGAAAGAATATTTCTTACAACAGAAACAGCATGTGTGAAGGCCTTGAGGTGTGCAAGGGCAGGCATGTGTAGAGAAGCAAAGGAAGTCCCCTATGACTGGAGAATAAAAAGCAAGGAGGGAGAACAGATAGAAATGCAGAGGTTGGCAGAGGGTCTTGGAAGCCTTGTTAAATATCTGGGCTTCATTCTAAGGACAAGAAGAAGCCTTCGCAGGATTTGTTTTTAAAACACAGTAAAGTTTTTAAAAACTTCTTCTGTTGGAGGATTGACACTGCCCAACTTTAAGTCTTACTATAAAGCTATAGTAGTCAAGATAGTGTGGTATTGGTGAAAGAATAGACAAGTAGATCAGTGGAACAGAATAGAGAGCCCAGAAATAGGTCCACATAAATACAGTCAAGTGATATTTGACAAAGAAGTAAAGGCAACACAATGGAGAAAAGACAGGCTTTTTAGCAAATGGTGTTGAAACAACCAGACGTCAAACATGCAAAATAATGAATCTAGACACAGACCATACTCCCTTCACAACAATTAACTCAAAATGGATCATAGACCTAAATGTAAAGTTCAAAATTATAAAACTCCTAGAAGATAACATAGAGGAAATCTAGGTGACCTTGGGTATAACAATGCCTTTTTAGATACAACACCAAAGGCAGGATCTGCAAGAGAAAACATGGAGAAGCTGGACTTCATTAAAATTAAAAACTTCTTGACACTGTCAAGGGAATAAGGAGATAAGCCACAGACTAAGAGAAAATATTTTCAAAAGACAAATCTGATAAAGCGCTATTATCCAAAATATACAAAGAGCACTTAGGCTGGGACGAAGTGAGGGAGTAGCGTGGACATATATACACTACCAAACGTAAAATAGATAGCTAGTGGGTAGCAGCTGCATAGCACAGGGGGATCAGCTCAGTGCTTTGTGACCACCTAGAGGGGTGGGATAGGGAGGGTGGGAGGGAGGGAGACGCAAGAGGGAGGAGATTTGGGGATATATGTATAAGTATAGCTGATGCACTTTGTTATAAAGCAGAAACTAACACACCATTGTAAAGCAATTATACTCCAATAAAGATGTTAAAAAACAAAACAAAACAAAACTTAATGATAAGAAAATGAACAACTCAATTAAAAAATGAGCCAAAGACCTGAACAGACACCTCACCAGAAAAGACATACAGATGACAAATAAGCACGTGAAAATATATTTAACATCATATATCATTAGGGAATTACAAAACAACAGTGAGATACCTCTGTACACTTATTAGAATGACCAAAATCCAAAACACTGACAACAAATGCTAATGAGGATGTGAAGCAATAGGAACTCTCATTCATTGCTGGCGGGAATGCAAAAACGACACTTTGGAAAACAATTTGATAGTTTCTTACAAAACTAAACATGTGATCCAAAAATTGTGCTCCTTGGTACTTACCCAAATGAATTGTTATATCCGCACAAAAGTCTGCACACAGATGTCTATAGTAACTTTATTTATAATTGCCAAAACTTGGAAGCAACCTGGATGTCCTTTAGGTGGTGAATGGATAAATAACTGTGGTACATCCAAATTATGGAATATTATTCGGTGCTAAAAGTAACTGAGCTGTCAAGCCATTAAAAGACATGAGAGGGCTTCCCTGGTGGTGCAGTGGTTGAGAGTCCGCCTGCCGATCCAGGGGATGCGGGTTTGTGCCCCGGTCCGGGAAGATCCCACATGCCGCAGAGCGGCTGGGCCCGTGAGCCATGGCCGCTGGGCCTGCGCGTCTGGAGCCTGTGCTCTGCAACGGGAGAGGCCACAACAGTGAGAAGCCCACGTACCGCAAAAAAAAAAAAAAAAAAAAAAAAAACACAAAAAAAGACATGACAGAACCTAAAACTCATATTACTAAGTGAAAGAAGCCAATCTGAAATGGTTCTATACTGTATGATCCCAACTCTATGACATTCTGGAAAAGGCAAGCTATGGAGACAGTCAAAAGACTAGTAGTGGTTGTCAGAGGTTAGCAGGGAAGGGGTGATGAACAGGAGGAACACAGAGGACTTTTAGGGCAGTGTAACTATCCTATATGATACTATAATGGTGGATAGATCTTTATATAGTTGTCAAAATTAGAGAATGTACAACACCAAGAGTGACTCTTAATGTAAACGGTGGACTTGGGTGATTATGATGTGTCAATGTTGGTTCATCAATTGTAACAAATGTCCCATTCTGGTGGGAGATGTTGGCAGTGGGGAGGTTGTGTGTGTGCAGGTATAAGGGGTATGTGGGGACTCCTTGTACCACCCACTCAACTTTGCTGCGAACTTAGAATTCCTCTAAAAACTTAAGTTCATTAATTTAAAAAAAATGGAATTACCTAGCAAAAGATGAAAATAAGCTCCTTGTTGTTCCTGAGTGGAGAATGGACTGGAGATGAGCAGAAGCGGAAGCTGAAGAAACTACTGCAGTAATCCAGTGAGAGGTGATGGCAGCTTGGACACAAGGGGGACACTGGAACAAGAAAGAAGTGGACACATTCAGGATGTGTTTTGGTGATTGGATGCCAGAACTTGCTGAAGGATTGGATCTGTTGGTAAAGAAAAGGAACAACCAAGGGTGACCCTGGGTGAGAACTGGAAAATGGGAGGGAGCTGGGGGTGGCTGTGGGGCACAGGGGGTTTTTGGGAAGGAGAAACCAAGCGTTCCACTGTAGTTGTGCTGAGTCTGAGATATTCAATTGGAGATAGTAGGTTATTTTTGTTTGTTCTTACTTTGTGGCAATAGAAGTTTCACTCTCTGATGGCACAGTTTCTCAAAAGTGACCTTTCCTGATTTGGATTTTTAACTTTTCATTTACATAACTGTTGGGCCCATTTTGATGGTTTTTCAATAAAAGAAAAATCTGACTCAGATACATATTGAGTGTCAAATTCTCCAGAAAATTGCTTGCAGTTTTGAAATGAGTTTTTCCATCTGTCTTTCCATCCTTGCCGAGGTTTCAGTGATTTGAGGCCAGTTTCAGACAGCTCAGGCCCTAGTAGTCTCTACAAGAAGGAAAACTCTGAGTCTGGGTGCATAAGAACACAAGCTCAGCTGAGGACGTGGAACCACACACTGATGACAATACTTACTGTGCTGGACGGTACATATTTTTTATTTCTCAGTCATCCCTACTAGACTGTGAGCATGCTAAGGCCAGGGATTTTATATCCTTAGCATTAGCATATATGCAATATTGGATATTTGTGTATTGGATTAACATATAAGCCAACTTTGAGCCACTGGGTTTTTCATTTAGAGATTCAATGCTGTCTTACCCGAAGTCAGGTCAATGGTTAAAAACTATAACCAAGCAACCTGTTGTTTTCTCTATGCAATGACAACCAGTTAAGACTGATTTCTTTCACTGGATTGACTAAATTTAGTAATTTAGTCATAATTTAGCGGAAACTCCCTCTTGTAAAGTTGATGCAATGTCAGTGTTAGGTGCGGTTTGAGGCTGTCCATAAACACTGTTATGAAAGCTCTAGATTTTACTTTAAAGATTTAGATGTTCTGATTCTTTCTTTTTGGCCTTTAATGAGAACTGGTTTTTTTCAATCAGAGAATATTCACTTTCCAAAAAAACAAAATCATTTGGTGTTTAAGGAGAAATATCACTATTTTTTTTGTGATTTTTTCATTCATTCACTCAACAAATATCTGCGTGACTGCTGTCTCAGAGACTTTTCTGGGCCACCAACAAAACAGTTCACTTCTAGAGTTTATGCTCTGGTGGGAGAAGACAAACAAATTACGAACAAATGATGTGTTTGGTGTTAATTTAAGTACTATAAAGAAAAATTAAGTAGATGGAGTGTAGAGAAAATTGTGCATTTTTAGATAGGGGTCAGGGCCAACTTCTCTGAGGAGACAACATTTGATCTAAGATCTGAATGAAGTAAGGATGGGAGTTATTTGAGGATAGTAAGAACATTCCAGAAAGAATAGCAAGTGCAAAAGCCTAGAGTTGAAGGATTTGCACACAATTTCTAGTGTATTTAAATAACAAGCTTTAATTATTTTCCTTTTCATTACTTAAAGTAGCTTATTTTTATGTGTAATATACACATACTTATGTATATCTAATATAGACATATATATAATAACATATAAGTACTTATATTACCTAAAGTAGTACACTTTTATTTCAAATAAGCAGGACATCAGGAGAGTAATTATTTTGGAGTAACCTTCCAAAATTCCTCAGTTTTCGGCAATTTGAATTTAACCATCGAGAGAAAACTCCAGTGGTTGAAAATCCTTGACTGAATTGTGGGACCATAGAGAAGTCACTTTATCTGTTTATCCTTTTGTCTTTCTGTTCAATTATCAACTTCTCCTCTGCCACAGAAAAGAGATTTAAAACGTTATAAGCAATGCAACATATAAGAGTCACGATGGACTGAGGGCAAAATAATCTGTGAAGACAAAGTTTACTAAGCTGTTTGAGTCTAAACAATTCTTAAGGGCTCTGAGTAAACATGTTAAGATCCCTTAAGCCCTTGAGAGGCATTTGTTTATCTCACATATATGAGAGCTGGTTTTGACCCATTCTTCTCATTCAGTCAAAGCCACTTCCTGGGACTTCCCTGGTGGCGCAGTGGTTAAGAATCCGCCTGCCAATGCAGGGGACACGGGTTCGAGCCCTGGTCTGAGAAGATCCCACATGCCGCGGAGCAACTACGCCCGTGAACCACAACTACTGAGCCTGGGCTCTAGAGCCCGCGAGCCACAACTACGGAGCCTGTATGCCACAACTGCTGAACCCCGTGCACCTAGGCCCTGTGTTCCACAACAAGAGAGGCCACCGCAATGAGAAGTACACGTACTGCCATGAAGAGTAGCCGCTGCTCGCGCCAACTAGAGAAAGCCCACGTGCAACAACGAAGACCCAATGCAGCCAAAAATAAATAAATAAAATTAAAAAAAGAAAAAAGCCACCCCCTAAACAATATGTGGTTACGCTCATTCTTGTAATTCAGGGAATTTTAATGGAATTAGGCTGAATTTACTTTTAAAATACTTTTTTTTTTTTCTTTTCTGGCCACATTGCGCAGCACGCGGGATCTTAGTTCCCGACCAGAGATCAAACCCACGCCCCCTGCAGTGGAAGCGTGGAGTCTTAACCACTGGACCACCAGGGAAGTCCCAATACTTTCTATTTCGATGTCTCACTAATCTGATTCGGCCTTTTCTACGTAACAACGATTAATGTGATTTTGCCATGTTGATATTAACAAATTTGCAGGAACAGTATTATTTGTAATTTATGTAAATAAAATTTACATCATCATGCAAAACTTGCTGGACAGACTTTTCTCAAAATGAGAGGTTGTAATTAAGATGGTTTGACTTAAAATATGTAGATAAAAACTTAGAGTGCCACAGGATACCCCAGAAAGACTAGGTTAACATTCTTCAGTGCAGCTGGAGCAATGGAACAAAGAGAGATTAAAGTTACTGTCTCTAGGAACATGAACCCTAGACAGAGGCAACAAAATTATGAAATTCTTCAATTAAAAAAAAATTTAATAAACTGTATTTTACTTTATTTTTTAAAGATCTTTATTGGAGTATAATTGCTTTACAATGTTGTGTTAGTTTCTGCTTTATAACAAAGTGAATCAGCTATACATATACATATATCCCCAAATCTCCTCCCTCTTGCGTCTCCCTCCCTCCCACCTTCCCTATCCCACCCCTCTAGGTGGTCACAAAGCACCGAGCTGATCTCCCTGTGCTATGCGGCTGCTTCCCACTAGCTATTTATTTTACACTTGGTAGTGTATATATGTCTATGCCACTCTCTCACTTTGTCACAGCTTACCCTTCCCTCTCTCGGTATTCTCAAGTCCATTCTCTAGTAGGTCTGCATCTTTATTCTCGTCTTGCCCCTGGGCTCTTCTGATCATTTTTTTTTTTCTTTTCTTTTCTTTTTTTTTTTAGATTCCATATATATGTGTTAGCATACGGTATTTGTTTTTCTCTTTCTGACTTACTTCACTCTGTATGACAGTCTCTAGGTCCATCCACCTCAATACAAATAACTCAGTTTTGTTCCTTTTTATGGCTGAGTAATATTCATTGTATATATGTACCACATCTTCTTTATCCATTCATCTGTTAATGGACACTTAGGTAGCTTCCATGTCCTGGCTATTGTAAATAGTGCTGCAATGAACATTGTGGTACATGTCTCTTTTTGAATTATGGTTTTCTCAGGGTATATGCCCAGTAGTGGCATTGTTGGGTCGTATGGTAGTTCTATTTTTAGTTTTTTTAAGGAACCTCCATACTGTTCTCCATAGTGGCTGTATCAATTTACATTCCCACCAACAGTGCAAGAGGGTTCCCTTTTCTCCACACCCTCTCCAGCATGTGTTGTTTGTAGATTTTTTGATGATGGCCATTCTGACTGGTGTGAGATGATATATCATTGTAGAATAAACTGTATTTTAGAGCAGAATTGAGTGGAAGGTACAGAGATCTCCCATATACCATCTACCTCCACATCACAGCCTCCCCCATTATCAGCATCCCCCACTAGAGTTTTGCTACAACTGCTGAACCTACAGTGACACATCATTGTCCCCCACAGTCCAGAGTTTACAGTATGGTTCACTTTTGATGTTGCACATTCTGTGGGTTTGGACAATTGTACAATGAGTGACATGTATTCATCATTATAGTATTATACAGAGTAGTTTCACTGCCTTAAAAATCCTCTGTGCCCTGCCTATCCATCTTTCCCACCCCTCTAACCCCTGGTAACCACTGATTTTTGACTGTCTCCATAACTTTCCAGAATGTCATGCAGCTGGAATCGTACAGTGATTCTATTCACTATTCTATTTACTATTCACTTAGTAATAGTGCATCTTAGCTCCCTCCATGTCTTTTCATGGATCAATAGCTCCATATCTTTATAATTAGAAACTAAAATAAAAAATCAAAATAACACTCCAATTTATAATCTAGCTGCTTTCAAATGGTTCATCTCATTTGACATAATTCAGGATGAATCAGAGACACTTTTAATTTATTCATTCACTCATCATCAATATTTATTGAGTATCTCTATGTGCCAGGCACTATGCTAGGTACTAATATATAATATACAGCAGTAAAAGATACAGACAACATGTTGTCTTTATGGAACTTACACTCCAGTAGGAGAGTCAGACAATAAACAAATTAGTAAGCAATATAGAATAGCAAATACTAGTTGAGTATTTCTCTCTTTTTCCCTCCTTTCGTTTATTTCTTCTCTCCTTCATCCCTTCAACATTTTCATTTAACTCTTCTTCAAGCACTGGTAAGGAGCCAGGAATCTATCATTTCTCATCTGGCTCTGCTACAGACTCTCTGTTAGACCTTGGGCAGCTCACTTTCCTTCCTAGGCATTTTCCTTAGCCTGTAAAATGAGGATGACAATCCCTGCTTACTACTTAGTAGGGAGGTACAAACAAATGAAAAGTTGTGAACTTGTTTTAAAAGTATAATAATACCTTCAATTTGTGAGATTAAAATGCCTTTGGATTTCTTATCAATTTAAAATTCGTATTTATGTACAGACAATTCAGTTCAATCTCCTTAAACACACAAATGTGGCAGCAATCACTGTTTCTTCCTCCTCGTGGCCTGCTCTACTGGGCGGTGCAGAGCAAGATGTTCTCTTTAGGTTTTATCTCAACACTGCACAACTGGGAAAGAAAATTACAGCCCAGAGTGCCCTTAATTACCTCTTCAATTCATGTGAATAATAAGATTTTTTGAGGCTTGTGAAAATGACACAATAAAAGAAAATACAAATGTAAAAGACAGCTAACTTCAAACCTATAAGGCACATTTGGAAACTCTAAAAACAGAGTTAGATAACATAAAATTTGTTGGAGAATCTGTCTTCATTTTGCTTCTAAAATACCTGGAGAAATGATTCAAGAGAAAGATCATCTATTGAGCGGATTTTCAAAGCCAACGACTTCTTGATTTAGTTTATATGAAGCAAAATTCCTTCTGAAATTTTTATTCACTGTAAATTTATATATATTTATATAAATTTTTATATATAATATGAATTTATATATATATTACATATATAAATTTATGTGTAATTTATATAGAAAAATAAAGAGTCATTTTAATTGATTTTCTTTATTTAATAAATTCATCTTGAATACTTAAATTATTTATTTATTTATTGTTTATTTGGTTGCAGCAAGCAGGCTCCTTAGTTGCAGCTCACTGTCTCCTTAGTTGTGACATGCGAACTCTTAGTTGTGGCATGCATGTAGGATCTAGTTTCCTTACCAGGGATCGAACCCAGACCCCCTGCATTAGGAGCATGGAGTCAACCACTGCACCACCAAGGAAGTCCCTTGAATACTTAGATTTTGCTAACATGTTACTTACAGATGTGTAATCCTTCAATTGAACAGAGATTATTTTCCCTCAGGAGAAAACTTTCCTCAGAAGAAGGTGGTCTTTCTTTTCTTTTTTGGGGGGGGGGGCGTGCTGTGTTGAGTCTTTGTTGCTGTGCTAGGGCTTTCTCTAGTTGCCGCAAGCAGGGGTTTCTCATTGCAGTGGCTTCTCTTGTTGCGGAGCACTGGCTCTAGGCATGTGGGCTTCAATAGTTGTGGCATGCAGGCTTAGTAGTTGTGGTGCATGGGCTTAGTTGCTCTCTGGCATGTGGGATCTTCCTGGACCAGGGCTCAAACCCGTGTCCCCTGTATTGGCAGGCGAATTCTTAACCTCTGTGCCATCAGGAAAGTCCTGAGAAGGTGGTCTTATGGAATGTTAGAGAGGCTTTTCTGCAGTTCCGATGTCCCTCAAGACCCTCCAGCCTGGTAGAGTTAAGGAACCCACCAGTCACGTGTTTGCTGAGAGCTGCTCCCGGCATTTACCACCCTACGCTCTGGCTGCCTGATGCTCTCCTCACCACTGGCCAAGCAAGGTTCCATGGCAGATGGAGCAGAGACTCAGCCAGGCCTTGCAGTTGAGGTCCTAAACTGGAGAAAAAGAGGTAGCAGTTGTAGAAGATTGTTTTGGGGGACCCAGGACCCAAGAAAGCAAGTAATGGAGAGCTGGAGGTAGAAAGGACTTTAGAGGTCCAGAGAGAGGTGGAAACTTGTTTTAGGCCACTGAGCGAGTCCGCTGGGTTGGTCCCATGGCTCCTACTTCAGAGCTCCCCTCACTGGGCCTGCTGCTCTCAGGACAGAGTTCTACTCAGGCCTTCCTGATGTCGTTCCAGGGAGCCCCGAGTCTGCCATGGTGCACTGGTATCCAATGCCAGCCACTCAGAGAGGTCAACGCTGGCCACCCAGAGCAACAACTCAAGGCCACGTCATCCTGCCTTCATGCTCAGCATTGTTCTCATTACTTTCTGATACCTTCTTATTTACTTATTTCTTTAGTATTAGTCTTCAGTATAAGAATGTAAACTCCATGGTATCAGGGAGCTTATCTGTCTTTTTCAAGGCTGCAATGCCAGTTCCTAGAAGAATGCCTGTTGGTTCATAGTAGGTGCTCAATGACAAATTATTGAATAAATAAATGAAGGTCCATTTTTATCTCTATGATTCCAGAATTGCTTTAGCTTAGTTTCTGATTAGTACTTAATCATCAATGGTTTGGAACATTACAGCTTTCAGTTTCTCTTGGTATGTGTCTATTGATCTGTAAAACACATACATGTGGTGTTTCTTGAAGGGATCTTGCTATCCTTCTGTTATGTAAGGAACCCTTCCCTCCCATGGAGATTACCTGTCCACCCTCAATAAGCAGAAAATACAGAACTTAGGCGTTTAGGAAAGCAACTCTGATGGTGGTCAGGCCAGTTAGGAGGAAGACATTATAAATAGGGGATAAGGACCTAACAATGACACTGGAAGGATGGTGAGGAAATGAATTCAGAAGCCCCTTCAGAGGACAACAGTCTTGGCAGCAAATTTCACATAGAGGGTGAGACAGAAGGAGCAGTCAGAATGGACTCAATGTTGTAGCTCGTCTGATGAGATGAATGGATGCCGTTAACTGATATGTATGACACAGAGTAGGTTGAGTTGTTCCGAAAAGTGAATGGTGAAAATGACATGGCTAGGCCTTGGATATTTTTATCTTGAGGTGGGTGTGAGACATGCAAAAGGAGGCTTCCAATAAATATTTGGGAATTGAGTCTGTAGCTTAAGAGAAAGGGGGCCTAGAGATATACAGTTCAGAGTTGTCTACATGTGATAGAAAAAGTCCTAGAAGTAGATGAGAAAAGCCAAGAAAGGGTAAATGAATAAGAGGGTAGACCAAGGATACAGCATTTGAAGAGGCAATATTCACAGTGGGAAAAAGCTGGGAACTGGGACAAATTACTTAAGCTTTCTGTGCCTCAGTTTCTTCACCTGTAAAATGGGTTTTTTAATAGTATCTCGCTTGTAGAGTTGTTGAGGGGACAAACTTATTACAAAATGCTTATTTAGTACAGTGACTGGAACATAATACAGGTTATATAATTATTTCCTATTACTGGAGTAAGGATATTCAAGATAATATAGAAAAGGAGAAGGCAGTTAAGAGTTCTGGGAAAGAGCAATCTGAGTCAGAAGAGAATGAGAGAGAGTAGCACTACAGAAGAGCCCAGTGGAGAGTTTCAACAAGGGGGAGGTCAATGGTGCTAAATGTTACAGTAAGTTCCCCTAAGTGAGGATTCACTAGAGGCCTTTGTCTCTGTCCATTAAAGAGTCATTTGTGTCCTTAGAAAGGGCAAGCTCAGGAGAACGACTGCAGCAGAAGCCAGACTGCCGCGGGTTTAAGAGAAAATGGAAATGACCTCTCTTCAGAGGTGGTAAATTAAACACTTTCACTTCCTTCTACTCCTACACTTCAGGGACATAATAGTAAAGGGCTTTTTTTTTTTTTTGCATAAACAAACAAAGAGAAGGAAAAGACAAGTGATCACAGCAACAAAATTCTGAAAACTGAAAAGCAGAGGATGGATGCTAATTTACTTAGTACAATTAGGAAAACTAAGGCTGAAAACTAAGGCTGCTATAGACCAAAAACCAGGTGAGTCATGCTATAGAACTGCAGAAAAGCCCCAAATTGGGAATTTTAGGTATCTCTGAAAGTGGGGTTGAAAGTTAAGACGAAAAGAGAAAGTCTGCTTTAGAAGAAGTTAAACTCTTGTAAATCAACTTTATATATATGTGTGTGTGTGTGTGTGTGTGTGTGTGTGTGTGTGTGTGTAACAACTACATAAAACATTTTAAAAATTAGAAGCTGAAAAAATCTTTAAAAAAAGAAAAATGAAGCAGTTAGACTCATCTTCATCCCCTCATACTGTGACCTTCACTAACCTTGCATAGCCAGAGTGAAAGTCTCTTTCCCCTTGGGGCAGAAGCTGTGGGGTAGAACAGAATGACTTTTTAAAAAATATTTTATCGGAGTATAGTTGATTTTCAATGTTGTGTTAGTTTCAGGTGTGCAGCAAAGTGATTCCATTATACATATACATATTCATTCTTTTTCAGATTATTTTCTCATATAGGTTATTACAGAGTATTAAGTACAGTTCCCTGTGCTATATAGTAGGCCCTTGTTGGTTATCTATCTTATATATAGTAGCGTGTATACATAGAACAGAACAACTTTGACTGTGGAACACTACAGTAGAAACAGGTGGATTAAGTGGAAGTCTGTATGCTGAACAGTTATATATGTCCAAATGAGGAGTCTGTAATTTCTCTCATATTTTATTGAAATAATCCTAAGCTTATTTCCAAATTGCAATAGTTATACCCTACAAATACTGAACATATACACAAATTCTGATCAATCTTTTTTGTGTGAATTCCATCAAAAATGGAAAAAAGTATATGATGTGTTTAATAATTATATATACTAAGTTATCAAATATATTCTGGAAAGAAGAGAACTTCTGTTTTAACTAGGTATTAGTGAGAATCAAATGCTCCAATTACAATTTACACACAACATCTCTGGAAGAATTTCCCCAGACTAGCTTCTGGCTCAGAGTCATGTGACACTGGCCTTGCATTTTATATCGTGATAGCATGAGTAGCCATGGAGGGCAGTGCAAGTCCTGAAAATCAGTTCTACACTAGGAGGGCTAGTAATAACATGGAAGTAACTGTGAATCTCACTCACATATCTTCTAAACTCAATCTAAATATAGCCCCCTCCTCCCCTTATTCAATCTAAACGCAGCTCAACTTCCCTTCAGCCAGATCCCAAAAATGCCTACAGCAACTCCAAAACCACCCCTACACAGAAGAAAATGAAATAGAGAAGGCTTCCTAATGGAGACAACAAACTTAGCCAGCTATGGTTAAAATGTCTTATTTTTAATATTTATATAACCATGGGGACATATTGCTAGGACTCCTTCCAGGACCTTGGAAGCGGGACCCTAAAGTTTGAGCTACATTAGCTTCAAGGTTAACTGCCTCTGACAAAAGCAATACAATTTTGGAAAACAAATTAATGTGTGTAAACGACTTGTCAGACTAGAGAAAGTTGAAACTTGAGCTAGAAGCAGGGGAATCCTAGAAGCAAGTTAAATTCCCACTACAGATCCTCAGCTAGGGTCAGGAAATGCAAGCTCCAGGTATTTCTGAAAAGTGGTGTAAATGCTGATCTGAAAATAAGAGGACTGAGTGTGAAACACTTACTAGAGAGAAGATGCTCTATACACCACCTCCTACCCGCCTCTCTCCAACCCTACTAGACTCATTGCTTTCAGCATCTTACTTCTCATTCATTTTCCTTTTTGATTTTTAAATCAAATTTTTAAAAATCAAAGTAAAATTAGCAGCCAAATCTCCAGCCCTCCATTTCCAACTTGTACAACAGGACAAGTACCAATACCCCCATTTCAGCAGAAGACTGGAGATTTCCTGGAGGCTAAATCAGAGGGGTCTTTGGGACACCTGGTTGAGCTGAGAGTATGTATGTGGGGATCCCCATTATTGTGATTCAGTCAAATCTAAATACTGAGTGGTAAGATTCTCCCTACTTCTCTTCCCTGCTCTTCCTTGATTCACTTGGGAAAATATTAGAAGGCAGACAAGAGATTTTGGAATTCCCGTCTAGTGAAATTGACCAGCCTAGGAATAGAGATCTCCAGATATTGACATTTTGGGCCCTCCAACAAAAGAACACAGCCTGGTCACCCAGCACCCTTCCATTGACAAGCTCCGCACAGAGTTTTAACTAGCTTTCAGTGTCTCTGTCTGAAATATGAATAGGCAGCCAGAGATCCCACATGCCTTGGAGCAAAACTAAGCCCGTGTGCCACAACTACTGAGCCTGCGTGCTGCAACTACTGAAGCCTGCATGCCTAGAGCCTGTGCTCTGCAACAAGAGAAGCCACTGCAATGAGAAGCCCGTACACCTCAACGAAGAGTAGCCCCTGCTCACTGCAACTAGAGAAAGCCCACGCGCAGCAACGAAGACCCAGTGCAACCAAAAATAAATAAATAAATAAAAAAGAAAAGGAACACCAATAAGATTTCAAAGTGGTTGGGAGGATTAGAGGGTCAGGGAGCCTCAGAGGACTGATGCTCTTCCCTGCGAGTTTTCTACTATTTGATTTTTTTAAACCATATGCATGTATTAATTTTATTAAAAATAATTTTATTTTACAGTCAAAAAGGAAGGTGAATGGTAAGATGGAAAGTGAGGTAATAAAAGCAGTGAATATAATAGAGTTAAAGATAGAGGTGGTGGGAGAGTGAACATTTACCATAATATTTTTTTTAAAAAGTATTTATTTATTTGGTTTCATGGGGTTTTAGTTGCCGCAGGTGGGCTCCTTAGTTGCAACACGTGGGCTCCTTAGTTGCAGCATGCATGTGGGATCTAGTTCCCTGACCAGGGATCGAACCCGTGCCCCTTGCATTGGGAGCATGGAGTCTTATCCACTGTGCCACCGGGGAAGTCCCTTACTGTAATACTCTTTACACACATGAAGCTCTTTAATCCTCCCAATGACTGAAAGAAATATCACTATACCATTTTAGAGATGAGGAAGCTGAGGCTCCAGGAAGTTAAAGGAACTTGCCTAAAGTCACACAGCTAGGAACTGGCAGAATTAAGGCTGAACCCAAGTCTGTCTGGTTCCAAAGCTCAACCATGTTCCATTACATAGTTTTGAATGTTGGCAAACAAGAGAAGAGAGAGATCCTGGGACCTAGTGTGAGGGGTAGACAGTGAGTTTTTGGTAGAGGAAACACATAAATATTAAGGTAAGTTTCAAGTGAAGAGTCATCAGAGGGAAAGAGCTGAAAATACAAAAGAGAGAAGGAATAATTGTCTTAGAAATTTTGGAGGAAGCAGCATGGTGATACAGGCAAGAGAAGGAGCAGAGCTGTGGGAAGGAGGTTAGGGTGGGTGAAGTTATTATTAAGCTGAAATTTATAAGTGGTGATACTCTTTTCTCCACGAAGTCAGAGGCTAGTTATTCTCCTATGAACAAATGAGTAAGTAGAGAGTTGGATCTTTACAGGTGACTAGGGGGAGGAGAGGGAGTTGGAAAGTGAATGGAGCCTTTAGGAAAGAGAGTGGAGTTGCCAGATTTAGTGAATAAAAATACAGCTCACTCAGTTAAATCTGAATTGCAGATTAAAACGACAATTTTTTCAGTATATGTCCTAAATATTGAATGGTATTTTATCTGGCAACCCTTAAAGAGAGACACTGAGGCATGCATAAAGAACAGCAAAGCTGCTTTGAAATCAGAAATTTGGAATGGATCAACCTCAATGTGATGGGCATCAGATGGTAACCTCAGCATGCCAGTAAGTAAGGGAGGAACATTGGACTTGCAGCAGAAAGGAAGCCGGGCTAACAGCTTTTTGAAGATGCAGTTCTTGGGG
This sequence comes from Delphinus delphis, assembly GCF_949987515.2. Lineage (NCBI taxonomy): Eukaryota > Metazoa > Chordata > Mammalia > Artiodactyla > Delphinidae > Delphinus > Delphinus delphis. Next base: position 88,813,925 of record NC_082683.1, read on the forward strand.
GGCTCTCATGAGAGTAATGGGAAGAGACACATGTGGGAACCAGAGACTTGAAACTGGCAGGGAAGCCATTGTGGCAAATCACTTTGCCTACTTTCTAATTTTGCCCGAGTGGTCGTCTATATTTTGTATCTCATAGCTGTGCATTAAGGATGAATATTGCTAAGTAATCGTCTGCAAAGTGTTTCAGCTCTTCTAAATGTTGAATCAATATTGAATGTTGTCCTCACCAACATTATTCACAAGAAAAGGACTGACTTCCCTCACACAAATCTTTGACATGGTTGAGGTTCATCGCGGTGGTTTAGAGCAGCAGTTAAGAATCTGCAGCTTGTCTACGGTCAAAGCCCACGCTAACCAAGTTACTTAATAGGTTTGGAACTCAGTTTCCTTGTTTGTAGAATTAGGATATTAACAGTACCTAACCTGCAGAGTCATGGTAAGGATTAGATGTGTTAATATGTGTAACACTTGCATAGTCAGGAAAGAAGTGGTTTTAAAGGACTTCATTTGTCAAACCGTTGTATACATACAGAACACCTTAACTGTTTACTGAAGGCATTTGACATGGCATCTGCAGTATTTGAGTTTTGGAACCTAGCTCAGCCACTCATTAGCTGGGACATCTAGTGGCTTAAACTGCCTGACATTTCCTTCATCAACAAAATGACCAACAATGTTTGCTTCATAGAGTAGTAGCGTTAAATTAGATAATCTACCACGTCTGATATAGTCTGGGTGTGCAATTTACTTTAATTCCTTTTCCTTTAAAGAACTCATAAATGAGTGGATGAGGTGAAGTTTGCCAAGTCCACACATTTTGTTGTGCTGAGTAGACACAACATATCTTCCCTTTTAAGTGAAATACATTCTCAGACCCAATCAAAGTCTATTCTAGAGTATAGAGGACAGTTATCTTAGTTTCTATGTCGTTCGCACTTACTGCTGTTAAATTTTTGGGTGTGTGCTGGGTGCAATGCTGCTGATGAGAGCTTTCGGGCAACTGTGTATTAACTGTCATTTTTTTCCTTTGCAAAGTCGTAAGATCCCAGAAGACAGGAGTCTGTTGTTTATTCATTCAGCCTCCTTCTGAGTCATTCAGGTACAGGGTGTGTCTGTACTGTGTTAATTGAAACTGCACAACGGAGAAGTTTTGCGTTCACATCTGTTAGGATGGGAAGCCAGTGCGACCAGGAACTGGGTGGAAACCGTCTTTGAAGCAGGCGGGCCGTCAGAAGTGCTCTCAGCTTATCATTTAGGCGGAGCTGACCAAGGCCGCCTCGCAGTCTCACGTTCTGAAGTAGCATCCAAGGGAAAGGAAAGAGTGGGCGAGTTGTGAGCATTGAGGCTTGGGGGCCTCTCAAGTAGAAAGGGAGAGAAGCGCGCTGGCCCCGAGATGGGCAGCTGCAGGCCCCAGGCTGATCGGGCCCGGCAGCTCTTCCCCTCTGGAAATTCCTGAGCTGCCCAACTGTTTAAATCTCTCGGGCCCCGGCAGCTGCCCACCTCCTCAAAGACCTCACCACTGGCCAGAATCTAGGACACAAGGCCTGATTTTGCACCCAGTTGAGTGAGGGGAACCCCCGCCCAACACCTCGCCCGGAGCTGGCCCATTTCACTGCGCGCCCCGAGAAAGCCACTTTCTGCCCCTCAGACCGCAAGTTTCGAGGCAGCAGCGGGATGGGGGTGAGAGATGGAGGCGGGCAGAAGGGGAGGAACCTCCCGGGCCATTCTCCCTCCCAGGCTGCTCGCCTCCTCCATACCTCTGGCAGCCCCTTCCCAGCCTCTCCGCCCCCAGAACGCAGCCGGGACTCGCGGGGTCGCGGCGCCTGTTTCCCCTGCCTCCGCAGACGCGGCCGGGGCCGGAGAGGAGGGCGGAGCCCGGCCACAATCACCGGACTCCAATCCCCCAAGGGCTGCGGGGCTGGGGGACCAGAGAGGTGCACTACACACGCCAGGCCGTCCTCTGTCCCTTAAGACTTTTCTGGAGAAAAGCTTCCAACAGCTCTTCACCTCCCCCCTTTTCTAAGGCGCGGGAGAACGGTCTCCACCGCCCAGGAGCGGCGGATTGCAGGGCGAGGGCCGAGATTTATACATTAAGAGTCCTGGGGGCACCAGGCTCCGCCCCTTTTCGGGGTTTTTTTTTCCTTTTTTTGGTTGCCTGTGGGGAAGGCGGGGTTCTTCTTGTGTGTGTGTTTCTGCCCCAGATCTTTCCTGGACAGTGAGTCTCAGCAGCACTGATCCTGAGGCCCCCAGCCGCGGGCGGAGGGCGTGTGGGGTTGAGGCACTCACTCCTCCCTGTCTCTTCCTAAAGAAGCCACTCAGCCTCAGCGGGGCGCTCGGCGACTTCAGCTGACCGGTCGGCCGGGCCGCGGCGAGCGCGCTGGCCATTGGAGTGCGCGGCTGCGGAGGGAGGGGACCCCGACTCGAGTAAGTTGAGAACGCGGCGCGCTCAGTCGAGGGCAGCAGCAAGATGCCGAGCGCGCCGTGCAGACCCGGAGCTCCCCGAACGCAGCTTCGTCCAGCCTGAGCCAGGTAGGGAGTGCGCGCGGAGGAGCATCGCGGCGGGAGGTCTTCAGAGGCAGAAACAAAATTTTTAAACCGGAATGAAGCAAAACGAACACTTTTAAAACATCTGTCTTTGGGTGCTGAAAACAAGCATCTCTGGGCTACCAAGGAGACCAACCGGATCGGATTGTTCTTGGCGCACTTGTGACTTAACAAAGTTTGGAAAAGGGTTAAGTTCCCATTGTAGAACCGTCTGGGGTTGGGAGATAGCGGAAGCTGCGGTGGGTCGGAGGAGAGGCGCTTATTCTGGGAAATCCTATAGACAAAGACCGGGGGAGGTGGGGTAAGGGCTTAAACTTGCACTGCGAGCGAGCGGGGTGTGGAATTAGATGAGGGAAACGCGGAGCTACTGGGCGCGAGCTGCCTCTGCAGTCCTGGGAATTTCTGGAATTGCTGTCGCCTCGATGACTCCACTTTTATCGCATTTGCTACGTTACCTTGAAACACTTCAACAACTCTCTGGTAGACTTCTGATCACCAGTGCCACGTTTCATTCCCCCCACACTTTCTAGTTCTATGAGAGGAGGCAACGTGTTGGGGAAGAGCAGTGAATAAAACTGCCCGCGCTAGCTTAGCAATGCACCGACAGACTTCTGTTTGTGTGAGTTTCTGGAGAGTAATTTGGCATTTGGAATTTGGAATGCAGTGGCATGTATCTTTATCACTTGTAGTTTAACTTCTCTTATTGTGTGCGTGTTTCGGCTATATCCACAGTAACTAAAAATACTCCTTTTGCAATCAACGAATGTACGGCACTTCTGGGATTTATTGCAATATCTTATGAATGATTTTCACTGCGTACCTTTATATTTTCTTGCACTGGCTCGCAAGAAAAAAAAAAGAAGAAGAAGAAGAACGAAAAGGCTGTTGCTTCACGGAGGCGCTAAGCTTTCCTGTTTACCGCAAGGCCAGGGCGGGCTTGGCTGCCCACACCATGCTGCGCCTTCGGACCCTAAGCACACCTGCTCCTAGAGAGTTATTAATAGAGCCCAAAAAGTGACTGACGCTGTCAAATGGTTTTCGTGCAAACCTAATTTCTTGCATGGCAATTAGGAGGTGGTTTTAGCTGGGTGGTGGTGGAGGGCAGAGGTGTGCGTCTCCGCCCTCACATTGGCGGTTGAGGCTCTTCGAAGGAGCGACCAGAAGCTGGTGGTGAGCCCGCCGCCGAGCGGGTGAACGTTTCAGAGACTCTTTCGACTGCGGCTGGAAACCTTGTGGGGTGGGAGCAGCGTTGGGCGGGGGTGGGGGTGGGGGTTGAGGAGGCAAGAGTGGGGATAACTGGGGTTCACTTTTCCAGTTTTCCCATTTCCATTTAAGTGGATGTAACCATAGGGGACGATTTTCGTCTTGTCGCGTCGGAGTTTTCAGTTTGGGTACATTTTTGTTTTTTCTCCCTTTCTTTCTTCCCCTTCTTCCTTTTTTTTTTTTTCTTTGCAAGAAATGAGAGTTTGATTTTTTGTTTTGTTTTGTTTTCTTTAATCCTTCTTCCTGCACTCTCCCCAAGTTTCTTTAAAACAAATCAACAAGAAAACTGGAGCAGTACCTTCCTTAGAATGAATGACGCCAGTGTGCTGTGGCTTTTTCCCTGACTCTCTCTTTGTGATTTGTTTAAGGCTGCGGTTTCTGAGGCCCTCTCCAGCCACGGAAAAGCTGCACAAAAAAGCCTGGATCTCTCTCGCTCAACCACCCCCGCTGCCAGTGGAGGCTCTCTCCGCCTCGCCCTCTAGCGTTCATCTGGAGAAGTACCGCCCCGGGCTCCTGGGGACAGCGCGCATCATGGGGTCCACCAACATCCCTCTGGTCAAGGCCCTCCGCAGCTCTGTCTCCGATTATGTCAACTACGACATCATCGTCCGGCATTATAACTACACGGGAAAGCTGAATATCGGCGCGGACAAGGAAAACGGCATTAAACTGATCTCAGTGGTGTTCATTCTCATCTGCTGCTTTATCATCCTAGAGAACATCTTTGTTTTGCTGACCATTTGGAAAACCAAGAAGTTCCACCGACCCATGTACTATTTTATTGGCAACCTCGCCCTCTCAGACCTGTTGGCAGGAGTGGCCTACACAGCCAACCTGCTTTTGTCTGGGGCCACCACCTACAAGCTAACCCCCGCCCAGTGGTTTCTGCGGGAAGGGAGTATGTTTGTGGCCCTGTCTGCCTCCGTGTTCAGCCTCCTAGCCATTGCCATTGAGCGCTATATCACCATGCTGAAGATGAAACTCCACAATGGGAGCAACAGGTTCCGCTCCTTCCTGCTCATCAGTGCCTGCTGGGTTATCTCCCTCATCCTGGGGGGCCTGCCCATCATGGGCTGGAACTGCATCAGCACGCTGCCCAGCTGCTCCACAGTGCTGCCGCTCTACCACAAGCACTATATCCTCTTCTGCACCACGGTCTTCACTCTGCTCCTTCTCTCCATCGTCATCCTGTACTGCAGGATCTACTCCTTGGTCAGGACTCGGAGCCGCCGTCTGACTTTCCGCAAGAACATTTCGAAGGCCAGCCGCAGCTCTGAGAAGTCGCTGGCACTGCTCAAGACCGTGATTATCGTCCTGGGCGTCTTCATCGCCTGCTGGGCGCCACTCTTCATCCTGCTTCTGCTGGACGTGGGCTGCAAGGTGAAGACCTGCGACATCCTCTTCAGAACGGAGTACTTCCTGGTGTTGGCTGTGCTCAACTCTGGCACCAACCCCATCATTTACACTTTGTCCAACAAGGAGATGCGTCGGGCCTTCGTCCGGATCATGTCCTGCTGCAAGTGCCCCAGCGGAGACTCCACCGGCAAATTCACACGACCCATCATCGCCGGCATGGAATTCAGCCGCAGTAAGTCAGACAACTCCTCCCACCCTCAGAAGGATGATGGGGATAACCCAGAGACCATTATGTCTTCTGGAAACGTCAACTCTTCTTCCTAAAAGTGAAAACTGCTGACCCATGGGGAGCTTGCATGGTTGCCCACCACCCCAGTGTTTGGAAAAAAACCCAACAACTCTATGCCTCCGCTGCTGCCAGGCAGGAGCTGTCTCAAGCCAGAGGGAGGGAGGGGGAGCTGAAGAACAGCCTGGTGGTGCCTGGTGTTGGTGGGTAGACTTAGTTCCTGTGAACAATGCACTGGGAAGGGTGGAGATCAGGTCCTCGCCTGGAATCTATTTCCTCCCCTCGCTGGAGCTTTGATTTTGCACTGAGCCAAAGGTCTAGCATTGTCAAGCTCCTGAAGGGTTCATCTGGCCCCTCCTCAAAGACTAATGTCCCCGTGTGAAAGCGTCTCTGTCGGGAGCTTTGAGGAGATGTTTTCTTTCACTTTAGTTTCCAGCCCAAGTGAGTGTGTGCACTTCTGCTTCGCTAGGTATGCTCTGCATATCCTGCCCTCCCTTCCCCTTCACACCCCTCCTCAGAATTCCTTTACTTTATATTTTAACTACCTGGCATTCAGAGTTGGGAGTGTGGCACGGTCCATTTCTTGATGATGTGTAGCAGGTAGGCTGTGTCCAGCAGGTAGACTGTGGTGGAGATGGTTTGGAAATGTAAAGCAATTTCACTTGCTGAAGCCAAAGTTTCCACGTAAGCTGGATGAGTGTTTTTGATTTTAGTTGCAGTCACTTTAAAAAAAAAAACCTTTGCAATGAAATGTATTACAGTATCATATCCATCATGGCTGAAAACTGCATAAGGAAGTCCAATTTATTTAAATGACATCAGCCAGGATCCTTAGTGTTATAGGAGAAACAAACAAGCAAAACAAGGTGAAAACTGACTGGGGGGTGACTTTGTAAACCAAGGAAGATTTCTTAACGAATTTGTCTAACAAATACAGCATCTGTCTTTGGCACTTTTGTTGATGTTTCTTTCAGAGTGTTGTGTGAATCATTTCAACCAACAGGATGGCTGTATTTTGTTGTGTTAAAAGTACTTTTTTTAATAATTTTTGAATGTATTTGTTTCAACATTTTATTGGATTTTCCTAACCTGTGTTAACACCATTGAATGCGTATTTCTTCAGAAGATACCATCCTCTTGTGCCCTTAAAGCATTACTTTAACTGATAGGGAACATAAGAAGTTTTTCAGTACATTAAATAGTTAATTGAAGATGTGTATAAATGTCACAAAGAATAAAAATATATTGGTGTCTGTTTAGTGTGGTTTCCAGTGCAATTAAACCGAGAAATGTCTTTTTTTTTTTTAAAAAAAATAGTATTTAATAGGTTTCTGACAATGTGGATCATTTTGCACATAGCTTTATCAACTTTTAAACATTAATAAACTGATTTTTTTTAAAGATTCCTTTGTGAAGAGCATTTTTAAAAAAAATAATTATTAAGACATTCTATTTGACTATGTGCCTCTTCAGAACCAGTTAAAGGCAAATTTCTGTTATTCTTTAGAGGATTTTACCCTGATAAACTAGGGTGTGAAAAAAGAATGTGGTTTGTTTAGAAACCACTCTTTTTTTTTCAGGAAGAGAAACTTCAATAACTTAACATTGAAGAGTAGTAAAGAATGAGATGAAAACCACCAGCTTCTAAATACCACATTGACAAGTAAATGTAATTGTTTGAGTTTTAAATGACATTCAAGCCAAACTAAATTAAGTACAATAATTCCGTCTTAAAACATGAGTTTTAAAAGAAATAATGTACAACAATGTGGTTGTAAATCAAAGTTAAATTATGACACTCAATGGTCGGTTCACACCCATCCCTAGAAGCTTACATTCTTGGCTTGCCATCAACATACTGGGGAAGTGGGGATATGGCTATGGGAGATTATATTAAATTACTTAATTCTTTCAGGACATTGTCTTGGCTTCTCCCAGTCTACCCGCTGAACAATATAAAACTGTACATTAGAATAAAGTTACAAGTTGTAGAATGTTGGTTGAATAGCATACATCTTTTATCTGAAAATTTTTGATTCGTAGTATCTGAAAGCTTTAACATCCCTAGTCAATTTCTCCAACTATAAAATGGCAAGCCTCACAAAATTTTTAATTCTTGTTTTGATATTACCATCTTCATTGGGGGTTACATAGAAGTACTTTGGTGTGTTTGCCTCTTCAGTGCTATTGTTAACTTTCAGAATTTGTGCTTTCAAGTGTCATTGAATATGCACAGGACACAGTTGGGACACGAAGATAAACCTCACCTAATAGAGTAGATGTCATTTCTGGGTAAAGTTAACTGTGGGAAACAGAAGCATGTTCACTAAGGAAACCTTAGGTCACAACCTCCAGTTTCCTGAAGGAAATGCCAAAAATGCTCCGAAGACAAAAGACTGGAAACAAACTGGAATGTCTCTATCCATCTGTCTGCTGAGGCGGAAGGAATGAATTCATGTTACACTCACTTCCTAGACCTTTCATTACAGAATCAAGCATAATGGAAAAGCGTGTCCATTTTGTGTTTCTATGGAAGATAAAGTGGTTGTACTCTTGGACTTATCTTTATAAGCACAGCAGTGACTCACATGATGTGGGGAAGAATGAGGTGGGACAGTTGACCTTGGTGGGGACTGGGGAGCTCATCAGTGACAAGGGAGCACAGCCTCGCTTGCCTACCTGTGAGCACGTTATCCAATGATTAAATGTGTTTTCTTCCTGGAAATTCCAGACAGTGCATTTCATTCCAAGACAACTGGACAGTCGTGGACTGTGGTTTCCCTGGGTAGATGCGGGTCAGAGCCCTAGTTCTGGCCAAGAGCAATGGCTAAGATGAAGGAATCCTTGGCCGTATCCCAACATGAATATCTGGTTTTAATTCAGTATATTTTGAGAATTGAGGATGAAAAAAGAAAAAAAGCCCTCAGTACGTATATGTTTATACTAAAATAAACTCCCTAAAGTTTTAATTAAAAACGATGTAGAATGCCACGGAGCAACTAAACCCGTGCATCACAACTACTGAGCCTGCGCTCTAGAGCCCACAAAGCACAACTACTGAGCCCGCAGGCCACAACTACTGAAGCCCTCGTGCCTAGAGCCTGTGCTCTGCAACAAGAGAAGCCACCACAATGAGAAGCCCCTGCGCAGCAATGAAGACCCAATGCAGCCATAAATTAATAAATTAATTAATTAATTAATTAATTTAAAAAATTATAAAAACATGTAGAGATTTTTTTAAGAGGAGGAAAACAGACAACCAGAACAATACTTTATGGCTTATAAATATTCAGGAAAATTACAAAATGACACCAAATAATACTTTCTTCCCAACAACATTAAATGTGATTATAATTTTACAGAGTATTCAAATAAAAATCTTATATAAGACAATGCTTGTTCTTCCTTTGTAGTCTCTTAATAAGTAGAAAAATTAATTCTTTAAAAAAGTTGATTTAGTGATATTATAAATTCAAAAATGTACAGGAATAGGAGTTTTGCGTTCATGCTAATTAGATACTTTATTTTATTTTAGTAATATCAGTAGTACCAGCACTACAGTTGTCATTTATGGCATCTTTAATTTTTTCCCAATGTAAAAATACATAAAGATTTTAATGGTTCTTATCTTCATATTGGATTAATTTCTCCTCTGGACATGACCTATGTTAAATATATGTCCGGTCCAATACTCTTTATAGTACTTTTAACCTAGACTATAGTTTTTGCATGATTTTGACCATTCATGCCTCCATTCAATATATCAATATATCACCTGTCAGGTTTTCTAAGCAACTACAAATGAACTATTTCTGGGAGCTATTACTCTGAAATAGCACCTTCAGAAAGATGATGGACCATGTTGGGAAAATCCTACAAAGTGAGGGCTTGAAGTTCAAGTAATTCTGAATATTAAAAATCCCTTTTTCAACTGAGACACAAGGGATAATACTTGAGTGACACATTAAAAAGAAATTCTACCTGCAGAACCGTTAAAGATTTGATTCTGTAAATAGTCACTGGCTTAAAATTAATCTCTAATTTAGAACCATTATTCATCCACAGTATTTGCAATAATGAATTTTTATAATCTCAGTATAATGTTCAGTTATTCTTTTTTTTTTTTTTTTTAATGCTGGTTGCTCCATTCTCATCTGGAATGATGTTTCCTGCGGACATCTAACTAATTAGATCAAATTAGATTGATCTCATTTGTTTTCTAACAAATTAGATCAAACTAGATTTGTCTATGCTTTCTCAAAATTTGTTTTAAAGCTTTTGAGGGAGGAATCACAAATAACCAAAAGAAACCTTTATAGGAACTATTATTCTTTCCCCGTGGACACAAGTTCTTGATGATGAGAAATCATAATAAATTGCATAATTTCCTCCAACTTTCCTTCCTGCTTTTTTGATGTGTGCTTGGTCACAAGGAAAGGAACTCAAAATACATTTCTGTATACACCATTGCCTTCACTGTCATTCTAACTGAAACTACAGACTACAAGGCTTTCTTGAATAGGTGAAAGTCTTTAGATTGTCTACAGAGAAAAATAATTTTTAACCAGTGGTCAAAAGAGCTAGGAAAGATAAGAGGAAGATAACAGTGAGAGAGGGTTAGGGTTAGACCTGCATTTAATTCAGTCTTTTCACAATCCTTGACAAGAGCCAGGACCTAGAGCAAATTTGGTTCATGTTGAAGATATCTCCCCTAATACCTCCTATCTCTTACTCCTGCTTTCTGCTCAGATTCTTCAGACTCTCAAGAAGTTTTTCTCATGCTCTCTTTGAGGACTGAAGGATTAAAAATCAGCTTTGGATCTGGATATAGTCATTAGCAAAAGCCAAGTATAAACTGCAGATTTGAAAGAACAGGAATTGCTACATTTGTTTTATTGAAGCACCAGCATGTGCCCATTCTGTGTTAATTAATAATGGATAAACACACTGTGGTAAATTCATAGAATGGAATATTATTCAGCAATTAAAAAAGGAACTGCTACTGTTACTTGCAACAATCAGCGTAAATCTCAAAACCATTACGTTGAGCAAAAGAAGCCAGCCACAAAGAGAACATACTGCGTGATTCCATTTATGTGAAATTTAAGAATAGACAAAACTAATCTATGGAGATAGAAGTCATCAGAATAGTGGTTGCCTGGGGGAGGAGAATAAACTGAAAAGGAACATGAAGGAGCTTTCTAGGCTGTTAACAATGTTCTCTATCTTAATTTTTTAAGGTGTTTGTTACTCGATGTATGCATTTGTCTAAACTTATCCAACCATATTCTTAAGACCTGTGAAAATAAAAAAAAAATTCAATATGGTAAACTTCTACTTCTGAGTATGAGGGCTATATGGGTCTTCGTGAAATTACAGAAAAAGTTTTCAGAGTTCAGTAGAATGTGGCAAAAGCCCCAGAGTGTTCCATAGAAGGGACACATGCTCTTTTAGTATTCTCCTAAGCCCCAGAACCAAAACATTAAAATGCTAAATAACTGTGACCTGATGATATATCTTTGCTTCTATAGAATGAAAATTTGGCCTAGTATTGGTATTTGTAATCTCTGAAGAATTTCTGTGTCTTGAAAGAGTCTAGGGTTATAATTGAAATTCTCACAATGAAAGTTTCTTAACAGATTTCAGTCTTAGGTGTATATGGTGCATTGTAAATCACCTAATGAAGAATGGACTTTTACACACTGGCAGGGATACTGAAACATATTAGTATTGGTGACACAAACTGGAGTGTGACCAAACAGATAAAAGGTATTCAGTCACATGATTACACTTGTCTCAGTGTAAGATCTGCATTGTTAGAAGTAGTAGGCAGAGACACAAAAGAAATGGATGATAAGCTTATGCTCGCTCTCTGTCGCTCGCTCGCGTACTCTCTCTCTCATACATTCTTTTTTTAATATTCTTTTCCATTATGATTTATCTCAGGATATTGAATATAGTTCCCTGTGCTATACAATAGGACCTAGTTGTTTATCCATTAAGGTCATGCTTTTGAGGGCTTTATAAGCTTGTTGCAGCTAGATAGCTTGTTGGCCTGTGCTCAGCCCTGTTTAAGGATTCCTTCCTTCAGCCAGCTCTGGGAGTGGCCAGGCAGAGGTGAAGTGCTTCAGGTGCTGCGGTGGTCTTGGGACAGGCTGATTTGATACAAGGAGGAATGGGAACAGGAAAGAAGGGACATTGCTTCCAGTGTTAACCGGAAAGGGGAAAGGTAGATAGCTGCTTACCTACTTCCCTATTATTGCTCCAGGGCAGAAAGAACAACCCCAGAGGAAGCACTGATTTAGCTCGTGCTTCCTTCTCCCACCCCTCCTAATGGGTGCACCCACCCATGCACCCATCCCTTCAACAAGAATGCTTGCCCTCGGCTGTGTGCCATGGATACCACATGAACGATAAACAAGGTCCCTGCCTTCATAGAGCTTATAGGATCCATTCCACCAGCTCTAGTGCTTCAATGGCTCCTTCTGTTTGGGGCCCAGGAAGCCTGATACAGCAAGAAACGTTTCTTCTTTCCAAGAGTTTGTCCAATGTTGTACACTTCCCGGAATATATTCGCTTCTCAAGCAGTGTAAAATAATTTCATTTAATAAATATGATCCACGTTGGCAGCTTTTAATCTTTGGCTTTTATTTAACCAATATCTCTAAATAACTTAAAGTTAAATAATGGTGAATTAACTTTTAGATTAAGAATGAAGTCCTTTATGGTATTGGACTCTGTGGTAAATATCAGAATTGGTATTCAATTTTTTTCTTCCAGTTTTACTGAGATATAATAGACATACAGCACTGTATAAATTTAAGGTATACAACATAATGATTTGACTCACATACATCATGAAATGATTACCACAATAAGTTTAGTGACCATACATCATCTCGTATAGATACAAAATTAAAGTAACAGGAAAAAAATGTCCTTGTGATGAGAACTCTCAAGGACTCACTCCCTTCACAACTTTCATATGTAACATACAGCAGAGTTCATTATACCTATTATGTTGTAACTTACATCCCTCGCATTTGGTTTTTCAAGTTGTTCTAGACCGCGTGTGAAATCAAAGCATTCAACTTTTTAGTTTATATCTCACTTCACTTTGTGCTTTTCTCTCAAGAGCACTGCTGTGAACTCTGTTGGGTGGAGCCACTTGGGTGAAATAGGCAAATGAAGTCTGCATTTGAATAAGTCTTAGGTGGTGTCCTAATTTAACCTGGATGCAAAAGAAAGGAGACAAAAATGCGCAACTGAAGAAGAAACATGACACACATCCTTCATTATTAACGTCATGAACAAACTCATCTAAAGGTGAGCAATCACAAATCCTCTAGAGGACCAGAGAAAGAAGCCTAGGTAGGTCTTTTGTGTGTTGTATGTTTCAGTGACTTCTGATGCCAGGGAGTGGAGCTAGATCCCAAGCAGCCCAAGGACTCTGCATTGTAGTCTTACATAACAATCCCACTGAACCTGCCAATAGCTCAGATGCCCACCCACCATGACCAGATCCACCCCTCAGAGGTCTACTGGTGGGACAGCTGGGTGGTTTCATTCTTTGGTACAAAGGAAAGCATACTTCTTTCTAATTTCAGGGTTTCTTTTATGCCTGTCCAGACACTTCAGGAAAAACAAATTTAAGTCACCAGAAAGTTATGTTCTAAAATAAGAGAAGACTTGTGCTAAATCACTTCGAAAGGCATTAACTATCATATGCCTGGAGAGTCTTCACTCACCAAGCTTCTGCAGAATTTTGCAGCACCAGAAATAGTGGTTAGGTCTCACATGCTTTTCTGCTTCAGCTAGCTTCAGTGGCCACCTGCAGAAATAGTTCTTGGTTTCTCTTCCTTGTCTAGATGTTGGTCAGGGCAGCATTTAGAAAAACATAGATTTTCATATTCCCATTCACACGTGCAAAGTGAATTAGGGTATTAAAGAATTACCTACATTATTCAATATATAAAATCCTTTGCCTCAATTATCTAAATATTTTATGTCAATACTTTCCCCAGCTGAATTATTATACTATCATAAGCACCATAGTAGGAGTTGCAAAATTACAAGAAATTTAGAAGACGTACCCACAAGGACCTCCTAATTTAAAGGGGAAAAATGACCCCTATAACAACACAGTTTTATATACATTACCTCATTTTATATATTCATTGTATTAGTTTTTCTTTTAAAAATTATGCTTATAGAGAGCTTTTTTTTTTCCCATAATCAGTTATTTTTGAATTGTGGCCCTATGTAGCAAAAGTTGAAATGGGTTGAAGTAATTTAAACATCTGTGAGTGATTTGAGTCAAATAGATTTCCATCCTCTGCTCACTTTCTAGAACATTCAATACAAGCAGTTTAGTTACTGAACTTGTTAAAGTAAAGAGCTATCTGGATGACACTATCTTTCCCTTAAAGAGATACTCTTGGAACAGGGGCTGTGCTAAAGTGTATGTGGCCTACAAGATAAGGAGACTTGGATTTCTGGGGTTGTTTATTTGGTATCTTTCTCTACTCATCTGGGCTTTCTATTAGATTTGTAAAAAGGCCATTGCTATTCTCACAAATTCTAGGCTAAATACTAATCAAGGCACTAGAGTACAAATTTGAAGTGTGTGTTAATACTGAACACACTTAGCAGCTAATAGCTAGCAGTGTGGGATCTTGGATGCCTAAATACACATCAGATTTCCACTAGAGGGAAAAAAATGTGTTCAATCTTTTGTCTTTTCAAAAAAGGAGTGAATTAACTAATTCGTCCCTAAAGTAAAAATTTAGAATAAATGTTTTAATTCAACACAATGTTCCAACGTTGGAAACCTAAAGTATTTTAAAATTAAGGAATGGACAATTACTTTCCTTTGTGTTTTGAAATAGATTTTCTTGATTTATAGAAAGGTGGCTTTTTGGAAATGCTATATAATTTTATCAGAGTCTTAAAGAAACAATTATTTATACATAATTTTTGCCTAATGGATAGAATAAGCCTATGGAGAATTTGGAGGAATTAAATAAACACTAGAAAGAAAAAAAAAAAAAGCACACAAGAGATGAGTTTCACTGAAAAACCACAAAATGATTGAATGTTGATTCCTTCCCTGGTGAGGACAGTTTTCAGGCCACCAAAACTGCCTTGCGTCATGTCAGGGTTGAGTCTGGCACTGCGTGTGATATTATTAGGTGGTTTGCAGAATTTTGATTCATACAGAATTGTGTGCCTGTGTTACCACAGTAAGTTTACTTTAGAGTTTGCATTTCATTATCAATTAAGAATGCACTGGTAACTGGCAGGAAACGTCCATTTGGAGCGAAGTAATCGGAACATTTTCTCTTTGTTGAAAGCACTTTAACTTCCTCCCTACTTCCATTTAAATCTATCTGAAGGAAAAAGAGCAATTTGTGTTCCATACAAAAGAAGTCTTAGACATCAGGGATTACTATAGTTTCTTTGCATTATAAACTCTCTACATTCTTTTTATGTCACTCCATGAACTTTTCTGTAATTTAGAGGAAATCCACAGCACTAACTCTTACTTTAGAGGCTGTAACCCACTGCCTAAAGCAAATAAAAGGTAGCAGCGTCATTTCCCTTGCTGAATTCTTTTTTCAGTCAACTTAAGGAGGGGTATAAATTGAGGGCGTAACTTTGTTTCCTGTATTTTTGAACCGGCAGGGTATCCCTAGGATGGGTGGCTGCCTACTTGAATAATCTCTTCGATGAATACTATTCACATCTCACGGCTCTCACTAGGAAGCACTAGCAGCCCAGCACAGAGTTCTGCTTTCACTTAACTTGTAAGAGAATGAAGAGGCCTTGCCAAGGTTCAGAAAAGGATAACAAAGCATAAGCTCTTTAATGGGATGTAATAGCATAAAAGTCTAAGTGCACCGAAGCCCTTTCCCACAAGCAAGACCTGATTGCGGGGCTGGCATTCAGGCTGATGACGACCATTACACATGGGGAAACAGCACTACGGAGAAACAAAAGTAATTCCACTGAAATGAGCCAAGTATGGGCTTTGGGAAAAATAAGGATCTGTCTGTTAAGCTTTGCTAAGATCAGGATCTCTGTGATTTATAGTATTTTCCATGGAACTGAGTTTATTTTTATGGAAGAAAATTGTAGGATCTAGAAAACATTTAGTTTAGTGAAGCCCTGTTTGAATTCTTTAAGCGAGCTGAAATACTCTTTTATATGGTGAAACGCTTCCATATATTTGTTGGCTAATGAACATGATATCTTATAAAATGACATTTTATATACCATACATGGCAGAGCAGAGCGGTCGAAACGCAATCATAATGCTAAAACAGTACTTCTGGTCTGGCCATCGTTCCTTGTCAGCGTTGTAAGGACTTCCAGGCCTGCTTGTCAGCTCTGAGCTAGCCAGCCTCCTTCCATCATTTGGCTTTCAGGGCTCCCTAGCACAGGGGTCTTGTTAGATCAGCTTTATGATTAGATGCCAGAGTAGTCACTTAGATCCAGATGTGGTTACCTTCCAGCAGTTGAGGGGCCTTCAGAAAGTTTCCTATTCTATTTAGATCTTCGAGTCAGTGGTTGCCTTCAAATGCCTCTGGGAACCAGGCAGAGAACTTATTGGAGTGAAGTGAGTCAGGTAGGATTGTGACGAACTTGAGAGGAAAGTCCATCTCAGTGGCGAAGTCCTTACCTCCTCCAGTCCTTTGCTGCCAGCTGAGAATGGGAGCCCAGTGTTTTGAGGTGTTCCAAAGGAAGCTGGAAATATGGATTTTGATGTGTAATCTCCTGATTTTTAAATGTTAGTAACTGATTCAATTTCAGAATAACCTTATATAGGCCAAATGTCAAATGACGGTAGCTAAGGTGACCTCAGGGCTCCTATTTGTCACTTGATTTAAGTAGGAATAACTGAGCTGCTCAGTCTAGGTCCAGCATTAGTGTTAAATCAGTCCCACGTTGAAGCAGTCTCCTTCCGTTGGCCTGGGGTGTGACAGCCCATGGTGGATTTGGGAAACAGGTTAGATTGGGTTCTGGGACTTAGGGTTAGAAAAGCTTCTTGGTTGGTGTGTCTGATCATTGGAGGCTACCACATATCTGAATGGGATGTCCTAGCTCCTGGATTTCCACTGCGTGGTGATAATGGATATCAAACCACTAGTGTCTCAACCTTTCCAAAATGTGCCATCTCATATAATGCAGTAGCATAATGACCACATCAGCCATGCATATTGGATGCTGCAGTACTTTCTAAATGTTGGTTCCCTTCGTCACCCTCCTTTCTAAAATTACTTTAAAAATTAAAAGCTTTAAAAAGTGTATGAGTGGGCTTCCCTGGTGGCGCAATGGTTGAGAGTCCACCTGCCGATGCAGGGGACACGGGTTCGTGCCCCGGTCCGGGAAGATCCCACATGCCGCAGAGCGGCTGGGCCCGTGAGCCATGGCCGCTGAGCCTGCGCGTCCGGAGCCTGTGCTCCGCAACGGGAGAGGCCACAACAGTGAGAGGCCCGCGTACCGCAAAAAAAAAAAAAAAAAAAAAAAAAGTGTATGAGCAAGTCTGACTTTTCCACTAGCTATACACAATAATCCTATGAACTGTGTATCACTACCTATTCCCTCAGGATGAAGAATCTTAAACTAATGAGGTTAATCAACCTCCCCCAAGAAGCTGAGCTATGCTTTTCCATTACACAGAGAAGCCAAGAAAACTTCCTCAGGCTTCCCAGACTCATAATCACAGATCCATTGAGTTGGAACGGACCTTAGAGAGTCACATGTCCAACTGTCTCATTGTGGCTTGCTCCTGATTCCTGATCATTTCTCTTTTCCATATGCTATTTGGAAATCATAGTCTTATTAGAAAGACCCATGATTGAAAGTGAAATATTTGTGTTGCTGGTTGTATTTCCAGTTTTATGCATCCAGCTTTATTTCTTTTAGATTCAGCTAGGTTTTCTTTAGACCCTTAGGCTATTGACCCTTGCTAATTTTTATAACTGGGATAAATGGAGTGCAAGTCTTTGAAATGACAATGATTTTGCTTCTGCAGCAGTGTGAATGCCTGTTAAATTTAGAGGGAATCTCAGATCAAAGCAGAAGGGTGTGGCAAATGTTAATGTAGATGGTAGTGTTCGACCAAACAACCCACCAGAGGGTAAAACGCCATGCTGTAATTTAAAAAATGGTGGAGCGTTTTGTGGTTTGTAATGTCACTGGAAACCCAAGAAAGGCCTTATTTTACGCAATTTGGCCTATTTTGTCGTTTATTTTGATTACAAAAATGTCAAGAGTTATTTTGACATTTAAAAATGCTTATTTCAGTTAAAGTTCGGACTTCTGTTATGATTTCCCTTTTTTCTTTCTTTTTCTTTTTCTAGGATTGCATTTTGGTTTCCCACACAGCCTTTTCAACTTTCCTGTGTTTCCTTTCTCTCCAGATAACTATGAACATTTTAATTTCGACACAGTATCTGCCACAAAATCAGTTACTTTCGTAGCAGAAGGATCATTTTTGCAGTAGGGATCAGTTTTGCAGGGGTCATGGCATCTGGTCATGGCAGAAAACACCAGGATCTTCCTTGTGATATAAAATGGAAGGTGGAAATATCATTGGAATTTCTTCCATATGAAGAGATTTCCTTCCACAGGAGGAAATACATTGAGAAGTCACAGTCGTCCATTTGGCCTGTGCATGAATTCTGTCCACATCACACACTTCTCAGGTGTGTGACCCTGGAGAAGTTATTCAACCTGTCTGAACCCCTTTATCTATCAAATAATGATGATAATTACAACTTTAAAAGTCTGTTGTGAAAATTAAATAAGATCATGTTTACAATGTCAGGCACAAGATTGGTACTCAATTCACGTCTATTTCTTCATTCATTTAACATGTTTATGGAGCACTTATTATGGTCCAGGCACTGCCAGCACATCTGAGAAAAAATAGACAAAATCTTTGCCCATAGACCGCATTCCCTTTCCTCCCTCCATCCTTCTCAGTCACTTGATACTCCCCACTAAAGCCAGACCACTTAGGATGAATAGCCCTGTTTTTTTTTCAAAGAATTCATTCCTTTGGAAGTCCTACCAGTCAACAAGTACATTTTGTGCTGAGATTGCCTTTTTACTTGAAACCAAAGAAAGAACGTGTGATGGAATTGCAAAATTCAACTTTATTTAATCTATGCTATTTTGGCTTCCTTCCCAAGCTCTTACCTCCTGGTCAGAGGGAGGAATAAAATTGACTAAATACCTGGTTAAAATGTAGTTGCATTCACCTAGAGATGATCATGCTAAGTGAAGTAAGTCAGAGAAAGACAAATATCATATGATATCACATATATGTGGAATCTAAAATAATGATACAAATGAACTTATTTACAAAACAGAAATAGACTCACAGACATAAAAAACAAATGTAAGGTCATCAAAGAAGAAAGCAGGGGGTGTGTGGCGGGGGGGAGCGGGGGATAAATTAGGAGGTTGGGATTAACATATACACACGACTGTATATAAAACAGATAAACAACAAGGACCTACTGAGTAGCACAGGGAACTATACTCAATATCTCGTAATAACTTATAATGGAAAAGAATCTGAAAAAGAATATATATATGTACTGTATGTATATGTATATATATATATGTATGTATGTCTATGTATGACTGAATCACTTTGCTATACACTTGAAACTAACACAACATTGTAAGTCAACTATACTGCAATAAAAATTTTTCAAAAAATATAGTCCCATTCAATATTGGATACTATTCTGCTCCCCTTGGCTAAAAATTCTCAGGCTCACAGGCCACCTCTTCCTCCCCAGCTTGTCTGGAGCAGGGAGAAGGGTTGAGGCTTATGCAGCCTTGGGTGGTGGGAAGAGACAGTGTCTTCAGGCACAGCTGCCTACCCCTCCCTGGCCCTCCAGGCTGTTGTCCCGTCCACCTGGTGCTGCTGGCCCTGTGGGTGTTTGTGGCCAACTTGGGTGGGTGTGACCTGTGGTTGATCTCCCACCCAGTCAAAGTCTGTAGTGGGCTCTGGTTGACCTGCTTTCATTTCAGTTTCCCCTGCTGCCCTTTGAAGTCTGGCTGGCTTTTGTCTGCCTCTGAGGAGCAGAGGGGCCTGAGGTGTCTGGGTCCTCTCTATCTACATCATTCTGTCTGGCCATACTGCACGGACTGGGGCGGGCTGGGTCCCTGGGCTTGTCTGGGGGTGTGCCATATGCAGGGCTACCTCATTTCAGAGTCCATGAGGGTCTCTTGCTCTGCCTTTGGAAGTAACTAACCTTGCTTTCTTAGTGCACGTTTCCCTGCCTGGGCCAAACTCAGAAGAGCTGGGTAAGGGGAGATTAGGACCACCTTCGCTATTTCTCTCTCTGTCTCTCTCCCCTTCTCTTTCTAATTCCCACAATTCCCCACATTAACAAAGACGAGATCTTTCCAGTGTATCTTCTTTCCTGACTTCATTCACCTGGCTAAATCTTAGTGACAAACAGGTTACTCTTTTTTTTCACTTTATTGTGGTAGATCTCTATGATCTGAAGCCTCCATGTATGGTGGTTAAACTACTCAGGTCTCACAAAGGAGTAGAGAGAATTCCTTTTTAAGAGGCTTGCAAAACCGTATTTTTTGAATGACAGAAGCAAAACATTACTCTTTGTCTTGTTCTCTTTCTATAATAAATTCTAACCTTCCTTCCAGGCACATCATTACCTCAGGCAGACCAGTGCAAAGATTTCTACTCAGGATGACAAAAAAGAGAAAAGCACTTTAAACATGTAAGAATTTACTTCTGTTACAGAATGATGGCTCTTGCCATCAAGGAACTCACTGTTTATTTAGCTTTGTGGTCCAGGTGACTGGCCTGTACCCAGATGCTGGTGGTCCTGGGAAGGTGGCTTACCGTCCATGGATTCGGAGTCGGTGGCAGATTACATGATTTCACGTCACGCTTCTCCTCCACCCAGTGGAGTCTCCCTTCTTCTTGCTCTTCAGTACCCTCTTCTTGTTTTCAGTTTTCTCTCCTTGATCGCACACTTGCGCTTTGCTCCCACACTGAACTCACATCCAGGAATGTGGGTGCCCAGAAAGGCACACCGCTTCTCTCGTCCGTACATCCGCACTGACAGCCCCTTTGCTCCAGCTCTTCTTCCAGATCTTTCTCTCTTGTCCTTCTATATATGTGAACATTGATTTCTTAATGTGCTGATAATCATTGCTATACTTTATCGAGTACATTTTACATAGTAGAGATGAGAAAGGTCCTTTTATTTGGCTCTCTCATTTAATCCTGAGAACGCCCATTGTGTGCAGGAGGAAAGAGAGGCTCAGAGAAGTTAGAACATTTTTGCTCAACACTACTGAACCATCCTTTCCCTAGTTCTCCATTTTATCCAAAACTACCTTCCAGGAAGATTTCAAATAACCTCTGCCTTTTGAAAGCTTCATCAATTTTGGCAGATTTGCTTTCTCTGTTCTTATAGAGATGTGTCTATATCTCTTTTATAGCACATATTACAGTCTGCCTTGTATGATAGTTAATTGTAAGAATTTCTCCTCTACTGTATTATAAATCTTTGAAGGCAAGGATTAGCTTTTACTGATATATTCCTTGCTTCCAGAACCTAATAATACAGTAGCATCGAACATAATGGACACTTTAAAAAATGTCAAATATCTTGCAGTTTGTTGAAAAAGTATTTAATAAATTATTCATTCATTTGTTAAAAATTATTTAGTCTACTGTGTCAATTACTATTAAACAGATGACAAATAAATGATAAGTAAAATTAGAAATTATCTCTGTCCTTGAAGAGACTTCATTTATTGGGTAAGGCAGACTATCAAATAATCAACTGAATAAATTGAAATTTTAATAAGTAAGAAAAAAGACTACAGAACCAATAATTAGCAGAGCTAGGACTTGAACCCAGATTTCAATGGTCTCAAAGCCCATTACACTAAGGCACACTGCTCTGAAAAAAGGTTTAGATTTTTGGGTGAAGATTTTATATAAACTGAATTATCCTACAATAACTCTGAATATGGAACTTAAAAATTATCTTATAGGGCTTCCCTGGTGGCACAGTTGTTGAAAATCTGCCTGCCAATGCAGGGGACACGGGTTCGAGCCCTGGTCTGGGAGGATCCCACATGCCGCGGAGCAACTAGGCCCGTGAGCCACAATTACTGAGCCTGCGCGTCTGGAGCCTGTGCTCTGCAACAAGAGACGCCGCAATAGTGAGAGGCCCGCACACCGCGATGAAGAGGGGCCCCCACTTGCCGCAACTAGAGAAAGCCCTCGCACAGAAACGAAGGCCCAACACAGCCATAAATTAATTAATTAATTAAATTTTTAAAAAATTATCTTATAATAACTATCTAAAAATCATTATAGCTGGCCCTCCATATCCATGGGATCTGCATCCAACCCACATTCAGTCAACCACAGATGGAAAATATTTGAAAAACAAAAATTCCAGAAAGTTCCAAAAACCAAAACTTGAATTTGCTACACACCGGTGACTATTTCTTTACAAAGCATTTACCTTGTATGTACAACTACATAGCATTTACATTGCATTTGGTACTATAAGTTATCCAGAGATGATTTAAAGTATGCTGGAGGATGTGGATTGGTTATATGCAAATACTACACCGTTTTCTATAAGGGACCTGAGCATCGGTAGATTTTGGCGTCTGCGGATTTGGGGCCTGGAACCAATCCCCCGTGGATACCAAGGGGCAACTGTACTTTGAAGGGAAGAATGGGGAACTCCTTTTCAGAGATGATTAATCCTTGATGCAATTCTGTTAGAAGTGCTGACTAATGGTCTGATGACTGCTTATTTTGATCTTGGTGTTGGTAAAGAGGGCAGTACAAGTCAGGAAATGAAAAGAAACACAGATTTCGGACGCTCAAAATTGCTAACAGTGGAGGTCTTCATATTATTTTGGTTCCAGCTTTTTTTTTTCCTGGGCTAATTTAACCACTTCCTCTTCCATTCTTCTGTTTTGTCCTTGAAGGCCAAATTGTTTTTCCCTTTTCTGTTTAGGTTATTATTAATTTAAAAAATCATATTTAATTTCCCATTTTTTAGCATCTTTTACCACCCACTCTTATCTTCTTCCCTTTCTTTATATTTTCCATCTTATTCTCTTGTTTTACTTCTTGTATCCTCGCTCACATACTCTGCCCCATTGTTACTGAAAATCAAATATACTGGAATCCTAATCTCTAAAATCCTGGCCATCACAGGTAAGGCCCTTTGAAGTTTGCTTTCAGCCTCTGTTCATGGATGGTCAACTCACTCACCAATTACAACTGTGCTATTGCAGCATTTGGAGGTGGTGTGTGGAGCCCTGCCTGTATACTTTTTTATTCTGTGAGGTTTTGCTAAAAATAATGGGTGGCTAGATAAAAAAAAAAAAACCCTGATTGGGCATTCACTCTAGAAAAAAGTGAGTGGGTGTGTCTTTGGGAATGAGAAGGAAGATTAATTCTACCTAAAAATGTATAGTTATTTGCTATGAGTTACTTCTCAGCATCCTCTTGAATAGCGGTCGACTTAGTATCAGAACAAAATGATGATTCAGGGTGGTTAAGTGACTGACATTTTAAGGACTAGGGAAGGGAGAGGGATAAAAGAAGGAGAACTTTCAAAAAGACTATACAAACTAAAACTAAAGCATGTTTAAATCTCTTTCCTCTGCTGTTGCCTTTCCCTTTTCCCTCCGATTTCCTTGATTGGCTTGTCCTTAAGGGAAACAGGGAGGATTCCTATTGGGCACCCCTTCTCAGAACAAAGAAAGATCTCCAGGTTCCTGTTTCAGAGGAAGGGGGTAGGGGTGCAGATCCTTTATGGCCTGGAAGAAGTCAAGGCTATTTCCTCAAGTTTCTCTGTTATTTTGAGATGCATGATTCTTTGTCTGAAGCTGCTGTGACCTTTCAGGAAACTTCACTACTGACGATATCAGAGGCACTTGGAAGAAATAACTGGTTATTGATGGGCATAAGGTGTTAGTAAAGACCAACTTCAATGTGTAATATTTATTAATTGTTAAATTTTAAGAAGTTTTAAGAAAATTTTAAGAGGGGAAGCTGGGAAGAATATTTTCAGAGAGAATAGCATTGACATATATACACAACCAAATGTAAAATGGTTAGCTGCTCCATAGCTCAGGGAGATCAGCCCAATGCTTTGTGATGACCTAGAGGGGTGGGTTAGGGAGGGTGGGAGGGAGGCTCAAGAGGGAGGGGATATGGGGATATATGTATGCATATGGCTGATTCACTTTGTTTGTTGTACAACAGAAACTAACACAACATTGTAAAGCAATTATACTCCAATAAAGATATTAAAAAAATAATAAAGGCAGCAGAGAAAAAATACAAATGATTTTTAAAGGAAAATAAAAAGAAAACTTTAAGAAATGATTTGTATAAACAGGGGTATTGTCGAATCACATAACATCTGTATCCATGAGTTTTATTTTTGTACATGTCATTTAATCCAAGGGTCCCTGCAGAATAACATGTGCATTTAGAGCCATCCACGATGTCCAGCCTGAGGTGACAGACGATGGTGCATATATCCGGATGAGACTCTTTACTCATTTTTTTTAACTGAAGTATAGTTGATGTACAATATAAGTTACAGGTGTACAGTATAGTAATCACAATTTTTAAAGGTTATCCTCTTAACACCCTGAGCAGAGAAGTGGTATGTTCAGGGGGATCTGCTTCTGGCCCCTTCGCCAAATCCTCTGCTTTACTTTCTTTGGGAGTGATGCCATAACATCCTGCCAGAAGTGACAGGGGGAGAAATGCAGTCAATATGCTGATCTTCACAAAGAAGCAGTCACCAATCCACTTGGAATAGGGCGCGCGTTCTGCATCACGTTTCTAGTTGTGACCAGGCCTAGCTTTAAAATTTAGCCTTCTTTACCAGGCCCAGGCCTGTCCTTAACCAGAAAACGGGCTTTTGGATTGAAGTGGAGGAACACTAATTGACTGATAGGGGTAAACAGATCCAGACAAGCCCAGGGGAATCAGTAATGAGAAACAAACAGGGATACATAGCAGATACAAGGGAGGAAATTAAAACAACAACAACAACGACAATTTAGCCTCTCAGTGTGCTTTCTTATACTTTTTCTTGTTAATTCTAATTAGGGTCTCATTCAAAGGACTTAAGGGGCAAGGAGTAGCTTCCCAAAAGAAAAGTTTAGACTTATAAAAAGAGCATTCTTTTCCTATAGGTCAAATAAGCATAATCAGTTCGGGAAAATACTCCCTGGAAACTATGAAAACATAACATCATATTAGGAAGATCAGCCAATAAGGTGGTCAGAGAGCCTATTGGACCAATCAGGAAATGTGATTCTAATGGCTCTCTGGGCCCTTCTTTTCTAGCAGGGATTACAAACACTCGCTCTCTTTAAAATGTCACCTTCAGGGACGTGTTGCCAGCCCTTTCAGTTGTAATCCCCAAAGGAAAAAGGGAGATTTAATAAGAATTGTGGGATGCCAATATTCAGATAAATTTCAACTTCCAGAGACAAATACAACCAAGATTTCCAGCAATTTTAACAATATGCTTGTCATTATAAGCAGGCTTCACTGAATCATGTGGTTTTCAAAATTTAGGAGGCAGGCTAACTCTATAAGAAGAAACTAAATTTATAGAAAACAGAGACTAGAGGTAAAAAAAAAAAAAAATCCCCCAAACCAAAACCTCTGTTATTTGGTTGCCGGGGTAACTATTCCTGATTGGAATAAGACAGACATGTGATACAAGAACATAGCTGGTTCCTCTGAACACAGCTTTACCATATCTCTTTGTGCTTGAACTTTATGGGAGAGAAGGGACAAAGTTTTCTTTCTCATTGTACAGAGAGAGATGCAATGGAGGTAGAGTGGAAATAAGACAATTTCGAGTGAGGAAGAGGCACTGATTGCCCTCTTTCTGATAAATTGCAAGCCCGCAGTCAAGGGATGGAACGCTTCTGGCATTCAAGTAGTTAAGAGATTCTGAGGTCAAAGCCACAAACACCAGTGAAGGTATGCACAGGCTTTTCAAAACTCAGAAAGCTTCTTTGAGAGGAGAGCAGGAATTAGAATAAGCTAATGTTGCTTAACTCTTGAAATTGGTTGTTAGTAACTCACCAAGCCCAGGAGATACTCAGCTTCTAGAGGGCATTCCAAACTCAGCCCCATCAAAACAATGGCACGTGTTTAAAAGAACAAAGTCAGACCAGAGCAGAAGAAAGGAGAGAACTCCCAAACCTATGTCTGATACAATTATGAGTTGCAAGCAGAGAGAGGAGGAACCACAAAATTTGTATGTAAATGACAGGGTTTACCAGGGACCTGATACTGGCTCTAAAATGAACTTCTATTTTTTTTTATTTACAAAAGTAATGCATATAGAAAAATTAATAACTACTGATAAAATTTTAAAATAAAAACATCACCTGTATTTTCAATACTCAGAGCTAACTTTATATTTGGATCATAATCACTTAATACATGCTAGCCATTTAAAAAAATAATATATATACTTCCATACATATCTATCTATTGACCTGCATTTTTAAAAATCCTCATTTATTGCTAAACTATTTTCCCATGTTTATAAACATATTTAATAGTTATATTTTATATTCTTTGTCTTACCACAAATATCTGTATGCTTTACAACATAACAAGATAGAATGTAGACCATCTTGGCTGTATCTGGAAACCAACAAACCTTATCTGTAAATGCAATGAAATCCCTCTAGTCAGGAAAGAGATTATAAAAACAACAGAGTCTCAAAGGGAAAAAGTATGTCAGAGATTGAATGTGCACACATTTATTTGAATATATGCAAAGATATGGACTAAAGAAACGAAGATTCAATTTGAGCCCAGACAAGAGAAAGGAGCCCCTCCCTTCCTTGCTACACGACCCCTCCCTCTTCTCCTTCCCCTCCCTCCCTTCTTTGTCGCCCCAGATGTGCTCTTGCTGGCTGGGGTCACTCCAGGATTTCCTGATTATAATGAGGAAACACAGCTGATCAAGCCAATGAGTTTAGATTGAGATCTATCACCTTTTGACCTTTAGCCCCACCCACCCTCTGTTTACCAGTCTGAGAGTTGGCACAGATGACTCTAAATGGAAGAAAAAAGAAAGAAGGCAAAAAAGCAAAGTGACATGTGCCAGCTTTGCAAGCCACACCTTGTTCTCTCTTCCTGTGTAATGATGAGAAGCAGAGCCTTGGGCCATTATATTGATAGTTTAGGGTAGGAACAGAGCTGCAGTGTACAAGCAGATTATTTACTTCTCAAAGCAATTATATCTCATTGAGAAAATACAAGACATCAGTTGGAACTTCTTTATTGTCTCACCACCGAATCATTAATTCTGCTCATACCTTTCCCCATCTTCTTTTCTCCTGGTCCTGCTCTTACCAAAGGCCAGTCTCTCCAGTTCTGCCCTGGGACCCACTGCCTCTGCCCACTAGACTTCGATTCCATTTCTTCTCTTAACTCTTCTCCAGCATTCGTCCATCTCTTCCTCCAACTTGCAAACATACTTTTGTAGCTATCAAATGAAAAAGCAAGCACAAATTAAAAAGATGCAAAATCCTCTTTGAACTCTTGTCTCCTTCCAGCTACCATCCCCGCCTATGCTTATGTTCCCTTTTACAGTAAAACTCAAAAAAGTTTTGTGAATATGCTGACTCTCCTGCCTGAACTTCATTTTATCCTTCAACACACTCTAATCTGGCCTCTGTCTCTACTAGCCACTAGAAGAGCTTTGGTCAAAGTTAACAATGACCTCCAGGCTGACAAGGCAATGGCCATGCTCTGTCTTATACTTGTCAGCCTCTCAGCATCATTCCATATGGTGAACCATTCCATCCTTCTTTCTTGATTTTAGTGACACTTTCTGTTTTATTTTTCTCTTTCTTTTTGTCTTATTTATTTATTTAAATTGAAGTATGGTTGATATTCAATATTATGTGAGTTTCAGGTGTACTAAATGGTGATTTGACATTTGCATACATTAGGAAATGCTCACCACAATAAGTCTAGTATCCACTTGTACCCACACAGAGTTATTACAATATTACTGACCATATTCCTTATGCTGTATATCACATCCCTGAGGCTTACTTATTTTATAATTGGAGGTTTGTACCTCTTAATCCCCTTCACCTATTTTGCACCCTCTACCCTATCCCCTGGGTTTTCTTTTACCATACTGACTGTCTTTTCTCCATCTCTGTCACCAGCTCTCTAGCTAGTTTTTAAGAGTTTGACGTAGGGCTAGGTTTTGAGACCTTTTTATTTTACTCTCTGCATTTTCTCCTCAGTGAGCCCATCCACGGCCCAAATTATCATCTACGTGCTGATTACGTCTATGATGGAGGCTGTGGTTCACCATCCAGATATTCTCTTCAGGAGTAAGGCACTCATTTCCCCAGCTGAACTATTGGCAGCTCGCAGTTTATCCCCTCCTTGAGTATTGTCCTCGGCCCAAGATTAAACCCTTTCCCCCAGGACAGCCTGCATCCAATGCTGGTTGAAGCAAGGGTACAAAGGCCATCCGTTCGGGACAACTCTGAAGGGTCATGCCAGTTCCAGAGCTCCTTGTAGAATTGGCAGTGGTCTCTGTTACAACTCCATCACAGTTCAGCTTCTCCTCCTGCCCAGTCATGCATCCCCTACTTCCATACAGATATGGTTTCCAAGAGCATCTCTGTGGTTGACACTGTGATGCACCACCCAAATGCCCATTCAGGAATGGAGGACTTAATCACTACGACTTCTGGGAATGCACTGGCAAACATATAAGTCCTCTTCGGGGCAGCTCACATCCAATGACTAATCAACATAGGGACAAAAAGGCTTGACGCTCTCACCCCAGCTTGGGATGGCACTGAAGGGTCATCCTAATTAAGAAGCCCCCTAGGGAAGGGGAAAGGGAATATTTCAACATTGCAAGGAACACGGAGTCTGAGTTGATATCCAGAGATCCAGTGTCATCCTGGTCCTTCCCATTAGAGTAGAGATTTATAAGGGCAGGGGAAAAAAAAAAAAATTCTTGGCTAAGTTCCAGTGACAGGGGATACACTAGGTCCCCAGACCTACCTGGTGATCATTTCTCAAACTCCTAAGTGCATAACTGGAATTGACGTATTTGCAGTTAGAGGAACCCCCGTACTGGATCATTGGCCTGCAGGGAAAGAAATATCAGAGTGAAGAAGATGAAGCGGAAATCTCTGAAACTGCCCTAGCCCTCCCCAGCCAAGATAGCAAACAACGGAAAATTGCATCCTGGGAGTAGGGGGATAGTAGAGATTCATGCTACCATTAAAGACCTAAAGGAGGGCTTCCCTGGTGGCGCAGTAGTTGAGAGTCCGCCTGCCGATGCAGGAGACACGGGTTCATGCCCCGGTCCGGGAGGATCCCACATGCCGTGGAGCGGCTAGGCCCATGAGCCATGGCCGCTGAGCCTGCGTGTCTGGAGCCTGTGCTCCGCACCGGGAGAGACCACAACAGTGAGAGGCCTGCGTACCGCAAAAAAAAAGACCTAAAGGATGCAGGGGTGATAGTCACTACTCGCTATCATATCTTCATTTAAGTCACCTGCAAAAACTGGATGGTTTTGGAGGGTGACTTGTAGAAAACTACAAGCTCAAACAAGTGATATCCCTGATTGCAGCTACTGGGCTGGATGAGGTTTTATTGCTAGATAAATATGATAAAATAGGTTAATAAGACCTTAGGTACATGGTCTATGGTAATTAATTTAGGAAATGTGCTTTTTAAAATTCCAATTAGAAAGAGGATCAGAAACAGTTTTTACTCATGTGACATAAATAATATTCAGTTGCAGCTTTAACTCAGGACTATGTTGACTCTCTTCCTTCTGAAGTTATATAGTCTGAAGATATTTGCATCATCTTGAAATCCCACTGAAAATGATATGGATTCATTCTGTCAATAATGTCATGCTGATTGAAGACTATGCTAGAAGACTTCATAAGATACATGCAAGATAAATATGTACTATGATGATTCAGGGACCTGACACTTTGGTGACATTTTTATGGATCTGGTGATCAGGAGAGGGCTGGGCTATCCCCTCCAAAGTAAAAGACACATCTTGCACCTACTACCACAGAGGAGGAAGCACAGTACCTTCTTTGGGTTCTGGGGACACAGTAGGCATGTTTGGGTTCTGGGAACAGTACATCATACACCTAGGAATACCCTTAGCTTTGTGTGGGGCCCAGAGCAGGAAAGAGCTCTGCAGTAGGTCAAAGCTATGGTGCAAGAAGGCCTGTCATTTGGACTAAATGGCTGACACCTAACTACATTGGAAATGTCAGTTGTGGGGCTCACCAAATCATAAATTGGGGCCAACCCAGCAGCAGTCTGTCAAAATGGTTCATCTGCAATCATACCAGAGTATGACCAGAGGGCATGAGTACACTGCATGTCACTCTCTAGAGCTGCACCTGTGCTCTTCCTTCAGCTCACACCTATGGCCATATTAGGGATCTCTGATCAGCTGAGGGAGGATGAAAAAGCCTGAGCTTGGTTTGTCAACAATTGGTCTTGGTACATGTGTGCAAGCTAAAAATAAACAACAGTTGCATTATTGCTACAATCAGGGTTGCCCTTGAAAGATAGTGGGGAGGGAAAATTTTCCCAATGGAAAGAGCTGTTAGAGATACACCAAGTAATCCACATTGTATGAAAGAAAAAGTGGCACAGATAGCTTCAAGGATGAGCTCTGTCATATATTTAAAGTAGAAATAACACAAATCTAACACAAACTTCTTTAAAATATAATTTGATTAATAGATACAGTGAGGACTTCCCTGGTGGTGCAGTGGTTAAGAATCTACCTGCCAATGCAGGGGACACAGTTTCGAGCCCTGGTCCGGGAAGATCCCACATGCCTTGGAGCAACTAAGCCTGTGCGCCTCAACTGCTGAGCCTGCACTCTAGAGCCCACGAGCCACAACTACTGAGCCCATGTGCCACAACTACTGAAGCCCGCACGCTTACAGCCTGTGCTTCCCAACAAGAGAAGCCACCACAATAAGAAGCGCGCGCACCGCAATGAAGACTAGCCCCCTCTCACAGCAACTAGAGAAAGCCCGCACGCAGCAACGAAGACCCAATGCAGCCAAAAATAAAATAAATTAAAAGAATAAAATAAAATAAAACATATATTTGAGTTAAAAAAATAGATACAACGAAATTCCAGTCAAAATTTAAATAGATGTTTTTTGTAAATTTAAAAATTCATATGGAAATGCACATTGAATAATCAAAAGAAACTTGACAAAGAGAGAACAAATACATTATTTGATGTCAAAACTTATTATACAACTACAATAATAAACACACTGTGATATTGAAACCAGGCGGGGCCTTGTGGGGCTCCCAGACACATGGAGGTCATTTTTTGCTGCACTCAGCCCCCCTCCCCATTCCTTGTAGGCAAGACTCCAGCCTCCATGACCTTCCCTGAATTCCAAAGGGAAGATTGTTTATCAGGGGAGGAGCAGTCAAGAAACCACCTGAAATTTACAAGCAGCTCATGCAGCTCAATAACAAAAATACAAACAACCCAATCCAAAAAAGGGTAGAAGACCTAAATAGACATTTCTCCAAAGAAGATATACAGACTGCCAACAAACACATGAAAGAATGCTCAACATCATTAATCATTAGAGAAATGCAAATCAAAACTACAATGAGATAGCATCTCACACCAGTCAGAATGGCCATCATCAAAAAATCTAGAAACAATAAATGCTGGAGAGGGTGTGGAGAAAAGGGAACACTCTTGCATTGTTGGTGGTGAATTGGTACAGCCCCTATGGAGAACAGTATGGAGGTTCCTTAAAAAACTACAAAGAGAACTACCATATAACCCAGCAATCCCACTACTGGGCATATACCCTGAGAAAACCAAAATTCAAAAAGAGTCATGTACCAAATGTTCATTGCAGCTCTATTTACAATAGCCCGGAGACGGAAACAACCTAAGTGTCCATCATCGGATGAATGGATAAAGAAGATGTGGCACATATATACAATGGAATATTACTCAACCATAAAAAGAAACGAAACTGAGCTATTTGTAATGAGATGGATGGACCTAGAGTCTGTCATACAGAGTAAAGTAAGTCAGAAAGAGAAAGACAAATACCGCATGCTAAAACATATATATGACATTTAAGAAAAAAAATGTCATGAAGAACCTAGGGGTAAGACAGGAATAAAGACACAGACCTACTAGAGAATGGACTTGAGGATATGGGGAGGGAGAAGGGTAAGCTGTGACAAAGCGAGAGAGTGGCATGGACATATATACACTACCAAAGGTAAAATAGATAGCTAGTGGGAAGCAGCCACATAGCACAGGGAGATCAGATCGGTGCTTTGTGACCACCTAGAGGGGTGGGATAGGGAGGGTGGGAGGAAGGGAGATGCAAGAGGGAAGAGATATGGGAACATATGTATATGTATAACTGATTCACTTTGTTATAAATCAGAAACTAGCACACCATTGTAAAGCAATTATACTCCAATAAAGATGTAAAAATCTAAAGATTTTAAAACAAAACAAAAACAACAAAAAAAGCATACAGTATCAATAAATACAGTACAGTACTCTAAATGTAAAAAAAAAAAGAAACCACCTGAGGCAAGATTAAAGGGACCAGAGAAGCTCAACAAGATTAGGATACTGACCATGTGAGATGAGATTAAAGGAGTGCAGACCCTGCACACACCTAAATCTTGTCAGAGACCCCACCCTTGAACCACTGCTATAAAACCCTTCATCACCATCCTCTGGGGTTGGGACAATTAGTTTTCCAAAGCAGGAGCCTGCTGTGTCCCCCTTTGCCTGGCAAAGCAATAAAGCTATTTTTTCTACTTTACCCAAAACTCTGTCTCTGAGATTCTATTCTGTACCAGTGCAGAGCCTTTGACATCAGTATCAACATAAGTATAGAAAAACAGATCAGTAGAGTAGAAAAGAGTTCAGAAATACTCCTACACATATATGTTTACTAGAATTTCAAAAAAAAAAAGCACCAAGGCAATTTTAATGGGAAAGGGAAAGTCTTTTCAACAACCATGAGGGAAAAACTAAACATGTGGGGTTGGAAGGGGATGAACTTGTTCTCTTTCTCACACCACACAGAAACATTAATTCAGGGTGAATCAAAGACCTAAAATGTAAAGCTAATCAAATCAAAGACCTAAATGTAAAACTAAAAGTATAATGCTTCCAGAAGTACATAATAAGCATAGTAAGCTTTGTGACTTTGGGGCAAATATTTGGGCAAAAAGCACTAAACATAAAAGGGAAAACCTCTGTTCATTAAAAGACATAAGGAGCTCAGCTTCACTAGTCACCAGGTAGATACAAACTAAAACCACAAAGAAATATCATTTCACATCCAACAGAGTAGCTAAAAAATAATGACAATAACAAATGTTGAAGATGACACGGAGCAACTGGAACTCTCATACATTTGCAGTAAGGGTGCAAAATGTTACAATCATTTTGGAAAACTCTTTGCCAGTTTCTCATAAAATTAAACATACATCTACCCTATGACTTAACAAAGTTAATTCTAGATATTTATCCAGAAGAAATAAAAACTTATATCCACGAAAAGATTGTATAAGAAGGTTTATAGCAATCTTATATATAATATCTAACAAAGGAGAATCCACACAAATGTTCAGCAACAAGGGAATGGATAAACAAATTCTGACTCATGGAACAGATGCTGATGCATGAAACACTAATCAGCAATGAAAAGGAAGAAACCACTGTCTCAACACTGAAACAACACGATGAATTAAATGAATAAATTAAATGAATTAAAATAGGATTATGTTGAGTGACAGAAACCAGATATAAAGAGTAAATACTCTATGATTCTATTTGTATGAAGCTCTAAAACAGGCTTAAGTAGTAAATTTGTAATAGAAACTGGATAAATATTTGCCTCTAAAGGAAGTGAGATGGGGTTGGAATCGACGTAAAGGACCAGGAGGGAACTTTCTGGGATTATGAAAATGTTTTGCACGGTGTTAACATGGGAATATACAATTGTCAAAACTCATCTAACTGAACATAAAAGACCTGTATATTTTATTGTATTAAATTTATATATATATATGTATGTGTATATATATATATATATATATATATATAAGTATTAGTTACTGATACATGCAACAACATGAAAGAATCTCAAAAACATGTTCAGCAAAAGAAGCCAGACATCAAAAAGTACATTTTGCATGAATTTACTCATATGAAGTTTTACCATGTGCAAAACTAATTTATGATGATAGAAATCAAAACAGTAGTTGCTTATGGAGGGTGAGGCTTGGCTGGAAGAGATTTTCAGGGGTGATGGAAAATTTCTATGTCTTGATTGTGGTGTTGGTGACGTGGTATAAACATTTATCAGAAATCATCAAATTGTATACTTATGATGCATGCACTTTTTTTAAGATTTTTTTTTTTTGATGTGGACCATTTTTAAAGTCTTTACTGAATTTGTTACAGTATTGCTTCTGTTTTATGTTTTGGTTTTTTGGCCACGAGGCATGTGGGATCTTAGCTCCCCAACCAGGGATTGAACCCATACCCCCTGCATTGGAAGGTGAAGTCTTAGCCACTGGACTGCCAAGGAAGTCCCACATGCATTTTAATATATGTAAATTTTCACTAAATATAAGAATTTTATTTGCATCCATCCAAACTGACAAAAATGATCTGTTTTTGGCAAGGATGTAGGTAAATGAGCAATCACATACTTTCCTACAGGAAATGGAAGAGGTATTAGGCTTTTGAACAAGCAATCTGTCACCTGTATCTATTAGAAAATAACACTATGTCCTCTAGTCTCGTGAAAGCACTCCTAGGAATCTATCTCACAGAGATGAAAGCTTCAGAATGTAAGGACATTTGAATAGTAATGCTTACTGAGGCAGTGTTAATAATAGCAAAGAGGCTGCAAACAAATGAATGTCCATCATTTAGGGAATAGCTGAATGAATTATGGTGCGTCTGCCTCCATGGACCATGATATAGTCATTAAAATGGTGAATTAGACTTGTATCATTTATCTTGAAGGGATTTCTACAAGTTAGTGTTGGTTGAGAAAAACATGCATATAATGTGATTTAATTTTCACAAGACAAAGAGAAAAGCATGCCATATTGATGTATATGTCCAGAAATCTAATGTGTACCTCTTTAGGCTGGTATGGTAGGAAGCTCAACTGCTCACATGAGTTACCTTAGGCAGGACAAGTTGCTAATATGAGTGGAGGAGGAGAAAGAAGAAAGAGTCAAGAAGAAAGCAAAAGGACTTCATTAAAAGAAAAGCATGCTTTTGCTATTGCATCTCTGCCTTTATTTGAAGATATATTTGTATTGATATATGAGTAATGACATCCATTAATCTTTGTTTATTCATTTACTTAACATATATTACTATATACCAAGCACTATATTAAGTGCTTTCAAATAATAACTAATTTAATCCTAAGAATAACACTCTGAGGCAGGTATTGTTAGTTTCTGCATTTTAAAGATAAAGAAGCTGAGGCGCAGAGAGGTTGCCCACATAGCTAGTAAGGTCAGGTCAGGATTTGAACACAGGCCTCCCGGTTTCAGAGTCTATGCTTCTAACTACCACACTGTGCTTCCTCTCTTTTTAATAAAAAGCAAATCAACTATCACTCTACTGCTTGACAATCTCCAATAGCTTGCCATGGCATTTAGGAGACAATTCTAATTCTTTTTTTGTTTGTTTGTTTGTTGTTTTGCGGTATGCAGGCCTCTCACTGTCGTGGCCTCTCCCGTTGCAGATTACAGGCTCCGGATGTGCGGGCTCAGCGGCTATGGCTCACAGGCCCAGCCGCTCCGCTGCATGTGGGATCTTCCCGGACCAGGGCACGAACCCGTGTCCCCTGCATCAGCAGGCGGACTCTCAACCACTGCGCCACCAGGGAAGCCCTCTAATTCTTTTGATGGCCTTTAAGAACCTTTGTGATCTGGTCCCTGCCAAATTGTCCATAGACACCCAGCACACTAACCCCCGTCTCTTCTTTGATAGGCTGTTCCAGCCATGCTCTTCCCTCACGTCTTCCTCAGGTCACCTCTGGCTGGCTCTGACACACCCTTCAGATCTCACTGTATTGTCCCTTCCTTGAGGGGCCTTCTCTGACCACCTATATATGAGGTCTCCTCTATACTTCTCTCCCATAAAATTCCATTCATCTTTCTTATTGCCTCTTTCTAATAACAGGTTATTTTTGTTGATTATTTGCTTACAGTTGATCCGCCTCCTCTGTGGAGTGTAAGCTCCACGGGGGCCTCCATTGTATCTCCACATAGCGCAGTGCTTGGTTAACAGTGGGTCCTCAGATGCATTTGTTAAATGAATAAATAAATGAATGAAAGGCATTCATTTATTTATGCTGAAAGATAAGCATGAGCTTGATTCTAGAATCACATAGACCAGGGTTTGACTTAAACCTCTGATTTTAGGAGACTTGTGAACCTTCATCTGTGTAAAGGAGATGGTAATAGTATCTACCTCAGAGAGTTGTTGTGAGGATTAAAAGAGATAACCTATCTACCAGGCACGTTGTAAACCCTCAAGGCATCAGAGCTGTCATTGTTACCATGATCATTGTTATCACTCTCAGGCAGCATCACAGGTCATTCTCCAGCCTGTGGGTTAACAGCCCTTGGGTCACATTCTATCCCTGTTTTAACAGCTCAGGTTGGCAGTGAGGGAAAGCCTGGGGGGAGACCTTCTAGCTGAGCCTGCGGGTGGGCCAGGCACGCAGAGTCAGGCCCACAGTCTTGCTCAAAGCCAGCAGCACTTCCCGTAGAGCCTCTTCCCCTTTATCCCTTGCTTGTCTCAGCCTTTCTCCCAGTCTCTTCCCTTCCCTTGTGCGGCTATTCATATTGGCCGAATTTAGCCAGTCCTTTGTTTAGTTCCCTTTCTGCCACTGGAAAGCATCTTTGGGAGTTTAAGGGATTCTGTCTCCTCAGTGAAGAGGTTATACTTAGCAGAGACAGGTATTTGATGTTGTGTTGAGATAGGTTAACCAGACTTCTAAGGAAACTCATAGTGGCTTAATCATAGCACAGGGCTGATACCCTCTTGTTTTCTCTTCTTGGGTCACAGGAAACCCTGACTACTCCACCCTTCCCAGCGGTTATCGGCAGCAAACACAGATGTGGATTAATATGTAGGGTAAGTACAGAAGACAGATGGAAAAGAAGATGCAAGTAGGGGTTAAAATTTCTTCATCAGTGGAAAAGCATTGGAAATGGAAAATAAGAGAGGAAGGGTAGGAAGCCTTGGTTGCTTTATGTTTATTCAAAGTGAGAGGGCAGAAGCTATTGCTTCTCTAGGGATCAGATGGAGAAAACTTCCTGGAAAATTACTGAATTATCTAGGCTCATGTCTGCCAACTCCTAAATGACTTCCTGCTTCCAGCCCTCCTGAACTAACTTGTAGTTAACTGAGCATTTTTTCTTGAGTGTGTAATACTGTTCTCTCTTCCTGGAATGGCTTTATTCCCTGTTTCCCTAATGGCCTCAAGTACTCCTACCCTTTGTAACTGTTCCATCACTAACTTCAGTCCCGAGTACGGTGCCTGACACACTTACTATAGACATCTCGTAAATGCTTGTTGAATGAATGATGGATATTCAGAAGCTTCTTGATGCATACAGAGATTGTAAACAGGTGAAAAATGTAAATGTTGGCTGCATACAAAGGCTGTCCTACAATGGGGTTGAGTCTTGAGACTTAATTATCCTGAAAGGTGATATAAGCTAAGAAAGGAAATATGTCAAAGTAAAGGTTAGACACAGTCTTGGAGCAGAGTTGCATCCTGGGTGACAGAAGGGAGCTTGAGCTGGCGGAAGCTTGGGCGGGGAGTGGGGGGGGGGGGTGGTGGCAGTGACTGGAGGTTGTGCCCTGCCCAAAAGTCTGCCAGAGGGTAAGAAGGTGGGGCTGACATTCAGCCCCCTCTCAACTAGCCAAGAGGTCAAGCTGTGTACCGTGGAGAGGGCCTGTGACAGCTCTGAGGATGGGACACCTTGTTCTAAATGACCTCTTGGAGGAGTGAGTTTTTGTGATTTGCACAAAGTCCCAAGCTAGCATTGGCCCTGGAAGGGCCACATTTTGATACTTTTAATGCTGATGTTGTAAAGAAACCCTTGCTCTTTTCTACATAAGTGTCACCACTAGAAACAGTACTGAACCACAGACTCTCCTGGGGTAACAACATTTTTTTTCTCTCTCTCTTTCTCTGTTATTGATGTACAGAAGCCTACTTGGTGAGTAAAGGAAAAGGGAAAGATTTTCCATAATGAGCTATGTAGCTACGCTCCACAAATCCCTTCTCTCTCATCCTTCCATGATGGTTAAGTGTTAAAAGCATCACCTGAAGAAGTTCTTGGGCTCTCACTGGAGATATTTAAAAGGAGCACAGATTGTCATCTTTTCTGAGATGGTTTCAGTGAGCCTAGGCTTGACTTTAAAGGGATATACTGACCACTTCATATCTCTTACAACCCTGTATTATTATCTGATTCTAGGATTTCAAATTTACATGTACTGAATATTCATATATGCAATCAGCTTTGATTATTCTGGGACAGAGTATGCATATTGACAGGGTTAGTGGCCCATTCACAATCACTTTTTTTTTTTTTTTGCGTGCGCGGGCCTCTCACTGTTGTGGCCTCTCCCGTTGCAGAGCACAGGCTCTGGACGCGCAGGCTCAGCGGTCATGGCTCATGGGCCCAGCCGTTCCGCGGCATGTGGGATCGTCCCGGACCGGGGCACGAACCCGTGTCCCCTGCATCGGCAGGCGGACTCTCAACCACTGTGCCACCAGGGAAGCCCCACAATCACTTTTGATTTCAAGTTCTTATTAAGATAATCACAGACTCTGCTTAATTAATCCCTTCTTTGAAATTATTACTATTGGTGTTTATTCCTACATGGGAGTGAATGCAAGGATGCTTTTCTCATGCAAAGCAGTGTTCCCCCCTACCCTTTCCTCTGAGTGTCATTTCAGGAAAAAGGAAGGCAAATAAGACCTTTATATATTAGTCCGAAGGGGATGCTGTTTATGAGAGACAAATGATGCAGTGGAAAGAAAACAGTCTAAGTAGGTGTCATTCATTTACCAAATATTTATTGAGTGCAACTATTATAGTACTGGGTTAGGTGCCCTGGGTTCAAATCCTAGCTCAGTCACTTACTAACTATGTGACCTAGGGTGACTAAGTATCCAGTTTGCTCAGGACTGTCCAGGTTTTAATGCTGGAAGTTCTGCACATCAGGAAACCTCTTAATCCTGGGCATTCTGGGACAGTTGGTCATCCTGACTAAGTCACTTGCACTTATCTGTAAAATAGGGAAGTTAATTCTTTTCTATATCATGACTTTGATGTGAGGGTCAAATGAGATAATGTGAAAGGTCTTTGTGAGTTGTTAATTGCCATATAAACATAAGGTACTCTTTTAGCTCAGGAAACAAGAAAAATCTCAAATAAACAACCTAACCCTACACCTAAAGCTACTAAGGAAAGAAGAACAAACAAAACCCAAAGTTAGTAGAAGGTAAGAAATCATAAAGCAGAAATAAATGAAATAGAGACGAACAATAGAAAAGTTCAATGAAACTGAAAGCTGGTTCTTTGAAAAGATAAACAAAATTTATAGACCTTTAGCCAGACTCGTCAAGAAAAAAGGGGAGAGGGCTCAAATCAATAAAATTAGAAATGAAAGAGGAGAAGTGACAATGGACACCAGAGAAATACAAAGGATCATATGAGATTACTGTAAGCATACTTTTTTCATCCCAGGTACATGTAGTGATGGGCTTGGATCTAGAATTGGATTGTCACACTGGAGGTGAGGCAGGTACTGAGGGGTGGGTGGAACCCCAGACTCATCAGGTACTGGGATAAGTTTCCATCTGACCACAAAGTTTGGTGCCCAAGGGGGATGGCAATACGACATTAAAGTCCCACAGGCAAATGGTAAAGAGGTCCAAACCAAGTGGCAATGGGCTCTGGTGGTTTTCCAGTGCATCTATCTGCAAGTAGGTATCAGGGCAACGGCCATGGGGCAGGGCGTTTGGGAATCTCTGTGGGCGGGGATTGGCCAGAGTTGTCCAGGTGGCCTAGTGGAGGGACCTGGGGTATTGGGTGGGTACCTACAACATGAATGGGAACAAACAGGCACCAAAGCACAGCCCTGTTATCAGACCAAGACCCAAGGTTAGGGATGGACACAGGATAGCCAGCGTGACTCATAGGCTGGGGCCGCGGAATGTGGGACTGAGGCTGGAGTAGGAAGGAATATGGGGTAGAAAAATGGACTTTACAACTCTGCTGGGGACAGGGCTCTTCAGGATTTTACTACCTTTTTACAGAGTTTGATATTCCAGACTAGCCAACCTACATACTTCGAACTCTGTCTTTATTCACACTATTCTTTTTTTTTTTTTACAGCCTTCTCATCACCTTTGAGCATATTTTTTATGATCTTCAACACATTTTCAACAAGTGCTTATCCTGCGCCAGATCTTGGGAATGGTTAACAAACGCCTGCTGTGTCATGTATGCTGTGTCACAGCACAAATGTATGCTGTGTCATGGGAATCGTGTCCCTCTGAGGCCGGTATTATTCCCTCCGTTTTACTGACAGGGAAATGAGGTTCAGAGAGGTTAGCTAAATAGCATAAGTTTACACTGTACATCAGGATGTTGGCATTTGAACTCAGTTCTGCTTTACTCAAAGCCATGGTCAATTCCACTCTGGGATCTGGCGTCTCAGTTTGAGCCCTCAGAGACTCAATTCATGTACCATTCTTTCAGCACGTCATCCCTTCCACACCTTGGGTTACTGGTTCTTCTTAGAATCATACCTTGTCTCCCTCCCTTTCCTAACCTACCATGACTACAAGCTTCTCACTGACCCAAATCACCATCGGGGGCTTCCCTGGTGGCGCAGTGGTTGAGAGTCCGCCTGCCGATGCAGGGGACACGGGTTCGTGCCCCGGTCTGGGAAGATCCCACATGCCGCGGAGCGGCTGGGCCCGTGAGCCATGGCCGCTGAGCCTGCGCGTCCGGAGCCTGTGCTCCACAATGGGAGAGGCTGCAACAGCGAGAGACCCGCGTACCGCAAAAAAAAGAAAAAAAAAAAAAAATCACCATCGGTTCAGAAAGTACTTTGATTCAGTGCCGCTTACATCCCTGGTCTGCGAACTGCTTGTGACGGGTCCACAAAGATAAGGCACTTGGGCCAGAATGTAAATCAACGATGTCACTAGGCACACTTTTTAGTTCAACTGACACTTTCAAAAATTTTTCCTAAAGCAAGACTTTCTTGAAGTAAGAACTGCCTTGGGTTTACTTTCTGGCACTAGTTCCTTATCTCATAGCGGATCAGTAAAAACGGTGGGAAGATGGACGTTGATCCAGAAGCTGGCCCTGGTCCAAGGACAACAGTTTGAGTAACGCTGCTTAGGTTAACATCACGTCTCCTTTTCCCTCGCTGCTGTCAACTTTGGATTATTGCAACAGCGCCAGGTGGTCTCCTGTTGTTTCCAAATCTGTTTGTGACACTTGCCTACTTAAAACCCTTCAGTGGTTCCCACCGTCTCCTGATAAAGTCCGAACTTCACTCCAAAGGTTCTTTGTGACCTGCCTCGGAGTGCCCTCACCAGGTTTCTCTCTCCCTCTCCCTTGCTCCCTGGGCTCTTGCTTTACTGGATGGTCTGTAGTTCCCCAAGATGGGCCGTGTGCTTACCTCACAATTTTGTCAATGTTGCTCTGTCTGCCCCTGTTGCCCTCCCTTCCCTTCTTTCCCCTGTCACCCAGGCACATGTGTGACAATAGCCACAAGGAACTTCAAAGAGAATGTGGGAATAGGGTGGTATTGGAGAGATTTTGTTTCAACTTTAAGGTTTGAATAGGTGGAGAGGGACAGGGAAGGCAGGCAATGCTGGGCATATGCAGGCTGGATTAAGGAGACATTCTAGAATGCTGTCGTCGAACAGAAGGTGATAATTGCCTGAGAGTTGGGCAAGGAAATTTAGGAAATGGAACAGAGATAGGGCCTCCAGAAAAACTAGATGCTCACTGTGGATACCTCACAGGAAGAGGGATTAGATTTTGTAAAAAGGTAATGCTACGTGGTGAACAAAGACAGTTCCTACAGAGAAACTCCCCTGGGGTGCTGTGAAAGTGGCCAAACGGCTCAGAAGGACTTCTCATCTTTGGCTGTCAAAGTACTCATAACTCTGAAAGGCCTTAAAGCAAGGAATGGCTACTGGCAGCCAGAGGAATGGTGATGTGCTTGGCCAGCTGGTAGAAGAAGCAGTTAAACTGTGCACAGTCCCTCCTCCCACACACCCGGAACGTGGCAGCTGTGGATGGAGGATTCAGGGGCTGAAGAGACCTGGCTTCTCTCCCTCACCCAGGGCACACAGGGCAGGCAGGGCAGGCAAGGGCCACAGTTTCTCCCTGGCCTCTCTTAGCCTCTGATAAGCAAAACCTTCATTGGGAGGAGATCATTCCCCCTTTTCACTGACTCTGAGTGAAATGTGTGTCCTGTTCCCACTTCCAGGAGGCTAAGATTTATGAAAATCTGCAAATTGCTTCCTTTAAGAAAACGTTATATAAAAGGATTAGCTTCGTAGCAGGTGTTTTAGTCTGATGCTGGTTCTAGAAAGACATGAATAGGAGTTTGCCCATTTTATGTTATCCAAACGCTCCTTAAAGATTAACCGTATGCTAACACATATATATGGAATTTAAGAAAAAAAAAATGTCATGAAGAACCTAGGGGTAAGACAGGAATAAAGACACAGACCTACTAGAGAATGGACTTGAGGATATGGGGAGGGGGAAGGGTAAGCTGTGACAAAGCGAGAGAGAGGCATGGACATATATACACTACCAAACGTAAGGTAGATAGCTAGTGGGAAGCAGCCGCATAGCACAGGGAGATCAGCTCGGTGCTTTGTGACCACTTAGAGGGGTGGGATAGGGAGGGTGGGAGGGAGGGAGACGCAAGAGGGAAGAGATATGGGAACATATGTATATATATAACTGATTCACTTTGTTATGCAGCAGAAACTAACACACCATTGTAAAGCAATTATACTCCAATAAAGATGTAAAAATAAAAAATCTTAAGCCCACACCATTAGGTTAAAAAAAAAAAAGATTAACTCATTCATCCTCACTGCCTGCTTGTGAAGATTGTTATCCTTTTCCCTCAGCCCCGGAATCGAGACAAAGTGTGGTGTTCAGGGTCCTTGCCTGAGGCTACACAGCTGGTGGATGCAGAAATGAGGGCTCTGCTGGCCGGCTGGCAGGCAGGCTTCCTCTCTCAGGGAGGGAGATGCCTTGGGCCTCTGTCAAGGTAGCTGGCGCAGACTGAAGAGAGCTACTAGAAGCCCCGAGCTTCGGGAAGACAAAAAATCCAGCAAAACACACCAACTGTGGGTGCCATTCAGTGAGAATGTGTGATAACGCAGACAGCAGCTGGGTTGAAGCTTGCCTTCCAGAGCTCTGTGACAACCAGGAAACGGCAGTTCAATTAACAGTGCTAATAACATCATAAGGGAATGCTTAAGCAACTTGTAAGTGAAAAGCATAAATGGTTGCAAAGAGTTGCAATGGTTTTTACACTGTTGCTTTATACCTGTACAGTGCTTTCCAATTCTGAAAGCACTCTCACATGTACAATGATTTTTTCATGATAGTTCTTTGAAGTAAGTAGGTAGATATTATGGGCTGAATTGCATTCCTTCACAAAATTTGTATGCTGCAACTCTAACTCCAGTACCTCAGAATGCGACAATATTTGGAGATAAGGCCTTTTCAAAAGGTGGTTAAGTTAAGATGAGGCCGTTAGAGTGGGTCCTAAACCAGGGTGGGTTCTAATCCAATCTGACTAGTGTTTATCTATTTATTTATCTATCTATTTATTTATTTATTTAGGTTGCGCTGGGTCTTCGTCGTGGTGCAGCTTCTCTTGTTGCGGTGGTGCCTGGACTCTAGAGAGTGCGCAGGCTCAGTTGAGGCACGTGGGATCTTAGTTCCCTGACCAGGGATCAAACTCGGGCACCCTGCACCGGGCTTCTTAACTGCTGGACCACCAAGGAAGTCCATGACTAGTGTTCTTATAAGAGGAAATTTGGGCTCAGGAAGAGACACCAGGGGTTTGCACACAGAGGGAGGACCATGTGAGGATACAGGGAGAAGGTGATCATCTGCAAGCCAAGGAGAGAAGAACCCAAATCAGCTGTCTCAGAAGAACCCAAATCAGCTGTCACCTTGATCTTGGACTTCCAGCCTCCAGAACTGCGAGAAAATAAACTTCTATTGTTTAAGCCACTCAGTGTGTGGTATTTTGTCATGGAATCCTAGCAAATTAATATGCTATACTCTTTTGAAACACCTTTA
This sequence comes from Delphinus delphis, assembly GCF_949987515.2. Classification (NCBI taxonomy): domain Eukaryota; kingdom Metazoa; phylum Chordata; class Mammalia; order Artiodactyla; family Delphinidae; genus Delphinus; species Delphinus delphis. Next base: position 88,857,934 of record NC_082683.1, read on the forward strand.
AACATATTAGAAGTACATATTCTGAACCAGAAAATGCCTACATTAATCAGAAAACTTTCATATTGTCTTACTAATGACATTAGAAATGGCTCATGGGCTTCCCTGGTGGCGCAGTGGTTGAGAGTCCGCCTGCCGATGCAGGGGACATGGTTTCGTGCCCCGGTCCGGGAAGATCCCACGTGCCGCGGAGCGGCTGGGCCCGTGAGCCATGGCCGCTGAGCCTGCGCGTCCCGAGCCTGTGCTCCGCAACGGGAGAGGCCACAACAGTGAGAGGCCTGCGTACCGCAAAAATAAATAAATAAATAAATAAAAAGAATTGGCTCACACTTACTGAGCCTTCGCTGTGTGCCAGGCACTGTTGTAAATGTCTTACTTCATTTCATCTTCATAAAACCCCTCCAAAGAAATAAGTGGCAGGGGCCGGAGGGAGGAGCAGTTCTTCCTTACAGTAGAATTTCAGTTAATACATGTGGAAGGAATGAGAGATACAGAAGATCTTTGTTGGGCAAACACCGCAGTAATAATCATTGCAGGTAAGAACTATTGACAGTCACTACAATCAGTGGGTGAAAGTATGATGAGAAATGGGATATTTGTAGGGTCTCAAAGTATCTCCTCACAAATATTTTTTAATTACAAAGAGGAAAATAGTAACTTTACAGTGGAGACATCCCCCATACACCCCTTTATTCAAGTGATCGAGGTTAACCTTCTCAGTAATAAGACAAAGCAACATCATGTATTCCCACATATGATGCGCTGAGAAGAGCACAACATCACATCCTTGCCCAAAGTGCATCACGGCAATTTACTCATTAGAAAACGTGAGACACATATTGTGAATAACTGGCCTGGGCTTTCCAGAAGCATCATAGATTGGAGGAGAGGAAGAAGACCTGATACCCAAATGCAATATGGGAACCTAGATTGGATCCTGGGCCAGAAAAGGGAAATCAGTGGGAAAACTCGTGAAATTTCAAACAAAGTTGTAGATGTAGTTAATGGTATTATACCAATGTCAGTTTCCGGGTTTTGATCATTGAGCTACATTTATGTAAGATGTTAATAGTAGGGGAAGCTGAGTGAAGACTGTATAATAGAATCTCTCTACAATTTTTGCAATGTTTCTAAAGTCATTTCAAAGTAAAATATTAATAAAAACAAATCCTCTGAAGTAGGTGCTATCATCATCTTATTATTAGCAGGTGAAGTAACTCCCTCAGGGTTACCCAGCTTGTCAAAGGTGAGGCAATGATGTGTACCCAGGCTGTCCAAGTCCAGATCTTATACTGAACCCTGTGATACATCCCCTTAGTACCTGGGGAGACAATGAAGTTGTAGCTTAGTTTTAACTTTTCATATACTTGTGAAACAGGAGGGAAGGAGGCAGGGCACAACCTTTGAAAGAATGACATGGCCCGAGGACATGACATAAACTGATTAGAACCAAATGGGTCCAAGATGGTGGACAAGTCAACTTTTTCCACTAGACCTTGAGCCTCAGTATACGCTCACATCAGCAAGCTAAATGACACACCCATAGGCACTATGACAGTTCCAAGACCGTAAGGATCAAAAAGTGGGCGGTGGCCCAATTCCTGGAAATCCCCACCCCTTCCTAAAATAGCTGGAATACTCCTCCCACTCATTAGTCTATGAAATTACCCACTCCTATAAAAAGTGACAACACCATACCCTGGTGCCTTTCTCACCTTCTGAGATGGCCCACACTCTGTCTGTGGAGTGTGCTTCTAAGTAAATCCACTTCTTACCTATCACTTTGTCTCACTGAATTCTTTCTGCAATATGACATCAAGAACCTGAGCTTCATTAAGCCCTGAAAACAAGTGTGTGATCTCAGTTGAAAGACTGTGGGTTTAGGCCGGGTTCGAGTGCCAGCTGTGTGAGTTCAAGTCCCAATATGAGGTGCACGGTTTCACTTGCATCAATAAATTATTTCTTTCATGATATTCTAAAAAAGACTTTTTTATAAACCACCGTGTCTCCTATTAGTCCCCATTAAGGAGGTGTTCACATAGCTTTTCAGTTAGAAGAAATCAAAAGCAGGGTAGGGCACTGTACAGGATACCATTACACACACACACACACACACACACACGCACACACACATGAAGTGGCAGACCTCTTTGCTTCCCTCAGAGAACTTACAAATAGCTGAGACTTATGAAAGACAGCTAATGGAATGGAGCAGAAAAGAAGCACAAACTAAGTAGTACACGCTCTGTATGCCCTGGGAGGTCAGAGTAGGGGAAAAATGCACTTCAGGCTGGTATGATTGAGGAAGGTGACATTGAATCTGGGCCTTCAAGAATGAGAAGGATTGCAGGGACTTCCCTGGTGGCCCAGTGGTTGAGAATCTGCCTGTCAATGCAGGGGCCGCAGGTTCGATCCCTGGTCCAGGAAGATCTCACATGCAGCAGAGGAACTAAGGCCGTGCCCCACAACTACTGAAGCCCGTGCGCCTAGAGCCCGTGCTCCGTGACAAGAGAAGCCACCGCAATGAGAAGCCCACGCACCTCAAAGAAGTGTAGCCACCACTCGCCACAACTAGAGAAAGCCCGCACGCAGCAACGAAGACCCAACACAGCCAAAAATAAATAAATTAATTAATTAATTAAAAAGAAAAAAGAGAACGAGAAAGATTGCAAAACAATGGACATGCCATGGAGGAGTCATTGTGGAAGAATGACTTGAGAAAAGATAAATGGAGGTGGGAAAGCCCCAGATAACTGGAGAGATCATTTCGATTGTAACTGTGGAGTCATTGTGTATTTAAGGAAGACATTTCAGCAGGGATCCCAACCTCATGCCTCAGGGACCATGCAAGTGTGTGGATAAGCCCAAAATAAGACATTAGAGAGTGGTGGGTGTTCTGCGAGGGCCTGCTCCACCTAAAGGCATTTTGGATTAAAACAAAATAACAAAACTAAACACTGCTCTAGGCAAAAACACACTGCTGCTGACCAGATTCTGCCCAAGATAGAGGAATTACTTGGAATTTGTACTAATAATTCCGTCTGGGCCTCAGGGCTGTGTGTGTAGCCAGGTGGGTCACTTGTGGGATATTAATTCACGGTTTTACTTTCTAAGAGCGTTAGGCCTGCGGCTTTACTGTTGTTAGGACACTGCGCCACCTAGTGGCCAGTGGGGCTGTGCCAGCACCAATGAAAAGCAACAGGGCTGCTTTCTATATATGGTGCTTTCATCTTCCAAATGTTTGTCTTGTGACTCATACTAAAAAATATCCAAATAAGCTACATAATCCTTTAATAACATGAACTTTCACTAATGGTGAGGGTGCTTATTGCCATATAATCAATACTGTGATAGTGAGGTTGTGCTTATTTATTTGGTATGTGGTCAATAAGTTTTCTCTGCCACTGATGTGTGCATGTGTGAATAGTATCTCTTAGGCATAGCTATAGAAGTTCAACAAATGTCTGATCTGCTCTGTTGAAGGGATTATATTTCAGGACTCATGGAAAAAACATTGAAGAAAGAATGAGGAGATTTAGGTTTATTTGTTAGTTGTGTGACTTTGAGCCAGTCACTTGGCCTCTCTAGGAATCAATTCTGGCTAAAAAATGTGGGGTTGAAAATGTTCAGCAGTCCTCTAACTGGATCCCATGGTAGGGGGGCACCCATCTTCTGATGAACTTCATAGGATTAGAAGTCCTGATGGGGCTTCGTCTGGGGGTGAGGGTTTAGAGCGAGGGGAAGAGGGGTCAAGGTGAGGTCCAGCCTGCTCCAACCGTAACAGCTCTACTACGAAAAATTAATTGTTAAGAAATTAATTTTGAATAGGTGATCCATGCACATTATTAAAAATCCAAGAGGTACAAAAGCATACGCAGTGAAAAGTCTTCTTACTACCGTGTCCCTAGTCCCCCACCTTGCAGGAAACCAAGGTCACCATCTCCTGTCTATCTTTCTAGAGGTTACCCACACCCACCTCATATTGTCTCACCTCCTTTCTTTTTTTAAGTTTTTAAAAACTTTTTTTAAATTTTATATTGGCCACAGCACGCAGCATGTAGGATATTAGTTCCAGACCAGGGAAGCTCGGACTTCCCTGGTGGTGCAGTGGTTAAGAATCTGCCTGCCAATGCAGGAGACACGGGTTCAAGCCCTGGTCCGGGGAGATCCCACATGCCGCGGAGTAACTAAGCCCGTGCGCCACAATTACTGAACCTGCGCTCTAGAGCCCGTGAGCCACAACTACTGAGCCCACGTGCCTCAACTACTGAAGCCCATGTGCCTAGAACCCACGCTCCCCAACAAGAGAAGCCACTGCAATGAGAAGCCCATGCACCACAACGAAGAGTAGCCCCTGCTCGCTGCAACTAGAGAAAGCCCGCACGCAGCAATGAAGACACAACACAGCCAAAAATAAATAAATAAAATATTATAAAATAAATTAAAAAATAAATAAATAAACTTATTAATAAAATAAATAAACTTATTAAAAAAAAAAGGTTCTTACCAAAAGGACTTCCAATCAAGATGGTAGGCTGCCTCACCACCACCACTTCCCACCCCACCTAACTTACACAAAGAAGTGCAAGATAAAATTGGAGTTTTTATTAAATAAAATAAATAAATATTTTTATTTTAAAAATAAAAAAAGTTGGAGTTCTTTTTTGTTTTTTTTAGCCAAAAAAAGAACAATTTATTGATGAAATGAACTAATACAAAATATGTAAATTGCCCTTGCCTTTGGAACTGAGATTATACATTTTTTTCATAGGTGTGATTAACATGTAAGTACAAAGGTTATTTAACATTTAAACACAAAGATTTCTCCATGAGTTACTTTGGATTTATAGGATCCCTCTTACCAGCGTTTCTCTTGAATCTGTGTTTTATGAAAGATGAGATGTTCAAGCACCTTATTCAACTGGGGACTTCTGAGTCGTTGCGGTGTGCGGGCTTCTCATTGCCGTGGCTTCTCCTGTTGCGGAACACGGGCTCTAGGCACATGGGCTTCAGTAGCTGTGGCGCAGGAGCTTAGTTGCTCCGCGGCATGTGGGATCTTCCCAGACCAGGGATCAAACCCGTGTCCCCTGCATTGCCAGGTGGATTCTTAACCACTGGACCACCAGGGAAGTCCCTCACCTCCTTCCTTTTACTAACACAAATAGCAGCATAGCACTCACACCGTTCTGTAGTGCTTCTTACCCATTTTATATATTGGACTTTCATGTGAAATTTCACTTATATTTCACTAAACCAGACTATCTATCCATAAAATACTTGACTAGCTTATCTATAAATCTTCTTTTTCACTAGGGCATTTCATAACTCTTAAACCTACATTTTTGATTTGTTATAAAATGAATGATTCATAGACTTGTGGCTGTGCAGAGACTAAAAAAACCATTTGAACTTGCGCTTGGTGTCAGGCCTCTGAGAGACAAGAAGAAAGAAAGCTCCAGAAAGTGCCTGGTTCTGTGTTTTCAGTTCTTAGGATGTTTGGCTGCTGTGACCACAGTGGTGATTCACAGTTGGCAAGGCGTGGGGGGAGCAGAGCAAAGATGCTGCTCAGATTCTGGAATGTCACCAGCAGTAAAAGGAGTCTGAAGGATTGACAAGGACAGAGCCAAGGGAGGACCAGTCAGTGTGGAAATCTTGCTAAGGTTAAGTTAACTGGAGATGAACTCCTCATTCCATAGATTCCCTGATTATATATTCTTTTCTTCCTTTAGACAGAATCAGGTTCTCCTTAGACCAGTGTCTTTCAGTCCTAATTGCATGTGAGAATCACCTGGGAGCTTTCTTTCGCTCCCACGGTCAGGGCCCCACCTGCAGGGATTCTGATTTAGGCTGCCGGGCACGGGGCCCAAGGCCTGGTATTTTTGAAAACCTTCCTAGATGATTCCAGAGGCAGCCAGGTGATAGCAGAGCTGTGGGTCAGCAGTGTTACCCAGTGGTTCAGTTCCTTCCTCTTCCAGCAGGTGGTTACTCTGGGCAAAGGGCCAGATTCCTTTTTTTTTTTTTTTTTGCGGTATGTGGGCCTCTCACTGTTGTGGCCTCTCCCGTTGTGGAGCAGCTCCGGACGCGCAGGCTGAGCTGCCATGACTCACAGGCCCAGCCGCTCCAAGGCATGTGGGATCCTCCCGGACTGGGGCACGAACCCGTGTCCCCTGCATCGGCAGGCGGACTCCCAACCACTGCCCCACCAGGGAAGCCCCAGATTCCTTCTTGAACTCCTTCCTTTAAAACAGCTTTCCCTTCCTCTCCTCTTTCTATTGCATCACCACTGTCCTGATTGTTGTCTTTTGATGCTTATCAGTCTCCTGATTATATAAAACCCCTTCAAGTAGCCCGGGCTGGAAATTATCAACTCCTACCCTCTCTAGTTCCTCTTAGATTCAGATACTGAAGGCTACCTGAGCACTCTGGCCCATCAAGTTCCAGGTCAGTGGTTCCCAGCAGCATTGGCACTACCTGGGAAGTCCTTAGGAAGCCAAATTCTTCAGCCCATCCAGACCTACTGAATCAGAAACTCTGGGGTGTTTTGACAATATCAACAATCTGTGTTTTGACAAGCCCTCCAGACCACTGTGGTGTATCCCAAGCTTGAGAGCCACTGTTCTAGGACCAGTTCTGACCAGGACAGGGAATTACCTTGGTAGCTCTGGACCTCCAGCTGGTGGCGTTCAGAATGAATCCTGCTGCTATGGCTGCTCTATCCTGAGCCCTCCGTGTTCCTCTTGGGCACCAGCAGGCTGAGCTGGCTGTGGTCTTCCTCTCACACTCCCATCACTTCCGTCCTGTCTTGGTGCTGGAGAGTCCATGAGGCTTCTTCCTCCAATCTTCCATTTCTCGACCTCAGCACTTCACCAGGCTGGGCTCCTTTCCAAGCTTGATCCATGCGTCCCCACCCCTGCCACCTCATCCCTGGTGACTCCTGACCCTATGAGAGACCTCTCAAATTTCCCTGAGGCAGAAATAGATTTTTATCAAGAGGGCTTCCTGGAAGAGTTTATCTTCATACTCTGTAACCTCATATGACAGACTGCCCATCAGGACTGACTCCTCCTCTGTTGCTGGTCTGCTGATGATTTGTTTGGTGCTCTGAAGCCCGATTTCTTACCTAATTGGTGAGTAATTTTCCTCTACGGAGATATGCCAGTATCAGATACAGTTATCAAGGGAGACTGATGTGTGTTCCTGCGATCCTGGACCTTGAGAGTTCCAAAGAGTGTTATTCTTCAAAATACTTATCTCGGTGAAGCTACCCGTTTATTCTAACAAAGCTGAGTTGTTCAGAATACGCCTGTAAGTGCTCTCCTGGGTCTGCTGCAATCCTGAGTCTGATGTTTATGCCCCTTCATCATCTGGTGTCATCTCCACTGCCATTCTCCCAAGCGCCCGTTGCTCCAACCACAGAGCTATTTGTTATATCTTGAACTCACCCTGCACTTTCACATCACTGGGATTTTGTTTTTTCTTACTCTGGAATGTTCTTTTTATTCCTTTCTTTGTTTTGCTTATTGATTCTATCTATTCCCCAAAATGCCAGCTAAAATGCAACTTTCCCTGTTTCTCAAACCAAACTAATGGCTCACTCTCTTCTCACACATCATAGTATTTCACTTTTGCAGGTATAAGCATGTCCACTTGTGTAAGTATTTCCTTAAAATGTAAGTTTCCTGATGGCAGGGACCATAGAAGCCATCCATTCCCTCTGCAGCAGCCGAGTGAGAAACAACAGCTCTCTATAAAGTGCTCAGAAAGAAACCACATGAGAAAGTCAACCTATTCATTTTACTATAATAAAAATGGTATTGTCCCCAGTCTGATCGTATACCTTAGTCACCAGAACTAGAACTGAAGGATTTTTGGCTGTTTCTCATAATCATCTACCTCAAAGGATAAAGATTCAACTTTATTTTTGGGGGGACTTCCCTGGTGGAGCAGTGGTTAACAATCCGTCTGCCAATGCGGGGGACACATGTTCGATCCCTGGTCCAGGAAGATCCCACATGTCGCAGAGCAACTAAGCCCGTGCGCCACAACTACTGAGCTTGTGCTCTAGAGCCTGCGAGCCACAACTACTGAGTCTGCATGCCACAACTACTGAAGCCCACGTGCCTAGAGCCCGTGCTCTGCAACAAGAGAAGCCACCGCAATGAGAAGCCCATGCACTGCAATGAAGAGTAGCTCCTGCTCGCCGCAACTAGAGAAAGCCCATGCACGGCAACGAAGACCCAACGTGGCCAAAAATAAATAAATTAAAACAAATAAATTAAAAAATGCATCTTTAATTTAATTTAAAAATTTAACTTATTATTATTTTAAAATTTTTATTGGCATATAGTTGCTTTACCACGTTATTAGTTTCTGCTGTACAGCAAAGTGAATCAGCTATACGTATACATATATCTGGAGAAAAAAATTTTAGAAATAATAAAAAGATGTGTGCCTGAGTACTAGCAGCTGGAACTAAGTATATACTACTACTTTGAAGTAGTAGTGAAACTACTTTGAAAGGGATGGAATTCCTTTTGGCTGTTAAAAGCCCTTTTTCTAGACGTGTGCCCTCTGTGGCAATAACGCTCTTTGTCTTTTTAAGGGTTTTGAGTGCCTGAGGTAGAGAAATGGCACGAAGTCTAGCACCATCTCAGGAAATACGGACAGATGACCTCAAGTTTCTTTACATTAATGAGTCTCTGTGGCTTCAATTTTTTGATCACCAAAAGGAGGAATTGGAGTTGATGAGCCCACTGGCTGAAGTAGCTCTGGGAAATGCAGTACAGTTGAAATTTTATGCTTTGGTTGGAATGGAATACCCGATGCTGCCCTTGGGATTTTTCATTGTGGTATTTGGTCTTTTCTCTTTTTGTGGATTGTCTCTCATGAGCATATTTTCATTCCTTGGTTTTTCTTCCCAGAATCTAAATCGTTCTTGAGTCATGCTTGCTGTGCTCAGATTTCTAGCCGAGTCTGCTGCACCGTAGATTAGTTGTTCGGCCATAATGGAGAGCCCCCAACAATGACTATGGTATCCCACATCAGGACCCTCTATCTCTCCTCCCCGATATATGACTCACTGCTTCTTGTCTCCATGCCCTCTTCCTCCTTCGCCTCTTGTACACCAAAAAGAATTTTGTCCTTCCCTTATTGGGAAATTTCAATCTCTCTCCACCTGTTCCAGGATTGATTCAAAATCCACTTCTTCCAGGGACACTTCTCTAATAGATTCTAGCTCATTTGGATCAATTCTTTATTTCACATTGCGTAAAAATTTACACATTCAATTTATTTTACAATACATTTTGTTGTGATCATTCTGAAGCTGTTTTGTCTTTTCAGATTTATTACATCAGGCAAAACGATGGATTAAGATCTGATTCCTTGTGTCCCATGGAGCTCCTCACCTCCCACCCCCACCTGTCGCGCTGAAGTAACAGATCTTTACAGTTCAGGATCATTGAGAGGGAGGGACGAGAGGTTGACACTTTTTTAAAATTTATTTATTTATTTTGGCTGTGCGTGGGCCTTCTCTAGTTGCAGTGAGCGGGGGCTACTCTTCGTTGTGGCGTGTGGCTTCTCACTGCGGTGGCTTCTCTTGTTGCAGAGCACAGGCTCTAGGCGCATGGGCTTCAGTAGTTGCGGCACGTGGGTTCAGTAGTTGTGGCTCATGGACTCTAGAGTGCAGGCTCAGCGGCCATGGCTCACGGGCCCAGCCGCTCCGTGGCATGTGGGATCTTCCTGGATCAGGGCTCGAACCTGTGTCCCCTGCATTGGCAGGCAGATTCTTAATCACCACGCCACCAGGGAAATCCCCACTGGAGAGTTCGGAACAGACAGGTGACATGATCCGACCAATGTTTAGAGGGACCATTCTGGCTGCGGCGTTGAGAATAGATGGGTGGGGAGCAAGTGTGGGTGTGGTACGTGGGGACCAGTTAGGAGCAACCGCAATAATTCCAGGCTGGAGGTGATGGTGATTTGGACCATGGTGGTAATGGCAGAGATCGTGAGAAGTTCTAAGTTTCCAGGTATATTTTAAAAGGGGAGTCAAAAGGACTTCCAGGTAGATCAGATGTGGGACATGAGAGAAAGAGAGGAATCAAGGAAGAATCCAGTTTTACAGTAACTGGAGGGATAGAGTTGTCTTCAGCTGCGATGAAGAGGTCTGTGGGAAGAGCAGGTCGGCTGGGGGTAGGGGGTGGTGGTGGGCTGGAATTTCAGGAGTTCAGATTTGGATAAATGACGTTTTCAATGTTCTGTAAATTCTGGATAGTCCTGTGATACTTGTTTGACTAAATTAATTTAAATGAATAAAAATTCATGAAACCCTAAGTGCTTGCCACGTTCTGAGCCCTTCAGGAAGCTTCAGGGAGTTCCCTTCACACACATTGCCTCATGGACAGAATGGAGTGGGAATGGGCACCCCAGCCATTGGGATCCTGTGGAGTAGCCTGTGAGATTCGCAGGTGCGAGAACTCTGTCCAGTGGCAGCAGCCCTCATTGGGTTACTACCGATCCATTCATGCTCCCTCCGTGTGGAAATCTGATGCTAGGTAGAAGGAAGGGAGAGATGGAACAGGAATAGCAGAGGAAAAGAAGCAGAGAGGGAGAGAGAAGCTTGTTCCTGAAGAGTCACCAGAGGGAGAAGCAGAGCTGCTGCTTCTGAGGTACAGATGCATGAGCAGGTGACCAGGATTGACTTTGAATTGTAAACCAGCATGGAACCTTCATTGATTCCCTTTTGGGTTGCTCCTGGGGAACTCCATTTCTGTGTAGTGCTGTCATACTTTCTTGCTCTCCTTTATATTTACAATATTAAAATCGAACACAGCAAGTAACCTAAGATGTAGGTTATTTGCAACAGGAAAATGTCTAAGTGATACAATATGATATGGTAACCTAGTATATGTGAAGATGACCTAGGAAATTAAACAGAGATGGTAGAGTTTAAGCTTTGCTTTCCAAAGAGAACAAGTATGATTCACAAGTATAAGGATTATAATGAAATAAACCTGATTGTTTCTTAGTACCTTCATCCACAAATATTTTATTCAATACCATATGTGAGACACTGACCTAAGTCCTGGGGAGAAACCAGACATGGCCCGGTGGCAAGCATCTTGACAGGTCCTGGTGTTTTCATGCCTCTGGGTGAGACCATCTTGTCTCTCTCCTAGATAGCACACGTCTCTCTCCTCCCTACCATTTTCATCTTTTCTTCCTGGTTTCCTCACCCAGGTAATTTTTTTTCCCCTTGAACTCAATTACTTTCTTCACCTTCAGCTCTAGCTCTCTCTAATTGCTTTCAATTGTGAGTAGCCCTCTGGGATTTAACTAGAAGTAGGTGCCTGTAATTCCTCAGAATGGACTCAACACTAAATATTTGTAAAATGAGCAAATCATTCTTCTTCTCTCCTGCACATCCTTGAAGGAATGAAGTTAGTCATGACAGAGATAAAGTAGAAGCCGTTTGAAAAGGCTAAGCCTGGGTATCACGAAACTCACTGCTCAAAAGCCTTCAGTGGCTCCGTGTCAGCCCTTCCCATGGCCTGCTCTAGAAGAGCTGGTTGTGTGTCTTTCTCTACACAGAAATTGTATGTGTTTTTTTGTTTGTTTGGTCTTTGTTTTTTTTGCGGTACGCGGGCCTCTCACTGCTGCGGCCTCTCCCGTTGCGGAGCACAGGCTCCGGACGCGCAGGCTCAGTGGCCATGGCTCGCGGGCCCAGCCGCTCCGCGGCATGTGGGATCTTCCCAGAACAGGGCACGAACCCGTGTCCCTTGCATCGGCAGGCGGACTCTCAACCACTGCGCCACCAGGGAAGCCCCTGTGTGTGTGTGTTTTTTTTTTTTTCTTTAGGCAGAGACAGTCTTGTTCATCTCTGTTCTCACGTTCCTGCTGTGCCTGCCGTGCAATAGGCACGTAATAAATGACCCCAGAGTATAATTTGAAAAGAGGGGGATGAGTGGCTCATGTCAAGCATTACCTAGTTTAAACTTGTAGGTTTCGAAATCAGTCTGAGCCCTTGTGTAGCAGCTTCCAAAAAATAAAACATTCTTTTATCTTAAAAAGTTTTAGGTAGCTGATAAAACTGAGGAAACCACGATTAAGTCTCAGGAAGTAGAAAAGGAAGATAAGATACAATTTAACTATGAGTCCGGATGGGTGGGCCTGGGGTTACAACTTCTGATGTCAAGACCAACCTGACTCATAAACTACTCTTTTCAATAACATCCTTTCAATTCCCACTCCTTATCCACTTAAACATTTCACCTTGATGTCCTCTGTCTCGGACCAACTCCCGGACCTTATGATGCTTTTTGAGACTCTACAGAGGAATCTACTCCTCAAATTTGCGAAAACTGGTTGTAAGGCATCCTCACATAGCATCAAAAGAGGCTCACATTGTATTCTGGATAGCATTCCAGTCTCCAAATCATAGTCTAAGAGGCGAGCAATGAAAACCTTGCAGTGAACCAACAAACAGAAAATAAAATCAAGAAAAGAAGTCAGACACTTGCACACTCCCAAATCCAGCCTCTTCCCCAGCAAGGGACCGTGCTTGCTTCACAACATAAATATCCAGCTTCCTGCTCCTGGGAGAGCTGCCATTTCCTTTGTTATCCTGCCTGCGATTGTCAGTTCCTGAGAGCTTGGCAAGATTGTGAGACTATAAAGCAGGACTCTTTGAGAATTATTTCTAGGTGTATTTGGACAACGATGGAATAAAAAAAAAGATGAAAAGAATGAACAGAATAGATGACTGAGGTTGGGAGGGGAAGCCTGAGTGAGCTATGAGAGACCTAGTCTTTATTTCTTCATAAGCCTAGAAACAGGGATCATACGTTCATTCAACAAACATTATTGAGCTCCCACTATTGCCGGGACTGCTCTAGGCACTAGAGATACATCACTGAACAAGACAGAAAAGAAAAATTCCCTGCCCTCCTAGCAGTTACATTCTAGTGGACAAGTTCCTCCTGTCAGCCTTTTTCCTTCCCATGAGCAGGAGACAAGCTTGTCAGAGGAGCCTGAAGGAGGAAGAGAAGATTTATTCCCATCTCTGCCTCTGCTTTTGTCACTCTTTCCTCTCTACTCAGGAGTCCCAGAGCCTTATGATTTTCATAGAGACCTCCCCCTGTAAATAAAGAGAGACCTGAAAAAGTAATTCCCTCTATTTGCAGTTTCATAAAAGAATGTGGAAAGGCCAGGACTAACTCTCAGAGGGGTGAACCCAAGTCATCATTCCTTGCCAAGGCCAGAATCTTCTTTTCCCCTAGTTCTGTGGAGGGCATGGCTCCTGTGTTCCATCAGGCAGCTAGGTTCAAGATCTGTGGCTCATCCTTGGTTTCTTTCTCTTTTCACCTCCCAGGCCAATCATTGATCAACATCTGTGGCCACTACATCCCATATCTTCCTCACTCTCCCATCCCACCCTCACCAATAGCCTCCTTTCTCACCCGTACTCGTGTAACAATCTCCTAACTCCTATCTCTCTCCTCTCCAACTCATCCTCTGCGATGGTGTTAGATTTGCCATCCAAGAACCAGCATTAGGCATGCCACTTATCTTTCCAAAACCTTCATTGGCTCCCTACTTTATAGATCTGCTGATGCTCTCCCAGTTCTACCCTAAACACCATTAACGTTTTTTTTTTATCTCCAACTCTAACTTTTTATTTATCCTAAGCTCCTGCCAGAGGGGACAACTTCGTACCCTTCCTCGTATGTCTTTCATGCTTGCTTTTCTTTTCTTTTCTTTCTTTCTTTTTTTCTTTCTTTCTTTTTTTTTTTTTTTTTTTTTTTTTGGCCATGTCGCATGGTTTGTGGGGATCTCAGTTCCCTGACCAGGGATTGAACCTGTGCCATGGCAGTGAAAGCCCAGAATCCTAACTAGGCCACCAGGGAACTCCCAGTCAGTTTTTCTTGTTTTGCTTTTGTTTTTGTTTTCTTCTTTCTTTCTTTTTTTTTTTTCTCATGCTTTCTAACAGCTAAATCTTTGTTCTTCCTTCTGTCTGGAATTCCCCATTCCCTTGGATGCTACACAATGATTAAGATAAGTCCCAATGTTGCTTCCTTCCTGAAGTGTTTTCTGACCCCCTTTGTTTCCCACTCATGGTGACTATCAGCCTGTGCCTTTTGTTCTTCCTCTCCCCTACTAATCATCAGGTCCTCGAGGCAGAGTTCACTACTGCTCCATCTTTGTGTCCTTCCTATTGCTTTATATATGGAAGGTGCTTTGCAAATATTTGCTGGATTATGGAATCATGGGTATTTGAAGCACCTGGGTGGGTTGGTGAGTTGAGGGGAGTGTATTTTTGGTTGGGGCCAGGTGGGTTGGAGGGCTTTAGAGGTCACTTTTGTTGGACTTGGGGTCAGTCACATCTGAAATATTTCCAGTGGGAAATGAGGCAAAGAGGTCTGTGTCCATGGAGATAAGGGGACAATCCCTTGCTGTAATCCTGATTTACGTAGAGGAACTGGAAAATAAAAGGTACTGAGTAATGTTACCTAACACTTCCCCTGGAGTTTGCCAAGAGAATAGGGGAGAGAGAGAACTCCTGTTTATTGAGTGTCTAGAATATGCAGTGCAGGCACCGCACTTGGTTCTTTACACACAATAACAATAATAACACTTTTTAAAAATAAATTTATTTATTTTATTTTTGGCTGCGTTGGGTCTTCGTTGCTGTGCACAGGCTTTCTCTAGTTGCGGCGAGCTGGGGCCACTCTTTGTAGCAGTGTGTGGGCTTCTCATTGTCATGGCTTCTCTTGCTGCTGAGCACAGGCTCTAGGTGCACGGGCTTCTGTAGTTATGGCACACGGGCTCAGTAGTTGTGGCTCTCGGGCTCTAGAGTGCAGGCTCTGTGGTTGTGGCGCACAGGCTTAGTTGCTCCGCGGCATGTGAGATCTTCCTGGACCAGGGCTTGAACCTGTGTCCCCTGCATTGGCAGGCGGATTCTTAACCACTGCACCACCAGGGAAGCCCATAATAATAACACTTTTTGAGTGATTACTATGTGTCGGGCACTGCTCTCAGCTTTTTACCTGTGCTAACTCATTATATTCTCATAACAACACTATAAGTATGTTTTATTGTTATGAAGAAATTGAGGAACAGAGACAATAAGTAACTTGTCCAAAGTCACACAGCTGGTAAGAAGCCATTCTGAACACAGGAGTCTGGTGCCAAAGAGCAGCTCTTAATTTCACGACTGTGATGACTTCCATTCAATCCTTACAACCACTTTTAAGGCAATTGGTATTACCTTTATTTTACAGGTGAGAAAATGAAGTCTTAGTGAGGTTAAACAGCTTTCCCATAGATGTATATGAATAAATAATCGACCTGGGATTCCAGTTCAGTTTTGTCAATTGCCACAGGAATACTCATGAGGTTCTATTTCTTCCAGTGCATCTGGTAACAAATCATTAACCCTTCTTAAGAAGAGTCACGAGGACTGGACGAATTATTCCAGGCTGATGCCCAGCAAATGATTCTCTAGAACTAGGCAAAAAGGCTTCTTCTGGAAGAAATTGTTATGCCCTCTTCTTTTATGCTTATTATAGAGACAATGATTCAAGTGCAGTAATTTCCTGGAAATGAGTGTCCAGTTTGGGGTTAATGGCACGACACGCACAATCAGCTCAGCGAGTGGCCTCACTGTCTATGAATTCCCAGGAAATACCCTGAGAGTTGATCATAGTTGCTCAGAGAAAGATGTTCCTTTTCCCAGGTTTTTACGCATGTTCCCAGAGGACTTCAGAAAGTCGATCTGACTCATTTATCAAACTGGGAAACGTTCTGTAACTCCTGGCCCATTACGTACTTATCTCCTCACAATGTGTACCAATGAGATCATGCTTCTAAGCGCAGCACTTTTGTGCAGGCTGGGTTTCTACAGGTAGCACAGCCAGTGGCAGTGTCCTTTATGTGCAGAATTGTCCATTATTCACCATATACTTAATGAAATGACCTCTTCTATTCATTCATCATCTTGAGATTTACTTTTTTTTTTTAACATCTTTATTGGAGTATAATTGCTTTACAATGGTGTGTTAGTTTCTGCTTCATAACAAAATGAATCAGTTATATATATACATATGTTCCCATATCTCTTCCCTCTTGTGTCTCCCTCCCTCCCACCCTCCCTATCCCACTCCTCCAGACGGTCACAAAGCACCAAGCTTATCTCCCTGTGCTATGCGGCTGCTTCCTACTAGCTATCTACCTTACGTTTGGTAGTGTATATATGTCCATGCCACTCTCTTGCTTTGTCACAGCTTACCCTTCCCCCTCCCCATATCCTCAAGTCCATTCTCTAGCAGGTCTGCGTCTTTATTCCTGTCTTACCCCTAGGTTCTTCATGACATTATTTTTTCTTAAATTCCATATATATGTGTTAGCATACGGTATTTGTCTCTCTCTTTCTGACTTACTTCACTCTGTATGACAGATTCTAGGTCCACCCACCTCATTACAAATAGCTCAATTTCGTTTCTTTTTATGGCTGAGTAATATTCCATTGTATATACGTGCCACATCTTCTTTATCCATTCATCCGATGATGGACACTTAGGTTGTTTCCCTCTCCGGGCTATTGTAAAGAGCTGCAATGAACATTTTGGTACATGACTCTTTTTGAATTATGGTTTTCTCAGGGTATATGCCCAGTAGTGGGATTGCTGGGTCATATGGTAGTTCTCTTTGTAGTTTTTTAAGGAACCTCCATACTGTTCTCCGCAGTGGCTGTATCAATTTACATTCCCAACAGTGCAGGAGGGTTCCCTTTTCTCTACACCCTCTCCAGCATTTATTGTTCCTAGATTTTTTGATGATGGAGATTTACTTTTAAACACAGATTCTCATCTGTTGGGAAGGCTTAAGCATGGCCCTGATTAAAGGTGGTAGATAAAGCTGCTGCCCTCTTAGCCACCCTCTGGTTCCTAGGGCTCTGTAAGAGCCTAGAGGCAAAGAAAATGAACCTAATTCTCAACTCTCTTTGACAGTAGGAGCTAAAATAGAGTTACTATGTAGCACTATGTAGTTCAGTACATGTTCCTAGGTCTATGCTGACCAGGAAATGTATCTTGGAAGCCAGATGGAACAAGAAATAATGATTGTGGCAGAAGGCAGTGTTTTGTTTTGTTTTTTTCATGATTTGAAAATAAAGTTTTTATTTTAATATGTGTTTTATCTTATTTTTTTAAAATATCTTTATTGGAGTATAATTGCTTTATAATGGTGTGTTAGTTTCTGCTGTATAACAAAGTGAATCAACTGTACATATACATATATCTCCATATCTCCTCCCTCTTGCGTCTCCCTCCCACCCTCCCTATCCCACCCCTCTAGGTGGACACAAAGCACCGAGCTGATCTCCCTGTGCTATGCGGCTGCTTCCCACTAGCTGTCTATTTTACATTTGGTAGTGTATATATGTCCATGCCATTCTCTCTCTTCGTCCCAGCTTACCCTTCCCCCTCCCTGTGTCCTCAAGTCCATGCTCTATGTCTACGTCTTTACTCCTGTCCTGCTCCTAGGTTCTTCAGAACATTTTTTTTTTTTTTTAGAGTCCATATATATGTGTTAGTATATGGTATTTGTTTTTCTCTTTCTGACTTACTTCACTCTGTATGGCAGTCTCTAGGTCCATCCACCTCACTGCAAATAACTCAATTTCGTTTCTTTTTATGGCTGAGTAATATTCCATTGTATGTACGTGAGAAGGCAGTGTTTTAAAGGTATACTTAGGTTGATCTTCTGGGGATGCAATCAACAGTACAAGGGTGGTTGGTGACATATTTTATGATAGGAGTGCTTCTGGAGTTTGGGCTGGCTAGAGAAGCTCGATTAGAATTACTTGGCAATATTGAATGCTGGGCTAAAGAAATCTATCAAGTACAAAGTGTGGCTGATTTGTGTGGTTACTTTTAACATTAACACCCAAAGGGCAGCTCCTTTCAGTGAGATGAATTCCTCTAACCCTTCTATGTTCTCAACTGGAGGTGGATCTCTCTCTCTCTTCCTTTGATACCTTGAAGGCTTTCAGGCCTTCGAGGTTGGAGCTGATGGGAAGATATGCTTGAGGTACATTTGGCTTCTCTCCTGTATCTCCGGCATCAAGGATGGACAGCTAGTGGATAGGTTAGAGAAATATTTGGGAGGGATCTGATGAGATAAGACTCCTAATTTTAGTTTCTTTCTCCCCACCTCTCCTTGGGCTTTTTAACCAAAAGGTTCTAGGATGTCAGAAGATGTAGATTTGAGAAGATCTGAGATTATAGGCATAGGTAATTCTTTAAATTCTCTTGCCTTTTTTTTTTTTTTTTGCTTGCGGTACGCGGGCCTCTCACTGTTGTGGCGTCTCCCGTTGTGGAGCACAGGCTCCGGACGCGCAGGCTCAGCGGCCATGGCTCACGGGCCCAGCCGCTCTGCGGCATGTGGGATCTTCCCGGACCGGGGCACGGACCCGTGTCCCCTGCATCGGCAGGCGGACTCTCAACCACTGCGCCACCAGGGAAGCCCTCTTCTTGCCTTTTTGAGGACATTTCAACGAAAGGGGCAGAGCTCTGGTGCTGGCAATGAGCTAGAAAAGGATATGCAGGCCAAGGTTATGCTTGTGAGATGGAAGGCTGGTGTTTTTCACTTAATGCACTGGGAGTCTTCCCTGGGCGTCAAGGATATGATTTTGTGTGACTGGCTGTAGCGTGAAGTTTGGAGCTAAGGGAACTTGCCTTAAAACATGAAATGTTGAGGATCTTTAATAATATGGAAGGCACACTTACCAGTTTCTGTTATCTTCAAGGAAGCCCCAGGCTGAGCAGCTGGAACAGGTTCCCTGTGGGCAGATACTCCAAAATAAGATAAAGGCGGGGCAGGGAGCAGCTGAGTCCTGCCCAGATAAGAGATAAGCAGACCACGTATTTCTCATTCTCGAGGTCAAGACATTCCGGACTACACAGGCACAGAAAGACTCCTTGGGGGCCAAAAAGGGAGGGGGTACCACCCCATGGTAGGTGGTGTCAATCTTCTCATAGGCCTCTGCACTAGAATACATCTTGGCTAAGAGACGCATGTGCACATGGGGGTGCGGGGGGGTGGGGAAGGGGACCCTGAGTTATACCAAATATGGACTCAGAGCCAGGCAGTGCAAGATAACTAGCCAGAGGAAACCCGGAAGAAATGCTCCATATAAGTGACTTAAACTACCACGAAGGTGTAACTCTCTCTCTCTGAGCCCGCCCGTGTGTCCATTTACACATAGTTTTTCCTCCTAATAAACGTTTTACTTGTTTCACTACTTTTCGTCTCTTTGTTGAAATTTATTTCTACAGAGCAGACAAGCCAGAGCCTTGTCACTGACCACTGGTCCCTGGTGGTCTAGTGGCTAGGATTCAGTGCTCTCACTGCCTCGGCCTGAGTTCAAGCTCTAGTCAGTGAAGTGAGATCCTGCTTCAAGCCACTGCAGGCCGAGGTCACCTGAGATCAAGATCACCAATGGGACCTTGGGTTTGGTGCACTTGGTCAGCTGCAAGTGACCCCCTTTCCTTTGTGTTTCCTACTGTTGCCTCTGGAGACCCCATCTGGCTTTGGCTGGTGTACTAGGTCCTCTGGGAAGTAGATGATAATGTGGAGTTGTGACCAAATGCAAGTTCATGTGCCCGACGCACAGTGAGGCTAAACAAACAAACATTGGAGTTTGGAGCAGAGAAACGTTTATTGCAGGGCCCTGCCAGGAGATGGGTGGCTCGTGCCCAAAAAACCCCAACTCCCCGAAGGGTTTCAGCAAAGCATTTTTAAAGGCAAAGTGAGGGACGGGGTCACAGTGTAAGTGATCAGCTCCTGCACAAGTCTCTGATTGGTTGATGGTGAGGTAACAGGGCAGTCAACATTACCAATCCTTAGGCGCCCAAAATTCTGGGGGCTACGTACTCATGATCATCAAGTAGTCAATTTCTTCCTTTTGGTGGTGGTTTTTAGCATCTGAAAAATTCAGGAAATACGCATGAGATGCTATTATCTGGGTACTTCAGAGGGGAGCTTCAGCAGAGGATATGGGGGCAGGGTCTGCCCCAGGAAAGCCCCGTAGCATCCTGCTCAGTTACAGAGTTAGGAGTATAAGAGGTTTAGTGAGGGGTGATGCCTGTGAGAGATAAAAGGGAGAAAAGCTGGCTTGGCAGTTAAAGCGCCAGATTGCTGTACAGATATGACTGTATCGGCCAATCCATTTGGGAGTTCTTAAGTAAATGTCGCCCTCAGAGCAGTCCCATGTTAGGCAGAAATGACTATGTCCCAGTCTCCCTTCCATGTTGAGTCACTGGCTGCGAGCCTCTAGGAATGAGCATGAAAAAGCCTGCATGAAACCTGGAGGTGCTAACAGCTGTAAGGCGTCAGCTCAGGGCAATCCTTGCAGCTGCTGGTAAGTTATTTTTTTGAAGCAAGATCTGAGCATAGTACCTCTGTGGCTGCCAGAGCTGGCACTGTTGTCCGGAGGCCCTCTTACTATTTTCTGCCCCACCTTTTCATCACTGGGCTTATCCAATCTCTGTGTCATAATGTGTGATGAAAACATCAGATAACAAGTCCAGAGGCCTGGGTACTACTTGCATTTGCTAAAAACCTTGGGACCAGGGACAATTCATGCATCTTTCTGTGCCTTCTGAAATGTCCAAGATCCCTCCCAACCATGACACTTCTGAGTTTATGACTTGTTCTGGGATTGCCGGGGTTCTACCTCGCAGGCCCGTGTCTGTCTCTTCCAGGAAGTGTGGCTTTTCTTGCATGGCCTGGGTATTGAGAATGGTGGTGCTTCATGGCCTTCAAATGCTCTTTGAAGCTCTTTGGGCTCACCTACTTTTGCTCCTTTTCAGTTTACATGGGTTCATGATGTAGAAATTCTCCATCCTACCTCCCTGTGTTCATTCTTCCTAGTGTATGTACTGAGCACCCATTATACTCTAGGCACTGTACTAGATCCGAAGGTGCCAAGATGAAAAAGGCATAGTCCTTCCCCCAAGGAGTCTAGTGGGACCGGCCCGGTGAACGTGCAATTGCCATGAGAGTGTGGAGGGCAGCGGGAACACTGCAGTACGGGTTCCTACTCAGTCTTGGGGAGGGGGGTGTGAAGGGAGGTTGTCCAAAGATAAAATCGACCTTGAGTCCTCATGGAATGACAGGGGTTCCTCAGACAAGGTGGTGGTAGGAAGAGAAGGTGAGGAGAGGACATTCTAGGTAGAAGGCCCACAGGCCCAGATGTTCCATGCGGAGAGAGGAGAAACGGTAATTATTCAGAGCACTTAAAGCATCAAATGAGGGCTTCCCTGGTGGCGCAGTGGTTGGGAGTCCGTCTGCCGATGCAGGGGACACGGGTTTGTGTCCCGGTCCGGGAGGGTCCCGCATGCTGCGGAGTGGCGGGGCCCGTGGGCCATGGCCGCTGAGCCTGCGCGTCCCGAGCCTGTGCTCCGCAACGGGAGGGGCCGCAATGGTGAGAGGCCCGTGTACCGCAAAAAAAAAAAAAAAAAAAAAGCATCAAATGAGAAGAAAGGGGAAACAGGAGGTGTGATGCAGAGCTCTACTAAAAACCTATCCTGGGGGCAACCCGGAGCCACAAGATGGCTGAAAGCAGCAACAACAAAGTCTTGGCTTTCTCACACCTACTCCCACACACCAGGGTGCAGGGAGAAAAGGTACCACATTCACAGCCCCACTGCGCTTTGGTGCCACAGAGCTTCAGAAGACGGGTGGGTTTTGCTGGGGAAAGCATTCAGGAGGCGGCGGGTGTGTGAGCGCGGGGTAAATTCTCCTGCCTCAGCAACATTCGAAGTGTGTTTTTTCCCCTAGGTGGCAGTTATAGATGTTACTACACATCAAGGTCACGGTCAGGGTACTTGAGGTTCGGCACATTGCAAGGGGGAGAGCACAGGCTGGGGGGGGGGGGGTGTGCTGAGACCTTAGTTCTCATTCAGGTGGCACCATTTACTACCGCGAATGACACCCTGGCAAGTTGAAAGCTTCTTCAGTTTATACAGAGCCCTCCCTGCTTTAGGATAAGGTCCACTGATTTTTCTCACGTGCCTTCCTACCTCGCCCAGTCCCTTGTGCAGGTGGTAGTGGTTCTGGGACTGTGCTCCCTTAATCAGTATCACCTGGGAACTTGCTAGAAATGCAAATTGTGCTTCACCTGGGAACTTGCTAGAACTGCAAATTGTGCTGCACTCCAAATTTACTGAATCAGAAACTCTGGGGGCGGGACCTAGAAATCTTGTTTTAACGATCCCGTCTGGCGTTTCTGGTGATCGCTTAAGTTTGAAAACCACAGATACGGGGTAAACTTTAATAAAAATTTGCTGCCCCAGACATGGTAAAACGCAAGCCCTCTCTCCTTAGCTCCACCTGCTGCAGCTTCGCAGTAGCACCAGGAGAGGGCGCCGACGGACCTGCCTTTGCCCCGCTCCTAGCAGATTCCAGCGAGAGGGTAAACACTGGAACGGTAACTTCTTTCTGATGCAGAAGTAAATGACAAATATACGAAAAAAAAAAAAAAAAAAGACTTCAAAAGACTGTGGTATCAAAGTGGCAGTTAAAGAGAAGACAACGCTCAGAGTCACAGCTGCAGAGGGCAGCGGCGGCGGCTACGTCAGCGTCCCAAATTCCGGAAGCTTCCTGAGCTGAAGTATTTTTTTGCAGCATTTCTTCGAGCCCTTTTCTTTGATATACATGAGACTTCCGACTTTCCTTTGCTCTTCGCTCCTTCTTTATTTATTTATTTTTTTTTCCCCATACGTCAGGTTTTAGCGCCGACAAGCTCCCGGCCTCAAAGGCGTTAGATTTGCCTTTTGCACCAGCCATCTCGGTTCCTCATTGTTCTGCAGCCCTTTGCAGGGTTCACGGCCAAGTGTGAGCAGGGAATGCCCCTACCCGCCACATGCCACTTCCTCATTCAGACCCGCCACCTTTAGTCCGCGATCACCTTTTGATCTCAAGCATTGCATTTGTGTCCCTGCCTGACTCTTTTTCCTGTCCTCCAGGTCCTGGAGTCCTCATTGTTGTGCCGCTCACAGCTCGAATTTCCGCACCGCGGGGTTTTGCAGCGAGAGAGGCGCGGTGGGACCAGCACTAAACACAGCCCTGAATACTGTGGGGAGGGGGGAGCGGGATGGGGGTAAGATCGACAAAGTCTCCCCACTCTTCCTTTTCGCTCCCCCGGCACCTTTGCATATCGGTCCTTTACACTCACATCAGGTGGTGGGCACAGGATGGCTCTTGCCTTTGTGTTAGCTATCCCCAAAAGAGAAATATTTATTTCCAGAAACGAAGTAACATGTCAGGGGCCTGATTATGGTGTTTGTGCTATTAGGCGGTTTAGAAACTTTTCTGCAATCGCTTTCTGTAAATTTCATCCCAACACAAA
This sequence comes from Delphinus delphis, assembly GCF_949987515.2. Taxonomy (NCBI): domain Eukaryota; kingdom Metazoa; phylum Chordata; class Mammalia; order Artiodactyla; family Delphinidae; genus Delphinus; species Delphinus delphis. Next base: position 88,881,344 of record NC_082683.1, read on the forward strand.
TTAAAAAGATCGCATTTTCCAAAATAGTATAATTCAAAGTAATGAGGTTTCATTAGGTTTTTGTTTTTTTTTAATAAGACAATTTTTTTTTTTTTTTTGGGTATGCGGGCCTCTCACTGTTGTGGGGTCTCTCAGTGCAGTGCACAGGCTCCGGACGCGCAAGCTCAGCGGCCATGGCTCAGGGGCCCAGCCACTCCGCAGCATGTGGGATTCTCCCGGACCGGGGCACGAACCCGTGTCCCCTGCATCGGCAGGCGGACTCTCAACCACTGCGCCACCAGGGAAGCCCGATAAGACAATTTTTAAAAAGCAGTTTTAGGTTTACAACAAAATTGAGAGGAAGGTACAGAAATTTCTCCCATACACTCTCTGCCCCCCGCACATGCATAGCCTCCCCGTCATGAGCATCACTCACGAGAGTGGTGCATTTTTTATCAGGGATGAACCCACAATGACACAGCATCATCACCCAAAGTCCATAGTTTATCTTAGAATTCACTCTTGGCGTTGTACATTCTATGAGTCTTGACAAAAGTATAATGACATATAATCTGCTATTATAGTATCATACAGAGTAGTTTCACTGCCCTAAAAATCCTCTGTGTTCTGCCTATTCATCTCCCTCCTTCTCCATCCTTGGTAACCAGATTTTTTATTAACGTCCATAGTTCCACCTTTTCCAGAATGTCATATAGTTGGAATCATACAGTATATAGCCTTTTCAGATTGGCTTCTTTCACTTAGTAATATGCATCTAAATTTCTCCCATGTCTTTGCTTCATTAGTTTTTAAATGTTCAAGGCATCTCCTACTTCTGGGGAAACAGGGAAGGAGATCGTGTAGGGATCTGTACTAGGAAAAAATACCTATGGATGTAAGACAGACATATTTTCTAATTTTAAGAATATTACCTGGGCACCATTTCTCAGTTTACCCTGAGGTACTCAAAATCTCTTCTGAACAACAAATTCAAACGGAAGACGCCCCACTGCTCCCTATGAGTGGGGGAAGGCTAGGAAAAGGAAGGCTGAAATCATTTAAAGCATGGCTCTGTGATGACAGATTTCATGCAATGAACTCATATGAAGTTTTGCTTCTTAGGGCCAGGTGGGCTCCAGTTTGCAGTAAATATAGACTTAAATGATGGTGTTCAACTGCATGGTTATTATCTTCACTTTATAAAAATAAGAAAGAAAATATAGAAGATGTATGGACTGTTCTTGATTTGTCATTATGATATAATTGAGTTTTTTGGGGTTTATTTGTTTTTTGGTTTTTGCCAGTCCCTGACAAAGATTCTCTCCTTGACCAAACTCTAATCAGGCTCCTTTGAGCCCTTTTTAAACTAGGCCTCGACTTTTGGACTTCCCTATTTGTCTCTTCATTGCCCAATTTTAGCAAGAATCCTAAGTCAGTTTAACCTACACTTGATATCCGATCACCCTCAATATCTAAGTAAGTTCTCATCCTCCAATATCCCACTGGTGGGGTCTGGTCACCCTCCTTGCCTTCAGTGAGAATCCTGGTGGCTAGGTTTAGCCAGAATCTTCCCTTACCCCTGATGTTTCCTCTTAGTAATTTTCTATCCACTGACCCCACCCTGCCCCTTGGCTGTAAATTCCCACTTTTCTTTGTCGTATTTGGAGTTGAGCCAATCTTTCTCTCCCACTGTGAATCCCCATTGCAGTGGTCCCCATGCTTATCGCAATGGCCCCCCTTGAATAAAGTCTCCCTTATCGTTCTTTAACAAGTGTCATGAATTTTAAACCTCCTCCCTGGAATCAGGAGATTGTGCTGCTTGCTAGAGACCCAGATGGCTTGTGCTGTGTCATGCCTTCTCCTTAACTGTCACAATCTCTGGATACCCTGGCTGGTCCATTCTCAGTTCCTGTCCCTGCCTGACGTACTACCGGCTCTATGCCTGGGTTCTGCTTGCTCCTGTTGAGGTGAAGACACAGCGCCCATGGACTGACTGGGCCTGGAGAGAAAAGCCAGATGACGCTTCTCTGGCCAGACCTGAGATGGCACGACAACTTCCGAAATCTATTTGCTGGCATTGAGCACCTTAGGCTCAGAGCTTTGAATGTTCCCAGTGGTCTCATTCAGATTGCTTTTAGAATCTGCTTAAACCATTGTGTTTCAAGTGTCCCAGGCCCTGTGGTGCAAGCGTCTAGGTTTGGCAGGTGGGCTGGCTTAGGTCTAGGACTGTGCTGGGGACTCGGGGTAACACACTCCTTGACCATTTTCTCCCGCAGCGCAGCCAAGGTGCCGAGCCTCTGCCTGGCCTGAAATCCTAAGGACATCTTTCCCGCGCAAAGTCAACCTCTGTTGAGGTCCTGAGACCCACTTCTCAGAACTAGGTTCTTGCCTCCTGCTTTGTGTCCACTCTCTGCTTATAACTCTGATCTGGTAACTGAGTCCTGGTCTCGTCTTCCGCCGGGCCGGAGCTCCTGACACCTTCCCCTGCTCGGGACCCATGGACCTTCAGGAATTTTTTGGTCAACCTCTCTCATCGGTCTCATGCCCAGATATCCTGGGACCAGAATCCTGCTCCTGAGTGTTGGACTAGGTTTGGCCCCTCGTTCCGACATAATTTATCCCCTCCAACCTTCTTTACACAACCTCTAGAGTGACTTTCTAAAGACAAACATGGGATCCTGTCACCATCTGGCTTAAAACTCTTCAAAGCTTCGTCATTGCCTTTGGAAAAAGTTCAAAGGTCAAGATGTGGAAGCCCCTCACCAGACTGCAGTATGGCAGTGAAAAGCATAGACATTACAGTCAGACTGCCTGCCTTCAGATACTGCCTCTGTCACATACTATCTGTGTGCCCTTGCTCTCTGGGACTCAGTTTCCTTATCTGTAAAATGGGGATAAGATATTTATTCATAGAGGTGTCATGAGGATTAAATGAGTTATACCTAAAGCATTTGTAACAGAATCCGGCACGTTATAAGCATTATATGTTTTAATTGTTGTTATCACTCAAGATTCGGTCTCCAGCCATCCATTTTTACCATATACTCCATTCAGAGGATTTCTCTTGAACATGTCCCATTTCATATCTATATCTCTGAATGTGCTGCTCCCCTGCATGAAATACTTTTCCAGTTTTTTCAATTAGTCTAACTTCTACTTGTCTTTCAAGCTCAGCAGGATTGCATCTCAGGAGAAGCTTTCCTCTGACTCCCATACGATTTAGATGAATCTCCCATAGTGCACCTGCAACACCTAGCATCACACTTATCACACTGTCTTTTAATCTGTAATTTACATATTGTTTCACTTGCAGGACTAGAAGCATCTTCAGAGGCAGGGAGGCTTGACAGTGTTTGCAGAGACTCAGTGACTGAATCCCATTGCTTGTGAAGCTGTGATTACAACCGTGGTCTCCCTGGCTATCACGGGAGCCAAGCCTGACTGTGCTTTAGCGGAAGCCCCGAGTAGTTGGAGCCAGGGTCACAACAGGGCTATACAGCTGAGTCTCTGGGTGGTGATGACTCATCGCTGGGGCTTTACCTTCCAGAATTTCTTCTCGTAGATGGGAGATCCTAAGATGTCTTCCCTCCCACTGGCTCCATAATTCCAGCACTACCTGCCAACTTTGAGGAAGACGTGCTCTACTCTGGGGACAAACTGCTGAACAAAGAATTTCTTGCTGCAGAGTGTGTGATGGAAACATAATAAGAAATATACGTTTGGTCTCTGACCCCTGTTCCTGACACAGAGCATCTAAAACCCTTGTAATTCGTGAGTGATAGGGGCATAGGAACCTTTCTGGTTATGACTGGTCTCAGTCCCTGGTTCCTGACACAAGAGCTTCTAAGACACTTGGAATTTCCAGAGGGTAAAAGCGTCTTTTCGTATGTTAATGAGGTGACTGGTAACTGGAAGCCCCTAGAGGGCTTCAGGATAGGGGGCTGGTTGCCAGGAGAACCAGCCTGTGATTGGAGGATTAGAAACTTCAGCTCTCCCCCTCCCCACCTCTAGGGAGAAGAGAGGGGCTGGAGATTGAATTCAATCACCAGTGATTAAATCAGCCCTGTCTGTGTAATGGACCCTCCATAAAAACCCAAAAGAAGGGGTTCAGAGAGCTTCCAAGTTGGTGAACACATCGAGATGCTGGGAACATAGTGTGTCTGGACAGGGCGTGGAAGCTCTGTGCCCCTTGCCACATACCGTGCCCTATGTAGCTCTTCCATGTGACGGCTCCTGAGTTATAGCCTTTATAATAAACTGGTAATAGTATGTAAGGCGTTTCCCTGAGTTCTGTGAGCTGTTCTGGCAAATTACTGAACACAAGGAGGGGGTTGTGGGAACCCCTAATTTATAGCCTGTTGGTCAGAAGTGTGGGAGGCCCGGATTTGCAATTGGTGTCTGAAGTCCTGGCGGGGTTCGGGGGTGCAGTCTTATGGGACTGAGCCCTTAACCTGTGGGGTCTGCACTGACTCTGCCTGTTCGTGTCAGAATTAAAGGGTGGGACACACAGCTGGTGTCTGGAGAGTTGTATAATTGCTTGCTGTGGGACTTCCCACTCCCCCAACACACACACACACACACACACACACACACACACACACACACATTTGGTGAGTAGGGAGCAGAGGAACAGTTTTCTTTTTTGTGACCATAACTGACACAGTCGAAAGAGATGATCAGAGAATCCAAAAAGAATACCCTGACTGGCAGAGACTTCGAGGTACCTAAAAGTATCTATTTCCCCTTTTACTTAGTAATTTATTCAGAGTTGCAATGAATCCAACCGAAAGACCACATTTTCCATATATGTACCTTGCAACTAGGTGTGACCATATGAGTAGATTCTGACCAGGGCGTTTTAGGCAAACGTGTTGGTTGATACTTCTGGCAAGCCTTTGTAGAAGGGGAAGAGGGTACCCTTCCTCATCTGTCCAGCTGTTTGGAATGTGCTTGTGAGGCCTGCAGCTATAACAGCCACTATGGGGCATGAGGCCGAGGCCCACGGCCTAGAGACGGAATGGAAAGCTAAAAGGAGCCTGAGTCTCTGACTGCCATAAAGCCACCTTAGCAGCCCTCGTCTGCCAACCTCTGGCTTTTGCCAGGGCTCTTTTTGATTTTCTGTCTCATGCAGCTAAACCTACTCCAGCTGATCTCGTGTGTAACTCATTCTTGTCAGAGCATGGGCACATGAAAAACATCTGGGTGCATTTGAACCATGTCTCAAAATCAAGCCTCAAATGGACGGTCTAGTCTACTCTGGGAGTCTGCATATTCCCAGCCTGTGGAAACCTTTGGCCCTCTCCTACCCACTGCGCACACTCCTTGTGATTCCTGACGCCTCTGCCTCCGCTCTCTGCTTTCTTCTGACCGTCCCTTGGACTTGACCTCCTGTCTGTCACAGACCCTCTGCTCATCTTGTTTCACCACCGAGCTCTACAGCTCCAACCCTGCCTCTCCCTGATTGTGTCTACAGCCCTTAGATACTCTCTCCATACTGACAAGTAGAAACAGCATGAAGAGTGAGAGAGAGACTTCTAGAAGCTCTGCTAACAGGATTTTTTTCTCTTCCACCAGCCCATGGGACCCGCAGTTTTACATGAGTTTTATATTTAAGGTCACTGTGTCACACCTCTCTGACAGACACTTCCTGGGCTGGGAGAGCCCCAGGGCCGGCTGGCCCTTTGGAATGTACTGTGAGAGGCTGGGGGGGACTCTTTCATGCCAGCCTGCTGATTTGCAAGGGGAGCCATTCTGCAGCCGTCTTAAAGAGGCCCTAAATTGAGAGAAGGCCACAGCCACCTGGCTGTGCGCTGTCAGCATGATGCCTGGCATCCCGGCCTCACCCCTGGGATATTTCCTCTCCCAAAGCTAACTTTAATCACCGGCTTAATTAGAGTCTCTTAGAGATGATTACATCTTTCTCTGATGAAAACAGATCCCATCAGACTGAGGGCTGAACACCCTGCTCCCCGCTGCTCCCCCACAGCACGACCCCAGTGTGCAAGGTTACAATCGCCTTGTTAGACCTCACACAGGGGAATTTGGGGTCGAGGAATGTGTCTTTCTTAAACTGTTCCCACATCCAGGACTGTATTTTAATTAACCTTCAATCCCAGGCAAGTATGTGATAGCCCTCTTTAAGAGTATCCGTTTGCTGGCTTGGTAGAAATTCAGGGGCTCCCTTTTAAGCCGGCCGGTGTTTCTCAACCTGTGTCCTTGGAAACCGGCCAAACGGCAGCAGCAAGCTTTCTATCTGCTTGCACAAAGGTGGCACAAATTGCTATTGTTTCTATGACAACTGATGGCTTTTTTTTTTTTTTTTCATTTTCTACAAGCTGCCTGTATGATGGACAGCAGCATGTGGAAGAAATTTGCAAGGCAGAGACTAGCCTGGTAGATTGCGGAAGAAACACAGGCAGCGATTTTATTGTCTTTCCTGGTCCTGGTTCTTTGTCTCTGTCTTCTGTTCCAGTGTTTGCCATGCAAGTCACATAGAAGTAGGAATAATAGCTGCTAGGCTGAGCGAAGAGAGACCCCAGCAATTTGTATGCAATCTCATTTGAACTCTTGGATTTGGGAAGGCAGTTTTGCTTCTTTTTTTTTTTTTTTAAACCCTGCTGTTCAGTTTCTTGTGCCTAATGAGGCCTTTCGGATGGGAAAACTAGCAAACAACCAAAGAAGAGTTCTGCCCTTTAAGCAATTGCTTTCTAGATTCTTTACCAGAATACTGTTGTGCTATGAAGGTGAGTTAAGGATCTTTATATTTGTAATCTACGGTGCCTACATCAGACAGACCACACTCTCCGTGTGGTGGCTTTGGCAGTGGCATTTAACATCCTGTGACGTAAAATGAGGAAACTGTAGGAAAAGTTAACTTCCTAAGGATAATAATTACCAAATTAGTTAAATAGCTCTGGTCAGTGGTTTGCAATCTGAGGGCTGAATATCTTTGGAAAGACCTTAGTGTCAATGCGAAGTAAGGTAAATCTATTAGAAGATCAGTATTTTCCACAGTCTGAATAAATACAATGGCTCCCATGGACTGGTAATTTTATTTTTCAACTCTGAGTAGATGCTGTTCCAAACAGTGAAATGCAAATTCACTCTAAAAAGTGCCTTTATCAGCAGAAGTTTTGGTCATTATTTTCTCAGTCAACAGGTACAAAACAAACACCTGCCATAGTGAGAGACGACTCTTTAAATAAAATAATAAATTATTTATTTATTTATATTTGGTTGCACTGGGTCTTAGTTGTGGCTCTCGGGCTCCTTAGTTGCAGCATGTATGTGGGATCTAGTTCCCTGACCAGGAATCGAACCCTGGCCCCCTGCATTGGGAACGGGGAGTCTTAACCACTGCGCCACCAGGGAAGCTCACAGGAGAGAACTCTTGGCATTTTAAAATATTAGATGAGAGTTCTTATAGGCAAAGTGTTTGGGGAACTCCTCTATATAGTTTTCCCAGCTGAGTAGTGACGTTCCAAGAACATTTTGGAGGCTGGGGCATCAAACATGTGAAGAGGGGTTTAGAGATGCATGAGCTGTTTGGGCAGCAAATACAAAGATCATTCCGTGGACAGATTTAGGGACAGAAAGGTTAAGTCTTGGGTCTGAGATCACACAGCCAGAGGGCAGAGTCTTGTATCTAGTTCTCAACTGTGATGTAAATTTGGATTCAGGTGATGAAAGGCTTAGGTTAGGGAGAGAAAGAACCCAGATCGTGAAGGGGCTTGCCTTAGACCATCTCTCTGGGTCCTTCCAGCTGTTATATTCTGAGGCTTCGTCTTATAGAACAAGTGACTTGAAACTGTCTAAGCTGACAGTTTTTCGAAGCTGAAAGGACAGGAATAAATGCAAAGTTACCCAGGCAAGTGGCACCTGTTCCTGGCTGGGGAACTTATGGCGAGTGACCTCTGCAGGGAGCTCATTCCATCACAATGTGTTGGGGATCTGCCCAGAAGGAGGCTTCATGCCATCCAGAGCCCTCCAAGGTTCACCTTTGTATCCTTATCTCTCTTGGTTCAACTTCTTAGGCCCTTTCGTGCAGTCAAACCCATCTACTTAGAGTGTCAGGTCTTCAAGTTCCTTCTCACTCTGTTTCCTCCTAGTGCCAAATGGGGACACATTATAGTAGAATGGAAATCCTAATTTAGGAGTTACAGTGCGTCCAGACTATGGCTCTGCTACAGATTAGCTGTGTGACTTCTCTGTGCTTTAGTTGTCTTTTGAAAAAAAATCAAGCTGTAAGAACTACTTACTGTAAGTTTTGCAGTATAAACGAGTTAGTGCAGGTACCGCCCTTAGCTGATTGGTACTCACATAATAGGTACTCGGTAAAAGAGTGACTTGCAATGACTAAGAATGTCCTTCTCCACCTGTAACCATTCAACCCGTACTTTCCTCAAGATTTTGCTGCAGCATCTTTAAAACAGCAAAGCCTTCCCAGCTCATTCTAGCCCACAGTGATCACTTAGTGTTCTGAACTGTCTCATTGACTTATTTGACAATTAATCTCGTAATGTTTTATGATTTTTTTGTGTGCACAGTTTTAATATCTTTCATATCTTATATTTTTAGAAATAGCTTTCCTGTGGAATTTCCTCTGCTTGCCTGTATGATTCTGGTACCCCTGTGACTGTGGAGTCTATATCCTTTAATCTCTAGTGCCCTGCACGGTGACAGTGTCTTGGTAGGTGTATCAGTAAGAGCTGTTTGATTTAATAAATGCATTTCTAGTGTTGACTGTTGCAGTCCTAGACATGACTTAAGGGATTGTGTTTGGGACATGTAGATAATCAATCATTGGTCCAGGCTTTAAGGTATCTGTTAGAAAGTATTGCTACTCAGAATCTAAGCTCATGGTTATGAAAGAATTGATGGAACCGTGAATACCGAGCCTACCGGCATCCCAGCTCCCTACCAGGGCCATTTGAACACTTCATGTTAGTAATAACTTCCTGGCAGGGTAGTGTGGGCTCCCCATGAACAGTTAATTAGGGGGATCAAGTTCATTATATAAAGTGGTTGAGTTTAGAACAAGCTAAATAAGAAGATTAAAATCATTTCAGAGGAAACATTTCATGGGATATTAATACATTGGCTGTAAATAATGAAAGATAATGAGAGCATTAAATCCTACCAACAATATATTAACCGCAAGGGAGTTAACTTGTAAATGAGTGCTCTGCTTCTGTCTGAGATGCATTTTCATTCGTTGAAAGGAATGCTGAGAATGACCACCAAGGAGTCACCTTTGGTAAGATGTGAGTGTAGCTTTTTCTTTTTTTTTTTTTTTTTTTTTTGCGGTACGCAGGCCTCTCACTGTTGTGGCCTCTCCCGTTGCGGAGCACAGGCTCCGGACGCGCAGGCTCAGCGGCCATGGTTCACGGGCCCAGGCGCTCCATGGCATGTGGGATCTTCCCGGACCGGGGCACGAACCCGTGTCCCCTGCATCAGCAGGCGGACTCTCAACCACTGCGCCACCAGGGAAGCCCATGAGTGTAGCTTTTAATAGCTGAGTTCTTGTGGATTCATTGCAATGTTTGGGCTTGGATTCTTTCGCAGTGAAAAATAAATATCCTAGAGGAGAACAAAGATACATTATTTTTTTAAAAGAATTAATAACATTCCCTTAATAGAGAAGAAAAATTCACTGCATGCTTTCTCATAGTACATTTTTATGGCATGCCCAGGAGTGGATTCCAAATGTAGGGATTTTACTGGCATCCATGGGTGGTGGTGGGGGGACAGATGAGGCATTGGTGGTGACAGTTTTCCAGGATCTAGCTTACCTTGTCCCTTTTTGTAACAAGGTGGTACACAGAGTGGGACAGATGCTTGGAGGAGAGGAGCTGGGAGGGAGACAGTTGAGGCCCCAGATTGTTTTCCCTTGCCCCTAATTTGCTCCAGAAATCATCCTGTTGTGAAAGCTGAAGGAAGGGAACAGGGATAAAGAATTGTTAATGGAAAGACAGAAAAAAAAAATCACTATTGCTCTGTGTGGCTGGGCTTTGACAATACTTTAAAATGAGAGTTTAAAGTCTGGTCTTGGGCTTCCCTGGGCTCAGTGGTTAAGAATCCGCCTGCCAACGCAGGAGACACAGGTTCAAGCGCTGGTCGGGGAAGATCCCACATGCCGCGGAATAGCTAAGCCTGCGAGCCACAACTACTGAGCCCATGTGCCACAACTACTGAAGCCTGTGTGCCCTAGAGCCTGTGCTCTGCAACAAGAGAAGCCACCACAATGAGAGGTCCGCGCACGGAAACCCACAACTAAGAAAGCCCGCGCATAGCAACAAAGACCTAATGCAGCCAAATATAAAATAAATAAATAAGTAAATTTATAATTAAAAAAAAAAGGCTGGTCTCTGGAGATTATCAAAAGAACAAGCCGTGTTTTGTGAAATCTGGAATTGGTGGATAAGGGGAGGTTTGAGCTTTCCTTGACATTTACCTGCCTTTTTTATTGACTTCAAATTTGAATTAACTTAATCTTACTTAACCTAGTCTGGCTCCTTACATTTTTGCTAAATATCCCCAAAAATCTCCTTTAATTTTATGGAAAGAGACCTGGACACATGAAGGTAGATTAGTGACTTACTAGGGCTACAAATTCGTATCAGAACCAAAAATAGAATACAAACCTAGATATGAGCAGTTATTTGCTTTAACTATTATCTGTTCTTTGTTATCAATGAAGAATTTATTTTGTTGCTAGGATACGTTCTGGTCACAATGAATACATTTGGCTTGATTCATTGCCTTGGAGTCTTAATAGTTATTTTATTTCTTCAATTCACAAAATTTTATAATTCATCATGAGTGTTTTAGTCAGTTAGTACAAATTAGAAAGGTCCTATACACCACAGATTTCCTGCAAGATACTCTTTAGTGATTATAAATCCAGTTTCACTAAATCTTGGTAAGGATAAAGCAATTATCTCAAGTTCATAGGAGACATCACATTTCTCTTATGTTTTTCTATATTGTCCATTAAATCCAGTATTTTTATTTGAATGCCAAATTGCACCTTTTGAATTATACACACCTCAATATGTAGTGATAAACAGAAATTCAGTAGAGTCTTTTTCTAACAATCAGCTAATGCTCTAAACCATTTCTTTGTTCCTTTCCCACAAGAACTGGGAAAGGAATATTTCCAAAACCAACACTCTGTTGCACAGAAATTCTAATACTGCTCTGTTCTGTAATCAGATTTTACTGGCGTCTAATGCAGTTGGGTTTATGATTCTTTAAAAAGAAAACACAATATTAACTGTTTTTTGTTTTCTATGTGCTCTTTTGTTAAGGTAGATTTTTTTTTTTCCTCCCTGTGAAGGGTAAAGACAGAATAGTCCAAGCCTATAAAAGCATTAGTATCATTTAGAATCCAAAATGTGAAAGGTTCAATGTAATTAACACAGTAACAGTTTGCTTCACAGCTTTTTTTGTTGAAATTGACATATCATAGACAGCTGTACTGCTCCTCAGTTTGGTAACATTAATAAACACGTGCTTGTAATTTAAGAGTAATTATGAATCCATCCGTGTGTGATTTTCTAATGAAGTCAAGAAATCAGCAGTTGAGAGGCATTCTTTACTTCTTAATTAGGAAACTAGAAACAAGTTTTTGCTCATAATCCTTCCCATTGTCTTTTTTTTTTAATTTTTAAAATTTTATTTATTTATTTTTGGCTGCGTTGGGTCTTCATTGCTGCGCAAGGGCTTTCTCTAGTTGCGGTGAGCGGGGGCTACTCTTTGTTGTGGTGCACAGGCTTCTCATTGCAGTGGCTTCTCTTGTTGCACAGCCCGGGTTCTAGAGCGCAGGCTCAGTAGTTGTGGCGCATGGGCTTAGTTGCTCTGTGGCATGTGGGATCTTCCTGGGCCAGGGCTCGAACCAGGGTCCCCTGCGTTGGCAGACGGATTCTTAACCACTGCGCCACCAGGGAAGCCCCCAATTGTCTTGCTCTTATGTAATGGTATGATAAAGTCATTGCATTTAGACAATGCTGAGTTTGACAGTGCAGTACTTGGAGCTATGAAATCCTTTTCTCTGTGACTTTCAAAAACAATGCTACTAATCATGAAATATATTTGCATTTGGCAGAAATAAAATGCTTTGAGATCCTTGGGTAGAAAGTGCCATAGAAAATTATAGCACATTCCATTCTTCAATGATTTTGTGAGAGAGACAAGTGATAAGTATTATTGGATTCATTTTCCATTTAGAAACATTTAGAAACATTTGACAATGTAACTGACTTACCCAAAGCCACACTGTAAGAATGGAAAAGAACTTAGGTGTTGATTCTCAACACCTCCAAAAGACCATTAGAATAACCTATTGCTCAAACAAAGGTGAGTTTATCACTTACTGAAATAGGGAGAACACCCCCTTGATAATGTCTAGGATCTAAGAAGAGAGAGGTCAGAGGCAGAAATTCATAGCATTTGAAAGTCTGATTGAAAGTAGGTGGAATTTCCATAAGGGGATCTGATTGGCATCAAGCGAAGTTCAAGTTCAATATTTAGGATTGGTGGATCAAGTGTTTACACCCTTTACACTCTTATTTTCCTTGGCAAGAATTTTCTGGAGCAAATAGTAGAGGCACATTGATGTAAGAACCTTAGTTCTTAGTCCTGATAATTCAGCTCTGGGAGTGCAGGCCCATAGATTCCTGATTAGATTAGTTCAGAATTTATCCATCTATCCACCCACCCATCCACTACTATCTACCCATCCAACCAACATTCATTAAGCACCTACCGTTTGTAAGGTGTTATGATGAATAGTAAGGATACAGATGTGAATGACAGGGGTTTTGCCCTTGAGAAACTCACAGTCTAACAGGATTGACAGGTATTTTAAGATATGATTATAATAACAAATGTACAAGGGGAGACATAAGACAAGAAATATCAGTTCCTGCCCAGTTGTGAAGGGCTTCAGATGTAATGCTCAGGGAATTTGGCTTTATTTGGTAGGCCAAAAACTTCCAGCCTTGGCTGGACTTTAATGGCACCTGGAGATTAAAACCAAAAGAATGATGGTGCTACCCCAGACCAATTAAAGTCAGAATATCTGGGACAGGGCCTGGACATTTAATGCCCTGGTAATTCTACTGTGCAACCAGGATTTAAGAACCCTGCCAATGTAATTGGGGCACCGTCAAGGTTTTCAATGGAGACAATAACCAGTTTTGAAGTGGGTATAAATGATAGTGACAGTAGGAAGATTGGAGCAGCTGGAGAAAGAGAGAACAGATGATTCTTACAGTATGTGAGGCAGAGTCTGAGTAGAGGCAGTGGCCAGGGCTGCAGAAGTGGACAATTCAAGAGGTATTTTGGAGTTATACTTGGTGCCCCTCTGATTAGCTACATCAGTCCTTCATTTTCACCATAACATCGAGCAAGAACATATAGGAAGTGCTCAAAAATACATGAGCTGATGGGGCTTCCCTGGTGGCGCAGTGGTTGAGAATCTGCCTGCTAATGCAGGGGACATGGGTTCAAGCCCTGGTCTGGGAGGATCCCACATGCCGCAGAGCAACTAGGCCCGTGGGCCACAACTGCTGAGCCTGCGCGTCTGGAGCCTGTGCTCCGCAAAAAGAGAGGCTGCGATGGTGAGAGGCCCACACACCGCGATGAAGAGTGGCCTCTGCTTGCCACAGCTAGAGAAAGCCCTCACACAGAAATGAAGACCCAACACAGCAAAAATTAATTACCCCCAACATTTAAAAAAAAAAAAAAATCTCACCTCTGGATGTCTTCTCTGTCTCCCTATCCTCTTTATCCTAGAGTTTGGCCCATGATTCTCTACTCAAAGAAGATCTTATAAAAAAAAAAATACAGTGCTCAAAAATACATGAGCTGAACTGAACATTGAAACTTTATTTGATATTTAGTATGTCAACTATAGCATAGGAGAGGGCAAAACCAGTCTGCTGTGGCTTTGTGGAAAGAGTATGAGACCAGGGGTTAAGTCCCTGGGCTTGGGTCTTGACTTTGCTTTTGATCATTTATCTGCAACAGGTAAGTCCCTAAACTGCTCTAGGACTCAGTACAATGAAGACCATGGTTTCCTCTCTGTAATCTTCCCAGGGATGTTCTATGAACAGATGAGATCATTGCTGTGAAAGAATGTTGAACATTAAAAAGAAGCGGTAGCAAAACGAGGCCCAGGGAAGCCCCCTAAACCCAATATGCAAAGACATCCCTGTGATGGGGGATCTTTTTTTTTTTTTTTTTTTTGCGGTACGCGGGCCTCTCACTGCTGTGGCCTCTCCCGTTGCGGAGCACAGGCTCCAGATGCGCAGGCTCAGCGGCCATGGCTCACGGGCCCAGCCGCTTCCCGGCATGTGGGATCTTCCCGGACCGGGGCACCAACTCACGTACCCTGCCTGCATCGGCAGACGGACTCTCAACCACTGCGCCACCAGGGAAGCCCTGTGATGGGGATCTTAAAGCTGCCACTACTCGAGAAATTTCAGAAAATTCTCCCCTAAGGGCTTGGTCCTTGGACCCTCAGCCCTTGTCTTTGATCCCATAGCTCTTGTCCTTCACATCTTCTGTGGTGCCCCTGCCCCTTAGTTTACGGGCAGCAGGCAGTGTTTGGGATAGGCATAGTGCTACAGAGGTAAGTAACCCATTACGATATGCCAGGTAGTTGCTAATGGTTTCTTGCATTATTCAGTCCTCACAACCAAAAGAACAATAGCTAATGCACAAATCTGTAGTCTTCTTCTATTGATTATAGCATGACATAGTGTGACAGCCCTCATAGAATAAACTAGCAAATCCCCTACACAACAGTGTGAGAGAGCCATAAAAGTGGGATTTATTTGATCCTCATAATAATCCTATAAGTCACACACTATTGTTGGACCATTCTACAGATGTGTAAACTGAGAGATTTCTCTTTAGGCTCTAGTTTTTGCCTTGGAATCAGGCTCCCACTCTTTTTGATACCATTTCAAGCCTTACCCTGGTGATTTTTTTGTATTCTGCCCAGATTATGAAATTTTCACCCTACCCACTTGGCTCTCCTGGAGTACAGTCTCCTCCAATTAACCTCCCTAAAGTGGTTGCTGCTTTATGGACTTACACAAGCTGCTTTATAGAGTTTTCCAAATGTTCACAGCTCCTCTTACTTAAAATAGTTTCCTCACTCAAATTAGGGAGCAATGTCAGTTCAGGGTGTTTTCTTTCTTTCCTCCACACAATTTCCCTACCTCTGCTATTCCTTCATCAGGACGTTACCTAACCTGAGAGGTAAGTCCAAGGTCACCATGGCAAGCACAACTTCCTGGCATCTGGACCTACTCAATAGCAGTATTAATATATCCTGCAGCCCTCAACACAATGCAAAGCAGTCATACCTCTGGAAGGCAGCTGTGTAAGATTTTGTAGTGTGAAGTTTCATTATATGTGTCAGCTGGACTGGGCAGATATCTGGTCAAACATTATTTTGGGTGTGTCTGTGAGGGTGTCTCTGGATGAGATTAACATTTGAATTGGTAGAGAAAGCAGATGACTCTCCCTAATGTGGGTGAGCCTCATCTGATCAGTTGAAGGCCTGAATAGAATAAAAACGCTGAATAGGAGAGAATTCCTTTTACCTGGCTGTCTTTGAGTGGGATCATCAGTTTTTTCCTGCCTTTGCATTCAAACTGAAATAGAGGCCCTTCTTGGGCCTCCAGGCTGCAGGCCTTCAGGCTGGAACTATGTCGCTGGATCTCCTGGGTCTTAGTTTGCTGACCTCAGATTTTTGGACTTATCAGCCTCCAGAATTGTGTGAGCCAGCTCTTTATTTTCTCCCTCACTCTCTCTGTCTGTCTCTCTCTTACACACACACACACACACACACACACTCCCTATTGGTTCTGTCTCTCTTGAGAACCCTGGCTAATACATAGTAGCATTAGTATTTCCCACTTTTATGGCTCCCTCACACTGATGTGGAGAAAATTTCCTAGCTAACTTTATGGGGCTGTTAACACTATGTCTTGTATGGTCCATAGCAGAGGGTTACAGAATTCGTGCATTAGCTATTAGTCTTTGGTTTCAAGTTAGTACTCTTGGTTTTGGGGGCCAGAAACCCAACTTTATCTTAGGCATAAAGATACGTTTATTGACTCATGACATTCAAGAAAGAGTTGAACAGTTCTCATTTGGACTGGCTGTCTCTGCATGATTGAAAAGATAGCTGTCCAGAGATGCCATGTTTTATATCTAATGACTTCTATCCTCAGTGAAGGACTCTCTATTATAAATAGAAAGATTCTAGGAATAGACTTGAATTGGCCCAGATTGGGGCAGGTGCCTACCCATGTTCCAATTAATTATGTCTAAGGAAAAAGGCAGCTATGAGACTCCATTTCCAGCTATCTGAGAGAGAGCATTCCTCTGGACCCTAGTCACAGGAGTCACCGTCCTTACAGGATGGAGGGGTGGTACCAAGTGACCATATCACCCACACCTACTATTGTATGAGTTGTAGGAGGGAGAAGTCACCTGGAAAACTTTATGCTGTCAAGTCACTTGTTCAGGATCATGGCTTGAATTTATTGTCCTCTTTCTCATGAGCCTCTCATCTTGTCATGCCTCAGGTCCCAGTTTACTGCAGTCCCTGCAGAAGTCCCAGGGTCTATAGGCAACTGTTGTTTTTCTAAGGACATGTATTCTCATGTCATGCTGTTGATCTCAAACCCCGCATCTTCCCTTCTCTTCCTCTAAATTCTCTCACTGTGTCCTCTGGAACTCCTGATCTGTGATCAACAGACTCTGTTTGTAGATGAGCATTCCTTTCATCTCCGTGCCTTCACTGAAACCTAGTTTGTCCCCTTCTAACACAATTTCCTCTGAAACCCTCTCTAGTGGAGGCTGTTTTCTTTTCTTGTTTTTTTTTTCTCTCTCTCATGCCCCATGAGAGGTAGTAAGCATGCTCCTTACTTCTCATGGTCATATTTAAATGATTTCTTCTTCTTTCTCATTCAAAGCCCTAAGCTCCTTTTATCTTATGACGTTCAGCTACACCACCCACTTTCTGTTTTTGTTTGTTTTGTTTTTTGTTTTGCGGTACGTGGGCCTCTCACTGCTGTGGCCTCTCCCGTTGCGGAGCACAGGCTCCGGACGCACAGGCTCAGCGGCCATGGCTCACGGGTCCAGCCGTTCCTGCATCGTGTCCCCTGCATCAGCAGGCGGACTCTCAACCACTGTGCCACCAGGGAAGCCCATCACTAACCCTTTCTGAAGCTGTCTTTTACTGACTTCTTGGTCACTCATTCACTGAAGACTTTAACTCCTTGATCATCGTTTCCACTGCCATTTCTACTTCTTGCTGTCTTTATTCTCCCCAAACATATTGCATAAGTATTTACTTCTTCATCTTCACTGTCATCACAATAACCCAAGACACTGATATCTCTTGCCTGGACCTCAGCAATAGTTTCCTAAATGGCCTGTCTAAAATCATTTTTTTTCTCCCAGCAGCTAGAGTAGTCTTTCAAAAATGAAAATCAGGGCATGCCACCATTCTGCCTCCACTTAGCAGACCGAAGACCTCTCAATGGCCATGAGTACTTCTTAGAAGGAAGTATAAACTCCTTTGCCATAGGCTTCAAAGCCCTGGGTGATTTGCCTCCTAGCAGCCTCCCCAGCCTCATTCCACAGTATGTGCCCACTAGCCACCACCTCCCAACCACACTGCTCTTATTTGCCTTCAAGAAGAAAAGTTCTTGTACCCCTAGGGCCTTAGCATGTGCTACTGCTTCTACCTGGAATTCTCTTTCCACTGAAGTTATCCCACAATCTCTTCACAGGGTTGGCCACTTCTCATTTTTTATGTCTAAACTCCAATGTCATTCCTCAGAGAGGTCTTCCCTGGCCAGTCTGCTTTTTCCTCCTGTCACTAGTCTGTCCCCTTGCCTTGTTTATACATTTTATAGCAAAACTCTCACAATCTATAATTATTTTAATTACTGTAAGATCCATGAGGGAAGATATCATGTCTGTCTTGTTTTCAGTTCTGCAGTACTTATCCAGGTCCAAGAATTAGAATATGTTGCATAAATGTGTGTTAAATAAGTACTACTTATTGTATACCTACCATGTTCCTTTTAATTAATACACTTTATCATATGTCCTCTGAGAACAGAGCCCAATGTTAGGTACATGGAAGGATACAAATAAAGTGGTGTTATTGGTCCTACATTATAGGAACTTGGACACGTCTTTTTACCTTTCTGGACCTCATCTACTTTATAAATTGAGAGGGTTCGACACAAAAAAAGAGTACAACCTTTTATTCCTTCTACACATTTATGGTCACAGCATATTCCCATTAGTAATTTCTCTCACTGAGCACAGTGACAGTTGGGGAATTGTTCAATGGATTCTCCAACCCTTTGCCTCAAAATAAATGGACTTAGTAATCCCTCACAGCTTCCAGAATATTTATGCAACATTTGTGACACCTGCCTTCACACAGAGCAGTTGTGTGAGTCCTCCCACAGCCATTCTGGGATATTTGATCACACGTTTTTCGTTTTTAATAAATTTATTTATTTTTGGCTGCAGCGGGTCTTTGTTATGGTGAGCGGGCTTCTCATTGCAGTGGCTTCTCTTATTGCAGAGCACGGGCTCTAGGCACACGGGCTTCAGTAGTTGTGGTGCACAGACTCAGTAGCTGTGGCTCATGGGCTCTAGAGCGCAGGCTCAGTAGTTGTGGCGCATGGGCTTAGTTGTTCCGCGGCATGTGGGATCTTCCTGGACCAGGGCTCGAACCGGTGTGCCTCTGCATTGGCAGGCGGATTCTCAACCACTGAGCCACCAGGGAAGTCCCTGATCACACTTTCAATGGCAGAAACATAAAATATGGTGAAATACTTTTAAAACACTTCTTTGTTAAACACATGATTTATTAACTGATCTTTACGTGCTGGATATTTTGCTAGGCTCCTTGGAAAGAGTGGTGAACAAAAGCAGATCTAGAGCTTGCTCCTATGGGCAGGTGGGTGGGATAGACATTGAACAAATGAATGTACTAGTGGATGTGTAGTTATAAGCATAGCTAAATTCTCAAAGGAAGAGTGAGTTTCTGTGAAAATATAGAACAAAGGAACCTGACTTAGACTGGGGTGGCAAAGAATTTTCTGGGAGAAAGCGGTGGTTTAGCTGAAGCATTAAGGATGCGTGGGCTGGAGGTGGGGGTGAGGAGAGGATGAGAGCATTTCATGCAGAGGGGGTGGCGTGTGCCACGTCTCTCCAGTAGAAAGATATTGCTGAACTCCAGGAATGAAGGAAGGTGTCAGTGAGGTTGGAGATTAGAGAATGAGGCAGAGGATGGTATTATTTGATGCTTTGGTTTTTTTTGACGTGGATCATTTTTAAAGTCTTTATTGAATTTATTACAATATTGCTTCTGCTTTTTATGTTTTGGTTTTTGGGCCACGAGAAATGTGGGACCTAAGCGCCCCACTCAGGGATCGAACCCACACTTCCTGCACTGGAAGGCGAAGTCTCAACCACTGGACCACCAGGGAAGTCCCCTATTTGATGCTTTGAAAGGCGGGCAGCAGCCAGAAATGCAGGACCTTGTGGTCCACAAGGAGATTTTCAATCCTCAATTTATGATTTGTGGGAAGTCAATAATGGTGTTTATCATGGTGCTACCATCATCAGACTTTGGTTTTGAAAATGTCACCCAGGCTGCTACATGGAGAGTGTGCTGGAGGAGGGTTAGAGTGTCAGGAGACCAGGTAGTAGTGGGCCATTAACAGAAGACTTTGCAAGAGAAGGGGTAACGTGGGTTAGGGGAGTGGCACTGGATGCAGTCAGCAGTGGGCGTATTTGAGAAATAGTTAAGCAAGGATTCTGGTTCAGTGCCATGCAGTTCTCCAGGTGGAGAACACTGGAATAAGATTAGGCTTTGGGGGCAGATAACGAGTTCAGTCTTGTACAGGTTGAGACCGAGATGCCTTGAAGCGTTCAATTGTCAGTTTCAGAATGCGAGTTAGACATACTGTTTGCAAGCTCAGAAGAGAGCTTTGACCTTGAGAGTCTTAGGGTCTAGAACTGTTAGTCAAGGGCATAGGTCTGGAAGAAATTGCCTGAGAAGAGAACAAAGAATAAGAAAAGAATGTGGTAGAGGGCACAGTCTTGAGGAGATTTATCACAGGGTCTGTTAAAGGCCAAAAGAGCAAAGCAGGCAAAGAGATCAGAGACCAGTAAGTTTATAGGTGTTAGTTTTAGTGAGTGGGAGGTGAGAAATGGAAACTGGGTTTAGACAACTCTTTCAAGAGATTAGCTCTAAAGGGAAGCAGAGGAATTAAATGCTGTAGAGTAACAAGAGAATTTTTTTTTAAGATATGCTAATCTTGAGCATGTATAACTGTTGATGGGAAAGATCCAGTTGAAAGGGAGAAGTTGACTTCTATAGGAAAGAATGTTTCAGAGATGGTTTCAAAGGCTCCAAAGCATAGAACTGGCCAGGGAGGAGGGCCATCTCCTCTAAGAGAAAAGAAAGAACGAGGCAGAGTATGGGTTACACGTTGGGGAGCTCACTGGTTATTTCTTCCTCATAATTATTTACTCTTCTAAATTCTTCCCCCAGTCATTTTGCTTTTCTTTTTCTTTTAAAGAACAGTCACAGCATTCTTAAACTTTCTGTTTCCTTCATTTTGCTTTCCAACAGCTGCATTAAGATTTTCCTTTATTCAGATTCTCATTCATGACCTCTTATATAGAACTGAGGTAAATTGCTTAATACCTCAAAAGTAAACCATCTAACCAAATATTTATGCTGTTTTCAAAAGGATACAGGATAAAAAAATGTACATAACTTCTTCAGAAATTGTATATACATAAGTGATTAAAATGCTGTATTTGTAATCAGTACCTTTAGTTTCTAGATTCAAATAAGCAGTCTTGCTGGTTGCAGAGAAAGCAATTAAACAGGCAACTTTATTGAAAGCAATTGTGAGTTTGGGAAGGGACCAAGGAAATAGAAAATTGTGTAATTTCAAATATATAGGAACTCAATCCTTTGTGTTGGCTAAGTCTCTTTAACCTTCTGTGATAGAAAGCCTGACTAGAATTCTAATTACTCTGGTGTCCAAAAACTGTCAGGTATACAATCCAGCCAAAGCATTATTTGCAATGTGATTGCTGTGCAATTAATCAGCTGCATACTGAGGTGAGCCATTTTCTTTCCAAGACAACAAAGAGTCGTAATATTATCAATCCAGTTGCTTTGGCTACCCTAATGGTGAAATTAGATTGATGGAGCATGGTCTGACAGTTGTTTGGTGATTCCCTATTAGTCTTGGCCTTCCCATTTTAGGGCTAGTTGTACATAATCACCAAATCTCTGTAGTCAAGGTGAACCCTTTCTGCTGATCATCTTAATGGAGAAGATGTTTTAATTCTAATATCATTTCCTTTTTCCAACTTCAGTATCTGAAAAAAAGCCTGCAAAATAGAATTCAGGAAGTAGAAATGTCCTGTCTCTCAGCTACTCTTCATCTTCATCACAATTCGCATACACTTTCCTTTTAAAAAATGACTCAAGGGGCTTCCCTGGTGGTGCAGTGGTTAAGAATCTGCCTGCCAATGCAGGGGACACAGGTTTGAGCCCTGGTCCAGGAAGATCCCACATGCCACGGAGCAACTAAGCCTGTGCACCATAACTACTGAGCCTGTGCTCTAGAGCCTGCGAGCCACAACTACTGAGCCCATGTGCCGCAACAAGAGAAGCCACTGCAATGAGAAGCCCGCGCACTGCAATGAAGAGTGACCCCTGCCACAACCAGAGAAAGCCTGTGCGCAGCAACGAAGACCCAATGCAGCCCAAAATAAATATATTTACTTTTTAAAAATAAATAAATAAAAAATGACCCAACTGCAAAAAACAATTACTGAAGGAGACACCTGATTCCTCCCCCTTTCTACTCTTAACCAACCAGGCAATACATTTCCAAAGAGTTCATCTGTTTTTTTTCTTTAGTGTTCTCTCAAGCATCCAGCATATGTGCTGGGTAAAGTGTCAGGTTCTTTCCTACCTGTCCTTATACTTTTACAGTTATGCTGACCTGAGAGATTGTTCCTGAGTGCAGTGACAAGCCCCATTAGATGGTTATCATGTTTTCTCCATTCCTTTCAGGTGACTGTATGTAAGTACATCAAAAGCCAACCAGTGAGTCTGTTGTTTGCTAGCTCTGTGATCAGCTCCAAGTTTGGTGGTGAGGTAGGGAAAGGGGCAAGCAACTGCAAGCCATGTTCCCAATTGCAGCAAGTGTGGTATTCAGCAACAATACCCCTCAAACCCAAGATGAGGACATAGGATCTGGGAAAAGACTTTTCCCCTGATCTGTGAATTTATTTATAGGAAAAGTCTGACAGAATTATATAAACTGAAATCATGGTTATATATTAATGAATAACATTCAATAAAATAGTACAATTTTTTGAAATTGAGATTTTCCTGAGAAAGTTGGGCAAGGTCTATAAGTTGAAGTAAATCTAGTTTATTTCATTTCATTTCAACTCAGCAAGCATTTCTTGATTACTAATC
Organism: Delphinus delphis; assembly: GCF_949987515.2. Classification (NCBI taxonomy): domain Eukaryota; kingdom Metazoa; phylum Chordata; class Mammalia; order Artiodactyla; family Delphinidae; genus Delphinus; species Delphinus delphis. The sequence continues at coordinate 88,903,893 of NC_082683.1, forward strand.
CTGAACCTGGTACTGTGATAGGTGATGTGAATGCAAATCCCAGCCTTCAAGGGACTCACTGTCTCTTGGGGAAGAAAGACAATTAAACAGCTCCATGACAACAGGATACTTGCTATAATGGAGGAAAGCAAAGGATGCTTTGGGAGCCAAAGAAAAGGAATGTCTAACTGTTGAAGAAGGAGGCATTTTCTTTCAGAGTTTAAAGAGCAGGTGACATCTGAACTTAATCTTGAAGTGATCATTGGCCTGGCTGAGAAAGGAGAGAAGAGATTCCAGGTTTCAGGAAAACATATGCAAAGGCACAGAAGCACTGAAGAGCTGTAGAGAATGACAAATCACTGGGGATGGCTGTAGGCTGAAGTTCCACTAGAGTTTATGCGTGGGACAGGTTACCATGATGTGGAGTTGCAGACGAAACTTTCTTGGAAGAGATTTGACTTGAATTTAACTTTGAAAATGGCCATGAGGACAGTAAAGTGAGAGAAGTGGGAATCCTAGATGGGGAAAGAATATCATCAGAGCATCCAGGGAAGGAATGACCTGGCAATTAGGGAAGGCAGAAAGCAAACCAGGTTGCTTGGACTGGAGAAGCAGAGACAAACAAGGAAGAGTCAATAGGTATTATCTTGAGTACCAACCTGAGGTTATTGGTGTTGGCTATCTAGAATGGTGTGTTAAGAAGGATTCTGAAATAGACTTTGGGCTGTGGAATGAGTGCTGTGATTGCTTTGTAATGTCTGCCAAAGGCAAGGAAGAGGGAGGCATTGACACACGTGTCATGTATTTGATATTCCTGCTGTAGATATCCTATCAATAGAACTTATGAAAAGAAGTGTGTTTATATGATATTCTGGAGAAGGCTTGGAGGCTTGGTTCTTTTTTTCCACTTCTTAGATCATCAAAAAACACTAAGTAGGGCTTCTCTGGTGGAGCAGTGGTTGAGAGTCCGCCTGCCGATGCAGGGGACACGGGTTCGTGCCCTGGTCTGGGAAGATCCCACATGCGGCGGAGCGGCTGGGTCTGTGAGCCATGGCCGCTGAGCCTGTGTCCGGAGCCTGCGCTCCGCAACGGGAGAGGCCACAACAGTGAGAGGCCCGCGTACCGCAAAAAAAAAAAAGAAAAAAAAAGAAAGAAAGAAACAAAAAGCACAAAACACTAAGTAGGTCATTTTTCTTCCCTATGTTTTATTTTCTTTCTTAATCAAAGTCATTTAAAAATACCTTACCTTGCAAGATAAGGTAGACGAGGCTTTGCTATACACACACACACACACACACACACACAAATATGTGTGTGTGTGTAAAATCAGTGTAATGTTTTTTGTTCTTAGAATGAGTTCCTGTTGGAAATCAGAAGATGAAACCATTTTTAAGATCAAAAAAGAATTTAAGCATCATTTTGTCCAAACATTTTATTTTACAGATGAGAAAACAAGTCTTAAACTGATACTATGGGCCAGTATATAGTGAAGTTGACAACGCACTTATCCTGAGATTCAGTCATTCCACACCTAGGTTGTACTCTATAAGCCATGCTTCTCAAAGCTTTTGCTGTCATGTCATGTGACAGCAAAATATTCCTCTGAATGCAAATACCAGCTCCTCTAAGGTCACACACACAACCTGTTGATAAGACAAAGCTTAGTTTATTGTTTACCACTGACACATAACTTTGGCAGTATTTGGGAAGGGGAAAGGCAAAATCAGAATTTATTGGGAAATGGGAATTTTAAGGCAGCTACTTCATTGTGGGAACTTGATTACGATTGGGTAAGGATCATGATACAACAGTTCAGGATGATGGAAACAGCAAGGTGAGGATTTTGAGGCAAGAGATTCAAAGAACATTAGGGCACAGTCTGCTGATGTTTTCCATTGAAGAGTTAATGAGTCTTTTGGGAAAATTCTGCCACGAACAATCAATTAAATTGCCTGAGCAAAAGACCCCTGGGAAGTAAAGTAGTGCTAATGTAGTGAAATAACAAAATCATGTTATTGTAAACAGTAAGATCTGATTTCTATTCTCAGTGTCCCAAATGAGCGTGGGAATAGACGACTTTGGTTCCTATTTCACTGCATGCACTGCCATAAACAGGTGAGGCAGCTCATGGAGAGAGTGGACCAGGGAGGGGCTCTGGTCAACCCAGGCGCTGAACTGGCCAATCTGAGGGCCGGAGAGATACATCCCTTGGTACACTCTAACAGATTCATACCCCAAGTGGTCAGCCTCCTGGCTTAGCATCTCTGTCTTAGCAAAAGAAATAAATACAAAAATTTTCATAGCAACATTATTTGTAAGAACATAATATTGGAAAAAATTTCAACATCCGTTGAATGGAGAATGAAAAGATAAATTTTGATATATTCAAATAAAATGGGGTATTGTACAACAGTGAAAAAGAATGAGTTACAACCACACATATCAATATATGACTCATAAATACAATCTTAAGGGGAAAAGCCAAGTTGCCAAAGAATATACGCAATATTATAACCTTTATATACACAAAACACTCCACGTTGGATAGCACAGACACCCATGAAAGTTATTGTAATAGGGAAGAACAAATCTAACTACATATTGGAGCTGTTTCTTTTACCCTAACCTTTGTATTCTATTGCTTTTGCCACAATTACTAAAGGGATGTTGCTATAAGTTTAAATTACACATAACGGCCCATCTGGGAGACCCCTGCCTCCCATGTAATGAGTATTAAGCTAAAATACCTTTGTGTAGCTGACAGGAAACGTCCTGAGCAGGTCCACCTGTGAATGGCTGCAGGAAAGAAGAAATTAACACATTCCCACCAGAACCAGGACTTTACTCCCTCCCCGTTCAGTATAAAAGAAGCCTGAATTTTAACTCAGGGAAGATGGTTCTTTGGGACACTGGTCCACCATCTTCTCAGTCTGCTGGCTTTCAGAATAAAATCACTATTCCTTGCCCCAACAGCTCATTTCTTGATTTATTGGCCTGTCGTGCGGTAAGCAGTAAGAGCTTGGACTCAGTAATGGTATAGTGAGATGTGTGTGAAAGATAAACAACAGACCCTGGGTTGTGGTCATCTTCTCTATCTGGGAGGGGTGCACAGGGGACTTCAACTTGGATGGTTATGCTATTTTTAAAGTTAGGTGTTAATTTCACAGGTGTCCATTGTATTTTATTTTTATGCCTTTTGTATACCTTAAGTATTTCCTAAACATTTTTCTTTCTTTTTCTTTTTTTTTGCGGTACGCGGGCCTCTCACTGTTGTGGCCTCTCCCGTTGCGGAGCACAGGCTCCGGACGCGCAGGCTCAGCGGCCATGGCTCACGGGCCCAGCCGCTCCGCGATATGTGGGATCTTCCCGGCCCAGGGCACGAACCCGTGTCCCCTGCATTGGCAGGCAGACTCCCAACCACTGCGCCACCAGGGAAGCCCGAGAGCACGGAGTCTTAACCACTGGGATGCCAGGGAAGCCCCACTAAAAATTTTTCAAATATTTAAAAAAATGTTTTAAAAACACTAAGGTGTAGATAAGTGAGTGATTTTCTCAAAGCCCAACAAATCAGACAAAGACCTGGGTTTCTGCTTCTCTGAAGTAAAGGGCTATGAACTCTAGTGATGACTGTGTGTGTGTGTATGTGTGTGTGTTCTGGATGCAGGGAGAGGGAGCACATCCATGGTGATTCAGTCAACACGGTTGCTAGCCTCCCAGAGTCACGTTATTTGTATATGTCGTTAACTGTCTTCTACAGAGAGGTTAGTAGTTGCTCTCATTCTCTGAGAACTATCCTGGGAAAGAGCTGGAGATAGATGGGAGTGGATGGCACTGAAAGGGAGATTTGAATCCACCATTATTTTATGAGACAAGATCAACAATTGTCATTGTGAATGGAGAGAGTGATCTAATTTGGGGGCCTAGGGCTATAAGTTGCCTGAGTGACAACTTCTCAAGCCAAAAATCAGGCTAGGGTAACCACAGGTAGGCTGCAAATGCAACATTTAAATAATAAACGTGAATAAAACAAAAAGAAACCCTGGGTCACATTTAAAATTTCACTTAAATGTCCAATAGAAATGCCTGCAGGATTCCTATTGATTTTTTTTAACATCTTTATTGGAGTATAATTGCCTTATAATGGTGTGTTAGTTTCTGTTATATAACAAAGTGAATCAGCTATACATAAACATATATCCCCATATCTCCTCCCTCATGTGTCTCCCTCCCACCCTCCCTATCCCACCCCTCTAGGTGGACACAAAGCACCACAGTGTTTATCAATGCTATTTTAGTTCAGGGAATCTACCACCTAACTTTCTACAGCATAACAAAGGGGAAATAAGTGAGTGTTCCTGCAGATACTGGCTTACAGCCCACTTTGACATAGAACCTGTGCAGTTAAAGCTCCAGCAAGCTCAGGGTGATTGACAACACATGAACCAAGCAATTATTTTCAGTATCTCTATACTTTGCAATTACCTTAAAATTTGAAAATGGATAATTAGTTCCTAATTCTTTAGTCAATATCAAAAAGCCTCAGTGTTTGAGCTAGGCTGAGCCTGGCACTGTTAGAACCTTTCCAAATGCTTCAATTAACCTGTTGTATGCCGAGTGACTTAGCTCAAAAAGGTATCAAGGATTTAAACTTACAGTATGTTTAAATCCATTCATTTGATGTATATGGGAGAACAATCTTTTCTTCGACCTTTTCACCTAACTCAGCCCCAATCTGTATACACCATGGATTTACAATGCCTAAGATGCACAATTATGGCTTTGTGGAGGGAGAACATTAGGGTTCTTGGAAGCCACAGCAGTACCTTTTATGGAGGGTTTGAACTCAAGGAAGGATGGCACATGTGAAGTCATGCTTCTTATTCAGGGGCTGTAACCCACAGTGACTTGTAGATTTTTGAGTATTGATAGCAAAAAAAAAAATGAAAATGAAAATGATATCTTCAGAATAATGGACTATATCAAAGTTAAGGTGATTTTGTGAAATAAATGACCATCAAATGAGAGTTATCAAATAAAGATCAGTCAATAAAGTGAAGACATTTTCTATAATGTTCTTTAGTTAGAATTTTGGTAACAGAAAGGGACTCAGTATATTGTATAATACAACATTTTAGAAATATTTAGTGTTGGTTAACGAAGACCAGCAGTAACATTAAATGCAGAAAGCTTGAAATCCCTAAGCAAAAAATGGTACAATTCATTTGGAAGAAAATACATCACTACTGTGACATTAATTACTAATTTCCAAGTTTCAATTTTTGGTATATGTGCTGCCTGTCAGTGCAAGCCCCTAATTTCCCAGTTGCTTAATGTGGCACTAATAATTTCTAACTTGAAATACGTTCATGTGATTTTATCTTTAAGTAAATAATCATTTTTTTTTAATTTATTTTATTTTTTATTTTTGTCTGCGTTGGGTCTTCGTTGCTGTGTGTGGGCTTTCTCTAGTTGTGTTGAGCGGGGGCTACTCTTCGTTGTGGTGCACGGGCTTCTCATTGTGGTGGCTTCTCTTGTTGGGGAGCGTGGGTTCTAGGCACATGGGCTTCAGTAGTTGTGGCACATGGGCTCAGTAGTTGTGGCTGGCGGGTTCTAGAGTGCAGGCCCAGTAGTCGTGGTGCACGGGCTTAGTTGCTCCGCGGTATGTGGGATCTTCCCGGGTCAGGGCTCGAACCTGTGTCCCCTGCATTGGCAGGCAGATTCTTAACCACTGCGCCACCAGGAAAGCCCCAAAGTAAATAATCTTTTGAGTGCAATTTACTTTGCACATACTGATTCCTTATTAAAATTTTAAATGAATTTTACCGTTCCCTTCTGTCCCTTTCTCTTTCTTTTTCCTCCCTTCTTCTTTACTGCCTTTCCTTCCTAACCCATCCCTCGTATCCCTCACCCATTTGTTCTTTGGGTTCCATAACTAAATAAAATCTCAACTAGCTGATAAATTCATATTTCCCACAGGTACTTACTCTTCAATGAACAAAGTTGGTGGGAAGGTTGCAGCAAACAATGGCAACCAGGGACCTGCCTCAACCTGGTTTCCAGGACCATTGGTAGCCCTGGGAAGAGAGAAAGCCATAAAAATAGCTAATATTGTACTTGCCCATCCTGGTGAAAGGGAAAATGTATCTGGATTTGATTTGATGATTTAAAAACTTGCCTTTTCAGTATCTCATTTATGAGGAGACAATTTTATAAGTTTTATTTACAAACACAAAATAAAATGTTGTAGAGCCCTGGTTTATCTAAGGACCTTTAGTTTGCCCTTTTCCATTAATAAGATTTAATCTAAAAATTGGAACTGAAAACACCTCAGTATTACCAGATGATACAAGAAGTGACTTCTGCTGACAGTGTAATTTCTCCTTGATATTTACTGGGACTCCCTTAATGAATACTAATGCTGTGTTTAGGTCAGAAGATGTAAATCATGTAAGAAAAACCCTGTCGTTTGCCTTTTTTCTAAAATAGAAAAGGGATAATCAGTTTTACTTGGTTATACAGGCTCCAAACTATTGATGACTCAATGTATACATAATTTAGATTTTAAAGAGGGAATTCAGAAGAAAGGAGAGTTTAGGAAGCTTTTTATTTATTGCTGACGAAAGGTCAGTTTGTATCAGAAATGGGCTTCGTTCGGCATTTCAGATACTTTGTAATCATTTATCTTCTCGTAATTTAAGTAGACTGTATTAGAGGCAGAGGACCTGAGAAGTAAATTTAGATTTTGCAAGAACTAGCACAGTTAAGAGAACAGTGCCTGGAATATGCAGAAGAAACAGTTTTAATAGAAGAAGGTATACACCCAGATGGAAATCCTACAGTGAATTATCCAGTAACCAGAGTGATCCTTCAGAAATGTAAACACGATTTCCTTCATTAAAACAACTTCTTAGACAAATTGACAACAAGCATGTGGCAAAATTTAATTTCAAACTTGCCATAAAGGAAGAGGCTTCTGAAAAAGCCAGTTCAAAGACTCCTTCTTGGTAGAGATATTTTATATGAATGTTTAATTGGAGACAATAAGACTGTTAGGCTCCTTACAAGATCCCCGTTAGGTAAGTGGGTGATGGGTAATTCCTTTTCCAGAAGAAATTCTTAATTTCTTTAAAATATACCAGAATATTGTTTAAGCATTATTAGGAATGGCATATATTTCCCAGAAACTGTGGTACATTACATCTCATAAAATCCAAGTTTCATACAGTTTTCTTTCCCATGTCAGCTCCCTGTTTGTAACCTCAAATTAATTGCTTCCCATATTACTCAGGGTAAAATCCAGATCCTTACAAGACCCCATACAGTGCTGATGTCATTTACTACTACTTGACTTCTTCCTTCATGTTTCTTGAATACGCTCACCATGCTGCAGCCTCAGGTCTTTGCCTTGGCTGTTGCCTCTGCCTGGAATGCGTGTATCCTATACAACCGCATGGTTTGTCCCTCACGTTTTTCATGTCTCTATTGAAATGTGACTTCTTTTAGGATCACTACCCTTCCAAATGTAAATTGGTGCAGTCACTATGGAGAACAGTATGCAGGTTCCTTAAAAAACTAAAAATAGGGGCTTCCCTGGTGGCACAGTGGTTGAGAGTCCGCCTTCCGATGCAGGGGACACGGGTTCGTGCCCCGGTCCGGGAAGATCCCACGTGCCGCGGAGCGGCTGGGCCCGTGAGCCATGGCCGCTGAGCCTGTGCGTCCGGAGCCTGTGCTCCACAACGGGAGAGGCCACAACAGCGAGAGGCCCGCGTACCGCAAAAAAAACCCCAAAACCAAAACCAAACAAAAACTAAAACTAGAGTTATCGTATGATCCAGTAATCCCACTCCTGGGTATATATATGGACAAAATTATAACTCAAAGACACTTGCACCTCAATGTTCGTTGTAGCACTATTTACAATAGCCAAGACATGGAAACCACCTAAATGTCTCTCAACAGATGAATGGATAAAGCAGATGTGAAAAAAGTCAGAAAGAGAAAGACAAATATCATATGATATTACTTGTATGTGGAATCTTAAGAAAAGTGATACAAATGAACTTATTTACAAAACAGAAACAGACTAACAGACATAGAAAACAAACTTACAGTTACCAAAGGGAAAAGTGGGTAGGGAGAGATAAATTATGAGTTTGGGATTAACATATACACACTACTACATATAAAATAGATAAACAACAAGGTCCTATTGTATAGCACAAGGAACTATACTCAGTATCTTGCAATAATATATAAGGGAAAAGAATCTGAAAAAGAATATATCTATCTATCTATCTATATATCTGAATCACTTTGCTGTATACCTGAAACTAATACAACATTGTAAATCAACTATACTTCAATTTTAAAAAAAGAGAGAGGCTTCCCTGGTGGCGCAGTGGTTGAGAGTCCGCCTGCCGATGCAGGGGACACGGCATCGTGCCCCGGTCCGGGAAGATCCCACATGCCGCGGAGCGGCTGGGCCTGTGAGCCATGGCCGCTGAGCCTGCGCGTCCAGAGCCTGTGCTCCGCAGCAGGAGAGGCCACAACAGTGAGAGGCCCGTGCATCCCCAGTCACCCTCCATCTCCTGGCCTATTTAGATTCTAAATGTTACTCTCTGGTGTTTAGATACAACATCTATTTATTGTTTATTGCCCATCCTCTCCAGTTCCCACCAGAGCATGAATAAATTCCATGAGGGCAAGGACTTCGTTTCATGCATTACTATATTCCCAGGGCCTAGATCAGGGCCTGGCTCATAGTACATATTATGGGCTAAATTATGTCCCTCAAAATTCATATGTTGAAGTCAAAGCCCACAAGTGCCTCAGAATGTGGCCATATTTGGAGATAGGGATTTTAAAGAGGTAATTAAGTTAAAATGAGGTCATTAGAGTGGGCCTTAATCCAATATGACTGGTATCCTTGTAAGAAGAGGAAATTTAGACATGGACACGTACAGAGGGGAGATGATGTGAAGACAGAGGGAGGAGACTGCCATGCATAAGCCAAGGGGAGAGGCCTGGACCACATCCCTAATTCAGAGCCCTCCGAAGGAACTAACTCTACTAATACCTTGATGGCAGACTTGCAGCCTCCAGAACTCTGAAAAAATAAATTTCTCTTGTTTAAGCCACCCAGTCTACGGTACTTTGTTAACAGTAGCTCTAGCAAACTAATAAAGCACACATGCTTAATAAGTATCTGTTAAGGTAAATAAATGGTATGGAGCATTTTTGTAAGGATAAAAGGTAGTGACATTGTTGAACACTTATCCAAAAGAGGAACATAGATGATGATTTCTCAACAGAAACTTGAAGTTGGCATGGAAACAAGATATTGACTTGATGGGAGGGTAAGGATGGTCCAGCCTCTGCATATCTACTGGGAGGGCTAATCTGACAAAAATAGAGCAGCCAGTACATTGATGTCTTGGAAGTAATTTTCTCTCTCAGAAGTCTGAGAATACGATGCATTTGGACTTCAGGCTTACCTATCACCAAAAAAGAAGAGAACGTATGGGTACATAATGGCGACCTGAATGTTAAAGGAAGTGACTCTGTCGTCTTGGGGTTTGATGGTCAAGGATATTGGTTATTATCAGACATATACACTGGACTTGGGGAAATCACACTTAAAACTGTGAAGGGAAAAGATAGGTATTAGTTTCATCATCAAAAACGCCAACTGGGAAGAAACACGGGTGGGTCTAAAAAACATCAGTCTGACGTTGCTTTTACACCTGACTTCAGTGAGGATGTACTGAGGAGCTCAGATAAAAGATCCACAGGCAGCATATTCATAAAACACGGAGGGAGGGACGCAGGGCTAAGAGTGAATAGAAGAATGGCACAAATCAATACGACCAGTGTTGGGAAACCTGCAGACAAGAATGCACCAAGACTCCTCAAAATGCTAAGGACAGCAACATGTCAATTTTGATTTAACATGTTAGAGACACAAAAACAGGGAATGTTTCTTTTTTTTTTTTTTTTCAGGTGGAACACTGGGGATTTTAATAGAACAAGACTCTCATGGTCCCTGCTATCAGGAAACTTACATTCTTTTCAGAACAAAAGTTATACATATGCATGGTTTAAAGAAATAACAAGTATTATAAGGTTTTCTATGAAAACAGAAGGCAGTCCACTACCTTTTCCCCCATTTCCACTTTCGCAGAGGCATCTATGTTGAACTCTTTTAGCTGACTATATTACAGATTTATCTCCAAAAAACAAGGAATGTTTCTGACAAAGAGAAAGCAAAACTGCTCAAGTCCTATTTTATTTTCATATCTGTCACCCAGAATAATAATTTCACAATTGGAAAGTCTAAATAAGTAATTTAAAAAAGGAATTCCAATCCACACTAGGTCGGGATAGCAAATGAAAAATTAATTGTTTTTAATGAGATCAAACCCCAGACCTGGATGAATAATGTTCCTGAGCCTTGAGAAGATGTGCAGGTGGGAGGCCAAAAAGTCATCATTCATTTTTGAGGAATAATGGCAGCTAACAACATGAAGACATTTAGAGATACACAATGTGTTAATTTTCCAAAAGAGAGAAGATAATTTCTAAAAATTATGCATGATTGAGCTGCCATTGATTTTTATTAAACAGAATATTAAGCAGATGGTTTATAAACACTGAAAAAAGAAAGCAGTAGTCACTAGTTGGCATCCATCGTTGCTATTTGATGTTCCATGCATTTTCATGACATCCATGTCACTAAAAGGAATTCATGCCAAATCAAGCTCATTGTGTTTTGGGAAAAATTACCAGTTGGTGGATGAGGGGAGCATCTGAGATACACTTGATCTTGATCTTATTAAGGTATTTGTGTCTAAGGAAACCCATTTTTCAAAAATTTATTTATTTTATTTTTATTATTTATTTTGGCTGTGTTGGGTCTTCGTTGCTGCGTGGGCTTTCTCTAGTTGCGGCGAGCTGGGGCTACTCTTTGTTGCTGTGAGCGGGCTTCTCAGTGTGGTGGCTTCTCTTGTTGCGGAGCACAGGCTCAGTAGTTGTGGCACACAGGCTTAGTTGCTCCGCGGCATGTGGGAAGCCGGACCAGGGCTTGAACCCGTGTCCCCTGCATGGCAGGCGGATTCTTAACCACTGTGCCACCAGAGAAGTCCGAATGAAACCCATTTTTTTAACTGCCTACTAGTAAGTCATTCCCTCGTCCACAGCGTGACCTGAGGTGAACTTACAATCTTCCTCCACAGAAGCTGTTCTTCTTTATGTCCTATTAGGGGGACCACTGAGCCACCAGTCTTCTAAGATGGAGTCCTCTTAGTTACTCCTTGATGCTTTGCTTCTTTCCACTGGATTATTGTGACAACATCACCTCTCTCTCACGGCTCTGGCTCTGGACCATACTGCATGCTGCTGTCAGAGTTCTCTAAATGCAGATGTGATTGTGCTTAGAACTTTGCTGATTTTTTGACATCCACAGGATAAAGTCCCAGCACCTACAGAAAACACTTCACGGTTTGCTCCTGGCTTTCTTAGCAAAGCAATGACCTTCCAAAGCACTCAATACAACCTATAATTTTGCTACACTGAACTTTTTGTTATTCTTATTTCAACGCACTCTACTTTTAATTCCTTGCCCTTACAATGCGATCCTTTCTGTTTACTATGTCTGATTTCCTTTTTTGTCTGGCAAACTGCCACTCATATTTCAAAGCCAGGCCAGTGTCACATGCTTGAAGTCGTTTCTGACACTTCAGGCAGAGGTAGCCATTTCCTTTTTCGTGTTCCCACAACAGCTTGTTCATGTTTTGATTACTGAACTTATCAGATGGGTTAGAAGTTACTTCTTTACTCCTCTCCTTCTACTAGCCATTCACCTAGATCTTCGAGAGCTGATCTTGGCCAGATACATTTTTTCTCTTTCCTTCTGTCATGTACATGGTACATACACATACTGAGTTAATGTTGAAAAGCAAGACAGAACAAAACAAAAAGGATGAATGATTCTTTTGGCAAGGTGGAGTCGTTTGGATTCATAGTTAGCTGAAGAGTGATATCCAAAGGGTATGGCTTAGTGGATGACTGAGACCATGCTACCTGAGTTCCTTCATGTTCTCTCTTCCTCAAGGTTTCTATTTATCTTCATTCATTCCTTCCAACAATCTTCGCAAATCAGAGTATCCCGCTTCCTTTCCACCATTAACCCTTGTACCTTCTCTTTCAGTCTGTATTCTTCCATTTCATTTTGGGAAGTTACATATTGACTTAATGTTTTCCATTCTTTCCTCCCTGTCCCACTCCCCAATTCCCATGCTAATCATTCACAAGTCAAACAGGAAAATGACTTCTGTCAGTGCTAAGGTGATGACAGAGAGCACTGCAACATAACTGAAGGTCAAGAAGGGGACAAATACTAGGAAAATCACATAAGAAAAACCAGTGAGGGCTTCCCTGGTGGCGCAGTGGTTGAGAGTCCGCCTGCCGATGCAGGGGACGTGGATTCGTGCCCCAGTCCGGGAAGATCCCATATGCCGTGGAGCGGCTGGGCCTGTGAGCCATGGCCGCTGAGCCTGCGCGTCCGGAGCCTGTGCTCCGCAACGGGAGAGGCCACAACAGTGAGAGGCCCGCGTACCGTAAAAAACCAAAACAAAACAAAACAAAAAACAGTGAGAAGTTATTTTTTCAGGAAAGTTAACTTTTAAAGTATGGACTGTGCATTATTATTATTTCTACTGTTGTTGCTGTTATTATTGAGGTATTTCGGGAGAAACTTCCATCCCTATTCCACCTTGGGACACCCTTCTTTTCATTATGAAGCAGTAAAAATGGAGATAGAAGAGAATGGCTGTATTTTCATAACCCACCCCAGAGGCTGAACACATTTGCAAGGTTGAAGAGTAAGCTTAATATTTCTGTTGGGGGAAAATACAGCAACTTTGAAATAGGAGGACAAGAGAGAGTTCTGAGAAGAAACAAAGAGTTAAAAAGGCCCAAGGGAGCATCTGGGAGGAGAAGGGGTGCTGTGTGGACAGAAAGGAGGAAGAGGTCCCAGAGCTGGAGCACCCAGTGTAGACCAAGGACTCCTAGAAGTCCTGGTTTGATGCTCTGATCTTTCACACTGCAATGACATACACTAGCTGGATTAGGGGCACAACACCCAAGGCCAAACTTTTAAAAATTTGTTTTAATGTGGTAAAATATATATAACTTAATCTTTGTCATTTTAACCATTTTTATGTGTATAATTCAGTAGCATTGATCACATTTACGATGCTATGCAATCATCACCACTATCTATTTCTAAAACCTTTTCATCACCCCAAACAGAAACTCTGTAACCATTAAGCAATGACCCTCTACTTCCCTTCCAGTCTCTGGTAACCTCCAATCTCCTTTCTGTTTTTATGAATCTGCCTATGCTAGTGACTTCATATAAGTGAATAATATATTTGTCCTTTTTTCTCTGGCTAATTTCACTTAATATAATATTTTCAAGGCTCATCACATTATAGCCTATGTCGGAGCTTCCTTTGTATAAGGCTGAATGATGTCGCACCGTATGGGTATACCGCATTTGGTTTATCCATTTACCTGCTGACCAATGGCCAACTTTTCAATTCCCCCAGAGTCTGTATTTTATTACTGGAATCTTTAAGGAAAAAGCTGTTTGAGCCTTTTGAATGAAACTATATGTGTAAATCTTAGTAAAGTGAGATGGGAACACAAGACGCTCTCCCCTGTCCCCTGCCCTGTTTCAGTGGTGAGTGATGGGTGGTAGGGTGACAATCCGCTCACAAAGGTCACCTGACCAGAGAGTCGCACTTAGATTGACTCCTGTCTTCCCTCCCTTCTTTTCTAACAGGCACCTCCTGCTACCCAAAGCTGAGGAGTGCCTGGGTGTCTCTCAACCTGTATCCCTGTCCAGGCCCCTGTTCCCACATGCTAAGTCATTCAGCTGAACTAACTGATTTACATCTCACATCACCCTGACAGAGGGTACGTCTCATGCTCAGGATGATGCAGCTCCTAAAGGGCAGAGCCCCGCCGCAGGAACTAGCTGGATCTGGAGGCTGAGCCCTGCCCGCAGGGGATCTCTTCAGCCTCCCTTCACATTCTCCTCCGTTCTCTTTGCCAACCACCCTCCCTTCAGCCTCCTTATCCTGTTTTCTGTGATTCCAGCTCTTCCCTCTTTCCACAAACTTCTTGAAAGCATAGTCAGTTCTTGCTGCCCACACATTTTCAGTATTCACCCCTCTCTTCACTCCCTTGAATTTGCTTTCTGCCCCATCTACTTAAACAGCTCTTGAAAGTCACTAATAAAAGCAGCCACTCATCTGATGACATTTTTTTTAATCTCCATCATTCTCATTCTGTCTAGAGCATGAGACACCATTTAAACCAAACCTTGGGAATTTTTTCCTTCTCTGTTATCTGTATATCCCAGGCCTTACCAAGCTATTATCACAAAAATTCTTTTTTTTTTTGCAGTACGCGGGCCTCTCACTGTTGTGGCCTCTCCTGTTGCGGAGCACAGGCTCCGGATGTGCAGGCTCAGCGGCCATGGCTCACGGGCCCAGCCGCTCCACGGCATGTGGGATCTTCCCGGACCGGGGCACGAACCCATGTCCCCTGCTTCGGCAGACGGACTCTCAACCACTGTGCCAACAGGGAAGCCCAAAATTACCTTTTATATTCAAATGATCATGGCTCCCCTGAAGGAAGTCTAGTATTTCACTGAGTTTTCTTTCTCAACATCTTTGGACATTTCCAGGGAAGTCTTTCACGTTTCACAAATTTTACTCTGATTGTCACAGGTCACATTAAGGGACCAACCCAAATGACTCTACTGTGCCATTTTTCCAGCGCGTCCTTCTTGTCATTTCAAATTGGGTTGTCCTAGGTCACTCCTGTTCTCCATATCCTATTTTCTTGTCTCATTGCCACACTCAACTGCCAGTGACCTCAGTCAGATCCCAGTCTCCTGGGCACTGATGTCCTCTGCTGTTGACCCCCTCATTTTCTTACTTAGCCTTGGGAAAGAGACTCTCCCTTCCCTTAACTGCACCCTCTCTAAAACATGGAACTGATCCTTAAATTATTGCTAAAAATGACTCATCTTGTGGCCTAAATGAAGGTCTAAGCCTGACCTCAGAAACCCTCACTGGGCTGACACCTCAGGAATTCCTTGCCTCTTAATGAGGGCTCCTCCAGAGATTCACACCTTCCTTCCTCTCTTTTATTTATTTATTAAAACACTTCATCTTCCTCCTTTTCTAACATTTTTACTTTCCATTCTCTAAAAGAGAGATTCTTTCCCAGCTTCTTTTAGTTCTATCTCAATACTTCGAGTATAACCTCTGTGTAGCTCATTAAATATACTTAGCGACCTTCTGCCTGAACTCCAGATACATACTCCTAGGTATTCACTTGAAATCTCCACCCAAACATCTCATAGTCACCTTCAATGCAATATTATTGACAGCTACTCCTTTCAGGTATAGACAGCTTTGGCAAAAATCATTTATTTTGGAGCTTTCAAAACTATGTTGCAGGAAAAAAATTACATATATCTATATCTATCTCTCTCTCTCTCTCTCTATATATATATATATGAAAATTTACCTCTAGATGCAAACCAATGGGAACCCCTCTCCCTCCACCATGCTTCATACTCTTAATTGATCCCGGGGCTGGAGCTTTTACACCGTGGCCATGCACATGGCTGGGCACCCTAGGTGCAGGCTCTGACCGCTGTCCCTTGCTGGCTCGCCCTTTCTGCTTTTGTCCACAACTCTCAGGGACTGTGGACCTTAAAGCTGCAGGCACTATCCCCGAAAGTGTTCTGGCAAAGATGGGATAGCTGTAGTCAAGATTACCGTAGAGAGAATGTTTGCATTGAGTGGAAGGTTTTCACTAAATCACCTTTAGGATTCTTACCATCTCTAAGAATCGGTGATTTTATAGGATACAATGTTTAATGTTTTCTTATATGGCTATATTCCCTTGATTTAGCTGAAAGTCTTTGTCACTTATATATACGTTCTAGGCTGATGTTAAATTTTCTTTATGGATTTGTTTGAAATAAATGGGTCATCACTTGAAGCTTGGATAGTTTTTGGCTTACATGTATTATCCTGTCTTTGTTATTTATTTTGGCAGAGAAAAACTCCTGATTAGCACTCTGGCCGAAACTTGGTTTTCTCGCATACTATTCTCTCTCCTCCATAGAAATAGCATTTCGACTGGAATACATAGCAGCCTCTCTGACCTCCCAGCCTCCTTGGAGCTGGGTGTAACTGAGAAACGTCCATGTGTCCTTAGGGAGATACAGCTTACCCTCCTTCTTTGCTTTCCCCTTTCTCTGATGGCTGCAATGCAGATACGGTGGCAAGGCATCTTGGGCTATAGAGCAAATGCAATACTCTAGGGATGGATAAGTGACAAGCTAGAAGGAGCCTGGGTGCCCACGTGAGCAGCTCCTACCGTATGAGCCCAGTTTGTGAGAGGAAAAACTTCAACCTTGTTTAAGCCACTATTATTATCTTCATCTTATTAATCAATTAAAATCATATCCTAAAAAGTAGAACAGTTTGGTCTTTTTTTTCATAATCCTACAGTTAAAACCTTATCTCCTGTATATCATGCTGGTAATTGCTGTTTAGATATGTAAACAAATAGAGCTATATATTGAAAGTAGATTAGTTTGATGGGCCCTGGAGTCTGAGCAAAGATTACAGAATGAAGGAGCCGGGCATGTGCACAAGGAGAGAAGAAAAAGGAGCAAGCATTTATTGAGCATCTACTATACAGTGAGTACCATGTCAGGTGCTTTGCAGAAGACACCTCATTTAATCCCTGACTTAAGTATCGTTATCCCCATTTTGTATCTGAGGAAACTGAGACTTAGCAGGAATGTTTGGCTACTAACCAGTAAGGATAGAACTTGAGTTTAGCGGCAGATCTGATCTTAAAGCTTTGTCTTCTCCTCTGTGCTGGGGGAAGAGGTGGTGTGAGAATTATGGATGTGATAGAAATCTGGAGTGGGACCATCAGGGTCTCTTGGGGAAAATGGTACAAATGACTTTTGACTCAAGGGTGGACCTTAGGATGCTGTACTCCCTCCAGCAGGAAACAGGAAACTTGCTTTAAGTTAGGAGATTCAAGGCACTGAACTCTGTCCTTAGGTTCTGGTTCATGTTTCATGGAGAGGGGGCACTTTTTCATGTAATGCAGCCTACTGAGGTTCAAGTATTCTCAAACAGTTTCTTATCCAGGTCCTTGGAAGAGGGGACAATAAAAACGGAAAGAAAGGGCTGAATCTGGGAGTTTAATGCGGAGCAATATTCACCGTAAATCCAGATTGAGGGAGAACACCTCCAGCAACTCTGAGGACTCTACTGGGAGCTTCATTTTCAACCCGTGGGCAGGGGAAAAGCTGTCGGGGAACAGTGCCACCATGCGGTAGAGGAAAGAATAGCCAGAGCTAAGGGTGGGGTTGGGGGGAAGGCAAGCAGGAGTGGACCTCAGTTTGCCTGAGACATTGGGAACGGCTGGGGAGAGGAGGTGACCTGGAGGTGAAAGTAAGGTGGACACAGGCTCATTTTTCCAGTACAGTACTGAAGAGGGGTCAGTGTAGCCTTGGAGGGTAAGGATTATGTTGGGTTTGTTACTTTAGCCTTTAGTTATTTCCAAATCTGGGGAAGCTGGGGACGATATAAATTAGAAGCAAATTCTTTAGACAACCAAGAAAATTTGAATTGTTTCTCCTTGAATGAGACATACCGACCATAACCAACGTTCCCCAGTGACTCAGGAAGTTTAAGAGAGATCTTCCTTGAGTTAGGGGAGTAGAGAGGGCAGAGGTAAGGAAGGAAACCAGCAGTGGAGTAGGGGGTTCCAGGAGGTACCAGAGAGTGCAGTCTCAGCAGCAGCGCCATCGCAGTGCCACGGCCTGGGTTACAGCCTTCAGCTCTGAGGAAATTCTCTAGATTGGAGGGAGAGATTAGGAAAATGTTTTTCACTGAGTATACTGAGAGTGTCTAGGAGAAGACTGGAGCCATAATGGTGTCATGGGATGATTTGGGCCTTTAACCCCCATAATCTCCATGAACCACCCATTCTTTGATAAGGACAGTTAAAGGAATGTTATGTATTATATATACATCTTTAGAACAATTTGCTATTTAAAAGAACTGATGTGGGACATATAATGCAACCCCAAACTGTGTACTTTCCATGCAAAAGTAGCTTCAAGGTCAGTCCTTTAGCTATCTTTTTAAGTAGATTGCTACCACTGAACACCTTCTTTTTTGCCTCTCATTGTTGTGGCCTCTCCCATTGCGGAGCACAGGCTCCGGACGCGCAGGCTCAGCGGCTATGGCTCACGGGCCCAGCCGCTCTGCAGCATGTGGGATCTTCCCAGACCGGGGCACGAACCCGTGTCCCCTGCATCAGCAGGCAGACTCTCAACCACTGTGCCACCAGGGAAGCCCAACCACTGAACACCTTCTGTATGGAAATTCAGAAGCTGTCAGGAAGATCTACATGTGATTCTGGAAGAGGAGTTATTTCAATAGTGAATGAAAAGATAAATAATCCTAGAGACAATTTCAGGGGTTTCCTGGCTACAGGCCCTTCTTGATTTGGCCTCAGGTTGGCGTCCCAAAGATCTGGGGACCTGCCTGGGTAAAGGCTGTAAAAGGACAGTGCCTCCTGGGTCCCTCCTTAAAAGGAAGGGAGCAGACCTGCCTGACGCCAAAATGCAGTGTAATCATAAGAGGAAACTGTCCAAATAGCAGCAAGACAATCACAAGAATATAAGGAGATGGAAGGACTGAGGAAGAGAACATCCATTTGGATCTTCCTCTGTGAGCTCTCCTGATTTCACAACCGCATTGCCATTTGACCCCTACCGCAGTGCACACCAGCATCTTAAATTTCAAGGCTGGTTTAGTTCAGTGAAGGGCTTCCAGCAAGAGAGACTTTTAAGAGGGAAGAATAGCTCGAAATATCACTTAGGTTTTTCTGCAGGAAAACCTTGCTGGCATTTATTAGAGGATAAGTTAATTATGTGTCATTTTCTAGGCAGAAAAAAAAGTATTCAAGGCTGATGGAATTTTGCCAGTGAGACAGACAACCTTCTTCTGCAAAACTAGATACCATCTCCTTTGAAAAAGAGTTTATGGTTTGCCCACAAGGGGGCTTTGAAAGTTAGGGAGGTACTTAAAGGTGCTATTTTCCTAAATGATAATGAAACATCCTGGAAACAGAAATGTTATTAAGACATCAGGAGCTTAGAACCCTACGTCACTGGCAAGGTCTCAGTGCTCTAGTCATCGGGACATTCCAAGTTCTGGACATACTGAGAGTCTGAGTTTTGGAATTCGATTTCAAATTGTATTGATGATACAGAGACAGATGCGTACTGTTCAAAGCTTAGTGCAAGAGGGGGATTCATTCACCCTCCAGCTACTTGGTTTAGGGACCAGTACTATCCAATATACCTTGTACATGAAATTATATAATAGCTAATACTTACTGCATGTTTACTACGTGAAAAGAGCTACCCTAACGCAAAGTCAGGTACATAAAGGCTGTACGACGTAGCTCATTGAAAAGCATGAAGCTGGCCCCGGGAGAACTGAGACTAGAGCATGGGTCTGTCTGACTCCAAAACCCATCACAACGCTCAGGTGGCAATCAAAAACATTTTCTGGGACTTCCCTGGTGGCGCAGTGGTTAACAATCCACCTGCCAATGCAGGGGACACGGTTTTGAGCCCTGGTCCGGGAAAACCCCACACGCCGCGGAGCAGCTAAGCCCGTGCGCCACAACTACTGAGCCTGCTCTCTAGACTCCGCGAGCCACAACTAGAGAAAGCTCATGTGCAGCAACGAAGACCCAACACAGCCAAAAATAAATTAAAAAAAACAAAAAAACAAAAAATAGCAACAACAAAAAAAATTTTCTGTATCTCTTTTGCAGTCTCCTAACCATTTCTGTCTTTGTCCTCTCCTCAACAAGACTAGCATTATGCTAGAATCAAGAGAGAAAAAGCACTAATTTGTTTCTGAAGAAGCCCAGACACAGAACAAAATGAATAACAAGGGAATAGAGTTTAGATTAAAAAATGCTGGACAGAGGACACATACTGGGGACACCTGGGGGCCCATTTTGAACTTTGAAGGGGTATTTCCGTGCGGCTTCTCTTGCTGCCCTGGCCGGTAAGCTTTCCGCGTTCTGTGACTTGACTGGGCATCTGATGAAGCTTGGAGTTCACGATGGAAATTAAGTCAAGAGCCTGGGGACAGATGTTCCTTTTTGCCTTGAAGGAAGATAAACATGTCACTTAATAGACCAGAACGTATATATTGGATTCTTCAGAGGGTAAGCATGTGGATGCTCCCCGCCCCCTCCCAATAGATCTTGTTATCTAAAGCCTTGCTCGCAGTTGCCATTAATTGCAGGTGACAGCCTCTACCTTTCCCAGCCCTGCTGAAGGGCAGGTGCTGCAGCTCCTTAACCTGAAGTTTCTACTAGTGCGGGGCCTGGAATCAGACCTGACCATGGAGCTGGACATCAAGAAGTGGTCTTGCTCTGGTGGACTTGCTATCTCTGAAGGAGGTGGGGTGTATATGCATCTTCCAGACCTGAGGTTTCTTTCATCCTCCCCGAGCTGTGTGGCCTGTCTGTGGATTGTACCCCAGGGCTTTTCTCTAAAATCTAGCATATCAACTGGAAACACCATTCCTCTACTTTTTCAGGCTCTGCACCATTCCACCCATCAGATCGAACCCCTTTGGTCTCTGAGTTTGATCTGAAGAATGACTTTGAGGTCTGTGATTTGGATGACTAACCACCTTTGCCTTGTGTGGTCAGCCCAGTAATTTGTTTAACTCTCCTTTGTGTCTTTTCTTGCCTCTCTTTCCTCTTTCCATTTATTGCTCCATTATGATAATTTTCAGACCAATCTTTTATTTCGAACTTGCAGGACTCAAACATCCATCGCATATTTTTGAGAGAATCACTTCAGATGTGTCACACACTGTGCTAGGTGCTGAGGGATCTAAGATAAGCAAGTCACTGCTCCCCACAAAGACCTCACAGTCTAAGGGAGCAATTAGACTCCAAAATAGGTGATTGCAATATAATCTGGTAAACACACGGAGAGATGTATGTACAAACAGAAAACAAGGGTGGACGTAGATAACTCAGTAACCCGTACAACACAAGAAAGACTTTTGGGTATTAAAGGATGGGATGGAAATCATGTAAAGGAGACTCCAGGCAGAGAGCAAACACTTGGAAGTAATAATAACACCTGTATGTAAGGAATCATAATATTTTTGTTATGCTGAAGAATAAAGATGGATCAGGGAATAGTGAACTTGAAAAGGTAGGCAGGGGCCATGTCATGAAGAACTTCATAAATAGGGTGACCATATAATTTTTTAAAACCCAGGTTCTTGGGCTTCCCTGGTGGCGCAGTGGTTGAGAGTCCGCCTGCCGATGCAGGGGACACGGGTTCGTGCCCCGGTCCAGGAAGATCCCACATGCCGCGGAGCGGCTGGGCCCGTGAGCCATGGCCGCTGAGCCTGCGCATCTGGAGCCTCTGCTCCGCAACGGGAGAGGCCACAACAGTGAGAGGCCCGCATACCGCAAAACAAACAAACAAACAAAAAACAGGTTCTTTTGAGAGTGAAAGAAGTCCCAATAATTATTCAAGGACAAAAATTTAAAATAAGGCTGTCTCAGAAAACCTGGGACACATTGTCACCTTACTTGTACAGCAGGTATGGGATTTGGACTCTAGGCCATAGGTAATAGAGATTTTCTGAAGAGTGTTGAGTCGGTGGCTCCTTGCCATCTGAAGACCATCCTGTTTCTGGAGGCAGACGTTCTCCCCTACAGCTACCAGGCAGGTCTGGGTTAGGCGTGTGATCATGTTCTGCCAGATGGATGCTCCAGCCTGGGACTTTGAATCCTGAGAGTGAAAAGAGATTGAGTCCACGAGTGTGGTGGTGAGCCGAGCTGTGGTTCTGACACAGGAAGTGGTGCCTAGAACAGAGTTCTGGGTAGATCATTTCCGTGCCCCCATCTTAGCTGTGCTTTGCTCACCTGATGCATGTCTGTTTTCTGCGCCGGGTTCCCTAGGCTGCATATTGATTCTCTGACCTCTCGGTCCTCCTTCCAGAACATTCTTTTTCTAATTAAGAAAGCCAAAGTTAATGTCTATTTTGTGTAACCAAGAACCTTTTTTTGTAAAGTGAAGTCACAGGCTCAGGCATCTTTGGGGTGGCTCACCCTGGCAGCTGTGCCCAGGATGAAAATGAGGGGGACAAGTGAACGCACTGCCATCAGGGGGTGGGATGGTCCTTCTCCCATGTTCTGAGGAGAGCTGCTAAGGCTGCTCGCGATGTGCTGAACAATCATCTTCCTCACCGAGCAAAGCAGAAAGAGAACAAGACCTCCCGTTAGCGTCCTTCTTGGAGCCTTGACTGACCACAGAGAATGACAATGGGGAGAGCTGACCCAAGCTGGCCCTCCACTGCTGCTGTCCGGCACCGACAGCACCAAGCAGGGAGTCTGACTGAGGACTGTGGGGACATTTGGCTTGAACTTTTCAAAGTCCGCATTCTGCTGGCTGTAAAGAAAAGACACAGCCCTGCAGTCTCCAGGGCTGTTCCTTATGTGAGTAGTAAATTCTCTTCAAGAAGAGGGGATGGAAAGCTATGTTAGGCAAGTTTAAATAAAGACGCCATTTTTATCCCATCTTTAAAGGTTTGGATTAAAAAGAAATTCAGTGTATGTGTTCTGAACTTGCCTTAATTAGGAGAGTCACTGAAGCTGTGTTTCCCACAGCTTTCCTTGTGGTTTGTGGTTCCCTTTGTAATCCATTAAATTTTATGGCATTAGCAGTGATTTGAAGCACCAGATTTAATCGAGTCATTTCTCCTGCATCAGCACTTCTGCACAGTGATTGCGCAGTATTTTAGTGCGCTGCCTGACCTTTACCTCTTAGACTGTACTTCCTAATTATGACTTCGTCTGTTTGACCGTGATGTATCTCTAAGGTCAAAGGTTATTAATAGCACTTGTGAATTTTCCCCAGAGGATCACAAAAAAATGTCCCAGTGTGTGGAAATCAGGAATGTCCATGTGTTTAGATCTGCTGAATTTGGGAGGGTAGTCTGTAAATCACCCCAGATATGCTCTTTAGGATTCTGACACGCTCTGGGGTGCAATTCAAGTTTGGGACACGCTAAGCCCTCTGATACGAGGAAAATCATTTTCACACTCTCATTTTCCTACTGAGACGCTATGCTGACAGCCCATGCTGCCTATCTCATTGAGAAACTGCCTTCTAGTGGCAGAAGTCAGACCTTAGGGTCCCACTTCCTGTTTTCTCTCAGGGGACAGGTTCCTATCATTGCCCACAGTGCCTGTTAGCTTGGGAATGCTCAGGCCGCTTCACTGAACATTGGTCAGTAGATCTACATCTGGGAGGATATTCAGAGGCCCATCCCTGTGGTCTCTGTCCTCTTTCTGAGTCAAATGGGAAAGATACTCTAAGCCAACAGCTTTGGCAGCCAACAGGCTTTTTTATTTCCAGAGCAACTTCTCAGTATGAGTCAGATCTTAGAGTTTGATAGGTCACCTTATTCTCAGTAGCTCTGAAGTGAGAATGCTGACTGTGGGTGTGCCTCTAGTCCCATCACACCCTGTTCTGAGCGGCAGTAATAGCCTTCCAGGTGCTGTCTGTGCCGCCATCTCTCCCTTCTCTGACTTGGCTCCCATTCTTGCTTCTAAGCCCAGCCTGTTGCCCTGTGACAGCTCTTGCAAGAGAATCACTTTCCAAAACATGACTCTTCAATGTTCCTCTGACTCAGTACTTTAGTCCTGTTTGTCTCATCAAGAGCAAAGCCTGGAGCTTGATCTGTAGAACTCAAAGCAACTCAACTCACTGAGAAAGGGCTTATTATTTCCCTCCCAGGCCTGCTGGGTCCCCTGCCTCGATCATTGTGTTCCCTTAGAGGCATTTCTCACACTCATAACTCTGGACGATTGCACCCTGGGCTGGAAGTAGGGCATTCACTATAAGCAAAAAGTATTGGGAAGTGGGAGGGGAAGACCAGCTCTGTGACCTTGAGCAGGTTTTTAACATCTCTAAGCCTTGGATTCTTTATCTCTAAAGTCAGCACAATATGAATAGTTTCTTGGGAAGTGAAGTAACATAGGTAAAACACTCAACAGTGTCAAGAACTCCGAAGGGCCTGTGGTTTTACCCTACTTATAAGCTAACAAGTTAGCCTGCCACAGTTTCACAGATGCTGGGCAAAAGACACAAAACTCCTGGGTCAGAGATGAATGACTTTCTTACTCATAGCAATAGCAGTAGCTAGAGCATCAGCGACTACGCTGGTTACCTGAGCTCTACTTCCCATGAGGCAAAACCCTGAGAGCCAGGTGAAGCCTGCACATGCCATGGGTTTGTTACAGAAAGAAATCCTGATCTCGGGGAACTCCAAAGTAAACCTGCACCTTTGCCCCGATGGAAAAAATCTCTGTATCTTCCAAGGTTATTAGCTATACAAACGTCCTAGAAAAGACAGTCCAGAACAAAGTCAGTCAGGGCGTATGTTTGCAAGATGTGCAGGAACGCAAGAGACCCATTGGGAATTGTTTCCCAGCACACAAAACTTGGCTCTGATGAAGTTAATGAATTCTGGGTGTCATTATTGTTGATAAATTACTTAATCTAGTACCTAGCATATGACATGTACTCAGTAAAATGGTAGCCATTAAGAGCTGGATGTTTAGTTGAAAATAATGAGACTCAATTTCTGCCAGTGAGCAATTTAATGTATATTCAGAACCTATCTCAGAGCTTGATACACAGTAGATGTTCAATATGTATTACTGAAGGAATAAATATTATTTCAAAGTGAGAACACTTTGAAAATTGCATTAACCAAATAGAAGATGTGATTATCAGGCTGCAGACTATGTCTTTTTCTTCTTTCTCTTCTATCACATAATTCTTTTTCAGAATATTTTGCATATAGTCAGCTCTTAAATACTGTTTGAAATGTTAATAGTAAAATAAACAAAATGTACACCCAATCACCAAATTTTAATTATAGCAATGATTTATTCTTCTCTCCCACCATGTACTGTATTAAATTGCTGAAAATATGAAGTAACTAGGATTTTAAATTTCTCCCCATACTCCGGTATTTCACTATAAGGTAGTGAAATGTATTCCTTGCCATGCTACTATGAAAGTTTTGAGAGCATTAAAATGGCTATAAAGGTAGACAGTGAGAGAGAGGAGAATTAAAAATATAAATAACACTGGAAAAAAATGTAAACTGGATAAGCAGGTCTTGAATAAATGGAAAGTTGATGTAAGCACAGGAGTAGTGCTTCTATATTTCCCATGGAAATTTACCAAAATTCATGCACTTTTCAAGATAAAAAATGTTCACCAAATCACCCCTTGGCATAAATCTTCTAACTTCTGAAATTAAAATCTCTAAGGAAAACCCAAGAGTCACATTAAACCAATTGCTCAAGCCTGGTTGGCATTCCCCATTGTCTGGATGGAAAGAAGGCTCTGTTTGGCTGGGGGTTAGAAAGGAGTCATAGCTGATGATGGAGGATTGGGGGTGGGCTGAGGAGGGGAGGACGGGGGTGGGAGTGGGAGAGGGGAGGGCTCTTGGCATATTTCTCCCCACAGGCCTCTCCTCTGCTCCTTGGAAGGTCTTTCTGTCTCCTGATGCTTCAGATTCTCTCTACAAATCAGGAAGGATGCTGTTTGCTGCGTGCTTTAAAGAAGGCAGTAAAGGATGTAGTGAGTCAGAGCACAGCAGATCAGACGGATATAATTATTGCACAGATTTGGTATTCACAAGGTCATAATACTGGGCGACTATCAGTTTGGTTAGATTTTTGGGGGGAGGGTCTCTGAGGCAAGTCATGAATAAAAAAGTAATAGTGTGCTGCGTACCACCTGCTGTTCTTTAAACTGCCGTTAAATTTCCCCTGATAATTTCTTTTCCATTAATCCTTTTGTCCTGTTAGGATATCTTTGGAAAATTGCTGACTTGGCAGCCGAAGATATTTTTTCGACAAGTCTTTTGAAAATGTAATTGTATTAAAGTGCCTTTTTCTTATCTTTGCCTTTAAATAATTTTTTTTTCTTTTTTGGTCTCTGCTGCAGGAAGAGGAATAAAATAAATGGTACATCTTTATCGTCCACACATCATTATTTTTGAACCTTTGGAGACCAGGGAAATTCTCCGCTGTATGAGATTTTAACCTTAAATCAACAGCACGTCAGGAAGCATTAGTCAGGCACGGCATGACACGCATATGCAGATGGGTCTGGTGTCTTCTGGATGGTCATCAAGCATAAATGAGCTGCTGGCCAACAAGCTCCAGAAACAAGAGTGCTTAATTACCCCCATTCCCATCCCTACACATTTAGGCTCCAGGGACACAAATACTATATGCCAATTATGGTAACACTTTCTGACCCCAATTTATCAAGAAACACAAAATTACGTGCTCGATATTTTGTGGAGCCCCCTATTTCAAAATTGACTTTTAGGGAATGGTTGCGTGTGATTCTTTTTGCCTCCGCTGAGAACTGGGGGTTAGTAAGAACAGTATATTTCTCTTGATGTCTCTCTGGGATAAATAAAAAGAAAATAGGAGGCCAATTTTTGGTTAGCCTCAAGTTCTCTTCCGGGCGTCTGGACTCATTTTGTCCTGCCTCTCTAGGGCTTACGCTTGGCCTATGACCCTGGAGGAGAGAATCACGGCATTGGATAGCCTGCCCTCACTTGTAAGTCGACCCTGATTCTGGCCAAGAGGCTTTGGCTCTTGATGGAACCCAAGGAAATGATTCTGGTGTTTTCCTCAGGCCTCTGAGCTCGGTCCCACAGAAAAGTAATTTTTCCCTCCTGCAGCTGGTGCTGGGTGGGAGCGCTGACAGCAGAGCAGGAGCCCGGGAAAACCCACCAGATTTTGCATTTGATGCAAAATACTGAAGTGCTAAGTGCTAAAAGAGATTGCTTCCATTTCCTGCTCTCAGGCTGACAAGAAACAAATGCACCATCAAATGGAGGGTGGAATTAAAATCAGGGATTGGAATGAGGTGGCAGTTGAAGATTCTACATCAAAGAGCAGGGGGCCAACCCTGGGACTGTGGGCACCTAAGGCAAGTCACCCACGCGGATGGTGGAAGCTTTTTATGCTACCCAAAATCCTTTTGCAGTTACTTAGCTAAAAATGTCAGGGAACACCTGAGTTCAGGTCTTAGCACTGTCATTTTTTAGTTGGGTAGCCTTGGGCAAGTTACTTAACCACTCTGTGCCTCTGTTCCTTCATCTAAAAAGAGAAAATAATACTTCACAAGCTCATTTAAGGATAAAATGTATGTTTATGTAATGCGTCTGGTGCATAGTAGATGCTCAATTAATGTCTCCACCCTTTCTTTCCTAACATTTTAATGGCCGGTCATATTAGCCTTGCTAGACTGGTCCTCCAGAGGCCATTCTTTACCCCAGTTAGAATGGGGCACCAAAATTATTGCTCTGGATTTTATAAGAAATGCTAGCTTTTATGCCAAACTGCTAGCTCTTTCAAGTAATGAAAATAGGTAGGAGGTAGGTTCTTGGAAATGAGGTGTTATCTCAGTGTTAGGGGTAGGAAGTGAGACCTGGTAATTTACATAAAGGCAAAGTAGAACTTGTTTTTGTTGGAAGAATACAAGGATACATGGTATAACAGATCCAGGTGAAATGAGCAAATGAGTTAGATAAGTTAGAGTTTTTGGTGCCCAAAGTGGGGCAATGACGGAACTAATGAGGGCAAATGGGAAAGAGGGGCCTTATATCCCCTTTCTGTTTCTGTATCTTGATTTCGTTTTCATCAGTTTGTAAACCGAGGTGGAGTGTACATTAATTGAAAACACACACATATATACACTAAAGGAGGGATACAGTCTTTTGAGTTTGGAAAGAGCATGGTGGGTATAGAATTTGCAAGTGATCTTAATACATCAACATTTTACATTTCGAATTTTAGAATCATAAATACATGTCTCTTGGTCTAATTCTCATAGAATCTAGAATCCTGCCTGTATTACTTTCTTACTGTTGCTCTAACACATTATCACAAATTCAGCGGCTTAAAACAAGACAGATTCATTATCCTACAGTTCTGGAGGTAAGAAATCCAAAATGGATCTTATGAGGAATCAACAGAACTGCATTTCCCCTGGAGGCTCTAGGGGAGAATCTGTTTCCCTGACTTTTCCAGCTGCCCATGGTCCTTTGTTTGTGGCCCCTTCTCCCATCTTCAGACACATTATTCCAACCTCTGCTTCCATCATCCCATCTCCTTCTCTGACTCTTATTCTATTGTCCCCCCACCCCGCCAACTTATAGGGCCTACCCAGATAACCCCAGATAATCTCCCTGTCTCAAGGTCCTTAACTTAATCACACCTGCAATATATTCATAGGTTCCAGCGTTTAGGGTGTGGTCATCTTTGGGGACCATTTTTAGTACAGCACACCTCCATAAACCACGCCTTTCTTTTTTTTTTTTGCGGTACGTAGGCCTCTCACTGTCGTGGCCTCTCCCGTTGCGGAGCACAGGCTCCGGACGCTCAGGCTCAGTGGCCATGGCTCACGGGCCCAGCTGCTCCGCGGCATGTGGGATCCTCCCGGACTGGGGCACGAACCCACGTCCCCTGCATCGGCAGGCGGACTCTCAACCACTGAGCCACCAAGGAAGCCCTTCCACCACACCTTTCTTATGGTTAGATATGCACCTCTTTTTGAACTCCCTCTGAGGTAGTCCATTCTATTACTGTAACAAACATTATCTGACTCTCTTTTACTAGTTAGATGAAGGAATGAATGAGTGGAAGAAGTCATGTCCTCTTATTCTTCCTCTTCACCGGCCAGAACAGAGCTGGACAAAAGTAGCATCAGGAGTGTTTGCTAGAGTTTTGGTTACTACCTTGAGTTTTAACAGGCAGGTTTCCAAAAGAAAAGTAGCTTGGTTTGCCCCAAGTCAAGAGGGCCACACAAGCTTACAAATGCATTGTTTTAGCATTTGTGAAATAACTAGGCATCATTATCCCTAACAATAACTTCTGTGATTAATTGTAATGCATGTACTTACAACTGTGTAGCCTACATCCAAATTCTTCTATTGTTATTGCAAAGGACAACACCAGCATTGCCTTGAGCCAATTCAGATAAACACCAATAAGAAGTAATTTATTTATTCATTTACGTGCTGCAGCCTCAGTGGGGAGCCTCTGTCAACCCAAGGCTGTCCATTTTCAAAGGGGTAATGGTACAATAAGTGGCGGATCCCTGAGGCTCTGACAAAGACTATGTTCTTCTCCTCGTTTGTTTTTGTAATAGCGTTATTACTATTAAAACAATTTCAGGAAGCTCTTTCCTGTTGACAATATTTCCAGGTAGCTCTCTCAAGTCTATTTAGTTCAGTCCTTTGATGTACAAGGTATGTATAAAGTGTAAAATTTTGTATGTAAAATCTCTTTTTCCCCAAATATGTAGAATTGACTTTCTCATATATTACCTAACAACTTCTCATTAGAAAACTTTTGTCAAGCATTGAACAAGCAGAATGCCTTACCTATGAGACTGGCCCTAATAACAGAATCCGAAAGTCTATCCAACTACTCTGAGTGTTCATTTAAGGTGACTCGTGCTGCTGCCACATGCAGTCACTGGACAGACTGACCCCTGTTCCTGCTGCTCTGGCTGTGGCCCTTATCTCAGTCTAATGGTATTTTACATTCATTTTCCCCAACATTTTATTAATCACTATGTCTCTTCAACAGCAATTTCACTGAGGAGTTATTTACATACAAATGCATATATCAGTGTAACTATCACCACAATTAAGGTGTAGAACATTTCCATTATTGCACAGAGTTTCCTCCCCCGCCAAGCCATCAAGTCTTCACCATCGTCCAGGCCCAAGCAACGATTGATTTGCTTTCTGCCACTATATATTAGTTTGCCTTTTCTAGAATTTCATATAGATGGAATTGTACTGTATATACTCTTTTGTGTCTGGCTTTTTTTAAAAAAAAACCCTCAGCGTAATGTTTTGGGGATTCACTTATATTGTTGTGTATATTAGCAGTTTGTTCCTTTTTATTGCTGAGTACTGTTCTATGGTACGGATTTACCACATCTTGTGTGCCTGTTTACCTACTGGTGAATATTTGGGGTGTTTCCAGTTTTTGGCTATGATGAATAAAACTACTATGAATAATTGTATGCATATGATTTCTTTTGCTTTGCTTTTCTCTTTTTATTTTTTCCAGTAAATACCAAGGAGTGGAATTGCTGGGTCACAGGTAAATACACGTTTAACTTTGTAAGAAATTGACAAACTGTTTTCCAAACTGGTTTTACTGTTTTATGCTCCTACAAGCATTGAGCACTGTCTGAAAGTTCCAGTTGTTCTTTAGCAGTTGGTATAATCTTTTTAATTTTAACCATTCAAATGGGTGTTCAGTAATATCTCATCCTGGTATTAATTTTCATTTCCCATAACTAATCATTTTGGGCATCTTTTCATGTGTTTATGGCCATCCAGGTATCTTCTGTGAAGTATCTGTTAACATTTTTTTTTGCCCATTTTTAAATCGGGTTGTGTTATTATTATGGAGTTGCAAGATGTCTTTATATATTCTAGATACAAGTCTTTTATTAGATATATACACTGTAACTATTTTATCTCAGTCTGTAGCTCGACTTCTTATTTTCTTAACGTTGATTCTCAATTTCGATGATGTCTAATGTATTAGTTTCCTTCCTATTGCTACTACAACAAATTACTACAAATATAGTGACTTAACACAACACAAATTTATTCTTTTAAAGTCTGGATGTCAGAACACAAGACCAGGTTGGCAGGGCTGGAGTCTCTGGGGGAGAGTCCATTCCCTTGCCTTTTCCCACTTCTAGAGGCTGCCTGCATTCCTTGCCTGGTGACGCCACATCACTCTGACCTCTCCTTTCATCCTCACGTTGCCTTCTCTGACTCTGGGTCCTTACCTCCCTCTTAGAAGAACCCTTAGGCCCTCCTGGGTAATCCAGGGTAGTGACCCATTTCAAGATCCTTAATGTATCACATGAGCAAAGTCCCTTTTGCCATATGAGGTAACATATTCACAGGTTCTAGAGATTAGCATCCAACATATTCATTTGTTAAATGAATAATGATGAACCTTCTGTCACTCAGCACAGGACTCTCCTCACAATGGTGTTGCAGACTGACATTCACAGACTGTGAAGAATGGACTGGATGAAGGAAGGATGGTGAAGAGCCAATTTTTTAGTTAGGCAAAATTCCAATTAAGTATTGATATACAAAGGGATATTTGGGAATTCCTGGCGGTCCAGTGGTTAGGACTCTGGGCTTTCACTGCCGAGGGCTGGGGTTCAATCCCTGGTCAGGGAACTAAGATCCCACAAGCTGCACAGCCAAAGGGAAAAAAAAAGAAGAACGGATGCAAAGGGCAAAGGGATATTCTAATAGCCAAATCAGAGTTTGGGTAAACAAATGATAATATTTTACATGATAACCTTATAAAAGGTTAGATTGTTAGAGCATTCTTTCTCATAGTTTAATGTGTATCCAAATCGTCTTGTTAAAACGAACATTGCTGGGTCCCACCCCTAGAGTGTCTTAGATCTGGGGTAAGCTTCAAGAATTTACATTTCTAGGGCTTTCCTGGTGGCGCAGTGGTTGAGAGTCCGCCTGCCGATGCAGGGGACACAGGTTCGTGCCCCGGTCCGGGAAGATCCCACATGCCGCGGAGCAGCTGGGCCCGCGAGCCATGGCCGCTGAGCCTGTGCGTCCGGAGCCTGTGCTCCGCAACGGGAGAGGCCACAACAGTGAGAGGCCCGCGTACCGCAAAAACAAAAAAAACAACAACAAAAAAAGAATTTACATTTCTAACAAATTCCCAGGTGTTGCTGTTGCTCACTCCTCTGGGAATCTCATTTTGAGAACTGCTGGATTAGAGGAATAGCCTGTTAAGAGCTGTTCAACCAGTGTTTTTTCATAGGTGGGACAAAGGCCATCTATGTAAGAATCACCAGTAGAGCTTGTTAAAGATGTTGGTTATCCAGGCCCTACTCTCAAAGGTTTGGATTAGTAGCTTTGGAGAAGAACCTACAAATTTATTTTAAACAAGTTCCCCAGGAGAGTTCTTATGTCACTAAGGTTTGTGAACCGCTCTGTTAAACTGTGTGAAGCTCTTTTAAGCCATCACCCACTCCTGTGTGCTCTGTGTAGTAAGCAGGTGACTGAAGTGGCGTATCCTTACCCTCCATTGGTATCACTGTGGCACAGAGGTAAGCACTGAGATTTTTGGAGCTTGATAGAGAAGGGTTCAGGTGCTGTGTGTGCCACTTTCTATTTGGGTGACTTCAGACAATGGGACTTAACCATTCGGGGCTTTAAGTTCCTAATCTGTCAAATGGAATAATAATAATGAATAGTATTACATAATAATCACTTAACATAATATCTGATACTTAATAGGTAAGCAGTCAGTAAACACTAGCTCTTCTATGATTCCTTCCTATTTCCTATTCCCAGTAGTGTATTATATGCTGTTGAGCCGCTAGACCTGTCTCTTCTGGGGTAGGGGAAACTGTCTTCCTAGTTTTCTATGCCAGTTGACATCAGTGGGAGGAATACCAAAGGAAAAGATAAAAAGGACTTTGGGACCTAACAGCTGAGTGGAAAAATAAAAAGGAAAAATACTCTTCCCTGGGTAGTGCTGGTGACAAGTGAGCAGATAGGAAGATTCCTTTTGGAAGCTGTTCACTGCCTGTTTGGTTACAACTCTTGTCCACATTCATAATGACACACATGTCCTCCTGTTACACGCTCCAGGACTCTGCAATGCATTTTCATGCACACTTAGAGGAGGGATGTGCATGCTTGTACATGTTTAGAGGAGAGATAGTAGAGGAGGTGGAAGAGGGTAGTCAGGAAAAATGAAGAAGACTCTCTGGAAGCTCAAAACAGACCATAAAGCCTGGAGCTGTTTTCAGTGTGGCCCAAAAGCCTGGCACCGTTTTGTTGACTTATGTTATTTCCCTGCATCTGTCCGGTCACACAAGGGAAGGGATACTATTTTTTTCCCTGAGTCCTTGCAGCACAAGGCCAAGTAGATGGACTCTGGTAAAGAGAGTAAGTGAATGTTTTGGCCTCATCTGTTCAACTGATCAAATAGTCCTTCTCACAGAGCCAGTCTTCTCTTGTCTTTTTAGATTTTTTTTGTGTGAGTATCTTCGTGTCAAAATGTACCTGCAATTTAAAGGACAGGATATTCTGGCTTCAAAAGAATCTCTCCTAGCTCTTATCTTGCTTGTGCTGCAGGTGTTTATTATATATATAATATATTCTTTTTATGAGCTCTGAACAGTTATAATTCCAAACAAACATGAGACAACAGGCCTAAAATTCAAAATGATTTTTGTTTTGTCTGTGCTAAATTTTAGTTCTTCTGATCATCAAAAGACGATAAAATGAAAAATTTAGACATGTGGCACAAAAGCAGGCACATAGATCAATGGAACAGCATAGAAAGCCCAGAAATAAACCCACACACCTATGGTCAGTTAATCTACAACAAAGGAGGCAAGAGCATACAATGGAGAAAAGAGTCTCTTCACTAAGTGGTGCTGAGAAGACTGGACAGCTACATGTCAAAGAATGAAATTGGAAGATTCTCTAACATCATACACAAAAATAAACTCAAAAGGGATTAAAGACCTAAATGTAAGACCAGATACCATAAAACTCCTAGAGGAAAACACAGGCAGGACACTCTTTGACATAAATCTCAGGGATATTATTTTGGATTTGTTTCCTAAAGCAAAGGAAATAAAAGCAAAAATAAACAAATGGAACTCAATTAAACTTAAAAGTTTTGCAGAGCAAAGGAAACCATCCACAAAATGAAAACGCAGCTTTCTATTTTCTGCTCACATACGCTGACATTTCTGATCAGAACCAAGTCCAAAATCATCATATTTTCAAACTTGAAGGAAATTAAAGACCAGGAAACAGAGGCTCAGAGTATTTAAGTTACACAATAGTGTCGCTCATTTATTTGGTGTCAGAAGACAGATCTTGTGGTGTCTATTTCAATGCTCTATTGCACCAAGATTTACCCTACCACCCTTGATTTGAATCCACAATCCCATAACTATTAAAATCCTTAAAGGATTCAGAGAAACACACTTGTGATGTTTATTACACTAAGACCTAATTCAAATCCATTCCACTTCCACAGATTTATACATCATTTTATAAGCTGGCTAATTAATTTATCAGAATAAGTTTTTGAATGATGACCACCCTCATTCCCTACTGTGGTGCAGGATAATTAAAAGCCCTCAGTGAATGGCTTCTTTCCTAAGACTAGGGGTACCTTAGTGGTGATCTGTTTGAGACTGTGTCTCCTGCCATGGTCAAAGGCAGACATTAATACTCATTTTTGCTCGGTGTGTTTGGCACTTTACAAACTCCTGAAAAGGGTAAAACTTAGCTAGACATTTCCAAGTATAAATTTTTAAAAAATAATTTAAATTTTTAGTTTTTTTAACTTAGAATTTTTTTACTGGCTTCTTCTTGTGACAGTTGAGGACTTGGCTCTCCACCACCCTCCAAATTTCTTCCCTTCCTTTTCCCACTATAAATAATAAGACCACAATTTTAGTGAAGTCAAAATTCAGTCTTTACATTATTATTATTATTATCATTTTTTTAAACCAGGAAATTGATGTTGGTACCATACAATCAACTCAGGTACAGATACTTGGATTTCATTGTTTTATTTTTTTTCTTTTTAATTTTTATTTTATTTATTTATTTTTGGCTGTGTTGAGTCTTCATTGCTGCACGTGAGCTTCCTCTAGTTGCGGCGAGCAGGGGCTGTTCTTCTTTGCGGTGCGCGGGCTTCTCATCCCGGTGGCTTCTCTTGTTGTGGAGCACGGGCTCTAGGCATGTGGGCTTCGGTAGTTGTGGCACGCGGGCTCAGTAGTTGTAGCTCACGGGCTCTAGAGCACAGGCTCAGTAGTTGTGGCACACAGGCTTAGTTGCTCCGCGGCATGTGGGATCTTCCCGGACCAGGGCTCAAACCCGTGTCCCCTGCATTGACAGGCGGATTCTTAGCCACTGCACTACCGGGGAAGCCCTTTACATTATTATTATGATCTAAGTAAATATATTTTACTGAAGAACCTATTATTATATTATGATTGTACTTTCCTTCTTGTTTTTTAAAAATCTTCTCTTGGAATTTAAAACTCCCTTATTTTTCCAGTCCCATAATCTCCTTTATACCCACTAATTTTTTCCAAATGCTCTACTAGATCTGCTGTACATGTTTAAGAAGTTTAACATGTCTGCTAATTTATTAGTTGTCACCACAACCCTTCTCCCCACTTCCCTCTGGTGAACAGATAATTCTGCTCCAATTTTTTTTTTTTTTTTCCTCTAGGCCTGTTGCACATAATCATCTTGGGACCTCGCCTCTCTTCTGTGTGGGATCTCTTGTCTCCTGGATCATGTGCTTTCTTCTTCCTTGTTTTATGCCACCACTTTTTTGAGCAATCCTTCATAGATTAGAACTTAAATTGTAAAAAATGTACAATTCAAGGATGAGAATGTAATGAATCCTTACATACTTATCACTCATATTCAAAAGTTATCACAAGTTTGCCACATCTATTGCACATGCCTCATTTTCTTTTTTTTCCCCAATCCTTCTCCCTCCACTCTTCTCTCCTGCTCCCTCTCTTCTCTCCTCCCTTGCTAAAGTGTTTTAAAGCAAATGCCAGTATTTTAAGTCACGACACTGGATGAGCTCCGCTTGAGAGGCAGACTACATTCGATATACATAGTGAAAAAGAGACTCTGACTGCATCACCCAAGTTGCTGACACCAGCGCACAGGAAGATTTATCCCGGATCTTTCAGTTACATAAACCAATGCGTTCTATTTTCGAGGGACATTGAGTTGTGTTTATGGCACATGCAAAATTTTCAAGCTGACCAGAAGTTTTGGCACAATGATTTCAAAACTTTTTTCAAGATAATAGTACTTAAATTAAATTAATTCCCAAATAAACTTGCTCTTCTTGCTATTGTTATCCAATAGGTGAAATGTTAAATTTATAATATTCAGCTATGGAGACTTATAAATATAAAATAATGTGATGTTTAGCTCCTTTGAAAATATGCTTCTTGTATAGTACTAATATAAAGATTAAGGTTTGACATTCAATAGGAAAACTACTTTGTTTCATTGGGAGCTGTACAAATTTGATGGCAAAGGGCTTTCTATTTCTATTAATGTGTCATTATATAGCTTAGTTAACTTTAATCTAATACAATAGATATAGCAATTTTTGTATCACAAACCAGTAGCTAATGGAACATTTGATAACTAGAAATTGTGTCCATGAATTAGCACATTAGCTTCCATAAAATTGTAAATCTCATACTAGTATTTTTATTCAGGTGTTCTTATCTTCATTATTGAAAGGTGATGAAGATAAGAATTCTTTTTGTATTTTCTGAATTGTATTAACAGAATAGCTGAAATCAATTTGATGTAAATAATTCAGAAATGCTGATAAAAATCTCTACCTGATCATTTTCATATATATAGCTCCATTCTCCAAGAGGCCTTTTGCTTTTTACAGTACACAGATCCCAGAAGCTTTCAGCTTTCTGGATAAATAACTTCATTTATAGTCCTATTTCTACTCTTAGATATTTATCCCCAGAAGGTAAGGAAATTAGGTTTATTATGAACACTTTATCAATGTATTTATAATAAAATCTTCCCATTAATCTTATTTATACTGTACTTCACATGTTTTTAGTAATCATCTTCTGAAAAGGTCATGCAAAAAAAGCTTTGAGTAGCAGGGATTAATGAACTTATTCATATAAATGTTTATTAATATACTGATTAAAGTGACATAAAGATGAGTAAAATGCTTCCTCCTAATGACAAAGAAAAGCATAATTATAACTCAATTAATACTAATCGTCTCAAATTTTACCAATAGGTTGGGTGAAAATATCTAAGTAGTTATTTTAATGATGGCGATAATATATATATATATTTTAATAAATTTATTTATTTATTTAGGCTGGTTTGGGTCTTTGTTGCTGTACATGGGCTTTCTCTAGTTTGCGGCGAGTGGGGGCTACTCTTTGTTGTGGTGCGCGGGTTTCTTATTGCGGTGGATTCTCTTGTTGCAGAGCACGGGCTCCAGGTGCGCAGGCTTCAGTAGTTGTGGCTAGCGGGCTCTAGAGCACAGGCTAAGTAGTTGTGGCACACAGGCTTAGTTGCTCTGTGGCATGTGGGATCTTCCCAGGGCAAGGCTCGAACCCATGTCCCCTGAATTAGCAGGCGGATTCTTAACCACTGCACCACCAGGGAAGTCCCAATGATGGTGATAATATTTTTTAACTCACAGGGATTTTGACATGATCTCTACCAGCTCATTTTACTAGCCTCCTAAACCTTGCCAGGGGAGGCTATGTTTTCCAAAAATGGCTAGATACATATTCCATTCTCCATATGCTTCTTGAATTGAGACACCCTTCTTACCAAGAGGTGGGGCGTGTTCTCTCTTCTCTTGAGGTTGTTTTCCCAAGGAGACTAACAACTGCTACTTGGACTCAGTGTGAAGCAGAAGTGATGCTGCATGGCGTCCGAGGCTA
Organism: Delphinus delphis; assembly: GCF_949987515.2. NCBI lineage: Eukaryota > Metazoa > Chordata > Mammalia > Artiodactyla > Delphinidae > Delphinus > Delphinus delphis. The sequence goes on from NC_082683.1 coordinate 88,941,679, forward strand.
GCCCATAAAGGGGATGTGGCTTGTGCGTGACTTGCTCTCTCCTGGGACATGCAGCTTGGAAGTCCCAAGCTATCGTGTAAGAGATCCAACTACTCTAAAGCCACCATGCTGGAGAGACCAGGTGGATAGACTAAAAGGAGATAGAGAAAAGTATCAGAGGATCCCCAGATGCTCCAATCTTCCCAGCTATGATACCAGATACTCACATGATACCATGTAAGTAAGTGGGCTCCCTCTGTCTGCAACCATGTGAGAAAGCCAGAGGAGGAACTGGCCGGTGGGGTCCAGTGAAGTCCCACAACCATGTGAGAAAACATTAAATTTCGTTGTAGTTTTAAGACACTAAGTTTGGGGGTAATTATGCAGCCATAGTAAATAGAACACTGGCCTTTCTCCATGGTTCCCTTATTCAGAGATCTGCATCATCACTCATATGACAATCCCCAAATTTTCACATAATGTACTTCTCTGAGATCCAGATGGGAAGTTCCAATTGCATATGCAAATTTGCATGGTCTCAAATGTACCTATTGGGAGATACTGCAAATCATATAGCAACAGGCAGCAGTGTGTGCTATCCATTCAGGGAGGGGAGCCAATAGCAGACAGCAATAATGCAATCTACCACAAGTCTATTAATGCAATGAGAAGATAAATGTTTTCTCTATATTTATCTCTATGTGGTGACATAAAAAAGGATTAAAAAGATACCCATCAAAGTACTAGCAATCCTCTGGCATAGGGCTAGAAATGTCAAACAGATGAAGGAAGACTCCAGTTCTCCTTAAACCTCTGTAGTGTTTGCATCTTTTACAACAAGACTCCAAGCAACCGAGGGAGACTGAGGCTGAGAGCTGCTGCCCGCCTCATACAAGGTCATTCAGCAGTCAGAGATGAACCTAGTTGAGGATCGTTTGCAATGCATTTTGTCTGGTACCTGCCTTTGCCCATCTGTATGTGCCTCGCATATTTTCCTGTTGTCATCTGAGCATGTACAAAGAAAAATGACCATATGGGTTGTATTTCTGGCTGTTTTCCTTTAATTTCAGGCTTTGTATATGAGGTCATAGTTATTTACTTTTGCTTTACTGCTTCTTCATGTCCTCCTTCAGGTTATTGACAAAGTGTTGATGCCAGGAAGATTAAAAAAGTCTTTGGTGTTACTCAGAAAAAAGAAGCTGTACACCAGGTAGAACTGACCTGTAGTCTTCGCAGAGAAATTAGCACCAGCAATAGATCCGTGTTTTCCTTCATAGAAAGGTCTATTTTCAGGAATTAAAAAAAAATTTCTATGGATTAATAGTGAACATACCTTGGTTGTAACTGAGAATTAGGGCTCCTGATTCAACTGTCATTAATTTGCAAACTGTCTCAAGATATTCCTTTACTTTCCTTATTTACTTTTTATAGTGATACAACAAGGAAAAGAAAACTACAGATGTATCCTATTAGAAAAGAATCCACATTCAAAATGGGAAATTTTACAAAACAGATAAGTTATAGAGTTAGCCTGTGTAATTCCTTGATTTCTAAAAGGCTTTTCTTCAAGAATTCTTTTAAACGGGATGAATCTAATATACTTTGGATTTTATTTATGGATAACAAGGAAATAGGAGGTGGTGGTGGAAGAGGAGAGAAGCCAGAGAAAGGTAAAATGTTTTAGGAAACCATAGTGATTAAAGATCAATAAAAAGTGAAAAACAAACAAAAAAAAACAGAAAATTGTTAAGCCAAGAGATAAAGATTAAATTCATGTTTCATGAAAATGTGATACAAAATGAAATTTTTTATGGTTCGTAAGGTGGAAAGTGTCTTTTCCTTGTAGTAAAAACTATCTTTCACACAGAAGGGAGGTATGGTCATGCACTTTGTGAAAACAAGACCTGCCATGAGTGATGAGAATGATGAAGTGCTCTATTTCAGCAAGTCGCGGGCAGAAAACAAAACCCCAGACAACTGGATAGAGCTTCAGCACTGTTGGAAGTAGGATACTGTTTCATTATTCTACCATGCACTTTGAAATCTAAACATTATTGCCAAATACAAAAAGGTGATCTGTATATTTGTATGCTGAATAGCATGCATTCTTAATGTCTATTGGTGATTTTGTTGTAAGAGCATATTTAGTCCTTGCTTTCATTTTTACTATCAAAGTAAATTAAACCATCTATAAGGTCCTAAACAGCAAAGCTGTTCCTTTTCTATTTGTCAGCAAGCAGTAGCTGAGCTCTCAGGAAAGGACTTCTTCCCTGCTTGTCTACTGTGGCAGCTCTGTTTTGCCAAGATGGCTGCAGATGCACAGGCTGCATAAGAAACATCAGGCTATGAATCAGTGGGAAAACAGATTCAGAAATCTAGGGAGTCAAACTTTTAGTTTTTTACATAGCTTGGGAATCTGGCCAGGGACTCAAACCTGAAATGGAGAGACATAAAGTGAATCTGCTCTACTATGGCATATTAGAAAAAGCTCCTTTCTTTCCATCCTAAATGGCAACATCCTTACTGGTGTTTTTCTTCCAAATGTAGAAATAATACATACTCTTTTTTTTTTAAGTGAAGTATAGTTGATTTACAATGATGTGCTAATTTCTGCTATACAGCAAAGTGACTCAGTTATACAAATGTATACATTTTTTAAAATATTCTTTTCCATTATGGTTTAAAACCCAGGAGATTGGATATAGTTCCCTCTGCTATACAGTAGGACCTTGTTGTTTATCCATTCTAAATGTAATAGTTTGGGGAATTCCCTGGTGGTCCAATGGTTAGGACTTGGCACTTTCACTGCAGTGCCCCAAGTTTAATCCCTGGTCGGGGAGCTAAGATCCCACGTGGAGCGGTGAAAAAAAAATTTTTTTTTAATGTAATAGTTTGCATCTACTAACCCCAAACTCCCAGTCCATCCCTCTCCCCTCCTCCCTCCTCCTTGGCAACCACAAGTCTGTTCTCTATGTCTGTGGTTCTGTTTCTATTTCGTAGATAGGTTCATTTGTGCCATATTTTAGATTCCACATATAAGTGATATCATATGGTATTTGTCTTTCTTTCTGACTTACTTCACTTAGTACGATAATCTCCAGTTGCAAAAATGATATATACTCTTTAAGGAAAAAAATCATTATGCACAAAGTAGAAAGTGAAATTCTCTTCCCTCCCCACAATGTCATCACCTCCCAGACATAACCCACTGGTAATATTTTGTTATAAATCATTCCAAATATTTTCTAAAAATGTGAACACAATTTTGTTTCTCTGAAACAAAAATACACTTTTGTTTTGTCATGTGATCTTTTACCTTAACACTATGTATTGGGCATCTCCCTGAGTCATTATCTACAGACCTACAGCTCACTCTTCAAACAGCATTTTATTATTTATTTAACAGATCTTTCCGTGATGGGCATTGCCCTTGTTATGCATGGTGCTGCAAGGAACATCTTTCCACTTATATTTTTCCATACTTACCCTTTCATTTCCTATGAGAAATCTCCCAATGTGGAATTGTGGGGTCGAAGAGTATGCATGATTTACGTTGTAGTGCATGTGGCTAATGGCCCTCCAGAAATGTCCTAAACACACTCCCGCTGGATGTTTACAAAAGCACTATATCTCCCACACCTTTGCTTAAACCAGATATTGTCAGTCTTCTTAACATTTATCAAACCGATAGGCAAAAACCAATATCTAATTTTTCTATAATTTACATAAGAACTGTTTTGTTTTGTTTGGTTTCCTGAACCTAGATCTAGTTATGTTTTCTTCAGGAGAAGTTTCTATCCTTTGGCTTGGGGAACACTTCCTTGCTCTCAACCTCTGCCCCATCCTGCTTGTGAGTGCGTCGTTGCTGGTCGTTCTTGGTCTTTTGCCGCAGTCTGTCTGTTCCCCTAGCTGAGCAGAGGGGTAGTTTTGCTTTCTGTCTCTGACATAGATTCTCATTGTATTTACATGCACACACAATCACACACACATTCACAATCACAAATACACCACAGCATACACATACATACAATCTCTCTCCCTCTCACACACACCATATCACACACAAAATCATATATGCAATCATATCACACACACCACGTCGTCTGATAGAGTGTCATTACAACAATCAAAATGAAATCAGGTTTCTGACTAGTTCGGAGGCCCGTCACATTCCTGAGACACTTCATACACTCCCAGATGATTGTGACCTTTCTTGAGTATCATCTTTATCGTGTCAGTTCTCTGGTCCCTTGCTCTTGGAGCTTTCCTGCAAGCTGAGGGCTATTTCCTCTTGGCTGGACACAAAGGATGCTGGTAAAAAGGGGAGAACTGAAGTTCTTGGGTACCAACTCAAATTTACAAGAAATGTTTTAAATCTGTTCTCTCTCTCACCAACACCAATATATGTTATTTCCCCTTGAATTTTGTCACATGGATTTTAACCAATTAAACTGTGGAAAGACCTAAGTAGATCCAGTTTTGCCTGGTTTCTGCTTAAAACATTCTGATTTACCATTAGCCCAATGTTTCTTTCCTAATGCACAATTTTCTTTATTGATTTTTTCCCCTTTGTCACCAGCATTGCTCAAAACAGAACTACTAAAATATGCTGACCTCTTTTCTTTCCTCAGAGGTTCTTAGTAATAAGACTTACACAGAACATATCCATCAAATCCACTATTTAATTAAAATACAAAGTTAGGTTGGGAAAATATAAATAATAGAGCTGGTAAGGAATTTGTATATGAACACTGCTTCTCCCTCTAGTTTTCTGTATATGACCCTGGGTCTAACTCTTTAGAGTTTGTATAACACAGTTATGAGCCAAATGGACCTGGGCTTGCATCCTATGTGTGTGTGAACTCAGCATAATTTTCCTTTCTGAGCTTCAATTTTTTTTTTTTTTGGTGTATAAAATGGGGTTAATAAAAGTACCACTAGCCATGAGGATTAAATGAGTACTTTGAACAATATAAGACTTCACTAAATTTAATAATGTTATTACATGGTAATAATATTATTTTTATTCATTCAAAAGTGCTTATTGAGCATCCACCATGTACCAATATTGTATAAGGAATTAAGGAGAAAGTGGTGATTAAACTTAGTGATGAACATGGTTGCTGCTCTGAAGAAGCTTTCTCTGGTGATGAGGAAGAAAATCTAACAAAAGTTTTCAAAAAATGAGGACAAGGGAAAAGTTCAGTGTGTAACTGGGATGCTCATAACACCTCATAGCTCTGATTAGGACACAATCAGGGAAGACTTCCTGGAAGGAATGGCACTGGGTTTTCCTCAGGTTTCAGGAAGTCTAGGGAGATGTGTTTGGATGTACATTTTAGTTTTCTTCTATGCAATACCTGACTTCATCAATATATTAAAATAATCAACATTCATGGACCCCCTAATGTCAACTAGGCTCAAAGATAAACCTGACATGGGTCCCATTCTGAAGGATTCTCATTTCCCTTGGGACGCAGAACATGTGTATTGTGTGTACATTGTGCTAATCATTATTGCTAACATTTACTGTCTGTGTGCTATGTGGTAGGCTCTAAGTACTTTGCATGGATTAGTTCATTTAATCCCCACAGTCAAAAGTATGAGGAACACGCCATTGTTATACCCATTCTAGGGATGATTAAACTGAGGCTACTGAACTTAAGGACTTATCTTAGTTTACACTGCTAGGAAGAGGTAGGATCAGGTGCATGAACTACACCACTTTAGTGGAGGTGTGTAGGTAGGAGGGAGGAAGCTAGTCTTAGAAGAAGAAATACTTCCTCCCCCCACTTCTTCCCTTCCTCTTTTTTAATATGTGACTTTCCTCACAGTGGTCTTCATTCTTTTGGCTTTAGTCACAGAAGGGGTTTTCCTCCTGTCAACAAATACCACTGGATGGAGTTAACCCATAGGAGTTAAAACTCATTCCGAGAAGTTCATCAGATCTTTAAGGTAGTGAGTCAGGAGAGAATCTAAGACACTGGATGAGAGGGAAGAACCCCGGATTGGAGGGCAGGGAGGGAGAGCAGAATTAGCAACACCCTCCCTTTTATGTTTATGCATATATCTGCTTTGGGAGCTCTTTATTCCTTCCTATAGGTCTGGGGTTCTCTTTGATATCTTTTCCCTTCAACCTAAGCAACTCATTTTATTACTTCATGTATCTCAGCATTGATGGCGACACATTTATTTGGCTGGTTTTTCTGAAAATGTCTTTATTTCACCTTGGTTTTTGAAGGATATTCTGCTGGATATAGAGCTTTATGGCAAGAGTTTTCTTTGTTTCTGCTTTTATTTACACACACACATACACACACACACGTTTCTTTAAAAGATTGATACTGTTAAAAGCAAAATAAACAGTATTTGGGGTTAAAAATAAAAATATAAGTGAGATATAAGACAAGGACCATGGGGGTGGAGGGTGTAAAGAGAATTATCCTGATAAAAGTTTATTACACTGTTCATGAATAGATACAATATTTGAAGACCAAAAAAGGCACACCTTCCTGCCTCACACTTGGGCAGAACTGTCTCTAGACTGGCCCTTCTCAGGGTCTGCGAGCCCCACCTGCTTTCCTGTACTCACACTTCACTCGGCCTGCTTTTTAATTCCTCCTTTATTTTAGGACCTTTGCCTTATTCTACATCCTCTATTCCACCTTTCCTCCCTTCCTCTAAGGCATAAAATGGGCCCAGGATTAAGGCTTTGGGGCATTCCCCCACCACCGTGTAAGCACAGGCACTCGTCGTCTGCAGTTCTTTTTCTGTTGACAGTCTTTCCTCAGCAGGAATCTCAGGAGGCATTCCTGAGAACCTATCTTACTTTTTTAAGAAATGGAATGAAAAGAGGGTTTTTACTACTGTTAATTTTTTAATTATAAAAGTTATATTTACTTACTAAAGAACATTTGAAAATACAGAACTATATAGTGATAAAAATCACACCTAGATACAGTGAATAGTCTGGGAAAATTCTTTAGTCTATTTTAAAACAATGCGTGGTTTTTAAAACTCAGTGTAATCATTATATTTACGTGTATTTATATGTATGCATAACTACATTTGTATGTATATAGAAGATCTATGTGTATATATAAATATTGTATATATACAATTTTGTGAGGGCAAAAAAGGATTTCATTAAGATTCAGTCCTTATGCACTTGTCACTTCAATCAGCCCAAGTCTATTGACATCTGTATCGAATGTTTGTCATCACACTTGTGTTTTAACCTAAATTGACCACTTGGGCATCTGTTAACCTTTCAACACTTCTTTGTGATACAGGTACAATCTCAAATCTTTCCTGATTCAGTCTTGCTTGTTTGCTTCCCCTGACATCATTCTAATGTGCTAGAGTATAAGAGATTTCTCTTCTCTCACGCACTGGCAAGTGTCTCAGACCCTCAAGTGCATCTATTTCACAGTGTTCTTCCGTGTCCTTTCATCCTGCTGCCTGTTCAATACCATATTAAGGAACTGAGATGCTAAGAGGGCACATCAGGGCAGAAATGGAGAAGCCACTGGAAAGGTTACCATTGTCTGGGTGTGAGATAAATACCCCTTCCTGGAGAATTCATTATAAATGATGCTGCCTTCCTGATGAAGGATTGATTTGCTCAACAGAATGGATGGAAAATGACAGAGAAACACTGGGAAGCAGATTGAGTGCTGGGAAGCAAGATGAGTAGCCACTTCAGAAAATGTATACCCTGTTTCTAGGATAATGACTCCAGGGTTTTAGAAGAGTGATTAAAATTAAAATGAGAATCTTTGCATTCTTCTCCCAGACTCTTCATGTGATTTCTTTTGAGTAAAGGATACTAAACGCAGCAACTGAAAATATTAGGAAGAATTATTTATCAAGAACTCTTTTATTGTAGGGAGTTGTTCCCCCCCCCTTAGAAAATCTTTTACCATCCCAGGGGATATTCAGTCCCCTCCGAACTATAAAATAAGAGAAGCGGAAGCCCTCATTCCTGTGGAGATAATTGGAATTGAAACATTTCATATGTTCTAGAGTAGAAAATTCAGGAAGTAAATTGTACACAGAGAACAAAGGAAGACATGCAGCCTGTCAACCTTCCCCGTATATTGGTTTTGAACCCAGTCTATGAGGTGAAATTAAGCTTTGTCATAGCAGCACTAGAGTGAAGAATTCTTTAGGCTAAAAGCACCTTTGTTGGAGAAAATATGGGATGATCTGAAGTGGGAAGGGGTGTGGGAGAGTTAGAAGAAATGCTTTTTAATGGATAGAATCCTGAAATGAAAATTCAGACTTCTTCTAATCCCTGGTGAGACCTCGTGACAAAAGCATCTTTAATCCCTTGTAGTAACTCTCATACCATCTCTTAAACTCTTCTGATATGTTGATGTGGAGTCCCCAGGGCTCTTTCTTTGCTTAGGCAAAGCGTTCTATCCATGATCACCAATAGTCCCCACATACTAAGCCCTTGTAAAGGAGGACTATTTAACCTTGTTTGTTATTACTGATTGATGTCAATACCTAGTTCAGGGGTCAGGCTATGGCCAAACCCAGTCCACCAACTTTTCCATAAATGAAGTCTTATTGGAACTCAGCCAGCCACCCCTTCAATTACATTGTCTATGGTGGTTTTTGCACTATAACAGAAGAATTTAGTTTTGACAGAGATCGTATGACCCACAAAAACCAAAAATATTCACTTTCTGACCCTTTACAGGAAAAGCTTGCTAAACATTTCTAGTTGATTAGAACATGGTGAGGCCAGAGTACTAGGTTTTAATTTACATTTCCTAAATCCAGTTCCAGAAAGCTTCCATGGCAATGGTTGTGTCTGGTCAGATGACAGACACAGTGGTTTGAAAGTTTTTATAGTTATTTTATTTGCGTTTTGAATGGAAAGCATATTAATTATTTACTACATAAGTACAATGCATATTTGCATAAATAAAGCACTTTCCAAACAAGCATAATAGTTTTTCACTGTACTTTCTAAACAAAAGAGATTGATTTCACATTTTCTAAATACAAGACCACTCCCATGCCATGCTAGGTATATGGAACTCTCTGAAAGTTATTGTATATAAATGCAACACATCTGAATAATTAAACACAGAAATGCACAGTTAATAAACACCTTCACAGAAGATGTTGCTAATTAATTGTGTCACTTGTATTAGAGGCATCATTCTCCAGCCTCTGAAATAGGACTTGCCTTTTGGACATCATGGGGTACATATGGTGAGCATAAGGGAAATGATTTTTTTTTTTAAGAGTGTACATACCCTCAATGAACTGTTCTCTAACTCATGGAGGACCTGGTTGCCATTTCACATCCTGGGAAAGTCTCTGGAGTCCAGATGGTTTTAGAGTTTTTGGGTGGACGTGTTCTGTACCGCAGAATAATATGCTTCATTTGAGTATCTTTATAGCAGTTTAATCTCAAATCGCTCTTTTTTAGCTTTCACTACAAAGTGTTTCACATCCTTACTTCTCTCTTGAGCCCCAGTTATCCCATCCTTGCTTAACCATAGACCCTTTCTTTCTTGCCTCTTAACCTCTGAGTCTCTGATTACTGTGTCCTCTGTCCCAAAGCACTTACTTTTCATATATTTGGCATTTCCTGCGTTCCTAACTACACTGTATGTCATTTGAGTGCAAGGGCTGTCTTCTGTCTGCCTTTCAGACTTAACAAGAAGCATAACTTCCCAAGAGCATCAGGTTGTTTAAGAGTTTTCCATTTTGCTCATTCTGATGGTTTTATTCTGTCTCCATTTATCAAATGGCTTAAAACAGGTTTTGGCCATGTTGCTTTTTGTTTGTTTTCCCTCCTCCTTTTTTTTTACTTCCTTTTGGCATCCAACATGCCTGAACCATTCTCCCTTCTGCTGGACACCCTACCACGCCCTACCACGCCTTATTTTGTTCTTTATCCACTCTTCCTCCAGGAAACCTTCATGGATTTCCTCTAATCATTTTCACCTTGTTAGCACCTTCTAGGGGCTAAATTTATCTCCAACTCAAACCTGTAATTATTGCTGATTCTTATTTTGGGAAGTGGAGGAGGGGACAGTGCTCATGTCTGCGGTTGTGGCTGAAAAGTGAATGTTGGGCAAACAGTTCTGGAACATCTCCTTGGTCATCTTGCTACTTCCTGTGGGTCCCAAATTCTCCTCACTTGTAGCTCTATTTGAACACTTCTTTACTCTGCATTATGTTATAGCTGGTTATCTCTTCACCCTTCTTAGACTCTCAGAATTTTGAAAAAAGAGAGAATAAACACGTCTCTATGGCATACCAGCTCAGCATGGGGATTATTAGTTCATAGTAGATACTCAACGTATATTTAGAGTTGAAATAAAACATCCTTTTCTGCCCTGGAGCTGAGTTTATCTTGTGAGTAAGGACTATTTCTACTATGCAAAGAGCTGCTGTTCTCAAACAGTACAAAACTGTTGTCTGGGTTCACTGCCAGCCCAAAACCTTCTTCAAAATGATCAATTCCATTCCTTATTCTTTAAGGCATATGTTCCTAAATTGTTAGAATGATAATTACTTAGTAATACTAAATGTTTCAATAGATGTATAATGTGATTTACATATTGACAAAGTATTTATAAGAATATTTATAATTTAGTTGTATCATTTGGCCAGGTTAACCTCTCTGTGCCTAGGTTTTTTAATTCTGTAAAATGAGGGTAAGTATTGTGGACAAAACTCAGGGTCTTTTTTTTTTTTTTTTCAGTAATTCCTGGTATTTTTACCTCTACTCCACAGCTTTCCTCTACCTACGACAGATGTGGTCTAATATTTCCACCATTCACAGGAATCTCCGGAAAATTTCCTCTGTATGTGGGGACAGCTCCTACGGCAGAAAATGGCATCCTAGGCAGGATAAGACCTAAACCTGGCCTTACCAATATGTCCTCTGCATGCTTTCATTGCAGTTGGGCTAAAAATGGGAAAATCAAGGTGATGGAATCTGTCTGAGGAAGGGTAGAACCATTATTTTGTGGCAATTTAAGTCATTTTAAAAATCAAAAGATGTTAATTGAAGCCCAAGTTGTAAATGAATAGTTAAACTTCCCTTTGCTGGATGAGATGTGTCAAAGAGCAAGTATCCATCTCATGTTTCACTAAACAGAGTACTGACTTAAGGTATTGCCCTGGATCAACTCGGAGCAGTACTTAAAACTGGACTACTAAAGAGAGGCTGATGTTCTAGGAGCTCCTTGTGGGGGTGACATTTATTGGGGCAGGTCTTGGAAACCAGCAAGGGTCAACACTGTGAATGAAGCTGACCCCACAGGTGCAAGGCTTGTGGGTTTCAGTTCCAGTCTCACCCTTCAGAGATCAGTGAGGGCCACCCTAGAGGCACCATCTGCAGGCCTATGGGAAAGACATCAGATTTGAAATACGTGGGAAAGAAAGAAGTTAAATTTGAAAGTTGACTTAATTATACTCTCTGCTTTCAGAGAGCTTCCTCTTTGTACCTCTCACCTCATTTTTTACCCACGCTGCCGAACAGTTTTGGCATTTGATTCTCCCCCAAACTACTGGTTCCTAGTTTCAATTTCTGTATCTAGTTGAGAAATACAAATGGGGTTGGACCTCACTGAGAAATACAGGAAAGTTACTTTCTGGTTTGGAGTCTTGCCAGGCTCAGCAGATACTTTTCATGAGGGCAAGATAACTGCTGTTGGCTTCTGATGTCTGTGTCTGGGGAGCTCAAAGAACTTTGTATACACCGTCACATTCATTTTACCTGAGGCAGGGTGGAGGCATGCTTTATTGTAAAATTTTCTTTAAAGTTCTACTCTTAAGTGTAAAAGAGAGATAGAAGAAAAATGTTGTCTATGTGTCAGTTAGGCACATTTAAAAAATATGATACTGAAAAAAGCTGGGGTTTTATAATAATGTTCCCTCACTCTCTTTAGAGGGGATAAGAGGGTCATTGGTGACCCAATCCCAGGGCTTCCCCCAAGGGAGGGCGTTATAAAGGGAGAGAATATAGTGCAGACGTCAGCACTTAAAGAGGGGCATGTTATAGATGCATATCCACTCCACCACAACCTGGGAGACTGGCCACTGACTTAAGACCTCTCCAAATTGATTGGACTAATACCTTAAAGTTTTGCTGATTCTATTCTTTTGCTGTTGGCCAAAAAATCCTCACATTTTTATTTTTTACTTTTGGACATAATTAGAGACACCGTAGAACTCTAAACTGTAATGATACTGCTTCTCCTGCCACCTAATAAAAGTATTGGGTTAAGAATTAATAAATCTAAATTATTTCCTTTCTCTGCTGCTGTGACTCTTTACTGGGTACGATACTAGGGATCTCTAGGCCTGAGTTCCTTCACCTACACAGTGGAAGTGAGGGACCATATCACCTCTAAGATTCCTTCCAGCTTTGCAGTTTCCAGAAGTATACAACATGTTTTACTGCTTGCTGTGCAGGAAAGAACATGCAGAGAATATCGGAGTTTCTTTGTCTGAATATCCCTTGCAGCCTTTTCCTCTCTCTCTTAAAGTCATAGATATAACCTAAAAAATCTTATTCAAAACGCTACATGGGGATTCCCTGGTGGCGCGGTGGTTGAGAGTCCGCCTGCCGATGCAGGGGACACGGGTTCGTGCCCCGGTCCGGGAGGATCCCGCATGCCGCGGAGCGGCTGGGCCCGTGAGCCATGGCCGCTGTACCTGCGCGTCCGGAGCCTGTGCTCCGCAACGGGAGAGGCCGCAGCAATGAGAGGCCCGCGTACCGCAAAAAAAAAAAAAAAAAAAAAAAACGCTACATGCTTGTTGTACAGAACAGTTAGAAAATGTAGATAAACAAAAATAATAAAAACTATGCATACTCTCACCACTCTTGGATAACTACTATTAACACTGTGGTATACAGTGCCTCTGGCATTGTTTCAGATATTTCTGAAAACACACACACTTTAGTTATGTCAGTGGCATCTTGAAGGTTATTAAGGTTGAGGTGCATTAAGAAACCGTCACTATTAGATGTTCAGGATACGTCTAGAGTTTGGAGGAGGGACAGGATGGTCCTTTGCTTCTATTTTGGGTTATGTGTCAGTCCATCTAGGTTTGCCTCAGATGGGCTTCCTCTGGCCTCCTTTCTTTTTGTGTTCTCTAAAATTGCATTTTTAACATTTTATCGAAGTATAGTTGCTGTACAATATTATGTAAGTTTCAGGTATACAGTATAGTGATTCACAATTTTAAAGGTTATACTCCATTTATAATTATTATAAAATATTGGCTATATTCCTTGTGTTGTACAATATATCCTTGTAGTTTATTTTACACTTAATAGTAGTTGTACCTGTTCATCCCCTACCCCTTTATTTCCTCTCTCCTTTTCCCTCTCCCCACGGGTAACCACTAGTTTGTTCTCTATATCTGTGAGTCTGCTTCTTTTTTGTTATATTCACTAGTTTGTTGTAGTTTTTAGACTCCACATATAAGTGATATCATGCACTATTTGTCTTTCTCTGACTTATTTCACTTAACAAAATGCCCTCCAAGTCCATCTGTGTTGCTGCAAATGGCAAAATTTCATTCTTTGTTTATGGCTGAGTTGTTTCCATTGTATATATATATATATATATATATATACACACACATCTTCTTTATCCATTTACCTCTTGATGGACTCTTATGCTGCTTCTATGTCTTTGGTCTCCTTCTTGTCTTAGAATTCTTTATCTTCTTTCCCTGTCTCCTAGTTTATTGGTTTGATTGATTTCCCCTCCTGGAGAGGTGGTACTAGCACCTTTCATCCTGCTCTTCCTTGGAAGAAATTTTATACAGAGTTAAACATTTATAGGACAAAAAAACACTTTGGTTATATTGATGCCTTTTATAGCATAAATTCAGTGCCTTACTAGGCTAGCAGATTCTCTGCCTCTTTTTTTCCTACCTTAAAAAGACACAAACAAAATAAAATGGAATAAAAAAATAACTACAGGACATCCCTGGTGGTGCAGTGGTTAAGAATCTACCTTCTGGGACTTCCCTGGTGGTGCAGTGGTTAAGAATCCACCTGCCAATGCAGGGGACATGTGTTTGAGCCCTGGCCCAGGAAGATCCCACATGCCACGGAGCAACTAAGCCCGTGCGCCACAACTACTGAGCCTGTGCTCTAGAGCGTGTGAGCCACAACTACTGAGCCCTCATGTCACAACTACTGAAGCCTGTGAGCCTAGAGCCCGTGCTCTGCCACAAGAGACACCACCACAACGAGAAGCCCATGCACTGCAACGAAGAGTAACACCCACTCACTGCAACTAGAGAAAGCCCGCGCACAGCAATGAAGACCCAACACAGCCAAAAATTAAAAAAATACATAAAGTAAAATAACTATAACAACAACAATAATGACATAACGACAAAACTCAAAACTCCTCCCAGGAAGGAGTAGAAGAGAAGGAAAATAAAGAAGGGAGGAAGGAAGAAAACTCTGACTTGCTTTGTGTTTACATTTGTAAATACTTTCTCAATATTTTCTATCTCAACAATCTATTTTGAAAATGTGAGCATACTTTGTGTAGTTTGAAACCCACTTTTTCTCATAATAAATCCATCACAAACATTTTTCTACCTCCTCTAATAAATACTTAAATCATATATGTAGTGGTTGAATATTTTTGCAGGGGAAGAGATAACTTACCTAACTTACCCCCATTATTATTTTTGCTGATGTAAACAATAATAAAGAATTACATTGGATGACCAGACTAGGATAATGGCATAATTATTCCTGTCTTTCTTCAGAGTCCTTTATGTCCATGATAGGTATATGCAAATATGTAGCCATAATCCTGCAAGACTTTACTAAAAGACAACGACCCTGTAGCTGAGATCTCAGCACAGTGCTCCAGGTAGCCACAACTAATTGATTAGAGATGACTAGCTAGATGAAATCTAGGCCACTCAACTTCTCTGGGTCCCCATATTGCCAAAAGCAGGAATGACATAGTATTAGAATCTGTCTCACATTGGAGAGCTCAGTAAATTCTTTTTTATTAGTATGTTTACATGAATCCTACTGAGCTGGCTATTGGCAGAAAGAGATAGGTTGATGTTATGGACTGAATGTTTGTTTCCACTGCCCCACCTCACCCCCCCCCCCCCCACCAAGTTATATGTTGAAGCCCCAACTCCCAATGTGACTGTACTTGGAGATGGGGCCTTTATGGATGTAATGAAGGTTAAATGAGGTCAAAAGGATGGGGACCCTGATTCAATAGGACTGGTATCATCATAAGAAGAGACACGAGAGAGGTGTCTCTCAATCTCAGTCTCCCTCTCTCTCTCTGCCATGGGAGGACAGAGGGAGAATGTGGCTGTCTACAAGCCAGGGAGAGAATTATCACTGGGAACTGAATGAGTCAGCACCTTGATTAGGGACTTCTAGCCTCCGAAACTGTGAGGAAATACATTTCTGTGGTTTAAGCCACCCAGTCTATGGTATTTTGTTAGGGCGGCCCAAGCAACCTGAGACAGTAGATACATTATCACTAAGTATTACTCAGTTAAGGACCAAATATCAAGGATTTCCTCTGAAAGATGTAATTCATTTGTCTAAACATGCAAAAATGTTTCCATTTGAGAGTCAGAAATTTTGAAATACTGTGATTAACTCTATTGGTAAATCACAGAATCACAGGATTGACAGGTGAGAAAGAAACTTGGCCACTTGGCTCAGCTACCCACCAATGCAGTAATAATTTTTTCTAAATATCACACAGACTTTACTAGAATTATTTATCAAGTAATTTTTCTTTATATGAAGCTCTGATCTACCTAGGTATAGCTTTCATCCATAGGAACAAGTTCTGTTATCTTTACCTGACAGAACAAGTCTGTTCTTTCCTCCACTTCATTCATCTTTCTAGATGCTGTGATGGTTCATTTTATGTGTCAGTTTGTTTGGGCCACAGTGCCCAGATATTTGGTCACGTATTTTCTGGATATTCCTGTGAGGGTGTTTTTAAATGAGATTTATATTTAAATTGGTGGACTTTGAGAAAAGCAGATTGCCCAAAATGTGGGTGGGTTTTAATCAATCAGTGGAAGGTCTGAATAGAACAAAAGGCTGACTTCCCCTGGAGAAGAGAAAATTCTCCAGCAGACTGCCTTCAGACTTCATCTCCAAAATCAGTTTTTCCTGGTTCTATATCAGACTGACTTTGGACTTAAACTGCAACTCTTTCCTGAGTCTCCAGCCTGCCAGCCTCCCCTGCATATGTATGTATATATATACACATATATGAATACAAATGAATATATAATATCCATTTATATATAATAATATATATATTATATATGTCTAATTAGTTGTGCTTCTCTGGAGAACCCTAATACAGATATGTCATGTTCCTTCTCTCTTCAAAGTTATCCATTGGCTTCTCATCTCAGTCCTGTAAAAGCCAAAACCTTATGATGACCTCAAGTCCTTACATGCTCTTCCCTCATCTTCACCTCTAAACCCCTCATCAATAACTCTAACTTCATATGTTCCAACTCTTTCCCTAGATCACGCTGGTTCAATCACACTGGCCTCCTAGCTGTGCCTGTCTCAATATTGTTGGATTTACAATTTCCTCTGACCTGAATGTTAGTCTCCCAGATAACCGTGAGGCTGGATCCCTCACTTTCTTCACATCTTTACTCAACAAAAATCTCAGTAAAACATTTCTTAGGTCTTTTTTTAAAAAATCAATGTCCCTTTCCAATATTTCCTATTCCCTTCATTATTTTATTGTTTTCCTTAGCACTAATCACAATCTGCTATACATTGTATTTTACTTCTATCTTTGCCATCTGATTTCCCTTTTAGAATGAAATTTTCATGAAAGTTGGAATTATTATCTGCTTTGTTCATTGGGCAAACATCTAGAGCAGTGTATCTGCCCAACACCTAGAGCAGTGTCTGAAATATAAGAGCTGACCAATTAATATTTGTCAAATAAATGAATGAGTCAGAACATCAGATCCTTTTTGAAATTTTTAGGTTGATTTTCAAACCAAATCTTCAAATTTAATAAGTTTTGGCTTAATTTTAACATTTTTACACACTGTTAATTATTTTGGAATTGAAATATATTGTATATTAAATATGTAACTTAAATACCTTAGTTTTCACCTGTTCTTAATCCACTGTCAAATGCTGTTACTAAATAAATGAGGCATCTCATAAACAACATTGTTTCTGAGGTGATAGATAGATAGACAGTAGCAGTAGTAATGGAAGATATTCATTTATCCTTCATCAGTTTCATACTTTACATTTTAAAAAGTTATCAGTCATACTACAAATGTTTATATGATGCTAGTTTATATACTTATTAATATATTAATTATATTTATATATAATTTATGTAATAATAATTATAGAACACTATACTAGATTCAGGGGAATTGGCAACATAAAACATATGTGCCTGACTCTATGCAACTTGCAGTCTAACATACAAACCAAATAACAAACATTTTGTTTGAAGACAATTCCCTATGGGTCTCTCCTGTTCTGTGAGTTTCTATAAACAAGGGTACCAATTTGCCCTTTGCTCCAGATGATCATTTTAAGAATCTTGCTAGGGCTTCCCTGGTGGCGCAATAGTTAAGAATCCGCCTGCCAATGCAGGGGACACAGGTTCAAGCCCTGGTCTGGGAAGATCCCACATGCCGTGGAGTAACTAAGCCCATGGGCCACAACTACTAGAGCCCACGCAACTAGAGCCCGTGCTCTGCAACAAGAGAAGCCACTGCAATGAGAAGCCTGCGTACCACAATGAAGAGTACTCCCCGCTCTCTGCAACTAGAGAAAGACCGCAAGCAGCAACGAAGACCCAATGCAGCCAAAAATAAATAAATAAAAAATTTAAAAAGAATCTTGCTATAGCAAACAGGCTTGGAACACAGAGACAGTGTCTTTCTCCAGACCAAAGGACAGATATACTTACTCCCATTATAAAAGATTTAGATCCCTAAGCTCAGGGTTCTTCTTTTATTTTTTTATTTTTAATAATTAATTAATTAATTAATTTTTGGCTGTGCTGGGTCTCTGTTGCTGTGCGTGGGCTTCCTCTAGTTGTAGCGAGTGGGGGGCTGCTCTTTGTTGCGGTGCGCAGGCTTCTCGTTGCGGTGGCTTCTCTTGTTGCAGAGCACAGGCTCTAGGTGTGTCGGCTTCAGTAGTTGTGGCTCACAGGCTCTAGAGCACAGGCTCAATAGTTGTGGTGCATGAGCTTAGTTGCTCCACGGCATGTGGGATCTTCCTGGACCAGGGCTCAAACCCGTGTCTCCTGCATTGGCAGGTGGATTCTTAACCACTGGGCCACCAGGGAAGCCCAGGGTTCTTCTTTTAAAATGCAACTTACTGCACATGTACACATCTCTCTGGGCCCATCCACATCACCTCTATGGGACTTGGGGGCAGGTGGAACTGATGTAAATATGCTAGTACTTATGCTGCCTGTTGCCCCATGCATCATGAGGTCCTGGGTCTCTGAGCCAGGATTCTCATGTCTTTAGCAACATCCATGAAACTTGTTTGTTTGCAAGTAAATTGAAATCTCAGACCCTTCACAGTTCCTGATACACGTCACTACTATCATCATCAGAATTCTAACATGAAAGCTCATTATATTCTTGGTTCTAAGATGCATTTTAACATCATAAAAATGAGGCAGATGAAATCTTGTTAAAGGGTGGAAGGACCATAGAGAAATAAGCCTGAATTCAGTAATTTGATGTTGTTTGTAAAAACAATTATATGACTTACCTGAATTTGTTGTTTTCATCAGTGACTCTCACTACTCTGGACCTTTGTGTAGGAATTCAAATCAGGAATAATTTGAGTCTCTCCTGGGGCAGACCCACTGGACACTTTTAGTCCAGACCGATTCCCTTCAGGCTAGCTAGAAAAGGATTGAGTTAGTAGGGAAGATAGAGTTATGGGGATTCCTACTGGTGTTCTCACTAAATTTTATTGCACACGGAATGCTCAATTGAATAAAGAACTATAGATTCCACAGATACAGATGTGAAGAACATGGAATCTAATTGACTCAACTGTGATTTGTAGGTCTTTGCCACATACCTCACTCTAACTAAAATCCTATATTGCGTTGAGTTATACTCAATATTGTGGTATTTTCAAAGAGTGGTCCCCAAACATCTCCTGGGTGCTTATTAAAAATTCTGATTTCTTGATCCCACTCCAGACTTAATATATTGGAATCTTGGAGGTGGGGCTCAGCTATTTCATTTTTAACAAACGTCTCAGGTGTTCCTTAGACGCTTCTCAGGTGATATTTAGATTCTCTAAAGATTGAGAATCAGTATATAGACTGGGGTATCAGGTGATGAGGGTCACTGTGATTCTGGTGGGAAATGTGGTGTGCAGTGTACTATAGTATGATGTAGAGCAAACTGAGTATGATGGTTAATTTTATGTGTCAACTTGGTTCGGTCATTGTACTGAGATATTAGGTAAAACATTTTTCTAGTTGTTTCTGTGACAGTGTCTTTTTAGATGAGAATGACATTTAAATCACTAGACTTTGAGTGAAGCAGATTACCTTCCATAATGTGGGTGGGCCTCATTCAGTCCATTGAAGGCTTTGATAGAAAAAGATTGACCTCCCCAGAAGAGGGAATTCTGCTAGCTGACAGCCTTTGAACTTGAATTGAAACTCTTCACTGGGTCTCCAGCCTGCCGGCTTACCCTGCAGATTTTGGACCTGCCAACCTCCACAAGCAGTCTCTCTTGCTGGTTCTGTTTCTCTGGAGAACCCTGATAATACACCACGGTCCCAGGATTACCTTGGGGGATGAGAGGACATAGTCTCTGATCTTCAGAATGAGAATTTAAATTTTTGTGTTTGCATTTAATGATAAATATTTATATTCAGGATCATCTGGATGTTCATCTCCCATCAGAGGACCATCATATGATTTCAGTCATGAAATTTGTGATAGGGTTATGATTGCTGGGGACAGTTGGTTGTCTAAAGTGACAGCATTTAATTTTTAGTGTGTTTTTAAAATTTGAGTACACAGAATTCTATGTAGGGTTGCCAGATAAAATGCAGGAGGCCCAGTTAAATTTAAATTTCAGATAGGCAACAAATAGTATTTTAACATAAGTATGTCGCAAATATTGCATGGGGCATGTTTATACTAATAATTTTTTTGTTGTTTATCTGAAATCCAAATTTAACTGGGAATCCTGTATTTTTATTTGCTAAATTTGGCAATCCCAATTTTGAGGGTATATTTCCAGAGGTCCAAGACTTTTCAGATTTGAAGGTGTTCTTTGCATGTATTCGTGCATGTGACTGTGTGTGTGTTTTAGGCAGAGAGACAGTGCTTCTTGATTACTATATTTTTTCATAGTTACCTCTATATTACTCCTCTGCATCCTCTGTTTCATCAGTCTTTGGGAGATTTGTTGACATTAACCATACTCTCAAGAGACCTCTTTGAATTCAGAAAGTTAATATTGATTTACAACAGGAGATATATTTTGCTAATTATAGTTGAGATTTCTCTGTGGCTGGGTTCACTTAAGAAACCAAATGGCATAAGAAAATAGAACTTGAGAAATTCAGGTTTAAAGGGAATGGATTTTTAGGAATAACTTTGATATATATTAGCTTGATAAAATTCTGTTTTTTGTTTTTCTCATAATTTGGATTTTAAGAAAAACAAACAAACAGATTATCTCTTTCATTGGACATGGCTGAGGCACACGACTAAAATATTTTCTTCCAACTCTCCTTTCTGTAGTCCCTGCGTTGTCCCCAAACTCAACTATTGCAGTTTTCTACCTCACTGAAATACCTTCCAAACATCTTTACAATGTCAATATCTAATTTTACAGTGACTACCTTTTCAATGGACTGTCTCCTAATTGCTTCTGGGATGTTTTCTAGGTGCCAATGGCTCTTACTCATTTTATGTGGATTATTTTTGGTCTCAGAGAATGTGTCGTTTTTATGTCCTTGCTCTTTCTACCTGTGCTCTAATTTTTAATGTCCAGAGTTAAGAAAATAATAGGAGGATATTTTACTCTTAGACCATAAGTGGTCACTGTCTATTCTCCAGATGAAGTGTAATACACATTCTTCTTAAAGCTGGCATTCTAGTTATATGCTCATTTCACATAACCATTGTAATTGTCTTATAAACCATAATC
The DNA here is from genome assembly GCF_949987515.2 of Delphinus delphis. Classification (NCBI taxonomy): domain Eukaryota; kingdom Metazoa; phylum Chordata; class Mammalia; order Artiodactyla; family Delphinidae; genus Delphinus; species Delphinus delphis. The sequence continues at coordinate 88,962,866 of NC_082683.1, forward strand.
TAGGCTCATAAGTGAAAGCTGATTCTGTATCCACAGGAAAAATATTCATTTCTGTAGCGTATGCATTAAAAACCACATGACTTTTTAATTTTGTTCTTTTCTTTTATAAGTGCTCCCATTTACTACAAAATTTAATTTAGGTGGTTATTTAGAAGAATGGAAACTATTAAAGTAAAACCAAGCAAAAATTATATACAGAGGAGGGGTGAGAATCCCATTATGGTTTCTTATTATAAACACTCTTAGAATAGTTCACAATGCAAAAGTTAAAGTTAAAGAATGACAGTAGTTTTCCCAAATACTTTAATTTAATGTATAAATATTGTCTTTCATTCTAGAAGATGAATTTTCTTCCAGAGTTCAGATTTAAACCTGAGATATTTCTTTTTTTTTTTTTTAAAGACTAGTCCTATGTTTTATTAATTAATTAATTTATTTGTGCTGTGTTGGGTCTTAATTTCTGTGTGAGGGCTTTCTCTAGTTGTGGTGAGCAGGGGCCACTCTTCATCGTGATGCACGGGCCTCTCACTATCGCGGCCTCACTTGTTGAGGAACACAGGCTCCAGATGTGCAGGCTCAGTAGTTGTGGCTCACGGGCCTAGTTGCTCCACGGCATGTGGGATCCTCCCAGACCAGGGCTCGAACCCGTGTCCCCTGCATTAGCAGGCAGATTCTCAACCACTGCTCCACCAGGGAAGCCCCTGAGATATTTCTTTTAACACTCAACCTGAATTCATTCAGCCAATTGGAAAACTTGAAAAAAAATGAGTGCTGTTAAAGTAGATACCATCTAAAATCTTTTTGGTACAACTTATCTCTAATATTGTCATAAACACACTCACATATCTTTGCATATACACATAGATACTTACACATCTTCCTTCAGATGCCCAGATTTTTATTTAGATTTACTGTTTAATAAAGACACTCAGGACACATAACCCACCCCAAATAATGACACCATTTCTCATTTTTAATAATTATGCTTTATATTTTCAGGTGCTTTGACATTTAAAAAAGGTCTAGCAGGCATGCAGGGCAGATATAACTACATTTAATTTTCATTTTATAGGTGAAGAAAGTGAGAATCACAGTAGTTAAGTTTTTGTGCACTAAAAAGTGACATGGTTTGGGGACTTCCCTGGTGGTCCAGTGGTAAAGAATCTATCTGCCTTCCAATGCAGGGGATGTGGGTTTGATCGCTGGTTGGGGAACTAAGATCCCACATGCCACGGGGCAAGTAAGCCTGCGAGTCACAACTACTGAGTTCGCGCACCTCAGTGGGAGAGCCCACGTGCCACAAACTACAGAGCCCACACACCTTGGAGCCTGTGTGCCACAACCAGAGAGAGAAAACCCGCACACCACAACTAGAGAGAATCCCGTGCATCACCACTAGAGAGAGAGAAAAAAAGTGACTAGGTGGGAGCTAAAGTCCAGTCGTTTTGACTGCCAGTTCTGTTCTCCTTTCCATACAGTAAGAGTTGTCATGAGCTTTATAAGAGATAATGTGTGAAAAATACTCTAGAGTATTAGTCATTATAATATGTCCTCCAACTTGCTGTTCCCAAACCTGGTTGACTATCAGAGTCCCTTGGGGATCTGTACTTTTGAAAACACTCCCCAGGTGATTCTGATGATCAACTAGAGTAGAAAACAACTTCTTATGTCACGTTCTCAGAAAACCAACTGACTGGTGATGTCAGTACCCTGCGGATCATGTGCTTAATCCAAATATGTTTCCTACTGCCTACCTTCAAGTTGTAAAGTCTTATTCTCCTCATAGGAAGACATCATGGTAATAGAAATTTTTATCTTTACCTTTGCACTTTCCACTCGTAGCCTACGTATTAGATGCTGTCGGCATTATCTAAATGTGAGGGAGGTGATGTTATCACCCTCTTACAGACTAGGATGTTGAAAAGCAGGGAAAATAAGTAAATTTCCCAAAGGAACTGCCATTGAATAAGTTGATTTGGTTAGCATAAGGTTGATTATTAGTTCATTAATGATAATGATCTATAGTAACTGAAGCATCTTCAAGTTTTGTCATCAAAAGTTATCTTTCAAGAAGAAAGCCGCAAAGGCTCTTTCATTTACAGTTTTATTTAGAAAATTTCCAAAGTCCCTCTCTTTCTTATCTCTCTCTCTCTCTCTCTCTCTCTTTCACACACACACACACACACACACACACACACACACACACACACAGTCATGTAGAAAAAAATCTGAAACCTGATTGTTTTAAAACTCTTATTCTATAGAACAATTTACTTATGTAATTGAACAACAACTTTAAAGGACTTTCCAGACCATATTTTCTTGAAACCTTAAATATTTTAGTTCATCCTGGGAAGAAACATTTGCTTTTGAAAAAGACTGATGGCTTGAGTAACATATTTTGCTTTGATCCCCTTTTCTGCCTGGGGAAGAACATGTCTTATTCATCATTCAATGTGTAAAGTTTTATTGTTACTCCACAGTTAGAGGAGGAGAAAAATAACCAAGGACAATTGCAATTTGAGAGAGTACGCAAGGGCAGGGAAGAAGACATGAGATGATCCTAGACTTAAAAAATATATTTTATGTTTGTAATATCTTCTAGATGTTATGAATTTGTTTGCACACTTAGCTTAACTTTGAAAGGAGAATCTCTAAATCAAGAAAATAGTTTTAACCATACTGTGCCAAGTTCAAAGCCAGGTCTTGGAGTCAGCTATAATTTGAGTCAAACAGTAATAGTTACAGCAGATACAGCTTTTCCTTCAGCCTGTCCAGAGTCTTACTGTGTGCAAGTTACTTAATCGCTCTTGTCACTAAGACCAGTCATCCCCGTCTCACAATAGAAATTACAAAAATCAATGTGTCATATCTCGCTTCCCTGGAAAGCAGCACTGAGGATCTATCAGTCAACAGCAACTATAACAGACACCATTCATGTCACCTGCCCCTTTTTCTTTTGTCCCCTACATCTCTCATAGGCTAAAGAAGAGAAGCCTGGGTTAGTAGCCCCTCACTGGGCCTTGCTTATCTGACAACAGTCAATTAATATTTATTAAACATTCATAATGAGCCTAGCCTGTGTCAGGTGTTGGCTCCCATCTTACAGCCCTCTTCCTGGAGGGTTATCCTCATCAGTCTTCACATGACTGGTTTCATTTTAATGAAAATTTTCAATTTCATCACTCCAAAAAGGTTTTCTTTCAATCTGAAATAAACATCTTAATCACATTGTATCATATGATCCTATTTGAATTCTCTGCATAGCACTTATTATTACCTATTATTTTTCTTATTTTAAAAAATATTTTTTAAATTTTCTGTCTCCTATTACTACAATGTACATACCACAACAGGTGGAAACTTCTCTGTCTTGTTATTACTATGTCCTTAGCACCTAGAATATTTCCTGACACATAAATATTTGTTAAATGAGTGAGAGACTTAGAGTACAGTGGTGGGACAGAAGTGGACATGGTTCCTGATTTTGCGGGGCAGTTTGTAGTTTAGCAAGGGCAATAGACATTAAGCAAAGAATCCTACAATTTAATGCAAATTTACAGCTATCATTAGTGTGGAGATAGAGCCGTTCTAGGAGGACTTAGTAATGGGCCATTAACCATAAAATGGAGGTCACACTAGGGTCCCTGAGAAAGGGAAACAAGGTGAGATAAAATCTAAAAGTAGAAGTGAAAGGGAGATGGGACAAGTAAGGAAATTGTTTGAGACCAAGGAATTTGTATGTTCCAGGTTCTGTGGTTGGAGGGAACATGCCCATTCAAGAAAAAAAGCAGTGTGGTTGGTTCGCAGAGGGAAAGTGAAAGGGTGGTTTTGAGATGAGGCTGGGCAGGCAGATGGGATCCAGGCCAAGGTAGGGTCTTGTGGGCAATGTTAAGCGTTTGTATCTTTAGCCTAGCATTGATGGAGAGCCTCTGATAAGTTTTAAATAGTAGTGGAATGATGGGATCAGATTTGCAAGTTGAAAAAAATCACTGTGCATTGTAGAGAATGGACTATTTGGTGGTGGTTTAAAAAGGAAAAGCAATGCCATCATTCAAGCAAGAGATGTGGGCAGTTTGGGTTGGGATACTGTAGAGGAGATGTGGTGCAGTATACAGATTCAGGAGGTATTTTGGAAGTGAAATCAGTAAGATGTGGTTTTGGAGTAGCTACCAGGGGCAAGAAAGAGGGAGGTGACTAGGATGATTCTTAGATGTCTGGCTTGCTTATCAGAATGGAAGCTTGTGTCGTTCACTGATAATGGTCACTGTAAGAAGACGTGGAGGTGGGGTATGAGGTTGGAAACAATGAATTCAATTGTGTGTTACGTTGTGTTTAAAATGCCTTTGAGATATCCAAGTAGACACGTTTAGTAGGTAATTGGTTATGTGAGTCTGGAATGCCAAAGAAAGGTCTGTACCTGAGAAATATTCACAGATTTGAGAGTCACGTGTAGGTGGGCAAAAATAGAAGTTGTTGATGTTGATATAAGAGCCTGAATATAGAAATTGGAGAGAGAGAAAGGCTAAGACAGAGACTTGAGGAAGTTCCATCACTTAATATCATTTAATTATTGGATAGAGAAGGATGGTCATGCAAAGCAGAGAGAGGAGGAAGCGCCAGAGAATAGGAATAAACCAGGAGAGACTTGTGTGATGGAAGACTCATCCGTGTCAGAAGCTGTGTACAGACTGAAAAGATGATTGTCTATTTCCCCCACTGGACAAATAATTTTTTAAGCAATGAATGAATATTGAACCAGAGTTATGCCATCTTCAAGGAAGATAGAAAATAGGGCATTAAGGGAAAATGGGGATGTCATAACAAAAGGTGGGACTGAGGAGAGAAGTAGAGATTTCTGAAAACATACTCATCATGAATGATGTTTGTGGTCAATTACTAGTGTTAGACTTAAAATATAGACCCTAAATAGATCACCTTTCTGTCTTCTAAACGTCACGTGGATATAATGGCAAATTCCAGAAGGGGCAATCTGGTGAAGAGGAGCAGTGAGACCCTGTGTTATCTGGGAGGGCTCACAGAGAACACAAGGTGCAGGTGCGCTTGGCTGCTACTTACAGGGGCACTTTTTGATCTACAGGGAATTCCGTAGCTACTGCTCTATAGCCATTTGAGGTGCAGGCATCAGAACTCGGCATGAAACATTGCTGCTTTGACTAAAAATGCATTTATTTTAGTCACTCTCGCAAAGACTTAGATTACACATGGTAGATGCTGTCTGTAACAAACCCCAGACTTCACTGGCTTAGCCCACTGGGAATTTGTCTCATTCATAGAGTGTTTTTGTGTAGGTGTGTGGTAGTGGCATTCCCTAGGGTGACTTAGGAACTCTGGGTCCTTCTAGCTTGTGGATCTACTGTCCCTTAAAGCCATGGAGGTTTCTGCTGAATCCTCTGCTTCCAGTAGGCCAATGTGAGAAGAAAGAAGAGTGAGCATTATGACAGAGATTTTATTTATTTATTTATTTATTTATTTTTGCGGTACGCGGGCCTCTCACTGTTGTGGCCTCTCCCGTTGCGGAGCACAGGCTCCAGACATTCAGGCTCAGCGGCCATGGCTCACGGGCCTAGCTGCTCCGCGGCATGTGGGATCTTCCTGGACCGGGGCACGAACCCATGTCCCCTGTATCAGCAGGCGGACTCTCAACCACTGCGCCACCAGGGAAGCCCGACAGAGATTTTTTATTTTAATGGGCTGGACTGGAAGTAGCGTCCACCCCTTCTACTAATAGTCCAGGAGTCAGAACTCAGTCCTGGGGCCACACTCTACTACCAGGGAGTCTGGGCTGTGTACTCAAGTGGAAAGGAAAACAGATTTGGTAACCCTGTCCACCTCTCTCCTAAGGGCTTTTTTTCATTTTTTCTGCTAGTTTGAGGACCTAATTAAGCCCTAGTATCTTCCTTGCCAGAGAATTCTCTTTCTTTACTTAACATATTTCCTTTAAACTGTTTCTGCCTGTTGGCCTTAACTTTTACTTAAATGTCTTCTCAAGAGAGAAAAATATTTGGGGATGATTTCCCACAATTGTCTAATGATTATTTTCCAGCCAAGAAGACTCCACCTCTGGCAACCAAGCATATTTACTTCTCCAAAAACTATTACTTCTCTCTGACTTTACCTTTGAGTTTTTAAAAAAATATATTTATGAGATTCTATTTCAACAAAATTTGGGGGAAAGGGTTTATAGTTTGGCTTTTGTCTAAAACAGTGGTTTTTAAAATTTCAGAAATGCCTGGAGAGCTAGCCCACACCCAAAGGTTCTCATTTTCTGCGTCTAGGGTGTGGGCTGAGAATTTGCATTTCTAACAAATCCCTAAGTGATTCTCAAGCTGCTCATTCAGAAACCACATTCTGAGAACCACTTTTCTAAAATAAACTGCTTTTTATTTTTTTAAAGAGGACATCCTGCTTTCCTAACCCTGAGATTTTGTTTGCATGTGAACCTAACACAATAGAAAATACATTTTAAAATCAGAAAAAAGCTTAGAGGTAGAAAATCTTAATCCTCGTTTTGAACCAGTCACTTTTTAGTCTGTAGTATGAAAGTAGGCTAGTCATTCTACCTCTCAGGGTTTCCATTTCTTTATTTATAAAATGATGATAATAACACCTACTTTGCCTGGAACAAGAGATTTTGTCCCAGGCTAATGAGGAGCAGAACAGCCAGGAGATTGGCTTGTTTGTATGAAAAGGGAGATTTACGCTCCATCACAGAGTTTCCCCGGGGGGCTGATCACCCCCAGGGAAAACTACTATGTAGCCTCCACAAAAGAGGCTGCCTTCATTTTCTGGAAGGCAGTATACACCCAGTCCCTGGACTGAATTTTAAAACAATGCACCAGCAACGACACTGAAAGGTCAACACTGCATCCCTGTGATTCTCAATGCAGCTCTGTGACAGAATCACTGTGTAGCTTTGAAAAAAATGCCCAGGCCCTAGTCTCGGGCATTCTGAGGTGGGGTCTGGGTGTCCAAAATTGTGTCTTAGGTGCTAACTGAGGTTGAGAACCTTCCTGTGGGAAACAGACTGGCCCTGTCCTGGTCAGCGAAGTGGGTTGCACTGTGACTTCCAGCTTACAGATGACGGACACATTCTGTGCACATCAAAGTTTGATTGCAGTGGGGATATTAAATTCCCATGCAGGGAGCATTCTATCACAGGACAAATGAGAGTGTCAGAGCAGGCTTTTTAAGGCCTTGTGCTATTATGTTGAATGATAAACTGCTTGCAGGTGATTAAGCTGCCTCCACAGGCTTAGGCCCTCACTTCTTTTGCTTTTCAGGTGATGCCATCTATATTTGTTTTTCTTTTTTTTTCCACCGAGGAGAAAGCACACACATGTTGAATTGCTGCAAAGCATCCTAGATACTAGAGAAGTAGGTTGAAGAAGGTGCTTCATGCTTAATTTCCCTAGTCATGCAGAACTGGATCAAATCTAATGTAACTATGTCGTAAGAAATTGGGCAGCTATAAATAATCTTGGGTTTCAATATCTGATTTGGAGGTGTTATTTTGGCTTTTATCACTAGGATAAAGACAAGAAGAATGGTAATTGTGAGAAGGAAGTGAAACAGGCTAGTATGAGATTCGAATGCTGTTATGACCTCTGCCGCTTTCTCTGTATGTATCACTTGGATTTCTATTGTTCCAGCAGAAAAAATGGGCCAAAACCCATGTTGTTTATTTGATAAAGGAATGCTTAAACTTGCTCTCTGAGCTCCCCATGTTTACACTTTTGAAAAGCCACTATTAACATACTTGACATTAAAATAATTTGGCTTGAGTAATATTTGTCTCAGAGTAACTTTCATTTGGTTCATATATAAGCACTAGATATTCAAATATTCAATGATTCCAGAAAGAGGCAACTAGAAAACACAAATTGTGGAGCTTCTGATGAACTGAACTCCGTAAGTTGAATGAACACCTTAAGACCAAGACCTGTTATTTTCTTCAAATGTACTGATAAGGAAAGAGCAACTTTGTAATGGCTCTGTTATTTATTTATTTATTTATACCACCAATAAACAAAGATTTATTTGGAAATTTCCAAACCTGCCAGAAGTGGCACTTGCCAAGCCCTAGGTCCACCCTCCTTACCAAGCTCCGAAGGGCAACGATAGTCCCCCCCCACCTCCCCCCTGCACCTCTCCTGCACCTCCCCCTGCCCACACACACCCATGCCTCAGGCCACACCAGAGAACTAGTGTGTCCTCCCTCTAGGAGGCATTACCCCTGGGCCCAAGAGCTTGGGTGGCAGCCCTCTGGCTTCTCAGGAGATGATGGCGGCCAGAGCCGCTTGCATAAATTGAGAAAAGAAAATAAGGAAGGAGCCACCAAGTAGGGCTCCCTGAAAAACCCAAGCTTACCCCTGTACAAAAAAAGTGGCTCCCGCATAGAAAAACCTGCTCCACGAATACTGCAAATACCCAAAGGAAAGGAAAAAAAAAAAAAAAAACAGCAGCAAGGCTGGGCTGGTAGGAATGGCAAAGAACTTTGGTTTGGAAAGGCTAGGAAGAGGGTGAGCTGTGCCCCTCTTCCTCGCAAAGCTCCTCAGAGCCAGCGCTGACACTTGCCCCAAGGGGGTCAGTAAACAAGCAAAGCCAGGGCCCTTTGGTTCTGAGAGGTCTCCATTATGATGTCAAAGCACGGCCTCCAGGTCCTGCTTGGGCCTGCCTGCAGGGGGCAGAGGAGGCCTCTGCTGTGAATCCAATTAAAGCCAACGTGTAAGTAGTAAGGCTTTGGGGACCAAGCAACAAGGAATCCTATCACTACACTTATGAAACTAAAGCTGGGGAGCAGAGGGTGACAGGAGACACCCCTCACCCCCTCATCCTACATGTCTGTGCCCCAGAGAGTGGTCCCCTTCCAGGCTGAGGAAGGGGTGGCTCCAGGGCTGGGAAGAAAGGAAGGGATCCCTGAGCAGTTAGGTCAGGTGGGTTCCCAGCACCTGTTCCAGTTCCTGCCTTTGCTGCTGCACCTTGGCAATGATGTGCCTCCCCACTGGTTCCTGGGCCCAGGGCTTGTGGTAGAAAGCAGCTTGTCTCTCCTCCTCAGGATTCCCAATCACATCAGATTGAGGTCCCAGCGCTGGGAACGGAGCCATTCCTGGATGAAGTCCTGGGGGTCAGTGCTAAAACTGAACATGAGATCCCTCTGGGTCTTCAGCTGGTTGATGGACTCAATGGTCTCATGGATTTTGACATCAAGGGAGGCAATCTCCTGCTGATTGGTGGTAGAGGCCAGAAAATTGCTCATCTGGGCCTTGAGTGGGTCATCCACCTCCACATCAATGTCATAACAGCCTGTCTTCTTCTGGTTGTTAGGGTCCAAGCTAATTACATGGTTGACGACAATGGGGTCTGGAGGCTGCGGCAACCTGGCTAGCTTCATGGGAATCTCAGAGAAACGCAGTCGGCCACAACTGAAGATCTGGCAGAAGTACCGGTTGCAGTTGACGTACTCCCGCTCGTGGCCGTCCTGCAGCTGGTTGTGTTTGATGTAGAGCCGCAGGGCCTGCGTGACGGCAGCCCTCGTGTGTGTGTGCACCCCCAGCGGCCTCCCCAGTCGGGCGTCCGACTTGTACTGGGGAGGCTGATGAGCCAGCAGGAGCAGGCAGGTGCACTTGACGTTGAGGTTTCCAGGCGGTTTCACCTGGAAGCCATCTGTCTCCTGGGTGGTGGGCATCCGGTGCCACTCCAGCAGGTGGTTGTCAGACCCGTACAGTTCCTTGTCCAGCTCAATGACGAGGCTCTTAAAGAATTAAGAAAACTTCCTCTTCTGTTTCCTAAGATCATCCAGCAGTTTTCCCTCTACTCGGAGTTCCCAGGAAGCCACCTTGTCCCCTGCGGGGTTTCCCCCCGGGATCCCTGCTGTTCCCGCACTATCACCTTCTGCCTTGCTGGGACTGAACATATTAGAAATACAGATCCGCAGCTTTCGTTTTTGCGTCAGAGGCTTTTTGATGGCCTTCTGGATCTCCATCCGCTTTCGAGCAATGGTCTGGTCCAGCTTCCGCTCAAAAGCCAAGAGATCCATGCACGCCTGAGGCTCTGGGACAAGCTCCCAAGTTCGCTGAGGTAGAACTTTATCTGCCACCTTCCTCCTCTTTAACCCCCGGCGCTAGGCAGGCATCGGGAGCTGGTCCTGGGGCACAAGCAGGAGTTTTCGGAATGGGTCCATCATGGTGGGTGGCATGCCAGGTCGAAGTGGAGCAGCTGCGCCAAATGGGGAGCCAGCAGGGGGTCCCACCTGCAAGCCAGCCATGGGCATCTGACTGCCTGGTGACCTGCCAGGCCTCTGGTACTGCGCCGCAGGGCCCGTGGGGTTCTTGGGGCAGAAGGCGGCAGCCCCCCACGCCTCCAGCAGGTCTGGGCCCCCTGAGCACCGCTCCAGGCAGCGTGCTGGGTCCCGCTGGCGGAGGCGGAGCTCCCAGGGCGGCCTGGCTCTGTTATTTTGATAATTTTGATTGTCTGAGATAATGGAAATTTTTCATCAGATGCTGTCTGTGATCAATGCTTTCTGAGACCTCTTTTCTCCTAGAAACTTCTTTTTCCTGATTACCTCTTGGCTATGGCTTTTTGATGACCTAGGTTTGGTTTAGATGATTGCTTCTGGAAAAACTGTGTTAGCATCCTTGCAGTGGTGTGGAGCCTCCTGAGAAGGGAGAGGCAGGACAGGATTCTAGTTCAAGTCGTCGCAGTTAGTAGGAAACTGGGGCTTAGAACCAAATAGAATCAGTATCCCCAGAGTTTGAGGAGAGACACCCAGGACAGAACTGGCTTCAGACTCTGGACACGGCTGAAACAACTTATGTCAACTGAAGGTACCTTTTCTAAGTTCCAGCCGTCCATGGACATTGGAGAGCACATGTGCGGTTCCCCAGCCTGTTTTAGGCTCTGGGAACAAAAGCTGGCACTGTACTGCATTATACTGGAAACTGACTAGAAGAGGCTTAGGTTTTTATTGTTTTACTTCCAGGAGGAGAGGGGAAAAATTAACTTGCAAATCAGGTGGATGAAAATTGAGAATGAGAAAGATTTGCTTGTTGAAGGTAACCCTGTTTTCTCTCTCTTTTATTAGGTGTTTGTGAAGAGGCAAGTAAGGCTGAAACCCTTTCTGTTCTTCAGGAATTCTTTTAAAAGTATTTTGTTCTTTGTCTTAGATTGAGACTGAAGATGTGACACCATACATTACTGTTATCACCTTCTGCAGCTGACATACAGACTCCAGAACTGGATGTGGTATGGTGTAATTTTTCTAATTAGCCCTAGAACTCCACGTTAAAGGCTCAGACTGCGTGTCCTTTGGCATGACATCAGTCCACCACTGACTCTGATTGTCAGCAGGAGTCTATTTGGGCCAAAGCATTTTGCCTAGAGTTTATATTTGTATTCAAAGAGAACTTCTGTGTAAGGAAAGAAAGGCTTTTTGTTATTATTGTTCCTCTTCTTTGGAATTAGCGCCTATCTAAATTAATCCTCTCTAACTTCTCATACTTCTTCAGTAGGTATACTTCCTAAACTTGTTTAGTAACCAACAAAAAGGGGAGTGATGGTCTTTTAATTAGCTTTCTAGAGATATAAAATTCACAGCTATTAAATCCAAGCTGTATCTAATGTGAAGTTTCAGCCTAATGAACAGCTGTAAGTATGCTGCCTTCCCACACAGTGGAACTTGATGGAAGCCCTGGTTTTACAACTGCTGGTTATTGATTAAACAACTAGGCTGTTTTGATGCTGGTTGTTTCTGTTGTTGCACTCATCATCTTAGGTTTGGAAGAATTATTGCAGATATTAACGTTATTAGAGTTATTAAAGGTCACTCACTAGTCTGTCCCCTCACCCATCCTATGCTGGTAACATCTTTACAACATCTCCCCCAAGTGGTTGTCTTGATCATGATAGAACCCACCTAATGACAGTGGGGAGAAAGCAGACTCCATAATCCAGCAGTTATAATTTAGAGTTATTCCTTAATATAGTTTATCTAAAACTATAGTGAACTCCAGCTTAGGAGAGGACCTAAATGTATAAATAGATAAGTTGATATAAAATGTGGTGAATGCTTGATAGAGGCACAGATAAGTTGTTTAGAAACAGCTAACTGCGTGGGAGAACATGGGAAAGAATTTGTCTTGAAGGATGAGTACATGTGCTTATGTACTCGTGTGGTGTGTGTGTGTGTGTGTCTGTGTGTCTGTGTGGTGGGGAAGAGTATTTCCAGAGAGAGGATATAGGTGCAAAGATATGGAATTTAGGAAAGGCTGTGTTAAGACATGGTGAGAAATTCGGAATGGCTGGATGGAACCTGCAATGGTGAAAGAGATGTCTTGAGGTAGGCTATTTGGAGTTTTGTTGCCCACTCAAAAAGTTTAGATTTTATCCTACAGGAAAAGAAGAGATTTCAAAGGGGTTAAAGCATTGGTGTGGCTTGATCAGATTTCAATTTTATGAAGATAATTCCAGTGGCAGTTTTGAGGACTCATTTGTTGGAGGAGAGACTGTTTCAAGGATACAGGTTGGATACAAAGTGCTCTGCCCTGCTGGCAGCCCATGTGTCCTATAATATTTCTGGTTCAGAAAGTAAAGTCACTGTCTATAGAGCCAGTCAGGCTTAACTGGTTGTGGTGGGTTCTTGTAAAATGTTACACCTAATGTTGTGTGAATACTGGCAAAGTGAAATAGGAAATCATGGCACAATCATGGATTGTGCGGGGAAATAAAAATTGACTTGAAATACTATCTTAAAGAATTTTAAGATGGGAAATATCTAGGTCATTGAGCAAGGTTTTTTCCCATGAAATGCTCAACTTTACTTTGGCTGGACATAGCCTGAGGCACATACTCAGTAATTTGATGATTTCAGCAGTATGTTATTCTGTGACATCCTTATGGATCAAAAAGTCACTCTACAGGTCAAAATGAAATCACGTAAGTATTATTTTGAAAAGGAAATGTCAAAATAATATTATGAGAGGCTTTAGAAATTTGTATGTACTTAACATTCAGCTGGAATGTGGGGATTACTACTCTCAAACCAGTATAGGTGGTGCATTTTTTTTTTTTTTTTTTTTTTTTTTTTGCAGTACGCGGGCCTCTCACTGTTGTGGCCTCTCCCGTTGTGGAGCACAGGCTCCAGATGCACAGGCTCAGCGGCCATGGCTCACGGGCCCAGCCGCTCTGCAGCATGTGGGATCTTCCCGGACCGGGGCACGAACCCGTGTCCCTTGCATCGGCAGGCGGACTCTCAACCACTGCGCCACCAGGGAAGCCCTAAGTGGTACATTTTTGATTGCCTTTCAGGAAATGCATTGGTGCTCAGAAGGTGAGGAGTTTTGAACTTTTTAGCATCTCTGCCCTACGATGTTTACATCATCTGCCCTTTTTGTTTTGCTGGCTAACCAATTCCCATTCTCCACATGCCATAAACAACTATTCCTAAGATAGGTAATGTCACAAACAGAAATTTAACTGTTTCAGAAAAAGATGAGGGGGGAAATATGCCTGAATTAAAGCCATGAAACAGATCCTCAAATATCCTCGCTAATGTAATGTGAGAAATAGGCTTCCAATAGTTTATTTTTATTCATGTTATTTATTTAGTAGCATCACCACGCGGAGGAAAGTAGATTTGTTACCAACTGACAAAAGAGTTCAGTCTGGACACTGGTTGTCTTCGCTGTGGGGCTGGCTGGCTCCCGTGCTTTGTCATGTCTCAGAGTTTTCCTGATAAATAAACATGTGTTGGTCAGAATTGATCTCTGGCATTATTGTCAATGGCACCCATGAGTTGGCCCACAACGGCACATTTTCCTGCAACTGGTCTGTGGCTGTACCCTATCATTTCATATTCACAGCCTGCTCCATCAGGCCAATAAATCAGCTGTTTCTTATGCATGACATTCTGTGTCGTGTGACTGACGGATAACTGCAGCATTTTAAGTCTTGTTCTAGAGTCTCCATCATGCTGCCAGCCTCTCCGTTATACTCTATAAAAATGTTTCCTGTTATGGGCTATCAGAAGCAAAAGTAGGTTGTTTTAGAGTCAGAGCAATCGGAACCCTGTAAAGTACTGCTAGATTAGCAGGCATGGGTAGATGAGGAGAAGCTGTTTGGAAAAAGATGTGCTTAAGGGCATCAAACCTAAGCACAAAAATTACCTTTTTCATGGCTCTGCATATATGGACATAGATAGAGTAGCTTCTGTGGAAGCTGTGATTCAGTACGAGCTGGAAAACTTCTTTCTAAGAGGTCTGGAGACTTGTTAGAAGAAAGACAAGGACAGGTGACTGACACTCATTAAGTACTTTGTGTCCAGTGCTGTGCTATGTTCTACTGCACATATTAGGTCATTGATTCCCAAGTAACTCTGAGAAACAGGGATTTCTATCCCCTCCCCCTTTTTTTTGGCCACGGTTTGTGGCATGTGGGATCTTAGTTCTGTGACTAGGGATTGAACCCTCGCCCCCTGCAGTGGAAGTGCTGAGTCTAAACCACTGGACAACCGCCAGGGAAATCCCTCTATTCCCTTTTTTTCGTTAACGTGTAAGAAACAAAGTCTGAGAAATTGTGGAACTTTCTTGCTTTCTCACAATGAGTACAGTTCTGTGGCCCTTCCTGTGCCCTTTTCATGACCCTCTCCATGCTCCCAACTGAAATGCTCCCCAGGGAAAAGCTCTGTCTCTAACCAGCTCTGGAGATTCTGGGAGGACTTGACAGGACTCCAGCAAGTTGCTTCTTGAGGTTTCAGTGGCGCAATGGCTAGAGACTGTTCGTCCTAACAACACGAAAGCAGACTTCAGTGTAGTCTGTTTCTACTGATAAATTACATACACTGTTTATATTAGCAAATAATGTGGCAATTTAAAAATCATGTTTATCAAATCATTATTATGTCTTAGGGTTCTGTAGAGCACAGTCTGATAACTACAAGCTTAATATATTCCAGTAAATGGATTAACTCCTTTGACATGTGTGTCTTCCTATCTCTTCTTACCTTGAAGTCTTGACCTTCTTACATTTACTCATGGTCATTCATTAGCTCCAGGGAAGGTTTTTAGAGCATGGCTCTGCAACAAGAGTGAAGTTCTTGGCTTATGAGTTGTAAGAATCTGGAATTTGAGCATCAGAGGCCTTAGTCCTGAGATCAGCGGGCAGAATTTATGGCCTACGTGATAGATTTGGAAGAATATGTTGTGGGTCAGAGGCACTTTTTCTAATATCCAGATAGATGAAGATTCTGTGTGATGATGAGTGAGAGGAGATAAATCAGAAGAGACACACAGAGCACTGCTGACGGGTCTCCTGAGAAGGATCCAACACTCTTTCCAGACTCTTGGGATATAATCATTTTAAAATATAGTTTTAAACAAAAGTTGTGTATGTGTAAGGTGTACAATATCATGATTTGATATATATATATGGGTATAGTGAAATGATTATTATAGTTAAGCTAATCAGCATGTTGTCTCCTCACATAGTTATTTGTGTGTGTGTGTGATGAGAACACCCGAAATCTACTCTCTTATCATATCTTCAATTTCAATACAGTATTATTAACTATGGTCATCATGCTGTATATTATTCTTTAGACTTGTTCATACTACATAACGGCCAACAACTTTGACCAATACCCTTGACCCTTGACCAATACCTCCCTTATTTCCCCTCCCCTCCTCCCTGCTTGGCCCAGCCCTGGTAACTTATGTTCTAGTCTCTGTTTCAATGAATTCAACTCTTTTTTTTAAAGACTCCACATATAATTAAGATCATACAATATCTTCTTCATGTGTCTGGCTTATTTCACTTAGCATTATGTCCTCCAGTTTCACCCATGTTGATGCAAATGGAAAGATTTCCTTCCTTTTCGTAGCTAAATAATATGTCAGTGTGTGTGTGTGTGTGTGTGTGTGTGTGTGTGTGTGTGTGTGTGTAAAATCTCAAGTTCTGAACTTGGATTCAAATGATCTTGTATTCCTAGTTTTCCCAGGTGCTTGGCAAAAGCATTATAAAATCCTGTTTGGAAGATAATAAATTGATACTACTAATAATTTTCAAATAACATATTTAATGTACAATAAGAACATCTAGATCCAAAGGACAAGACTCCTCTAGGTGAGAAACCTCAGTTAATAGGAGCAGATCCATAAAGACTGTAGATACTGAAATTATCAGACAAAAACTATGAAACTACGGTTACTATGGTTCTGAGAAAATAAACATCAAATATAAAACCGTGGCAGGTAACTGAAAATTATGAAGAGTGACACAGCGCATTAAAGTATATATTTTAGAACTAACTTCAACAATTGAAATAAAGAGCACAATGAATGAGTTTAATAGCAGATTAGACAAAACTGATAAGAAAATTGGTGAACTGGATGACATGATGGAAGAAATTAATCACAATTAAGTAGAGAGAAGCTAATTTATGGAAAATATTGAAGGAACGGTAACAGAAATAGAGGATACAGTGAGAAGGGCTGCCATAAGTGGAGTCCAAGAAGCAGAGGAAAGAGAGAGAATGTGACAGGTGGAATATCTGAAGACAATGACTGAGAATTTTCTGTAACTTATAAAATACACAGATTCAAATATCCTAAGGATGACAAATAAAAAGAAATCCACACTTAGACATATCAGAGTGAAACATATGCAAATATATGTATGAAATAGGCCAAGTTTACTAATAGATATACATATACACACCTGAAAATCTCTGTATGTCTCTTAATCTTTAAAGTATCTGGAAATAGCACTGTAAAGTTGGCATCATCTAACAGTGTGTGAAGTCCTGGTGCTACTAATGGAGTCGGCTCCTTCACAGTCATTGCTCCCCTCCTTGAATGTGCACAAAAAGCCTGCAATCAAAAGGAGTGAAATTCATTTAGAAGAACAGGCATTGGCTCTAATTGGAAAGATAAGCGTCACAGTCTTGTGTATATGCACTTTCTTCAGCAGCACATGTTGAATCCTTATTTTCCCACTCAGTCTTTTTAGCTATTTTTGCAGAAGCTGAGAATTCTTTAGCAGATTTGTGTCTTCGTATGTGTTCAGTGATATCACTATGACCTTCATAGTGGTTGGTAAATGTTAACAAGTTTTGCAAGTTACATGGTCATCATTAACTTTCTCAGAGATAAAGATGTAGCACTTATTTTTTTCATTAAACACACTGTTCCATTCTTTTGAACTCATTACTGCTAACAGGATTTATTGTAAATTGAAAAATGATGAAAATAATAAAACAAACAGCTATACATTTATAATTTACATTGAAATAAAGACAACCACCACTGTAGCAAGTGTGTTCAGACTACTCCTCTTATGCTACACAGCAGGATTCCTCATCATCTATTTTCCAGGCATACTTCTTGTAGACCTAGCCTATAATTTCCCATTTTCCACTGACTCTGCTGATTGGATGCCTGTGGCTTCATGCATATCATCAGTATAGGGTATGGCCTAATTAGCTGGTGGACCAGATTGTTGTCAAGGGCAACAGCATCCCTGTTTGAGTGCAGTTGTTTTATCAGTAAGCTTCTGCATGCTTTCCTTGAAAGGAAAATGTTAGTTCTGTTGTGTATGAGAAAGACTTGGAAAAAGAGAAAAGGCTTAAGACACTTAGGATTAAAATATCAAACATCTAGAAATAAATTTATGGAAAAAACTATAAAACTTTATTAAAATAAACTAAAAAGACTGACATAGAGAAATAGATATTGGTTATAGACTAGAAGATTCAAATTTGCCAAAATGTCTTTTCCCTAAACTTATTTATGGATTTAATTCAAATCCAATAAAAATTGCAGTAGGGTTTTTTTGTGTGTGTGTGGAATGTGAAAAGTTGATTCTAAAATTTATATGGAACTACAAAGATTAAAGAATAGCCAAGTTAATATAAGTCTACATTAATTTATACCCTGTGGTATTAGCACAAGGACAAACAGGGGAATGAAGAGAATAGAGTGTCTAGGAATGGAACCATATACCTATGGCAAAATAACACTGCAGAGCAGTAGGGGAAAGGCTAGTATTTTCAACAATGGTTCTGGGACTATTGGACAACATTTATTGTAGAAAAAAAAATTGGATCTCCTGTCACACCTAACACGAAAATCAATTCCAGGTGGATTACAGACTTACATATCAAAAAAAAAAATCAAACTTGTACTGAATAAAAAAGAGAATATCTTCATGACCTTAGATAGGAAATGATTTCTTTTTTTAAATTAATTTTTATTGGAGTATAGTTGCTTTACAATGTTGTGTGAGTTTCTACTGTACAGCAAAGTGAATCAGATATATGTATACATGTATACCCACTTTTTTGGATTTCCTTCCCATTTAGGTCACCACAGAGCACTGAGTAGAGTTCCCTGAGCTATACAGTAGGTTCTCATTAGTTATCTATCTTATACATAGTATCAATAGTGTATATACATCCATCCCTGTCTCCCAATTCATCCCATCCCCCCTTTCCTCCCTTGGTGTCCATACATTTGTTCTCTACATCTGTCTCTCTACATCTGCTTTGCAAATAAGATCATCTATACCATTTTTCTAGATTCTGCATATATGTGTTAATATATGATATACGTTTTTCTCTTTCTGACTTACTTCACTCTGTATGACAGTCTCTAGGTCCATCCACATCTCTACAAATGACCCAATTTCATTCCTTTTTATGGCTAATACTCCATTGTATATAGGTACCACATCTTCTTTATCCATTCCTCTGTTGATGGACATTTAGGTTATTTCCATGTCCTGGCTATTGTAAATAGTGCTGCAATGAATATTGGGGTGCATGTGTCTTTCTGAATTATGGTTTTCTCTGGGTATATGCCCAGTAGTGGGATTGCTGGGTCGTATGTTAGTTCTGTTTTTAGTTCTTTATGGAACCTCCATACTGTTCTCCACAGTGGCTGCATCAATTTACATTCCCACTAACAATGCAAGAGGGTTCCCTTTTCTCCACACCCTCTCCAGCATTTATTGTTTGTAGATTTTTTATCATGGCCATTCTGACCAGTGTAAAGTGATACCTCATTGTAGTTTTGATTTGCATTTCTCTAATAATTAGTGATGTTAAATGTTTGCATTTCTCTAATAATTTCATGTGTTTATTGGCCATCTGTATATCTTCTTTGGAGAAATGTCTATTTAGGTCTTCTGCCCATTTTTTGATTGGGTTGTTTGTGTTTTTGATATTGAGCTGCATGAGCTGTTTGTATATTTTGGAGATTAATCCTTTGTCAGTTGCTTCATTTGCAAATATTTTCTCCCATTCTGGGGTTGTCTTTTCATCTCATTTATGGTTTCCTTTGCTGTGCAAAAGCTTTTAAGTTTCATTAGGTCTCATTCGTTAATTTTTGTTTTTATTTTCATTACTCTAGGAAGTGGGTCAAAAAAGATCCTGCTGCGATTTATGTCAAAGAGTGTTCTGCCTACGTTTTCCTCTAAGAATTTTATAGTGTCTGGCCTTACATTCAGGTCTTTAATCCATTTTATTTCTGTGTATGGTATTGGGGAGTGTTCTAATTTCATTCTTTTACATGTAGCTGTCCAGTTTTCCCAGCACCACTTATTGAAGAGACTGTCTTTTCTTCATTGTATATTCTCACCTCCTTTGTCATAGATTAGGTGAACATATGTGCGTGGGAAAAATATGGAACGCTTCATGAATTTGCATGTCATCCTTGTGTAGGGGCCATGCTAATCTTCTCTGTATCGTTCCAATTTTAGTATATGTGCTGCCAAAGGGAGCACGGAAATGATTTCTTAAACATGACACAGGGCTTCCCTGGTGGTGCAGTGGTTAAGAATCCGCCTGCCAATGCAGGGGACACAGGTTTGAGCCTTGGTCTGGGAAGATCACACATGCCACAGAGCAACTAAGCCTGTGTGCCACATTACTGAGCTTGTGCTCTAGAGCCCACGAGCCACAACTACTGAGCTCACGTGCCACAACTACTGAAGCCCGCATGCCTAGAACCCGAGCTCTGCAACAAGAGAGGCCACTGCAGTGAGAAGCCTGCGCACCACAACCAAGTGTAGCCCTCACTCGCCCGCGTGCAGCAACAAAGCCCCAATGCAGCCAAAAATACATAAATAAAATAAATAAATTTTTTAAAAATGATGCAAAAGGCACTAACTAAAAGGAGAAGATCAACAAAGTTGATTTCATTAAAATTAAGTTCCCTTCATTGACATATACTATTAAGATAGTAAAAAGCAACCATAGGGTGGGAGAACATATTTCCAACAATTTTAACCAAAATATTCAGAATACATAGAGAATTATTACAAATGATTAAAAAGAACCCCAAAAGCATTGCTGCCAATTCAATAGAAAAATGGGCAAGAGAATCCACTAATGAGGAAATCCAAATGACCAATGTACATTTAAAATGGCGTTCAACCTCATTGGGAAGCAGAAAAAGCACATCAAAACCTCAGTGAGAAACCATTGCTTACCCACTAGATTGGAGAAAATTTAAAAGTAGGACAATTCCAAGGCAAGAACATGGAGCAATAAGAACTTTCAAAAACTGGTGGCAGTAAACACTGATCCAGTCATTTTGGAAAATGCTTTGGCACTATCCAGTAATGTGCAGTTGTGCATATCCAGAAATTCCTCTCTCAGAGATATGTTCTATTTTTGAAATGCATACTTATGTGCACTACCGTACACTTGACAGGAATGTGCAATGTTGCGTACAATAGCCTCAAATGGGATCCTGCCAAACATCCATCTACAGTAAAATGAATAGACAAACGGTTTATTCATGTAATGGAATAACATTCAGTAGTGAAAAATTTAAAACTACAGTTGTGTGCAACATAACATCAACAAAAGAAACAAGACAAAAACAGATAAAGTAACCCACATTGATTAGGGGTTCCTGCTTCTGTCGCAAAACTATGAAACAAAGCAGGGACACATTAACCTAACAGTCAGCAGAGTGGTTACCCCAGGGGAGGCAAGAGTTTGAGATGAGCAAGGAACATGGTGGGGAAGTTACTTATCCTCCTGATTTGGTCCCGAACAAGGATCCTTCTGCCCAGTGTCATCTGAGCCAATAGAATGAGACCAAGCAAAAGGAAGTTTTTTGTCTTTTAATTTTATTTATTTATTTACTTTTTGGCTGTGTTGGGTTTTCGTGTCTGCGCCAGGGTTTTCTCCAGTTGTGGCGAGCAGGGGCCGCAAGGGCGCGGGTCTCTCACTGTGAGGCCTCTCTTGTTCCAGAGCACAGGCTCCAGACGCGCAGGCTCAGTAAGTGTGGCTCACGGGTGCAGTTGTTTCATGGCATGTAGGAATCTTCCCAAACCAGGGCTCGAACCAGCGTTCCCTACATTGGCAGGCAGATTCTCAACCACTGCGCCACCAGGGACGACCAGAAAGTTTTATTCTTTGATGAAAGAATGGAGAGAGGCGAGATCATCCTGTAGAGTACCGGCTCTCCCTGGCAGCCCAGAGGTACCGCTGCTTTACAGGGTTTTCTTCAGCGGGGAGGGGGTGGAGTTCTCTTGGGGGCGGAGTTCTCTCAGGGGCGGAGTTCTCTCAGGGGCGGATTTCTCGCCGGGCTGGCACAGCCGCTTGCGGCTTTAGATCACGGTGCCGGGTGCAGAGACGCTGCAGACGGGCTGCAGCCGCCATCTTGACTTGCTGTGTCGTTCGTGGAGCTTCTGACCTGTGTCCCTCGGAGCCGAGGTGTCGGCGCAGCTGTTTGTGCACTAGAACTCTGGTCTGAAGTGCTGGGTGCCAGGTCTCTCCACACGGCCCCCTATGACCAACTGAAACTAGACTACGCACAGAGGAAAAGAAAAATGAAAGGTTAGACTTTTTAAATTACCCAGATTCTAGTTTCATTTACCGGGAATAGTCAACGGGCTTTGCCAGTGATAGCAGCATTCTCTGATGCTGATGATGTTAACTATCTTGACCTTGATGAGTGTTACACAGGGATCCACTCTACTATAATTTGTTAAACTGTGTAGTTATAACTTGTTAAACTGTACACAATATTTTATACACTTTTCTTCATGTCATATTTCATAATTTAGAAATGTTTAAGCATATGCAGGGTACAGAGGGAATACAAAGAAAGGAGTCATTTCTATGGGAGGGAGGAAGTAGGAAAGGCTTCTTAAGAGGTTTCCGGTGAGCTAAGTTGGGAAGTGGCTCAAGGAGTAGGAGGGTACCGTCAGACTTTGATTCCTGTCACAAATGCTTACTTGTGTGTTAGTGTCCAGACTGGGAAGACTGTTTCAACTTGGCTCTTCCTGGGGGTGCAGGTGGGAGTGGAAAGATGCTGGCGATGAATACACTGGGCAAAAAAAAAAAAAAAAAAAAACAACCAATTTAAGGTCCATAGGCTACACATAGAATATAGTTAAGTGTTGTCCTGGGCAGTATGGTTTAGTTGTATGACATTACTGGTTCATTTATTCAGTAATTAATCCATTCATTCAACAAATATTTTCTGAGCATCTGCTCTGTGCTGTGTATTACTCAAGATCCTGGGGATACAGTGGTGTATGAGACTAATGTGTTTTCATTGACCATGATTAGCATGGGATTATTATAGGCATCTGCTTATTTTCCAGAGTAGGTTGAGTGATTTGGGATCCTACGGTCACTGCAGAATAGACGTTTGCTTCTGGATCTCCTCCAAAATAGCTCAAATCAAATGTGTTCCTTGATGTAAGGTCCATGAGATTATGTGGGTTTTCCTCAGCGTCACCCATGGCATCTGGGTCTTTACCTTGTCCCAGATTTGCACCCACAGAGCTCAGTGGGTTATAATTTGGAGACTTGGCCAATTCTTTTAGTTTAGAGAAATAAGACAGTATTTATCTGTGTAAGTGCTTAGGTGTCTCCACCATTTCTGATTCCTTCAGATTTTAACTTTACCTTCAGCAGAGCTCATTGAGCCCACAATAGAGGGAAAAAAGTGTTTGTAACAGTTTTCTTTATACGAGACAATTTTAAAAGATAGTAAAAGGCAAAATGAAACTAATCCTAAGAAGATCTCTGAAATAACTACTGTTTCAAACTGTAGACTTGGGGTTACTTTTTATTCCAGAAGTTGAAAAGTATTGAATTGATTGTTTCTCAGGAAATTTTACCCTCTAATAATATAAAATTTATTGCGTGGTGAATTTCACTGAATAGGCCTGAAGAAGATCCTAAGATGGAATTCTTGAAGAGAAGTTATTTTTTCACGTTTAGTTTACAATGTATATATATAATGCTTGATTTTCTTTATTTCATATTTCAATGATATGCATTAATTTTTTGTTTTTAGTTTGGGTAACTTTGGCTTTTATCTGATCAAAAGACTTGTTATCATGCTGACCTTTCCAGCATTTGATTGACAACTGATTCCTTCAGAGTCTCATGGGATATATGTTTACCAAAGTTTACAAATGCTTTTATTTAATAAGACCCCCCAAAAATGGTAATTTCTGAGTAATTTGTCCTGCTATAACTCTTTTCTCTTAGCATTCTTTAAAAAAAAAAGATCTTTTCCCAAAACTACTTCTGAGACATTATAAACATACTAGCTAATTCAACAAACATTTACTGAGTGCCTACTACATTCCAGACACAATGCTAGTTTTTCAGTTAAGACAAAACAAGTAAGATGCAACACCTGTCCACAGGACTTCACAATTAGTTGAGGATTGAGAGATATAAATTGTCAACAAAGATACAGTGTGATAAATGTGATAATCAAGGTTAGAATAGAACGCTAAGTAAGAAAATAGGAAAGATATTTAGTTGATATCGGAAGCAAAAATGAAGGCGTTTCTAGGTGAAAGTGACCTGAGATGAGATCTGAAGAAGGTGTAGTGCTGGGTGATTAAGGTAAAGATGTTAAGCTGGACAGTGACCTAGGCAGAAGGAACAAAAGGCGTAAGACACAGGGTGTGAGAGAATGTGGTAAAGTTAGAACTGCAAGTGGCTTAGTGTGGCTGAAGAGTAGGTTGTGAAGTAAGTGGACAGAGAGTGAGATGAAGAGGCTGGTAAGATCCAGGTAATTAAAGGCCTTATGTGTCATTCTAAGGGGTATCAACCTTATCCTGAAGGTAGTGGGATGCACTGAACAATTTTAAGTAGAGGAGTGAGAAAATATTTGTATTTTAGACTAATCTTTCTGGTGGTAGTTTGGAGAACAGATGGTAAGGTGAAAGCCTGGTGTTTGGGGATGAGGCCATCTGACCAGAGGCAAAGTTAAAGCACTAAACTGAAGCAAACAAATAACTTAGAACTGAAGAGTCAGTTTGGTTCCAAACACCTGTGTAATTCAGATTTTTCTCTGACAGATTTCCAGATTATTGCCAGCTCACTTTACCTGAGTTGTTACATATCTATATAAAGGTAGTAGATAATTAAGCAGAGTTTATGTGAATGAAGCAACATCTATTCCTTCTTTGAATAGGGAACAAGATTTCAAGGAAAAGAATCTATAATGCTTTAACAACGATGTGAGATATAATAAGAAAAATACAGTGTCAAGAAAGGCCTGACTTAAATTACTATCAATAAGCCAAGGTGAGGTCTAATGACAGCCTTAACAT
Organism: Delphinus delphis; assembly: GCF_949987515.2. NCBI lineage: Eukaryota > Metazoa > Chordata > Mammalia > Artiodactyla > Delphinidae > Delphinus > Delphinus delphis. The sequence goes on from NC_082683.1 coordinate 88,987,478, forward strand.
TGTTTCAACAGCTGCCAGTATTTGAAGCTAGTGATTTGTTTATATTTGTCCAAGAGATAGGTTAACGGCAATTTTGTAGATGGTGGAAGGCATCCTAATCAGTCTTCCAGCAGGACAAAACCATCATTTAATCATGTCACTGGCTCAGGATTGATATAGGGAGAGTGAGAAGTTAAGTGAGTCTTCAAAACACTCTATCCATTCAAAAAGGGGACTTCAAAAAAAGATTAAAGGAGAAGAATTCATGTGTATCTTCAGCTTTAGATATATTGGTATATTGAAAAAGTAGAAAAGAGAATGTGGAACAGACCTCCAATGACAAATTCTGCTCTTTGCCCTACTTGAGAACCATTAACACAAAATTTCATGGTGGTAGCTTAGGTTGAGAGACCTAAACAAGTGCAAGTTCTAAATGGGTGTTCCTTTTTTTTATTTTTTATAAATTTATTTATTTTATTTTTGGTTGCGTTGGGTCTTCATTGCTGCGCACGGGCTTTCTCTAGTTGCAGTGAGCGGGGGCTGCTCTTTGCTGTGGTGCACGGGCTTCTCATTGTGGTGGCTTCTCTTGTTGCAGAGCACGGGCTCTAGGTGCACAGGCTTCAATAGTTGTGTCACGTGGGCTCAGTAGTTATGGCACATGGGCTCAGTTCCTCCGCGGCATGTGGGATCTTCCCAGACCAGGACTCGAACCCGTGTCCCCTGCATTGGCAGGTGGATTCTTAACCACTGTACCACCAGAGAAGCCCCTAAATGGGTGTTCTAATATGATATTTTCCCATCATAAAACATACCAGCATTATTTGTAAAAGCCTAGAGACCACGAATCCATGTCCAAGCCCTGTTGTCCAGCTCATCTGGTTAAATCTGGAAAGAACTAAATGTGCAATTCTTACTTTGAACAACCCTTGACATTGCTATCAGATAAAATTGCAAGCTAGAATTCTATGAAAAGTCACATTGTAATTAAGCTGTTGTAATTGAATACATTATCTTTTTTAATAGTTACCCATGCCTTCAGTTTGTTAGTAAACATTATCTAATAAAATACTGTATTGTTTAGGAAAGTTTGCGTAAAAGGGAAATTGTTTGGGGAAAAGAGTAAGCAATGAATAGAATCTGAAAAGAAATGTCTCATAGCAGCCAAGCAATTATGTTCCTTCACAGAATAAGTGCTTAGTATCAATTTTGTGCATGTAGAGGGCATCTCTAGTGATTCAGAAGAGAGAAGCAGTTCTTGGTGCTTTCCAGTTCCCAATAAAAACACTGCATTGAAAAGATTAATGAACATACAGTTGTATGTTTAAAGAATAAAATGATTTTGTTTCCACTACCGTTCATGAGATGATGAGTGAATGGGTTGATACTGCAGCTGCTATGGTTTCTGGTGTTAGGAAGACTACCCTACGGTCAGTTTCACCACATTCTGCTTGATTGGCCTTTTGGGAAGGGCGATAGGCCAATCCTTGATTATAATGATTTGCTCCCTGAATTTACGTATCCAAAAAAGTACTTAGCTCCTAAGAGAGTGGTCTCTACTTCCATCCAAGGGGTCAGATGACCTCACACAAACAAAAATCAGGATATGTGTTTTGAGAAGTAAGGAAGAACTTAGTATTATAAATAGGAGTTGCTATGTATTAGTTATGTATTGCTATGTAACAAGTTACTCCAAAACTTAATGGCTTACAAAACAAGCATTTATTATCACACGTTTTCTGTGGGTTAGGAATCTGGTGTGGCTTAGCTGAGTGCCTCTGCTTCCGGGTCTCTCACAAGGCTGAAATCAAGGTGGCCAGCGTTGCAGTTATCTCAAGGGTCAATCAGGCATGGATCTCCCAAGCTCACTCAAGTGGTTGATGGCTCAACTCGGTTCCTAGTCGGGTGTCGGATGGAAGGCCTGAGTTCCTTGCCAAAGGAGACTCTCCCTAGGACAGCTCACACCATGGCCACTGGCTTTCTTCAGAGTGAATGTGCAGGATTGGGAGGGAGGGAGGGCAGCCCAAGAAGGAAGGCACAATCTCTTTGTAACCTCATCCCAGAATTGACATCCCGTTACTTGTGCTGTAGCCTCCTTGTTAGAAACCAGTCACTAGGTCCAGCCCACACAAGGGGAGGGGACTTCACAGGGCATGAATAGTAGGAGGCAGGGATCATTGGGGCCATCTCAGAGGCTGCCAACTGCAAACTGGGAAAACCTGGCAAGAGTAGTTCTTCTTTAAGACACCTCTTAGTCAACTTCCTGCAACCAGGATTCTTCATATTCTTTCATCTTTGGGATCCCTGTCCCAAATCTCCCAGTTTCTTCACTTTTCATGATTTTTTTTCCTGGAACAGTTTTTGAGGTTGCTCTGTAAAGCCATTAACAGTGGCCTAGAATTAGACTGCTGGTGTGATCTCAGAGACAGGTATACTAGCTATAGCGTGTGTTCTCTTCACCTACCGATTTTGAGGATTAAAAAAACTTTAGACCCACCTTAGAATATTTACATATTTATTATCAATTTTAAATGTAGGAGGTGTGGAATCTGGTTAAAACCCCAGGCCCAAGAATTTGGAAGATTGAACCTCTGGCTTTGTTTGACTTCTAGGCAAAACTCATTGTCCTTCAGCTACACATTCCCGTTGTTCTTAAAACCTGCTGTATGGGAGGATGGCGCCTAAAGAGGGAAAATGTCTTGTCCTTGCCACCACCCAGGCTGTTATATCTTTCTGATAAATATCAGGCTGCAGTCACTTGTGAACGTTTCCCTCATTAGGTTTGGATAATTAATTGCTGAGTCTTGCTGCTTTCTTTTGAGAAAGGGGCAGTATATAAAGTACATTTTGTAAATAAAAATATGTCTGCTGCATCTGATTTAAGAATAAATGCTCAATTTCAGGACTGCAGTTTGGCAGTGTGTTTTAAATTTGTCTACTCCCTTATGACCAGAGTAAGGTCAACAGTTTAATTAGTTCAGTATTTATCAGGCACCAAGTGCTGCCAGACATGGTGCCAGGGCCCGGGAATATGAGAATGAGTTATACACATTCCTGCCCTTGCGGAGTTCTCAGTCTGTTGGGAGGAACAATCAGGTAAACCAATAATAACAAAATAATGTGATAACAATAGAGCTGCCTACGGAGTTCAGAGAGGGCCCTGAGAAGCGGGTGTCTAACTCTGCCTGGGAATTTGTATTCTACAGCATCCCTTAGAATACAAACCTCAGAAGGTCTGATGTGTTCGGGAGGAGAAGCATGTATGCTTGTAGGCTGTGCAATGTTTTTTCAGCTGCTCTGTCCCCAGAGGGAAAAGAGCATTATGTCTTCGCTGAATTTTAAAGTTTTTTTTATAATTACTAAATTATTATCTTTAGAAAGTAGAAAATAGTTTAATTTTACCAATGTAATTCTCTTTGAAACCAACTTTGAAATGTCAAATGTCAGATTGATTCTCCTAATAAACTATTTAGCCAGGAAGTCCTTTCACCAGGAAATGCTTTGTTTACATCACTGGAGGTGGTCCTAAAAGAGTAGAGGGTATGTATTAGGAATACTTTGTACTTAGCAGCATGTACAGTGATGTCAACTTACTCACAATGTAATACATTCATTTATGCCTATAAAGTTGTTTTGACTTTAATGAAAAATACCAGCAATACTAGTGTATTAGTTTTCTAGGGCTGCCATACAAAGTATCACAAACTGTGTGGCTTAAAACAAGGTATCAGCAGAGCCATGCTTCCGAGGCATGCTCGGAAGATTCTAGGGGAGAGTCCTTCCTTGCCTCTTCCAGTTTCCGGTGGCCCTGGATGTTTCTTGGTTTGTAGTAGCATCACTCTAATCTCTGCCTTGGTCTTTTCATGGCCTTTTCCCCTGTGTCTCTCTGATTCTCTCCTCTTGTTATAAAGACACTAGTCATTGGATGTAGGGCTCACTCTAAACCCACAGCATGATTTCATCTTAAGGTCATTAACTAATTTTATGTCTGCAAAGACCTTATTTCAAACTAAGTTCACATTTTAGATTCTGGGTGGACATGAATTTTGAGGAACAGTATTCAACTTATTACAGTTAGAGTTACAGAAACAGCAAAAGATATATTTGCAGATCAAGGATAAAAGCTTTATACTTCACATTTGAAAAAAGATATTTCTTTATATTATTTTTATACCTGGTGGTAGAAAGAAAAAGAAGTAGGGAAAAAGTAGACTTTAAGGGTAGTTAGGTAAGATCTGATAGAGGTAAGGAGATTTAACATGTAGAGAAATATGAAATGCTTAGGACCAAAATGTAATGCAGGAAGTGCTGTGATAGCCTAACTTCCCCAAAGTTGTTCTTCCAAAAATGGTTACGGATATTTAGATTGGAAGTCAGAAACTTAATTCAAAAATAGGTAAATTAGTTTACTGAAGGGCAGAAAGGTAAGAACCATTGAAAAGTCCTAAACCACTGAAACTTTTAAGTATTGACTTGGCAGTTTGAAAGTCTGTCCGTTTTTTCTAAGATGTAAGTCTGATAGACTATCAGCTCAGTCTTATTTATCCCTGTATTTAATTAAATGAGTCAAATCAGTAATCATTTATTGAAAAACTGCTTTCAAGGGAAGATGTTACATTGTACCTAAAGAAATATAAAACAGCCCTTTCTTTCAGTAGCTTAGTTGTGAAGACAATCTGAATACATATGAAAAGATAACTAACTGTATAAGCAGTAAAACGACTATGATAAGGCCTTATAGCAATTTAGAGGAGTGAAAGCTGCTATAGGTATTTTGAATAGAAAGGGGTTAAATGCAGGGCCTGAGAGACTTACACAAGTGTTGCAAGGGCTGGGAGTGCTGGCTTTTAGGAGACCTGGAAGTGCAGGGTTCACAGGGAAGCTGCCACTGATGAGCTCAGCTGTCTGCAACATTGGAGTGGCTGATTCTCAGGAGATCATGTTTATCCTTGTGGAGCGCTTGTTCTGCTGGAGGAAATAATCAGATAAACTCATAATCAAAATACAGTGTGATAAGTGATGTGGTAGAGTCAGGTCCAGAGCGCAAAAAGGGCAGAGAGAAGGGAGTGTCCCCGGCCAAACCTCACATTGCCATCTGGGAGTGCCACCTCACTTACCTGCAGATGATCTAGGGGAGTAATGACCTGTTCATCCTGCCTTCCAGGTCAGCCCCTTATTGGTAGAATCCAATGAGCTCTGCTGAAAAGAGCCTGGAAGTGTAATTTCCTGAATTTATCCCCTTCCATGCAGGAGAGGGCTTAGAGGGCAGTGATGTTTCTGAGAATCAACAGACACATCTTCTGCAGTAGCTAAGAAAAGCAAATGAAAGAGAGATATAATGTGGGTCTTAAAGAGAAGTGAGATTTGGATAAGAAGGAAGAAGGAAGGTGTGTATTCCAGGTGGAACCAGGGCTGAGGATATTCCAAAATGTGTTCAGGGTGCAGGGATTATAGCAAATTGAAGTCATGTGGAAAGTCAGTGACAGATAAAGTTATAAAGATAGATTGGGTCAGATTATGAACAGCTCAATGGTGAGTTGAAGGGATGGGAATGGATTTTAGGTTAGTGGGTCCCCACTTGTGGGCCTGAGGCCTCTGGGACCCTGGAGTTATTATTGTCAGGGGCTCTTTGATCCATATGCATACCGTGCGTAGCCTGGACACGGAACAGATATGTCTGTCCCATGATATGAGCTACGGTTTGTACTTGACTGTAGGTGATGTGACTTAGCAAAATACAGATTAATTGTATATGTCTAAATCTATTGCAGCATGTATCATCTATTTTTTTGATTAAAGTGTTCTAATAGTAAGACTACTATCATGTGGTGACCTATACAAAATTGTTGATATCGTAAAGGGGTTTTCATATTTAAGAAGTTTAGGATCACTACTCTAGGCAATATGAGTCCTTTGAAGGCTTTGGAGCAGCACAAAGACAAAGTGAAATGATGGTTTAGGGAAATCAATCTGATAGTGCTTTATAGATTTAAAAGTGGAGATTAAAGGCAGCTAAACCAATAAGAAACCTCGTGTGGAAATTAAGCTTCAGAAAACCAGTGAGCTGAGAATAAGCAATTCCTAAAGCATGATGTGCTGTGTGACAATGGGTACAATTAAAGAATTGTGCACCAGGTATGAATTTATTGCCTCTCAGCTCCAAATTCACACTGTGATGCGTGTTCTGTGAGAGTGGAGCTGGGCTCTGTCTGCCAGCTGATAAGTTGTTACGATTTGCCATTGAAGGGCACTGCAGGGACACTGGAGGAAGGACTTCCTTATATTGGGCCCAGTGTGCACCTCTCTCCGGACTCCTGTAGCACACATGGCTTCTCCAAGGTCTGGCTTTGGCCGCCTGTGCAAGTTCTCTAGCATCAGATTCCTGTAGCATCAGTGCAGCTTCTCCTGGCACCCCTTCAGGTGGCTTTGCAGCAGAGCCACTGCCGAAGGACAACCTTGTGGATGGCTTTCTTCCAGGACACCAGAGGTCAACTTTCTGGCAAGCTCTGCTGGCACAGGACTTCAGCAACTTCTCTACCAACCAATGAGCCACAGCTCCTCCCTCTCCAATGAGGGAGTGGATTAGCCCTTGTTGGGGGAGACTCTTATGTGGGGCAATAGCTCAGCCCTAAGGGTAGTGGCTGCTCCTTTATCTGTAATTTTTGTATTCCTTGGTGTTTTCTTCGCTTTTCACTAGCCAATCCCTTGTTGAATTTAATAGACATTTATATTAAACATTCCCCATAAACTCCTGTATAATCTTTGTGATATAGGTCCTCATAGGACCCTGACTGATATAAATAGTATCTTATTTTGTTGGACATTCATAATTAAGCAATATCATCTACATTTCTCTTTATGTGAAGATATAAAAGGCTATGTGTTTTAGCCAAATAGAGTCATATTATTACCCATATTTTTCTTGCTGCTAGGGAGCAGTAAAAGCAACATCATATAAGCATTTTGAAGGCTGCAAACATAATGAGTTTCTTGAAGAAGTTCTTCATAAGTAGAAAGTAATAAATTAATATTGTTTTTGAAATGTTTTCTGTGGTTGATAACATGGTGATAATAGAAGTTTTATTTATTAATTCTTCTAGTCATTCATTCATGTCTTCTCTGTTATAAAATGGAACTTTTTACATTATTGCTGAAATCCATCTGGGATTATGACATTTGGGATTTCATCATTAAAACATATGTTTATAGCCCCTTACTTGAGCAATTTTATCAGCAAAGTATCAGGTACTATGTTTTCATATTATTTAGACCTCAAGGTCTTGGAAGGCCAAGAGGCTTTTGTGTTTAACTCATTTTGTTCACAAATGTGAGCTTAAATGTATACTTTTGCTTGAAAATCATTGCGTAGCTGAGGTTTGGATAGATTGACAAGTATTACATATGAGTATGTATTAAAATATCAGTAAATTAAAGCAAGTGTGTGTGTGTGCTGGGTGGGAGTCTGAGTTTTTTTTTTCTTGTTTACTTTAATGACTGAAAATAGCCCAGATTACAAATTAGTAAATTTAGCAACATTATGCTTTTATTAAGAAATAAAAAGATATCAATGTTCTTCTGAGGGTGAATACATTTATATAGTATCAAATTTATAGTTAAGTGGTGTTTACTCTTTTCTAAGACACCTTTCTGTACTAGGCCCGATGGGATTGAAAAGTGTCTTTTCCCCTTGCCTTTTAAAGGGCTATAAACCACGTTCAGAACTCTAGAAAGACTAAAGAATGCTTAAGTGGGATTTCCAAGGTTGACAGCGTAGAACTCAAGAACACAACCTTGCTTTGTTAGATCTGTTACAGAGAATGTTAGTGACGTTACCCATCATGTTTGCTAGATGGCGCTAGAGTTCATATCTCATATCTAGACTTCACACACTTTCCTCTGTATTTGGAGTCATTATTGTCGGATTTAAAATCGTATTACCTTAAAAATGTTACTTATTAAGTATGTACGGAGTGTTACTTTGTCTGACATCATTTAAGATGTCATTTTCCTCTAGCCCGTACATGAAAAGATCTGACAACACAATATAAAAATGTTTTCTTTGAATATTCATGTTTAGAGAGTAGAAGACTAAACATGTCCAGAAAGAGCTTTTCCAGAAAGAAAATTCTTAGTGAAAACTGAGCTTTCACTATGTGTCTATACTTGAAAATTGAGTAGGCGAATTGAATAATTACATGCTTATTTTAAGCTTTAAAAACATCTTTGCCTCAATTATTTTAATGTTTTAGTTGAAGGACCTCTGCGACCTGTATATGCACATAAACATAGTCTGTTGACTGGGAGAGGTATTTGAAATGAAGAAAAAAATTACCTATAAGATATAGTTTTTAATTAACAGTCATAAATAAGAAAATGTCACATTTTCTAAGAAGTAATAGCTTGCATTTATTTTCTTCATTTGTTTCAGTTAAAAATCATATTACAAACAATGCATATATGCATGTATAAAAAAAGTCCTACTGACTGTATGTTCTGCCTTCCCTCACCTAGTTTGACACTGTAGAGATTTCTGCCGTTAGCAGTTTGATGTCTATTCCTCAATAAATTTTCCTAAACATGAAACATAAATATGTTTTCATCTTTGTAGATTATCTCTGTATATCTTTATATGTTACCTTCTGATCTGTCTATAATACAGTTATAATCCTTGTATACCCAAAGATCTGATTACATGAAAAAAAAAACAATCTAGAGTCCAAGAAAATAATTCAAAGTAATGTGAATCATATTCCAGTCTTGCATAAAAATATCCAAAGAGGAGAACATTCCCATGCATCACAGAATTTCTTTCAAAAACTTCTTTCCCCAAGTTCTTATTTCAATATTGTTCACACCCATAGCAGTGCTTTAAGGATTCACTCCTTTCTCACTCCAAGCTTTCTAAATTCTCCACCCAATTCAGTCCAGACCAACCCTCTCTCTGGTGTAGTTTTCTATTACTCAATCAGTTTTTCTCTTCCTTCAATACCTAGATTCTGCAAAGCAAAGTAGGGTCTTGAAGCTGACAGAGCAAGTAATTCAGCTTCATCTCTCTTCTTCTTCTTCTTTTTTATTTTTTTAAAGACGATGTTGGGGGTATGCGTTTAATTAATTAATTTATTTATTTTTGCTGTGTTGGGTCTTCATTTCTGTGCGAGGGCTTTCTCTAGTTGTGGCGAGCAGGGGCCGCTCTTCATTGCAGTGCGCGGGCTTCTCACTATCGCACGGCCTCTCTTGTTGCGGAGCGCAGGCTCCAGACACGCAGGCTCAGTAGTTGTGGCTCATGGGCCTAGTTGCTCCGCGGCATGTGGGCTCCTTCCAGATCAGGGCTTGAACCCGTGTCCCCTGCATTAGCAGGCAGATTCTCAACCACTGTGCCACCAGGGAAGCCCCATCTCTCTTCTTTGTGATGGTGATGGAGAGGAAAGAAGATGGTAAACATAGCCTCTTATCTTTTTATCCCTCTCAGCGCGCGCACGCATGCGCACGCGCGCGCACACACACACACACTCACATATGCAGATTCTCTTTCCCTTTTTTAGTTACATAAATGGAAAATCATACTATATATATTGTTCTGTGTCTTGTTCTATCTGCTCAACAATTTATCATGGACATTTTTTCTTTTTAAATTTATTTATTTATTTATTTTTGGCTGCATTGGGTCTTCGTTGCTGTGTGCGGGCTTTCTCTAGTTGCGGTGAGTGGGGCTACTCTTCGTTGCGGTGCGTGGGCTTCTCCTTACAGTGGCTTCTCTTGTTGCAGAGCACAGACCCTAGACGCGCAGGCTTCAGTAGTTGTGGTGCGCAGGCTTAGTTGCTCCGTGGCATGTGGGATCTTCCCGGACCATGGCTCGGACCCATGTCCCCTGCATTGGCAGGCAGATTCCTAACCACTGCACCACCCGGGAAGTCCCATGGACATTTTTTCATATCCATACACATACATCTACTTCTTCAAAAAAACCCCATGCACTTCATATTATTCCATGCATTGATGAGTATGGATGTACTTTATATACAACTGTTTCCCAACTGATATTTGGGTAATTTCTAATTTATGGTATTTTTTTAAATTAATTAATTTACTTTTGGCTGCATTGGGTCTTCATTGCTGTGCATGGGCTTTCTCTAGTTGTGGTGAGAGGGGGCTACTCTTCGTTGTGGTACGCAGGCTTTCATTGTGGTGGTTTCTGTTGTTGTGGAGCACGAGCTCTTGGCGCATGGGCTTCAGTAGTTGTGGCACGTGGGCTTCAGTAGTTGTGGCTCACAGGCTCTAGAGCGTAGGCTCAGTAGTTGTGGCACATGGGCTTAGTTGCTCTGTGGCATGTGGGATCTTCCCGGACCAGGGCTTGAACCTGTGTCCCCTGCATTGGCAGGCAGATTCTTAACCACTGCGCCACCAGGGAATTCCCTGGTATTATTCTAAGAATACTCTGGTAGATATACTAGTGTATTTCTGAAGACACTTAGAATTGGAATAACTGGTGTGTAAATTTAAAGTTTAATTGACAGTACCATATTACTTTCCTAAAAAGTCCTACTGGTTTTTGAGCCCATCAGTAATGCATGAGCCTGCCCATTTTCCTATTATCTTGCAAATATTGCTAGTATCAATCTTTAACTTTTTTCCAATCTGAATACTAAGATTATCTTATTAAATATCTTGCAATGTTTGTCAAATTAATGACTGTATATTGCTTATAAAGTAGAAGTAGAAGCATAAAGTTATATTTAAAAAACAGCAGTGTTTTTAGTGTTCTTGTTCTGAAGCTCCTGTTAGTCACATGTTGAACCTCCTGGATTGATTCTTGTATGGGCCAGGTTTTGCTGTTATAAATTTCTGTTGTGAAGTTTTAGTGCTTAACCCAACAACTGTTTGTCTCATACTCATGTTCAGCGTGAATTGGGTGAGATTCCTTCTGCTCCACATGGTCACACAGGTACCCAGCCGATGGAGGCACCACCATTTGCTGCAAAGCTTTTTATCAAACAGATAAAAGAGTGGAGAATTTTCTCTATTTCAGCCTGGAGGTAACACATGTCTTCTGCTCACACTTCATTGGACATGACTAGTCACACAACCCTGCCTAGTCCCAAGTGTGCTGGGAAATATAGTGGAATATTTGATGAATGTAGCTACTTTTACCGCAAACCTATAGGGCTCTCATCTTTTCTCTCCAGTTTTTCAATTCTGATATTTTGTTTCGTGTATTATAATATAGCCATAACTTAATCTTTCAGTCTAAAATTAAATTTTGCTCTCACATTTTTAGTTTCTAAGAGTTCTTTTTTTTCATTTTTTTAATGTATTTTTCCTTCTGGTTTCATGAATTCAATATATATTCTTATTTCTCAGAAGATATTAATTTAAATTTTAACTTTTCTTTGTGCCACCAACCAATGCATTGCCATTGTTTCTTCAAATTTCCCCTTCCTGTTTGTTTTTCTTGGTCTTCGTCTTTCCTATTGGAGGCTTTTCTAAAGTGTCTGGTGATCCTTGACTCTTCTTTTGTATTTATGACACTAAAAAGATGATTGAAATCTTTTTGTGCAGCTGGGTGGGAGGGGTGGGGGAGAGACTTGTCAAATGATGCGCAGAGTGGTCAGATGTGGTATGTGTGTGGGAATCCCTGAATATTAAATATCCATATTTGTGTGTTTTTTCTCTTGGGCTGCTCAGTTCCTCCAGAAGAGACTCCTCTAATCTTTGAGTATTTGGGGGTGATTAAGCCTGCTGCCAGTTTCTGATAATCAACTGAGGGAAGGGAGTGTGGGAGCTTACCATCTAGTACATACAGATTCACCTAGCTGCCCTGTTCTCAGTCTGGGGTTGTGGCACGATGGCTAGCTTGCCACCAGCATTCATGCTTCCACATCCATTACGTATGGAGTTATTGGAAGCAGCTTCCCAGCCAGAGCCTATATAGTCCATCCCCTAATATATCTACGTGTCTCTAGGTGCCTAGTCCATACATCTTTTCTTGGGAAGTGCTTTATACTCTTTCTTTTTTCAGCTGGTTGTGATAGAGATAAACTTCAGGCAAAACTTTGAGTTTATATTTTAAAGACAGTAGATTTTCAGTTTGGATGCCTAGCTGACTCTGTAGATGTATTTATTAGTTTCCTATTGCTGCTAAAACAAATTACCACAAACTTAGTGGCTTAAGACAACACAGATTTATTATCTTACTGTTCTGAAGGTCAGAAATCTAAAATGGGTCAGCAGCGCTGTGCTCCTTTTGGAGGCTCTAGGGAAGAATCTGTTCCTTGCCTTTTCCAGCTGCCAGAGGTGACTTGAATTGCTTGGCTCATAGCTCCTTGCTCTCATCATTCTGACCTCTGTTTCTATAGTCACATCTCCTTCTCTCACTCTGACCCTCCTGCCTCCCTCTTATAAAGACCCTTGTGATTACATTGGGCCCACCTGGGTATTCATGATAATCTCCATTTCAAGATCCTTAAATTAATATCATTTGCAAAGTCCCTTTTACCATGTAAGGTAACATATTTGTAGGTTTAGGGGATCAGCATGTGGACATGTTTGGAAGGCCTTATTCTGCCTACCACAGAACAAGACTGTCCCCTCCACCTGTTTATGTACTAATGAAACAGGAGGGAAGGGGGCAGGACACAACCTTTAAAAGAATGTTATAGCCATAGTACATGACAAAGACTGGTTAGAACCAAGTAGGTCCAAGATGGTGGAAGATTCAACTTCCAGTGGACCTTGTGCCTCATATGCTCATTGTAATACATTAGCATGCTAAATGACACACCTACCACTGCCATGACAGTTCTGAGGCCAACCATAAAAGGTCAAAAAGTGGGTGGTGGCCCAATTCCTGGAAATCCCCGCCCCTTGCCCAAAAGAATTAGAATAATCCTCCCACTCATTAGCCTATGAAATTACCCAGCCCATAAAAATTAACCACACCATATTCCAAGGCTTCTTGCCTCTTGCTTTCCCAGATAGCCTGCACTCTGTCTGTGGAGTGTGTTTTTCTTGAAATAAATCTGATTCTTACCTATCACTTTGTCTCCGAATTCTTTTCCAACAAAGAAAGAACCTTAAGTTCACCAGCAACACTAACTGCTGTTATATGAGCAAGAAAACCCCCAAACATCTATCATGTAAAAGCAATGAAATTTGCTATAGCTTTTAGTATTATGTTAACTAATACAGAATTGAAATGGAGTTATGCCATAACAAAAACTTAAAATAGTGACACTGAGTTAGAGCTTAAATAGTGAGTGGTGAGAAAACATACATGAGAGGCTGTTAAAAATGGGAATAAGGTTTTATAAAACTCTTGTTTGTGATAACATGGAAGGCAGACAGACCAAGTTCTTACTGAATCCCCATAACTTTAGTGAAAATGTCTGGGAAGAGCAAGAGTATTAGTATGCATTGATTGCTTACTGATGCACTTAGCAAGGTGTTTTAAAAGAAATAAATGAGTTCCGTGCAAGTAGAATTAAAGAGAGTAGAGAAAGTTCAGAAATTTGTCACCTTACAGAGATGGAAGAGCCAACTACTTCTAGACACCAAACTTTAGGAAATAAAGTTACAAAAAGCTTTGAATGGCAAAAACCCATTGAGTTTACAGTTACACAAATGACTCATCTGGGCAGCAGATGCTACATTAAGGATATTACCTCCCTTTCAAGCTGCTGTTTCAGAAGACCTCAACGCAAATTCCATTAAGCTGGAAGAGAAAGAGGAATAGTCTTGAGAAACAACAAGTTATAGAAGGCTTGGATTCATGACTAGGAATTGATTGGAAGCAAATAGAACAGAAGCCTATTAAGATTTTTGGAGAATTGTATAACTTAAGAAACTATGAACTTGGCCCACAGAAAGCATGTGATGGTAAAAATAACCATTAAAACCACAAGATTTTACTTTAGTCTGAGGAAATGTTTGATGCTCAGAGTGCATAATCCCTAGAAGCTTTGTTTGTATGCACTTTCCTTTGCATGCACGGTACCAGTTCCAGTTAGTTTCTTGAGTAAGAAAATTCAACCCACTAAGCAACTTTTCATACGGCAAAAAATCACAACAGGCCAAACAGCCAGAAATCTAAAACCCTAAATTCCATCATACCTAAAATGGTAGGTTTCTCTCCCCAAAGAAATTACACCTGGGGACCTTCCACAGGAGCTAGACTTTGCTATAGAACTTTCATAGAATTAGAGCTTGGAAAAGAGCTGGAGGTCAGATGGCAAGTATTCAGAGGCTGTCTCACCTTTTCAGACCTTATAAGAAAGGTATGCCAGTTAGGACAGCCCTAAGCATTTTTTGCTTTAGATTTAACTGATGGTCTCTGTATGACAGATTTTATCTCCTGGCACAGGGCCGTTCTTAATGAGTGGTACTAAAACATTGCATAATATATGACAACCACATGAGGCATTGTGGCCGAAAATAGATCAGTGGTTGTTTCTTAATGACTGGGATTGGATTTGTGTCACAAAAGATTATTGACTATCCCCACAAACTTTGTAGAGATGTCTTATCTTGGTAGTCTGATGACTGCCTTCAGATATTACCCAAGGTCCATTTTAGCCCGTCAATTTCTCTTCTCAGAAAAAAAAGGGTTATTTAGATAATTAAACTCAAAAATTAGAAAAATTGGGTCCCAGTTTGCATTCAAACATTGAAAGAATTTTGGACATCTTTCCTCTGCCCCCAAACTTCTTCAGTTTATACTTTACAAAAGCCCACACAAATGTAGATAATCCTACATGCAGTGGTTCAGTGTATGGCATGAGAGCTAGAGAATGCCATTGAGGTTGTGGAACTTACAGGAGAGGTTTCTGAAATTAGACAGGTGATATTACTAAATTTTAGGTTATTGGCATCTGGAGGTAGAATGTATACCGTCTTAGGAGAAGAATATTGTATTTACATCCCTGTAGACCTCTCCAGGATATTTTATATTACAAAAAATACCCAGGGAACAAAGACATGATGAAATTAGGTAATTTGGCTTATATTCCCATACTTGGTTTTACAGGCTCTTTGGTTTGGGATGGGATGTTTTCTCTTGGTTCCTGTATTATGCATGGACTACAAATTATGATTACTATTCTTCAGTTAGTATATGTTTTTCAGTGCTCAGTTGTATGGTTTTCAGGGTCTTGAATGCTGTGGAGAGGTCACTGTTTGTGAAATGAAGCAATTAATGAATTTTCCACAAAAAATAAGAAAACCTGATACTTTTTAGTGTTGGAATGACTACCATCAGAAGCTCTACACACAACCAGAACACATCATCCAGCTGTGCAGAACTGTATTAATCATATGTCCAGATGATAATGTTCTACCCTTCATTTTAGGGGGAAGAATGGCCTAAAAGGGGATTATATTAGTTCTCTATTGCTGTGTAACTATATTTTCACAAACTTAGAGGTTTAAAACAACACGTATTTATTATCTCACAGTGTTTTGGGGTAAGGAATCTAGGAATGGCAGAGTTGCGTGCTCTGCTTTAGGGTTTTACAACACTGTAGTCAAAGTTTCGCCTGGTACTGCTGTCTCATCTGAGGCGTCACTGTGGTAGGATCTGATTCTAAGGGCACATGATTATTGGCAGCATTCAGTTCCTTGTAGGTAGTTGGAATGAAGACCTCAGTTCCTTACTTTCTGTCAGCTGGAGGCCACTCTCAGATCATTGCCCAGTGGGCCTTCTCAACATGGCTGCCTTCGTCGAAGAAAATCTCGAAAGAGGAATGTTATAATCTTATATAACGCAATCACATACATCCCATCACCTTTGCAGTATTCATTTGGTTAGGAGCAAGTCACCTCTTGACTGGTCCACAGGGTGCCCAGATATTTGGTTAAACATTATTTCTGGGTTTGTCTATGTGGTTTCTCTGAATGAAAGTAATAGTTGAATCTGTATACTGAGTAAATCAGATTGCTCTCCCACATATCTGTGGGCCTCATCCAATCTATTGAAGGCCTCAATAGAAAAAAACCTCACTCTTCTGGATCTGGACTTCTCAGGTTTTATAATCATGTGAGCCAATTCCTTATAAGAAATCATACATATATATGCTTGAGTTGTAGGAACTGGAGAAGATGCCAAAAGCTAAAATACGTAGTGGCCTCAGCTAATCTTTCCTTTGCATCTTTCCCAGGAAATGACTCAATTTTGGGTGCCAAATTTGGTTCATCCATGGCCAAGAAAATTACAAACAAACACCAAAAAATCTCAAGACAACAATAATACTTGTGGTCATTTAAAAGGTATACTTACAAATTTTTTGGTACTCTTCACTTAAAGAAGAAAAGCTTAATTTCCTACTGCTTGAATGTGGACTAGACTTAGTGACTTGCTTCTAACAAATAGAATGCAGCAAAAGTATATCACTTTTGAAATTAGTTATTAAAAGACTGCAGCTTCCATCCTGGTTCCCTGTCTTCTCTCTCATCACTCACTCTGGGGGAAGCCAGATGCCATGTTGTTTGAGCAACCCTGGAAGAAGAGGCCCACATAGTGAAGAACTGAAGTCTCCTGACAACATCCATGTGAATGAGCTTGGAAGTGGATTCTTCAGGCCCTTCAGATGATTAAACCCCAGCCGATATCTTGACTGCAACCTTGAGAGACACCCTGAGTCAGAAGCTGCTAGCTATGCCACTCTTTGATCCCTGACTGTCAGAAATTGTGTGAGCCAATAAATGTTGTTTTAAGTTACTAAATTTGAGGGTAATTTATTATGTGGTAATAGATAACTAACAAGCTTGTGTAAATCTTCAGCTGCTCCTAGATTGGGTAAAATATTTCAGGTTTAATAAGTTTCCCATCACATTTAAAATATTTTTTCCCACAAATATTAAAAAGTTTAGGGTTTCCCTGGTGGCGCAGTGGTTAAGAATCCACCTGCCAATGCAGGGGACATGGTTCGAGCCCTGGTCCGGGAAGATCCCACATGCCACGGAGCAGCTAAGCCCGTGCGCCACAACTACTGAGCCTGCGCTCTAGAACCTGTGAGCCACAACTAATGAGCCCATGTGCCACAACTACTGAAACCCACGTGCCTAGAGCCCATGTTCTGCAACAAGAGAAGCCACCACAATGAGAAGCCCATGCACCGCAATGAAGAGTAGCCCCCACTCACCGCAACTAGAGAAAGCCCGCGCGCAGCAATGAAGACCCAACACAGCCAAAAATAAAAGAAAAAAGAAGTTTAAAAATGAAGTCTTATTGTAGATTCCCACCTACCTTCAATTTCTTTTAATGAGCTGCCTTATACTAAAGCCAAGTTTGAATAGACTTAGGACTCTACATAATAAGCAGTTAAACAGTGTCTAACTTACTGAAAGCCTATTAGGTGTTCAATTCCTTATTAAGCTTTCCACATAATATCTCATTTATTCCTCTCAATAACATAATGGTATTATTATTATTATTTGCTCCATTCTTACATTTGAGAAGACCGAGACTGAGAGAAGGGAAATAGAATTCCCCCTTTGTGGGTGTTGTTGAAACCTGTGACTTGCTTCTAACCAATGGAATATGGAAAAAGTGATGGAGTAGGTACTTTTCATGATTATATTTCATTATATATCAGTCCCTCTTAGCAGAGTCTGCTGGCCTTGAAGAACAACTGCCATGTTGTGAATTGCCTATGAAGAGAGTCACATAGCAGGAAACTGTGAGTGGCCTCTAGAACTAGAAGGGGACCTCCAGTGAATAGCCAGTAAGAAATGGGTCTTTAGTTCTACAAGTATAAGAAAATGAATTCTGCCAACAACCTGAAAGAGCTTGGAAGTAGATTCTTCCTCAGTCAAGCCTCTGGATGTGAATGCAGCCCAGCTGATAACCTTGACTGCAAACTCGTGGGACCCTGATTAAAAGACCCAGCTAAGCCATGCTGTTCTCAGTATATATAGGATAAAATAATTTCAATTTGAGTGGGTCCATGGAGATGATGTATTTCACAGGTTTTCAATAGTATTCCTCAGAACACTCAAGGTTTCACAGAAGAGGTGCTAGAAGATGTGGTGGTAACCATAAAGGTGAAGTGGGAGCTGAAAGAGAAGTTTGTAGAGAAGGAACACCACAGTCCATCCAGCTTCAACTTGAGCTGCTATGATTTTGGTTCTTCTGAATATTGGTTCTGGGTAGGCTTTCACATGAAATAAAGTGTTTTATTACTAAAAAAAATTGAAAACCACTTATGTATAGCAACTATTCCATCTTACAAATTAAGAAATTGAAGCTTACAAAGGTTAAGTGGCTAGGAAAAAATTACACAGTTATTATATCATTTGGTAGAAACAAAATTTGGATATGAATTCAGGTTTTTGAACCTCAGGCTTTTTCAGTGTTCCATCCTTGATGTCTTCAGAGCATAGGATACAGAGCTACTTCAGCCCAATATAAACATGACTTTAATATTATCTTAATATGTTTCTCCATGAATATGCATGCACATTTTAAAATTATTTCTAGACAACATTTTTCCATGAAGAATTTGAGGTAGCTTGCCACAACAAATTAGGAATTTGGGGGAGGGAAAGTGAGGTGGAACTAGAGTTGCAAAATACCTGTGCTAAAGTCTGGATGGTTGTAGGGGTGGGCTATAAATGGATGGTGAGCCTGGTAGAGGTCAGTGCAGAGGAAACAACACAGAATTTCTGGCACCTTGAAAATGTATGAAATCAACCCTGGGGGGAAAAACACTAAAAGAAATCTGGGCCAACAACAGTAACTGCTCTAGACTGCCTGTCAGCTCTTACTGTTCTTGATGTGCATAAGGCTTACTTATTTCCCTTTGCTCTGATGTACTCAAACTCCAAGTGCCTGAACATAATGTGGAGAGTTAAAATAGAGGAGTGCCTCAGTTCCCACAGTGCCTTGCATCTGTCAGTTTAAGAGGAGACCACAGCGTTGCTTTAATGTTGTGTGTGTGTGTGTGCATGCCTGCACACACTTTTATTAAACATATGCTCCCAGCCACATTCCACTTGGCAAGATCACAATTACATAATAGCTACAAGCTGTAAAGAAAAAATAAAAGAGAGCTTAACCAGTTTCTTTTAAAAATAAATAAGACCTCCTAAGCCACTTTAAGTATTCATTTATACATTCTTTGAGTGTGCACACTAGCTTTTCTTCTGTCTCTGAGTCTCTATTTTCTCACCCCTACACAAAGATGAGTATTGCAGTTGTACGTGATGCAAACATTGGAAATCTGTGTTTACATTTGTGTTTCCAACTGAATATGCTAATAGTGTTTAATCAGCAGTGATGTTGCTTTATATCAATGTTTTGTGCCGCATACAGCCTCAGTGATAATGTTGTGATAACCAGATTTTTCCCCACATCAAAACTTGGAGACTATCCCAGTTTTTTGAACAGCCATTTGATTCCAAAATATGATGAAATCCTTTATTTTCTTCAGGATTGTTTCTGTGTTTTCAGGGAACACTAAATATCCTCTTTGCTTCACTAAGGGGTTGGGGGGACTTGGAACAGACTTACTCTTTTAGCAGTCCCGAGGTTTTGGTGATCCAGATGAGCTCACCAGCTGGCCAGGAGAACCTGCAGGAGGAAGCTCCAAGGTTGGTGAGGCTGTCAGAAGAAACGGCGGCAGGCTGCTTGGAGTGTGATTTGGGGATATTCAGTCCAGCGGCACACTGGCTAGAAAAGCAAGAAGAGAACAGCAGTTGAGTACCATGGAGATGGGAAATGACAGGCTTTTAGTCACGAATTTACAAACAAATTTTTCTAACCTTCTAATAATATAGCTAAAGGAGATACAGAGCCTATACAAGATTTGGTGAGCTTCTGAACTTAGGCAAGGGATACTCCATAGATAAAGTATTACACTCTTAGAGCACAAATATCTTTCTCCTCTTGAAAAAAAAGGTAAGAATAGCAATCTCAAACTGCAAACTTCCTTTTTAAAAGAGAAGTATTTCTTATTCTTTGTGTATGTTCAAAGTTGGTTAGGACTCCTTTTTTCCCCAGTGAGTCTGTGAGAAACTTGTTTTTTTGACAGAAACGTGACATACTTTTTAAAGAATACTGTCATCTGGAAAACAATTCACACTTTGCATTTTAACCTTAATATATTGTATACAAGTTCTCTTTAATGCTGCTTCTCTCAGAGGACATGAAACATTTTGGCTCTTAAACACTTAAGAGCAGTACACTGCTTGGGATGAACAGATAGCTTTCATTAGTGCTAATGGGAGTTATACTTCGGCAGCAGGAGAGAATAGAGACTAAAGATTTTAAGTTATCCTTCATGCAAATCTTCCAGATGGAATAAATTATGAGGGATGCTTAGGGGGAAGAGGTCTAAATATCCCCTAAAGCCATAGTTTAATAGAAAAGCAATACTTCTGAGTAGTGGAAGTGGAGTCAATAATAATGGCTTTTAAAAAAAATAATAATGGCTTTGGGGCTGTCGCCATGGTAAGTAGCTGATATTGACTCTTGAAAATTCTTATTGGATTAGTACTGCACTTGAATTCCATTATTTTCCAAAGGACCTGAGAAGTAGTTCTCTATCTTGAATAGTCCACTAAAATGTATTCAATTTGGTTCAGCTTTTAAGGCCATTTATCTTAAATTCTGTAAATTTCTATTCTGCAAGCCCTGTAACAAGGAGATCTTTATTTTTGTTTTTCAGAATAACCCTTTCTGAAAATAGTGTTCCCTGTATCTTTCTTTCTGGCTGGGCGGGGGCGGGGGCGGTGGCACATATTTTACTTTTCCTTGTTTTAAAATTCTTTTACATGTAGCTGTCCAGTTTTCCCAGCAACACTTATTGAAGAGACTGTCTTTTCTCCATTGTATATCCTTGCCTCTTTTGTCATAGATTAGTTGACCATAGGTGCGTGGGTTTATCTCTGGGCTTTCTACCTTGTTCCGTTGATCTATGTTTCTGTTTTTGTGCCAGTACCATATTGTCTTGATTACTGTAGCTTTGTAGTATAGTCTGAATTCAGGGTCTGATTCCCCCAGCTCTGTTTTTTTCCCTCAAGACTGCTTTGGCTATTCGGGGTCTTTTGTGTCTCCATACAAATTTTAAGATTTTTTGTTCTAGTTCTGTAAAAAATGCCATTGGTAATTTGATAAGGATTGCCTTGAATCTGTAGATTGCTTGGGGTAGTATAGTCATTTTCACAATATTGATTCTTCCAATCCAAGAACATGGTATATCTCTCCATTTGTTAGTATCGTCTTTAATTTCTTTCATCAGTGTCTTATAGTTTTCTGCATACAGGTCTTTTGTCTCCCTAGGTAGGTTTATTCCTAGGTATTTTATTCTTTGTGTTGCATTGATAAATGGGAATGTTTCTTTAATTTTTCTTTCAGATTTTTCATCATTAGTGTATAGGAATGCAAGAGATTTCTGTGCATTAATTTTGTATCCTGCAACTTTCTCTAACACCATACACAAAAATAAACTCAAAATGGATTAGAGACCTAAATGTAAGACTGGACACTATAAAACTCTTAGAGGAAAACATAGGAAGAACACTCTTTGACATAAATCAGACCAAGATCTTTTTTGATCCACCTCCTAGAGTAATGGAAATAAAAACAAAAATAAACAAATGGGACCTAATGAAACTTAAAAGCTTTTGCACAGTAAAGGAAACCATAAACAAGATGAAAAGACAGCCCTCAGAATGGGAGAAAATATTTTCAAATGAATCAATGGACAAGGATTAATCTCCAAAATATATAAACAGCTCATGCGGCTCAATATTAAAAAAACAAACAACCCAATCCAAAAATGGGCAGAAGACCTAAATAGACATTTCTCCAAAGAAGACATACAATGACCAAGAAGCACATGAAAAGCTGCTCAACATCACTAATTATTAGAGAAATGCAAATCAAAACTATAATGAGGTATTATCACCTCACACCAGTTAGAATGGGCATCATCAGAAAATCTACAAACAACAAATGCTGGAGAGGGTGTGGAGAAAAGGGAACCCTCTTGCACTGTTGGTGGAAATGTAAATTGATACAGCCACTATGGAGAACAGTATGGAGGTTCCTTAAAAAACTACAAATAGAACTACCATATGACCCAGCAATCACACTACTGGGCATATACCCAGAGAAAACCATAATTCAGAAAGACACATGCACCCCAATGTTCATTGCAGCTCTATTTACAATAGCCAGGTCATGGAAGCAACCTAAATACTCATTGACAGACAAATGGATAAAGAAGATGTGGTATATATATACAATGGAATATTACTCAGCCATAAAAAGGAACAAAATTGGGTCATTTGTAGAGACGTGGATGGATCTAGAGACTGTCATACAGGGAGAAGTAAGTCAGAAAGAGAAAAACAAATATCTTATATTAACACATATATGTGGAACCTAGAAAAATGGTACAGATGAACCAGTTTGCAGGGCAGAAATTGAGACACAGATGTAGAGAACAAACGTATGGACACCAAGGGGGGAAGTGGGGGCGGGGGTGGTGATGTGATGAATTGGGAGATTGGGATTGACATGTATACACTGATGTGTATAAAATGGATGACTAATAAGAACCTGCTGTATAAAAAAATAAATAAAATTCAAAAATTCAAAATAAAATAAATTACAATTAAAAAAAGTAAAACAAGAAAAATAAAATGTTTACATTTTATTTATTTATTTTACATTTTAATTTTGCTTTGAGAAGTATTGCCTACACTTCTGAGATCATTGGGATTGTTTCCTATCGTGTTCTTTAGTGACATATCTCTTATCTTCTTGTTTTAAAATTTGTTATATTTTATTTTACTTGAGAATTTTTGCTTTGAGAATTATCCCCCCACCCCCCACTGAAATAACGGAAAAATTGGAGGAATTTCTTTCCTATTCTATTGACCTAAGGGATCATCTCCTTCTTTATGTCTCCTGTGAGAGCATTTTCACTTGAAAAATTCCTCTACCTTCAAGTGGAAATTAAACATTATATTTACTTGACATTAATTACTATTAGAAGTAGAAAGGGATAGGGCATAGAAGTAGTGAGAGGAAGGTAAGATGCCACCAAGAAAAGATGGGCTGACTACAAAAGACCAATCATCTGGTGAATTTACGGTGGTTCAGACCACCTCTGAATCCTTCAGTGTCCCAGTATTCACTGGACTTGAAGAAGTATATCAATCAAAGATTGAAGTAGATTAACCCAGATCTACAACTTATAAATATACAATGGGAAATGTTATTTTCTAGAGTGAGATGGTGGAGCTTGCTATTACGGACACTTTTTCAGCTCTGGAATCAATATACCCAGAAGCCAAATGAATAATCAGAAAGTTGTTCAGTAAACCTGTAATCAGTGCAGAGGAAGCTGGAATAATGTTAAGGCATATTTCATCCAAGCCAGGTAGGCTCAATGAATCATACCTGCTCTAGAATTGGGTAACTTATCTGGGGTGTTCACATGCTCCATATTCCCTGTCACTCTCCCCAGGTAGGCAGGAAACTGCTGCTAATCTCTGGGATGTTGGTGTCTTTTTTTTTTTTTTCATTGACCATCCTCCTTTAGTTCATTTAGTCCTTCTTTAGGCATGGTACAATTCAGTTGAAATGGCTCTTGCTTGCCCAATTTCAATCAAATCACTTTGATTTCAGTTTTGAGTGTTCCTAAATTCTTTAGATCTATTAGTTAAAATCCGCAGGTGGTTAATACAATCATCATATTTGCACTTTTTTTCTAGTTCAGAAAAAAACATTTATTTTCTTCAGCTTTAAGTTCCTGGGGAGAGAATGCCTCACTGTTAATCATTATATACTGCCACAAATCTGCATTATGATACTCTAATAATTTTTTTGAGTGCTTGTGGTGTACTGGGCTGGTATTGTATGAAATCCTAAGAATACTCTCTTTTTATAGGTGAGAAAACTGAGCATCAGAAAGCCTAAGAAACTTGCCAAAAATCTCACAGGTACACAGGAGTGAGAGTCCAGCCAGGTCTCTCTGGCTCTTTTCACTGTGCCTCTCAGCCTCCCACTTTGTTTTTGATATTTTGTTTGAAATTGCTAAAATAGAGAGTGGCATTAAAGACAAGGGAAGACACTGCTTTACTGTGTTCTTTCTAGTTTTTTCTTGGGAACTTTATGTCACCTAGTCCCTGGACCCTGTGTTCACTTTAACTGTGCCCTTGGATTTGGTTAGTACCCACATCTATAATCAACAAAAATGCAGTGGAAAATCCATGGAAGAAACTTAAATGTATATTTCTAAGTGAAAGAGGTCAGTCTGGAAAGTCTACAAACCATATGATTCCAACTATATGACATTCTGGAAAAAGTAAAATATGGAGAAAGTAAAACAAGTGGTCGGCAGGGGTTGTGTGGGGGGAACGGGCGAACAGGCAGAGCAGAGAAGGTTTTTAGGGCAGTAAAACTGCTCTGTACAATAATATAATGGTAGATGCATCTCATTATACATTTGTCAAAATCCATAGAATGTACAACAGCAAGAGAGAACCCTAATGTAAACAATGGACTTTGGGTAATAATGATGTGGCAATGTAGATTCATCAGTTGTTAACAGATGTACCTCAGCTGAGGGATGTTGATAATGGAGGAGGTTCTGTGTCTGTGGGAACAGGAGGTGTATGGGAACTCTCTGTACCTTCTGCTCAGTTTTGCTGTGAATCTAAAATTCTTCTAAATATAAAATCTATTTTTAAAAACTTCAGTGGAGAGTAGCAACAGGAAGTGTGTGTTCTTTGGAAGTGATGCCTGCTCTCTCTTTGGAGTAGGTGTGGTGCATCCAGTTACACAATAATTCTACCCTCAGAAGCCTTTCTCTTCCACTCACCCATCCTCATCCATTTTTCTCACAAAGCCTTAAGAAAGCAAAGCATTTGTGTGTGTGTGTGTGTGTGTGTGTGTGTGTGTGTGTGTTGATCTGCTATTGTGGAAAAGAAGGGAAATATGATTGATTACCATTTGGGCTGAAAAAGGAAAGAATCATTCTGGCTTCTCCCCTTTTTCCATTTCAAAGTTTCCTTGGTAAAATAGGGGACAGTGAGGAGGAACTGGAGGGGCAAGTAGGATGAAAATGAAATTCCTGCAATACATGTGAAGAGCTACCCCTTGTCAACTGATATTTTTCTGTATCACAGCATCTGTTTTTTTTTTAAATAAATTTATTTATTTATTTATTTATGGCTGCACTGGGTCTTCGTTGCTGCGCATGGGCTTTCTCTAGTTGCGGCAAGCGGGGGCTACTCTTCGTTGCGGTGCACAGGCTTCTCACTGTGGTGGCTTTTCTTGTTGCACAGCATGGGCTCTAGGCATGCAGGCTTCAGTAGTTGTGGCACACAGACTCAGTAGTTGTGGCGCACTGGCTTAGTTGCTTCATGGCATGTGGGATCTTCCTGGACCAGGGCTCGAACCTGTGTCCCCTGCATTGGCAGGCGGATTCTTAACCACTGCGCCACCAGGGAATTCTCTGTTATCTTTTTTTATAAGTATTAATCATTAAGAAATATAACCACTGGGAAGGTGTTTTTTATTTTTACCCCCAAATAACTCAGTCCTAGGATTTAAAAGCTGTGTATGACATTTTATATGTCAAAGATCACAGCTCCAAATATCCATCAAACCAGACAGCTCGCATTGTTACTGGAAAGGAACATTCAAATACTGAGCAAGCCTAGCGGCCTCTCTTGCCTTTTAAGACTATAAATGGACAATTCTTCACACGCACACTGCTAAAATTAAATGAGCAGCATGAGATGGCGAATAGCAAAATAATGACGTGAAACACTTGGGGTGCCTGCTCCTTGCACAGTGGGGAGGTGGAGACTCCATGGGAGGCAGAAAGAAAAAAATAGGCTAGGCTATCTAGGTGGTATTCTCTAGTTGGCATGGGAGAGGGAGTTGGACAGCACTGACAGCTGGGCTGCAAGTTGAAGAGGATGTGAGAGTGGGAGGAACAAGCAGACTTGACTACAAGCTGTTTCATTTGCATATGGTCCACAAGCTGGCTCACTGTCAATCCACCGCCCACTCTCCCCTCCTCATCCTGGGTAAGTGTCCGTGTTGGATGTGATCTGTCAGCCAAAGCCACTGGACATTAAAAAGTTGATCCGCTCAGACAGAATTTGTTCCAAGGATAGATAGCACACACACACACACAAAAGCACAAAGATTGTAGCACACTGGAGATTTTCCTTTATTGAGATACTATATCTCAATCTTATTGGAGTGAAATTGACCTCTCAGGTCAAGGCATGTGAAAGACATTCTGGGGTAGGCAGGGAATTTAAATGTGTGCCGTAGAATTTACATATCCAGTCTCTTTTAACCAATCATTTGCTGGTATCTTGTTAAAGCTAGTTTCTGAGAGCTATTGCTGAACATTGGGAATCACTAGGAATGCTTTCTCCCCCCATCAGGCTGTTTTAAGTATGTATAGCATTGTTTCTTAAAGGTTTGATAAGAAGAACTGAAGCAGTAAAAAAGAACTGTTCAAACAGGATTTAATTAAACAGCTACCAACATCTGCATTCCGTGAGAAGTTAGAAAATTCTGTGTGTGTGTGTGTGTTATTTGTTTTTGGTGGGATGACTGAAGAAGAAGCATGCTAAATAAATATGGTGTTCATGATGGTGTACTGTTTGTTGAAAGGATAATGGCTGTGCAAATGTTTAGTAGAGAGCTGTCAACATTTTCACTTGTGGAAACAAGACATTTTGTCTTGTTTAGGGGCAGACATTCAGACATTTTTGAAACATGGTTTTTATCATTTACTCAGGATATGCATGCAGGCAGAAAAGACGGAACATTTGCCAGTCAGAAACCAGGTGACTATTCGTCTCAGTTTCGAATACATCAGTTTTACAAATTCTCTTTTACATAGGAATACAACCCAAGAGCAACACCCCCCTTTCCAGGAGTTGTTTTGGGATCCATTAAAGAGGGGTATCCTATACTCACAAATATACAGATTTACAATATACATTGAGAAGCGATTCAAGCATATATTTTGAAAATGGGGGAATAAGCCTAGGTAAATTATAAATCTAATCAGAGATACAGATGTACATTTGAAAACAGGAGGAGTCACACTGAACAGATTAGGTATTCTGATTTAGATATGGATTGGTTAAGAAAGGAAGTCACAGTATTTGCTTAGAAGTACAGAGGGAGTATGACATGAAGGTTGTAAATTATTAAGGATAACTTTTATTGCTTAATTTTTTTTTTTTTTTTTTTGCGGTACGCGGGCCTCTCACTGTTGTGGCCTCTCCCGTTGCGGAGCACAGGCTCCGGAGGTGCAGGCTCAGCGGCCATGGCTCACGGGCCCAGCCGCTCCGCGGCATGTGGGATCTTCCCGGACCGGGGCACGAACCCGTGTCCCCTGCATCGGCAGGCGGACTCTCAACCACTGCGCGCCACCAGGGAATGTTGCTTGAGTTTTAACTTTCAAAATATATATCATAAAGAGGGGGTGTGTGCTTGTGAGAATTTACCTTAAATCACCACACTGAACATTTTTATGCTGGCATAGTTTAACTTTATAATTTAAAATAATTTGGTTAAATTTTTCCCCATTTTAAATAAGTAGATCAGCACATCTGCATTTATTTTAAATGGTGCCATGAGAAACTCCGGTGGTCTGTTCCAAGTCATGCAGCTAGCTGGTTCCAGAAGGAGAATTAGACTTTGAGAGAAGCTATGAATAGAAACTCCATTCTGTTGTCTCAATTATTAGCTAAGCCCTATTGGAATATCATGGTTTACTGTATGTTGGGCTAAGTTCTTGCTGCCTAAATAAACCAAAGAGACTAAAATGTGAGCATAACTATGTTGCACTGAAAGCCTTTCTTTGATGTCTTTAGACAAGAAATGATACCGTCAATTTAATATTTACAAAGGGTCAGACGTCCAGGAGGTGGCACTAGTGAGCAGTGATTAAGGGTATGGGGCACATCCCTGGCTGAGAAGATTGATTACCTTTTCTGAAACAAGAGGGAACTAAATGGCTAAGATATGGCAGATACATGAAGACACCTAAAAAAATGAGAGACATTTTTCACAGACTGATAACTTGAAAGTCAGCTGGAGGAGGCTACATCTCCCCAAACCCTATGTTGTCTCCTTGATTCATTGGACCAACATGACTATTTTAAAATATGACATTGTGGAGATATTTTCTGACGTCTTTGAGAGAGGGTAAGGCATGACCATAGGATTAGTCAGGCCATGTTAGTCTCATACTAGCCTTCTGGAGTGATCAATGCAATTTAACTCAATACTGTCAAACATTCAGTCTGATTATACTTGAGTGTGTGTGTATGTGTTTTTAAGGAGTATTTGAAGGGAGATGCTGGTCAATGTATGTCCCTGTGGGAATTAACCAGTGGGTAAAAGCTATAAAGGAGAGTTGTATGATTGTGTTAGTTATCTATTACTGTGTAACACATTGCCCCTAAATTAAGAGGCTTAAAAACAACCTAAACATTTATTGTCTATCACTATTTCTGGGAGTTAGGGATTTGGAAACAGTTTGGCTGGACTGTTCTGGTTTGAAGACTCCTACAGCAGTCACATGTCAGTTGGGGCTACAGTGATCTGAAGGCTTGACTGAAGCTGGAGGATCCTCCACCAAAGTAATTATTTCCTGTGGCTGGCAAGTTAGAGTGGACTGCTGGTGGGACGTCTCAGTTCTTCTCCCTGTAGGCCTCTCCACAGGGCTTGTTGACTGTCCTAATGATATGATGGCTGGTTTCCATCAAAGTAAGCCATCCAAAAATACCAAAGCTTCAATACTGTGACAGCCTATCCTTGGAAGTCACGTATGGTCATGTCTGCCATATTTTAGTTATCACATAGACCAGCACTGATTCAGCATAAAAGGAGACTAACACAGGACATGAATACAAGGAGGTGAGGATCACTGGGGCCATCTTGGAGGCTGGCTACGACACTCTATTAAGAGAAGTTCCCTTTCCTTTTGCAAATAATTGGGATAGAACATGTTTTCCCTAGAAAATCCTTGTGAATACCTGTCATCAGTTTGTGATGTTGAATCACGATATTATACATAGAAGCACTGACAGAAAGCAGGAGTGCCTTGTGATGACCCTATGGGATAATTGTGCTAAAACTGTTATCAAATAGTGGTAGGGAAGAACCGCCCCCCCCCACGACCATTGTATTTTCACATTAAAAAAGTAAAACCAAATACAAGCAAGCAAAACAAAAAACAATGTTCCTGGAATGGCTAAAAACCGTTGCCAACTTTTGAGACCAAGGTGAAAAACCTGCCTTCTTTTGAAAAATAATTATCTTCTACCTTAAAAGAGAAAGGAAGAAATTCATAGTCTGTGAATGTTCAAAAACATGACACAAGTGACTGCCAAGAGGTTTGCTTCTTCTTTCTGCCAAGTACCTCAGTGATTGAACTGTATTCCTCATTTGGGTTTATTATTAATATTGAGTTTATTACTATTACTGACAGTATTATTGAAACTGTCATGTTTTGCCAAATGGAGACATTTGTTTCTGCACACTGGTTGAATAGTGTTTGGGGCTGGTGTCATACTTGGCTGGCTTGTATTCTAGTGTATCATGATGAATTGGCCTGATCTTGGATGATAGAGAGTTGGGAGGAGAGTAGAGAGTGGGTGTTTAGGTGTTAATCCACTATTGCCAGCCCCCACCTTAAAATTTCTTACTCTAAGTCTTCATTTACCACCCATTTCAACTTTTTCTACTCCCTTGGCACCTGCTTGACATCTAAATCTTAATTTGGTAATCAAAGGCATTCTGACCAAGTAGAAGAATATCTGACCAAAGTAAGTCTTACAAGGGATTCTAGCCACTTGTGATTGATTGGAGACTAATCTAGGGCTGTGAAACTTATGGCATTGAAAATAATTTCTAATGTGTGAGGACCTCAGAAATGTTTTAAGAGAACTCTGCAAATTCAAGTTGTACTGATTCATGAAATCAATAGCAAAGCCAAGCACCATAGTGTTTCCTTTCTTTCTAGATCTGTACTCTTAACACCCACATTTGAAAATATTCTTTGTCTTACAATCTACTCAAATTCTTGACATTTTACCTGCTGTGGCTGGTAAAATGATGAGTGTTGCTCATCCTAATATCCATTTCTTCTTCCTGGAACTCCCAAGTTTTCCTAGGCACATGATCAGCTGAATAAGGACTACATTTGTAACTAGGTATGGTCATATGTCTAAGGTCTAGCCACAGGAATACAAATGGAAGTGTGTGGCAGCTTCTGGGAAACTTTCTTAAGATAGGTGATAGGTATACTTTGATCCTGCTTCCCCCTACTTTCTTCCTACTCTTTAGGACTCAGAAGTGATGTTTGGAGCACCATGTTGGACCAAGTATAAGTAATCATGACATAGAACTGAAAGTAGTACAAGTTCCAGGTGATAATGAAGCCACCGTATCAGTTTTTGTTTGTCTATCCTGGACTTCCTATGGGAAGGAAACTTCTATTTGTTGAAGCCAATTTATTTTGGTAGGGAGCTTGATTTTGGATCTTTATGAAGTCTTGTATAGGAAAGTGATCCTAATGTGCTGGTAACATATGTCTTTTCTAGTCCCTTTGTAAACTGTGAGAAAATAACTATGGCACTTTTCATGTGATAGTCAGGCATAAGTTGCTTTAGTAGCATTTCAGGGGAGAATCATAGCACCTCGATGCAGTCTGCTACACAGATGCTCCAGATGCTGTCACTTCTGCTGCCAAGAAAGCAGCTGCTTCTCCTGACTGCCTGTTGGCTCTGGTGCACATTCCCTGGGTGATTCATCATGGGACACACTCTTGTTTTTTATGCGCCAAAATGAGGAACACCAATTTTGACTTTTGCAATTCATTAATGTTTTCACATATGTAAGGTCATGGAAAGTTTTTACAACAGCTATTTGTGGTATTATGACTTCCGTGATAAAATACTAATTTTTTCATATTAGAAGAGAACGGATCTGAGAAATTCAGGGATCTTTATGTGATCAAATGAGTCCAAAATTTTTGCAGACAGAAGATAGATAGAAAATAGACTTGGAAATAAATATGCAAAATATGAAACCTGTAATTATTTGACTCACAAGCTGTAATCCTCTCAAATCAAAGCTCATGTTTAATATGGATGTTTCAATAGTATTTTACCTTTTAAAGTGAAATCTTCCCTTGTTTGATTAAAGAATTTCATTTGTGTTCACTGTGTCTATTTTCTATAAAGTAGTTATGAAATACTTATTATGTATAAAACACTGAGTTATGCTCTGTGATGGAGTAAACACAAATGTCTAAAACAGAGAAAACAGCATGAATATGTCTTAGTTAGCATGATATTATCAGTGTAGACATGTCATTATTCACTGAGGACTTGAAGGAAATGTGCTGGAATTTTCTCAATAGTTTTTAAGTGATGTGTAGGATATTTGCTGAATCTTTAGGATCATTTGGTAGCTTCAGTAGGTGCTTGGAAGAAGGCCATGTTTTGCAAAGTCATGGATATTATTTGATTATTTATGTTTTTTGCAAATACAGTGTATCTTTTTTAAAAATTTTATTGGAGTATAGTTGATTTACCATGTTGTGTTAGTTTCAGGTGCACAGCAAAGTGATTCAGTTATACATATACATACATTCATTCTTTTTCAGATTCTTTTCTCATATAGGTTCTCAAAGAATATTGAGTAGAGTTCCCTGTACAATGTGTCTTATCATCTCTTCTAATTAAAAAATCCTGCTGCTGTAAACATGGCTGACAGCTGCCTTTATGTCCATATTTTGCAAGTGTGAAGAATGGCTTTTCTTTTGGAGCTGTATTCAGTTTACTGAAAACATTTTTTTCTATAGATTATGGTTCTGAAACCTTTGTTAAAATTGAGTCAACTCATTCCTTAATGGAGGTGCTTGAGACAATTTTCTATTTTTTTATATATATATGTTCTTTTTCATATTCTCTTCCATTATGGTTTATTATAGGATATTAAATATAGTTCCCTGGCTATACAGTGGGACCTTATTGTTTATCTATTTTGTATATAGTAATTTGTATGTGCTAATCTCAAATTCCTAATTTATCCCTCTCCCACCCCCTTTCCCCTTTGGTAACCATAAATTTGTTTTCTATGTCTATGAGTCTGTTTCTGTTTTATAAATAAGTTCATTTGTATCATATTTTAGATTCCACATATAAGTGATATCATATATATTTGTCTTTCTCTTTCTGACTTACTTCATTTAGTGTGAGAATCTCTGGGTCCAACCATGATGCTGAAAATGGCATTATTTCATTCTTTTTTTATGGCTGAGTTGTGTGTATGTATATATATATATATATATACACACACAACACACACACACACACACATATATATATATCTCACATCTTCCTTATTCATTCATCTGTCCATGGACATTTAGGTTGTTTCCATGTCTTGGCTATTGTAAATAGTGCTGCTATGAACATTGAGGTGCATGTATCTTTTTGAAATAGAGTTTTCTGCAGATATATGTTCAGGATTGGGATTGCTGGATCATATGGTAACTCTATTTTTAGTTTTTTAAGGAACCTCTGTACTGTTTTCCATAGTGGCTACACCAATTTACATTCCCACCAACAATGTAGGAGAGTTCTCTTTTCTCCACACCCTCCCCAGCATTTATTATTTGTAGATTTTTTAATGATAGCCATTATGACCGGTGTGAGGTGATACCTCCTTGTAGTTTTGATTTACATTTCTCTAATAATAAGAGAAGTTGAGCATCTTTTCATGTGCCTATGGACCATCTGTATTCTTCTTTAGAGAAATGTCTATTAGGTCTTCTGCCCATTTTTTGATTGGGTTTTTTGTTGTTGTTGTTATTGAGTTGTATGAGCTGTTTATAAATTTTGGAAATAAAGCCCTTGTTGGTCGCATTGTTTGCAAATATTTTCTCCCAGTCCATAGGTTGTCTTTTTGTCTTGTTTATGATTTCTTATTCTGTGCAAAACCTGCAAGTTTGGTTCAGTCCCATTTGTTTAATTTTGCTTTTATTTCTATTGCCTTGGGACACTGACCTAAGAAAACATTGATTTATGTCAGAGAATGTTTTGCCTGTGTTCTCTTCTAGGAGTTTTATGAGAGATGATTTTCTATTGTTTCTCAAATGTGTTTTCTACTTGGCTTACATGTTTTTTTATAGATTTTCAAGAGAGCAGTTGCTTGAGAATACTGATACTGAAAGCGACAATAATGCCTGTCACAAGCCAGGTATTTTATATTTTTTTAAATAAACTTCATAATGATTTAAAGGGCAATTATCATAGCTCCTGTTTTGTTAATGGTAAAACTAAGACACAGATATTGAAGTTAATGGAGGGGTTCAGAACAGACCTCCCCAAGATGTGCCACTTGGGCATGAAGATTATTTTGAGCTAAAGGCAATGGAGACCCTAGGGGCTCAAGGGAAACTACTGCCCCTCCCGTAACCACCTAGGAGAATTTGAATTGGGGAGTTTCCCCAGAAAAAGAGTTATTACCAGAGATTGGTAATTGGCCCCATCTATGTGGTAGGGTGAACATATAATAACCAAACATCTACTCTTCTTGTGCCTGTTAATGACCCTCCTGTCCTTGGAAGCCTCAGGTCCTTATCCCATTTCTTAGCTCAGGACGACATATATACCTCATTTTGCCTTTTTATCTATCTCTGAACCTGTCATGTATGTGGGATTCCCACACATATGAAATTAAATTTGATTTTCTCCTGTTAATCTGCCTTACATCATTTAATTTGACCAGCCAAAAGAACAAGAAAAAAAGGGAAGAGAAAAGGAAAAATTTCTCCTTCCTGACATTAACTTCTTGAGATTACAGTACAGATTAACAGAAAAACTTGGTTTAAACTCAAGTCTTAGAACAAAATTGTGCTCTTCCCACTACATGGTACTGTTTTCCACCTGATACTAGACTTTCACTACTTACAGTCCCTTTAAAGCCGTTGGGATATTGTAATGACTGTTGCTTCATTTTTAGTGGGTTGAAATATTTCAAATCTTTGTTGTGGAGCCCAATTGTTTTACCATTTAATGTCAGACAGTGTGTACTGGTAATGCAAGTGAAGTTACCTAAGAAGGCAAAAACTTAAACCAGCATTATGACCACACTCTAAATCCACAGTCTTGATTTTTTTTCCCCAAAGAAGCTTTTTGTTGTTAAAAAGAGAATATGCTAAAATATGATGTTCTAAAATGCTGACTAAGGATATATAAAATTTTTGGTAATTTATTTCCAGGAATTTCTAGTGAGCATATTTTAGGGAGTCTCAGTTAAGAGAGGAGGATGAATATTCTAGTCAATTGATGCAGACACTGCAGGGATGGGTGAAAATACCACATGATAATAGACAGTCATTGGGGCGGTTTGTAATTCATGAACCAGTCTGTGGAGCAGGATGTTGAGCTGGCCCTGAGACAGCAGGTATTGCCTTTGGCTTGCACATTTAAAGCTTTCTGCCTAATTTGCAGACTATTAAAGGGAAAATCTGGTAGAACTTTAGAATAGCATTCTTTTAGAATATCCAGAAGGAGTCAGATCAGTCATGTGTTCTTCAAGGTATGAGTCAGACCTGTTTAGAGACACTCCCTTTTCTCTTGCCCCAACCCATTGTATTGCTGTTTTAACGTGATTTATTTTGTGTTCTGATTCCTACTCATCTTATGTGAAACTTATAGGATTTAAGCTGTGTTAAACTCTGTGAGGCAGTTCAAAATGTAGTCCCAGTGGCCAATGTGAACTTCAATATATCAGTGGTTTTAAAACATCTGCTGTAAGACTGCAGGTGTCTCAGAGTGATAAACTGAGCGTGTTACTTTAGATGAGAAATTTGATGGGCGATAAGTGTCACTGGAACAGGAGGAGCAACTGATAGAGCCATGACCCCCTCTCCTGGAATAAGTGCTGCTCCTTAAAAAGAGGCCACCGAGCCGAGTGACTTGAAGTCTCTTCGCTGGAGGACCCATCTCCATGCCGCTGAGAGCTGTTCCAGACCAGTGCTGCTGGAGGCCCTGTTGCAGCAGAGGGCTGCTTCCCACTCACGCAGGTCAAGAGACCTGTTGCCAGATTGCTGCTTGTGCTATGACACCTGCTTCCAGGACTTCTCCTTGGAGACTAATTTGTGTTGTGTACTAATTGTTTGCAATAAACTGAATGACTTATGGATTGAATATTGGCTACATTTCATATATCTCCCATCCTGTGATTCTTAACCTGTCCTTACTGCTGGGCCCTGTGACAAACAATTGCATTGCAAACATAAAGCAGACAATGTGTTTCCTTACCACTAGGAAAGAAAAAACATCACCCAGAGGCTCCATCTCTCTCTCTCTTATAAAAATTAAGCCTTTTAGTACCCCTCTGGTGCTTTTACATGCAACTGAGCAAGGTGAGGTTGAGGATGGGTTGGCCAGTGAGTGTACTTCGGGACAACGAAATCCTGGAACCCTGCAATTCCTTGAGCTCAGGGGAAGCATTTGAAGAACTGAGAGTTTTACACATGCAGATTTCAAAATCTCACATTTTATAAGAGACAAGCCATTTAGTTCTTTTTTTATCACCAGCAATTTGAAGCTATCATGGTGAGAGAAAATATGACCTGTAAGGTTTCATGGCATATGTAAAATTTTACCCATTTTTCAAGTTACTCTCATTTGTTTAGTCATTTAGTGAAACAAGATTTCTTGGGAGATAGAACACCACAACCACTATAGGCACAAACAAATAAATCAAAAACTAACTCTTCCTTCAAATATCTTATCACAAGCAATTAATTTGTTTCTTTCTAAACCAATTATTTGTATATTTGGAACTTGATTTCTTTTTAAGTTAATAACTGGTTGTTTGAATCAGTATGAACTGCTCTTGGGTACAATCTTTCCATATTGAACCCATTCTCCTTTGAAGTTGGAACTTTAAGAAGTAAAGAGTTGATTATTTTTTGTTTGCATTTTGATATTGTTAAATTAATTAAACAAGGAGGCCATTAGGCTGAGGTGGCTTTAATGCCCTGGACACCTGTGTAAGCAAACCAAAATCTAAGCCTGTAAGGACCTCAAGGTTATGAAATTGAAACCTAAGGACAATCAGTCATGAGCAGCCAACTAAGGCTTAAAGCTATAGACAATCAATAATTCCTTTACTTTTCTTCTGCATTCCTTCTATAAAAGTCTCTCCTCAAGCAACTGTCAGTGGCATGTTCCTAACTACTTCTGGTTTGGTGCCGCCTGATTCAAATAGATTTTTGCTCAAATAAACTATTAAAATGTTTGATATGACTCAGTTTATCTTTAAACAGTATTAACTGATTTCCCGCTTCTCATTTCCCCAGTCGGGCTGATAAGGCATTTGCTAAATCATGTGTTCTTAGAATTTCCCTATAACTTTGAACTATGATACTGAGTGGAGGATTAATTCTTTTGCTGTGTAAGGTATTAGTAATACCTGCCTTATGACATTGATATAAGGATAAAATGAGTTAGCACGTGAAGTGCTTAAAAGAACTCCTGACACATAAATAGGTGCTCAATATAAATTGGTTATAATTACTGTTTCATTGCTATAGTCCTGATTATCATTATATTTTATCTGAATAACAGCAATAACCTGTAATATTTTTTCCCACAATTTAGTCTTCCTCCCTTCTTTTCTTCACAGAGCAAGTCAGAGTGATACTTTTTAAGGTGCAAACATGCTACTGCTGTATTTGCTCTTATTGCTTTACTTTAGTAGCTCCCTGTTACTCACAAGATATAATCTAAACTCATTATTGTGACCTGGTTTCTCTTTAGCTCTCCTGCCTCATCTTATTATCCTTCTACTGAAAATCCACAACTTCTTAATTTTATTTGTAAATCTAATGTTAAAAACAGGAATTATGACCTTCAACTTTTTAAAAATTAATAATAATTTAATTCATAAAGTAGTAGATTAGATTATCCCCTGCAATAACTCCATCTACAAATTTAGTTATTTTAAATTCTCTTAAGTGTTTCAAACTACATTTAAAACTTTTAAATATCTTGATCTTAGACACTTTAAAAAACAAGTAAATGTGCTTTTTTATTATAGCAAAATATACATAACATAAAGCTTACCATTTTGAAGTGTATAATTAGTTCAGTGTCATTAGGTACGCTCATATTGTTGTGCAAATATGCTTTTTGTTAACATCTTTATTGGAGTATAATTGCTTTACATTGTTCTGTTAGTTGCTGCTGTATAACAAAGTGAATCAGCTATATGTATACATATATCCCCATATCCCCTCCCTCTTGTGTCTGCCTCCCACCCTCCCTATCCAGCCCCTCTAGGTGGTCACAAAGCACCCAGCTGATCTCCCTGTGCTATGCGGCTGCTTCCCACTAGCTATCTGTATTACATTTGGTAGTGTATATATGTCAACGCCACTCTCTCACTTCGTCTCAGCTTACCCTTCCTCCAACTAAAGCTTTAAAAATAGACTTTCTAAGCACTTAAGTTTTATAAATCTGATAAATCTAACATAAATGTTGTGGGTAGGTTCCTTTAAAAATTCATATCCTGGGCTTCCCTGGTGGCGCAGTGGTTGAGAGTCTGCCTGCTGATGCAGGGGACACGGGTTCGTGCCCCGGTCTGGGAAGATCCCACATGCTGCGGAGCGGCTAGGCCCGTG
Source organism: Delphinus delphis (assembly GCF_949987515.2). Lineage (NCBI taxonomy): Eukaryota > Metazoa > Chordata > Mammalia > Artiodactyla > Delphinidae > Delphinus > Delphinus delphis. Next base: position 89,025,148 of record NC_082683.1, read on the forward strand.
AGCCATGGCCACTGAGCCAGCGCGTCCGGAGCCTGTGCTCCGCAACGCGAGAGGCCACAACAGTGAGAGGCCCGCGTACTGCAAAAAAAAAAAAAAAATTCATATCCTGGCCACAAACTTAACTCTTTTATATCCTTTACATTAAAATAAAGATATCAACTAGATATTTCTTTTTTTTTTAAATAGGGTATCACAGAGCTTTTATGTTACTTATTTTTTTTAAAATATTTATTTATTTATTTTGGCTGCGCAGTGTCTTCGTTGTGGCACACGGGATCTTCGTTGAGGGATGTGGGATCTCTAGTTGCAGCATGTGGACCCTTGGTTGCAGTATGCATGCAGGATCCAGTTCCTGAGCCAGGGATTGAACCTGGGTCCCCTGCATTGGGAGAGCAGAGTCTTACCCACTGGACCACCAGAGCAGTCCCTCAATTAGATATTTCAGTGTCAGATCACAAGGCTATTATGTCAGATTCTCTTACACATTTGGAACTTTTAAAAATGTGAAGCAAAACCTTTCAGGCAATTTAGTTATGAGAATGTGTGAAGGTTTTATTATCATCTTGATATAAAGGAAAAGGTTCCTAGTAGACCAACTAAAATATGCATTTTCTGTAGGGATATTATACAGGAAAAAAAAACAGTTGCGTGATTAATGTTAGATTTGTTAAGAAAAAAATTCAAAGGTTTAGAAATGGGCCAAAGAAATGATTGTGCTTTTAAAGGAGTGTTGAGGATTCCCTTCAGAGATTATTTGACTTTTTAGGGCTGTGCACCTTTGATTGTCTTTCTATGACAATTTTACAAAGCTGTAGGGGTAGAAATTTAGTTATAGAAAACCGATATTTCTCAAATTATTCTCATTCACAGCAGTGCAAGTGAATTGTGTCCTGTAGAGACACAACTTGATGCCAAAAACTTGGCCTCTGTGCACTGGTGCCAAATCAAAACTCAGCGACAGAGTTTCGGGTGAAGTAGAAAAGAATAGCTTTATTGCTTTGCCAGGCAATGGGGTACACAGGGGCTCATGCCCCTCAAAAACTGTGTGTCCCAACCCAAGAAGATTTGGTGAGGAGTTTTATAGCAATGGTTCAAGGGCAGGGTTGCTGATAAGGATTAGGGTGTGTGTAGGACCTGCACTCCTTTAATCTGGTCTCAAGTGGTCTTTGATGAGCTTCTCTGGCTCCTTTAATCTGGCCTCAAGTGGTCTTCTCTGGAATGAAGAATGCTGACATCTTCCATTTGTTGGTTTTAATTCTATAAAAGGGCCTAAAGATATTGTTATGTGTGTCCCTTGAGGTGGAACCAGGATCCTGCCCCAAGGCTGCACTATTGTTTCTTGGCTGTTCCTCCCTTGACTCAGCATCCCTTCCCTTCCTTAGCAACTGTTCGAATCTGCCCTTTGGAACTCAGAGAAGGTCATGGAGGCTGGAGTCTGTTCCCTGCAAACAAGAAATGGGGAACATGGAAAGGCTTCTGTGCCCAGGAGCCCCACGGGTGCTTGTCAGTTTCAAACTCATTTCTACTTTGTAGAAAAAGATCATCTCAAACATTGTTCTTTAAACTATTAATCAGTTTTCATCTATTAGCAAATTCATTTTAGCAGTCCTGATTGCCTATATATATGTCTGTGCTTCAGATTCTCCTTTGAACCAGTTTTAACACCTTATTGATTTTCTCATTAATTAATAAGTTAAATAAAATTTTGTAAATATGCTGAGCACCCTCTGTCCTTTTTAAGAAAATTTTTTCAAGCCATGCTTTTTTGTATGTGTATATGATATGTATACTGTATATATCTTTGCTTTTTTTGTCTTTCTAACAAAAAAATGCTTTTTTGTCATCCCCTGATTTTGATTGATAGAATTGCTCACTCTTTTAACTAGTTAGAGCTAATCTTTTTGCCGCAAGGTTACATTCAACAAATCTTTTTATTGCCTGATTGGATTCTTCTTTCTTATCTTGCTCACTTGATGCCATTTTTTTCATTGATATACATCTTCACTCTTCTCCACTTCATGCAGCACTACATACATTCCCTTAGCACACCAGGTTGTCTCTTGCCCTCAGACCTTGTACTTAAAGCTGGACTTGTCCTGTCCCTACTTCTGAGATGAACTTCCTATGGGAAGTTTTTCCTGCTTTGAAACTCAGGGTTCCCATCACAACTGTATATATCTTTCCTGTAGTGCTTATCACATTATCTTATAAATACCTATTTCCTTGGCTGCTGTCTATACTAGACTTCAGTCTTCTTGAGAATGGTGACAATGTCTTGTTCACTACTGGAGCTTTCACCCTAAAGAGAGGCACATAGAAGGTGCTCAATACAGTTATAAAAAAGAAAATAGATGAAATTCAGGGTCCAACTCTGAGACTTCAATACTATATTCTGATCTTACAAATAAGATTGAACATTATAAGGATATATCCATGTTGTTGAAGCCGCTAAAGAATCTAAGGCAACTTTAGTAGGATTTTTGCTAGAGTTGTCAGTTTATTGACCTTATCTAGCTCATTCTTCATCACTGGTGGTGTTGAATCACTATCTCTTTTATGTAGCTATCCTGAGGATACCGAAGGCAAAAGACACTTGTGGCCTTACTAGTAATGCTTATAGTAATGGATGAGTAAACTAAAAACAAACATCAGAATTTCTGTTGTCATTGAGAATTATACCATCTCCTCTCTGCCCACACAGACAGAAGATTTATGTCACAATAAATATTGAAATAATTTTAATACATCATGTATCTGCAACTGCTAGTTTGGTGTTTTCTACCACAGGCAGATACATGCTTTCACAGAGTCTTTGCTGGTGCTAAAGGGAGGTCCTGACTCTAGATCATTTCCATAGGTGAAGACTGGTTTCTGTTTTGTTTTGCTTTTTTAAAAATTTCTTTTGAAAGTTTGCTTTGAACTATCCAAGATTTCCAGGGATTGTGCAGCAATCCAGTTGGCTATGGCCTGGAGGCTTATTTAAAAAAAACAATACTTTATGGTTAGCTGTAATTTTCAGTGTATCAGCCACATGTGGTTGTACCATATTTCTGCTGAGTGACTCCCTGATTAGTTATAGTCACAGATGCTGTTGCTGCATTCTTGGAATCACTATCTGAAAAAAAAAATAAAGCTAATTGTGTTCTGTTTTCAGTTACAATAAATTTTTAGGTACCACACAAATCATGAAAACAGTCAATGACAACAGATGTTACCAATTACTTTGTAGTTCTGTATTTGAAAAAAAATTAGGGGTTGAATATGCATACCAATTAGAATTTCTTTCTTTCTTTTATATTTAAATTTGTGAGGAAATGATTGATGAAAGAAGTGAAATAATGCAAAATTATAATTCAGTGTGTGAAATTATTGTGCAGAACACCTTCATAATTCTAGTGTTAATGAAAGAGTTGATACGTACTACCGTATTACCTTGGGCAATTACGGCTTATGATTGTTATGTTTTGAGGGGTGAGATTTGCCTTTGAGATCCAGACGGATGTCACAAAGCTTTCCCCAAAGAAAAGAACATTCTAAGAAGACGTCATTAAGAGTCCTCTTAACAACTGTGAATTATTTGTTTTGAACATTGGAGATGTATGGCATTTATTTTGTATAACCCTGTCCCTTCTCAAACCAGGTGCCAAGGTCTGTTTTTCCAGTCCTGTAGTTAGTCTGTCTAACAATGATTTTAAAATGCATTTTAGTTTGGTACCATATCTCATGTAATTAATGAAAATATTGTCTTACTATCTATTTTGATGATGAGAAAATATCTGTAGAGTGAAACTAGTTAGCTAGTAAAGAACACCATCTCATAATCCATTGATATAAAATGTTATGAAAGTAACTGAGATTTTCTTCTGTCTTCTAATTTTTGTCTACCTTACTTCATGCAGAATGTTAGACACTAGAAAGAATAATAATTATTTTAATTCTACTTTTTTTAATTCTCAAGATTAAAAAATATATAGCCTAACCCTTTCAGAGTGGGAATGAGGAGAATGATTATATTAAGTATCCCAAGGACTAGAAAAACCTAATCTGAAAGTTAACAACTACTTTTAGAAAAAGTGACTGGGATACCCATCCTCTAGACTGTCCCTCAATGATCCCTGCCTCCTGGTGTTCAGGTATCAGGGGTGGTAAGTTCAACCAGCAGAATTCTGTACAAGTGATGATATGTCACCCCCAAAGTAAGTTTTCAAAAGGCATTGTTTCTTCTGCCCCCTAACCCTCCATTCTCTGATAATGTACCCCGACGCAACCCAGCTGCCATGTTTTGAGGAGGGGCCCATGTGGTGAGGATTTGAGACCTCTGACAAGTAGCCAGTAAGGAATTGCAACCCTCTGCTAACAGCCACATGAACAAGCAATCTGGGAGGCAGATCCCTCAGCCCCAGCCAAGCCTTCAGGTGATTTCACTCCAGCTGACATCTGAACTGCAACCTTATGAGCACCTCTGAGCTAGAGCTGCTCAGTTAAGCTACACTGGAATTCCTGATGCACAGGTGATGTGACATAATAAATGTTTGTTGGTTTAAGCCACTGTTTTGGAGTAATTTGTTCCACAGCAGTAAATCACCAGTATAAATACTATCAGGAATCTTACATTGGTTGCCCACAACTTCACATATGCATGTACACATAAGTCGTGCATTCATAAAAATGCATAGCATCCTCAACTACTTATATTTTAAACCTTGGGAACTCCCAAATTTCCCTTCCTGATAAGATATAGAAAGGGGTATAAGAATCAATTTTGCAATAAGCATTTTTGTGTTATCAGCTCAGGAAGTAGGGGTCATGAAGTATGAATGTTATAATGACAGGTTTGTGTGTGTGTGTGCAGCGGCTAGGCTCCCTGCCAGGATATCTCCTGGCTGGAGTGATGGAATGGATCATTGAGTGACTCAGTCATACAACTGGGGCCAAAGGAGATAGAAGTTATCTTCCCAATCAAAGACAGCTCAAGTCCAGGGACTATTCTGTTGGTTTCTACCTGTGTGGATCTTGGTAATGTTCAAGCGAAGTATATTAGTTTCTAGCACTGTCATAACAAATCATCACAAACCAGATGGCTTAAAAAACTGAAATGTGTTCTCTCACAGTTCTGGAGGCCAGAAGTCTGAAACCAAGGTATCCGCAGGTCATGCTCCATCTGAAGGGTCTAGGGGAGAATCCTTCCTTGTCTCTTCCAGCTTCTTGTGACTCCAGAAATTCCTTGGCTTACGGCAGGATAAAGCCCATCTCAGCCTGTCTTCAGCCATGGTCTTCTTCCCTGCATCTTTTTGTATCCTTTCTTATAAGGATGTCTGTCATTGGATGATCTCATCTCAAGATGATCTCATCTCAAGATCCTTAGCTTAATTACATCTTCAAAGATGCTTTTTCCAAATAAAGTCTTCTTTACAGGTTCCAGGGATTAGAACTCGGACATAGCTTTTGGGGGGCCATTATTCATAAAGCAGCCCACTACATGAAACAAGTATGGGATTTCTCCATAGGCTGTGGTGGCTTGAAGGCTGCTCTTTGCTGGGTTGTCAGCTGGGTTAGGACCAGGGAGTTATTAGGTAAGCAGCAGCAGCAGTGGTGGTGGTGGTGAAACAAGCTCACATTTTGGGAAAACTTTTCATATATATTTTATAGTCTTAAAGAAGGAGATAAAAGTCATACTTCATTCAAAAAAAAGTAAATGATGAACTGGGAAGAGACGTTCTGGAAGCAAATTGAATAGATATAGAGCAAAATAGGCATATAGCAACCATTTCAGTAAAGAAACTTTCTGAATCTCTGACGATAATATAGAGAAAGAAGTCCCCTTTCTTACTTTTAAGTAAAAATCTATAGATGAAGGCAAAACCAAAATCATGGAGAAAACATGCAGTTGGATGTATATTTAAACCAACTCACCAGCCCACCCCACATACTTTAGAAGGGAATTCTGGGGAAGGAGAATGGCAAGGATCACTGGGGCAGGTGTTCAGCCACTAGTCAGACCTAATAAGTATGATTATACCCAGACTATCTGCAGATTTCAAACCCTCATGGACATTTTCCTTTTAAATTCAATGTGTTATTTCTAATTGTAAATAATGTATAAAGTGTTTTTATTTATTTCTCAGATCCTTATGCTAACACTGTGAAATGGGTATGATTACCATCATTTGTGATAGAAACTTTGCACAAATGGCTTCAATAATTTCTCCTGTCCCAATACTTACACCCCTTTGCAATGTTACTTTGTCACCTCTCTCATCAAGAGGTGAGTTTATTTCTTTACCCCTTGAATGTAGGATGACCTTGTTTCTTGCTTGAAGCAATAAAATGCAGTGGAAAGGATGCTCTGTTCCTTCTGAGCCTAGACCTCAAAAGTTTTCGCAGCTTCCGCTCTCAGCCTGTTGCAATTCTGGGCTACCCTCCTTGAGGACGCTTATATCCTAGAAGACCTGTCTTGTGCGGTGTACATGAGAATTTCTTGTACATGGGTCAGGTCTAGAAGTAAAGATAGGTGATCAATCAGTATATAGGCTTAGTTGCTTGGGAATCATAAACGGCATAGCACTATTTCAGTGTAAGGGAAAGAAAAAGACTGACCATTTTTGAAGGAAGTGACTAGCAAATTCTGTTGAAAAAGCTTTGGTTTTATTAATAGCCTTCATTTTCCTTCCTCTATCATAAAAATAATAACTAATTTACAAATTGATGTATTTTCCTCACATAATTTTGATTTCAATTAAATTAATCCATTTAATTTATTTATATTTTTTCATTATTATTTTAATATTTTAATTTATATAATATATGTATATGTTTAATGTTAACTTTCAATATACCCTGCTTCACCCATGAGTGGTTGCCAATTAGGGGAATGTATAACAGTGTCTAAGGTGACAAGAGTAGCAAGGGTTTTTGTTTTTAAAATATCTTGGCCAATTTCATCCTTGCTTTAGGTTTCTCAAGACACTAATCACCTCTGGGGAAATTGTGAGCCACTGTGTCAATGATATAAACTTCTTGCTGAAAAAGAGATTAGTTGGGTATAATAGGAATCTAGATGCGCCTTTATGGTAGATTAATTACATAAGTGGCCCCAATACTTTACTCCTCCTTTTTATTCATGACCTTTGATTTGTGACTTTGTAGGTCCTCTCACTAAAGAGGCAAAGTTTCTTTCTGTCTCTGGATTCTGAGTTTGGCCATGTAATTTGCAGATCTGATGTATGTAGACATTCAAAAACGTGCTTGTTACTGCTGCTTCTGCTCTTGAACCTGTGCCTTTCTTAAGGGAACACACTCAGCCTAGCTCGCTGGAGGGATGTGAGAGACATGTGGGGCAAGTCAGGTCTCTGCACTGATAGCAAGCCAACCCCAGATGGGCAAGCAAGTCCAGCTGATACCAGTAGGTCCACCTAGTCTAAATTGCTTATGCAGACTTGTGAGCTAAATAAAGGCTGATTTGGGGGGTAGTTTATTAATAGTAGTATTGTAGCAACTGTTAACTTATACCAATCTCATTCAATATTTCTTTTTTGTGGGGAGTGAAGATCCCAAATGATAGCATCAGGGACACATTCTTTTTCTTAGATTCAGATGGTTCAACTGCTGGATTCCAGAGGCCTTGTAATTTGCCTAGGTAGGATTAGAGTTGCAAGTCTAATGGTGAGAATCAATAGGGCATGTGTTTTAGGGCCAGTATTTCATGCCTTAGGTGCAAGAAGCAGTATTAGGCCAAAAGCAGAGTATTAATTACCAGAAAACACATACTTAGGCTTATATTTTTGCTAATGGAATGCAGTAAAACGCGATTACAATAAATCATAGTGAAAAAAGGAAAAAAGCTATAAGTGACATTTGTAATGTCCCAGTTGCACTGAGTCCTAAGTGAGGTCAGGAGGGATTTAAAAGCTACCATTCAAAGACTTTCTAGGTACATAAATTGTTCACAAGGAATTTTCAGCATATTTTCTACTCACTATATTATCACATTTTTTTTTTGCCTTTTCTAGAAAATTTTAGAAGTAAAATCTCTCCTTTCCGTTCTTTCTTTTTAGTTTCTCAATCCTACTGCTTTTGACTTTGGCATTTCCTTCCACTAAAAAAAAATATACCGAAGTGCTACAGTCTGCAATTTTACCCTCTACTTTTAAAATTAAAAATGTAATTTAAAATTCATTATAGACATAAAATTTAATGGTTTTGTAATGTTTACTTGCATGAATACCATAATTTAACCATTTCCTTTTTTTCCACTTTGTCACTATTCAAAATAAGACTATAACAATATTTTTTGTTTGCTTTTCTGATTATTTCCTTATGATAGATTTCCAGAAGTGGGGATTACTTGTTCAAATGTCATAAACATTTAAATGTTTAAAGTTCTGAATACATAGAGCCAAGGTTTTTAAGAAAGGTTGCGTTGCTTCTTGAAGTGTATGAGAATGCCATTCTTACAACAAACTTGTCAGCATTGAGTATATTCTTGAAAAATTACTGTTTGATAGTGTATATAATGCAATTTACAAAGCTCAGTAATGCTAAAAAAAATAGCAAAAATAGTGACTCAGTCAGATTAAAGGTCACTGAAGTGGTTGTGAAACTGTGAGAGAGCTAGAAAGCCAGCAACTAGTTTTCTTTCCTCCCCCCATACTTCTCAAGGGGCCTCGAACAATAGCTTGTGATTGGATTCTAATTTCCAGCTAATTGTGGGCATGTCTTGGAGCTTTATTTTTGGTATTCTAGGTACTTAAAGAAGTGGGAATGAGGCGACAGATGCCACAGGGAAAGTAGCAACTGGCCCCAAGAGTATGTCTGAAACATCTCAGTGCAGATGGAAATACACTTACAGATAATAAGACTATGTTATAATGCTTAAATGGTGTAATGCTTTAAACGAGGAGACAGTGAGATACAGTGGGAATAGTGGAAGATTCAGAATATGACAGACTTTAGATTCCTGTCTCTGTCACTTATGAGAAAGTTGTCCTGAGCAACCAATCTCGGCCTTATTTTCCTCATTTTTTAAAGGAGAAAGCAATCACCACATAGTAAGATTTTTATGAGAAATAAGTGTTATAATATCAGTAATAACAGCACATTGTAAATATACCTAATAATGACAGTTATCAAAGAAAAGAAAATGCGAGTGGATCGGGTTGTCATTTATGGTTTAATGATGAGGGTCTATAAATTTTGAAGCCTAATAATGTTCATAATGTTTGAAGTAACTTGCAAAATGTTGTGGACTAAGTGATACGATTTTAGGACTCTGGAGGGCACTTGGGCATTTCCCCATTGACCTGAAATATAATGCACTTTTCCAGTGGTAGTGCCTGAGGGAGCAGTGACCAGAGTGAATACCTGGGCTGACTCACCTTGCTGCATCTTTAACTTCATCCCTAATGAAATGACTTATCAGAAGCCATGTGCCTGGAACTGCACCTAGAGAATCTTAGGCATTTATTGGGATTGCCCTAACCGAGGGTATCTGGGAGAAAGGCAATATCTTGGTGTGTCAAGCTGATACAGAAGTTGGGGCTCGACTTTAGAGAGAATCTGCCTTCATATTTTGGAGACTAGAAAACAGCACAGATGGCCTTTACCTCAAAACCATTGTGGTTAAGAGACTATAATGAAAACCTCTGTGGTTATAATAATTATCTAAAAATTGCTAGAGAGGTAAGTTTTAATGAAGACACAAATGGTTTGAATTTCCCAATGCCAATATGCCACGTCTAGACTCATTATTTTATATTCACAAGAAAAAAAATGTAGAACATATGTTGACATGTAATGCTACATTTGATTAATTTTGACTTATTAGGATTGTCAGTAATTCCTGTAGCTAAATTTATTATGTAGATATATATGCAGCTAGGAACATATATAGCTCGATTATTGAACTAGGAACATTGATGTGTCAGCTATGCCACAGTACAGAAAGGCAGAGTTTGATACCCTTTAAATTCTTTCAATGAAACCCCCTATTAGAACTAGCCCTACTTAAATGGACAATGGTAATTAGGAAGGGGACTTTGGTTTCCATAAAGAGGAGTCTTCTACTAAATGAGGATTACTTTGAGAATTAGAGAAATTACTTAGGAACCAGACATAGCTGAGAGGAAAATGTTTTAAAGATTTGAATTGGGTTGGATGACCGTGGCTCAAAGATTGGAGTTGTTCTTTGTGAGAAATGTCATTAACTCAAACTTAAAGATTAGCAGAGGATTATAAAGAAGTAAATGAGGCAGTTCTCATTAAAATACAGTTTCTTTGGACTGAGTAAAGATGAACAAAGTGCACTGTTCTTGTACTGCTCATTGGTAAAATATTAGTTGGACAGAAGAAGCCACTTAGACTTAGTTTGTCTTGTTTTTCTTTTTTCCTTCTGTGTTATGTGATGTTTTTTCTTCTGTGTTATGTGATGTTTTCATTCCACAAGGGGTGTTCATAGCGTTTCACTATCAATGATACAGGAACTAATAGAGCCAGATACTTCTAGAGTTGGAAAGCTCTTCCTAATGTAACAACAAAAATTATTGTTATACCCCACCTGGGGGTTGCTTTGGGTAAGAGGAGACTCAATCTTCTATCACCTATTTACTCTTCTGCTTTCAGAGCAGTAGTGATGGAGGGGAGCACAGTAAGATTAATCTTGAGCCCTTCTAAGAAATCTGTAATTTGTGAAGTTCTAAATAAAAAGTTTAGGCCTGTGATATTATGATTTCTAATAAAAAATACATATTTGGGGGCTTCCCTGGTGGCGCAGTGGTTGAGAGGCCGCCTGCCGATGCAGAGGACACGGGTTCGTGCCCCGGTCCGGGAAGATCCCACATGCCGCGGAGCGGCTGGGCCCGTGAGCCATGGCCGCTGAGCCTGCGCGTCCGGAGCCTGTGCTCTGCAACGGGAGAGGCCGCAACAGTGAGACGCCCGCGTACCGCAAAAAAAAAAAAAAAAATATTTGGTCTTCATCCCAGTTTCTGGCACAGAGCTCCTAAAACCCTTGGAATTTCCTAAGAAGAGACAAAGGTGACTTTTAATGAGGTGACTTTTAAACCCCACCTAAGGATGGAGACTTGTTGTCAGTGGAGCCAATCGTGATTACAGGGTTGGAACTTTTAGTCTTAGCTCCCTGACCTCCAGAGTGGAGGTGGGGAGAGTGGCTGAAGGTTGAATCAGTCACCAACGGCCAATGATTTAATCAATTATGCCTAAGTAATAAGCCTCCATAAACCCCCCAAAAGATAGAGTTCGGAGAGCTTCTGCATTGGTGAACATGTGGAGATTCCCGGAGAGTGGCGCCCTTTCCCCATACCTTGCCCTGCATCTCTTCCATCTGGTTGTTCCTGAGTTATATCCTTGTAAAAAATTAATAAATAGAAGCCTCAATTAAATAGAGTTGGGAGACCAGAAGACGGAGCTCTCATGCCTTGTGATGATAGCAGGGCCAAACAGGAGGAAGAATGACTCTTCTTCTTTTCTGACAAGGACTCAGCCAATAGAAAGCCATGGACTCTTTGTTTACTGCGGCCCTCCCAAATTCCTTTTCCCTCTCTAAATGTATTCCTCCATTGCTGTGTGGGGATTTGCATGTGATTTGCCATGATTGCAGACCCCGAATTGCAATTCTCTGCTGATCCTGAGTAAACCCATCTTTGCTAAAGAAATATCTGGCATTCCATTTATTTCAGGCCAACATCCTTTTATAATAAACCAGTAATCTAGTAAATAAGATGTTTTTCTGAGTTCTGTGAGCTGCATTAGCAAATCACCGTAGTCCCCCATTATCTGTGGTTTCACTTTTCTTCATTTCAGTTACCCAAGGTCAACCATGGTCTGAAAATATTAAAAGGAAAATTCCAGAAATAAACAATCATAAGTTTTAAATTGAGTGCCACTCTGACTAGTGTGATGATATCTCATGCTGTCCTGCTCCATCCTGCATGGGACATGAATCATCCCTGTGTCCAGCGTATCTATATTATATATGCTACCCATTCGTTAGTCACTTAGCAGCCACCTGGGTTATCAGATCGACTGTCATGGTATTATAGTGCTTGTGTTCAAGCAACCCTTACTTGACTTAATAATGGCCCCAAAGTGCAGGTGTTAGTGATGCTGCCAATTTGGATTTGCCAAAGAGAAGCTTTTCACCTCTAGGTGAAAAGGTAAAAATTCTCCACTTAATAAAGAAAGAAAAAAGTCGTATGCTGAGGTTTTTAAAATCTGTGGTATGAACAAATCTGTGAAGTTGTTAAGAAGGAAAAAAAAATCCATGCTAGCTTTGCTGTAGCACCTCAAACTGCAAAAATTATGGCCACGTTGCAAAAGTGCTTAGTTAAGATGGAACAGGCATTAAATTTGTACAAGGCAACAGTTTGAAAGGAGGGACCACATTCACATAACGTTTATAACAGTATATTGTTATAACTGTTCTGTTTTATTATTAGCAGCTGTTAGTTTCTTACTGCACCTGATTTATAAATTAAACTTTATCATAGCAACCACTATGGAGAAGAGTATGGAGGTTCCTTAAAAAACTAACAATAGAGTTACCATATGATCCTGCACTCCCACTACTGGGCATACACCCAGAGAAAACCATAATTCAAAAAGAGACATGTACCACAATGTTCACTGCAGCACTATATACAATAGCCAAGACACTGAAGCAACCTAAGTGTCCATCTGAAACAGGAGGGAAAGGGGCAGGGTACAACCTTTAAAAGAATGACATAGGGACTTCCCTGGTGGTCCACTGGGTAAGACTCTGGGCTCCCAATGAGGGGAGCCTAGGTTCAATCCGTGGTTGGGGAACTAGATCTTGAATGCCTGCTGCAACTAAGAGTTTGCATGCCACAACTAAGAATCCACATGTCACAACTAAGAAGCCAGCGTGCTGCAACTAAAAGATCCCACATGCTGCAACTAAAGATACCGCATGCCGCAGTGAAGATCCTGCATGCCGCAACTAAGACCTGGAGCAGCCTAAATAAATAAATAAATAAAATAGTTGTTTAAAAAGCAAAAGAAGGACATAGCCATAGGACATGACAAAAACTGGTTAGAACCAACTAGGTCCAAGATGGTGGAAGATTTGACTTCCAGTGGACCTTAAGCCTCATTATATGCTCATTGTAATACATTAGCATAAGCTAACTGACACACCCACCAGCGCCATGACAGTTCCGAGGCCAGCCATCAAAGATCAAAAAGTGGGCGGTGGCCCAATTCCTGGAAATCTCTGCCCCTTCCCCAAAATACTTGGAATAATCCTCCTGCTCATTAGCCTATGAAATTACCCAGCTCATAAAAACTAAGCACCCCATATTTCGGGGCCTCTTGCCTTCTGAGATGGCCCACACTCTTTCTGAGATGGCCCACACTCTTTCTGAGATGGCCCACACTCCATCTGTGCAGTGTGTTTCTCTCTAAATAAATCCATTTCTTTTTTTTTTTTTCTTTTTTTTCTTTTTTTCTTTTTTTTGTGGTACGTAGGCCTCTCACTGTTGTGGCCTCTCCCGTTGCGGAGCACAGGCTCCGGACGCGCAGGCTCAGCGGCCATGGCTCACGGACCCAGCCGCTCCGTGGCATGTGGGATCTTCCCGGACCGGGGCACGAACCCGCGTCCCTTGCATCAGCAGGCAGACTCCCAACCACTGCGCCACCAGGGAAGCCCAAATAAATCCATTTCTTACTTATCACTTTGTCTTTCACTGAATTCTTTCTGCGATAAGACATCAAGAACCTGAGCTTCATTAAGTCCTTAGACCAGGTGTGTGATCTCAATTAAAAGACTGTGGGTTCAATTCCCAATCTGGATTGCATGGTTTCGCGTCAACAGATGAATGGATAAAGAAGATGTGGTACATATGTACAATGGAATATTACTCAGCCATAAAAAAGAAAGAATGAAACAATGCCATTTGCAGCAACATGGATGGACCTAGAGATTATCATACTAACTGAAGTAAGTCAGACAGAGAAAGACAAATATCATATGATATCACTTATATGTGGAATCTAAAAAATGACACAAGTGAACTTATTTACAAAACAGAAATAGACTCAGAGTCATTGAAAACAAACTTATGGTTACCAAAGGGGAATGTGGGAGGATGGAGGGATAAATTAGGGGTTTGGGATTAACAGATAAACACTACTATATATAAAATAAACAACAGAGACCTACTGTATAGCACAGGGAACTATATTCAAAATCTTATAGTAACCTATAAGGGAAAAGAATCTGGAAAATTTTATATATATATATGTGTATATATATATATATATATATACACACACACACACACACATATAAAACGGAATCACTTTTCTGTACACCTGAAACTAACACAACATTGTAAATTAAGTGCATTTCAATAAAAAAATATGAAAATGCAAAAAAAAAAGAAAAAGCAACCATAATACATGTAGTGTTTGGTACTATCTGTGGCTTCAGGCATCCTCTGGGGTCTTGAAATGTATTCCCTGCAGATAAGCGGGGACTACTGTAATTGAACCCCAGGACAAGGAGTCATTGGAACATCTGATCTACTGGGTTAGATGACCTATTGGGATTGGTGCAGGTTGGTCTAAAGCACAGATGACAACCTGGGCTGGTGACTGGCATCTGAAGTCGGTGGGTGGGGCAGTCTTGTAAGACTGAATCCTTAGCCTTTGGAAATCTGTCGTTATCTCTGGCTAGGTAGTGTTCAAATTGAGTTGAATTCTTGTACACCCTGCTGGTATCCAAGAATTGCTTGTTGGTGGTATGGGAAACCTCCCCTCACACACACACACACACACACACACACACACACACACACACAACCACACATGACAGTTGGTGACCAGAACCTTCAACATTTTAAGTGGTTCTTTGCATAAAGTTGGAAGTATGGCTAGAAGTCTCTTTTCTGTAGGAAAACAAATTTTGAAAAATTATGAAAGCAAGACCCATGATATTGTATATGGAAGGGGAAAAATGAGTAAAAGAGAATAAAGTTTAATTAAGGAATAGGAACTTGGTTTTGATCTGGTGATGATCTAAAGACTGGAGTTTGCAGTTCTGGGATTCAGGGAAGAAACAAGAATATAAACGTGTCCAAAAAACGTGGTGATGGGCAGATCAACTCTAAGAATGTTAAATAACAAAAATTCAACTGAGTAGATTTTAGAGATCTAATTGGCTTTATTCAATGATTCATGAATCCTGCAGCATCCTTTCTAGCAAGTAGAGAGGAACTCCAAAGGGCTACAGAAAAGCAAGAGTTTCCAACAGCAGGACAAGGAAGTTATCAACTAAAAAGATTATTTCAGGCTTAGATGACCGGTTACCTATGGGGGAAGAAAGGGGGCTATGTGGCAGATTACTTCATCTTCCTTTGGGGGATGGAGAGGGCCCAAGTGACAGATTACCTCATTGGTGCTGACGAGAAAATTCCTGACTGATTAGTTAAGACTCCCCTTCTAGGGGAGGATGAAGCTTCAATTAGGCTAGGTATTAAGCCCGGGTTTGGTGGTATGGCCTGACATAAGTGAGTCCGTTTTGGGCCAGTGTTTTTCTTTTTAACAGAAAATTGATTTTTGATATTTAATTACAGCCTTTTTTTTTTTTCCCCTTTCTTTTGGCTTTGTGCGGTAAGGCTACTCAGCAAACTAAAGGTTTCAGTTAAAGCCTGTTTCATAATAGAATTGTGTAATGGTGCTTTGTGAAATGAAAGAGATTGTTTGGGATGAGAAAATCTAGGACAGTTGTAGGAAAAGGGTGAGTCAACCAGAGCAGCACACGAGAAAAAGCTGAGAGCAGACATAACAGGGTAGAGTAGAGAAAATGTCTTGTAGAATGAAAGCAACTTCCTCCTTCCTCCAGGAAATCATGGAAATATGGGGAAGGGAGGAGTGCTGTGTTGTTTGGATATTAAAGGAAAAGATGATCAGAGAAAGCTAGAGGACTTGGGGTCATTTGGTTATAGTAGCCAATGATTATAATATAGTATAACTATATATACTATATAATATAGTATAATATAATTATAATATAATATAACTATTATAATATAGTTATAATTATATAACTAACTGATCTTAGTTTTAAGAAGCCTCCTAGGGTAAATTTAATCCTGTTTCAACAAGGACACTTCTTTTGAATGTTCAGAAGCAGCTCTGTCTTTCCCAGGTGAGACAGATGCAGCTCTTTCAAGCATCCCACAAATGCCTTGATTCCAGATCCTCTCCTCTCACCATCTTGGTTTTAGTCCTCTGGAGATGCATCCATTTCTCAATGTCTCTCTTAAGGTGTCATCTTTAGACTGGAACTTAGTATTCCCAAGATGGATTTATTCAGGAAGAGAGCACATGTGACTCCTCTTTTCCTGAGCTCTATATTTTTAGCTATGCAAACTGAAATTAAATCAATTCTTTCCTGAACTTCTTATTTTACTACTGACTCATATTCATCTTAGGTTTACCCTAACTTATAGTTTTTTGACAGAGATATTTTCTATTCATATCCCCTTATCCTACAGTTGTGGAGTTCATATTTTTTAAAACTAAATTTTATTATTCACATGTGGTCCATCTTTATTGTTTCTTGAATTCACTTTATGGGTACTGATTTATGTCCTATAAAGATTTAATAAGGTTGCAACATGTATATGCTTTACTTATTTTTTATTTTTTCACTTTTATTGAGGAACAAGTGACAAAGACAATTGTAAGATATTGAAAGTGTACCTCCATCTAGTTAATTAACACATCTATAACCTCTTATATTTGTCTTTTTTTTTTTTTTTTTAGTGAGAACATTTAAGTTCTACTCTTTTAGCAAATTTCAATTCTACAATACAGTTTAGCAACTACAGTTACCTAGTTGCCATGCTATATTTTAGATCCTTGGACCTTAGTCATCTTATAGCTGAAAGTTTGCACCATTTTACCAACCTTTCTCTACTTCTCCCACCTCCCAGCCCCTGGCAACAACATTTCTACTCTCTGAGTTTAACTTTTTGGTTTTTTCTTAAGATTCCACATATAAGTAATGCCATGCAGTATTGGTCTTTCTCTGTCTGATTTATTTCACTTAGCAAAGTACCCTCAAATTCCATCCAAATTGTTTCAAATGGCAGGATTTTTCTTTCGCATGGCTTAATAATATTCTGTTGTTTGAAAAATAAACTCAAAATGGACTAAAGACCTAAATGTAAGACCAGCTACTATAAAACTCCTAGAGGAAAACATATGCAGAACACTCTGTGATATAAATCACAGCAATATCTTTTTGGATCTGTCTCCTAGGGTAATGGAAATAAAAAGAAAAATAAACAAGTAGGACCTAATTAAACTTAAAAGCTTTTGCATAGCAAAGGAAACCATAAACAAAACAAAAAGACAACCTACAGAAGGGGAGAAAACATTTGCAAATAATGCGACTGACAAGGAATTAATCTCCAAAATATACAAACAGCTCATACAGCTCATTATCAAAAAACCAAACAACCCAATAAAAAATGGGCAGAAGATCTAAATAGACATTTCTACAAAGAAGACATACAGATGGCCAAAAGGCACAGAAAAGATGCTCAACATGGCTAATTATTAGAGAAAAGCAAATCAAAACTACCATGAGGTATCACCTCACACTGGTCAGAATGACCATCATTAAGAAGTCTACAAATAATATTAATAAATGCTGGAGAGGGTGTAGAGGAAAAGGAACCCTCCTACTCGGTGGGAATGTAAACTGGTGCAGCCACTATGAAGAACAGTATAGAGGTTCCTTAAAAAACTAAAATAGAGCTACCATATGATCCTGCAATCCCACTCCTGGGCACATATCCAGAGAAAAACATAATTCAAAAAATACATGCACCCCAATGTTCACAGCAGCACTGTATATAATAACCAAGACATGAAAGCAACCTAAGTTTCCATTGACGAATGAATGGATGAAGAAGATGTGATATATATACACAATAGAATATTACTCAACCACAGAAAATAATGAAATAATGCCATTTGCAACAACATGGATGGACCTAGAAATTATGATACTAAATGAAGTAAGCCAGACAAAAACAAATATATGATATCACTTATATGTGGAATCTAAAAAAAATGATACAAGTGAACTTATCTACAAAGTAGAAATAGACTCAGACATAGAAAACTCACAGACATAGAAAACAAACTTATGGTTACCAAAGGGGGGTAGGGAGGATTAAATTAGGAGTTTGGGATTAACAGATACACCCTACTATACATAAAGTAGATAACCAACAAGGACTTACTGTATAGCACAGGGAACTATACTCAATGTCTTGTAATAACCTATAATGAAAAAGAATGTGAAAAAATAATGTATATATATATATATATATTTTTTTTTTTTTTCTTTTTTGTGGTATGTGGGCCTCTCACTGCTGTGGCCTCTCCCATTGCGGAGCACAGGCTCTGGACGCGCAGGCTCAGCGGCCATGGCTCACGGGCCCAGCCGCTCCGCGGCATGTGGGATCTTCCTGGACCGGGGCACGAACCCGTGTCCCCTGCATTGGCAGGCGGACTCTCAACCACTGCGCCACCAGGGAAGCCCCTAATGTATATATTTATACATAGATATAACTGAACCACTTTGCTATAGACCTGACACTAACACATTGTAAATCAACTATATTAAAATAAAATTTTTTAAAAAATAAAAACATAAAAAATTGAAAAGAATGAAAAAATATTCCAGTGTGTGTGTGTGTGTGTGTGTGTATCTTCTTTATTCATTCATTGACTGACACTTAGGTTAAGTATCTTGACTATTATAAATAATGCTGCAATGTACATGGGAGAGCAGATATCTATTTGAGATCTTGTCTTCATTTCCTTGGGATATATACCCAGAAGTGGGATTGCTGGATTGTATGGTAGTACTGTTTTTAATTTTTTGAGGAGCCTCCTTAACTGTTTCTTATAGTGGCTGTACCAATTAACAAACCCACTTAGTGTGCACAAGGTTTCTCTTTAATCTACATCCTCATCAACACTTGTTATCTCATCTTTTTGATGATAGTCATTCTGACAGGTGTGAGGTAATACCTCACTGTGTTTTTGTTTTTTTTTTCACGTTACAAGCATATTTATTGTTTAGTTGAACATGTTACAGACTACAAGTAAGTCTAGTTCTTACAATTTATTGCTTAACTCAATAAATGTGTTTTCCCCAAATTTATTACAAACTCCAAGTGTTAGTGTCTGAAGACTCTACGTAACACTTCTGTATTCCCATTGTATACTTTATCCCAGCATTGACACCATATTCTGCACTGCTTCTTCAAAAACAAAACATGTTTGCTATGATTCTAACGAAATTGTATCTAGACATCAAAACAAAAGTTTTCTCTAATCTTTCCACCTTTTCAAATACTCAGAGAATTTACTGGAGAGGAAGAGAAGATCAAAGTTTTAACATTTTTTAAAACTATATGTTCCCATTTCTTGACAGATAAACAATGAATAAGATCTGCATCCTGTGATCAATAGAAATGTAGAAGTTTGAGTTTTATTATTTTTCTCTTGCTTGCCTTTAAAAAATAAATAGCACTTGCCAATGACTTCATTACACCCAGCACTTCAAGGTAAACATAACAGAATTCTACTTTCCTGGCACACTGTGATGGCATGTTCTTCTTAGTAAGTAAAAGATGATATTGAATTAAAGAACTTATTTCTTTATAGGAACTCAATTATAGCCTTCTCTGGTATTTTCCCGAATCAAATCCAGGGCTACATCTTGTGTAAAAATTCTCATATACTCCCTTGGCACAGAGGTAAAGAAAGGCTTCTCTGCCTCCCTCTTTGATTTTCCTCTTCAACCAGGTTAAAATCCAACCCAGGATTTTTAACAAGCACAGCTGTATATGAAAAACAATTGCTAGAAGACAACAGAATACTTAAGAGACTTGAATAACAATGTAAAAAAAACCCTGCTCCAATACCCAAATGCTGCCAAGTTCTCCAGGCTTCTGAAGCCACTCTTTCATGTAATATCCAATTATAAAATGATGTAAATCACCATTACTTATACAATGAAAAGTCCAGCACCCTCCCTAAAAACCAAGGATTCCTGGGGTGGGGGTTGGTGGCTGCAGCCCTGAAATCTCATCCCCAAATACATCCCTCACTGATTCTCCATCCCCTTATCATCATATGTCTGAAAGCTGCTGACCTCTTATCTCCCCTACTTTGTGGCCCTCCATCCCCGCCCCCCGCCCCATCTAGCACTCTTCCTCCTTGATTCCCCAAAGTGCCACTAACACATGTGGTATGGAGTTCAAGGAAGTCATGTGGAATCAAACAAAGCCAAAACGAAATGTGGAATTAAACTGGAGAAACGAATGTGTGTAGCAAAACAGAAACAGACTCACAGATATAGAAAACAAGTGGTTACCAGCTGAGAGAGGGAAGTGGGGGAGGAAAAAAGGTAGGGGATTAAGAGATACAAACCACTATGTATAAAATAAATAAGCTACAAGGATATATTGTACAGCACAAGGAATATAGCCAATATTTTATAATAACTTTAAATTGAGTATAATCTATAAACTTTTGAATCACCATGTTGTATACCTGAAGCTAATATAATACTGTAAATCAACTATGCTTCAATTAAAAAATTTTTTTTAATTAAAAAAAAACTGTTGCACCAAGGAAAAAAACAAAACAAAACAGGAGAAATGTCAAACCAATAAGCCCAAATGTGACAATGAAGACAGAGGTGTAGCTCAGAAAATATAAGAGAGATGGTCTCTGCCTTCATGGAATATATATACAGTCTATTGGGGCATTTTGAAACATACTTGAGCACCACTTATGCTTAAGCTGGGGCCTTTGTTATACACTTAATGTCTTTCCATGATGGTGTTTTTTCCTTTAATGAACCCAATGATCAGAGATCTGTCAAAGTAAATAGGAAGCCAGAGAGTAATCAGGTAGCTAGTGGTGTGTTTTATAATTGGCCAGGTGATTGAAGACCTGTCTTGAGTGAATAACTGGACAGGAAGTGGCCAGGGAGGGATAATGTTTTCAGAGGAACTGACTGAGGGGGAGCTGTATTTTCCATTGTCTAATACTTGCCAATCATTACACACCTGTCAGTAAGAAGAGAGTTTGTTCAGCCCATTCAGTGCACCTGTGTGATCATATTCTAATTCCTGATCAGAGTTCACTTGCTCTAGAGGAAGCCATTTCCAAATGAAGTGTTACTATTTCATCCTCCTGGTTTTATTCCTTGGTTTTTAGAGCCAAAGAAGTGCTCCTCAAAGGGTAAAATTTTCTGAAATATCCAGTGAGATGAAAATTCAAATAAGTGCTGGATCCTAATTATAAATAGAAAGAGTGGTAAAGTACATCTGAACATTGGAGAACAGAAATATGTAATCAGAGTTGGGAATACAGGTGTAGAAACAGGCAAGACTGTCAAAAAAGAATCTTCCAGGCACCTTTGTAATCTACTTAGATATTTCAGTATTTGACCTTGAAACAACTTCTGGCAAGTTGGATGGCATAATTTCCTAGAATATCATAGTAACTAAATCCATTAGCCCGATGACCCTCACTTGGCATTTTCAAAGAAATTTACTGCCGGTAGTGATAAGGTTTCGAACACTAAAAGCTGCCTGGCTGATGAAAATCCTGTTTGAAAAAAAAAAATCTAGGCAGATTTCACACAGGAGTACCACCAAATACTCACACACCCATACTGTTAAAGTGCATACTTCTTAAAATATGCATTAAGGTCTCAAGATATCATGGGTATTACAAATTCTGTTTCATCTATGAAATTATTTTTAATCCAGCAAAAATGTTTTGAGACCTACTATGTACAAGGCATATGCTAGGTGCTTAGGGAGGCATAGAGATGAATAAGAGAGTCCCTTCTTCCTTCTAGTAACAGATAAGACAATTAGGCAAATAACTAAATACTAGAGATACAAATACCCTACTGGGAGAGCTTAGGGGAAGAAGCAATTGATTCTTCTTCTTTTTTAAATTAATTAATTAATTAACTTATTTATTTATTTTTGGCTGCATTGGGTCTTTGTGGGGTGCATGTGGGCTTCCTCTAGTTGCAGCCAGCCGGGGCTACTCTTCATTGCGGTGTGCGGGCTTCTCATTGTGGTGGCTTCTCTTATTGTGGAGCAAGGGCTCTAGGCTTGTGGACTTCAGTAGTTATGGCTCACGGGCTCAGTAGTTGTGGCTTGTGGGCTCTAGAGTGCAGGCTCAATAGTTGTGGTTCACGGGCTTAGTTGCTCCATGGCATATGGGATCTTCCCAGACCAGGGATCAAACCTGTGTCCCGTGCATTGGCAAGCGGATTCTTAACCACTGTGCCACCAGGGAAGTCCCGAAGCAATTGCTTATGACGAACAGGATTAGGGGAGGCTTAACTGAGGTGAGAACTGATTCATAGACACCAAATTAAGCCACATCCTTTGTGGAATCAAACTTGAAACCACATTCTTTAGCTGGATTTAATACACGTTGGGAAACCTATTTAAAGATTATCCAGTGTGCAGCAAATTCAAGTTTGGCTTTTTGGAACTTTCTGGAATTTTTTTCTCTGAATATTTTTGATCCATGGTTGGTTGAATCCACAGATTTGGGAACTGCTAGTGTTGGAGGGTCTTCTGCAGAAGCAGAGGGTGGCTGTGGCTCACCATGGGGACAAGGACATTGGCAACAGAAGTTCTAGGAAGTACTCCTTGGCGTGAGCCCTCCTAGAGTCTGCCATTAGCCCCACCCCCTTACTGTGGTTTTCATTTGCATTTCCCTGATGATTAGTGAAATTGAGCGCTTTTCACACATCTGTTGGCCACTTCAATGTCTTCTTCTGGAAAAACGTCTATTCAGTTCCTCTGTACCTTTTATTTATTTATTTATTTATTTATTTAATTTTACATCTTTATTGGAGTATAATTGCTTTACAATGGTATGTTAGTTTCTGATTTATAACAAAGTGAATCAGTTATACATATACATATGTTCCCATATCTCTTCCCTCTTGTGTTGCCCTCCCTCCCACCCTCCCTATCCCACCCCTCTAGGTGGTCACAGAGCATCGAGCTGATCTCCCTGTGCTATGCGGCTGCTTCCCACTAGCTATCTGTTTTACGTTTGGTAGTGTACGTATGTCCATGCCACTCTCTCACTTTGTCACAGCTTACCCTTCCCCCTCCCCATATCCTCAAGTCCGTTCTCCAGTAGGTCTGTGTCTTTATTCCTGTCTTACCCCTAGGTTCTTCATGACATTTTTTTTCTTAAATTCCATATATATGTGTTAGCATACGGTATTTGTCTTTCTCTTTCTGACTTACTTCACTCTGTATGACAGATTCTAGGTCCATCCACCTCATGACAAATAGCTCAATTTCGTTTCTTTTTATGGCTGAGTAATATTCCATTGTATATATGTGCCACATCTTCTTTATCCATTCATCCGTTGATGGACACTGAGATTGTTTCCATCTCCTGGCTATTGTAAATAGAGCTGCAATGAACATTTTGGTACATGACTGTTTTTGAATTATGGTTTTCTCAGGGTATATACCCAGTAGTGGGATTGCTGGGTCATATGGTAGTTCTATTTGTAGTTTTTTAAGGAACCTCCATACTGTTCTCCATAGTGGCTGTACCAATTCACATTCCCACCAGCAGTGCAAGAGTGTTCCCTTTTCTCCACACCCTCTCCAGCATTTATTGTTTCTAGATTTTTAGATGATGGCCATTCTGACCAGTATGAGATATCTCATTGTAGTTTTGATTTGCATTTCTCTAATGATTAATGATGTTGAGCATTCTTTCATGTGTTTGTTGGCAGTCTGTATATCTTCTTTGGAAAAATGTCTATTTAGGTCTTCTGCCCATTTTTGGATTGGGTTGTTTGTTTTTTTGTTATTGAGCTGCATGAGCTGCTTGTAAATTTTGGAGATTAATCCTTTGTCAGTTGCTTCATTTGAAAATATTTTCTCCCATTCTGAGGGTTGTCTTTTTGTCTTTTTTATGGTTTCCTTTGCTGTGCAAAAGCTTTGAAGTTTCATTAGGTCCCGTTTGTTTATTTTTGTTTTATTTCCATTTCTCTAGGAGGTGGGTTAAAAAGGATCTTGCTGTGATTTATGTCATAGAGTGTTCTGCCTATGTTTTCGTCTGAAAGTTTGATAGTTTCTGGCCTTACATTTAGGTTTTTAATCCATTTTGAGCTTATTTTTGTGTATGGTGTTAGGGAGTGATCTAATCTCATACTTTTACATGTACCTGTCCAGTTTTCCCAGCACCACTTATTGAAGAGGCTGTCCTTTCTCCACTGTACATTCCTGCCTCCTTTATCAAAGATAAGGTGACCATATGTGCGTGGGTTTATCTCTGGGCTTTCTATCCTGTTCCATTGATCTATCTGTTTTTGTGCCATTACCATACTGTCTTGATTACTGTAGCTTTGTAGTATAGCCTGAAGTCAGAGAGCCTGATTCCTCCAGCTCCGTTTTTCATTCTCAAGATTGCTTTGGCTATTCGGGGTCTTTTGTGTTTCCATACAAATTGTGAAATTTGTTGTTCTAGTTCTGTGAAAAATGCCATTGGTAATTTGATAGGGATTGCATTGAATCTGTAGCTTGCTTTGGGTAGTAGAGTCATTTTTACAGTGTTGATTCTTCCAATCCAAGAACATGGTATATCTCTCCATCTATTTGTATCATCTTTAATTTCTTTCATCAGTGTCTTATAATTTTCTGCATACAGGTCTTTTGTCTCCTTAGGTAGGTTTATTCCTAGATATTTTATTCTTTTTGTTGCAATGGTAAGTGGGAGTGTTTTCTTGATTTCACTTTCAGATTTTTCATCATTAGTGTATAGGAATGCCAGAGATTTCTGTGCATTAATTTTGTATCCTGCTACTTTACCAAGTTCATTGATTAGCTCTAGTTGTCTGGTAGCATCTTTAGGATTCTCTATGTATAGTATCATGTCATCTGCAAACAGTGACAGCTTTACTTCTTTTCCGATTTGGATTCCTTTTATTTCCTTTTCTTCTCTATTTGGAATTGTTTTGTTTTGTTATTGAGTTGTATGAATTCTTTGTATATTTTGGATATCAACCCCTTATCAGATATATGATTTGCAAATATTTTCTCCTATTTCATAGGTTGCTTTTTCATTTTGTTGATGGTTTCCTTGGCTATAGTGAAGCCTCTTACTGTGATGTAGTCCCTCTATTTTAATCTACTTTCTTGTCATTGTTGAAAATACTGAAAAGAACAAGGCAGAGGACAAAACATGGTATGCCATTCTCTGGACACAGTCATTCAATCAACTGTACATTTATACAATGATATAACACCTGGTTGTCATATCTGTCTTATTCATCCAGAGATTCTGAAGAAAAAAGCAGCCTCCATAATTAACAGAGCTTCAGGTCACATATTCTAAAATTTGAAATTTCAAGTAACAAAGAGATGTAATGTTTTATTCAAATGGGAAAACACTGTAAAGATCTTCAATAGTTTACAAATACTGAGAGCTCTTTCAAATTGATGTTATTAGCATCTTTTTAAAATACCTTTTTTGACGTTTGCCAAGTTAGGAATTGAAGATTCATTTTCTTCTCTTCTCTGAGTAACTAGAGGTCTCACCTTTCCTACCTAAGTGTCATGAGATCATTTCTTCCCCTCTGTTTTTAAGACAATTCTTGGAAGGTGACTTAGACTGTGCTCTTATATTAAAGACAGTTTATAATTTAATTTGTTAAGAACTAAGATGTGGTATTTGCCCAGCTTCTGTCTCGTAGTTGCCTTTTTCATTTCAACTCACGTGTAAGCCTTCAGTAAATGAGAAATTCTTAATTAAATTTTTTTTTTAATTTTAAGGCTCCCCCTCCCCACCATAATTACAGGCCAAGAGAGCATTCTGACTTGCTTAATATAAATTTAATGTAAACATAATTCATACATTATTATAATGTAAGTTATATAAATAATATATAAACTTGGTCTTGTTCTAGCAGGTTAGTATAAAGGCTATATAAACACAGTTTTAGTCTATCAGCGTCTCAGTTATATATATATCACTATCTCCTTGTATTAGTCAGTGTTTTTAGTTACAGTCAAAATCATTCTGGTTAGTTTAAATGGGAGGAAATTTATCACAGAGTTTTAATTGGCTCAGAGAATTTCTGAGTGTGCACTGGATCAATGTTGTATACACACACAGGTGTTACAAGTAGAAGAAATGCCCAAATACATCATGTCTCTGTTCTGAAAGAAGCCAAGAAATTGTACTTCTGTCCTCTGTTGTTCTACACCTATTCACCAAACCTCCTCAAGTGCTGCTGTTGAAATTCTAAGCCCTCCTTGATCTTGTTTGTTAGATCTGTGCAGCCCCTGCTCATAATCTTGCCTCTACCATCAAAGTCTCATAAGTGAGTCTGTTAGGGGAATGTAGTCAAATGTATAACCGAAATACAGGGAACTTGGGAAATGTAGACAATTTTCTAACCTCTAATGAACAGGGAGATATACTGTAAGGCTGCTGCAGTGGCCTTGAGGGAATCAATCTGTGGTGTCTGCTGCAGTCACCCTTAGGCAACCTCACATGTGTATGTATTCTTCTTCGTAGATTTAAACTTGCCTGTAACAATGGGAGCCAGCAGCATTGTTTATATTAAAGGAACATAATATAAAATAACTATTCTTTTCATAATTGAAGAGAGGGGAGGCTTAAAATCTCATCAATCATTACCCATCTAGGCGATGTTCATAAATCCTCTAGTTCAGTCACTATTCTGTATTGATATACTTAAATATGTATCAAATTTATAAGGTTTATCATCACCAGCTCATCCTATATAAAATAGTAGGGAACATGGAAAGGAAAAACTTTAGTTACTGGGTAAGGGGAGGGACATTCCTAATTCTTAATTCCTTCATTCCCTTGTCCATTATCTAATTTCTTTGCCCTCAGTCAGTTCTTCCAGGGCTGAGAAGGTCTCCCTATATTAGATTGCTATAGCTTTTCTAAAATTTATTACTGGATAAGGTGGAACTAGCCGGCAACCTAGAGGAGCCCATTGATTCCAGACTTTACTCCTCCTGTCCCCATTGCACAGTAGCATCCCTAATTCCTCTTGATAATCAGCATCCATTTTCCTAACCAGCATGGTAGCTTCCAGCCTCTTGGTCTGACTAAGGACATCAGGAGAGAAGAATGGCCAAATCGCAGTCTCTACATAGAGTTCAGTGGAATCAATACATGCTCCTGTACACAAACAGCTGAAATTATTAGCAAGTGGAATTATTTGTCACATTCTCTGAACTTACCTGAATAAACTTCTAGCAGATGACCATGAGGGAATTCAGAATATCTCTCTGGAAGCTTGGTGTACATACAGATATAGAATCTCTGCTAATTGTGTTCCAATTGCTTCTAGCTAGGAAGTTTACAGTGATGATTTGTTTTTCCTCTCTATCTCCAAGTGATCTCCATGCTTCTTTTCTCAAGTTTGTGCATTTCCATGTACATTTCACTCTAGCAAGGTATAGTGCTTGGTAAATAATAGTTGATCCATACATATAGAGCACTGATTTTTAATCCTATCTTCAAACTAGATTCACTTGGAGAGAAGTAAAAAACAAATACCCACTCTCCCCCCCACCAAAACCCGAACAAAAACTCTAAAACAAGGAGAAATAAAACTCATACTTGGACTCTACTCAAGACCAGTTACATCACCAGCTCTTTGAATGGGGCTTAGGCATTAGAATTTTTTAAAGATAACCTATGTCTTTCTAATGTGAAGCTAGATTTGAGACATGCTGTAAAATTATAGGCCTGGAGAGAGGCCCCAAAGTTTCTCATTCTCTACTTTTACCTCAAACAGCTTAGTCAATTAATACTAAACTTTATAAGCACACATACACACTTTATTATATATACTTAATATTCTGTGTTGACTGGAGATAATTTTTAAAATAGAGATAAAAAGAAGAAAACAATTATCACTCATGGTCCCCTCACACGGAGGTCACACTGCAGACGTTTTGATTCATCTTCTTGTTTGTAAACACATACACCAATATTTGGGATCGTGATACATACTTAATTTTAATTCTGCCTTTTGCCCTTAGCATTTTATTTTGAGCTGTTCTTCAGCTTATTAAATGTTCTTTGAAAATAGGAGTTTTAGAGACCACTTAATAGTCTACTGTGTGACTGAACCAAAATGTATTTGGTTATTATGGAAAATTTCAAAGTAGAGAGAATAGTGGAATGAACCACTGTGCATTAATTATGGGACTCAAACTTCGCTCTCCTGATTTAATAGCTCAATTATGATTTATGTCCTTCCTATAGGTATAGAGGAGCATTTATAAGGCTGTCAGCCCTAAATGATCACTTTAGTTTGTTCTTAGGATCCCTTCCTGTCAGTGGCCGCCAAAGACGTTCATATATATTCCAGCCTCCAGATGGAGCCCGGTTCTTTGATGCAGGCCCTTTGATGAAGTTTCAAAGCATCTTTAGCTTCCCACCCGCTAAAAATATGTTGGACTCACCATATCTTAATGTATTTATGTATGAAGGTCTTAATCTGTATTATAAAATATTACACATTAACTTATTATATGGGATATTTAGATTGTGTGTCATTGGCAGTTTTCTTTTTTAATTATTGTTACGACTTCATAATTTTTTAAACATGTATCTTTACCTGAAAGCTTTTCAAACTGATGGATTTTTAAAAATAGCTCTATTGATATATGAATAATACAATAAAACACACATTTTTAAAGTGTATCATGTGATAAAATTTGAAATGTTTATACAGCTATGGTCTGAATGTTTATGTCCCCCAAGAGTCAAATGTTGAAATCTTAATCCTGCAGGTGGTGTTAGGAGGTGGGGCCTTTAGGAGGTGATTAGGTCATAAGGGTGGAACCCTCATGAATGGGATTAGTGACTTTACAAAAGAAGCTTCAGAAAGGTTCCTTGCTCCTTGTACCATGTGAGGACACAGGAAATGTCACCAGTTATGTATCAGGAAGAGGGTCCTCATCATACACTATATCTGTTAGCACCTTGGTCTTGGACTCTCCAGCCTCCAGAGCCATAAGAAATAACTTTCTGTTGTTTCTAAGTCACCCAGTCTATGGTATTCTGTTATAGCAGCCTGAATAGACTAAGATAAGGATGGAGGGAGGAAAATTTGGTGAAGAACAGAGGAAGTAAGCTGGGAAGAGCCTGGGGCATGAGGTCAGGTTACTTGGGTTAAAATCTCTGCTCTTCTGCTTGCAGCATTTATGACCTTGGGGAACTGCCTAACCCACTTGGGCCTCATTTTCCTCAGCTATAAAATAAGTGTTGCTAATATTTGCATTCTCTCTTCCTCCAGTTTTCTTTACTTGCTTTACCTCTAACCATATTTTAATGCACATGTCAAACACTGCCTCTTTCAAGAAGCTTTCCCTGACCTCTGCAGACTTTAATGCCCTTCGTCAGTATCCCTTTGATACTCTGTGCTCTGTGTTAATTCCACATCTTATATCTATATCCTTTAAATGGTGAGCTCTTTGAATGCAATTATCATGTTTTATTCATCTGTATCCCCAGTGTCTGGAACTATTCCTAGGTCAGCAAATGCTTGGTAATTGTTCTCTCAAAAATCAAAACAAAACAAGGCAAAATGAATTGATAAGTAACTGAATTCAACTTCTGGATGGTGGGGTTGATCTAAGCCTGGCCAATTAGCAAAATCACCTGGAGATATTTTTCCCCCAGCTTTATTGAGATATAGTTGTCATATAACATTTTGTAAGTTTAAGGTATATATTTTGGTTTGATACAGTTATATATTGCAAATGACTACCACCATAGGTTAGCTAACACCTCCATCATGTCACATAATTACCGTTTCTTTTTTGTGGTGAGAACATTTAAGGTCTATTGTCTGAACAACTTTCAAGTATATAATGCATTATTGCTAAATGTAATCACAGTGATGGGCATTAGATGTCCCAGAATTTATTCATCTTCCAACTTCCAACTGGAAGTTTGTAACTGTTGACTAATATCTCCCTGCTTCTCCCACCCCCAGCCCGTGGTAACTACCATTCTATTCTTTGTTTCTACAAGTTCAGCTTTTTCAGATTTCACATATAAGTGATACCATACAGTATTTGTCTTCCTCTGTCTGATTTATTTCACTTAGCATAATGCCCTCAAGTTCCATACATGTTGTCACAAACAGGATTTCCTTCTTTCTCATGGGTGAATAATATTCACTTGTGTGATTTATATATATATATATATATATATATATATATATATATATATATATATATCTCAGATCTTCTTTATCCACTCATCTTTGACAGACATTTAAGTTCTTTCCATATCTTGGCTATTGCAAGTAATGCTGCTATAAAAGTGGGATGGCAGATATCTCTTTGATATCCTGTTTTCATTTCCTTTGGATATGTAATCCTAGGGATATTTTAAAAGAGAAAAATTATTTGGTCAATACTTAGAGATTTTGATTTAGTGGGTATATTAGTCTGCTATGGCTACCCTAACAACAACAAAGTACCACGGATTGGGTGGCTTAAACAACAGAAATTAATTTTCTCATGATTCTGGGGGCTAGGAGTCTGAGATCAAGGTATTAGCAGGGTTGATTCCTTCTGAGCCCTTTCTCGTTGGCTTGTAGAGAGCCTCTTCTTCCACTGTTTTCACATGAACTTTCCTCTCTGCCTGTCTGTGTCCTAATCTACACTTATAAGAAAACCAGTCATATTGGTTTAGGGCTCACCTTAATGACCTTACTCCTCATTAATTATCTCTTTGAAGACCATATCTTCAAAAATAGGCACATTCTGAGATAGTGATGGTTAGGAATTCAACACATGAATTTTGAGGGGACATAATTCAGCCCAAAACAGCATGTCTGGGATAGTGCCTAGGAAGCACTGTAAATAATTCTGAAGATTAGTCCAGTTTGGATATTATGGATCTAAATCACCTTTAACATTTCTGATTCTATTACAAGTAACATGTTTTAAATTAATAATCAGGTGTCTTTTACAAACATGCAACTAAATACTCAGAAAGTTTACCTCCTAGAAAGTTCTCCAGAAAAAGCAAAAGGGTAAAATAACTAATAAAGACAAAAAAAAGGAACATGAATTAGTGGACCTAAACCAGGATCCAATGCAAATAAAGTATAACCCCATGGTAAGAAGATTGGAGATTGGCTCTAGTACCCTCACCCCTAAATGCAGATGGGGTATATTTCTTCTCTTTAATGTCAGGAAGAGAAATTATGAAGTAGGTGCCTCTTCATCTTTAGGGTTTTCCTCAGCTCTCTGTTTAGTGGGTTTTGTACCATGTGAATTGCACCGTCTTAATCTTCTTCATTTTGTGAAGGTATAAACTAATTGGTATTATGTTTTAAAAAAAAGTAACATGTTTTACTTCTTTTGCAGCTGTGAAAACCAACATTGGTGTTCTGTTTCTTCGTTATTTTGAGATTCAGGTTAAGGCAAAATATCCACATGAAAAATTTACCTATTTATTTAGTCTATAATAATTATTACTATTTAATCTATATGTATTATTATTATTTTTGACAAATCTTTACTGGAAGGCCCAAACTAATTACATTAGGGCATTGTTCCATATGAAATACCATGCTTCTGGTTTCTAGAGGAAAATAATTTGTAAAATCAAAGCTTTTTTAGTTACAGACCATAAGAGCCTATACATACAATTCCCATATGTGCTTTTTGAGATTATCGAATGCCCACCAAATGATATGTATCTGAAGAACTTATTTTCTCAATTGCTATTTATTTGCCTTGTCACTTCAGAGTGATGTATGGGCTTGTGTTGTTCCCAACATCACACATGAGCCCAGCTATTCATAGGAAAGGGGACTCTGCCTCCTTTGCTAGGGTAGCTGGAGCCATTATCCTCCAACATAAGCTTTATTAGAGAGGTTTTTATTCATGGAATCTAGGAAAGGTTTGCTTCCTCCACTGCTTATTCAAAGTCATTGAATATTGTAATTTTTTTTTGCATTAATCAGCATTATACCTACATGCGTGCTGTATGAACAGTGGAAAGGAATAATGAGGCATGCTGTTTACTCTGATGCTTTTGGTGGGAACGTTCATCTTATGAAGAAATGAACTGAAAACTAAAGCATCCTCCCAAGGAACACCTATTATGCATTCCACTGAATTTGCTTCTTAGTTTTCTTTTCCCTTAGGAGAGAAGGTTTCCTCCACCCCTTTGGTCAATCGAGTATGGCACAAGGGTAATGACAAGTCTAATAGATGCTGTAAACCACTACTTTTAATGCACAATGTAATTGAGTCAGAATATAGTGTCTATACTGATGGAGTCCCTGGTGCTTTAATGGCTGAAATTATGGTTAGAAAGATCCAGATAATGCTGACTTCTATTACATTAAACCACAGTATTATACAATTTTCCTTCCTACAGTCTATCCATTCTTTTCTTTTGAATTATGCAGTGTTGTCTTAAATGGTTTAATATTACTTTGGAATAGAATTCAAAAAACTGCTGGGAGAATTTAACATTTTGGGTAAGACAGATGCAAGCTCAATTTCTAGTGGTATTTTTCAACAGACAATTTCTTTCCATAGCTTTTATAGGAAATTGCCTTTTTAAGTAGCACCCTACGGCAGCCTTCCTGGTCAGCTGAAATGGGGTGGTGTGGAGAGCAGTCCAGTGCCCTGTAGGTGAAAGGATCATTACCCTAATTGCCGTATGGTATTTAGAAGCTGTATTTTCACTTTTCATGTTGTCAGGGGTGCAAGGTGAGAAAACACTTTATGGATGGTAGTGAGGAATGGGAGGTACTCAAAATAATGAATGCCTCCATAACTCAGACCTAGAGATGTGTGAGGGAAATGTGTTGTTTTCTTCCTTTGTGAATAAAGATCATCAATTACTGCTATGGACTAGGACACCTTTATCTGTGATCTAAAGCCATCCAACGTAATACTCTAAAGCTGTTAGTTTCACCTTCTGTTTACTGGGTTATTTGTAATTTGTTTTAAAGGACATTCACTATAACTGTATGTGTAATAAATAACAAAAATGATTTTGTGTTGAGGCTATTAATAATGTTAAGAGTGAGAAGTTCTTTGCTGGGCATTTTACATATAATAAAATTCAATTCTCATGTGATAGAGTTGAAAGAGTTTAAGAAACTTGCTAAATGAACAATAGCCAGCAAGTGGCAGAACCAGGATTTGAACTCTGGTCTTTTCAAAGCCACAATGCTCTATGACACCTCTAGTGAATCTCTTAGAGAGAACTATCTATTTTAGTGTAAAAAAAGATGATTACCAACGAATTCTGGAAGAATTGTGTTGTTTATTCTAACCCTACATGTAAACATCAGTAAATTGCAAACACGCAGACTTCCTGGTGCTTCAGGGCCTCTGTCATTCAGACAGGGTGGTATCAAGCTGGACAAAGGAAAAATGGTTTTATTTAGTAAGAAAATAGGTCTTGTTAGACTAAACAGGAGAGACAGAATCTCTTAAGTCAGTTCACGTAAGGTGCCATAGTCATATATTTAAACCGTTACCAAAAAAAAGGAAAAATAATTCAAAAGAAAAAAAATAATAGCTGACATTGAACACTTTCTTTATGTCAGGTACTGTTCTAAATACTTAGTGTGTTTTAACTCATTTTATTCATGGTAACTGTAAGGTATTATAGAAATAGCAAGTGCAAGAAGAAGAAACAACCTGCTAAAATACCAGTAATTTTAATTTAGAGCTTAAATTATTTACCTAAGTGATTGGGGCAGGATTAAAGTGGGTTCTATGATTTCGATGGGAATGATGGATCTTAAGAGTGGCATAAGTGGTTATGGTTTCCATTACAGGCAGCAAAGGTAGAGTCATATTCAGAACTATATGACCTGCAAGCATATTTAGGGGTGCCTAATTGATTACAGGGTCATTGGGATTGAAATAGATAGGTAGCCTTCTAAAGTCTCACTTGAACTGGAAAACCGAAAACAACCAAAGATTCTAAGTCTGGTAAAAAGAGGCTTGTCTTGGACCCCCATGATGGATAGTCATGGGAATTCTTCAATTCCAAAAACTAAGTCCATTTACAGAAACAGGCACTCTGGGAAAAAAAAGAAAAGAAAAAAAAAGAGGAAGGTGTGGTGTGTTTGAGGAAGGTTCTGTGATAACGTCATAAGACTGCTTAAATCTTCCACCAAACTTTCCCTAAACTTGCACTCATTTATAGGGTAACTGTGTCCAGTGCCTTCAACACAGACTTAAAGCCAAAACCAATCAGTGGAAACCTCATTTACCTTACCGGTTTGGCCATTCAGAAGGCATATTGGTTTTAAAAAAATTGACATAATTTCAGCAGCTTATTCAGATAGTGACTAATTTTCATTTGCTGTTCCAGATGTTATCTTTTTTTTTTTTTTTGGATGGCTTCCTTCAGCTTTATTATTTAATTCCATTTCTGATAGTTTAACCAAGCATTTACAAGAATAACAAGGAGGTTTTCCTTTTAATTATGCCTTCGCAGCCTCTCCCACGTGAGGCGACTCCCATTCCCACCGGGCGCTGCAGTAAGTAAGCCCCGCAGCCACCGGGGCCCCGGTACCCACTGCACCGGCCCGGGCATAGAAATTATCTTTATTGGAACAAATTAACAGAGTCCGTGGCATCTACTATATAGCTCTTGATTTTTATCTATTCCAATATACAGAGAAAAAAAGAAGCAGTTTTCTTTAACCTTACAGTGAGAGCAATTCATTTTCCTCATCCTATCTCAGGGTCATGTTAACTCTTCAGATTCAAGACATAAAATGTAGTCTTCAGGCACCCTAATTTTCTCACTGTTTCACAGGACATCATATATTCTAGTACCTTGATGCCATCACGCTGAAAGGACTATGAGATCAGGGAGTATCAGGTATTCTAGTGCCTTCGTGTGCAGTGCCAGAGGTGGGCCGATGAAACACAAAAAGATATGGGGGCCTCCAGCTCCATTTACCTTTTAATGGATCTATTAAGAGACCTGCTAAGAGACTGCCTTCAAAGTAAAAGAAGTTGCGCCTTTTACGTAGTACCGTACTACTAGTAAAATGGCACAAGTTTGGTGGGCCCACTTATATTGGAGAAATGCCTGTCAGATATGGGAGTGAGCCTCTGAATAATTCACCCTATTACCCAAAATGCCAGATATGAGAGGGCCCTGCACCAAGGAAAGCCTCTCCAGCAGAGCCAAGCTATAGTACAATTTATTTTACCATTTAGTTCTCATGACTAAGTGGATACAATGATATTCAAAGTATATGTAGCCTATTAGGGTGCTTGTGGAAATCACTGTTCGGAGAATCACAGCAGAGATTCCTAGAGATTTGGAGCAAAACTATGCCTTCTTTGACAAGTAACTATTCTCTTCTTATTAATAGTTTCTAGTAGAGTTTAAACCGTTGGCCATTGGCCATGCTTATGCTGTGCATAACTTGGTAAGCCAGTCCACCAAGAAGAAAAGTTAGGCATGCCCAGTAGCACTTTATTATCAAGTGAAAATAGTATATGTGTAGGGTGAATATATAATTTATTATCCAAACTGGGACACTTTTAAAAAAAAATAAATTTATTTATTTATTTATCTTTGGCTACATTAGGTCTTTGTTGCTGCACGCAGGCTTTCTCTAGTTTTGGCGAGCTGGGGCTACTGTTCGTTGCGGTGCACAGGCTTCTCATTGCAGTGGCTTCTTTTGCCACGGAGCACAGGTTCTAGGCATGCGGGCTTCAGTAGTTGTGGCTCACGGGCTCTAGAGCGCAGCCTCAGTAGTTGTGGTGCACGACCTTAGTTGCTCCGTGGCATGTGGGAATCTCCTGGACCAGGGCTCTAACCTGTGTCCCCTGCATTGGCAGGCAGATTCTTAACCACTGCTCCACCAGGGAAGTCTCCAAACCACGACACTTTTGAGAGTAAAAAGGGCACTACTAATAATTATACTGGGACAACTAGAATAAACTGGTACTTTGCCTGGCAAACCAGGAATATGCTTCAATATGACAAAAAGTAAATTCTATTAGCAGGGGGCTTACATTCCTAGCTATCCATCATCCTATCCCAGTGACCTTTGACTGAAGAAGGCAAAAGTTAAAAGTAGATTCATTAATACTACACTGGCACTAGCTGAAAGTGGACAGTTGCAGCATTGTAACCCCACACTGAAGAGGCTCTGAACACTTGGGGGAAGGGAAATCTCAGTGTATAGCTGGTTGAATAGTAGGCCTCATGCTCATTTTGTCTAGAAGGACAGATGCTTGAGGTATGCATTTACAGTGATTCATGGGGAGATGCTAATGCTTCAGCTGGATAACCTAGTATCTTTGAATGAACAGACAGGAAGTTTCATGAAAAGAAAGTCTGTGAGAGAAATATGTGGATTATTCTTTCAGATTAGGTAGTGTGAAAATATTCGAATATCCAGCAAATACCCTTCATTATAGAAGAGGCTCTTGATAATTAGGTGTACATGATAACCATTTTGTCTGTAGCCTTTTCCCAGCTAAACCAATGCTTACTCAATGAGACAGTAAATAAAGTGGTCATGGTGGTATACCATGGTGGCACCCTCTAAGGCTGATTTGACTAACATCACTGTTGGATGCTTAATTTTCTTGCAGTAGAGAACAATTTGCTCATAGGAGCCAATTGTTAAATATTTAGAAATTTCACGTTCATTAATATGCTTCTATTTCTTGCTACAATTCCCTTGCTATTTCACCTACTTAATTTAACTATACCTAATGGTGATGGTTGACTTCTCAATTTCATCCATTTGTTGCAGACTATTAGCGTGAGGCCAGTTGGTTCTGGACTTGGAGCCAAGGAAGTAACCAATGACTTTTTGGGCAGTCCCCCTTTCAGGAAGAGAGTGAATGCATTTTCATATTAAAAAGAGTAGTTTCATCTTGTTAGATATGAACATTTGTTGTTGTGGTATAAATGCTTGGAAATTTAGGCATAGAAAAATGGAATATATTGATGCCGGGAAGAGACTAGAGTGAATATTTGTCTTGTTTATGGTCTTCCTAGCTCCTTCTGAATTCCCCACTTAAAATCTCTCACCTTATGGTAGATCATTCTGAGGTAGAAGATAGAAATGCTTTCCTACTTTCCATTAGCGTGAGAACGTAGGTTGGAGAGAACCCACCTGGGAGTCATTTCAGAAGAGAGCGACATGAAAATGTCACATGCAGAGAATTAATTCTTGTGAGAACAACGGAGAGACAATGAGCTTTCAGAAGTCACACACACACAGAGTTCTGAGTGTACAGTTCCATGCTCTGCATGGGCAGTACAAACTGTACTGCTGTGGTGGTGACAGTGGAGCCTTACTGGGGCATTCTATCAGTGTAATTGGACTCTTCTTCCTGGCTATATAGTCTGCAGGCCAGATATCTCCAGCCTTCCTTGATATTGTATAAGTGACCTCATAACCTTTAATATATTCTTTTTCTGTGTATCTTGGATGGAATGGGTTCTGTTATTTACAGCTAAAAATGATTCCTGATACATGGATATTTGTGGTAACCAAAAGGAGAAATGTAGGCAATAATCTGGTAAGCCATCATAGAAGAAGTGATATATTTTTTAAAGCACCCCACTCAGTGTTAAAAAGATTAAACAGGGCTTCCCTGGTGGCGCAGTGGTTGAGAGTCCGCCTGCCTTTGCAGGGGACACGGGTTCGTGCCCCGGTCCGGGAAGATCCCATATGCTGCGGAGCAGCTGGGCCCGTGAGCCATGGCCACTGAGCCTGCACCTCCGGAGCCTGTGCTCCGCAACAGGAGAGGCCACAACAGTGAGAGGCCCGCGTACCGCAAAAAAAAAAAAAAAAAAAAAGATTGAACAATCTCACCAAAGTCTCAACTCATGCAATTAGAATTGTTTCTTCCTCAGCCATAAGCTATACAAATCTGCCCCAGTTTAAGAAAATCTCATACACAAAATCTTAACTTACAAAACAGATATCCTAAAAGGTCTTCCTTTTTTATTTTATCAAAAGATTTACCATATTAAAAAATTAACTATATATTTTACTTAACTGGCCAGTTCCCCATTTATTTACTACATTGTCATTTATTAAGAAATTCTGTTTTTAAAGAGTTTTTCAAGACCATATCTGCTACATAAATAGAGATTTGCTTTTGTTTAAGCATGATAATTTTTTTTTTTTTTGCGGTACGCAGGCCTGTCACTGTTGTGGCCTCTCCCATTGCGGAGCACAGGCTCCGGACGCGCAGGCTCAGTGGCCATGGCTCACGGGTCTAGCCGCTCCACGGTATGTGGGATCTTTCTGGACCGGGGCACGAACCCATGTTCCCTGCATCAGCAGGCGGACTCTCAACCACTGTGCCACCGGGAAAGCCCAGCATGATAATTTAAAAGCTTGGTTGGGAAGTTGTGAAATCACCACTCCCCAAGGCCTAACAAAGGACTCCAAAAGCACTTTCAAACTTGAAATGATTTTTTTAATATCAACATTATGAAGAATGTATACTGTTGAGGAATATGTTTATTATTTAGGATTTTTAAATGAAGACAATAAAACGCATTTCTAACTAAAAAATTCAACATTACAAACCAGCGTGCCTTTCAATTCCTAAATGTTTTTGTGTTAATGTGACTAACTATAGAGTCACTATAATCCATTTTGTAGTTATTTTTTCGGTTGTAAAATTTAAAAATCTTTTTTTGGGGCCTTATGGTACTATACAAGTAGTTTTTTACAGGGATGATGGTGCAATAACTATGCCTGCATCAGATATGTGTATGTGTGTGTATGTGTTGTACTATATGGCATCACACTTATAAATACCCTTAAATCCCTTTTAGGTTCACCAGTTCACAGCGGATGTTGAACACCTCTTAGACATTTAAGAGCATCATAAAAAAACTATTTCTGGAGGCTTGTGTTTATGCTTGGAATAGATCTCCTCCACAGCAAGTTGAAAGCGCATTAAAAGGATTTGATCTCAGTCTTTGTGAGATGTTTGCTTTCCTATTAGAGAGCTGATCTTACAGCTGTAACATGAGTAGTTGTCTCTTTAATTACTAGGAACTTGACTTTATAAGAACTGCAGGAGCAGAACTTGGTGACTGATATTTAACCTGATGATAGATGCAGAGATTTCACAATTGAAAAAAAGAAGATTTAGCTTTTTCAGGACAGCTGAAAAATATGTTAGAGCTACATCTTTTAAAGCTTTCTAGAGACATTCTAGATTTCAGATTATGTAATAAGCTCTGCTATTCAAGTTCTGTCTTCCAGCTAAAGTGTTGGATCTTATTACAGCCCAGGATATTATTTTTCCATAAATGGGATCTCATGAAATTTTGACTCAAATATTGGTAGGCTGTACTTTATAGAGTTTTACCATATCAGTGCAGCGATAGTGAATGACTTATTCGATATATTCAATTATTACTATTCCCAATACCATTCGAACCTTCAAAATCCTGACCCTCAGTTAATAATTTCCTAAATGGCTTTAATTGATTAGCTGCATCAAGGTAATCAAAGGTTAGTGGAAAAGTTTTAAGGAAGAGTTGAAGCACAAATGCTGAGTTTCATTGGTGAGGAGAAATTGGAACTGAGGTTGTCAAACATTTTTAGTCTGTTTTTGATCATAGCAAAAGCTGAACATGGAGATTGGTAGTTTTGCCTTCATGCATTTGATCTGGCCAAAGAACAACCTACTTTAAACTGAAAGGTTACATATTTTCACCAGCAATCTGTAGATATGGATGTGTTTATGGTCACTACTCAGTTATCCTAGCATGTGTATGTCATTTTATCTCTCAGATGCTCAGAAACAAGATGTTTCATTTATGTACTCCCTGATATTTCCATGAAAAAAGTGCCGTAGGTGTTTTCTAATGGTACAAACTGCCTGTATATCTGTTTTAGACTCTTCACAGCCCTCTGGGATCATCTCTAAGTGGACTTCTGCTTGCAAAGGAAAGATGTTAAAATTTCCAGGACTGAAAGCTAGTGTGTCTGTCAGGCCTATTGATCATGACATATTTCTGTTGGTGTGGCATCTCTCGCAGTGACCTTCCTCCTGTTCCACCTCTCTTTCCATAGAATGACCTCTATTTCCATTTATATACCGAATCCTACAAACGTTACTCTACACTATTTCCTTCTCCTAAACTCATGCATTAATTCTCACTGATTTCTGGTCTCCAGTCTTGATCCCTTCAAATCATTTGACTCTTGTGCTGAAAAGAATTACCATTACCTACTGGATAAAGTTTAGACTTAGAAAACAAGGTTCTCCATGATATGGCTTACTAACCACTCTAGCCTTACTGCTTGTAATATCCTTATAAGATATTATGATATTTCATGCCCTTGGACCTCTACTTTATCTCACCTTAAAATCTTCTTCTATTTTACCTCTCTAGGTCTTATCCATCCCTTTAAGATACAGCTCCGAAAATATACCTTCTAGCATACACCCTCCGGTGCCCCAGACTTAATCAAGTGCCCCTCTTTTGGGGACCCATGGAATCCTGTGTATGCCTTACCACTGCATTCCATTAATATCATATACTATTATGTCTATCTTGCCTTGTACCCCTTCCCAACTTCTATTTCTGAACCTTGTCTGGCTCATGGTAGCTGCTCAGTAAGTGATTACAAAAGTGAATTAAATTTATTTCTTATCTGCCTCTGGTCTGTTCATCTCTCTCTTTCTTTTTCCTCATTCCACATGCTCCTGGTTGCTGATTGGTGTTTTTGTGATGACTCTGCCTTACTGTATAAACCTCCAACTTTATATATATTTCCTACCTTCACATCCTTCTCATAGTGTGCTGGCTTCAGTACAATTAGGTATTCCTAGGGTCAGATGGAGAATACTGGAAACAGTTTTGATTTTAGAATGTTTTCTTTCTTTCTTTTTTTTTAAATAACGTCTTTATTGGAGTATAATTGCTTTACAATGGTGTGTTAGTTTCTGCTGTATCACCAAGTGAATCAGCTGAACATATACATATATCCCCATATCCCCTCCCTCTTGCATCTCCCTCCCACCCTCCCTATCACACCCCTCTAGGTGGTCACAAAGCACCGATGGAAAATGGAAATCAAGAACTCCTTAAAGAAGCCTGTCCTGTCTTTTAATTGCTAATGACCTGACCTGTTAGGATCCTCACAGGCAGCCTGAGGCAATCTACATAAAGATGAAATCATATACAGGAAGGATTTACAGGAAGGCTTTTGAAATTAGAAAGCTTTTGTTCTTGACCTCAGAGTCCTGTTGCATTGGCTTTAACTAATGTGAAAATAAAGACCTAACAATTGACATAAGTTCAGCTTTAAGATATTTGGTCTGCCTGAGTTCCCAGTGAAATCAGAACCTGGTTTGAGTGAAAGAGCGTTTCTGATTTTGAGACAGTTACTATATATGTCATGTTCATTGTCAGCCACACATCCCTCTCAATCTGCAACTTAATGCCTAAAATTTTGTACAATTTTAAACTTTTGTAAAATTTTACATGATAAACTCAGATTTTTGAAGTTTAACTTTGTGAGGTTTTTCTCGCCCAACCATCTCCATGTGCACAAATTTCCCTAAACGGTCTTAGGCACTCAAAGATATTTGACCCACATCATGAACAATTAGCTCAACATCTCTCAGTAGTGAGCTGATGAATTTTTCGTGAATGCTGTGGTTTGTAAATTTAAGCCATCTTTAACTGAATGGCTGTTCAGTTGATCAAGTGATCAAGTGATTAGTCAAATAAAGGATGTTGCAATAGTGCACATTCAAAATGTAACACTCTAGGAGTACAGTAATAATGCAAGTTTGTACCGTGGATCTAAATCAGTATTTTACATTGGAGAGTGACTTCTCAGTGAACACATCACTGGATGTGCAAGTCATTGTGGAATATTTTGATTTCTGGAATCAAGACATTGATCCCAGCTGATTTCTCTTCAGAACATATTTTGTCTTTGTCTGTCAGTAGCTTTATTGCCTAGCAGAAGTAAATTCACCTGGTATGAACAGTTTCTCTATAATTTTGAATTGTAAACAAGTCTTTTTGTAAAAAATAAGATTTCCCTGAACTGGTACACTTTTTTTTAAATTTAATTTTATTTATTTTTTTATACAGCAGGTTCTTATTAGTTACCCATTTTATACATATTAGTGTATACATGTCAATCCGAATCTCCCAATTCATCCCCCCACCACTGCTTTCCTCCCTTGGTGTCCATACGTTTGTTCTCTACATCTGTGTCTCAATTTCTGCCCTGTAAACCAGTTTGGTACACTTTTCTTAATCCCTAAGAATTCTGAAATTAACATCCAGTTTAACATGAGGGAGACCAGGTGTGCACATGCTCTTCCTTCCCTTCTGTTGCTCTTGAAGTCATGCCCCTGCATCTGCGTAAGGCCAACCCCTCTGATTTTAGCTGATCTACTCATAGACTGTTCCCACAGGAATCCTTTTCTCTCCTGAACTCTCTCTGTCCTCAGTCATTTCAATCAGCCAATGAACACAATCATTCATATCTATTTTAAAAAAGAAAAACCTACTAGACAAACAGAATAGAGTCCTTCACTCCACAGCATCTTTAGTTTGGCACCCACCCATGTATTTGACTTTTTGAAGCAGAATGCTGTCTCTATGCACTGTCTTTCTATTTTCTTCTCGACCCTTTTGCCCACATATGGAAACTTCATTACATTGTGGGCCCTAATTAATAGCCTCCTTGTATGCATGCCCTTTGGTCTCTAACTTTGTAGTCTCTCACCCACTCTGTTTCCGGGAGGACTCGGACTTGCCTTTGCCAATAGGTTGTGAGAGAAATGATGGTGTGCCAGTTTTCAGCCAATGTTTCAGGAAGCCTTGTGCCCTTCTGCCCTCTTTCTTGGAACCCTGCCACCATTCCGAAAACAAGCCAGGACAGTCCTTTGGGTGGTTGAGAAACCCTGCAAAACATTGTTCCACTTGAGGCTATTCTAGAGCAGCCGACCCCTAGAATACTCACTGGTTAATTGCAGTTACATGAGCTAACCCTGTTGAGATCAGCTGAGACTTGTCCAGATGAGCAGAGCCACCCAGGTGATCCATAGACTTGTGAGAAATAATTGTTATTTTAAGCCACTGAGTTCTGTAGTGGTTTATTACACAGCATAGCTAGTTACCATATTCCACTGATCTGGCTTTCATTGCCACCACAGTTCTGAAAGTGACCTTGTTCTTATCAAGGTCACCAGGGCCCTCTAATTCACGACATCTTAGAGTCAGTTATCTGACAAAATGCTCCTTTTTGAAATTCTTTTCTAGACCTTCATGATATCACATTTACTTGGTTTCCTGCTACCTCACTGATGTTCTTCCTCAATCTCCCTTACTTCTTTTCCTCCTCTGCCAGATCTTTAAATGTTGGAAATCACAGGGGTCTATGTGTGTCCTCCTTTGCTTTTTAAAAATATTTTTTCTTTTATAATATCATTCAGTTCCATGGATTCAAATACTACCTATGTGATGATAACTCTCAAATATAAATCCCCTTTTCCATATCTTTTCTCTGAATTCTAGAATCACATTTCTAGAAGCTTGTTTAGCATCTTCACTCAGATATACAATAGACATTACAAACTTAACATGGCAAAAGATAACTGTTTTTCTACCTCCCAATTCTTTTTTAGTTTCTTTCTGAGTCTTATCTTTATCATCCAGACCCCCAAACCAAAAACCCAATTCACAAATATGTTGCTAGCTCTACTTCCAAAACGCATCATGAATGGGATCATACCCCACCAACTCCTACAACTGTAGTCTGACCCACCCTCATGTCTTATT
The DNA here is from genome assembly GCF_949987515.2 of Delphinus delphis. Lineage (NCBI taxonomy): Eukaryota > Metazoa > Chordata > Mammalia > Artiodactyla > Delphinidae > Delphinus > Delphinus delphis. Next base: position 89,069,098 of record NC_082683.1, read on the forward strand.
TGCCCAGCTGTACTTGCCTCTTAATTGATTTTCCTGCTTTCATTCTTAATCTATAGTCAATTCTCTTCACAGTAGCTCAAACAGTTTTTTAAAAGTTTAAATCTAATCACATCATTACTTTGCTTATACTACCCCAATGGCTTTCCATGCCAATTGGAAGAAAATCCAGACTTCTTACCTTACTTTCTAAAACCCTCTCTGATCTGTCTATAGCTGTCTTCTCTGGTCTCATCTCTGACCACTCTCATTTTTTTACACTGTTCTCCAGCCACTCTCATTTTCCTTCTGTCCCTCAAGCACTCCAGGATCCCCTCTGTCTCTTAGCCTCTGCACTTGCTGTTCCTACTGCCTGGCATTTTCTTTACTGTATATTTCATAGTTGGTACTTTTTTCAAAATTCTAGTGTTAGATAAAAATGTCATATTTTCATACCAGGATTTTGGGGCCATCCTTGCTCAAATAGCTTCCTTCTGCAGCCCCCAATTCATTCTCTAAGCCACCATCTTGTTTTATTTATTTTCTTCATGGCACTTATTTATCTTCTAGTTCTTATGTAAAGGCAGCTTATTTATTCATTTCTTACATGGTTATTGTCAGTCTTTCTCCATTAGAGTGTAGCCTTCCTGAAACTAGACTCTTGCTTGCCTTGTGAACTGCTGTACTATATACTCCATGCCCAGGACAGTACCTGGTACTGAGTGGGTATTCAGTAAGGATGTAGTGAAAGAATGAATGCATCTGAAGTGGAGCACTACTGATGAATATGTCAAAATATTGGATCTTGATCTTATTTCAAAAATATTGACAAGAACCCACAATGTATTTCCAAATCCTTAGATTCTTTAAATGTGTAAAAATAAGGTATTACAATGGATTAAACCTGTGAAATCTCTTTATTAATGGCATTGATCTAGTCATTGACTTAGCTTTTGTATTAGCCAGCAGAAAGGTACTGATGTGAAAACACGTGTCCTTTGCCCTGGCAGCTGGCCTTTCACAAAATTGATTTTCCAAATGCCATTGATTTGCAACATATAAAGTTAAATTGTGTCATGAATGAGCTACTTTCAGGTTTGCATATCCATGATGTACCGAGGAGATGCCATATACAATCAATGATTTTATTTAGGAATGAAAATGTATGTTTTCAAATGAGAAATATTCCCTTCATAGAAATATTAAAAATGTATCCTTTAAGATTTAGCTTAAGCATTACCTTCCCTGGCAAGCATTCCTTGATCTTTTAGGAAATGCCAGTCACATCTTCTTCTTGGGCACCTAGTGCCTGAATGCATTGACTGCATTGAAATTTTAATTGGTGATTGACATCTGCTTTTTCCCACCAAACCTTGAGGTCCTTCAAACAGATCCCACAACTTATTCATCTTTCTTCTTCTTGAATGCAGATCCTGATTTTGGCAATCTTTAGTCAGTTTGTAAAATAAAGTAAGCTCAAGCAAATGTTTATTGAATTGAATGAAATGAATACATATTGGATTGAATTACTAGTTAATTGTTTATGTGAATATCTAAGCTTACCTTCAGAACGTAGAAACAATGCATTGTATTTCTGATATAGTCCTCTTAGAGTATAGTACACTACTCTGCATATGGCAGCTCTCTCCTCCACTGGATTTGGGCTCCATACAGACTAGCTACCACCACCAGGATGAGGGGCATTTGTAGTCAACTTCCACGTAGGGTTCTACATTAAATCACTATCTTGACTCCTGTCCTGATGAGCTGCCTGGATAATACTACCACTTCATGAACTTTTAAGAGGCGGCATAGTTTATAGTTCCATGACTTCGGGCATTTTACATCATCTCATTTTTTTATCGGTAACTAACTCATGGAGTTGTTACGAGGATCACATAAATTAGAATACACAAAGTACATGAAAAGTTCTAAATGTCTGGTTCATATTAGATTATAAAGAACTGTTAGGTATTAATAATAATAATAAAAATAATAATGTTTTTATTGTTATTATTATTATTACTCTTTCCTGAGGCCTACATCAGAGCTCAGTCTTGGAAGTCACATCTTCGCCTCCTATTTTCCACTTTGTTTAAGCCACCAGACCTGGGGCCTCAAAAGTCAGACTGAGCCAACAGATCCTAGGAGAATGTTCAAACTGGGAAGAGTTTTCATCAGTCTATGTCAGGATAATGGAGACATTTCTTTACTCCTCCCACTGATGGTTCTACATTCAATCCTGAGCAAGGAGTAAGTGGTACCTTTAAAAGTGAAACCTTTATGTGTCCTTTCCTCTATTTTGATTTTATGCATTAGACATACAAGTTGGTTTGGCAGCGGGCTAGCTATGAGTGAGAAGGTTAAAGTAGCACCTGGTCAACACATAAAAATACTCACTGAGGGAAATAAATTTTCTTTGTGTTGATGTTTTCCTTTACAGAAGGAAATCCAGTGTAATGAGCTGGCTCTTCAGGAATAAATCAGTAAAAGGAAGGTACAACTTATGAGAAAAGCTGGTAAGCAGATTCCTGAACCTGAGGCAAGGAATCTTGGCTACCTTGGGTGTAAGTCTCCAAAATATGTATGAGCTGAACTAACTGCTATGAAAACCCAAGAAGTCAGCTTTTATCACACAAGACTAGACTAGGAAAGGCAACGGGGATTTCAAAAACTCTGAACTGTTTAACAAAATCTAACCAGATCTTAGGGAGTACGAAATAAACTTTTTAGGGTACTCTTTCTTACACTTCTAGTTAATAGTTTTATGATTATTCTAGTCCTTACTGAGGAAGTAGGAAGTACAACTGCCCCTTCTTTTTAATTTCACTGTTTTCTCAGAGAACTTCTGTACATAAGCATTTACAATCCATTGATTATCCAGTTCTTATTGGAGTGAATCAGTAGATTCAATGTATATGTCTCAATCATGGAAAATAGAATATATAATACTTCCCCTCAGGAAGATGATAAGAATTATGGTATAAAGTCATAAAAAGCACAAAAGTGAACTTTAGCTTTTTTCTGCATCTTTCTGTTGAATCATATTTAATATTAATTTAAGCTCTGTATTCAATGGAAAAATGATCAGGTTTACATACTAAAATTATTACATTATAAACAGAGTGACAATGGCTTTACTTTGATGGAAATTTTCCAAATTTTACTGACCATGGTGTCAATTACAGTTGACTCCCACTTCTTCATGATGCCATAGTTATTAATAATTATGGCTATTTATACATCTAGAAAGATACTCTCACATTTGGCTGATGGGCAGGTCAATCTCTGACTTGCAAATTAAGTTCTCCAAAGTGACAGTGTTCTCAGAATTCCCACTGTGCTCACTACTCATTCCAGGCACCTGGTACATCTATTTTCTCTCCTCCATAGAATGCTGTGCTCTTTTGTTGTTATTTTTAATCTTCCTATTCTAACTATTTTGATACCTCAGTCCTTTCCAGAGATAAAGTATCAATCAATCACAAATAAAGAATATATATGAAAAAAAGAATATATACAGACCAGCTCATTATTATAGACATGAGAAGTAGGAGGTTATCATTAAAGGCAGTGTGCCTGGAATATTTGAAAGTACATGTTCCAGACTAAAATTATAGACTTTAGAAAATAATTTGGATCTTTCTTTGGAAATATCCTATAGTTAATAAATCCAAAAATGTCTAGAGTATTATAAGTTTTTCTTCCTATCATATTTAAGAATTTGTTAGAAAAGCATGTAGTCAGAATAAAATATTTGGCTAGAATTTCTAGTCAAAGAATTAAGGGAAGAAAAAGAAATAAAATGGAAAGTATATTGTTTTCTTATGGCTGTTTTAACAAATTACCACAAATTTAGTAGCTGAAAACAACAATAATTTATTATCTTATAGCTCTGGAGGTCAGAAGCCCAAAATCAATCTCACTGGGCTAAAGTCAAGGTGTTGGCAGGCTAGTTCCTTCTGGAGACTCTGAGGGGAGATTCTGTTTCCTTATCTTTCTCAGCTTCTAGAGGCCTGCATTCCTTGCCTCATGATCCCCCTCCTCCTATCACTACAATCTTGTGCTTTCTTTGGTACATCTACTATTGTAATCCAATCTTCTTCTGCTTTCTTAGAAGGATACTGGTTATTATTTGGGCCCACTGGGATAATTCAGGATAATCTCCCCATCTTAAGATCTTTCACAATCACATCTGCAAAGTCCGTCTTACAATGGAAGGTAACATATTAACACGTTCTGGGGATTTGGATGTTGACATCTTTGGGGGGCCATTATTCAGCCTACTATAGAAAGGAACATGCACAATAATTACAGAGATGATATGATTGTTCACATAATTTATTAAGGCTAATAAGAGAGTTTAGCTAGATGGCTAGATATAAGACCCATTTAAAAAATGCAGTTGCATTTTTATATATCAGGGTGAAAAAGAAAATGTAATGAAATGTAAAAGACAAAACTAGAAAAACTTAAAAAAAAATAGAAGTCTGACAATGCCAATCTCTTGGTAAGGATGTGGAGTGATGAGAACTCTCACATATTGTTAGCGGGAGTATAAAGTGGAACCACAAATTTGGAAGCAATTTATTATTTTCTTGAAAGCTGAAGATGTACACAACTTATGAACCAGAAATTCTCCTCCTAGGTATGTGCCTCTGTGTCCTAAGGGGCATAAGCAAGAATGCTCATAGCAGAATTGTTAACTGATTATGAGAGCAAAAGGTAGAAACAGCCCAAATGTCCAATAAGAAGATAGTAATTAAATACAGTGTGATATTCTCCACCATGGAGTACTATTTAGTAGTAAGAATGAATGACACCTACATGGAAAAAATGGATGAATCATAGAAGCATATTTTTGAAAGAAAAAAAAATCACAAGAAGCAACATACAGAATGATATAATTTTAATAAAATTCCAAGAAATTAAAAATATGTATTGTTAAAAGTACACATAGGTGTGATACAAATTTTTTAAAAAGCATTGAAGTGATAAACACAATAGTAGTGAATCAGTATGAGTAGAAACAGGCAATTGGGTTTGGGAAGAAGACAACAGACATTTTAAAGTTATGTTCTAGTTGGTACAGAGTTTTTATTTTTTTTCTATTAATATTCTTCAATATTTATATAGATGTTATTTACTTTTGCATGTATCAAATAGTTATAAATATTGTTTATATGTATTATTTATATATAGTGTATACACATATATACATAAACAAAAATGTGTGTATATATATACATATATATATATACACACATACAAGTTTAGAGGAAAAGAAAAGCAAGCAGTATAGCAGTGCCATTTTGCCATGCACATGTGCTGCAAGTGGTCAGGTCCTATCACTTAGCGCAAAAGCAAAGGCATATTCAAGTTCTCTGGCCCGTGTGGGACACACATGGAAATAAATATCTACGGAATATCAAATTTAAAAATAAATAAATGTGTGCATTACCTGGAGACAATATATGGGGTGCTGTCTCTAGTTTAATCCACTGATTAGCAAATGAATTTTTAAGGCAGTTATGCTCAGAATATCTGATTTTTAATTCCTGAATTTGTGTTTTGTTTCATTTTTCTTTCTAGGGAATAGAACTGCCATTTTTTTCTTTCTATATTTCAGAGGAATAATTTGATGGCAAGAGTTCCTGTGGCCCTATAAAATCAAAATAATTCCTGCCCTTCGATAAGTCCAGACTTGACTTTGAAACAAGTCTTTTCCTTTTGACTTTGAAACAAGCCTTTTCCTTTTATAGAGCAGGGCATTGCTGGCCCCCCCTAGTGGCCGGGAGGTACCAATGGTACTGCTGAGATTACTAATCCTTAATTACACGCTAATACAATTAACACCCTAAATGCTATCAGCTTGGAGGAGCACTTTTAGACACAATATCTCAGCTTGATTTTTGACATTCTTTCTCAGATTGATTCTTTTATTTTCCTTCTGGCTTAATGCATGGTTGTCTTTCCTTTAGCATGGGCTCACTTGGTCCATTTTTTTTTTTAACACTTTTATTAGAGTATAATTGCTTTACAATGGTGTGTTAGTTTCTGCTGTATAACAAAGTTAATCAGCCATATATATACATATATCCCCATATCTCCTCCCTCTTGCGTCTCCCTCCCACTCTCCCTATCCCACCCCTCTAGGTGGTCACAAAGCACTGAGCTGATCTCCCTGTGCTATGAGGCTGCTTCCCACTAGCTATCTATTTTACATTTGGTAGTGTGTGTATGTCCATGCCACTCTCTCACTTCGTCCCAGCTTACCCTTCCCCCTCCTCTTATCCTCAAGTCCATCCTCTATGTCTGCATCCTTATTCCTGTCCTGCCCCCAGGTTCTTCAGAACCATCTTTTTTCAGAACCATATATATGTGTTAGCATACAGTATTTGTTTTTCTCTTTCTGACTTCACTCTGTATGACAGACTCTAGTTCCATCCACCTCACTACAAATAACTAAATTTCGTTTCTTTTTATGGCTGAGTAATATTCCATTGTATATATGTGCCACATCTTCTTTATCCATTTATCTGTCGATGGACACTTAGGTTGCTTCCATGTCCTGGCTCTTGTAAATAGAGCTGCAATGAACATTGTGGTACATGACTCTTTTTGAATTATGGTTTTCTCAGGGTATATGCCCAGTAGTGGGATTGCTGGGTCATATGGTAATTCTATTTTTAGTTTTTTAAGGAACCTCCATACTGTTCTCCATAGTGGCTGTATCAATTTACATTCCCACCAGCAGTGCAAGAGGGTTCCCTTTTCGCCACACCCTCTCCAGCATTTATTGTTTGTAGACTTTTTGATGATGGCCATTCTGACTGATGTGAGGTGATACCTCATTGTAGTTTTGATTTGCATTTCTCTAATGATTAGTGATATTGAGCATCCTTTCATGTGTTTGTTGGAAATCTGTATATCTTCTTTCTCAGATTGATTCTCTTATTTTCCTTCTGGCTCAATGCACAGTTGTCTTTCCTTTAGCATAGGTTCACTTGGTCCATTCTTTACTGGAGCTCTCTGACAGGAGAGGGGCTACACTGGATATACTCAGGGAAAATATGACATCATGTTAGTTACATCATATTATTAATTAGTCAGTGGCTAATTAATTATTATTAATTAGTCAATGACATGTTTCCTGAAATTTAAAGTTTATACTTTTACATGTAAGGTTTTTTTTTTTGTGTGTGTGTGGTATGCGGGCCTCTCACTGTTGTGGCCTCTCCCATTGCGGAGCACAGTCTCCGGACGCGCAGGCCCAGCAGCCATGGCTCACGGGCCCAGCCGCTCCGTGGCATGTGGGATCCTCCTGGACCGGGGCACGAACCCCTGTCCCCTGCATCGGCAGGCGGACTCTCAACCACTGCGCCACCAGGGAAGCCCAAGGCTTTTTTATTTACATAACATCAACATTTATCTAAGCATGTGGGAGAGAGTTTTGGGTGGCAGAAGGCTTATCTCAACACACTGTGTAGGCTGGAGTTTATTCTGCTTATATCTTACATATATGCATATAGTCCTGTGGGATTGATATGTGATACAATATCAGATTGATATTGTATTTTTACTCCAGGTAAGTAAAATAAGTCTCAGAGAAGTGAATGATTTGGCTGAGGCCAACCAGTTAATAAGTTGCAGAGTTAGAATTAGAATCCAGCTCTTTTGACAATCCAATGCTTTTGTTACTACCACAGGTAGTCTATGATGTAAGACCAGTCCTAGAGCTGATGATGACTCCCTGGGCATAGCAGGCAGATGCTGTGGGGAGGAACTAGGACATACAGCTCTTGTTTAATGACTAATTGGCTCTTTCTACAGTGTTTAATTTCTTGAGCCAATAAGATACATTTCACAATTCACTGGAAACTTATTTGAGTGGGGACCTTGTGGGACCTGTTTTCTTCCATTTCCAGCCAGGCTTGCTGCTGCTCTGTCAGACCAAGACACCCCTTCTCTTTCTTCTTTGGTCAGAATATGTGAAGCCTTTCTGCCTATAGAGTAGAGATCCTGGACTTTTTTTTTTTTTTTTTTTTTTTGGCTGCGTTGGGTCTTCATTGTTGCTCTAGTTTGGACGAGCGGGAGCTACTACTCACTGCGGTGCGCGGGCTCCTCATTGAGGTGGCTTCTCTTGTTGCGGAGCACGAGCTCTAAGCGCGCGGGCTTCAGTTGTTGTGGCTCGTGGGCTCCAGAGCGCAGGCTCGGTAGCTGTGGCTTATGGGCCCAGTTGCTCTGCGGCATGTGGGATCTTTCCTGACCAGGGCTCGAACCCGTGTCCCCTGCATCGGCAGGCAGATTCTTAACCACTGCACCACCAGGGAAGCCCTGCTTTTGTTATTTTAGAAGGTTACAGTGTGATTGAAGGCTTGTTAAAATAGAACTTTAAATTTATTTCTACCTTAGGGTAGATATGGAAGTAAGTATATTCTGGGAAGAAAATCTAATGAGAAAAATAGCAGCATCTTCTAAGATTCTTGTTCACCGTATGAGGGGTTTTCCACCCACTCATTCTTACCAATATGCCTCACTCACTCTGCTCTCCCTAATCAGCTTTGCTGCACACATGCCTCTGTCTGGCATCTAGAAGGGAGCTTTAAATTCTTGTATGTAGTCATACGTCAGGGGAAAAATATGTTCTTTTTATCTGGGCTAAACTACAAGCTTATTTCCCTTGGCTTATCTTATTAATATTTGATGACATTTACCTTCAAAGTGACTTTGCACAGTTCCCCTGGAGTGTTTGCAAAAAGGAGGCTTTCTAATGCAAATCTGACTGTATTAAAAGTTTTAAAAAATTTGGCCCAAATGAGACTGCCTTCATAATCAAATGTTAGCCATCAAGACGTTTATTCATTTTTTCATTCATTGATTTGTTTTTTAATTAAATGTATGCAATAATTGATTAAACAAATACTTTCTGAACACCCTGTGGTGGTTATTAGCACTGGTCTAAGAGTTTATAGTTCAGTAGGGAAGGTGAGATATTGTAAAAACACCACAAAACTTTAAAAGATTGTGCTGTTGATAGAAATGTATTTCAAGAAGGAAGGAGGAGAGTACCCACCAGCCAGGCTCTGGGGGATGCCACACACTGCTTCTTAAACACATCAAAGTTACAGGCTTCCTTTTACACTTAAGTATAAAAGACCCTTTTCCAGATTTGTCTTGTGTTCTGCAGGAAAGGAGGTGCCTCGTGTACTTGGGTAGGGGAGATGAACTATGGTGAATGGTCAGTAGCAGAAGGAAAGAGGAGTCTGTCATTCCTTAATGAGCTGTGGACTATTTGAAAAAAATTACCATAGAAATTCCAAATTTGAGATATAGCATTTGAAATGCCATACTGGTCACAACTGTTGTCTAGTAAAACATTAGGATCTTTTAAAGGGTTATTGGATTTGTACAGGAGAAAAAAATATTCAAGATCTATGAAGGGATTTCAGTGTTTGCCCAGGAGAGTAAAACATTAAGATTCTCTTTGTCAGTTGAGATGCTCACTTTTAGAGTATGGGACATGAAGTTCCATTAGTGATGGAGGGACCAATTGTGGCCCAGCAACCACAATGCTAAGAGAAGAATCAAGAGTCGATCAATGAAACTGGTGAGGGTGAAATGCTCTGGGAGGACTGAGGAGACAGCAGAGAAGGCATATGCAGGGGCTGTTGATTAATTGTCCTGGAAGAATGAGTAAACTGTGAAAAAGTGAAGACGAGGGAGACGTTTCTCTAAAAGGAAATAATTTGTATACTGAAAAATGTTTATTGAGCCATTATTGTGAGAAAAAAATGTGTTAAATTATGGAGAGGATATAAGGAGTATAAACTTACAATTTAATAAGATGTAAATCCTATACACGAAAATGAGAGAGAATAATTAAATATCATTTTAAGTGATACAGAGGGAAGGTCTAAAAAATGTTCAGAAGGGGATTTCCGTATAAGGTTGTATAACGTTGTCAATTTAAAGACCTAAATATTCAAACTGCCATCATCTACTTCTTCCTAACAATGCTTTTAAAAGTGATTATTTTTCTTGCAAAGAAATTTGGTCATACACATTCTTAATTATTTTTTTGGCTTAGTCATTTTTACTTTATGACATTAAGAGTCCTGAAAACGAGAGTAAATTTAATAATTTAGTTTAACTTGGAAATCTGGTAAGTATACCATGTTATCTAGAGTCACATTCTTAAAGTTGATCGTCAGATGTAGTTATGAGATTCCTTGATTCCTCTTTTCTTCTTCACCTGCATCTTATAAATCTCATAGTCTTTACTTCTTAAAGGATCCTGTACTATTCCACTTCACTTCATTTGAACCTTTCAGCCCAAGCTACCATCATGTCTCCCCTGGACTATCATAATAGCTTCCTACTGATATCTTTCATTCTAATCTTGAGCCCTACAATCCAGCCTCCCATTCGAGCCAGTGACCCTTCTGAAAGGGACATTAGATAGTGTCACTCCTCATCTAAAACTCCTCAGTGGCTTCTCAAACTTACCAATGCCCATAGAGCTCTCTGACCTCATCACCTACCACTCTCCCTTTTGCTCCCCACACTCCAGCTACATTAGTATCCATATACTTCTCTTGAATTTCAAACACACTGCATCTTAGAGCATTTGCATATCAGTTCCCTCTGCTCAGAATTCATGTCTCCCAATTTCAGTGTCTGGTGACCTTCATTCAGATCTCAGCTTTTACATCATCTCCTCACAGTGGATTTCCCTAACCTGGCCATTTTCTATTACAGTACGTTTTAAATTTTGTTATCTGTATCTGAAATTATCTCATTCGTTTGTTTACTTTATTAGCTCTGTCTCCAATTACAATATCGGAGTTCTTTCTCCTTCATGGTTTTATCTCTAGAACTTAGAACAATACTTCTATCATGGTGAACTCCATAGATATTTATCAGATGAATGTTGAATTACAGTTGAGGTGTTTTCTTCCTACTCATCTTCTACACTCGGAGGAGTAATTTACAGTTGTGGCTTGATTTCCAAAGGCTGATAAGGAGAATTAGTTTCACCAGAATTATAGTTTAAAACACTCTTAAGCTTACCATGGAGTAAAGCCTGTTTTACAGCCTTGTGGGAATCTGAACTTATGATTCTGAAACTTAATGTCCGTAAGATGAAACTCATCAATTGATGGTAAATTTAAAATAGCCTTCCAAAGAAATAAGAAAGCAGGAAATGCAAGAGGCAGTTGCTAATAAGTTGTAAATGTTTTTAATACGATATGAAAGTCTTAAATCATGAAAATGAAATAGTAAACATTTATCCTTTTAGAGTCTTCTATATTATACAGGATATGCAGTATATATGAACTTAATATTATCTATTTTTTTCTAAAGTAATATTATTAGACTTGATGTGAAAGTAACTGTGAACTGAAAGTGCACCATGAGCAAAATTTTGCTTATTCTGACAGCAATTTTTAATTTTATTTACATCTATGATGAAATGCATTTTATTTAAATCTATAATGATTGCTTGTTTGATCACTTCCATTTCTGCTAGGCACTCTGATGGTCTGTTAAAGCCCTACTGAATATTGTGGTTTTCGTCATGAGCTTCTTTGGGCAAGTGGTAGAAACTTAGATCAACTCCACTGAAAAGGAAATTTATTAGTCACAAACCCAGAAATTCCAGGAGGGTTCCATGAATATTTTTTTCTCTTCATTCACCTCTTAGTAATACTTGTCTCTGCTTTCCTTTAATCTCAGCATCATTATCATCTATCTACTGATGATGAGCTTCTTCTAGTAAGTTAATAAAGGCTGGAGAAGCCCAGGGTGATATTCTCCTAGCATCAGACTCTAAAGCAAAGAAAAAGGTCTAGCTTATTCCCATAACTTATTCATTCAGTTGACTGACATTCTTTTAACTAATGTTGATTGAGCACCCTTTCTGTCAGGCTAATCTCAAAAATTCTTGATTCTTACAGCCCTTGTTTATACCATGGGCCTCTTCCTGGCCAGAGGAATAGGGTATGTTGATAGGCAGTACTATGCCAAATGCCTCTACCTTGACTGAGGAAGTAGAGGGTATCATTATTTATATGGTTCCTGAAAAAAAGAGGGCATGTTGTTCCCAGTTATAGAAAGATAGGAAATGTGTTGGGCAGGCACAAACTCATAGCTACAATATTTCACTCAAACAGCGAGGATACTACATAATTAATGAGCTGGGCATAAGATTCAAGTTAAGTTGACAAAACAGTAAAAGACAAGAACCATTTTTTCCATTTCTTTATTTTTAAAATTCTACTTTGGAAACAAATCTTAACTTGATCAAAGTTGCTTTTACATACTTGTTCTCATTTCTAGCAGGGTTCCTTGTGCAATTCCCAGTGCTGTTTAATTGAGATGTGGCTAAAGCTTTGAGAGACTGTTTGAACTTCACAGTATATAATTTTTTTGTATAATTAAAAAAAGGAAATCCCCAAGTGAAAGTTCATAATTTCCATCTTGTGCCCTACAAAAGAGAAGCTTCATTTTATCCGTCTTAATGCTTATATAATTCTAAATTGAGGTGAATACTCCTGTTTCCAACACTTCCTCAAACGAATTTCTCTTCTAAACATTCATGACCCTAATACAGAGTTTTATATATTAATGGATCAGTTCTTCCTTATTTCTAAATTAATTATGGTCTTCTCTTGATTACCTCATCAGTTTAGATTCTGTCTGGAAAGCAAATTTCTTCTTTCTTTCTTGTTTTCTACAGCAAATGTATATTGACTACCAGCTATAAAGCAAGCATTTGGCTAAATTAAAGGAATGCAAGTTCTTTTCAGTAAGGCACTTGGTTGCTTATTACTAACTAGACTTCCTCTTCCCCGCAGCCCCTCCACCCTCTCCATCTCCACTGGATTTCTCTATATGAGAAGACTATGTGGCAAAAATTTCAAACTCATTTGGGATTTACTAATACCCAGTGATTCACTTCACTGAACTTATTATTATTTTTTAAAATTTCTACCACATTTACTTGAACAGATCTACTCTTTAGGAAAGCATCCTGGATAGTTTTTATCACCTTGTGTTTTTACCACTTCATACTTTTCTGAGTGTTTTGTGATTTCATCCTATATTCATTTCTCTGACATCTGCTTGCCGCTACTATCCATGTTGATAATGTATGAGCTTTGAACATTTCTTAATGAATATCTATGTGGTTTCTGTTGGCCCTTCAGAAGAGATCAACTGGCCATTCTTGTAGGCCAATAATTATTTTTTGTCCTTCTTGAAGATGTTCAAAGGGGTAACCTTGGTGACTCTGAAGTGGTGTATATACTTGGGAATTTTAACTGTGAAAAAATCAACAATATTGTGAAAGTGAATGCAATTTTCATTTACTTACCTAAGAAATTACTTTGTTTGTATCTTTTTTCCCTAGTTCCCCCTTTGGCCACTGAGGAAAATTAGTTTCTTTATATTTTAGTGGCATCCTCATCTCTTTATCTTTCTAAGAATGGCTATTTTCTTCTATGAAACTTTGAATAAGAGAATAATATTTCTCATAAGCAAGATTCTTCATTTCAAAGTTGGATAGTCATTTAATTCTTTTAATCTTGTCTTCACAAATACTAACTAATATGTGAGAACTTCCCTAATTCATTTAATAAATGAAGAATAAATAGCAGAGGCAGATATTTCAGAACCTCATACATGACGACCAGTTGTTCTGACCAGTAAAATGGATCACAGCATGTTCAAAACAGGCTTATGTTTTCCTGCTGCTGGTCATTATGAAACCTGACAGCAGCAAAACTCAGGGCTCATTTTTACTCTACTGAAGATTGTTTTCACCAGATGAATACAGACCCACCCACCACCATTGATTTTGGATATTACAATATAAAATGGTACATGTATTGAAAGAGAAACAATGACCTCTCTTCCTGTCTTGGCTTTATATTGACCAAGTTACTTTCTTTAATTACTTCCAACACTTATTTTCAATATGAGGAGTTTTGGCGCCAGTTTTAAGTCATGCAACATTGGACAACCCACTTAACCTCTATGACTCCATAGTGGAGCCAGACTGAAGAATATCTAAGGTTGATTGCTGCTAAAATGTCTATGAATTAATAATACTTAGGCTATATAAAACATATTATCTTGTGCTGCTATTATCATTTATTCTTTTGTAATTATCCTTATAACCGTATCTTACTAGTACATTTCTAGAAGGCCTATACTATTTCTCTACTCTTTTATATTCTTCCACCCAGAGATTTGCACAGAGGACTCAGTAAATATTTTGAATGAAGACAATGGTGATTTGTTGGAATAATATTGATGATGCATTAGGTTTACTGACTCATTCCCACTTGTGAAGACTTAGGTATGGGAGAAGATAATCGGGAGATTGTTCATTGTTCTTAACTGTCTTCCTTTATGTAGCAGATGCTTTTTGTTTACTCCGTCTCACAGCCCAAAACTCTACCCACTAAAGGCTGAGCATTGTTAACACCTGAGACTATATCCTGGGGCTTTCTTTCTGGTTGTAAGAGCACACTATGCCTCCAAGGAGAGAACATGGTTCCAGAAGCCGTCTTCAACCAATGACAGAAATGGTGGAACATACCCACATCATAAGATTTTATTCTGCTAGAGGACAGTGTCTACTCAAATTTCTAATACCCTGCCTACCTTCACTGTCATTTTGTTGGCATGCCCACCATATTCCAGAGTGTTTGATTTAACTTTCATTGGCTTTTAAGCAGAAGGTAGGTAGGGAATGATTGGGGTCCAATAATTTATTCATTCTTACTTTAGTGAATATTAGCATAAGTAGATTTTTTTGCCTGCATTTCCTCAGCTAGAATCATTAAGGCAAATGTGGGGCTTCGATAGTGAGATGGGACAAAGGAAAGAAAATAGCAATTTGAAAACCAAGAATGCTTCGGGGAAAACGCAGGCTGTTTGGGGGCTTGAGATAAGGATCTTTGGGCAGTTTCTGTGTAGCATCATGGCCATTGGGAACCAGGCAGGGATAAGAAATAAATGCTAAGATGAAGTACATATTAGATTCTCAATAAATGAAGTAATGAGTGAGTATATAAAGTGTAAATGAAGTTGGAAATACCAGAAGTAAGTCTGTTTGTTTATTTGTTTGTTTTGAGAAAAGACATGGATTTTTTGAGAAAATATTGTGTTAATTTTATAAAAAGGGGAGTTTCCTTATTTTGGGCAATTGTAGGCCTAAAACTGAGATTGATTTATTAATGGAAGGTCAAATTGAGTTGTATATGCTTGCTACTTTCCTTTAGTAGCCATAGAAGTTTAATAATTTGGAAGAGGAAAATAAACAAGGTCAATATTGCTTTTTTCAATGCAGTTTATATAGAAGCTCTTTCACACTTACTTTTTCCTAATGGTAGTTATTTGCCCTATTTTTACATAATTAATTCATGATGTATGATTTTATTTGAATTTAACATGCTAGCAAGAAAAAGAACTATTTCATGCTATTCCTCTTGATTTGTAAATACATGGTTATGTTAAATAAACATGCATTCAGACACTTCTTGAAATATTTTATATGTAAACAGCCAGATTATAAATAAATGCATAATTTTCTGTGCCACACCTAAACACACATTATGGTTTCCTGAAAAGAAGTTTGAAGGTCAGATGTGAAGTGCTATCTCCTGGTTATATGTGGGTATTTATACTTAGCTAACATGTTGATGTGTTCTGTTCACAAGACATCTATTTACACCATCTCTTAGGTTCTCTCAGATGATGAAATGCATGAGCAACTACCATTAAAAATGCAATTAGAAGACAGATGCTATCATAAAGGGCTAATAACCAAATTGAATGTAATCTTGTTATTACAGGATGTATGCATTTAAATACTGACTTATATTACATCGGGTTCATTGCTTATTAGGAGTTGAAAACTCCAGACAAAACGCATTCGTCTTAATATTGTAAATGGTGATTAATCCATAGAGACAATGGGGAAGATAAAACACTTCAGAGTGCAAATAATGGAAATATAAAGGAAGACTGCTAATGTCGGCATATGAGCTGCTTATGTGAATTAGATAAATCTGTGAATCAAATGACCTGAGACAAATAGGAACATGGAATAAAAAGAATTATGAACTAAGTGTTCATTGGTAACATTTGTCATATTGTTTCTATTTGTGACCAATATAGTGGCAACTGATTAAAAGCTGCCACTTTCCGTAGATAAATTCATCTACCAAAGCAATAATCTTAACAGTAGTTATGAACAGCCATCTTACCCTAATGGCTACAATAATCAATTAAACAATTTGTTTGATGTACTATAAGTTCCTTGAAAGTCTGATTTCATTACTTTCTATTTATATGAATTATTTTTTAAAGATGTCTATGAACCCTTCCATTAGGCATTTATCAGAGGGAATGAACTCTATTGACATAAAAAGCACTCAGGAAGCCTGAGTGGTGTCTTCTGTAGTCTAAGATTACCCTGATGCAAGCAAGACTCGGATTTATTCCTTATGGGGAGAACTACTGCTACCCAGAAGTATTCATACTGGTTCTTGTTCTCATCTTTCTCAGAATGAACTCATGGGATATTAACACCTGCATCAAGTGAATATTGCCTTCTCCATGCCTCTTGGTCTTAAGGTATTGAACATGGAAGACTAACTCCTTCCTTTTCACTAACCCTAATGGGTAGCCTCTCCATGGCACGTGATTTTCCCTGGTTCCTGTATGTACTCATCCTGGCTCAGTTTCTGTGATCCTTCCTCATCTCTTACAGGGCTTCCTGGTCTCTTTATTCATCTCACAAAAAATTAGAGTGGCTACTACATGTAAGGCACTGTTCTAGATTCCATGAAAACAGTAATAAAAAACCAAAATCCCTGCTCATGGAGTTTACACTGTAGTGGAGGAGGGCAGATATTAGGCAAGTAAATGTATTATATACTGGGTATTGATAACTGCATGGTAAAAAATGAAGGAGATTAAAGACAAGCTTACATAGAGTAATTAAGGAAGTCCTCTTTGATAGGGCTGCGTTTGAACAAAGCCTGAAAAAGGTGAGAATGCAATGCATTTCACAATCTGGGGGAAGAAGTTTACAGGCAAAACAACAATAAGAGACAAGGTCTTGAAGTAGAAGTATGGTTGGAGAGTTCAAGGAACCTAGAGTAGTGAGTGAGGAGAATAGTAAATGACGACAAAGAGAAAGTAGGGGCAGTTTAGGTACAAATCATATAGTCTCTAGTGGTTCAGTGAGTTCTGAATGAGATGTGAAGTTATAGAAAGTTTTTGAGCAAAACCCCAGAAGCCCTTTTATGTTCCCTTGTAGTCAATGCTCCAAGAGTAACCTCTTCTAACTTTTAACACCATAGATTACTTTGACTTGAACTTTATATAAATGGAATTGTGTGGTATGCTCCCTTGATTTTCTAACTTATTTTATTCAAGTTATATTTGATAGATTTATCCATATTGTTAGATATAATTGTAATTTAATCATCCTCATTGTTGTACTGACTTTGTACAAATATGACACAATTTATTTATGCATGTTACTAGTAATTGACATTTAAATTGGTTTGGCTGTCATGGACAGTGTTGCTTTGAACTTTTCTTTTTTTTTTTACATTTCTTTGAATGAACACATGAATACGTTTTGTTTGGTCATCTACAAAGAGATGGAATTGCTGGGTCAGAGGTTATGTATATATTCAACTTGAATAAATACTACCAAAATATTTTCCAAGACAGTTGTAACAATGTATACTTCTATCAACAGTGTTTGAGAGTTCTAGCTGTCCTGATAGTCATGCCTTTATGTAATCTACAACCCTCACTTGTGTGTATGCTGGACCCAGTGATTTGCTTTTAATCTATAGAATATAGCAACAGTGATAGAATGTTACATCTGAGATTAGGTTGTAAAAACTGTGACTTGGAGTGTTTTGCTGGCACTCCTGCCACCTTGCTTGCTTCCTCCAATGAAGTAGCGTTTTTCTGCTGAACAGTGATTATTAATTTTAATACAGTCAATTTAATCAAAATTTTAGCCTTTGTAATTAATGCTTTTTCGTCCTGTTTAAGAAATTTCTGCCTACCTCAATGTTATGAAGATATTGGTCTATGTTTCCTTGTAAAATTTTGTTTTATCATGAACATATAGGTCTATAATCCATCTGATATTGATTTTGTTTATGGTGTGAGCTAGGTATCAAGATTTATTCTTTTCCCATAAGGATATCTAATTGATCCAGGAACATTTATTGAAAAGATCATTCTTTCTGCATTGCACTTTCTGCATTGTTACATTTGTCGTCAAGCAGGTGTCCATATATGTTGAATTCTTCTGTGTTAACTTGGTTAAGGTGAGAAGCACTTTCCCCAGATTCTCCTTCTTTGAATGGTTTCCATTAGAGTTGGTTAATAGAGGAACTCGCACAAGATTTGGAAGGAAAAAATGAGGATGTTACCATTGTTCTTTGGAAGTCTTCTTAGATATGGCCATGGAAAGACACATGGTGCTGGTGGATTCTAGCTTTCCTCTTTCTTCCTATGTCCATGTCTAGCTTCTCTTACTGACTTCTACCCTTGCTGGCCAATAGCAGCCCTAGGCCACTACCAGGTGCTTGGCAGTACACCCACAGGTATGGCAAGATATGGAGACAACAGTGTGCTGTAGACCTTCCACCATTTTCTTCTTGAGGTCTGCAGCTGGACATCTGGGGGTTTTGCTAAGGTGTTCAGGTATCTCTGCAAACTGTGGCTTTTCCACTTATGCCAATGCATCAAGAAGACCGGTTAGTGACTTCTTCCCTGATTATCCAACTCTCCTTGGGAACAGAAGGCATAGGGTGTTAGATGCAAGTAATGTGAGAGATCCTGTCCTGAGTGCAAGCTGATACAATATGTATATATGGCACTGGTTGTGGGAATCTCCTGTCTGTACTATTGATAGTTTTTCTGTTCTTACATTAATAGAACAGTATAGTTTTATAGTGAGTCCTGATATCTGTCAATACAAGTCCCCAGCTTTGTTCTTCAAGATTACCTTGGGTATTCTTGGCCCTTCTTATTTTTATATAAATTTCACAATCAGCTTGTCAATTTATACACACATACACACACAAACTGCTGGGATTTTTTATTGAGATTCCATTAAATCTTTAGATCAATTGGGAGAGAATTGGCATTTTCAAATAATGTATTTTCGGACACATGTGTAAGTTAGGAAGAAATAGAATCAATCTTTCACAAACTCTTCTAGAGAATAGAAAAAAGGAACACTTCCCAAATTGTTTTGTGAGACCAGTATAACATTGATATCAAAATGAACTAAAAGTTGGAGATTCTAATATTGGACAGAAATATCCACCAATATGCTGTTTGGGTACAGGCATCCTTCTAGCTCTCTGACAGCAAAACTAAGGCTCTTTCCTTTGTTCCAATAAGGAGTTGACATTTGGCTTAGAAGTGGAAAGTCCTGAAAATTATCCAGTTTGTTATAATTCCTCAGAATCACAAATTTATCTACATCTCTCTGAGCAAGGTCTAGGCATTGCCATTTCCCCTGAGATAAATCTTTTAACAGAAAAGTGGACAGCACAGATTCCAGAGCCATAACTTCTAGATCTTTAAGAGATGACCAGACCAGATTTAGGCTATTCTTTTAGAAAAGGGAAGAGTTTGGAGAAGATGAAGCCAAAATTTCCACCTTAACCATAAGAATTCACTGATGCTAAATGGTCCCATCAGGATCTCTTAAGACCTGCCCCAAGGATTCTGAGCCAGAATCTTCCATCTTGTGCTCCATGAACAATTGCAGACTCTCTTAGGTAGAGAGTTAACTCTTTAGTTTTCTTCTGTACCAGAAGGATAGGACACAAATATTATTCTTCATCTCCTGGGATGTTTTAAATATTAAGCCCTCTGACCCTTTAAAGAAAGGAGAACTGGTTATTTAATTGTTAATGATTCGGGCTCAGGGCTTAATATGCTATTAAAGAATAATGTGAAAAAAAACACAAAGAGATTTTGAGAAGAGAGGGAGGACCTCCCTTTGAGAAACACTGGAAAAAGTTGTAGAGGGAAGGATTAACCTAAGATTAAGAGGAGGTGAGAAAAGAGGGAGAAAGTGAGAGAGTCATCAGAGAGGTGCCAAAGAATCAACAGGCTGACCCTGGAGAAGTTTCAGAAAGAGGGAGGACCCATGTGAGTGCCCTGGCTAAGATTCTTTGGATGCTTAGAAAGCTGTACCAAGTAGCCTGTCATATTGCCTGGGCCTTCTGTTCTGTCCTTGTCAGTTAATTCTAGCAGATCCCTTTTGCTCTGTGCTCACTGTTTATCATCCTCTCCCCATCTCACCTGCACAGAACTTTGTAAACTGCAAAGAAGTGGACAGTCTGTTTGTTTCCTAACTGGGTTGTTATGGGGAAGCAGTCTTGGATTTGTTCTTGGGGGGTAATGAAATGCACATATTGGATACCCTCTGACCTTGGAAAGTAGTTGGTGACAGCCCTATTATCCTGCTATTTCTTATCCATCTATTAAGTAATTTTAGTCACTACATTAGTAATGACCCTTTCCATTGGAGAATTCCTTTTCATTCTTGAGGATTCAACTCAGTTGTAATCTCTTCTGAGAAGCCTCCCTGAGAGCTCTCAGGCAGCATCCTTAACTTCACCCTTAGTGTTCCAACAGTCCTTTTCATTTCCCTCCATTATAGACTTTGTCATATTATTTTGTAATTATTTGTAAATATTTATTTGGCTCTCTATACCATCTGTGAAGACATCATCTTATTCATATTTTGTATCCCCACAAATGGGGCTTGATGTATAATAGGATCTTAAAAGCTATTGTGGAATGAATCCATCCATGAGGAACAGGACTGACTACATCATTTGTGAATTCCAGTGCAAAATGAAGACATGGGACTCCTTGTTCAATAATTATTAAGAATTTCAAGACAGTAAAGGTAGAGAATTAAACTGGGTGTGAGATCGTCCTAAGTTTGGGGCCCTGTGCCACTTCTTAGGTTGTGTACCCATGAAGCTAGCCCTGATGGAAGTCAGTCTTGTATTCAGTGACCTGTAATCTGATATAAATTCTACCATATTTTATTGGCCCAGCTGTAGAACTGATAGTACTCAATGGTATTTTAGTTTGAAATTTTAGCTTTACAGTGGAATATCATGAAGAATGGCTCTATGAAATTCGTTTTGTGTGTATGTGTATATGTGTGTGTGTATGAATGCACTCACATAAATGTTGACTATCACATAAATGTTGACTATGTTTTGAATGCCAATATAAATGTTCCAGTTATTGCACCAGTGTTGTTGATTATAATATTCTATTTCCTCTTAATTATGATTATTGAGAAAATTTTCCTTTTAGTATTAGAATAAAAGATGGTTGTATTGTCTTCTGAGTTATAGAAAGTACCGGTGAGACTTTGTATTTATTTATTCATTCAACAACTATTTATTGAACATATGCTATGTACCAGATAGTTGGCCCAATGTTAGAGATACAGTTATAAACAAGACACTAACCATCCTTGAGCAAGAATTGTGTCTAATGGGAAAGATAGATCTTAATGGAAAACTATTTAGTAAATTACAGTGCTACAAAAACAGTGATATGATTGCTCATATCTTGTATGAGCAAGAGGTACTAACCATGTCTGAGGAATAAGGAAGACTTAAAAGGAAATACCTTTAAGCCAAGTCCTGGGTTGAATAATAGATAGTGTTAGTAGATTAGAGAGGGAGAAGAAGCACAGAAGTGGATAGAAGAAGCATAGAGCATGAAGGAATCAGTAAAATAAAAGTTGAAGGCAGAAAGGCCTGAGGTTTACATTAAAGGAAGTAGGAAGCAGAAACAAAATGGGAATGAGAATCCTTGAGAAGAAAATAAGAGGTGAATTGGGGAAGTAATAAAGTGAAGTAGGATGCTGGAGATAAGGTAGAATGTGGAGAAGCTGAGTAGAGAGGGACATTGAAATCACCTATGAGAGACCACAGGAGCAGAGGTTAGTGTTCATGGCTATCAAAATCTCCTACGGGGAAATTGGAGATGTGGGAGAAGAAAAAAACAAAGTTTGAAATAAGTGTTGATGGTTACCATGACTGTATTAGTTTCCTGTGGCTGCTGTAACAAATTATCACAAACTGAAAGGTTTAAAAACAAAATAAGTATATTATATTACAGTTCTGGAGGTCAGAAATCTGAAATGGATCTCACAGGCTAAAGTCAATGTGTTGGCAAGGCTGGTTCCTTCTGGAGGCTCTAGGGGAGAATCTGTTGCTCTCCCTTTTCCAGCTACTAGAGACTACCTAAATGCCTGTGCTCATGGCTCCAAGCCAGAAATTGCATGGCTCTGACCTCTGCTTCTGTCATCGCATTCTTTCTCTGGTTCTCCTTCCTCCCTCTTTCACTTATAAGGACCCATCTGTGATTACATTAGGCCCACTTGGGTAGTTCGGGATAATCTCCTCATCTGTGGATGCTTAACTTAATCACATCTTTAAAGTCCCTTTTGTCATGAAGGGTGACATAGTCATAGGTTCCAGAAATTAGGACATAGACATCTTTAAGGGGCCATTATTCTGCCTACCACAATTCCTAAGCAGGATTTAGGTGTTTGCCTTTATTAAGGTAAAGTCAATGTGATTAGATTTTAAACAGAGAATTCTATTGTATCTCAAAAGGAAGATAGAGCAAGATTAAAAATATAACACAAAATACTGATTTAAGACAAAAACTAAATAGTTCTTAATCTTTGGAGGCTAAGAAAACTAGATCTACATCCTGGCTGTACCATTTGCCACCTGTGTCACCCCGAATATCATCAATCCTCTCTGAATTTCAGTCTCTACATCTGGTAATGTGAAAAAAATCTTAGAGTGTAAGGTCTAAAATTAAGGTTTAAAATAAGTGCTGCCTTGACATCTGCTGAAATTGGAAGGGCCTCAGATATCCTGAGCCCAAGTTCCCCTCCCTCCTCTGCTCCCATGGGTAAGGCCTCCTAGCCAAGCCTGCTTCCTTACCAAATTGGCCAAGTGCCACTTCTGCTGATCCCTGTGGATATAGTTCCCTGCCAGCCCGCAGGATTATTCAAAGAAGCCAGTCACATGCTCCCATCAGAACCAGGGGCCCCTCACCCTCTCAACACTGCAAAGCCTGCCTCCCAAGCCCTGCTTCTGTCCCTGCATGCAGCCCAGGTGGCCCTGTGTGGCACGTGGTATCCTCCTCCCCTAGGCTGTCAGTATTTGTGACTAATTATCAATCTCACCCGTCAGGCATTGGGTGTTGTGTGCTCAGCCTGCCCCAGGACCCTAGGAAGGGTTAACCAATGGGGTTAAAAAGCATATTTGATTAAAACGAATATCTATCTCCCTTGGATTTTGTGGAGTTAAAAAAGTTTTTTTAATTATGTTAATCTCTTAGCCAAGTTCTATACAGGACATCCTCAATAACTTGTAGCCATTATTATTGTTATTATGGCTAAAGTATCATTATTATTGTATTTTAAAATTCCCATTCTCTATCCTCAGCATGAGTTGAAATTACACACTTTTCTAGTGAGCCATATAAATGTGTTCTAAAGAAAGGAGGAGATTAAGTTCTTATGAAGACACACTAGGTGAGCAAAGTGCAATTTAGAGTTTTACTAGTATAAAGAAGACTAGTTAGTGATTTTCTACATATCCTAACCCATAATTTTTGCTGGAAGTTGTCCAGCAAAAGTATATTTTAACGTAGAGGAGGAAGAGAAAAGTTAAAGTTGTATTTGTCAGAGAAACAATAATCCTTACTTATTGTGTATAAGTAGACTTCAGATGTGGCCAGTGAGCTATGCACCCTTGATTTGTACAAAGAAATGATTCCCAAGGTGGACAGTGGAAACTTCATAAAGAATGTGGCAAAACCCAGATTCAGATGTAAATGGGAAGAGAGATGAAATGATTTTGGACTTGGCGTGTTTTTGTTGTTGGTCTTCATTAATGAGCATCTGAAACATAGCATCATTATTTTCTCAGAAGAGAACTGTCTGCTGGTTTTAAATTTAAGTGCTGCTCATGGACTGAAACTAGAAAATGAATTTCAAAAGCAAAGCATTGATTAAACCCCAAAGGATATGGCAAACATCAGGGGAAAATCTGTTCCTGAGATGGTTATGAAAAATATTTTCTTAAGCCCATGATGCAATTGGCAAAGAAATTGTTCATGGTTATAGAGTGCCCAGCAGAGCTTTCCAGAGTAGAAAATGAATAAGGAAAGCTCCAGTTGTGTTTGCAATTGTGCACTAATCAGCACACACTCTTTTATGTTCTGTTCGATTTGTGCAAGATCTTTGCAGAATATTTCCTCAAGCTTGCTGTGCTGCAGACCTGTTTCTCTTACAGAATACAGAGAACCCGGCTTGCTCTCTTAGCTCTTCAGTACAGAAAGCCTCCACTTTTCATTTCTTTCCCTCAGACCACATTTGCTAAAGCCTGCTATATGTTAGCTGCGGTAATCTGCTGTGGCAGCCTTTTCAGATTTGCTGACATGGAGAAATGTTTTGAGAAAATGGCAGATATATAGCGTACATTGAGCAAAATCAATTTTTTATACAACAAATGTGGTTTACTGTCTTTGCATACTGAGATCAGGAAAACCATTCTTCAGAAAAATTTTAGGTGTCTTGGGAACAGAGCTGGCAAACACTTAGAGGCTTTCCTCATTACCCTTACAGCAGTGTTTTGCCATTTTTTGACTCCAATGACCTGAGAAAGTATGACCTCTGTTAGGTTCGAGAGCTCATCTTAGGCAAAAATCCAGAATGAGTTAATAAATAAAACATATTTAAAAAATAATGTTGACACATACCCAAACTCTCTCCTAAACGTCACACCCATTTATACAACTGCCAGCCAGTTGCCAACTGGTCACGTCCTCATGGTGAACTCACTTGTCTCCTGAGTGGCAGTCTAAGAATTCTAGGAATTCTAAGAATATCTAAAACAGATTTCCTCCTTCTTCCCTTCTCTGGTTTCCCAGTGAAAGGCCCTATCATTCACGCAGTTGTTGAAGCCTGACTCCTTGCCTTCTCAATTTCATCACTCCTTTCTGCCCCTCTCCACCTCTCCCCACCGATACATCCAAATAAATTACCAACTGTCTTTTTATGATATCTTCAATTATTTTCCCACGTCTACCTTTAATTATCCCCAGTTTTCCCTTTCCCAGGTCATGTCTCCATCCACTCCCTTCTAGAATGACATAACTCTTCCAGCATGAATCTCTCCCTTCTGTCTTGCTCCATTGCAATCCATTTTTCACACTAAAGCAAAGTGATCATTCTAGAATTCGATTCTGATCACGACCCTCTTTGATTTAAAGGTATTTTATTTGTTTCTATTGGTTACAACAAAGTCCAAACTCCTTAAGAGATCTTTATTTTCCATTTGGGCTCTTTCTTCTTGCACACAAGCTGCCAATCCCATATAAACACAACTTCTTTCACTTTCTGAAATAAACACAGCCTTCACTCAACTGCTTTCTCTGCCTAGAACAATCTTCCCCCCTAGGTGGCGTGTGACTAATTCTTACATATCTTTTAGTAATATTTTCTGCCACCTGCTAGACCAGTACAGGTGCCTCACTAAGCTCCCTGTAATTCCATTTTTAGAGCACTAGGGTGGTTTATTATAATTGTTTAATTCTCTATCCCATCTGTGGACCTCAGGCTCTAAAAGGGGTACCAAGTCTGTTTGGTTCACTATTCCACCCTTAGCTCACCTATATACCAACCCAGTTCAAGTGACTCAGAGTACGCTTTTAAAGATATTTGTTGGAGGAGGTTCCATAAATATATGCCAGGCATAAAGTTAGGTATTCACATACATTATCTTCTTTAATATTTATAATAACTCTTGAAATAGGTATTATGTTCATTGTACAGATCAGAAGGATTGAGCTTTCCTAAGATCACAGAATGGAGTCAGTGGTGAGGCTGGAGTAAAAATTCCGTTTCTGCCTAAGGTTAACATAAAGGTTATACATTGCTTTCATGAATGCAGAATACTGGTTGGGGATGGCAGAGAGGCTGGTAAAGAAAAGGAACAGTTTGATACAAGGGGCCAGTGAAAAAATGAGGAGACCGTAGTGGAGAATAAGAGGGTGAAGAGACTCTGACTTTCTCTCCTTAATTTCCTGAATGTACAGAGTCCAGCCTTCATCTGGAAGGAGGAGTCCTCTCTGTATCATGTGTTAGACAACTCCTTCTCACCTCCCTCCTACCTTCTGCATCCCAGTAAGGTCAGTATTTTAGGAAGGAAGGCCAATGAGGAGACCAAGATCCTAAGATCTGTCTACCAGGTCTGATTCATGTGAACTTTCCAAAAGATTAATTATCTGCGTTTTATTTCTTGGATACCGTAATTCCGTCTCTTTGTTGGGCTAGTTGAGTAAAATATGTTTGGTTTAATTTTTTATTGTCTTTGCCTCCATGGTCCCCAAAAATTCATTTAGGGAAATTAGAGGAGTTTATTTACTGCCATACTACATAGACCTGCAAGAAGTTTTACCCACACAATTCTCCTTTTGTTTTGAAATATTGATAATTACCAGTGTAGTACTTTGTGTTTGACAAATATGACCCAGAATTTACCTCTTCAATTATGTACCACATGTAAGGCTCTAGGGAGGGCTTTGAATAGCAAATTTTCTTACTTTTCATTTTGTAACTTTGGGTTCTATTTTGTGATGTCTCTAAATTTCTGCAAATTTAATAGACAGAGAATGATTAAAAAGGAGAACATTCTCAAAATTAAGGCTGTTCTTTTAGTGATCTGACTCATCGAAAATGGAAAACAAAGCAATCTGAATGAAAAATTTTAGAATAAATCATCATTAACCAGATGTGCGTGTTGTACACCAACTGAGTTCTGACACACAATTAGTCACCTAATTAGGTTTAAAATTCATTTAAATAGATGGCTTCAATCCCTGGCCCACCCACTTATTTTTATTACTCCCATTTAAGCACTGAATACAATTTAAGGCTCATATTGCAGAGCTCTGTGGCCTAAACAAATGCACACTAGGTGGAGAGACAAGCAACCTATTTGGATGATCAATTAATCAAGGTCTGTTGAGACTCACATTTTACAGTGAGTTGCATGTGCTTTGGACAGTGTTCAATGGGAAAAGTGTCTTTATGCAGAATTTCTCAGACTGTGATTCCTGAAATGAAGTATGTACCCTACTTGCTTTACATGGTAATATGGTTAGTCAGGAATAAATGGATGATATAATCAAGAAAACCACTTTCTGTGGCAGTGTGTTTACTTTTTCTGGCTACCAGGGTACCATATAATAAGTCCCCTATTATATTGATACTAAGACACACACTTTTTCACATTTTTATTATCCTTGAAATTGGGTTGTATCTTATAATCAATGGTGATGTCACATTTATTTTCCAGAGTTTTTTTCTTGGTAGTATATAAAATAATGGTGTGTCTTATACTCAGTGGCATCTTAGATGGAATGAAATATACTGTGTTGCTCTTCAGGCAACTTTAAGTGGAGTTTCTCTAAGTAACTCATATATCTGAATAAGCTTACTTAATAGGCACAATATTTATTCTTTTATTCCTTCATTTCAGTATGTATAATTAACACTGTTTTTTGGCTCTAGGAAAATAAAGTAAGACACTGATACTGCTTTCTAATAGCCTATAGCCAAGTAGGAAAAATTGATATATCAAATACATTATGGCATAAAACATTGTGGTAAGTGCTGTACTTGAAGATAAATACAAGGTACAGTGTGGAATAGTAGTAACTCAGCATATTTCAGGCAACTAACCTCTTTTGTACATTTGTAATTTTATGAAATGTCCTTATCGTTCATGCCTTCATTTGTGGTGATGGTTCACAAAGAGTTTTTTTTTTTAAAGAGGGAATTTAAGGGTTCATTGATATGACAGTAAGTCTCAGATTTTAGTGCCTAATGATCACTAGGGGTGTTTATTAACAGTGCAGATTCCATGGTCCTCTCCAAGACATTCTGATTCAGTAGATACGGGCCCAGGAATTTGTGTTTCTAATACTGCTCCTTACCCCCAGGTGATTCTGATGTTTAAGATGGTGTTTAGTCCATGCTTTGGGAGACGTTGGACTGCACAGAGAATAGTAACGTGGAGCTAGTTATAATATTTAAGAAGAATTAATATAACATTTTACTTGCTTATTATTTGTTTACATATCCAGAATCTGATACATTTAAATGGAATGTTTAAACGACAGCAAGAATTGTGCAATAATGAATGGCCGTACTAAACAGAGGATTTATCCTACTTAGTTAAAACAGTTTTATTTGGCAACCAGGAGAATACTTTATGCTTAAACCAGTGTTTAGTCATCTTCTTTCTGCTTTTCTGAAATGAGGAGTATTGAAGGGAGGCACTAGCAGATGGATCTAATCTTGGGAGTAAGGAGGGAAAGAAACAAAGGGGAAGTGTTATAGGTAGAACTGGACTTTCATGCTTTTCTCGTCTGCCACACGCCTAACCACTTCAGGCCCTTTAGATGAGCAGGTGCCTATTAATTTCAATGGCTGGGCTAGCCAGTGACTCTCACTTTAATTGGGAATATTTTACTTTCATCTACTGTCAGGACTCAACAGTCGTTTCTCACATAGATACAGAAGAGGTAAGGTATACTTTTCACCCCTGTAAGTTTATTATTTTTTGCTCGGGTAATCGTGAAAACCTTTTATACTAACTTCGAGGTTATGAATGGGATGTGGAGGGCTTGATTCAATTAATGTATTTGTTAAATATTTTACTTGAATATGTAAAATGACTATCACTGATCATTTGCTTTTACATCCTGGTTTAGGCACCATAAAAACAAACAACCAAAAATATACCATTGACAATAGCTAACAAATGCTGCTTACATTCATGGATTGGTTAAATGAACAGGATTCGAGGATGCCTCTTTGATAAGCCTGCAAACATTAAACACCTACTTAATTGAATACACAGTTTTTTCTATTGAGGACTCTCAGCTGTTTAGTAATATATAAGAACCAAGAAAGGTTATTCTGTTACCAGAAAGATCCTACAAATGCATATATCAAGGACAAGCTGGGTTCTGTGTTGCTGTGTTCATTCAATGAATACGTGGGTAAATGCTCTTCAGTCTTCCCAAATGTATCAACTTGCGGGAACTGTAGTGAAGTGTGCAAGGAAATGAGGAGAGTTTTCTTACTATCATCCATACTTGGATGCATTAACTGCTTTCTCTCCACATCTAACGCTAATCCCTGTAATAATCTGGATTAATTAGACTCAGAATTCTAACTATAGATGTATTTTACAAATGATAACTTTGAATTCTTTTGTCATTTTGCTTATTGCTTATTATCAAGCTATTTATGTTTAAACAGTTGTTTGGTCTTTTCCAACTAGGATCTTCCTGCACTGGTTAATTTCACTCACTGAGGTGATTTAACTGGGTTTTAATCTCCTGGGGAATCCTGTACTATTTGTATCAGGATCACTTAAGAAATCTGTGATGGCCCATTACTACTGAGGTGATTTGTGAGAAAGTTTGCAGGCTTCCTGTGACAGTTAGGTGCTTTGGGGAAACTTGGTCTATTACCAAAAATGAATAAAGGGATTTGAGGATTTCCCTAAATTCACAGGTACTTACATTTTCTCTATATTTCTGGGCTTTCGTTCTAAACCTCTAAACTTCACACTGCTTCTTATTTAGATGTATCACAGTGATGTACTACTTAGATCTAATGCAACTACATAGAAGTACTCTACACAATTAGGGGCTCCTAGCTAAGGCTTTCGATGATAGAGGACATTTTTTCCATTGACTAATAACTTGTTTTTGTGAAGTTTTCATTAATTTGTTGACAATAGGCTCATTCACTGAACTGATGAACAAAGTTCACTTATAGAAAATAATCATTTTCTTTGAATTAAACTCCCAGAATTTGCAACTCCTATTTTCTGCTAAGAGATTTACATCACTTAAATTCTACTACACTGATAAATATAATCAATCAACAGAGAACATTCTCTGAGGAATTAATTGTTGTCAGTTGATGTATTTAATGGGACATCACACTTCATTAACTTAGCTAACTCATTAAACCTAATCAGACATGTAAGAGAAAAAGTTAATGATCAAAGTTAAAAAACAAAGTCTGACTCTAGAGAGTCTTCATTTGCAATACAGAACTTTGAGTTCCACAGAAATGGATTGTTTATTCCAGAAGATACCTTTTGTGTGGTATGATTCTGTGCCAAGGAATCATAGAGGGTTTTTCTTCATTTGGGATTTGTAAAGCATGCACTATTAGAAAGAATAAAAAAGAAGCCGCTATGCTTTTTACCAATGGTTCATGTTATATATAATTCTTATATTGTGGAGCCATTTCTGATTTAGCAAAGGCAATTTGAAATGTTGAAATCCATGGAAGGCTATAAATTTCTGTAGCTGCAGAGATGTTGAATTTATGTGCACCTCCAAGTCGTAAGGGCTACACAATTCTTTTTGCTTTTTCACATTCATTTCAGTTAACACTATTTTGGTTTCATTGCCTGTTTTCCTTGATCTTTTTGGCATCTTTTAACTTAACAGAAACTGACTGTAGTACACCTGACAAGGACAGGGAATTGTTACCCTGTCATAAAAGAGCCAATTGTTTCAAACCGTAGGTCTCCATCGAGGCTGTGCTTTCCACAGGATGGAAGTGGAGGAGTGGGATAGGCACCCACTAGCAGAGGTTATCGTCTGTTCATTTCCATTGCCTTCCTTCCACTACCAGGCTTGCATGTCTGTTTGTGGGAGAAGAGCCACAATGCAGTGCTGCTATTCCATCAGCTCTGTCTTGATGCTGTCCCACGGGTTTGAACCCCATTATTCCCTAATGGGTCTTTTCATGCACACTAATTGACGAGGCAGCAATTTTGCCTTCACCAAGTTCATATGGTTCTGCTGGTGTTTGTGGTATATCACTACCTAGTTACGAAAGCCCTGCTGGGCTGTTCCAGGAAATTTTATTTCCTGTTTGTTTGTTTGTTTTAACCACACCTTGGAAGAAAATCTATTTTAAATAAAGTGAAGTCTAAGAATATCAGAGGTTATGTTTAGTGTTTTCATGGATTCACATCAGAGACTGTATGACAGAGTTGGAAGAGGTCTTAGGGATTTCTAGTTTAACAGCCTCATTTTCTGGATTGGAAAGCCTAGGGTCAGAGAGATAAAGTGATTTGTGGAAGAGCCCATGACTAAATAGCCTATAAGAGGTAGAGTAGGTATCTGATTCTCTTAGTGCAGAGCTTCTCTCATTCCATACGGACTCTCTGAATAAAGCTTTCA
This sequence comes from Delphinus delphis, assembly GCF_949987515.2. NCBI lineage: Eukaryota > Metazoa > Chordata > Mammalia > Artiodactyla > Delphinidae > Delphinus > Delphinus delphis. The sequence goes on from NC_082683.1 coordinate 89,100,484, forward strand.
TTTACTGAGCACAACAAATATTTGCAATACCATATTAGACAGTTCTCTCAAAGTACAGTGCCATGGTTTACCTGCTGTTTTGTATTATTTCACTGTCAAAAAACATTTAATTTACTTTAGAGCACATTTGATTATTAAGGTGGTAGAAAAGACTTATTTTCTCTAGCAGAATCGGTATTATTTTTATCATAAATTTATTGAGTACCTATTATGACCAAAGTACTATAATAAGTGCTGGGGAGATAAAAATGATGAACCAGACACTGACCCCCCCATTCAAGGGTTTTAGCTTGTGTTAATTCTTGAGACCCAGTTTGCTTCAGGGCTGGTGGGATGGTCTCTCAAAGTCAATTAGTTAGACTCCAAATACTCGAGCGTAGAAAACAATGGCCATATGTTTAAATGGCATTCTATAAACTGCATCTGTATTTACAAGTCCTCAATTTTCTGCTGATATGGAGCAGTCTTTTCTCCCCAGGGAAACAGCATGTACTTTCCTATGGCTGCCTTGAAGTATTTGACATTTTCAGTGAATCTTTCCCCAGTTTTCACATTGGATTTTCTTATCTTCTCATGCATTTTCCTTTCTGTTGGTTTTGATAGTTTCCATATTTCACTCTCTGAGTTCTTTGACATAATCAATTTCATTTCTCTTCCTCGCTTATATAAGGCTCTTGTTTGGTTGAAGATTTTATCTTTCCATTGTGCAAATTTCTTTCCCTAGCCTTTGAAAGCACACTTTCTGACTTCTGTGACTGAGATTTCCAATGGTATTTTTAACAGTTTTGCAGATTTCAATTGTACTTCAAGTTATTTTTGTCTGTTTATATTGTAGATGTAGCCCTTAGATTTTTTTATATCTTTGAATGCTTATATTTGGTACAGTGTCACTGATGGCTAGTAAATATCTCAGTACTATTTCTTACCCTAAAATGAAATGTATTTCACTGCTTAGCTTCTGTTAATTTTGTTGTCAGAAAGAGATTCTGTGGTGATTTAAGTGGTGTTAAAATGATATACAATATAAAGGTGTGGTATAAACCAAAAGTGTTTTTCTCTCTCTAGCATCTCACTCAGCCAGGAGTTAAGTGCTCTTCTGTGATGCATCATGTTGCTGCTCTCAGTGTATCTCAGAGGATGAAACCAAATATCTATAGTGTTACTCTTCACATTCTTATTCTATTAGCTATCCATCTGCCTAGAAATCTGTCTATCTATCTGTCTCTTTATCTATGACATTATGATCCTGGCACAAAGGAGATGGGCATACAAGAGTTTATCTTGAAAATAATTCAAAAAAGGAAAATTGCAAAGAATGATATGGCAAAAAGCTATATTCCCTATACCTACTGTCACAATTGGTATGTGTGAATATTTTCCTTATTTGTTATGTTTTCTTCCCCTCATGTTAAATAAATGAATCATTAGGACTAACGTCCCTTTAAACCATTACCTCCAATTCTCTTTCCCTCCTGCTCTCCTGAGAAATAGCCACTATAATGAGTTTGGCATGCATATCCGTATCTTTTAAAAATTATGAAATACTTATTATAAGCAAAATAAGGTATTTAAATTATAAAGAAGAATAATAAAACCAACATTTGTGTCTTCCCCATCCCACTTAAGCAAGACAACATTACCAATACTCTTAGTGCTACCTTTGTACCTCTTTAATCCTATCTCTCTGCCTACCCCTCAATCAAAGTAATCAATATTCAGAATGTTGTATTTATTATTCCCTTGTTTGTTGTTTTCCTTGTTTTACCCCATATACATGCATATTGAAACAACATACTGTTTAGTTTTGCTTTAATTGGTTTTTCAAAAGTTATATCTTCCTGTATGTTTTCTTTTATGTTTCAAATTCATCCACATTGTTTCATGTAGCTCTCCATCATCCTTTGTCAGTACTGTATAATATTCCACTTTGCAAATATACACAATTTACTACATTAACAATGCTTCTGCAGATGATGTTGCTTCTAATATTTTACTCTGAGGAGCAATTATGCTATGAAGTTTCTTGTATATGTCTCCAGGAACATAGGTGCAAGTGATTTTTTAGAGTATACACCTAGAAGTGGAGTTGTGGTGTGGCAAGAAACAAATATGTTCAACCAATTTGGAAATTTGATGTAACATATCTTCACAACTTGTTTTTGTGTTTTAGGAGTGCCCTAGGTATTCATAGCCTTTTTGCTTTTTACATAAATATTAATATAAATTTATTGACATCATTGTTATTCAATATAATACTGGACTTTATCAAAGTGTTAAAATTTTTCTCTGCAAAAGACACATTAAGAGGATGAAAAGACAAGTTACTGACCAAGAAAAAGTATTTGTACACCATTTATTTGAAATATGACTAGTAGCTAGAATATATGAAGAATTATTTAAACTCAACAGTAAAGTACAAAAAAAAATCCAATTAGAAAAATGGGCAAAAGACATGAACAAACTTTTCAATGATGAGAAGATACAGATCATTAGTAGGCATGTGAAAAGATTTCAACATCATTAGTCATTAGAGAAACACAAATTAAAATTACAATGAGCTATCACTCCATATCTATTAGAATGGCTCAAATAAAAATTAATGACAACACCAAATGCTGGCAAAAAATGCAAAGAAACTGGATGACTCATACATTATTGGTGGGAACACAGCCACTCTGGATGACAGTTTGGCAGTTTCTTAGAAACTAAACATGTAAATACCATATAAACAAGCAATTGTACCATTGGATATTTATCCCAGAGATATGCAAACCTCTATTCATACAAAAATCTGACAGGATTGCTCACAGAAGCTTTATTCATAATACCCCCAAACTGGAAATAATTAGATATCCTTCAGCAGGTGAATGGTTATATGAGCTGTAGTACATGCATACCATGGAATACATGGAATTCTCAGCAATAAAAAAGAAATTTATTGATACATGCAATAACTTGGATGGATCTTGAGGGAGTTAAGCTGAGTGAAAAAAGTATAACCAACCCCTAAATGTTATATACTCTATGATGCCCTTTATATACCATCCTCAAATGACAAAATTATAGAAATAGAGAAGAGATTAGTGATGGCCAAGTGGTAAGAATAGGGGGGTGGCGTGCGTGTGGCAATAAAAGGGTAACATGAAGATACTTGTGTTGGAATTGCTCTGTATCTTTACTTTGCCAGTGTTCATATCCTGCTTCTGATAAAGCACTAGAGCTTTATACAATGCTACCATGTGGGGAAATTGGGTAAAGAGAATGGAATCTCTGTATTGTTTCTTACAATTGTACAAGAATCTATAACTATCTCAAAAAATGTTTTTCAAGTTTAAAAAGTGAATTTGTTTAGTTTCTTGGAAAAAAAGTCAGGATACATTAGATTGGAATTGTATTGAATCTGTATATCAGTTTAAGGAGAATTGGCATTGCCTTTTTCATAATGGTATATCTATCCTTTTATTTAGATCTTACTAATATTTTTCTGTTGAAAAACTAGAATACCTTTCATTAGATTTATTTTTTGGCTTCTCATTTGCTATTGTAAATGCTAGTGTAAGTACAATTTTTTAAAAAAATTATGTTCTATTTTACTTAATATTAGACCACTACAAAAAAGTCAGTTGTATTTCTATATCCAGTAAATTTACTAAACTCTACTAATTCTAAAACCTTATCTGTAGATTATTTTCTTTTTTTCTGCACACATTTATATTATAAGCAAATAATAACAGTTTTGCTTATTCTATCTTTTCCTTATGTGTTTTTACTGTTTCTTACTTGTTGCACTGGCTAGAACCTCCACTAAAATGTTGAGTGGAAGTAGTGAGAGTGACCATTCTTGTCTTATTTATTTTAAGTGGAATCATGTTATTATTTCCATTGTATCTTTTAACCCTTATTTCTGATGCATCTTTATTATTTTAGACCTTCAAAATATTCTTAGTTTTCTTATTCTTTGTCCAACTTAACTGTTCTAAGTTTGTTATGATTCTCATTGTAGTGTTGATTTTAGTACTATTTTTTAACCTGTGAGTTATTTAGCAGTATGTTTAAAATCTGTACACAACTTTAAAAATTCCTTTTGATTTTGATTTTTAACTTAACTATCATAAAAATGTGATCTACATAGTCCCGTTATTTATTTGTTTCATGACCTAATATGTGGTCAATTTTTATAAGTGGTACATAGATGATTGAATAGAATTTGTAATACCTAGCTGTTGGGAATGAAGAGGTGACTCAAGATTTGCTATTCATTTTTCAGCTTAAGACTTATACCATAAATTACCTTTGTCCCTCTCTAGTGTGGGATCTTTTGATTCCTGAGTCCTATTTCTTCTCCTTTTTTGCTTGATTCCCTTATTTTGATGGTACACATTCTTTAAGAGCTTTCAGAGAAAGAGTGTGAATCTGAATACACTTTATTCTATGCCCACATCTGTCTGCCCATAGAATTATAGGTTGTAAACAGTTGCCCCTATAATTCCAAATTCTCTAATGTCATCTAGCTTCCAGTGTTACAGTTAAGAAGTTTGAATAAATTTTGACTCCTGTTTCTTGGTATATTACACACTTTTATTTCTTTCTGAAAACTTTTAGGATTTTTCCCTTTATTTCTATGGTTCTGAAATTTCATGATCATGTGTCTAAAATTATTCTATTTTTCCCCTTTTATTTATTGTGTGGACTCCTTCATGGTTTGGAAACACATGTTCCTTAGCTCTGTTGAATTTTCTTACATTATTTATTTGATACTTTCTCCCCCTCTATTCTTTTTCTAATTCTCTACAGCACTAATTATTTGGATTGGGGACCTCCTGGCCTGATCCTTTTTCTTTCTTCTTTTCTTTTTTCTTTCCTTTCCTTTCCTTTTCTTTTTCCTTCTTTTTTTTTCTATTTTCCATCTCATATTCTCTTTTTTCTGCATTCAGTGAAATTTTCTTCATCTTCCAAGTTTGTGATTAAATTTTTTATTTGGGCTAAAATATTTTTATATTTATTATATATATGTATGTTATCAATACATATTTATTTTAATTGAAGTATAGTTGATGTACAATATTATGTTAGTTTCAGGTGTATAATATAGTGATTCAACATTTAAATACATTACAAAATAATCGCCACAATAAGTCTAGTAACCATCTGTCCTCATACAAAGTTATTACAGTGTTATTGACCATATTCCCTGGCAATCTTTCTGATTTGGTTTTTCCAAATAGTTTTTTCCAGAATATTATTGTACCAAATAGTATTCTGTAATTGTTTCCTTGTTCAACAGTTTAATTTTTCTTTGCTGTTATCAATTATAGATAAACATTTTAAAAAAAAATTTTCTGCTGCTGCATATATTGTGTCTATTTATTTAAACTTCCTTTAGAATATGTGTTTATTTTTGTCTCTTTTCTTTCATGAAAGAGGTTTTCCTCAATTTCTTGGTGATCCTTCGTTATCCATTCATACTTAAGAATGAGTCAAAACAACTTCAATTTGTAAAAATGCAATTATCTGTGAAGCTCAATAAAGCAAAGCTCAATTAAAAAGAAAAAGAATGAGGCACAACAAACCTGATTGCAGCTCTGTGTACACAGTGTGACAGGCTAGATTTCATTGTAGGTTGTATGGTGAGGACCTTGCTATTTTATTGCAGGATCCTTAACAGTAGGTCTACAGAGCTCACTCCACCTCCACCCCCTTGGTCTGTTCAGTCTCCCCAGGAAATTTTTTAATCACTCACCAGGAATATGGAAATGGATGGGTGTAAGCCTGGCTGATATCATTCTGAGGGCTGAGCATCTCATTATTTGATTTGCAGAGTTTTGTATTTATCCCTTGGTCTTCAGTACAATGATTCATTTCTTCCTTCAACTTTGGTGTCCTTTGTACCAGATTCTCTCTGGCTACTCTCTCCATAGAGCCTACCATCTACACTCTCTCCATAGATGGTATACTCTATACTGTATATACTCTATAGTGTCTTGTGCTTGAGAGAGGGTGGGGTGAGACTGGATTTGTTACTTGACACTTCGTAATGAAAGGAGAACATGGGGACTGTGGCTTTTTATAAAGACTTTCAATCAAGTCTCTTATTCTCAGTCTTAAATCAAAAACTGCCTTCAGGGACACTAGGTGCTTCCATTTCCTGGGACTCTAAGATTCTGTAAGGTGAATTGACTTGCCTCTTGTTTATATCTTCACTCTTCTCCATCTATACCATAGTTTTAAATTTTGGTAATATTAAGTGTATTTATCTCTTTCCTTAGAGTACATGCTTTGTGTCTCATTTAAGACAGGTTTCCTATTCTGAGAAAGTAGAGATAATTTCCATCATTTTCTTCTAACAGTTTTGTATTTTAAATTCAATTTTATTTAAAATTTAGGTCTTTAATCCATATGGAAATGGTTTGTTTATGGTGTAAATAGAAATCTTATTTTATTTTTTTCAGTATGGAAATCCAATTGTCCTACACAATTTGTCTTTTTTCCCCACTGATTTGCAGTGCCATTCTATCATTCTGAGATTCCACATATAATGGGTCTGTTTCTGTGCTCTTTATTCAGTTCCTTTGAGATTATTTTTCTTCCTGTGTTAATTTCATACTGTTTTAAATTAATTTAGCTTTGAAGTATGTTATTAATTCTTGAGGGCAAGTTCTTTACCCCAAGTTATTCTTTATTAAAATTTTCTTAATTTTTAATGTAACTTTAATATTCCATATGAACTTTAGAATTGTCATTTGAATTCAACACTCATGCTCCCTTCTCACCCCACCTCCCCCGCAAAAAAACCTCTGGAATTTTAATGAAAAAAAATTTTTTTTGGCCCTGCTTCACAGCTTGCGGGATCTTAATTCCCTGACTAGAGATTGAACCCTCACCATGGCAGTGAAAGCACCATGTCCTAATCACTGGACCACCAGGGAATTCCCTAATGAAATTTCTTTGAATTTACAGATTACTTTGGAAGGAACTTGTTGCAAGGTTGAATTAATTAATTAACATGGTGTATCTCTCAATTTATTCATGCCTTCTATGTCTTTAATAAAATTTTATTATTTTATAATTATAAAGAATAACTAATTATAATTACAATGACTATAATTTTTGAATATTTTGCCATTGTATGGTTTAATCTTAAGATTTTAAATACTTTGTTATATTTAGTTAGAAGTATTTTATTTTATTTTTTTAGTTGGGTGAGCAGTATTTTTCTTCTATCTTCTATTCTGTTTCTGTTTTCTTTACTGGTGTGTCCCCAGCCTAGGACAGTGCCTGACACATTGTAGTTTATCAACAAATATTTGTTGATTTAATGAATAAATATTTGCTTATTTTTAATTTAAAGCAATGATAATGGTCACTTTGCCCCTTTTTTTCTTATATTCCTTTAAATTCCATTTTTTTGATATTATATTTTCAATCAACTTTTTATTGATATTTGATTAGTATAGCTTTTTTCTATCTTTAGTTTTACCTTTTTATATAATTTTGTTTAAATGTCTTTGGAGGGCTTCCCTCGTGGCACAGTGGTTGAGAGTCTGCCTGCCGATACAGGGGACACGGGTTCGTGCCCTGGTCCGGGAAGATCCCACATGCCGCAGAGCAGCTAGGCCCGTGAGCCATGGCCGCTGAGGCTGTGCATCCAGAGCCTGTGCTCTGCAATGGGAGAGGCCACAGCAGTGAGAGGCCTGCGTACCGCAAAAAAAAACAAAACAAAAAACAAAATAAATGTCTTTGGAGAAGAGCAAAATTTACAATCAGGTGTGTCCGTGCGTGTGGCAGATACAAATGATAAACAATAACATAATAGGAAATAAGTGAATTATGTAACATATGAGAAGGTGGTCTTACATGCTATGGAAAAAATAATATACAAAGCAGGGTTAAGAGTGTTAGGAATGGAAGAGGAATGCATTATAATTTACACAGAGTAGTCAAGGTTAGGTCTCATTTTGAAGGTGACATTTGAAGAAGTGAGAAGTTTAGTCAAGGAGAGGGGAAGAGCATTTCACACCAAGGTAATGGTCAGATCAAAGGCCCTCAAGGATTAGGATTGGATACTTGAGGAAGAGAAAGTTTGTGTGCCTGGAGCAAAGACAGTGATGGGGAGAGTAGTAAGAGATAATGTTAGAGACATAGGAGGGAGAAGAACAAATGACATAGTGCTTTGTGATAGGGACTTTTCATTTCATTCTGATTGTAATGGGGAGCCAGAATAGGATTTTGAGAAGAGGAGAGACATGGACTGACTTATGATGCGGGTGTGGGAGGGTTGGGGAGAAGCAAAGAATCTCATGAAACTATGGTTATCCAGACAAGAAATGATGATGACCTGGACCCAAGCGGAAACAGTGAAGATGGTGAAAAGTGACCTGGATATAGTTCAGATTCTGGATAAACTATGAAGGTAGAGCTAACAGGATTGACTGTGGACTATCAGAGAAAGGACTGTCAGAGAAAGGAGTCCTAAAGGAGTCAACATCCAGTAGGGTCTGGAGCTTAAGAGAGGGGTTTGGGCAGGAGATAGAAGTCTGTGAGTCTTTAGTATTGATGTGGGATTTAAAACCATGATACTGGGTGAGATCCCTAAGGGAATGAATGTAGATAAGAAAGAGAAGTAGCAAGAATGGATCCAGGTTTCCAGGGTTTGACTCACAAGGTGGGTGACCCTTTGAATAAATAGAATACAAAATTATGAGTTCAAGATTAGGTACAAAAGTAAACAATTATTTAGGTTAAAAAATAAATTACACACTTAAAGAAGCTGAGAAATATAAAAATATTACAAAGTCCATGAAAGTAACAGTATTTTTTATTAATTTACCAATTGATAAACCACTCAAGCCTTTTTCCCTACATTTTTTGGCTGCCCATCCTTAAAACAATTTCCTGTAGCCACAATTTAGATATGTTTCCATTGAAAATAGCAATGTTATATCAAAATTGTTTTTTGACTGCTGGAATTGGAATCAAAGTTTGTTTTTGATTGCCTAAGACACATAGCTTTGCTCACAGACATACTGTATTATACTGATATAGGCTATACCCTGTAAACACAAGAATTCTAATATATTTGATTGCGTATCATTCCCATAAAAATGGTATATTTATAATTGACATGCTGAATTACTGAGTGCATTCCTGACAGGAGAGAACTTCCATTTTGTTTAGGTATTAATTTTACATGTCTGAAGATTGGAAGAATTTTCCATTGACTGGTTTCTGGATCCACATGTTTTAAACCATTTTTCCCTTCCAACACCTACATAGTCTCAGGTGCCTTGGAACATATTCATATTGCAACGTGACCTCTGGCACATGGGTGATGGTGGAGTACTCTTAGAAGCCCACTTCTCTATGAGGTAGATAGCATTGGCTTAACTATAAATGAAAATGACTGCAAACCACTTAAAATACCTTACTAAACCCCACTTGCTTTTGGCCACATCCCTAAAATGACTGCCACTACTTCAGCAGCACTTGACATGTGTGAAAATGTGATACAGAGGAAGTGTAAACGGAAAAAAATAGTCTTAAGCAAATGCAGTTAAAATATGTGAAAATGTTCCTAGGGCCTTCCTAGCATTGTAAAATGGGCTCATGCAAAAGAGGGTTGCTGAAGCTAAGATTAAACTTCATTAACTTTACTGTAAATCCTCCCTTGGGAGAGGATTAAGGACTGAATCCTGAAGCACTTCAATATGAAGAGTTTGAGGGACAAAGAGGGACCACAAAGGAGGATGAAAAGGAGTGGGAGTGATCAGTGCAACAGGAAGAAACTCAAGAGAAGTGTAGTCTTTGGAAAGTGAGAAGAAAACATATCAAGGAGGGGAAGTCGCTTACCTGCATGAACTAAGATGAAGAATGAGAATTGACCATTGGATTCAGCAACATGGAGGTCATTTGTGACATTAACCAGAGAAGCTTAAGTGAACTGATGGAGCAAAAGTCTGATGTGATGGGTTTAAAAGAGAATTAGGGTGAGGGAAACTGTAGGCAATTAATATAGACAACTATTTCAATAAGTTTTTTTGCAAAGGGGATCAAGATATGGACATATAGGTGGCAAGGGTAGTAGGGTCAAGAAGACTGGTTTTTTGGTATACTGATGGGAATGACTCAGTAGAAGGTAAAACTCTGATGGTACAGGAGAGAGACAAGGAAATCTAGTGCAAAAACGAAAGGTTTGGATTTAGATAGTTGCGTTAGTAATTTATCAATGGTAACAGAAGAAGGGCTGAGTATGTGAGTACACATGTTAGCAGGTGGTGGAATCTATGGAAATTTTCTTCTGATTGGTCTCGTTTTCTCAGTGTGATAGAAAGCAAGGTGACCAGCTTCCTACTGGGAATGAGGATACAAGAGAAGGTGTTTGAGGCATGAGAAGGAGTTGTGGATTATCATCTTGGGGAGTGGGAAAGTAAATGGTTTAGGGAAGTTTAGTAGGATTTCTGGACAACATTAAAGGCTCATCTTGAACTGTGGTTCTTAATTCAGAGTGTCTGCCTGTGTGGTTGTGTGTTTTTCTAATAGCCATATTTATCTGTATGGGTGCAGAGGGTGAGGCAAGTTAAATTTGTCTGTGTGATCAGGTGCAAAAATAAGCTGTGCAGAAAATAAGTATCAGTACTATGGGAATTTGAGATGACTGATGGGATGACCTTTACCTTGTGGGTGAGTTTTGAATGAACATTTGAAAAAGAGAAGAGTGACTGAATCCAGAGAAGACAGATTATGTTTCTTTGAAATGAATTACATAAATAATTTAAGTAATGTGCTAGGCAATGACAAGCTTAGAGTTTTGATGAAAATAAAACATTAATAAATGCCATAACTATGAAATTTTCTGCCCCCAGGAGATCTGGTGAGTTTGTCTATTGTTACTCATTTGATGGGCAGTATTTTAATTCCTCATTTCCTTTCAATTTCATATTAACTCTCCATTCTGAAGCAAAAACAGTGAACTCAGCAACCTCTATACCTCCACTTTTGGTGTACATTCTGTTTCTTGGGTTTTATCCTATCCTTACTATTTTATACCCTCAGTGTTGAGAAGATAACAGAATCAAGTCCAAAGTAATGAACGTAATAAACTTTTTCCTTTATTCCAGCAACATCTAGCCCTTGCAGATGTGGAGTTTTTAGCTTCCTTCATAATGGTGCTCTGAAGAGTAGCGAGGCAATCATGATGAATCCTTAGGCTCTTTGATCCTTGTTACCAGTTGAGTTTCTCTGAGATGGGAACTCTCTTTATGCAGTGGAAATAATCCTCTGAGCTGAATCTGGAGACTGAATATATTGTCCTAAAGGGTCTTAGTCAGTTCGAGATGCTATAAAAAATACCATAGACTGAGCAGCTTAAACAAAAAAACATTTATTTCTCTCACATCTGGAGGATGAGAAGTCCAAGATCAAGGCACTGGCAGACTTGGTATCTGATGAGGGCCTGCTTCCTGGTTTATAGTCGTCTATCTTCTCGCTGTGTCCTCACATGGCAAAAGGAGCAAGAGAGCTCTATGAGGTCTCTTTTTAAGGTCACTAATTGTATTCATGAGGACTCCATCCTCATGACCTAATTACCTCCCAAAGGCCCTACCTCCTAATTCTATTACATTGGGGATTAGGATTTCAATATATGAATTTTAGGGGGACACATTCAGTCCATAACAGTCTTGGTTACCGATCTTGCCAAGAATAAAGTATGATGGATTTAGGTGAAGGAGATAATTTGATAAGTTATCCCAGGCCCGTCCCTAAAGTCTTGTGATAACTTAATGAAGTAACATTTATTCTTATATCACAGAGATAGAAAAGAATGCATATTAAGGTGAACTTTTAGTAAGAAATCCTATATTCTTAATCCAATATGATTTTTAGATTCAGACAATAACACTTCTAGAGAAAAGTTATAGTTTGTTTTCTTGTCATCATATAAATACCTCCCCTTCTAAACCTCAAGTATCACTTAACACTCCTTTGACAAATAATGTGTGTCCCACAGTCAATACTACCTTATTCAGACAGAGGAAACAAGCTCTACCAGTGCCATTTGCTTTAGGATAGACTCTTACACAAAGCCTGCCAGTATTTGATCAATTGATCCCTTGGACCTGAAAGACAGGAAATCTATGTGCTCACATGCTATCCTGATGGTCATTAGGACTGTGAAAAAAGCCATCTTCTGAGAGAGTGTTCTGTTCCTAGTGTATTTTTTGAGATACACATTCTCTGTGCAGTGCGTGTGAGTGTGTGTGTGTGTAAGCAGCAAGAAGATAGGTTTATCAAAAAATAAAAGCCAGTAAATAGCATACTATGTTGTTTCTCAAACTGAAACATAACATTAATGGATTTATTAAAAAAATGAAGTAGCATAATATACACTAAATCAGAGTGTATTGAAATAGGAAAAGAAGTTATGTTACAGGAAAGTTTTAAGTATGTATGCATTCGTTTGTACCATTATTTGTTTTTCTTATTGTAGGTTGCAGTTAAAAATATTTGAGGCGTTGGCCTAAAGTAACAAGTCTCTTAAGCAATTTACCTCAAAGAGTTATTACAAGGTTCATGTGTAACTGTGCACAATATTGAAAATAACCTCTAATATAAAAAATACTTGGTAATACTTAGTGCTTTATTTTCTAATTTTCCATAATAGGATCATGTTATTTTGAATGAAAATTTGAAAAATAAAGATTTTCAAAGTATTAAGTACCTTAAAAATACAAACATTAACTATATTTTATTGTGAAAAAAATGTTATGTTTTAAAGGGTTTTGAGATCCCTGCATTCAAGGGATATAGAACGTGTCATATTTTCATAGAGTTCTGCACGGGCAACGATTTCTCCCTGGGATCTAGCGCAAGCTCAGTGGGGACACAGGTCCAGAGACCTCATGTCAAAGTTAGATTCATGGCATTTAAACTTGGCCAGGAGGATTACTCTAAGAGCTCAAGAGGAAAGTCAGAGGGTTTGGAGGATGAAAGCCAGAAAGACCAAATTGTTCCTAAAGTCTGAAGGTCAAGGAGGAAAATGAAGATACAAGAACAGAGCAGGGAGCAAAGAGCAAATGTTGAATCAAGATGAGAGGATATGAGCCAGTGTAAGGTCTGAACTTCAGAATGTAAACCTGGGCCCAGCAAATTGTGGATCAGGTGGAGGGAGCTGCAGTGACCCAGGGCAAGAGGGCAGCAGCAGAGAAAGCAGCAACGAGACAAAACAGTGTAGTACTCTGCAGCCCCATCTCTGCCTTCTGGAAGGAGCACGCAGCAGCGGGCAACAGCAGAGTCTAAGGAGCCTGACAGTCTTACTTTGAATATAGATTCTGCCACTTATTTGCTGTGTGAACTGGCACATGTTACTGAATCTGTGTGCCTTAGTTTCTACAACGTAAAATGAGGAGAATGTAGGATTGTTACGAGGATTGAATAAGTTAATATTTGTAAAGTACTTAGAACAGTGACTGGCTGTGCTAAGCAATAAGTAAGGGCTTGATAAGTAAATAAATTGTCACCATGGCTTTTCACTTATAGCAGGAAGATTTTTTGACACGTTAATCTATGACTTTCTCTGTGTATCTCCCACCTTTCTCCCTTCCTTTATGCAAGCAGGAAGTTAAACTCAGGGGTTTTTGGATTCAGCATATTTTAGTCTTTATACTTCTCTCGATATTTATTTTACATTTTATTTTAAAAATGTTTAAGGGCAGCAAGAAGAGGGAAACATGTTCCCTCCATGGGGAAGAGTAGAGGGAGTGTGCTTTAAGAGTGGAGCCGCGGGCTTCCCTGGTGGCGCAGTGGTTGAGAGTCCGCCTGCCAATGCAGGGGATGCGGGTTTGTGCCCCGGTCTGGGAGGATCCCACATGCCGCGGAGCGGCTGGGCCCGTGAGCCATGGCCGCTGAGCCTGCGCGTCCGGAGCCTGTGCTCTGCAACGGGAGAGGCCACAACAGTGAGAGGCCCGCGTACCGCAAAAAACAAAACAAACAAAAAAAAGTGGAGCCGCTTGTCCTGCTCTGTAGTCCACATTGCAGAGGGGTCACCTGCCAAGAGAAAGGCTGAGTGGGGCACCTGGGGAGGCTGAGATGCCCAGTTTGGACGCTCCAGCCCTCTTCAAACACTTCCTAACCCAAGGGTGGCGCTGCAGCAGCAGAGCTGCCAGCTCTAAAGAGACCATGCCTGTCTCGGAGGTAGACAGTAGGGAGTGACGTATCTTGACCGAAAGGCCTCCTCAGTGCCTTGATTCTTTTGTAAGATGCTTGACTTTTGCTTAATACAGGGGAGGAGACAGGCCAAGGAGCAGGAGGATGGGAAACTTCAAGAGGGACCAAGGCTGACTTTTCTGCTAGTTTGTTGAGATGGGGGTGGCTCAGAGTCTGAGTTTTGTTTTGGTTTAAGAAAATGTTAAAAATATTTCTTGCACACCCAAGTTTGTAAACGGAGAATCCTACAGGATAGTCATGTTTTCTTATAACTTCCCCTCTTCACCTACTATTTAAGTTGTTATTCATTTTAACTATATTTCACTTGATAGACAATATTAGAAATTGGAAAATATCCACTGATGATGTCATTCCCTATACCTCCCACCCCCCAACACTCTCCTATCTCAAATAGGGACACGTAACTTTGTTTGCAGCTCAGCTGTCACATCTGAACCTACAACAGCACTATGGCCTGGCTTCTGGGATTTGGATGGAGGAGAAGCTCTCCCACATCTGAGTTTTGTGCTTTAGTTATTACCAGAAAAATCTGTGCACCAACCTGTCAGGCTATACTCCTTACTCTGAATTCAGACACCTGTCACAAAAATGAAAACAGGTTTTTGTGAAAAAGGCAACAAATATGACATAACTGAAAACCAGCTGTCCCAGGACTGAGCAGCCAGAGAACATAAATGAAGGCCTGTTTGCACTCACACTCAAAGTATGATAGCCCCTGGCAGAGCCCACTCTGCTGAGGGTTTGGAGGCTCACTTAGGAGGTGTTTTACAAGTACCTGCAATCAGCCGGGCCACTCCTCAGGGCTGATTTCTGCCGCTCTGTGCTGTGCCACCAACTCGATTGTTCTGTTTGGACTCCTTTCACAACTTCAGCGCTGGTTGCCCCAAAGATCTGCTGACCTCACCATTAGTTGATCTGGATTCTGCAGCTGCTGCCTTTGACGTCTGAACAGCGCCGCTCCGCCCTCAGCTGTCTTGACCTGCTGAGGGTCAGATCTCTGCTGATTCACCTCATATGTTGGTGCCACGTCTGCCTTCTGTTTAGATCAGAGACAAGAAGCATCCCCAGTATTGTTGCCCCGGTTCTGATTTACAGCAGAGGTTAATAATGTAGCCCTTTTCTTTTTTTCAGTCCACTAGAACAGCTGAGTTGGAATAGTCTCACTTAATGACCACCATCTGTATCTAGAATTACTGTTTCCTCTAATGCTTTTCCTGTTCCTGGCTCCTTGGGCCAGGCTCTTCTTTCTTCAAGGGATTTCCTTTTTAGGGCTCCTTTGCCCCCTATGCAAATTTGGAAGAACTCCCCTCCTGTCACCGCTACCTCATCCCCGCTTCCCAGGTGCTCACACATTCCTGTCTAGATCTGAACCCTAATTGTGGATGTAGTTTAAATTTTTTGTCCCAGGGGCTCTTCAGCCTCTAGGAAATCAGAAGATGCACACAAAAGCTTAGTGAGAGAGGGGGTACCACCCAAATGACACACTGGATGTGTCTCAGCCTTGGTTTTATGTGGACCCCCTACATGAGATGATATCCCCCCTGTAGGCTCTGTGCATTTAAGCCCAGGAGTAATGATAATAATAATAGTAATAGTCAATGTTTCTTGAGCTCTTTGCATGTGCCAGTCATTGTAGTGGACATGCCCAAAATAAAATATGCCCTATCTTATTTAATCTTCACAACGAGCCTAGGAAGTAGTTGTTATTACATCCATGTGGACTACAGATAAGGACCCTGAGGCAAAGAGGTAGAGTAACTTACCTGAGGTTCTAAATGGCTGGATAGGGATTCAGTTTCAGGAAGTCTGATTTCTGAATCCACCACTGTATCCCTGCAGGATGTGGTGTTTTGTGAATGTATTCTGTCCCCTGGTGTGGAGAGGAGTATTCCCTCCTGTGTTTAGACACCACCTGACTCTTACCCACATGGAGGAAAATGGCTAATTAAACTGGACAAATAATATTTCATTAACTATCTGCACTGTTCTAAAGAATGGGGATAAAGAGCTCCTGGGTCATTGTGTCAGTCCCTGCCTAAAACAGATCCTTTGAGGAATGACTACTGTCCTTTTCTTTGCAATAATATTCAATAAGCACAAAGATATTCAATGGGCACATTGCCAAAGATGGCAATCTCGTTTGCTTGCTTGTCTTTTAATTTTTCTAAGTTGCAAGGCAAATACAGCCTTAGCAATCTATTAATCAGATGACTGCATTATCGAGGTACAGTAGAATGCTAAGCAATATGATGACTGTGTTGTTATTTATTAGGTGGGTTAATGGGGACTTGGGGAAATTGCTTTCCTTTTATGTTTATTCTCTTCCTGTCTCATGCCTCTACCTTTATCAATGAGGACAACAGTGGCCATGACATTTTAGAATTATACCCAAGGAAAATATTCTATCTATCTGAAAATGTACACTCTGACAGGTTTTGTCAATCAGCAAACCAAGAGGCATTTTGGGCAGAATACTAGGCGTTGTGGCTAGCAACAAAGGAGGCTGGCTTGCAAAGACCTTGAACTTGAATGGGGATACTGGAAACCATCAGGAGTTAGTAGATATTGGGGGCTTGAGCTGCTAATTATTGGCGAGATGGAAGAACTAGTCTGGAAATGCTTTCTTTGTTTTTCCATGTGGCTAATAGCATTTCTCTCTTTTTTTTTTTACTAATGATTTAAGTTTTTGACCTTTATAAATACTGCCTGTGCTTACTTTGGCAGAAGTCTAGAATGCACGACTCTCTCCAGGTGATCCTTAGGGTGATAGTTTGAATTCAAGTGCAGAAAGGCAATTCTTAACCGTCTTTAATTATTAATGAGGATCATAAGGAAAACAAGAAAATAGGCCACTGCTACTTGTGTTCAAGGTGATGTCAAATATAGAATGTGTCCCTCCTTCACTACCTTAATTCATTATATGTCATGCTTTGCATTGTTTTTACTTAAAAATAAATCACCTGTTTTTTATTTATCTCACTTTTTGAAATTTTTACTTTTTTGGTAAAAATTTTGTTCCAAATAGTCTTCTGTTTAATTATTTGTGAGAACCTTATATAGTAATTATAATTACAAAATAAATGCATCTCAGACACTGTTTTTCAAATAGCAGTCGCATAATATTTAAAATTTGGTTAATAGCTCTGAAAACAAAGAGGTGCAGGTATTGCCAGGAATGTATTATGAGGGACAGCTTCTGAGGTTGACTGGCATTTCAAAATGAAGGTATTGAAGTATTTGAAGACTTTTCTCCATTTGTACATAGTCGGTGCAAGACAATTGCTTCCCAAACATTATTTATTTGTTACTAGTGTTTTCATGAGCAAACGTTTGTGTGGAGCTGACTTTCACTGTGACCTTCTCTTTCCAAATGTACACCACATTTTGAAAAAAAAGCTTCTTTTGGAATGAAACTTTTTAAAGAATATTCCTCATGTCTTACTGAGTGTTATTCTTTTCAAAATTTTCATCTAGGAGAAATGTCTTCATTTTTGCTAGGTCTGCAGGTTAAATCTTTGTGTGGCGGATAGGCCTGGAATAGGACAAGTTTCCTACAGACCAAAGGCATTTCTCTACTGACCTTGGTTCCAGTTGAAAGTTATATCACCCCCAACATGAGAATAACAAAGTCACCCTCCAAATTGCATGTCAAGGATACCATGTATTTCAGGCCCAGAAGTTATTCATCAATGATAATTTGGGAGTGCAAATGTTTGCCTTCAGCTTCTTCAAGGTTTCACTTGTTCTCTCACTACTTATATCATAATCATTTGAGCTCCATGTGGTTGACTGGGTGACTTCACTGCCATATATTTATTAAAAGACTCAGGAGGGGTAACATGCAGTATGGCATAAAGTGGGAGGTAGGGAAGTAGAGAAACAACTTGAATTAAAATTTTAGGGCTTCCCTGGTGGCTCAGTGGTTAAGAGTCCACCTGCCGATGCAGGAGACGCGAGTTCGTGCCCCGGTCCGGGAAGATCCCACCTGCCACGGAGCGGCTGGGCCCGTGAGCCACGGCCGCTGAGCCTGCGTGTCTGGAGCCTGTGCTCCGCAATGGGAGAGGCCACAAGAGTGAGAGGTCTGCGTACTGCAAAAAAAAAAAAGAAGAATTTAGACATTAGAGACATGGACTACCTTAATGTGACGAATGATAGGGAAGTATTTAGGAGGACTCAACCACTGTGAGGCGGACTCAACCACTGTGCCACCAGGGAAGCCCTAAATTCTTAATTTTAAAATTTCTGACCTTGCCTTTCCATTCCTATTGACTTAATTCAGGTCTTTGTCACTTACTTCCCAGATTACTATGGTATTATTTTAACTAGTCTCTCTCATCTTAATTGCTTACAGTAGTCTCCTTCCAGTTTGTCATTATTGTCAACAGAGTGTTTTTTCTAATATCAGTTGTCCTGCTTAATTCAATGGCTATCTATAGAGGTGGTCAAATTCAAAGTCAATATCTGAAATATAAAACATGTCATGTTATTTTATTTCTATGTCATTTGTCCACACTCTTCCATCTATTTGGAATTTCCTTTCTTTAGCTCAGATTATTTGTCACAATGCTATTCAAGTGTTAATGACTTAATGAAGCTTCTTCTGACAGCCCTGCACCCACAGCATCCTCTGCTCACCTCCTCCCACCATACTGTAATCTTCTTGTGGGCAGTCTTAGGAGAGTTTTTGATGCATAATAGGCCCCAGAAAATGTTAATTAACTAAAGGCATTGTAATAGTGTTGAATTATAATGATTATTTTCATTTATTCAGCACTTACTTTATATCAGGCACTGGCTAAGCACTTTAGATATATTATCTCCGATTATCACAGCACTTCTGACAGTAGCTATAATTTTTCTCCCTTTAAATCAATAGATGAGCAAATAGAGACTCAGCGAGGTTAAGTGAATTTTCATATGTCACATAGATAGGTTATGGCAGAAAAAAGATTTGAAACCTAATCCGTTTGACTCAAAATTTGCAAAAGTATGATCTGGATTTTAACACCCTTATGTATTAGAGACCAATGAAAATAAAATCAGTTTATAAGGATGATTATAGTTTAATTTCCCAGTATTAACTTAAATATATAAGCATAACTATATAAAGTATGGATCTGTACACAATAAAATATATAATATATAAAGAGAATTATATTAATGTAAAATATATACTATGTCAGGAATATATAGCATATATTATATATAAGCAAAATTTACTATAGCTGTAGATTCATGCAATATAAAATCATCTATAAATATATGTAATCTAAATTTTTATATACCAAGGGTAAAATAATCAAACAGAAGAACTGAAAATAAAAAACAACGTCTTTACCATCCTCAGTCCACTTTTAAGAGAATATCACTAACCTACTTTTTATTTTAGTTTTTTGGGTATCCTCAAATCAAAAGAGATTCTTATTTTACTGTCTCCTAATTTATCAGTTTGACTCCTTATGATGAAGAATGAACATTTAGCTCATTTATAATGCTTTGTATCACCTCACCATGTTTCCCATTTTGAAAAACTATACTATTTCGCTCAGTTGTTTGGTTAATTTTGTTTCTTTATTGTTTGTAAATCTCCTTTCCCCCCCATTCATTTTCTACTTATCTCTTAATTTCTCTTAATGTAAAAATGATGCAATTTGCACACCTCCCTTCCTTACATGTCTCCTTCGCATTCAGAGAATCAGCTCTAGCTCTCTCTTTCCTTTCCATTTTCCAGGGTGATATCTTTTACCATTCATTCTCTAGTTAGAATTGTCTGTCTTGTGTGGAGTGTGTGTATGTGTTCACTCTAGAAATTAAAACATGTACCTTTGACTTCCCCTGGACATTGCAAGGTTATTAAAACATTTAAACTCATTTACATTGACTTACATGCCATTGTTTTCTTATATTTTCTAACACATACACATATATGCATATATATGCAAATATGTGGGTAAATCTCAATGAGTAATGACTATAAAACAACAAACAACAGTATGTAAGATATATATTTACATAATGTGTGTTTTAAAACAATATTATTATTGTTTTATTCATTTACTTCTCATTTAGAGACTGCCATGTATTTACCATTTTCATTGCTCTTCATTCCTTCCTACATCTCTTCCTCTTCACACGTCATTCTGTCTTCAGTTTTATGCACCAAATTCTTAAATTCTATTATTATTTCCTAGAATTTTCCTAGCATTTTCACTTGGTTATTTTACAGTTCCCTATGTCACTTCCCATAGGTTCCAGCTCCCTGCCAACATTTTCAAGCTTGACTTGGAATTTGGCTTGTGGTGTAATTGAGATGGCCCGATAAACATTCCCTAGGATGTGGTCTGAGTCCTAGTAACTCATATGTTATCTTGCTAGTTGTAGAAATTTTACTTGATAAACATTAAACATTGTAACCTTAAAAAAATAAAACGTTTGAGCCTGTTATTTTTGTTGTTTCTTGTCCCAACATGTTCCTAGTTATCTTAGCTTGTGTGTTGCACATTGTATTTTGAAAGATTAATTGTTGAAATAATTTAAGACTGAGCATCATGTTACCTTCCTCTAAAGAGGATTTTCATTTGCTTTGTCAGTTATGTAGGAGTAGTAGCAATCAGAGTTGATCTTAATTGAGTTCAGGCCCAGATGACTCCAAGCCAAGCTGCGGTCTATGCCCTGGACAATATCTGACATGGAGACCTTTCTCCATTTTGACAATTTGATAGACACCCAGGTTTCCACACCGTTAAGTCCAGACAAGTTCAGTGAAGTAAATAAGGAGTTGAAAAACATTTCTCATTGAGTAAGAATGAAAAACATTGGAGTTATTATTTTTATTAAAGAAGAAAAATCTAGGTGTTGATTTTATTATAATTAATATATGAAGAACTACTACTCAACAAGAAATAAGAGAAAATAAGCTTGGAATCTCCCAAGGGTGAAAATCATAGATTTAATGAATAAATGACTAAGTTAGTGGAGACCCAAGGAAACTATTCATATATTTCTTCATCCAGGTACCACTCCCACTGGATCTTTTTAGTCCATCCTCATTATATAACTTTCCATTGTAAGTTAACGAGACAGAGACCCCAGTAATTCATTTCACATTTTTATGTTGTCCCGTGTCCTTCATGAAAAATTAGAGCATGCAGTCATCCGTTTGGAGTTGATTGCATTTGATACAAAATGATAATTACACCTTTTACCTTTGCATAATGCTTTATATTATTTCAAATTGCTTTCATATCTATTATCTTACCCTCTACAGTGTAAAAAATGTGTGATATAGGCAGGTGGTTTTATTAATTTTCATTATACATTTGATGAAACTGATTCCCAGAAAGGTTATACTTCCAACAAATGCTGATAAAAAAGTTTGACCAACAAAGGGGGGAGGATTCTAATTTTCTTTTTAGCTCACTTTAATATGCATGAAACATTATAAGGTGAAGGTAATCTGGAATTTAAATACCAACCTTGTTCATGAATGCAAAGCCATAGTTAAGCTGTACAGGCCCCAAACTGCCTACCTAGTTTGTTTCAATCTTCATGTTTGACACAGATGTATTAGACACCCACCCTTTCTTTGCCAGCCATTAGAACAATCTCTTTGTCCTTCTTCTTTCAACCTAGGCAATATACTATCTGTATCTTACTTGGGTCTTTGATATTGTTATATTGATATTTCCTGAAGATTTATTTCTGAAATAGATTCTCTTTTTTCATATTTCTTTCCTTGGACTTCCATTCAGCTCTCTTTGTTCAGTTGGAAGTAACCAGGACTTATTCCCTCAAGCACACTTAACTAATTTCCCTCTTCCTAAGGCTGATAGCTATGTAATTAGGTTCTTTCTTGCTATCTTAAGAAAATAAAATAGAAAACTTTTCTGAAAAACTAAGATAGAAAAAAATAAGATAGAAAACCTGAAGAGAAAACTAGGTCTCCTTTTGAATATTTGGATGTATGAGAATCCTAATATTAAAATTAATATTTTCTCAAATAATTATTAAGTGCATGGACAATGTTTGTAGAGCGTTTAATCTGGTGTCTGTCCCATGGGAAGTACTCAATAAATGACAATTGGTACTACCATTACCATTATTTCTACTACTATTCCTTCTCCTCCTACTACTAAAATTTCAAGCTCCCAAACACAAGGTTTCTTTCTCGCTCTATTGAATTGGTGTGACATCATGAAAACATGAAGCAACATGGTGCCAACTTTAGAGGTGCTCCTCTGGCTATGGTTTGGCTGTGCACTCGAGGTCAGAGAAGCCCTCTTTTAGAACTCAGTGTTTTCAGCTAAGCATGTATCAGGACTAACATGTCATCAGTGCCTAAAAGATAATTTGGCCATAGCTGTGACATGTAATAAGCATTACTTTCTGGTGGGATTCATTTCTGAAATGACATTTTGAGCTGGGGATTTCAACCTATCCGTCCCTCCATTATTTTGGGAATACTTGGAGAGTGCAGTGTGGAATGAGGGTTTTCTGAATGTGACTTTTTAAAAAGTGTTGTTGGGTTTCAAGATCATTTTTAAATAGAACGTGGAGGAGGTTCTGAAAGAGTGAAGTTGAAACTATATAGAGACTTCTGGTAGAAATATTTTAAAAGACATAATCATGATTTAAATTTTGTTTTTAATATTTCTTTTGGCAGCACCGCATGCAGCATGTGGGCATGTGGAATCTTAGTTCCCCAACCAGGATTGAACCTCTGCCCCCTGCAGTGGAAGTGCGGTGGTGTCTTAACCACTGGACTGCCAGGGAAGTCCCCATGGTTTAATTTTTGTCTGCGATAAGCTGGCTTTATTTGGTTGGCTGGTGGTTAAATAACCAAATAGTGGGGGGGAGGGGTTAAACATAAAAATCCTTGTGTTTCATCTCAAATATTTGATGAATGATTTTATAAAGGTGAATTAATCAATGCCAATTGTGGCAAAAGGTACTGAACTCTATTCAGGGGCTACTACTACCATGCTACTGTTTAACTTAATGTTGCTACATTAGCAACAGGCCATCTATAAGTTAGACAAACAGAAGAAACACTGTAATGTGAACTTTGACATTGTTGACTATAGAAGAAATTAAGTGATGTATTAACTGATACAGGATGGCAATTTGAACAAAGTCATTCTATTAGTCATGGGAAAACCAATAAATAAAAATAATGCCAGCCAATAGGAGATGAGTTTGCCCTGCATTACTGATTCTGTATATATTTCTAACTCATGAATGTGTGACATACTGAAAGTGAAAAACAATGCATTTTTATTGACTGAGATGTGAGAACTCGAACAGCATGTTCGAAGGCTTTGACTATGATCATGATGCAAATGGTTAGAGATTTCGGAAGAAGAGCTGATTCCTCTGGCTGTTTTTTGCAAGTGAGCACTTCCTTCTTGATGAAATCTCAGAGCTATTGGCCAAATATGGGAGACATCTTAGATTTATGTTGTATCAAATAGAGCTTAGCTTCAGACTCACTGTTCTTCAGAAAAGTAAGCCACATGTAGTACTTTCTATGGTTGGCTAAGATTTCTTCAGATGACCAGACTAGGCCAAAGCTGTCTTGGGAAATCTGACAAAATCCTACGAAGGTAATTTAGCCACAGGGGATATTTTAGAACATACTGAGCTTTTTGAGTCTTGCAAGATCTGAATCATCTTTTGTTTAGATGAATCAGAGTTTTACTTTCTGAGCTTCAACAACAAAGCTTGATGTATTTGACGTGTAATTACCAATATTGAGGATTATAGCCACCTAACTTGGCAGACTATTACTCTTTCTTTGGCTCACTCCTTTAATCAAGGGCATTTTAGGGGATGAATTTGACAGCTGCAGTGCTGGAGACAGATTGGGAACAAGGTTCTGGGCTAAGTTACATTTTCTCTAGCTTTTGTGTCAAAGCAATTGGCAATGTATTAGAAAGGTTCATTGTCTGCATCAAAGCCAGGAGGGTGTAATGCACTATTTCTCTGGCAGAAGTAACAATAGGATGAAGTGGTTTTGATAAAATCTCATTATATTCACATCTATGGGATCAAAGGAGGAGAAAAAGAGCCTGTTTTTACGGAGAAGAAATGTTGATGTTACATGGTCTTACTCCTCTGGATGTTGGAAGTCCTGGGGTAACTCAGCTACATGGTGGTGTTGGGCTTCTAAGCCTAGCATCTTTTTCAGGTTATTCTTCAAATATATCAGAACCTCTTGGAGAAGAGCAGCATCGGCATCAGCACCAGCAGCAACAACAATCACACAATAATTATAGCAGCAGCACTTTCTGAGCCTCAGCTGTTGGGTTATTCTGGTTCAGTGCATTTACTATACTGAGTTATTTTGATTTGTAACCAACTTTAGTAACTTCCAATAAGACCATAAACCATCTTTATTTCTTCCTTAACCCTCTTTTTAGTTCTTTGCTCTCTGTAATTCCCTTCCTTTCCTCTCTCTCCTCTAGGCACCAGAAGCAACTTCACACAATGACTGCTTCTTTGTCATACTCCCTCGGACCTATGGGATATAACTATTATTTAGTGTAGCTCTCCTCTTGTTCATTATTTAGTGTAGCTCTCCTCTTGTTCATAGGACTTCAAAGCCCTATCCATCTGCTTAGCTATTGCTACACAAAAGCAGAGTACATGCAGAAGAGGCCATTCTCCTTCTGAACTGGCAGTTAGGATGCTTCTCTGAAAGGAAAGGTCTCAAGTTCTCCATTGGTTAGCTGATGGCAGGAAAGCAAACAGGTGAGCTTTGGAGAAAATTACCATCCTCATTCCTATTGCTATGGTTCTGGTTGGACCATAGTCACAATCTCACATCTCAACGAAGAATTATATATATTCTTTGAATGTGTCTTCTATATTTTTAAGAAGTGTTCTGGCCACGTACATTGTGAAAGGACTTTGTGGTTAATTAAAGATCTGCAGTAAAGAAAAGTGCTATTAATTTTGTATTCTGTGCCAGCAACTATTTAATAATTAAGCTATATAGCAGAGGTTAACTCGTTTCTTCTAATAATTTACAGTAGATACAGACATTGTAGACAAAGGAATACAGAATTTGAGTTTTCATTAGACAGCTGAGAAAAGTTTCCCATGATAACTGCTCTATCGTATAATTCCTCAACAACATTACCTTTAGCACGGGCTCATGAAGGCTTCTATTTGCAAAAGTACTCAAAGCATATTACCTGGTAAAACTTTTAAAAACTAACCATTGTGAGTTTGAAGACATAGTGAATAAAATTCAAAACTGAAGCCTGTTTCTCTACTTTTTCCCCCCTTTTTGAGTACTTTTTTCTTGAGTTAGAAGGTTAATTGCTAATCTTTATCATCCAAAGTCTCAGCCTCCTTATTATAATGCTAGAACATATACTGGAATGTCCCTTATCTAACATGACTGGCTAATTATTAAAATACTCTATTTTTTCTCCAGCTATTTTCTTTCTGAGTAAACAAATTGCTAAATTCAGTTGGCTTCCATTTGCACTTCATTGCTTCTTGAAAGCAAATACTCTGCAAAAATGAGTTGCCTTTGACTATTTATAATCTCCAAGGGCAGAAGAAACAAATGTGTGCATGATTTCTCTAATTTAAAAACAAGAGATTAGGAACCAAGATGGCAGAGCAGAAGGATGTGCTCACTCCCTCTTGCAAGAACACCAGAATCACAACTAGCTGCTGGACAACCATCGACAGGAAGACACTGGAACTCACCAAAAAAGGTACCCCACATCCAAAGACAAAGGAGAAGCCACAATGAGATGGTAGGAGGGGCACAATCACAGTAAAATCAAATCCCATAACTTCTGGGTGGGTGACTCACAGACTGGAGAACACTTATACCACAGAAGTCCACCCACTGGAGTGAAGGTTCTGAGCCCCACATCAGGTTCCCAACCTGGGGGTCTGGCAACGGGAGGAGGAATTCCTAGAGAATCAGACTTTGAAGCCTAGTGAGATTTGATTGCAGAACTTTGACAGGACTGGGGGAAACAGACTCCACTCTTGGAGGGCACACACAAAGTAGTGTGCACATTGGGACCCAAGGGAAGGAGCAGTGACCCCAGGGGAGACTGAACCAGACATACCTGCTACTGTTGGAGGGTCTCCTGCAGAGGCAGGTGGTGACTATGTCTCACTGTAGGGACAAGGACACTGGCAGCAGAAGTTCTGGGAAGTATTCCTTGGCGTGAGCCCTCCCAGAGTCCGCCATTAGCCCCACCAAAGAGCCCAGGTAGGCTCCAGTGTTGGGTTGCCTCAAGCCAAACAACCAACAGGGAGGGAACCCAGCCCCATCCATCAGCAGTCAAGTGGATTAAAGTTTTACTGAGATCTGCCCACTAGAGCAACAGTCAGCTCTACCCACCACCAGTCGCTCCCATCAGGAAGCTTGCAAAAGTCTCTTAGATAACCTCATCCATCAGAGGGCAGACAGCAGAAGCAAGAAGTACAATCCTGCAGCCTGTGGGAAAAAAAACCACGTTCACAGAAAGATAGACAAGATGAAAAGGCAGAGGGCTAGGTACCAGATGAAGGAACAAGATAAAACCCCAGAAAAACAACTAAATGAAATGGAGATAGGCAATCTTCCAGAAACAGAATTCAGAATAATGATAGTGAAGATGATCCAGGACCTTGGAAAAAGAATGGAGGCAAAGATCAAGAAGATGCAAGAAATGTTTAATAAAGACCTAGAAGAATTAAAGAACAAACAAACAGAAATGAACAATACAATAACTGAAATGAAAACTACACTAGAAGGAATCAGTAGCAGAATAACTGAGGCAGAAGAATGGATATGTGTCCTGGAAGACAGAATGGTGGAATTCACTGCTGCGGAACAAAATAAAGAAAAAAGAATGAAAAGAAATCCTAAGAGACCTCTGGGACAACATTAAAAGCAACAACATTCACATTATAGGGGTCTCAGAAGGAGAAGAGAGAGAGAAAATATTTGAAGAGATTATAATAGGAAACTTCCCTAACATGGGAAAGGAAATAGCCTCCCAAGTCCAGGAAGCGCAAAGAGTCCCATACAGGATAAACCCAAGGAGAAACACGCCAAGGCACATACTAATCAAATTGGCAAAAATTAAAGACAAAGAAAAATTATTGAAAGAAGCAGGGAAGAATGACAAATAACATACAAGGGAACTCCCATAAGGTTCAAAGCTGATTTCTCAGCAGAAACTCTACAGACCAGAAGGGAGTGGCATGTTATGTTTAAAGTGATGAAAGGGAAGAACCTACAACCAAGATTACTCTACCTGGCAAGGATCTCATTCAGATTCGATGGAGAAATCAAAAGCTTTACAGAAAAGCAAAAGCTAAGAGAATTCAGCACCACCAAACCAGCTCTACAACAAATGCTAAAGGAACTTCTCTAAGTGGGAAACACAAGAGAAGAAAAGGACCTACAAAACCAAACCCAAAACAATTAAGAAAATGGTCATAGGAACATACATTTTGATAATTACCTTAAACGTGAATGGATTAAATACTGCAACCAAAAGACACAGGCTTGCTGAATGGATACAAAAACAAGACCCATCTATATGCTGTCTACAAGAGACCCACTTCAGACCTAGGGACACATACAGACTGAAAGTGAGGGGATGGAAAAAGGTATTCCATGCAAATGGGAATCAAAAGAAAGCTGGAGTAGCAATACTCATATCAGACAAAACAGAGTTTAAAATAAAGAATGTCACAAGACACAAAAAAGGACACTACGTAATGATCAAGGGATCCATTCAAGAAGAAGGTATAACAATTATAAATATATATGCACCCAAGATAGGAGCACCTCAATACATAAGGCAACTGCTAACAGCTATAAAAGAGGAATTTGACAGTAACACAATAATAGTGGGGGACTTTAACACCTCATTTACACCAATGGACAGATCATCCAAAATGAAAATAAATAAGGAAACAGAAGCTTTAAATGACACAAGAGACCAGATAGATTTAATTGATATTTATGGGACATTCCATGCAAAACAGCAGACTACACTTTCTTCTCAAGTGCGCATGGAACATTCTCCAGGATAGATCACATCTTGGGTCACAAATCAAGCCTCAGTAAATTTAAGAAAATTGAAATCATATCAAACATCTTTTCCGATCACAACACTATGAGATTAGAAATGAATTACAGGGAAAAACACGTAAAAAACACAAACACATGGAGGCTAAACAATACGTTACTAAATAACCACGAGATCACTGAAGAAATCAAAGAGGAAATCAAAAAATACCTAGAAACAAATGAAAATGAAAACGCGACGATCCAAAACCAATGGGATGCAGCAAAAGCAGTTCTAAGAGGGAAGATTATAGCTATACAAGCCTACCTCAAGAAACAAGAAAAATCTCAAATAAACAATCTAACCTTACACCTAAAGGAACCAGAGAAAGAAGAACAAAAAAAACCCAAACTTAGCAGAAGGAAAGAAATCATAAAGATCAGAGCAGAAATAAATGAAATAGAAACAAAGAAAACAATAGCAAAGATCATTAAAACTAAAAGCTGGTTCTTTGAGAAGATAAACAAAATTGATAAACCATTAGCCAGACTCATCAAGAAAAAGAGGCAGAGGACTCAAATCAATAAACTTCGAAATGAAAAAGGAGAAGTTATAACAGACACTGCAGAAATAAAAAGCATCCTAAGAGACTACTACAAGCAACTCTATGCCAATAAAATGGACAACCTGGAAGAAATGGACAAATTTTTAGAAAGATATAACCTTCCAAAACTGAACCAGGAAGAAATAGGAAATATGAACAGACTAATCACAAGTAATGACCTTGAAACTGTGATTAAAAATCTTCCAACAAACAAAAGTCCAGGACCAGATGGCATCACAGGTAAATTCTATCAAACATTTAGAGAAGAGCTAACACCTATCCTTCTAAAACTCTTCCAAAAAATTGTGGAGGAAGGAACACCCCCATACTCATTCTATGAGGCCACCATCACCCTGTTACCAAAACCAGACAAAGATACTACAAAAAAAGAAAATTACAGACCAATATCACTGATGAATATAGATGCAAAAATCCTCAAAAAAATACTAGGAAACAGAATCCAACAACACATTAAAAGGATCATACACCATGATCAAGTGGGATTTATCCCAGGGATGCAAGCATGCTTCAATATACATAAATCAATCAATGTGATAAACCATATTAAAAAATTGAAGAATAAAAACCATATGATCATCTCAACAGATGCAGAAAAAGCTTTTGACAAAATTCAACACCATTTATGATAAAAACTCTCCAGAAAGTGGGCATAGAGGGAACCTACCTCAACATAATAAAGGCCATATATGATAAACCCACAGCAAACATCATTCTCAATGGTGAAAAACTGGAAGCATTTCCTCTAAGATCAGGAACTCTAAGACAAGGATATCCACTTTCACCACTATTATTCAACATAGTTTTGGAAGTCCTAGCCACGGTAGTCAGAGAAGAAAAAGAAATAAAAGGAATACAAATTGGAAAAGAAGAGTTAAAACTGTCACTCTTTGCAGATGACATGATACTATACATAGAGAATCCTAAAGATTCCACCAGAAACCTACTAGAGCTAATCAATGAATTTGGTAAAGTTGAAGGATACAAAATTAATGCACAGAAATCTCTTGCATTCCTATGTACTAATAATGAAAAATTTGAAAGAGAAATTAAGGAAACACTCCCATTTACTATTGCAACAAGAAGAATAAAATACCTAGGAATAAACCTACGTAGGGAGATGAAAGACATGTAGGCACAAAACTATAAGACACTGATGAAAGAAATTAAAGATGATACCGACAGGTGGAGAGATATACCATATTCTTGGATTAGAAGAATCAATATTGTGAAAATGACTATACTACCGAAAGCAATCTACAGATTCAATGCAATTCCTATCATATTACCAATGGCGTTTTTTACAGAACTAGAACAAAAAATCTTAAAATTTGTATGGAGACACAAAAGACCCCAAATAGCCAAAGCAGTCTTGAGGGAAAAAAACGGAGCTGGAGGAATCAGACTCCCTGACTTCAGACTATACTACAAAGCTACAGTAATCAAGACAATGTGGTACTGGCACAGAAGCAGAAACATAGATCAATGGAACGAGATAGAAAGCCCAGAGATAAATCCACGCACCTGTGATCAACTAATCTATGCCAAAGGAGGCAAGGATATACAATGGAGAAAAGACAGTCTCTTCAATAGGTGATGCTGGGAAAACTGGACAGCTGCATGTAAAAGAATGAAATTAGAACACTTCCTAATACCATACACAAAAATAAACTCAAAACGGATTAGAGACCTGAATTTAAGACTGGACACTATAAAACTCTTAGAGGAAAACATAGGAAGAGCACTCTTTGACATAAATCACAGCAAGATCTTTATTGATCCACCTCCTAGAGTAATGGAAATAAAAATAAAAATAAACAAATGGGACCTAATGAAACTTGAAAGCTTTTGCACAGCAAAGGAAACCATAAACAAGATGAAAAGACAACCTTCAGAATGGGAGAAAATATTTGCAAATGAATCAATGGACAAAGGATTAATCTCCAAAATATATAAACAGCTCATGCAGCTCAATATTAAAAAAACAAACAACCCAATCCAAAAATGGTCTGAAGACCTAAATAGACATTTCTCCAAAGATGACATACGGATGGCCAAGAAGCACATGAAAAGCTGCTCAACATCACTAATTATTAGAGAAATGCAAATCAAAACTACAATGAGGTATCACCTCACACCAGTTAGAATGGGCATCATCAGAAAATCTACAAACAACAAATGCTGGAGAGGGTGTGGAGAAAAGGGAACCCTCTTGCACTGTTGGTGGGAATGTAAATTGATAGAGCCACTATGGAGAACAGTATGGAGGTTCCTTAAAAAACTAAAAATAGAATTACCATATGAACCAGCAACCCACTACTGGGCATATACCCAGAGGAAACCGCAATGCAAAAAGACTCATGCACCCCAATATTCATTGCAGCACTATTTACAATAGCCAGGACGTGGAAGCAAACTAAATGCACATTGACAGATGAATGGATAAAGAAGATGTGGTACATATATACAATGGAATATTGGCCATAAAAAGGAATGAAACTGCGTCATTTGTAGAGACGTGGTTGCATCTAAAGACTGTCATACAGCGTGAAGTCAGAAAGAGAAAAATAAATATTGTATATTAACGCATATATGTGGAACCTAGAAAAATGGTACAGATGAACCAGTTTGCAGGGCAGAAATTGAGACACAGTTGTAAAGAATAAACATATGGACACCAAGGGGGTAAAGCGACTGGGGTGTGGGGATGGTGGTGTGATGAATTGGGCAATTGGGATTGACCTGTATACACTGATGTGTATATAATGGATGACTTATAAGGACCTGCTGTATAAAAAAAGTAAATAAAAATTCAAAAGAACGTCCTCCTTCAAAATCTAACACACTTTAAAAATATCGCACAACATTAGTTTTTATACTTCATAAAGGCACAGTATCTGTTTCTGCAATTCCCAAATTCCTTCATTTGCTATTTGAGGATGTTATTTTATCAGATGGAAGAGAGGGCATCATCTTCAGGGAATAAGATCACTAAATATCCAGGACACAGAAATACCATCATATTTAGACAATGAAGAATTAATTTCCATTTCGATTAACCAGGATTACATGGTTAAAAAGTTGAGAAGAGTAATGATTTATTTTCCAATAGGTTCAGCTTGGTCTGACTTGATTGTACTTTGGTCTGTGAAAACAAAATCACAACACTGTAACAATTGCTACTCTGACCATAGTGTCTGAGGAGCAGATAATTTGCATGCATCAAAATTGAGAGTCACAGTTTTGCCAGTTTCTTTAGCTCCCATGACCAAACTTGTTTGCAGAGTTTGGATTTTTGCTGTTTCTGACACGCCTCAGGGAAAGGATAGCACATTGTAGAGTCTAATATACTTTATATCTAAGAATGAGATTGTGAATAAAAAAATAATTGTAAGTATGTCTTGGCCAGAATTCTTATCTTTTTTTAGATGATAAAGTGGTTAGGAGACTGCTCTTTGAAACCATACAAACTTGGGATTAGAGACACAGATCCATCAGTTATTAGCTCCATGATGCTGAGCAAGTTACTAACCTCTAATAATAGTATTTACCTCACTAGGTCTCTTTTTAGATAATGTGAGATAGTTCACATAAAGTGACTAATCTAGAACTGGGCACAGAATAAGGCCACAGGAATTCTTTATTATCATTATGGTTATTGTTGTTACTAATAGAAGCCAGGATTACATATGCAAGGCATACTATATGAATACCTACAAGGTTTTTCTTATTATTTGTTAAGTGTTTCAATGTCCATGGAATGAGTGTCAGGGGTATAAATCACAGGTGTATCCATTTATTAATGGATAAGATGGCAGCACCAGTCTGAAGACGGGACAGTCTTTTAACTTTGGGAAGGCGAAGGTTCATCTTGATAATACTAATGAAAATTCTTTTAAATTTGTATGCATTTGTTTTATTTCATCCTCATTACAACCCTATGAGTTAGTTATGGTAGTTTTTTAGTAAACTGAGATTCAGAGAAGCTAAATAATCTGATGATCACATAATAGGCAAAGGTAAAATTTGAGTTTGGTTGATCCAGTGGAAATTGCTTTTTTGTTTTGTTTGGTTTTGCTATGCATTGTTGCCTCTTTTTGATATTGAGTTTCTGAAACTGTATTGTGACATTTTAATTTTTCTGATTAATAATATAATTGCTTATGTTTTATAAATTCAAGTATAGAAGGGCAACATAGTCTGTAATTCTGTTACCATGAGTTAGTCACCTTAACATTTTGGTGCTTTTATCTGTCAAATATATAGTTATCTGATTGCTTCCTTTTGATGCATGATGTTGTTAATATATAGAGGAATCCTTTTTTTTGTCCCCAGGTGATCTTTTGTAGATACCCTTCAGAAAACCCTTGGGTCCCGGACCTTAGTTTTCTGCCACCAGTACAAGAATGGCCATCTTTCCTTTTTTTTTTTTTTTTTTTGGCTTGTAAAACATCATGCTGACATGTAAGGGAATGATTTGGCATGTGAATATCTACTTTTACAGGATAAACTTCAAATGACCAAAGTGATGCCAATGAGAGGTGAAAAATTCTCTAAATTTGGTCACCTTCAGAGCTGAGTAAAAGGAAAAAGAACTAGACCAGAAAGTATTTCACTAAAGTCTAGATAAAATTAAGTTGCATTCACTTTGCCTACAGCTATTTTCTGATTCATGTGGTGAGATAATGAAATAATGAGTGTGAAAAGAGGGAATACAGGCATGGATATATTGAGCACATATGATGGAAAGGTGTGGGAATGATGCATAGTGCCACATTCTTCTGCACTTGGGTGAGAGATAATTGTAGACAATCTGTTTAGTTTGACTGCCACTGATGACCTATCTAAGTCAAGTCTAGTCCTTGAATCTGATTCCATTTCATGGGCTTTGATCACCTACTGAAGGGCAAGGATCTGGGGTGTGTGCATTCACACGTGTGCACGTGTGTGTGAGTGTACCAGCAAACATGTATTTGTAATGCCGTTCAGGATATAGGTATCCGTGGGGGGATTATTATTTATATTTATGTTTATTTTTGGCTTATTAAGGACCTCTTGGGGTGCAGAGATGGGATTAAACCAGGCAATCTGCTTTTAAAAAGCAATTTTCCCTCACTTCTGCTTATATCAAATATGCTATTTTTTTCTTTAGAAAGTGTGTGAAATCATTATTTTTTTAAAAATTCTTGTTTTTTTCTTCTAAAGATGGTCTTAAGGGATTTCCATACCCAGGACTCCACAACACACACTGCTGATTTTGAGATTTGGATTTTGGTTTGAAGCCAATTTTTCATCTCTTTAGCTTAGCTTTTAGTCTTTCTAAATCCATAAATGCTGAATGCCAGAATTTTAATGTAGAATTGAACTTGGGCCCAGTTTGTAGTTGGTCCCTATTTACCCAGTGACAAATGATATAGGACCCAAGGAGATAGGAGAGCTGAATGATGGGGTTAGATGATAAAGTCTGTGAAGAAAGAAAAAAACAGAAATGGATGATGGTGAAAATTTTCTAAAAATTTATTTTCTTTTATCACAACCTAAATAAATAGCCCTATAGTAGAGCCAGTTTTGGAAGAGAAAACAATGATAGTTACATAGATAAATCACATACATTCTACCGATATTTGATTAGTCTTACTATGTTTTATAAAGGACCCTGTGCTTTGGCCATCCTATGACACTTTCAGACTCTTGAATGTACTGTGTTTTCTCATCTTCAAGCCTCCATCCTCTTTCTCATAACTTCACTCATTCTTCAAAATGCAATTTAACAACTTTTCTGGGAAATCGTCCCTCTCTTCTTCCTTTATATTCTCAGTGCCTAGCATCAGACCAAGTACTAGGTGTCCAATAAATTTTGAAACAGTAGGTAAGTGATACAGGAATCAAAACTGGTGGTGAGAAAATTCTTTCTTTCCATTGGAGAAAGGCATTGCAGGGTGGTACAGTTTCAGAGATGAGGAAAAGAAAGGGAGACATGAAGAATATAAAATTCTTATGCATGAAAGTTTTTTAGACTCACATAAAAACTGCTCCTGATAAAAAATTGGAACAAGGTGAATATCCAACTACATATCTACAATTGTGTCTGAGTGAACAAATAATAAATTATTTGCATCAAAATAACAAATATAAATTATTCATGTTTTTTATATCAAACCTTTATAGAAGCTACTTTTGCTTTAATTTCCTACAAATCTTAAGACTCTTACTGAGGTCTAGGACCTAAGAAAGCGGTGGAGTGGTTAGAAAGAAGGTGACAAACTTGAGTGTGTTAAAAATATAAAAATCTGAAAAATAACTCAAAATGATGAAATAAGGCAATTTGCTAAAATAGAAGAAAGATGGCATTGATTGGAACTTGGATCCTTCTAGAAATGTGAGTCAGAAAATAAGTAGCAAATATTTTCAGAACTTACTGCAAACCTCTTTTTATAAAAGACTGAAAGCTATGAATGAAATGTTGGGGAAATATCATTGTCATGCCTGAGATTGTAGACAGAATAAATCAAGGGACATAGAGGTTCTATCACAAAAAGGTTTATCACATTTTAAAATTCTGTAGTTCAATTCTTGTAAGAATATTGGATTGAGTCCTGAAATAAGTCTATTAGTTCATGAGAAGTCAGGCATTGCTAAGTAATTGGAGAGTTCAAAGGAATCAGAATTTCAGAGCTGGAATGAACCTTATGTATAATCTAGTCTGGCCTCTTTATTTTATAATTGAAGAATTTGAGGCTTAGAGAGTGAAATGGATTGTCCAGGGTCACCTAGGGAATTACTAATAGAGTGGCAACCAGGAATCTGGACTTCAGGAGCTCAGCCTGGAGCCCACTCCTGTGACATTATATCATGCTGGTTATGTGTCAATAATTCCTTTACTAGGAATTATGTATGGCATTAAGCTGCTGCCCTGGGTGGATAGATTTCCATTCTTGAGAATGATGAGGTACAATTACATTTAACAAGTATTTATTCAACACATCGCTGTGCTTGGCACTCAGAAAATTTGAAAAATAATAGAAGTTCCAGTCCCTGCTCTAGTGGCATAGGAAATTATAAGTACCTCACAAAAGTGTGAAATTTTCAAGGCCTAGGTCGTCTTACATTCAATGTGTTCTCAGTAGTTAGCATAGGACCTGGTATATTGGATAGTCAAAAACTGCTGAGTGAATCAAACTGGAGAAATGAAACTTGTCTCTAGATCACCCCATTGTGGTGATTAAATGGTTAAACAGCAAATTATGAGCAACTGCACTAAGAAGAGGAGGGCTTATAGTGTGACATCCTATTTTCTAAGTAATGGAAACATTTTTTCAGTTTGTGCCCAATTTATTATTTGCCTTTTTACAATTTTTGGGTTTTTTGTAAAGAAGGAAGATGATGACATAGGAAAAAACTTAACCTTGCCATCTCCATAGCATTACAGAAAACTGAGGTAGCAGGCAGAAAGATAAGCCACTCCCCAGTAGAAAAGACTCTGAAGTATAAATGTATCTGCGAATTATAAATTACCCTCAGAATTTATTCCAACTTGAGGGAAGGGAGCTGCTTTCACAATCCCATACCAGTCAGTAATTGGCTGAGAGCCATAGTGGGATGGGGGAAATGTAACCTATCTGTTATTTCCAGCCACCTGTGTCTCCAAGCAAAGTGATTCCAATAGCTTCAGAGCAGTCCTCCAAAGAGAGGCACAAGAAGGCAGGTAGAAGTAAAAGCACACAAAAGTCAAGGGAGGGGCACACAGAATTGGTAAAGAAAGGGAATCTCTGTAGAACATCGACGGTATTTGTTATAGCAGTAGTCAGCAAACTTTTTCTGTAAATAGCCAGGTAGTAAATATTTTAGGTGCTTCAGGCCATGTCTCTATTGCAACTACTCAACTCTGCCCTTACAGTTCAAAAGCAGCCATAGAAAATATATAAGCAAATGAGCATGTCTGTGTTGCAATAAAACGAAGATACTTTACAAAGGACACTGAAAATTTCATTTCAATAGCTAGTTTCGAATGACCATTTACTCCTAAGAGTATTTGAACTTGCCTGAAAATCCTTGCCTCGTTGATGTCCATCAGTACTACACTAGCATTATCATGATTCTTACCCAATCCTAACCAAGCCTATAAATTGAAAGACCCATGTTAAACCAGAATCTAATCCTCCATAAATATCCCTATTTTGCTCTCCTTTACCATGGTAAAAAAAATACTCTTTTTTTTGTCTTATCAAAAGTTGCTTTGGTAATATTTTCAGGAAACTAGCACTTGACAATATTTCCAGTTTTTCTATGTTTTCTATACTTTGAATTGTCTATACTTGAAGATCAGTCAGATGTCAACAGGTTTACCAAATTCAAAGTATTTTTCTAGGCACTGTTTTTGCTATGGGAAACTCTGGGAACTGAGGTCTTCTTCCTGGCTTTGATACACATGTTTTAACACTTTTGAAATTGTGTGACTTCTATTGTGTATAAATTACCTAAGAAGTTTTTAAGAAAATGATACTTTTTATAATTTATGGTGTTCTTTAATTAAGGAATTACTTTACTTGACTCAACTGGTTTTTGACAAAGGCTTGTATATAGAAGGAGCTGGCATAAATAAATGTGCTGCCTTCACTTGGTTCCTGGGAGGCTAACTTTGAGAAGTTAAATGTTCACACATGACAACCTCTATCAGGAATATTCTGAGGAAATTTAAAATGCAATAAATTCATATTTTTATTAGGAAAAAAATCTATGGCTCTCATTAGAAAAAAAAGTCCTTAAAATCTAATTAAGTTTTGGATTTTAGAAAAATAACTGTGAATTTTCTATTGAAGGCAACCCATGAAGTAATGTTATAGCTGGAACAGAGAAAGATTGGAAGCATAATTTGGATCAATTCTGGTCACAAATCACTTTTTATTTTAAAGAAAGCCTGAAAATAACCTGAAATAAACTT
Organism: Delphinus delphis; assembly: GCF_949987515.2. Lineage (NCBI taxonomy): Eukaryota > Metazoa > Chordata > Mammalia > Artiodactyla > Delphinidae > Delphinus > Delphinus delphis. The sequence continues at coordinate 89,138,303 of NC_082683.1, forward strand.
ATTTCATAAAGTAAGAGCATGAAAACTTACTGTCCCTTTTGCTGTATTTTTTATTGTGCTTTGGGACTTGGTTTACCGAGCTATAAAATTTTTAATAGGGTATTTCTTGCTTTTGCTTGGGAAACTAACAAGAATATGACACTTTAGGGGTTATTTGATGGAAAGGAAAAGAAAGTCTTTAAAACTTGCTGAAGCAAGCTGTGGCTCCTGTACTCTTTACCTAAGTAAAGCTTCTCTTTACTTTAGTTGTCTTCTATGAGACAAGAAAGGCCCTTTCTATTTATGGGCAAAGATTTGATAAAAGGCAGCTTTAAAATCTTTCTACTCTACTAAACTTAAGGGCTATTCATACTTGGAATTTGCCTAACACCGCTTCTCAAAAGAATTTTAAATGTATTTTTTTGAGGGTTAGAGTGCTGATTATGAAGCATTTTGCTTTTTTAACCCATTGTGCTCTAGGAGAGCAGGGATACACTTTAGAATCCTGGATAAAGCAAGACATGTCCTGGGCTTTCAGTTCACTGTACCTAATCAACCCAGTCAAAATAGTCATGAGAGGTTGGTAAAAGCAAACAAAATACCCAGAACATAATATATTGGTATGTCATTTTTTTTTTCATTCAAATGAGCCATGTTCCTGGAAGTCAGAGGTTATAATAAAATAAACTTTTGAAACAAAAGGCAATTTTATTAACATGTCTACATTTTTTAGAATGTTTTAAAGAACCTGTATTTCCTACTGTTTAATGACACAAATGTTACTTTCTTAACAATGGGTAATTATTTATGTTCTCTGGCTAATGTAGAACTGGTAAGCACAGAGATAAACATGAGACAGGGAAGACTTCTGAGGCTTCTCAGAAGTCAGAGTTTAAATTAACATGAAAGATTCAACATGTAAAAGATTTTATTGTATGTTTTCCACATTTTTACATCTGGATGGATGATAGAAGATAATGTTCAGTCGGCCAAGTTTTTATTGGCATTTTCAGAGTGAAACAGAAAATCTGCATTCATATTTTATTAGCTATTCCATAATGCTCTATATCTTTAAAATAAATAGCCTTTGGCACTCCATTTCCATCTTTATGCTAAACCTGTTGTTTTTTCCCCGCAGTTTTCTCCCTCTTGGAAAATATACTGTGACTTTCCAGAATTACGTTCTCGGCTTCTGACGAAGCAGTTTTTTCATGCTTCTTCGTATTCAGAGAAGTTTGTTGATTTTTTTTAAGTTCTCATAACGACAGACTCTACACTCACCTCAGTTCTAGGTGGTATTATACTTCACTGGGAGGAAAGAAACCAAACGAGCAGAATGAAAATAGCTTGGGTAATAACTGCTATGCTGTGCTGGTGTGACATTTGGTTAAGATTTTGTCCTGTGAAAAATATCAAAGCAAATCTCATCCTCTATAGAAAAATAAGCATGTAATTATAAAAACAAAAAAATACAAGAAATTCACAGTGATGACGTCAATCAAAAGTATTTACTGAGAAACCACTATGTTCTCAGAACTTTGAGTAATGTGAAAAGAAGTTTAGGGCATGGTACCTACTTCAAAGGACTTTAATGCTTTACATCACACCTTTGGTACACCTTTAATAGTGAATTCTTCTTCCACGACGATATTAATAATGTAAGAGTCACATTTTGGTCGGGTTTGTATTATACCTTTGATCATTCACTATTCATTGAATGTTTCTCTAAGGATCACCTCTTTTCTGTAAATTTGGATCACTTTTTCTCTTGAATGAAAATATTTGGATTTCAATAAAGTTCCAATCAAGGTTCTTTCGGCTGCAAAGAAGAGTCACCCTTTCACACTAGCAAAATAGGGGGTTTTATAATGAGATGCAGAGGATCTCAAGGATCCCAAGGTGAGGTTCATAATGTATACTGTAGCAGAGCTGGGAATCAGAAACCCAGGAAATGAATTCATTCTTATTATCTCTGTGGAACCATGTTATCTTTTTAATCTTTGTGCTGCTTAGTGTTCTGTTTCTCCTTTCTGCTTACTGAAAATATATCTGGCTCAACATGGTCTCCAACTCCATCACTACATCATGAACTCTTAGTTTTAGCAGCCACTTTAGTTAACAATGTTCTCTGTGCTCTTCATTCAAATTCTTTTGAAAGGATGTGGTTGGCTAATGTCTGGAACTCCCTTTGTTCATCCCTAGTCCAATCACTTTTGGCTGGAAGGTAGGTTAATGTAATACAACATGGCTGTTTAGTTCTGCTATTTTGGTAGGGGCTGTGGGTGGATACAGTTTCTCTTGAAAGGGATGCTGTTATAGGGGGTATTGAATGTTTAGTATCAGTTATAACTGTGTTAGTATTTATTACCAAATCTGACTGGACAAAATTCCCACAATACCTGTAAGAATATTCAAGAATAGACATCCATGTCTATTAAGACTCACTCATTCCTAGAGACGTGCCTTTTATTCTTCATTAAATAAATATTTTTGCCAGGCACTGACTTAGGTCCTAGTAATACTGTGGTGAAGAAGACAGGAGAGGTGTCTGCTTTCATGGAACTTGTATCATACTGGTGGTAAGTAGAAAACAAAAGTAAATAAATCAGTACATAACATAGTATGAGAAAATGTTAAGTGCTATGAAGACGACAAAACTGTGATACGATAAAGCGAATGGGTGTTTAAACTGAGATTTCAGTGAAGTCCTTTCTGAGGCAGTGATCTTTGAGATAACATCTACATGGTAAAGGAGCTATATACAGTTATAAGCATTTTATGTGTATTAACTCATTTGCACCTCACAGTTACCTTATGAAGTAATTATATGTATTTTCTGCAATTAATGAATGAGGAAACAAAAGCACAATCACCCAGAGGAGCTTCAAGATGGTGAAAGAGTAAGACGTGGAGATCACCTTCCTCTCCACAAATGGATCAGAAATACATCTGCATGTGGAACAACTCCTACAGAACACCTACTGAACGCTGGCAGAAGACCTCAGACCTTCCAAAAGGCAAGAAACTCCCCACGTACCTGGGTAGGGCAAAAGAAAAAACAGACAAAACAATAGGAACAGGACTGCACCAGTGGGAGGGAGCCGTGAAGGAGGAAAGGTTTCCACACACTAGGAAGGCCCTTCACAGGCGGAGACTGTAGGTGGCGGTGACGGGAAGCTTCGGAGCCACGGAGGAGAGCACAGCAACAGGGATGTGGAGGGCAAAGTGGAGAGATGCCCGCACAGAGGATCGGTGCCAACCAGCACTCACCAGCCCAAGAGGCTTGTCTGCTCACCCACCGGGGCGGGCAGGACTGGGAGTTGAGGCTCGGGCTTCGGTAGGAGCGCAGGGAGAGGACTGGGCTTGGTGGCGTGAACACAGCCTGAAGGGGGCTAGTGCACCACGGCTGGCTGGGAGGGAATCCGGGAAAAAGTCTGCCGAAAAAGTCTCTTGCCGAAGAGGCAAGAGACTTTTTCTTACCTCTTTGTTTCATGGTGCTCGAGGAGAGGGGATTAAGAGCGCTGCTTAAAGGAGCTCCAGAGACGGGTGCGAACCGCAGCTATCAGCGCGGACCCCAGAGACGGGCATGAGATGCTAAGGCTGCTGCTGCCACCACTAAGAAGCCTGTGTGCAAGCACAGGTCACTATCCACACCTCCCCTCCCAGGAGCCTGTGCAGCCCACCACTGCCAGGGTCCCGTGATCCAGGGACAACTTCCCCGGGAGAACACATGGTGCACCTCAGGGTGGTGCAGCATCATGCTGGCCTCTGCTGCTACCACAGGCTCACCCCACATTCCGTACCCCTCCCTCCCCCTGGCCTGAGTGAGCCAGAGTCCCTGAAGCAGCTGCTCCTTTAACCCCGTCCTGTCTGAGCGAAGAACAGATGCCCTCAGGCGACCTACACGCAGAGGTGGGGCCAAACCCAAAGCTGCACCCCCGGAGCTGTGCAAACAAAGAAGAGAAAGGGAAATTTCTCCCAGCAGCCTCAGGAGCAGCGGATTAAATCTCCACAATCAACTTGATGTACGCCGCATCTGTGGAATACCTGAATAGACAACAAATCATCCCAAATTAAGGAGGCAGACTTTGGGAACAACGATATATATATATATTTTGTTCCCTTTTTCTTTCTTTGTGAGTGTGTATGTGTATGCTTCTGTGTGTGATTTTGTCTGTGTAGCTTTACTTCTACCATTTGTCCCAGGGTTCTGTCTGTCCATTCTTTTAAATTATCATTACTTAAAAATTTTTTTCTTAATAATTATTTTTTATTTAAAAAAATATGGGGATATTAAACAACACTAAATACACCAACATTCGAATTATAGGGGTCCCAGAAGAAGAAGAGAAAAAGAAAGGGACTAAGAAAATATTTCAAGATTATAGTTGAAAATTTCCCTAATATGGGAAAGAAAATAGTTAATCAAGTCCAAGAAGCACAGAGAGTCCCATACAGGATAAATGCAAGGAGAAACATGCCAAGACACATATTAATCAAACTATCAAAAATTAAATAAAAAGAAAAAATATTAAAAGCAGCAAGGGAAAAACAACAAATAACACACAACGGAATCCCCATAAGGTTAACAGCTGACCTTTCAGCAGAAACTCTGCAAGGCAGAAGGGAGTGCAGGACATATTTAAAGTGATGAAGGAGAAAAACCTACAACCAAGATTACTCTACCCAGCAAGGATCTCATTCAGATTAGATGTAGAAATTAAAACATTTACAGACAAGCAAAACCTAAGAGAATTCAGCACCACCAAATGAGCATTACAACAAATGCTAAAGGAACTTCTCTAGGCAAGAAACACAAGAGAGGGAAAAGACCTATACTAACAAACCCAAAACAATTAAGAAAATGGTGATAGGAACATACATATCGATAATTACCTTAAATGTAAGTGGATGAAATGCTCCAACCTAAAGACATAGACTGGCTGAATGGATACAAAAACAAGACCCATATATGCGGTCTACAAGAGACCCACTTCAGACCTAGGGGCAAATACAGAACGAAAGTGGGGGGATGGAAAAAGATATTCCATGCCAATGGAAATCAAAAAGCTGGAATAGCAATTCTCATATCAGACAAAATACACTTTAAAATAAAGACTATTACAGGAGACAAAGAAGGACACTACATAATGATCAAGGGATTGATCCAAGAAGAAGATATAACAATTGTAAATATTTATGCACCCAACATAGGAGCACCTCAATACATAAGGCAAATACTAACAGCCATAAAGGGGAAATCAACAGTAACACAATCATAGTAGGGGGCTTTAACACCCCACTTTCACCAATGGACAGATCATCCAAAATGAAAATAAATAAGGAAACAAGCTTTAAATGACACATTAAACAAGATGGACTTAATTGATATTTATAGGACATTCCATCCAAAAACAACAGAATACACATTCTTCTCAAGGGCTCATGGAACATTCCCCAGGATAGATCATATCTTGGGCCACAAATAAAGCCCTGTTAAATTAAAGAAAATTGAATTTGTATCAAGTATCTTTTCTGACCACAACCCTATGAGACTAGATGTCAATTTCAGGGGAAAATCTGTAAAAACTACAAACACATGGAGGCTAAATAATACACTACTTATAAACCAAGAGATCATTGAAGAAGTCAAAGAGGAAATCAAAAAATACCTAGAAACAAGTGACAATGAAAACACAACCCAAAACCTATAGGATGCAGCAAAAGCAGTTCTAGGAGGGAAGTTTATAGCAATACAATCCTACATTGAGAAACAAGAAACATCTCAAATAAACAACCTAACCTTACACCTAAAGCAATTAGAGAAAGAAGAATTAAAAAAAAAATGAAGTTAGCAGAAGGACAGAAATCATAAAGATCTAGTCAGAAATAAATGAAAAAGAAATGAAGGAAATGAGAGCAAAGACCAATAAAACTAAAAGCTGGTTCTTTGAGAAGATAAACAAAATTGATAAACCATTAGCCAGACTCATCAAGAAAAAAAGGGAGAAGATTCAAATCAATAGAACTAGAAATGAAAAAGGAGACGTAATAACTGACACTGCAGAAATACAAAGGATCATGAGAGATTACTACAAGAAAATATATGCCAATAAAATGGACAACCTGGAAGAAATGGACAATTTCTTACAGGAGCACAGTCTTCTGAGACTGAACCAGGAAGAAATAGAAAATATGAACAGTTCAGTCACAAGCACTGAAATTAAAACTGTGATTAAAAATCTTCCAACAAACAAAAGCCCAGGACCAGATGGATTCACAGGCAAATTCTATTAAACATTTAGAGAAGAGCCAACACCTATCCTTCTGAAACTCTTCCAAAATATAGCAGAGAGAGGAGGACTCCCAAACTAATTCTCCGAGGCCACCATCACCCTGATACCAAAACCAGACAAAAATGTCACAAAGAAAGAAAACTACAGACCAATATCACTGATGAACATAGATGCAAAAATCCTCAGCAAAATACTAGCAAACAGAATACAACAGCACATTAAAAGGATCATACACCATGATCAAGTTTCCTGGGGTTTCTCCCAGGAATGCAAGGATTCTTCAATATACTCAAATCAATCAATGTAATATACCATATTAAGAAATTGAAGGAGAAAAACCATATGATCATCTCAATAGATGCAGGGAAAGCTTTCGACAAAATTCAACACCCATTTTGATAAAAACCCTGTAGAAAGTAGGCATAGAGGGAACTTTCCTCAACATAATAAAGGCTATATATGACAAACCCACAGCCAACATGGTCCTCAATGGTAAAAAACTGAAACCATTTCCACTAAGATCAGGGACAAGAGAAGGTTGCCCATTCTCACCACTGTTATTCAACATAGTTTTGGAAGTTTTAGCCACAGCAATCAGAGAAGAAAAAGAAATGAATCCAAACAGGAAAAGAAGAAGTAAAGCTGTCACTGTTTGCAGATGACATGATACTGTAGATAGAGAATCCTGAAGATGCTACCAGAAAACTACTAGAGCTAATCAATGAATTTGGAAAAGTAGCAGGACACAAAATTAATGCACAGAAATCTCTTGCATTCCTATACACTAATGATGAAAAATCTGAAAGTGAAATTTAGGAAACACTCCCATTTACCATTGCAACAAAAAGATTAAAATATCTAGGAATAAACCTACCTAAGGAGACAAAAGACATGTATGCAGAAAATTATAAGACACTGATGAAAGAAATTAAAGATGATACAAATAGATTTACAGTTATACCATATTCTTGGATTGGAAGAATCAACATTGTGAAAATGACTATACTACCCCAGGCAATCTACAGATTCAGTGCAATCCCTATCAAACTACCACTGGCAGTTTTCACAGAACAAGAACAAAAAATTTCACAATTTGTATGGAAACAGAAAAGACTCCTAATAGACAAAGCAATCTTGAGAAAGAAAAATGGAGCTGGAGGAATCAGGCTTCCTGACTTAAGACTATATTACAAAGCTACAGTAATCAAGAGAGTGTGGTACTGTCACAAAAACAGAAATATAGATCAATGGAACAGGATAGAAAACCCAGAGATAAACCCACGCACATATGGTGACCTTATCATTGATAAATGAGGCAAGAATACACAGTGGAGAAAAGACAGCCTCTTCAATAAGTGGTGCTGGGAAAACTGGACAGGTACATGTAAAAGTATGAAATTAGAACACTGCCTATCACTATACACAAAAATAAACTCAAAATGGATTAAAGACCTTAATGTAAGGCCAGACACTGTCAAACTCTTAGAGGAAAACATAGGCAGAACACTCTATGACATAAAACACAGCAAGATCCTTTTTGACCCACCTCCTAGAGAAATGGAAATAGAAACAAAAATAAATCAGACCTAATGAAACTTAAAAGCTTTTGCACAGCAAAGGAAACCATAAATAAGATGAAAAGACAACCCTCAGAATGGAAGAAAATATTTGCAAATGAAGCAGCTGACAAAGGATTAATCTCCAAAATTTACAAGCAGCTCATGCAACTCAATATCAAAAAACCAAACAAACCAATCCAAAAATGGGCAGAAGACATAAATAGACATTTCCCCAAAGAAGATATACTGATTTCCAACAAACACATGAAAGGATTCTCAACATCATTAATCATTAGAGAAATGCAAATCAAAACTACAATGAGATATCTCACACCGGTCAGAATGGCCATCATCAAAAAATCTAGAAACAATAAATGCTGGAGAGGATGTGGAGAAAAGGGAACCCTCTTGCACTGTTGGTGGGAATGTAATTTGATACAGCCACTATGGAGAACAGTATGGAGGTTCCTTAAAATCTAAGTTAGAACTACCATACCACCCAGCAATCCCACTACTGGGTATATACCCTGAGAAAACCACAATTCAAAAGGAGTCATGTACCAAAATGTTTATTGCAGCTCTATTTACAATAGCCAGGACATGGAAGCAACGTAAGTGTCCATCGACAGATGAATGGATAAAGAAGATGTGGCACATATATACAATGGAATATTACTCAGCCATAAAAAGAAACGAAATTGAGTTATTTGTAGTGAGGTGGATGGACCTAGAGTCTGTCATACAGAGTGAAGTAAGTCAGAAAGAGAAAAACAAATACTGTGTGCTAACACATATACATGGAATCTAAAAAAAAAAAACAAGGTCATGAAGAACCTAGGGACAAGATGGGAATAAAGACACAGACCTACTAGAGAATGGACTTGAGGATATGGGGAGGGGGAAGGGTAAGCTGTTACAAAGGGAGAGAGTTGCATGGACATATATACAGTACCAAACGTAAAATAGATAGCTAGTGAGAATCAGCCGCATAGCGCAGGGAGATCAGGTCGGTGCTTTGAGACCACCTAGAGGGGTGGGATTGGCAGGGTGGGAGGGAGGGAGATGCAAGAGGGAAGGGATATGGGAACATATGTATAACTGATTCAATTGTTATAAAGTAGAAATTAACACACTATTGTAAAGCAATCATACTCCAATAAAGATGTTAAAAACAAACAAACAAACGTAAAATTACAAAAAAACATTAGTGCTTGGATTAGGCCCTAAACAATGGAGAGAGGGAGAAATACAGAGGAAAGGAAGATTCCAAGCAAGGTAACTCTGCATTTCTCATTGTCCATTTTGTCAACCTTGCGTATATTTTACATGTATATTTCTAACCAATTGTCTCTTGAGGATATTAGAAAAGGTACTCTATAACATTGTATCTCTTATAGTATTTGATCCATCATAGATGCTTATCCTATTCAGTGACGATTAGGCAAGAAATACAGGGAGATGATTTGTATGTACATGGGGGTCATTTTGAAGTAACAAAAATTTTTGTCCAAATGATATAATTATAAAGTATATTACTTGCAAAAAAAAAAAGCACAATCACCCAGTCAAAATATGTAACCTGCTTCAGGTGAATAGCTAGTAACTGGTAGAGCTAGAATTCAAACACTGATAGTATGAATACAATACAACGTCCACACTCATAAACATACTCTATTCAGCTTTCTGGGTAACATTACTTAAACCAAAAAAACTGCTCAGACTCCTGGTTTCTTAGGTTCCTGCTTTTTTCATTTAGTAACTGTAATTTACTATTCAGTTTTTTACAGTGTGCAAATGTGTTTCTGTTTCCTCCCATTTCTGACCATTTAAACACATTTTAAGCAGATATACTTTTAAGTTCTTGTAGTCAAAATTTTTTGATTTATAAAAATAACTTTGTCATGTATAGATGAAAATTTGCTACCTTTTCCTAATAGAATTAACTTTCTCACTCTACATATATTAAAATATAGTTTATTTCTCTGGCATTATGAAGTATTTCAAGCATATTACAAAGCATTGTCATATAATAAGGATCCAAATTCCTACAATCTGGCTTTGCCAAATCTTATCATTTTTACCTTATTTGTTTTTAATCTTTTTAAAAATATAATGAAATGTAAAAACAGCAAATGAAGTCTATATATCTCTCTCTGACTTGATCTCTTCTCTCTCCTCCTGGAGGTTTACACGAGTTTGAATGTGGTATTTACTCTATCCAAGCATTTCTTTTATTTTTCACGTTTACTACAGATATAAGCATGCATAAACAATATATAGCACTCTTTGGGATGTTTTAAACTTTGTAAAAAGATCATACTTTATATATTTTTGGCAACTTGATTTTTTCTCTCTTCTGTCACCGTTATGCTTCTCAGATTTAATACATGTAACTCTGGTTCATTCAGTTTCACCACTGCTTAAGTTTTTTCTCTGTTCTCTTGCTGCTAGTTGATGCTACAATGAACATGTTTTTATTTGTATCCTTGTGTACAAGTGTGAAAATTTCTTTTGGCTACTGTATACCTAGAAATGAAATTATTTGATTGTACACATAGGCATCTTCACCATTAACAGATTTTGACAAACTGCTCCTCAAGTATGGTTTCACAAATATTTTGTAATTTTATATTATAAAAATGCATATTCATTAAAGAATACCTGGAAACCTTGGAAAATTTAAAAAAGGAAACTAAAAATAGCTGCATTCCATCTAAAACCTTTTCTTATATGCCTTTTATTTATAAAATCATGACCATATTAATATTCAACTTCTGGTTCTACTTTTTTATTATACTATAAGTGTGTCTTTGTGGTATTATAAACTTTTATTAATGTCATTTTTAGCAACTATATAACATTCCCTGAGATGAATATGCCACAGTTTACATAAGCATTTCCCATTGTTGGATATTTTGATTGCTTCTAATTTGTCATCACTTTAAATAACAATTATATAGTTTATATAGTTTTAATAATTGTTTTATGATACTTTTGGTCTGTTTTCTTATTTTAATATTACATTATGTACATATTCTATGCCTACCACTGAAGGCTTCAAGCCACACCACAAGATGGAATCACACAGGAGATTTTTCACCTTCTTAGGTGGAGAGAATTCCATACTAACACTTAGAATTAACCTAAGGGGTTGGATAATTTGAATCAAGTGGTTAAATATTTTTAAAGAATCTTCTGAATAGTTACTATGGAATCCTACCTGAATAATTGCCATCCCTGCATTTTTTTTTATCATCTTTATTGGGGTATAATTGCTTTACAATGGTGTGTTAGTTTCTGCTTTATAACAAAGTGAATCAGTTATACATATACATATGTTCCCATATCTCTTCCCTCTTGCATCTCCCTCCCTCCCACCCTCCCTATCCCACCCCTCTAGGTGGCCACAAAGCACCGAGATGATCTCCCTGTGCTATGTGGCTGCTTCCCACTAACTATCTACCTTACGTTTGGTAGTGTATATATGTCCATGCCTCTCTCTCGCTTTGTCACAGCTCACCCTTCCCCCTCCCCATATCCTCACGTCCGTTCTCTAGTAGGTCTGTATCTTTATTCCTGTCTTACCCCTAGGTTCTTCATGACATTTTTTTTTCTTAAATTCCATATATATGTGTTAGCATACGGTACTTGTCTTTCTCTTTCTGACTTACTTCACTCTGTATGACAGACTTTAGGTCTATCCACCTCAATACAAATAGCTCAATTTCGTTTCTTTTTATGGCTGAGTAATATTCCATTGTATATATGTGCCACATCTTCTTTATCCATTCATCTGATGATGGGCACTGAGGTTGTTTCCATCTCTGGGCTATTGTAAATAGAGCTGCAATGAACATTTTGGTACATGACTCTTTTTGAATTATGGTTTTCTCAGGGTATATGCCCAGTAGTGGAATTGCTGGGTCATATGGTAGTTCTATTTGTAGTTTTTTAAGGAACCTCCATACTGTTCTCCATAGTGGTTGTACCAATTCACATTCCCACCAGCAGTGCAAGAGTGTTCCCTTTTCTCCACACACTCTCCAGCATTTATTATTAACAGTCAGATTTATTTTGGATTCCAGAGAGCTGCCGACTATTGAAATGGCTGAAAAGGATCAGGAATGGTTCACTGCTTTTGTTTTTCTTCTAGGACTACAGCCTCCATCATTTCCAAAGTTAACATATTGTTGAGAACATGTGTGTATATAACAGACACAATTCCTAAACTTTTTACTGTCCTTCGTCTTTTGTAGTTTTGAACAAGCTGTCATAATAAGGTCACAGTACAGGCTCAGCCTTATGTTAGCAACTTTTTGGAGTTGAAATAGAATTCCTCTGAGAGGGCTTCACAGCAGTGTTTGGCATGCAAACAGAAAAATATCAAAAGAAAGAACGACACAGTTTTCCTGTGATGGGTATTCACTATGTGATCAAAACTCTGGAATATTAATTGTAAAGTAGAAGGGGGTTGAACTTGAAAGGATACGTAAAACACAAATGTGGATTTCTAATGCAGCTGAAACAAATTAATTTCCCCACTGGTTCCATTTATTTTATAATAGGCCCCAGCTTTATACATGCCTCAAGAAAGATTTTCTTCCTAGGCAATTCTTTGGATAAAATGACAAATAGATCTCAAGTGAGATGATTTAGGACAGATTGGCAAGCTCGGTGAATTCTGTGCCCTCAGCTATGATAGGATGGTAGAAAGAAACCCGACTGAAGTAGCTAAACTCCGCCAGGAAGAAAAGTCTCTGAGTTGCCACCATTGTTATGCACCTTGAGCTTGTTACCATACAAATATATGACATTATCAGAGTTAATGAGGTTGAGGCAACAGAACAAAATGAATGGGATGATGGAGAAAGTTCAAGGGTGGTGAATAAAAGAAGCAAAGATGGGTGTGGGTTTTGGTAAAGTAGAACTTTTGCCTATGAGGAACATAATGTGCATTAGCTCACTAAATCTTATGCAAAATTGTAAACAAAAACATAAGATTTCCAGGTTTTGCAGACTCATCAATCATCTTAAATTTGGGGCACAGTGTACAAGTCCATGACTTGACCTTTATCTGACACTCCAATCTTATCTCCCATATCTCCACCTACAACAGTATCCCAGCTACACTGCAGGTTGACTCTTGCTGAGATATCTTTGCTTATTCTGATTCTCCAGTCTCGAATAGTATTATTTTTCCCTTATGTGCCTTGCAAAATCTTACTCATTTTCAAACACTTTGCCTTGTCCTTCTTTCTGAGGATTTATTAACTGCTCTTTTTTTGGAAATGCCTATTATACTGGTCATTTTTATCTGACTAGTACCTTTGACTATTCCCTATTTTTGCTACAGCTCTGAAAGTTCTGACTACAGTGAAGTGACATGGCAGAATCCTTCACCAAGTTTATTCTAACAGGATCTAGAGAAGGAGGATCCTGTTTCTTGTTGGGTCATTAAGATGGAAAAAACTCCTGACGTTAGAAGAACTAAAGATAAGCACATCACAAAATGGCAGACATGAGATCATAGCCTTTAACTCCACACAAAAACAATTATAAAGTCAACTATCCATTGACTATTCCCCTAGGGGAACTCTAGAGTGCAATCACAACAATTAGTTAAGGAATACAGAAAATTAAAAAGATGGAAAATGTGTCATCAAAAGTATAAAATATTGGGGGTGTGTAAAAAGATAAAACTTTGGAATGTGTTCCAATTTAAGTTGCTACCAACTTAAAGTAGACTGCTATTTACATAGGACAATATATGTGAACCTCACAGTAACCACAAAGAAAAAACTTATAGTAAATACACAAAAGAAAAGGAGAAAGGAATTTAAACATAACATTAAGGAAAACTACCAAAACATAAGGCTAAAGAAAGAGAAGACAAAAGACGGAGAGGAACAAGAAAAACATCCAGAAAACAATAAACAAAATGGTAATAAGTACATACTTATTAATAATTACTTTAAACATAATTGACTAAATTTACCAATCAAAAGATACAGTGTCTGAATGAATAAAAAGAAAGGCCCACATATATGCTGCCTATAAGAGACTCATTTTAGAGCTAAACACACACACAGACTGAAGGTGAAGAAAGGAAAAAGTTACTCCATGCAAATGAAAGTTGAAAAAAGTGCTGGAGTAGCTATACTCATATCAGACAAAATAGACTTTAAAACAAAGACTGTAATAAAAGACAAAGAAGGGCATTACATAGTAATAAGAGAGTCAATCTAGCAAGATATACATTTACAAATGTATATGCACCAAACATAAGATCACGAAGATATATAAAGCAAATATTAATGGACTTAAAGGGAGAAACTGAAAGCAGTACAATAACAGAAGAGGACTTTAACACCCCATTTACATCAATGGATAGATCATCCAGACAGAAAATCAATAAGGAAACATTGTCCTTGAAGGCTACATTAGGGACCTCCCTGGTGGTCTAGTAGTTAAGAATCCATGTTTCCAATGCAGGGGACACAGTTCAATCCCTGGTTGGGGAACTCAGATCCCACATCCCACATGCCACAAGGCACAGCCAAAAATTAAGAAAAAAAAAAAAAAAAGGACACCTTAAACCAGATAATAGATATATACAGAACATTTCACCCCAAAACAGCACAATATGCATTCTTCTCAAGCACACATGGAACATTCTCTAGAATAGATCACATTTTGGGGTCACAGAACAAATCTCAATAAATTCAAGAGGACTGAAATCATATCAGCATCCTCTTCAACCACAATGGTATGAAACTAGAAATAAATCACAAGAAAAAATGGGGAAAAAAAACACAAAAACGTGGAGATTAAATAACATGCTACTGAATAGCCAGTCATCAAAGAAATTGAAGGAGAAATACAAAAATACCTAAAGACAAATGAGAACAGAAATATGACATACCAAAGTTTATGGGACACAGGAAAAACTGTTCTAAGAGGGAAGTTCATAGCAAAACAGACCTACTTTAAGAAAAAAACAAACAAACAAAATCTCACACAATCTAACTTCATACCAGAGGAACTAGAAGAGAAAAAATGAAGCCCAAAATTAATAGAAGAAAGGAAATAATAAAGACCAGAGCAAAAAATAAATGAAATAGAGGAAAATATAGAAAAGATCAATGGAACTACGAATGGTTTCTTTGAAAAGATAAGAAAATTGACAAGCCATTAGCTAGATTAATCAAGAAAAAAAGAGAGGACTCAAAAAAAATAACACCAGAAATGAAAGAGGAGAAATTACAACTGATATCACAGAAATACAAAGGGTCATGAGACTACTACAAGCAGTTTTACCCACACATATGTGGACAATTAATCTACAAAAAAGAGGAAAGGACATGCAATGGAGAAAGGATAGTCTCTTCAATAAACGTTGTTGGAAAAACTGGACAGCCACATGCAAAAGAATGAAACTAGACCACTATCTTACACCATACACAAAAATTAGCTCAAAATATATTAAAGACTTAAATGTAATACTTGAAACCATGAAATTCTGAGGAGAAAACATAGGCAGTAACCACATTGACATTAGTCTTAGTGATGTTATTTTGGATTTGACTCCAAAGGCAAAAGAAACAAAAGCAAAAATTAACAAATGAAACTACATCAAAGTAAAAAGATTTTGCATAGCAAAGGAAACCATCATCAAAATGAAAAGGCAATCTAGTGAATGGGAGAAAATATTTGCAAATTGTATCTCTGATAAGGGATTAATATCCAAAATATGTAAAGAACACATATCACCCCGAAACAAAAAAATCAAACAACCCAATTGTAAAATGGGAAAGAGGGCTTCCCTGGTGGCGCAGTGGTTGAGAGTCTGCCTGCCGATGCAGGGGACACGGGTTTGTGCCCCGGTCCGGGAGGATCCCACATGCCACAGAGCGGCTGGGCCCATGAGCCATGGCCACTGAGCCTGTGCGTCCGGAGCCTGTGCTCCACAACAGGAGGGGCCGCAGCAGTGAGAGGCCCGCATACTGCAAAAAAAAAAAAAAAAAAAGGACAAAGAATCTGAATAGACATTTTTCCAATTGATAATAGCCATTTAACAGATGGCCCACAGTCACATGAAAAGATGCTCAGTGTCACTAATTATCAGGAAAATGCAACTCAAAACCACAATGAGATATCACCTCACACTTGTTAAATGGCTATTATCAAAAAGACAACAAATGAAAAGTGTTGGCAAGGATGTGGTGAAAAGGTAACCCTAGTACACTGTTAGTGGGACTGTAAATTTGTGCAGCCACTATGGTAAACAGTATGGAGATATTTCAAAAAAAGAAGAATAGAAATACCATATGACCTAGCTATTTCACTTCTGGGTGTTTATCTGAAGAACACAAAAACACTAATTCAATGAATGAAATAGTTTCATTAGTCTCATTGCTCTTTAAAAAGTATCCAAGGTATCAGACACTAGACAATTTTTAGAATAAGTTAACCTTAACATATTCCTGAAAAGATATAGTAAATATGCAAATATGCTTGATAAAACACTTTTGTCTAGAAGCGCATGGAAGAAAGTAATCACTAGCATCACAGTTTCTCAGCCTTAATTGGATTTGAAAGCTGAAAAATATTAATTCTATTTGATGTATATATAAATCAAGTTTCCAAATACAAACAACAACAAAAACCCACTAATTAGAAAAGATATATACACCTCCTATGTTCATTGCTGCATTATTTACAAAAGCCAAGATATGGAAACAACATAAGTGTCCATCAATGGGTGAATGGATAAAGAAAATGTGGTGTGTATATAAACAATGGAATAGTACTCAGCTGTAAAAAGAATGAAATCCTGTCATTTACAACCTCATGGATAGACCTTAAGGATATTTTGCTAAGTGAAATATGGCACACAGAGAAAGAAAAATACTGTATGATTGCACCCATATGTGGAATCTAAAAAAACAAAAAACAAAAAAGCAAACAAACAAAGAAAATAAAACAAAAACCAATTCATAGAATCAAAGAATGGATTGTGGTTGCCAGAGGGGATGGTGGTGGGGGGCAAAATGGGAAAGTGGGTTCAATTGTACAGTGTCATGGATGGCTTTTTCACAGAAATAGAAAAACAATACTAAAGTTAATATGGAATCACAAAAGACTGTAAATAACTAAAGCGATCTTGAACAAAAAGAACAAAGTTGCTGGCATCACACTACTGATTTCAAAGTATACTACAAAACTACAGTAATAAAATCAGCATGGTACTGGCACAAAACAGACATATACACCAATAGAACAGAATAGAGAGCCCAGAAAAAGATCCATGCAGTTTTGGTCAATAGATATTTGAGAAGGGTGTAAAGAACACATAGTGGTGGCAGCATGCCTGGCCTCTACCCACTAGATGCAATTAGCATGTCCTAGTTGAAACAACCAAAAATGTCTCCAGACATTGCCTCCAGACCTGTCCCCTGGGGGAGCAAAATTACCCCTGGATGGGAATCACTGTTATAGGTACAGGACAGAAAAATGTTGAGCCATTCTTGTAACTTTTCTGTGGATTTGAAATTTTTTCCAAATAAAATTTTTAAAAATGATAGACCACACGTCAAAGTACTTACTGAAATAAAAATGCACAGTGTGGAAAAAAACACAACGTGGAAAGGACAGTCTCTTCAATAAATGGTATTTGGAAAATTGGTTTTCCACTAGCAGAAGAAAGAAATTGGACCCTATTTCACTCCATATATAAAAATCAACTCTAAATGAATTAAAGCCAAAACAATCTTCAGAAAGAAGAACAAAGCTGAAGGTATCACACTTCCTGATTTCAAATTATATTACAAAGCTGTAGTAATCAAAATAGAATGGTACTCATATAAAAACAGACATATAAACCAATGGAACAGCATAGACATCCCAGAAGCAAATCCATGTATATACAGTTAACTAATCTTCACGAAGGGTGCCAAGAGTATACAATGTGGAAAGCATAGTCTCTTCAATAAATGTTGCTGGGAAAATTGGATATCCACATGCAAAAGAATGAAACTGGACCCTTATCTTACAACATACACAAAAATCAACTAAAAGTCCATTAATATGCTCAACCTTGCTAATTATTAGATAAATACAAATCAAAACTACAATGAGGTAGCACCTCACACCAGTCAGAATGGCCATCATTAAAACGTTTACAAATAATAAATGGTGGAGAGGGTGTGGTGAAAAGGGAACCCTGGTACATTGTTGGTGGGAATGTAAATTCGTGTAGCCACTATGGAGAACAGTATGGAGGTTCCTTAAAACAGGGATCCCCAACCCCTGGGCAACTGGGCCACACAGCAGGAGGTGAGTGGTGGGTGAACAAGTGAAGCTTCATCTGTATTTGCAGCTGCTCCCCATTGCTCACATTACCACCTGAGGTCCACCTCCTGTCAGATCAGCAGCAGCATTAGATTCTCACAGGAGCGCGAACCCTACTGTGAACTGCGCATGCAAGGGATCTAGGTTGTGCACTCCTTTTGGGAATCTAAAGCCTGATGACCTGAAGTGGAGCTGAGGTGGTGATGCTAGCCCTGGAGAGCAGCTGCAAATACAGATTATCATTAGCAGAGAGGTTTGACTACACAGAGACTATAATAAGTCAATTGTTTACAGACATATCAAAACCTATCAGTGAGTGGCAAGTGACAAGCTGCATCTGGTGGCAGGCTTTATAGTGGCAAGTGAGTTGATGTACTTCAATTGTACAGCTGCATCTGGTGGAAGTCTTTAAGTCAGAATCCGACACTTATTTTAGTCCGCACGTGGCCCACCCATTATTTTATTTACCACTTCTGTCCGTGCCTCTTTCCTGCGCTGTGCACTTGTCTCAGTCACAGTTTTGGTAATCCCACAAGCTAACCCTAGCCAAAATGAGTAAAAAACAAACGTCGCTGGAGAGCTCCTTTGAAAAGGGGGAAAGACCCAATGATGAGACTGCAGAAGACTCTAAGACTGCCAACAAAAGGAAAGCTGCATTTAAAAGAAAATACCAAGAGTCCTACTTAAATTATGGGTTCATTGCAACAGGCGATTCACATTCTTCAAGCCCACTTTGTATAATATATGGTGACCGGCTATCCAACGAAGCCATGAACCCTTCAAAACTGCTTCACCACATGGAGACCAAGCACCCTGCATTAAAACACAAGCCTTTGGAGTTTTTCAAAAGAAAAAACGTGAACACAAAAAACAGAAGCAATTATTGAAGGCCACCACGTCATCTAATGTATCTGCACTGAAAGCATCATTCTTACTGGCTAACCACATTGCTAAGGCTAAGAAGCTCTTTACTATTGGTGAAGAGTGGATCCTACCTGCTGCTAAGGAAATTCGTTGTGAACTTTTAGGAGAGGCTGCAGTTCAAAAGGTGGCATTTGTTCCTCTTTTGGCTAGCACCATAACTAGACGAATTGATGAAATAGCAGAGAATGTTGAGGCACCATTGTTAGAGAGGATTACTAAGTCACCGTGGTACACAATCCAGGTCGACGAATCTACCGATGTTGACAACAGGGCAACAATGTTTGATTTGCATGAGGATATGTAATGTGCACTTTTGTGGTCAACCAATACCACAGCTGCAGAACTATTCAAGTCTTTGAATGATTACATATTAGGAAAACTGAAATGGTCATTTTGTGTCAGTATATGCACAGAGGGAGTGTCTGCCATGACAGGGTGGCTTTCTGGGTTCACTACTCGGGTCAAAGGTCACGTCTGAAAAAAAAAAAGAGGTCGCTTCTGAATGTGAATATACACACTGTGGCATCCATAGAGAAATGCTGACTAGCCAAAATATGTCACTGAGCTTAACAATATTTTGCAGGATATGATTAAAATCAGCAATCACATTAAAGTACATGCCCTTAACTTGCGTCTGTTTGCACAGCTCTGTGAGGAGATGGACGCAGAGCACACACGTCTTCTCTTATACACAGAAATGAGATAGCTTTCTAAAGGCAGATCACTGACCAGAGTTTTTGAGCTATGAGAGCCACTCCAGAGATTTCTTTTAGAAAAACAGTCACCACTGCACATTTCAGTGACACACAATGGGTCACAAAACTTGCTTACTTGTGTGACATATTCAATCTGCTCAATGAATTCAATCTGTCACTTCAGGGGAGAACAACAACTGTGTTCAAGTAGGCAGATGAAGTGTCTGCATTCAAAGCCAAACTGGAATTATGGGGCAACGAGTGAACATTGGGATTTTTGACATGTTTCAAACATTAGCAGAGATTTTGAAAGAGACTGAGCCAGGGCCTTCTTTATCCCAGCTGGTGCATTGATCACCTATCTCAGCTTTCAAGAGAGTTTGAGCATTACTTCCCAACCACAAAAGACCCCTGAACTGGGAAGGAATGGATCCGCGACCCATTTGTGAATAAGCCAGGTGAATCGACTTTGTCCGTGCTAGAAGAGGATCCACTGCTTGAGATCACAAATGACGGTAGCCTTAAAAGTATGGTTGAGACAACATCAAATCTCCATACGTTCTGGATTAAAGTCAAGGCAGAATATCCTGAGATTTCCACAAAAGTACCACTTCCATTTCCAACATCCTATGTTTGTGAAGCAGGATTTTCTGCAGTGACATCAACCAGAAAGAGATTATGGAGTGGACTGGACATAAGCAACACACTTTGGGTGTCACTGTCTCTCATCACCCCCAGATGGGACCATCTAGTTGCAGGAAAACAGGCTTAGGGCTCCCATGAATTCTGCATTATAGAAAGTTGTATAATTACTTCATTATATATTACAATGTAATAATAATAGAAATAAAGTGCACAATAAATGAAATGCATTTGAATCAGCCTGAAACCATCCCCTGAAACCAGTCCCTGGTGCCAAAAACGTTGGGGACTGGCTGCCTTAAAAAACGAAAAATAGAGTTACCATATGATCCAGCATTCCCACTTTTAGGCATATATCTGGAGAAAACTCTAATTCAAAAGGATACATACACCCCAATGTTCACTGCAACACTATTTACAATAGCCAAGACATGTCCATTTACATGTCCATTGACAGATGGATAAAGAAGATGTGGTATATATACACAGAGGAATATCACTCAACCACAAAAAAAATAAAATAATGCCATTTTCAGCAACATGGATGGACTTAGAGATTATCGTACTAAGGGAAGTAAATCAGAAAGAGAAAGACAAATATCATATGATATAACTTATAAGTAGAATCTAAAATATGAAACAAATGAATTTATTTAGGAAATAGAAATGGGCTCACAGACATAGAAAACAAATTTATGGTTACCAAAGGGGAAATGGGGTAGGGGAGGAATAAATTAGGAGCTTGGGATTAGCAGATACAAACTACTATATATAAAATAGATAAACAGCCAGGACTTAACTGTATAGCACAGGGAACATGAAAAATATATATATATATATATACACACATATATATGTGTATATCTGGATCACTTTGCTGTACAGCAGAAACTAACACAAAATTGTAAATCAACTATACTTCAATAAAAAAATTAAAAATCCATTAATGACTTAAACATGAGACCTGAAACCATAAAATTTGTAGTATATAGAAATCATAAGGAAAAATCTCCTACAATATTGATCTTGGCAATGATTTTTTGGATAAGATCTCAAAAGCACAGAAAACAAAAGCAAAAATTAACAAGTGGGAGTGCATCAAATGAAAAAGCTTCTCTACAGCAAAGGAAACAATCAACAGAGTGAATAGACAGAACAGGAGATATTTGCAAACCATACATCTGACAAGGAGTTAATATCCAAAATACTGGATAAATATTAAATATTGGATTTTCCAATAACTGGAAAATCAATAACCTGATTTAAAAATGGGCAAAAGATCCAAATAGATATTTTTCCAAAGAAGACATACAAATGGCCAACAGCTATATGTAAAGAAGCTCAACATCTCTGATCATTAGGAAAATGGAAATCAAAACCATAATGAGATGTCACTTCACACCTGTTAGATTAGCTATTATCAAAAGACAAAAATAACTGTTGGCGAGAATGTGGAGAAAAGGGAACCTTTGTACACTGTTGGTGGGAATGTAAATTAGTACAGCCATTATGGAAAACAGTAGGCAGTTTCCTAAACAAATGAAAAATAGAAGTACCATATGATCCAGCAATCCAACTTCTGGGTGTATATTCAAAGGAAATGAACTCATTATCTTGAAGAGATATATTTACTCCTATGTCCATTATTCACAATAGCCAAGATATGGAAGCAATCTAAGTATCTGTCAGTGGATGAATGAATAAAGAGAATGTGTTATAAATATACAGTGGAATATTATTCAGCCATGAGAAAGAAGGAAATCTTGTCATTTGCAGTAACAAAGATGAACCCAAAGCCATTAAGCTAAGGGAAACAAACCAGACACAAAAGGAAAAATACTGCATCATCTCACATATATGTGGAATCTAAAAAAGTCAAATTCATAGAAGCAGAGAATACAATGCTGGTTTTCAGGGACAAGGGGAAAGGTGGAGGAAATGGGGAGATGTTGGTCACATGGTAAAAAGTTTCAGTTATGTAAGATAAATAAATTCTAGTGATTTGATGTACAGCATGGTGATTATAATTACTAATACTGTACTGTATATTTGAAACTTGCTAAGAGAGTTGATCCTAAGTGTTCTCACCATTCACACACAAACACAAATGGTAACTGTGAAGAGATGGATAAGTTAATTAACAACCCTAGTAATCACTTCACAATGTATATGTATATCAAAACATCAAGTTGTACACTTAAATATATATAATTTTTTAAAAAAATAAAATAACTGCAGTTCTCAATGTATACTCAAGACAAAGAAAACAATTTTTTATATTGCACTCTTATCTTGCAAACCTGTTACACTCAGTAATTCATTGTAGGAGGTTTCTAAAAATATATTCCTTAGGATTGTCTAAGTACATGATTATGCCACATCCAAATAAACTAAATTTTACTTCAAAAAAAAGAAAAAGAAAGGACAAGCAGACACAGGAGATGGAGAGATAAGAGTCCTGACAATTACTGAGTTCCCTTTCCATTCCCTAATGTACACAGCATGGCTTTGGCACCTTTTTTTTTTTTTTTTTTTGATCCTATGTGCTACAGAATCCTTCCAATACCTTCCCACAAACTTTAATATTTCTATTTGTTGGAGATTTTCTTTTAGTTGTAACTGAGAATTCTAATACAATTTTCATTCTATGTGCTCCCCATAGCATCCTGGATTAATCTCTACCTTATCATTTCATTTTGATAATATACTCTTATTATATATCTGTGCCCCCGCAAAGACTCTGAGCTCCTCCGTATTAGGACAATGTCTTAGTCATCGTTTTACAGCCACTATCTTGCACATTTCATCATATAATCGTACTCAGTAAATGTGAACATGAATTTTACCTAGAAGTAATAACCTTGGAAGATTATTTTAGTATTGACATGTATATAAAACTGAATACCACTGTGGAATTTTATTGGCTAGAAATTATTAATTTCCCTTCAAGTAGTTTAGTATTTGGGGATGCATTGAATTACAAGGAAATCTAAAAGACATTTGTCTTCAGTGAATAATAGTCAATCTTGTTGCAAAATTGTTTTCCATCCACCAAAATTTATTAGTGGTCATTAAATCTGTAAGAAGAAAATCAATAAGTTATGCCCTGACATCTAGTTGGAGAATTATTTTTTCCTTCGGAAGTCAGAATTTTGTTTTTAAATTTCCAGTAACAAAAAAAATTGATGATTCCCTCAGTGCCCTTGTATCTTATAGGTAAAAAATATATAAATGGAGATCTTGGACTTCAGAGTTTGAGTGTCCTGAATGGGACTCTTGATATTTCCTATTATTACTTATGTTACTGAACTGTAGGACAGTGTGATTGGCCTCATATATTCTGCCAAAAAGACTTTAGACTTTTATTCTGTGTTATTCTATGAGTATAACAATAACATTACTTAATTTTGTTGCTTCCTCATCGGTAAAATGGATGTAACTATAGCACTGAATATAGTTAGGAGTATGTGTTTGTTAAAATCCTAGAGTTGTGTTGGGGATTAAATGGAATAATCCATAAAGAATATTTGCATTGGGCTTATGTCATAGTTTGCCATTGTGAATATTATTATCAATTGCTAGGTAATGGATTAACAATAAAAAAAATCAGAAAATAATTTTAAGCAAAAATACAGGTATATGTTGTATAGAGGAGTCTGGTTTAGAACCTATCACACAATTCTATACTCTCTTCCTACTCTAGGCTTACTTTCGGAGTACATGTGTTTACCGAATATCCTGGATGATGGGGCTGAAAAAAAACCCCATACCCTGAAATAAGGGACTTTTTTTTTTTTTTGGCCGCACCTTGTGGCAGTTTGCAAAATCCTAGTTCCCCCACTGGATCAGCGATTGAACCCATGCCCCCTGTAGTGGAAGCGTGGAGTCCTAACCACTGGACTGCCAGGGAATTCCCTAAGAGACTTTTAGTTGGAAGGCACTTTGGAGGTCATTTTCTGATGAGAGAAAACTGATACTTTTGCTTTAAAACCACCAGTGATCTGAACTTTTATATAAGATAGTCTGCTCAGTTTAATAATAGATACAATTGTTAAGTTTTTCCTTATATTGAAAAGAGATCTGACTCCCAGAAAATTATACTCATTGTTCTTTGTGCTGCTCCTTGGGGCACATAGAAAAAAAAAGTTAAATTTCTCTCTGGCGTACATAATATATGAAAGCAATTATCATGTCCCATACAAGCCTTCCCTCTTCTCTGGGACTTCAACCACAGCTCATATTCTGTTGGATTTAATCCTCCCACCCTCTCAGAAACTCTTTTTAGCGCTTACCTTAATGTTCCAAACTCTCATTTATTCTGATACCCAAAACTATATCTAAATGTATTCGATTAGCTCTGGGTAAAATAGGATAATCTTCCTTGTTCTGGTACTTTACATCTAATAATGCAGATAAAGTAGAATAATTTTAGGTAACCTCCACATTTTGAAGATAAAGTTGGCCATATACCTTATTAACATGTTCATTTTTAGTGTGTATAAACCTACACATAGATTGTTGTTCATTATTAATCTTGTCGAAAATTAAATCAACTATTTTGTATGTGTTCCTTTATTTTTGGACTTGTGCTCTAGATTTATTTAACCATGTTAAATTCTAGTTAGATTCAGCCCATAATTAGATTTGATGAACTCCTTTTTGGTTCCTAAATCTGTCATTAGCATGTTGGCTTTCTCTCTAGTTTTTTCATGTTAACCACCAATTTGATTTCCATGCAATCAATGTTGGTTTGGATCTGATAGGAAGCCATATTTGTTTAAATATTTTATGAATGTTCAAAGGCTTCCAGAAAAGAATATTGACTGAAAAAAACTAAGGTTGGAGTAAGTGATAACTTTGGACTGCAAACACAAAATTTATGTTAACTGTGCATGAATAAAAGTGTGAATAGGGGAGAGATGCTAATATTTTTGAATACATACATTTTATTCCAGAACTTGTGCTAAGTACCATACATACATAATGGTTGTAGCCCTACTACAGTTCTGTGAGTTATTAGGTAATATCATTTTCTTTTTTTAATTTAATTTTTATTTTATATCAAAAAACAGTTGATTTACAATGTTGTGTTAGTTTCAAGTGTACAGCAAAGTGATTCAGTTATACATATACATATATCTATTCTTTTTCAGATTCTTTTCCCATATAGGTTATGACAGGGTATTGAGTAGAACTCTCTGTGCTATACAGTAGGTCCTTGTTAACTATTTTATATATAGTAGTGTGTATATGTTAATCCCAACCAAGTAATGTCATTTTCATTTTGTAGATGAAGACAGTGAGACTCAAAGATCTCATTAGATATTTGGCCTAATGTCATATAAAGAATAAGGAATTGTGCTGGATTTTGAGCCTGTATCTGTCAGCTTTGTTTCTCTTTTTGAAGCTGGGGCCCACAGTAAACATCATGGAGGGACTAGCTATCTCCCACTCACACTGCTGGACAAAAGACAATCATTATTTTAAGGTAATTATTTTTTTCTATTTTGAGATAGAGGAGGAAAAGTCTCTTGAGAGTTAAAATGAGTATAGTTTCTGACTGGTTTTTAATGAATAACTAACAAGTTAGAGTTAACAAAATTAGCTGAGAAGAGACAAACTTTAATTTTCCACTTAATTAGGTGAAAATACCTCAGTTAGTGGAAGAATTTTTCCTCTTGGACTTTGTTTTGAGGAGGCAAAGTGAGATTTGTCTCTCAGTTCCCAACAAGGTATAAACAATGGCTTTATTTTCAGAACAGGAAATTTTATCAGGGAACTTGAGAGTGCAGCCAGAAGTGAACTGCCCTGCATCTTTCAGGTCAGGTGAGGATAAGATGAGATGTCGGAGAAGAAACACTTCTGGCAATTCCTCGGAGTTCCTCCAGGGCAATGTTAGCACTAAAGAAG
Organism: Delphinus delphis; assembly: GCF_949987515.2. Lineage (NCBI taxonomy): Eukaryota > Metazoa > Chordata > Mammalia > Artiodactyla > Delphinidae > Delphinus > Delphinus delphis. Next base: position 89,164,658 of record NC_082683.1, read on the forward strand.
AAGACCTATCAGGTACAAGTGACCTCACACAAATCAGACGCAGGGACACTTTATGTTGTTAGTGCTGGCTCAACTCTAGACAACATCATATGAATTAGTTCTTCTTTGGGATATAAATACTTTATCGATTTGCCAATGTCTCAGAAAATATTAGTGTGGTGGAAAGGAAATACCTGAGTCTTGATGTCAGACTGTATACATATATCAGCTGCACCTCTTACTAGCTGAATAGTCCTTGGATGCATTTTTTAACTTGGCCAGTTTCTCAGCTGCAATTGGAAACTACATAGTAGATGTTAAATAAATTTTTATTTTGATTTATTAATAAATATCTTAATGCACATTACAAAGCTTATATCAATAATTTGTTATGTTCTAGACACTATATGATGAGGATAGAAAACTTTTCAAAGGTTTAATTAAATTAAAAAATTAATTTTAAAAGATTAAAAAAGATTAAGAAAGACTGACGTTGGCTTACATATTATAATGGTGTGGGGATTTAGAGTAGAGCATTTGAAGTTAGATTACTGGAGTTTCAATTCTGGATTTTCTGGTTACTATCTATGTGATCTTGAATAAGTTATTGAACGTCTGACTATTAGTTTACTCATCTGTAAAATGAGAATGATGATAGCAACAACCCCCTACATTGCTTTGAGGATTAAACAATAACTATTGTATGTCTTCTTTGCTCTATTATAGATTTCTTGAAGTCTGAGCTATTTTGTACACATTTGTGCCCCGTCATACCATGAGCTTAATTATTTGTTGAATACTGGGAGTTGGCATGTGTCTTTAATTTCTCTCCTACTACGAGTTCTCCACTTGCAAAATTCTAGAATAAGTTAATTTATGTTAGTATTTGTTCTGTTCACTATGAAGCTTTCATGTGCGGCATAGATGAATTGTGTGTCAAGACTGATGGAGGTATTTCCATACAGAGAAAGCTTGGAATTGGAAACAGAAAGTAAAGGGAATGGCCAAGGTTTTAACAACAAAAAGTTGCAGACTATTAATAAGATGATAAAAAGAAGTCTCACATTAGAATTGCCAGTGTGATAGCACATCTGAGGAGTAAAACAGGTGTATGGTTTGGAATGAAGTTATTGTGGTCTAGGATTACATAATCTTGCATTTTGGGGAGGCAGTTTGAGAAAAATCTACTGAATTATGTTGAGTAACTTACATTCAGGCCATTGATTTATTTGTATAATCTTTTTCTGTTTCAAGTATTCACATATATTTTTTAATCTCTGGGACCCCCATGGTTACTGGGAGGGACGTCCAGGAGGGAAAGAGAAGCGGGGCAGAGTCAGCAGCAATGACTCATAAAACCAGAAGGCATTTGATATGGGTATGAATTGCCAGACACATTAGTTATGCTATTTGCAATTGGCAAAATAAAGCAATCATTATTCGTAATTTAATATATTTTTTTCTAATGAGTTCTGTCTTCCATGGACATTTGTAAGTGGAGTCCCCGTACATCCCAGTATTTTCTATTGATTTGACACTTGACACTGTATCATAAGCTTACATTCATGACATTACACTTACATAAAATATTATTACTTTTAGAATTATTTATTGAGCATAATATATATGAAGCCAAAAATACAATTTTAATTGTACAGTATGATGAGTTTTGACAAATGTATATACCTAGAAACACTACTCAAATTAAGATATAGAATATTTTACCACTCCAATAAACTCTCTTGACTTTTTTCCAATGAATTGCCACTCCCCCAAGAGGCACCACTGTTTTGACTATTATCCCCATAAATTAGTTGTGCCTTTTTTAGAACTCTATATAAATGGACTCATACAGGGTGTGCTTACTGCATCTGGCTTTTTTTACCCAGTACAATTTTCTTGATACTTAGGTTCTTGTGTGTTTTAGTAGTTCCTTTTAATTGCAGAGGAGTATTCCATTATATAACTATACCACAGTTGGTTTATCCATTCTGTCAATTGGCATTTTCACTATTTCCAGTGTTTGGATGTTATGAAAAAAGCTGCTACATACATTCTTTAAAACATCTTTTTGGGACTTCTCTGGCGGTGCAGTGGTTAAGAATGTGCCTGCCAATGCAGGGGACACGGGTTTGAGCCCTGGTCCAACACGATCCCACATACCGTGGAGAAACAAAGCCCGTGTGCCACAACTACTGAGCCTGCATGCCACAACTGCTGAAGCTCGTGCTCCACAACAAGAGAAGCCACCACAGTGAGAAGCCGGTACACTGCAATGAAGAGTAGCCCTTGCTCGCCGCAACTAGAGAAAGCTCTTGTGCAGCAACGAAGACTCAATGCAGCCCAAAATAAATAAATAAATTTATTTTAAAAATTAAAAAATAAAAAAAAAACGTTTTTGAGAGTAAGAGTTTTCCTTTCTTGCCGATAAACACTTAGGAGTGGAAGTGCTGGGTCATGGTTTATATATGATACTGCTATGGTTTATATATGATACTGTCTTCCCAAGTGGATATACCATCTTACTCTCTTCGTACACCAGTAATGTATAACAGTTCAAATTGCTTCACATCCTCACCAATGCCTGGTATTGTCAGTCTTGAATTTTAGTTCTTCTGGTGGGTGCGAAGTGGTACCTTACACTAGTTTTAATATATAATTCTCTAATTACTAATGAGATTGAGATATTTTTCCTGTGCTTATACACATTTGAATATCTTCTTTTATGAAGTGTTTGTTCAATGTTTATTTATTTTTTGGTCAGTTGTCCTTTTAATATTGAGTGGTAAGCTTTCTTCATAAATTCCAAATACAAATGTTTGACTAAGTATATGTATTGCAAATATCTTCTCCCATTGTGTGGCCTACATTTTCATTTCCTTAATGGTATTTCTTGAAGAGCAGAATTTTAAAATTTTGATGAAGTCCAATTTGTTTTCTTTTTGCGGTTATTATTTTTTGTGCCACCATTTTTTGTGTATATAAGAAACTTTTGCCTACCTGAAGGGTATAAGGATATTCTTTAATTTTTTTTCTAGAAAGCTTTATAAGTTCAATTTTTAGTTTTTTGTATGATATGAGGTGGGAATTGAGATTCATTTGTTAAAGGAAATTATTATAGATCTATTTTTATTAAAGGTGTAATCACATTGAAATTGGAATATTGAAAAGATAAAAAAGTTACACTCAGTTTCAATACCTTAACACAAATTATAATGTTGTCATTTAGCTGAAATTTTTCTTTCCCTAACTTCTTATTTTAAAAAATACATAGTTATATATGTATATACTATATATTTTATATATAATATATGTTTATATACTATATACAGAGTATATAAAAATGTAGGGACTTCTCTGGTGGCACAGTGGTTGAGAGTCCGCCTGCCGATGCAGGGGACGTGGGTTCATGACCCGGTCTGGAAAGATCCCACATGCTGCAGGTTGGCTGGACCCCTGAGCCATGGCCGCTGAGCCTGCGCGTCCGGAGCCTGTGCTCTGCAATATGAGAGGCCACAACAGTGAGAGGCCTGCGTACCGCAAAAAAAAAAAATATATATATATATATATATAGGCTTAGAAAAAGTGTATCATAATAATAACAAAAAAGTAACAATTTCTATCAATCGGGCACTCACCATGTGCCAGTGAACACTTTACAGGCATTATTATTTTTACATCTTTATTGGAGTATAATTGCTTTGCAGTGGTGTGTTAGTTTCTGCTTTATAACAAAGTGAATCAGTTATACATATACATATGTTCCCATATATCCTCCATCCTGCATCTCCCTCCCTCCCATCCTCCCTATCCCACCCCTCCAGGTGGTCACAAAGCACCGAGCTGATCTCTCTGTGCTATGCATCTTCTTCCCACTAGCTATCTATCTTACGCTTGGTACTGTATATATGTCCATGCCACTTTCACCTCGTCACAGCTTACCCATCCCCCTCCCCTTATCCTCAAGTCCATTCTCTAGTAGGTCTTTGTCTTTATTCCTGTCTTACCCCTAGGTTCTTCATGACATTTTTTTCCCTTAAATTCCATATATATGTGTTAGCATATGGTAACTGTCTCTCTCTTTCTGACTTACTTCACTCTGTATGACAGACTCCAGGTCCATCCAACTCATTACAAATAGCTCAATTTCGTTTCTTTTTGTGGCTGAGTAATATTCCATTGTATATATGTGCCACATCTTCTTTATCCATTCATCCAATGATGGACACTTAGGTTGTTTCCATATCCGGGCTATTGTAAATAGAGCTACAATGAACATTTTGGTACATGACTCTTTTTGAATTTTGGTTTTCTCAGGGTATATGCCCAGTAGTGGGATTGCCAGGTCATATGGTAGTTCTATTTCTAGTTTTTTAAGGAACCTCCCTACTGTTCTCCATAGTGGCTGTACCAATTCACATTCCCACCAGCAGTGCAAGAGTGTTCCCTTTTCTCCACATCCTTTCCAGCATTTATTGTTTCTAGATTTTTTGATGATGGCCATTTTGACTGGTGTGAGATAATATCTCATTGAAGTTTTGATTTGCATTTCTCTAATGATTACTGATGTTGAGTATTCTTTCATGTGTTTGTTGGCAGTCTGTATATCTTCTTTGGAGAAATGTCTATTTAGGTCTTCTGCCCATTTTTGGATTGGGTTGTTTGTTTTCTTGTTATTGTCCTGCCTGAGCTGCTTATAAATTTTGGAGATTAATCCTTTGTCAGTTGCTTCATTTGCAAATATTTTCTCCCATTCTGAGAGTTGTCTTTTGGTCTTGTTTATGGTTTCTTTTGCTGTGCAAAAGCTTTCAAGGTTCATTAGGTCCTGTTTGTTTATTTTTGTTTTATTTCCATTTCTCTAGGAGGTGGGTCAAAAAGGATCTTGCTGTGATTTATGTCATAGAGTGTTCTGCCTATGATTTCCTCTAAGAGTTTGATAGTTTCTGGCCTTACATTTAGGTCTTTAATCCATTTTTAGCTTATTTTTGAGTATGGTGTTAGGGAGTGATCTAATCTCATACTTTTACATGTACCTGTCCAGTTTTCCCAGCACCACTTATTGAAGAGGCTGTCTTTTCTCCACTGTATATTCTGGCCTTCTTTATCAAAGATAAGGTGACCATATACGCATGGGTTTATCTCTGGGCTTTCTATCCTGTTCCATTCATCTATCTTTCTGTTTTTGTGCCAGTACCATACTGTCTTGATTACTGTAGATTTGTAGTACAGACTGAAGTCAGAAAGCCTGATTCCTCCAGCTCCGTTTTTCATTCTCAAGATTGCTTTGGCTATTCGGGGTCTTTTGTGTTTCCATACAAATTGTGAAATTTTTTGTTCTAGTTCTGTGAAAAATGCCAGTGGTAGTTTGATAGGGATTGCATTGAATCTGTAGATTGCTTTGCGTAGTAGAGTCATTTTCACAATGTTGATTCTTCCAATCCAAGAACATGGTATATCTCTCCATCTGTTTGTATCATCTTTAATTTCTTTCATCAGTGTCTTATAATTTTCTGCATACAGGTCTTTTGTCTCCTTAGGTAGGTTTATTCCTAGATATTTTATTCATTTTGTGGTGACGGTAAATGGGAGTGTTTTCTTGATTTCTCTTTCAGATTTTTCATCATTAGTGTATAGGAATGCCAGAGATTTCTGTGCATTAATTTTGTATCCTGCTACTTTACCAAATTCATTGATTAGATCTAGTAGTTTTCTGGTAGCATCTTTAGGATTCTCTATGTATAGTATCATGTCATGTGCAAACAGTGACAGCTTTACTTCTTCTTTTCCAATTTGGATTCCTTTTATTTCCTTTTCTTCTCTGATTGCTGTGGCTAAAATTTCCAAAACTATGTTGAATAATAGTGGTGAGAGTGGGCAACCTTGTCTTGTTCCTGATCTTAGTGGAAATGCTTTCAGTTTTTCACCATTGAGGACGATATTGGCTGTGGGTTTGTCATATTTGGCCTTTATTATGTTGAGTAAAGTTCCCTCTATGCCTACTTTCTGCAGGGTTTTTATCATAAATAGGTGTTGAATTTTGTCAAAAGCTTTCTCTGCATCTATTGAGATGATCATATGATTTTTCTCCTTCAATTTGTTAATGTGGTGTATCACTTTGATTGATTTGCGTATATTGAAGAATCCTTTCATTCCTGGAATAAGCCCCACTTGATCATGGTGCATGATCCTTTTAATGTGCTGTTGGATTCTGTTTGCTAGTATTTTGTTGAGGATTTTTGCTTCTAAGTTCATCAGCGATATTGGCCCGTAGTTTTCTTTCTTTGTGACATCCCTATCTGGTTTTGGTATCAGGGTGACGGTGGCCTCGTAGAATGAGTTTGGGAGTGTTCCTCTCTCTGCTATATTTTGGAGAGTTTGAGAAGGATAGGTGTTAGCTCTTCTCTAAATGTTTGATAGAATTCGACTGTGAAGCCATCTGGTCCTGGGCTTTTGTTTGTTGGAAGTGTTTTGATCACAGTTTCCATTTCAGTGCTTGTGATTGGTCTGTTCATATTTTCTATTTCTTCCTGGTTCAGTCTTGGCAGGTTGTGCATTTCTAAGAAATTGTCCATTTCTTCCAGGTTGTCCATTTTATTGGCATAGAGTTGCTTGTAGTAATTTCTCATGATCTTTTCTATTTCTGCAGTGTCAGTTGTTACTTCTCCTTTTTCATTTCTAATTCTATTGATTTGAGTCTTTTCCCTTTTTTTTCTTGATGAGTCTGGCTAATGGTTTATCAATTTTGTTTATCTTCTCAAAGAAACAGCTTTTAGTTTTATTGATCTTTGCTATCGTTTCCTTCATTTCTTTTTCATTTATTTCTGATCTGATTTTTACGATTTCTTTCCTTCTGCTAACTTTGGGGTTTTTTTGTTCTTCTTTCTCTAATTCCTTTAGGTGCAAGGTTAGGTTGTTTATTCAAGATGTTTCCTGTTTCTTAAGGTAGGATTGCATTGCTATAAACTTCCCTCTTAGAACTGCTTTTGCTGCATTCTATAGGTTTTGGGTCGTCGTGTCTCCATTGTCATTTGTTTCTAGGTATTTTTTTATTTCCTCTTTGATTTCTTCAGTGATCACTTCGTTATTAAGTAGTGTACTGTTTAGACTGCATGTGTTTATACTTTTTTACAGATCTTTTCCTGTAATTGATATCTAGTCTCATAGCATTGTGATCAGAAAAGATACTTGATACAATTTCAATTTTCTTAAATTTACCAAGGCTTGATTTGTGACCCAAGATATGATCTATCCTGGGGAATGTTCCATGAGCACTTGAGAAAAATGTGTATTCTGTTGTTTTTGGATGGAACGTCCTATAAATATCAATTAAGTCCATCTTGTTTAATGTATCATTTAAAGCTTGTGTTTACTTATTTATTTTCATTTTGGATGATCTGTCCATTGGTGAAAGTGGGGTGTTAAAGCCCCCTACTATGATTGTGTTACCGTTGATTTCCCCTTTATAGCTGTTAGTATTTGCCTTATGTATTGAGGTGCTCCTATGTTGGGTGCATAAATATTTACAATTGTCATATCTTCTTCTCTGATTGATCCCTTGATCATTATGTAGTGTCCTTCTTTGTCTCTTCTAATAGTCTTTATTTTAAAGTCTATTTTGTCTGATATGAGAATTGCTACTCCAGCTTTCTTTTGGTTTCCATTTGCATGGAATATCTTTTTCCATACCCTTACTTTCAGCCTGTATGTGTCTCTAGGTCTGAAGTGGGTCTCTTGTAGACAGCATATATATGGGTCTTGTTTTTGTATCCATTCAGCCATTCTGTGCCTTTTGGTGGGAGCATTTAGTCCATTTACATTTAAGGTAATTATCGATATGTGTGTTCGTATTCCCATTTTCTTAATTGTTTTGGGTTCGTTATTGTAGGTCTTTTCCTTCTCTTGTGTTTCTTGCCTAGAGAAGTTCCTTTAGCATTTGTTGTAAAGCTGGTTTGGTGGTGCTGAACTCTCTCAGCTTTTGCTTGTCTGTAAAGGTTTTAATTTCTCCGTCAAATCTGAATGAGATCCTTCTTGGGTAGAGTAATCTTGGTTGCAGGTTTTTCTCCTTCATCACTTTAAATATGTCCTGCCAGTCCCTTCTGGCTTGCAGAGTTTCTGCTGAGAGATCAGCTGTTAACCTTATGGGGATTCCCTTGTGTGTTATTTGTTATTTTTCCCTTGCTGCTTTTAATAAGTTTTCTTTGTATTTAGTTTTTGACAGTTTGATTAATATGTGTCTTGGCATATTTCTCCTTGGAATTATCCTGTATGGGACTCTCTGTGCTTCCTGGATTTGATTAACTATTTTTTTTTTTTCCCATGTTAGGGTCATTTTCAACTATAATCTCTTCAAATATTTTCTCAGTCCCTTTCTTTTTCTCTTCTTCTTCTGGAACCCCTATAATTAGAATGTTAGTGCGTTTAATGTTGTCCCAGAGGTCTCTGAGACTGTCCGCAGTTCTTTTCATTCTTTTTTCTTTATTCTGCTCTGCAGTAGTTATTTCCACTATTTTATCTTCCAGGTCACTTATCTGTGTTTCTGCCTCAGTTATTCTGCTATTGATCCCATCTAGAGTATTTTTAATTTCATTTATTGTGTTGTTCATCATTGCTTGTTTCATCTTTATTTCTTCTAGGTCCTTGTTAATTGTTTCTTGCATTTTGTCTATTCTATTTCTGAGATTTTGGATCATCTTTACTATCATTATTCTGAATTCTTTTTCAGGTAGACTGCCTATTTCCTCTTCATTTGTTAGGTCTGGTGGGTTTTTATCTTGCTCCTTCATCTGCTGTGTGCTTTTCTGTCTTCTCATTTTGCTTATCTTACTGTGTTTGGGTTCAACTTTTTGCAGGCTGCAGGTTCATAGTTCCCGTTGCTTTTGGTGTCTGTCCCCAGTGGCTAATGTTGTTTCAGTGGGTTGTATAGGCTTCCTGGTGATGGGGACTAGTGCCTATGTTCTGGTGGATGAGGCTGGATCTTGTCTTTCTGGTGGGCAGGTCCACGTCTGGTGGTGTGTTTTGGGGTGTCTGTGGACTTATTATGATTTTAGGCAGTCTCTCTACTAATGGGTGGGGTTGTATTCCTGTCTTGCTAGTTGTTTGGCATATAGTGTCCAGCACTGTAGCTTGCTGGTCGGTGAGTGAAGCTCGGTGCTGGTGTTGAGATGGAGGTCTCTGGGAGATTTTCGCCATTTGATATTATGTGGAGCTGGGAGGCCTTTTGTGAACCAGTGTCCTGAAGTTGGCTCTCCCACCTCAGAGGCTCAGCACTGGCTCCTGGCTGCAGCATCAAGAGCCTTTCATCCACACGGCTCAGAATAAAAGAGAGAAAAAGTAGAAAGAAAGAAAGAAAGAAAGAAAGAAAGAAAGAAAGAAAGAAAGAAAGAAAGAAAGAAAGAAAGAAAGAAAGAAAAGGAGGGAGGGAAGGAGGGAGCGAGGGAGGGAGGAAGGAAGGAAGGAAGGAGGCAAGGAAGGAAAAAAGAAAGAAGATAAAATAAAATAGTTATTAAAATAAAAAATAATTATTAAGAAAAAAAAGTTTTTTAAGAAAAAAGAAACAGACAGATAAAACCCTAGGACAAATGGTGGAAGCAAAGTTGTACAGACAAAATCTCACACAGAAGCATACACATACACACTCACAAAAAGAGCAAAAGGGGAAAAAGTCATAAATCTTGCTCTCAATGTCCACCTCTTCAATTTGGGATGATTCCTTGTCTATTCATGTATTCCACGGATGCAGGGTACATCGAGTTGATTGTGGAGCTTTAATTCCGCTGCTTCTGAGGCTGCTGGGAGAGATTTCCCTTTCTCTTCTCTGTTCTCACAGCTCCTGGGGCTCAGCTTTGGATTTGGCCTCGCCTCTGCGTGTAGGTCACCGGAGGGCGTTTGTTCTTCGCTCAGACAGGACGGGGTTAAAGGAGCACCTGCTTTGGGGACTCTGGCTCACTCAGGCCAGGGGGAGGGAGGGGTACGGAGTGGGGGGCGATCCTGCGGCGGCAGAGGCCGGCGTGACATTGCACCAGCCTGAGGCGCGCCGTGCATTCTCCTGGGGAAGTTGTCCCTGGATCCCGGGACCCTGGCAGTGGCGGGCTGCACAGGCTCCCTGGAAGAGGAGTGTGGATCACACACAGGCCTCGCACACAGGCCTTTTGGTGGTGGCAGCAGCAGCCTTAGCATCTCATGCCCGTCTCTGGCGTCCGCGCTTTTAGCCGCGGCTTGCGCCCTTCTCTGGAGCTCCTTTAAGCAGCGCTCTTAATCCCCTCTCCTCGTGCACCAGGAAACAAAGAGGGAAGAATATGTCTGTTGCCTCTTCGGCAGCTCCAGACTTTTCCCCGGACTCCCTTCCGGCTAGCCGTGGTGCACTAACCCCCTGCAGGCTGTGTTCACGCTGCCAACCCCAGCCCTCTCCCTGCGCTCTGACTGAAGCCCGAGCCTCAGCTCCCAGCCCCACCCGCCCCGGCAGGTGAGCAGAGAAGCCTCTCGGGCTGGTGAGCGCCCGTTGGCACCGATCCTCTGTGCGGGAATCTCACCGCTTTGCCCTCCGCACCCCTGTTGCTGTGCTCTCCTCCGCAGCTCCGAAGCTTTCCCCCTCCGCCACCTGCAGTCTCCGCCTGCGAAGGGGCTTCCTAGTGTGTGGAAACCTTTCCTCCTTCACAGCTCCCTCCCACTGGTGCAGGTCCCATCCCTATCTTTTGTCCCTGTTTATTCTTTTTTCTTTTGCCCTACCCAGGTACGTGGGGATTTTCTTGCCTTTTGGGAGGTCTGAGGTCTTCTGCCATCATTCAGTAGGTGTTCTGTAGGAGTTGTGTAGATGTATTTCTGGTGTATCTGTGGGGAGGAAAGTGATCTCTGCGTCTTATTCTTCCGCCATCTTCCCCTTGTCTCCTTACATGCATTATTGTATTTGATCCTCAGAACCATCCTTTGGGGTAAATACCATTATTATTCCCATTTTACAGACAAAAAAAGAGGCACAGAAAAATTAAGTAACTTGCTTACCATCCCACAAATAATGAAATAGAGCTGAAATTTGAACGCAGGCAATCTTGTTGTGGGCTACAATACTCTCACTAAGTATGAGATGTCATTTTTTATTAGGGAAGTTTTATTGGTCCAGCTGTTCCAACCACCTCAAATTCATTTTTTTAGTGGAATGAATGGAATATATTAGATAAAATAAAGCCCAGAGAATTCACCAATTCTGTCTTCTGTCTCATTTTGATATTTTTAGCTGTACTTAGTGGGAGAAATAGGGAGAAGTGTGAATTACCTTGGTGTCTTTGTCAAGAATCAGTTATGTATTTGTGAGAGCCTATTTCTGGATTCCATCCTATTTCACTGACCTAGTCAAGTCTACTTATATCAACTCAATACTGTCTTAATTACTGTACTTTTATAGTAAATCTTGAACTCAGGCAATGTGAGTTCTCTAACTTCATTGTTTGAATTTCTGAATATATTTTTGAATGTGTCTCCGTTTCAACAAAAATATCTGCTAGGATTTTGGTAGAGATGGTGTTGATTCTAGTTCTGTTGAGTGATTTTGCTGTGAAGGTTAATTTCAGCAGCTCTGATTTGGCCTGAGATATTCTGCTCAAGTACCTGCACTGTACTGACCTCTGGTTAAGGCATGAAACATACTGATTAATAATTTTGCTTTGTAGTCATGAGTTCAAGGAAATTCAGAGTTGCGTGTACCAGCTTTTCAGCATTACTTATTGATAATAGTGAGCTAGATTACTTGCATCTCATTTCAGTGAGACCCTGGGAGGGCTCCACTGCTGGGCTGGTTACATTCCACAAATGCCTATGTGACCAGCAAGATATAAGAAGTCACAGCTGAGATTCCATTTCAGACTCCCTGAAGTATTCCCTAAACATTTTGGTGGTTTCTGATCTAAGAGAGAAAATATTTCCCTGTGAACCTTGCAGAGGGAGGACAATTTCAGTTTGCACGTGACCTCTCTAGAATACTTAAAGTGGCTGAAAGCCCCTTAAAATGGATGTTATAATACATTCTTCTCCTGCAATAAGCTGTAGATTTATAAGCTTTGCCATTTTGAGTCCTGTGAGTCTTCTTTGACAACCAAACCCTGCTTAACTGCCACTGGTTGTGCAGAGATAATTGATATCTTAACAATATTAAGTCTCCCAATCCATTAACATAGTTTTTCTCCTCACTTATTTAAGCCTTCTTTAATTTCTCTCTATCTTTTAAATAGTATTTAGTGTAGAGGTCTTGTACATTAATTAAAATTCCTAAATATTTTGTTTTTTGTAGCTATTTTAAACATTATTATTTCATAACTTTTGATTGCCAGTTTATCGAAATGGATTTTCTTTACTGACTTGCTATTATATTTTTATATTGATCTGGTGTGCTACAATCATGTTAAATTTAAAATTAATTATGATAATTTTATAGATTTCTTAGCTCTTTCTACATAAACAATCATATTGTCTTGGATTAGGGGCAGTTTTCTTCTTTCTTTATAAAATCATTATGCATATTTCTTTTCCTTGCCTTCTTGCATTGTTAAGACCTCCATTACAATGTTGAAAAGAAGTGGTAAAAGCAGAACACATTCTTGATGTATTCCTGATTTTAGGGAAAACAAATTTATTGATTTATCGTTACAGAAATTCGCTAAAAGTTTTGCATAGATATCCTTTATCGAATTGAGGCAGTTTCCGTCTGTTCCTAGTTTGCTGAGATTTTTATTGTGTATGCTGAATTTTATCAGTTGCTTTTTCTGTAATTATTGAAAGGATCATAATGTTTTTCTCTTTAATTCTTCTAATGTAGTGAGTTGCATTGATTAATTTTCAAATATTTATCTAATCTTGCATTCCTGGCATAAAGTTCTTCAGTTCTTGGAGATGATCTTCCTGTAGACAACCAACAATTAAACTGAGGAAGGAAAATAAATATATATATATATTTTTATTGGAGTATAATTGCTTTACAAAGTTGTGTTAGTTTCTGCTGTACAGTGAAGTGAATCAGTTATACGTAGACATATATCCCCTCCCTCTTGGACCTCCCTCCCCCACCATCCCGCCCATCTAGGTCATCACAGAACACCGAGCTGAGCTCCCTGTGCTGTACAGAAGGTTCCCACTAGCTATCTATTTTACACAGGGTGGTGTGTTTATGTCAAACCTAGTCTCCCAATTCATCCCACCCTCCCCTTCCCCTGCTGTTTTTTAATTAATTGTTTTTTCAGGAAAAGTGGCATCTAAGCTGGTGAGCAGGTTGGAAGACAAGAGCCTAAGTGTTCACAGGCTGGAGAATTGGATTTAGCAAAGTGTGGGTAAGTCTAGAAATGCTCTAGACTTGGAGTATTGACTTGGGAAACAATGACAGACCAAGTGCATGTGATCTAAGAGGATGTAACCTTTGAGCATATGATACCAATGGGCAAATGGTTCTCAAGGGATTCTCCAAGAAATGGACAAAAAACTATTAAATTGTGCCATGCAAGTGCTAAAAATTGACAGGAGAAGGAAAGGATAGTAGTAGCTTTTTCATATTTCAGTTCAATTTTTTTTTGACATTTTAAGTAGAGCTGGCCTCCCTTGGACTTTTAAAACTCTGGGATTCTTCTACAATTCCTGGGAGTTCTCAAGAGGGAGACTGTACTTTCTGCAAACAGGGAAGTGGACTTATATAGTAGTCATGAGCAGAGACTCAGAATTAGAACTTCTGGGTTCAAATCATTGGTTTACCACTCACCAGCTGTATCTCTGACATGTTTCTAAGATTCTCTGCGGCTCAGTCCTTGATGATGATGATGATTATGATGATGATGATGGGAACAACAGCAATAAATAGGATCCACTCCTTGGAGTTATTCTGAGGACACATTTAATATGATGACCAGTACCCAGCATGTATTATAGGAGTATTCAATGAATATTTGCTACAATTAGGAAGATATGTAACCACTATGTAGACACACAAGAGCAGGGATTCTTGTATGTTTTGTTTACTGGTGGATCTGCAGTACCTAGAATAGTGCCTGGATAGAAATGCCCCATGAAAAATGTATTGATTGAATTAATATAACGTTATTTGCATCTGGAACTGATGAGTTTCATGTTACTGGTAAGAATGAGTCCCATAATCTAGCAATTTAATGGACTGGCCTTTGCTGAGGCAATAGCCTACTGAACCAGACAGATGGTTGGGGTGAATGTCAGTTCTTGTCCTCCTGCAGGTGTTTTCCAACTGACAAATCTCATGCTTCGGTTCAATGTGATTCTGCATAGAGAAACAATATAAATTGTAATACAAACTGAACACTTTTGAGAATGAAAGCATTGCTAATAATGACACCAGGATAACAGGTATAAAGTGGGACTGTCTGGGACAAACCAGGACATATGGCCACCCTAATTTAGCATCCTTACTACTGTTGACTGGATTAAGGATTGGTAGAATTCCCAAAAGCAGTAGTCTATTGAGTGGACAGCAGCCCTGATGTGGCCCTCTGTGCATTAGATGGAGACTGTCTAAAGCAATAACCTTCTCTCACTTGGGCATTTTTAATGAAAAATAGCATAAGAGTCAAGTAGTGATAAGAGGAGTTGCAAGAGGCAATGTAGAGAATAGCTGAGTCACCTAAAAGCAGAGCACTGCTGTAGAGGGCATAAAGAGCTGACCAGATCTCTGCAGCTGTTGCTTAGTCTGGAGAGACACCCATGCTTGTCGGTCTGTTCTCAGGTTCACTTCAGACTTTTTCATGACTTCAGCTCTCTGGTGACTGGGATATTTTTCTGCTCTTGCTTACTTCCTTGACAATCCATATAATGAACTTTCATTATTTGAGAGGAACAGAATATACCTTTGTTCCTGAAAAAGCCTAACTCACATATACAGAATAACAGTTATTTGTATTTTCTTTAGCATGACTTGCTTTCCTTTAGTGCTCCCTTCTCCTTTGTTGTTAGCCCATCACCCCCTGTAGCCACAATACTGACATGATTTGTAACCCCTGTCAACCTTGAAATCACTATAGGCTAGTGGATTAACTGATAAATAATTCATTAATATTATCTGTATTATATTTAACCATGGGTTAAATGAGCTTTGGGACTTGCCCAGGAGTCTTACCAACATTTTAATATTATTTCCATGAGAAAAAAGTATTTCAAATTCCAGCCAAGAGTTCCAAGGCATTATTTTAGAAACTAAAATTCAGGACAGACGGTTTGATAAGTATGAGTGCATTTATGAGGACAATAGGGCAGAATATTTGAAACTGGGACTCTTCAAGAAAGGCAGAGCTAAGTGGGAACCATAAATATCAGAGGCACAGGGCTGTGTTCCAAGTCATCATAATAGGGGTATTATGGTAGAAAATATAATTAAAGATTAACTAAATTACAATAATGTCAAATGGACCAGAAAAGAAAATAGGCGTGTGTCAGTGATAAGGGGTGGTTAGAGGAGAGCAGAATTCTCCAGAAAGAGGAGAAGAGTTCTGGGTGTCTGGAGGGAATGGAGGGAGAGCTCCAGGTCTTGGGAAATTGGTAGTGGGGAGTCATAGCATCTCGTACCTTGTGATAGGTTTTTAGCAGTAACAGCCAGGTTTGTTGGTTGTCCCAGGGCATCAGGAGTCCTTGTATTCCTGAGATCTCCCTCTTTTCTCCATCCTTCCTGTAGTTATCACAGAAGGATTAAATTTGATTTAGTAATTGCTGAAGCCTGAAATTACTTCAATAGGGGAAAAATATAAGTATTCTGACACAAAATGCAAATTTATATACATATCAATTAAACTCTCTTTTGCAATAAAAAGCAGTTAATCTCAGATCAGCAAATGTGAGCCATTAATAAGAGGGACTTTTCTGTTTTATAAAGTGGAATGGAGGTAGGCCAGATCAAGGCCACTGAGAGGCTTAGGCCAGGGTAGATTGGGATCTAAGTTTAACAGGATTCTGAAAACAGAGGTGTAAAAAGAAAATTTCCAAACTTCACAACATAATGACCTATCCTTCACCATTTGGTGTACAAACAGAATCTGCACTGAGAGGAATTTTAGTCTAACTCTGCAATATATTTATGCATATGACTAAGAAGTGTGATGATGAAACATATGATGCTGTCAACATCATTTCATGTGATTTAATGACTTTTCCTTTTTAAATTCAATTAACTTTTTTATATAAGAGGGTCATTTCAGAAGTTTCAATAATCTACTTTATGTCTTTCACACTTGTTCTCTAAGCAAAAAAAAAACAAAAACAAAACCGGAATAAAATAAAATAAAAAAGTAGAACTTCTACTCTGAAATCTTTGAAGTTCTAACTAAAACCACGTCTATTAGTCCTAAAGCCATTGTAACAAAACTTCCATTTTTCACATGCTTATTTAAGAAGAGAAAAGGTCATTTATTCTATGAAATCTTGGTCTGAATCTGTTTTAAAGATTCATATCTATTCCATCCTAATCATTTGAATACATGTAAAACTATTAAAATATTTGAAAAGCTTATTTTTCTGAAAAGCCTTTAAAAATATTCAACAGTCCAACAAGGTCAAACGCATCAAGATGTGCAATTTTAAATTTAGAGGTGGGAGGGAGGGAGATGCAAGAGGGAAAATATATGGAAACATATGTATATGTACAACTGATTCACTTTGTTATAAAGCAGAAACTAACACACCATTGTAAAGCAATTATACTCCAATAAAGATGTTAAAAATAAATAAATAAAGTTAGAGGGCAGTAATTAGAAAAATTATACCCATTACAGTAATAATGAACTAAGAGCATTTTAGAATTCTGTAAGTTTACTTATCATTTAAATATAGAGAATACCACACAATGTCCTATTTCTTTGATTCTTTAATTGTTTTCTAATTTCCTTCCATTAAATTCACATATAGTTGCTTGTAGCAATCTCTCATGATCCTTTGTATTTCTGCACTGTCAGTTGTTACGTCTCCTTTTTCAGTTCTAAATCTATTGATTTCAGTCTTCTCCCTATTTTTCTTGATGAGTCTGGCTAATGGTTTATCGATTTTGTTTATCTTCTCAAAGAACCAGATTTTAGTTTTATTGATCTTTGCTATTGTTTCCTTCATTTCTTTTTCATTTATTTCTGATCTGATCGTTATGATTTCTTTCCTTCTGCTAACTTTGGGGTTTTTTTGTTCTTCTTTCTCTAATTGCTTTAGGTGTAAGGTTAGGTTGTTTATTTGAGATGTTTCTTGTTTCTTGAAGTAGGATTGTATTGCTATAAGCTTCCCTCTTAGAACTGCTTTTGCTGCATCTCATAGGTTTTGGGTCATTGTGTTTTCATTGTCATTTGTTTCTAGGTATTTTTTGATTTCCTCTTTTATTTCTTCAGTGATCTCTTGGTTTTTAAATAGTGTATTGTTTAGCCTCCATGTGTTTGTATTTTTTCCAGATTTTTTTCCTGTAACTGATATCTAATCTCATAGCATTGTGGTTGGAAAAGATACTTGATACGATTTCAACTTTCTTAAATTTACCAGGGTTTGATTTGTGACCCCAGATATGATCTATCTTGGAAAATGTTCCATGAGCACTTGAGAAGAATGTGTATTCTTTTTTTTTTTTTTTTGGTTGGAATGTCCTATAAATACCAATTACATCCATCTTGTTTAATGTATCATTTAAAGCTGTGTTTCCTTATTTATTTTCATTTTGGATGATCTGTCCATTGGTGAAAGTGGGGTGTTAAAGTCCCTTACTATGCATGTGTTACTGTCGATTTCCCCTTTTATGGCTGTTAGTATTTGCCTTATGTATTGAGGTGCTCCTATGTTGGTTGCATGAATATTTACAAGTGTTATATCTTCTTCTTAGATTGATCACTTAATCATTATGTAGTGTCCTTCTTTGTCTCTTCTAATAGTTTTTATTTTAAAGTCTATTTTGTCTGCTACTCCAGCTTTCTTTTGATTTCCATTAGCATGAAATATCTTTTTCCATTCCCTTACTTTCAGTCTGTATGTGTCCCTACATCTGAAGTAGGTCTCTTATAGACAGCATATATATATATGGGTCTCGTTTTTGTATCCATTCAGCCAGTCTGTGTGTTTTGGTTGAAGCGTTTAATCCATTTACATTTAAGGTAGTTTTCGATATGTATCTTCCTAGTACCTTTTTCTTAATTGTTATAGTTTGTTATTGTAGGTCTTTTCCTTCTCTTGTGTTTCCTGCCTAGAGAAGTTCCCTTAGCATTTGTTGTAAAGCTGGTTTGGTGGTGCTGAATTCTCTTAGCTTTTGCTTGTCTGTAAAGATTTTAATTTCTCTGTCAAATCTGAATGAGATCCTTTCTGGGTAGAGTAATCTTGGTTGTAGGTTTTTCCCTTTCATCACTTTAAATATGTCTTGCCACTCCCTTCTGGCTTGCAGAGTTTCTGCTGAAAGATCAGCTGTTAACCTTTAGGGATTCCCTTGTATGTTATTTGTTGCTTTTTCCCTTGCTGCTTTTACTATTTTTTCTTTGTATTTAATTTTTGATAGTTTGATTAATATGTGTCTTGGTGTATTTCTCCTTGGGTTTATCCTGTATGGGACTCTCTGTGCTTCCTGGACTTGACTGAATATTTCCTTTCCCATATTAGGGACATTTTCAACTATAATCTCTTCAAATATTTTCTCAGTCCCTTTCTTTTTCTCTTCTTCTTCTGGGACCCCTATAATTCGAATGTTCGTGTGTTTAATGCTGTCCCAGAGGTCTTTGAGACTGTCCTCAATTCTTTTCATTCTTTTTTCTTTTCTGCTCTGCAGTAGTTATTTCTACTATTTTATCCTCCTGGTCACTTATCTGTTCTTCTGTCTCAGTTATTTTGCTATTGATTCCTCCTAGAGAATTTTTAATTTCACTTATTGTGTTGTTCATCATTGTTTGTTTGCTCTTTAGTTCTTCTAGGTCCTTCTTAAATGTTTCTTGTATTTTCTCTATTCTATTTCCAAGATTTTGGATCATCTTTACTATCATTACTCTGAATTATTTTTCAGATAGACTGCCTATTTCTTCTTCATTTGTTTGGTCTGGTAGGTTTTTGCCTTGCTCCTTCATCTGCTGTGTGTTTCTCTGTCTTCTCGTTTTGCTTAACTTACTGTGTTTGGGGTCTCCTTTTCACAGGCTGTGGGTTTGTACTTCCCGTTGTATTTGTTGTCTGCCCCCAGTGGCTAAGGTTGGTTCAGTAGGTTGTGTAGGCTTCCTGGTGGAGGGTACTGGTGCCTGTGTTCTGGTGGGTGAGCCTGTATCTTGTCTTTCTGGTGGGCAGGACCACATCCAGTGGTGTGTTTTGTGGTGTCTGTGAACTTAATATGATTTTAGGCAGCCTCTCTGCTAATGGGTGGGGTTGTGCTCCTGTCTTGATAGTTGTTTGGCCTAGGGTGTCCAGCACTGTGCCTTGCTGATTGTTCAGTGGAGCTGTGTCTTAGCATTGAGATGGAGATCTCTGGGAGAGCTTTTGCCATTTGATGTTATGTGGAGCCGGAAGGTCTCTGGTGGACCAATATCCTGAATTTGGCTCTCCCACCTTGGTGCACAGGCCTGACACTCAGCCAGAACACCAAGATTCTGTCAGCCACACAGCTCAGAAGAAAAGGGAGAAAAAAAGAAAGGAAGAAAGAGGAGAGTAACCAAACCCAAAACAAATCCACCAATGATTACAAGCAGTAAAAACTATACTTTAAAGAAAAAGAAAAAAAGGGCTTCCCTCGTGTTGCAGTGGTTGAGAGTCTGCCTGCCGATGCAGGGGACACAGGTTTGTGCCCCGGTCCGGGAAGATCCCACCTGCCATGGAGCGGCTGGGCCCGTGAGCCATGGCCACTGAGCCTGCACATCCGGAGCCTGTGCTCCGCAATGGGAGAGGCCACAACAGTGAGAGGCCTGCGTACTGTAAGAAAACAAACAAACAAAAAATAACAGACAGAACCCTAGGACAAATGGTAAAAGCAAAGCTATACAGACAAAATCACACAAAGTCCACCACCTCAAGTTTGGGATGATTCGTTGTTTATTCAGGTATTCCAGAGATGCAGGTACTTCAAGTTGATTGTGGAGATTTAATCTGCTGCTCCTGAGGCTGCTGGGAGAGATTTCCCTTTCTCATCTCCGTTTGTACAGCTCCTGGAGTTCAGCTTTGGATTTGGACCCGCCTCTGTGTGTAGGTCACCTGAGGGTGTCTGTTCTTCACTCAGACAGGACGGGGTTAAAGGAGTCGCTGATTCGGGGGCTCTGGCTCCCTCAGGCCGGGGGAAGGGAGGGGTACGGAATGCAGGGCAAGCCTGCAGTGTCAGAGGCTGATGTGATGTTGCAACAGACTGAGGTGTGCCGTGTGTTCTCCTAGGGAAGTTGTCTATGGATCACGAGACCCTTGCAGTGACGGGCTGCACAGGCTCCCAGGAGGGTAGGTGTGGATAGTGACCTGTGCTCGCACACAGGCTTCTTGGTGGCACAGCAGCAGCCTTAACATCGCATGCCCGTCTCTGGCGTCTGTGCTGATAGCTGCGGCTCGCGTTCGTCTCTGGAGCTCGTTTAGGTGGTGCTCTGAATCCCTTCTCCTCCCGCACCCCGAAACAATGGTCTTTTGCCTCTTAGGTAGCTCCAGACTTTTTCCCAGACTCCCTCCCGGCTAGCTGTGGCGCACTAGCCGTTTCCAGGCTGTGTTCATGCAGACAACCCCAGTCCTCTCCCTGGGATCTGACCACTGAAGCCTGAGCCTCAGCTCCCAGCCCCCACTCGTCCCGGCGGGTGAGCAAACAATCCTCTAAGGCTGATGAGTGCTGGTCGGCACTGATCCTTTGTGCGGGAATCTCTCTGCTTTGGCCCCTGCACCCCTGTTGCTGCGCTCTCCTCCATGGCTCTGAAGCTTCCCTCTCCCCGCCACCCCTGTCTTCGCCAGTGAAAAGGTTTCCTAGTGTGTGGAAACTTTTCCTCCTTAACAGCTCCCACCCAGAGGTGCAGGTCCCATCCCTCTTCTTTTGTCTCTGTTATTTCTTTTTTATTTTGCCCTACCCAGGTACGTGGGGAATTTCTTGCCTTTTGGGAGGTCTGAGGTCTTCTGCCAGCGTTCAGTAGGTGTTCTGTAGGAGTTGTTCCACATGTAGCTGTATTTCTGAAGTATCTGTGGGGAGGAAGGTGATCTCCATGTCTTACTCCTCCACCATCTTGAAGGTCACCCACAGTTTGCTTTTTGACATCCATCTTAGCATTTTTTTTTTTTTTAGATCTGTCTCCTCAGGCAAGGGCAACAAAGCCAAAAATAAACCAATGGTATGACATCAAACTAAAAAGCTTTTGTAAAGGCAAACCATCAACAAAATGAAAAGGCAACGTACTGAATGAGAGAAGATATTTGCAAATGATATATCTGATAAGGGGTTAATTTTCAAAATATATAAAGAACTCATACAACTCAATATTAGAAAATACAAACAGTTTGTAAAAAATGGTCAGAGGAGTTTAATGGACATTTTTCCAAGGAAGACGTACAGATAGCCAACAGACACATGAAAAGATGTTCAGCATCACTAATTGTCTGAGAAAAGCAAATCAAAAGCACATTAAGTTATCACCTCACACTTGTCTGAATGGCTATTATCAAAAAGATGACAAAAAACAAGTATTGGCAAGGATGTGGAGAAAAGGGAACACTTGTGCACTGTTGGTGGGAATATAAGTTTGTACAGCCACTATGAAAAGCAGTATGAAAATTCCTCAAAAAATTAAAAACAGGACTACCATATGATCCAGTAATTTTACTTCTGGGTACTTACCCAGAGGAAAAATAAAATATTAATTCAAACAGATATATGTACCCCTATGTTCATTGCAGCATTATTTACAATAGCAAAGAGACGGAAGTAACACAAGTGCTAGAGTGATAGATAAATGGATAAAGCAGCTGTGGTATATATATATATACACAATAGAATAATAGCCACAAAATGAATGAAGTCGTGCCATTTACAACAACATGGATAGACCTGTAGGGTGTTTATGTATGCTAAGTGAAATAATTCAGACAGAGAAAGACAAATACTGTATGATTTTGTTTATACGTGTAATCTAAAAAAAACCCAAAGCAATAAAGAAAACAAAGCAGAAACTGACTCATAGATACAGAGAACAAATTGGGAGGATGTGAGGAGTTGGGAGAAATAGGTGAAAGGGATTAAAAAGTACAAACTTCCAGTTATAAAACAAATAAGTCACAAGGACATGATGTATAGCATAGGGAATATTGTCAATAATATTGAAATAACTGTGCCTAGTGACAAATGATTACTAGACTTATTGAGAGGATTAATTCATAATGCATATAAATGTCCAATCATTGTGTTATACACCTGCGACTAACAATATTGTATGTTAACTCTATGTCAATAAAAAATAAAAAATAAAACAAACTAAAAGCAAAAAATAAAACATCAAAATCAGGAAAGAAAACATGATTACCTTAAAATTTTATTTTATTTGTTTTTTCAAACTATCTGAATTCTGGAAGTTTCCTACCCCTTTCCAAGCATTGGTATCCCCATATGTGAAATGAGAATACAAACTTGAAGATTTTGAAGGATCCATTCAGAATTTCTGACCCATCCCTTTCTCCCTTCTTCAGGCTTCCCTGAAAACAGACAGTGGGGTAAGTCCTTCAACTAAGGGTCTAGGTCTTCTCCTTGATCCCATCCCCTCACTCTTTTTTCCTTGTAATCTTCCGTGATACAGTCTTCCTTCAACTTCCTCTCCCCATGTACTTGCAGCTAAAAACCCCCAGGATATAATGTATGCCTAGCTGATCTATAGGACCCATTAGTAGAAGCCACCTCACTCTCTTCTTCATAAGCAGTAAACTTTTTTGTTAAGTTCAATTGATATGCAGACCTGGTTGAACTGTGAACTTAGAGCTTGTGCCTACCTGACTCCACACTTAACTCTTCTGAAGTTACCTTGGGATGAAGTTCATGAAACCCTGTTGCTCCAGCTCTGATTAATCGAAGACTAGAAACTGAAGACCTAACATGCACATAAAATGTATTCTGCAGATGAATGGAAAACACACAGCCAATCACACAAACCTTACAGTTTCCCAAACTTTTTAGAGTTGTTATAATTACTTTGCTGTTCATTAATGAATTAATTAACATATAAAAACAAAACTAGAACTCTTACTATGGTCTTCTATATCCACGTAGGTGACAGGAGCCTGATTTTAAAAATTTCAATACTAAGTCAATACTGACTAAAATCGGAGTGATGCTTGAAAATAAATGAGAATGGCTAATGTCTAAGCAAGATAAGTGATGTCTGAATGAGTGCACTTACTTTGAGGTGTCAGTAAATATTTAACTTAGGAATCTAATCCAATCTATTTTCATTATCCCTCCATTCTTAGTCTTGGAATAATTCTCTTATACTGGGTTACATATGGAAATAATGTGGTGAAATTTAGGAGCTGACGATACCGCCTAGCAAGAGAGTGAAGGGGAGAGCCCTGAGAATCACCAACGCTTAGCATGAGAAAGCGAGAAGGACGATCCCACTAAGTACACAAGCAAAGAATGGCCTGAGAAATGGAAGAAAACTCAGGAATATGTGGCTTCACAGAACCAGGAGAGGAGGACCAAGAGGACAGACCAAACTTATTAGATTTATCTAACATGTATCCGTGAGAGTTATTTTAATGATGTGGTTGGGGCAGAGCCACTTTGCAGTGAAGGGAGGATGGAGCAGAACTGAGGGAGTCAAGCCAGAGGGTGCAGATGGCTATTGAGAGGTCTGCCTTCTTTACTACATTGTGTGCTCCTCCTGAGCAGGGACCTCACTTGATTCTTCTCCACAGCCTCCACATCCAAATTAGGCCCTGGCACAAAGAAGGTCTGAGGGCCACTTGGGAGGAAAGCTTCTTTTCCATACCTAGTGTTTCCTTCCACAGAGGAAGACATCAAATATTGTAACACCCCTGGCCTGTGTCTGTCCTTTTAAAAGCTTCCATTCCTTAGGAGCGGAGGGGGTTTGGGAGAAGAACTGGGTCATGTGCAGCTTAGATCCTTTCTCCTCTCTTCTCTCTCCTCTCCTCCTTCCCCTGCCCCTCTTTCCTCTCTCTCCCACCTCCCCCACCTCTCTCCCTGTTTCTCTTCCCTTTTCTATGCTCTAAGTTTTATGGGCTGCTAGTTTGAGGAATGCAGGAGGCTACCCTGATCCAGCTCTATCTGGCAAGTGACAGTATTTCTAGGAGAATTTATAACTTCAGAAGGTCATACAAATTTTTGTCTTCATCTACTGAAAATAAGAGACAATCTGTAACAATTTCCTAAAAGCTTTTGTAAAAAGTTGATCAAGATTTCCTATACTCGAAATTTTCAAGAATGCTTTTTTGAAAAAGCATTATGGTGAAGTTTGTTATTTTGAAGTTTAATGAGAATATTTGGAATGTCTCATTTTTCTCTCATATTCATACCACCTATATTCTTTACTTTGTATGATTTAAGGGATTTATTATGGTTACACCAGTGCATGATTGTAGAGAATTTTTTCCTTCGAGAAAATTTTGAGGGAGCAAGCAGATAGTCCACTTTGAATTTTTCCTCAAAAGATGTGAATAATTCTCTTGAATTTTTCTTGAAGTTCTTAGAACATAAATTGAATTAAACAACTAAATATCAAATTCAGTTATGTTATTTTGTGTTAAAAATACTAGTACAACAAACAAGTTTACAAATATTAACATTAGATATAATGTAATCTTCATTTTTCTCCTTTGTATTATTTAAATTTTCATACATACTTTTGGGCTCAAAAGAATATAATAACTTTTAAAGTTGTTTAACTAGTGAATTCAATATTTGTATTAACTGTCAATCTATTTCACATTTTAACTATTGTTTTATACATAACATTAACAGCTTTCATAGTCAGTTGATTATTGGAGCAGATCTCTCATCCAAACATAAATATGACCATATTTCAACTGACTGATTGAATTTTAAAAATTTGAGGCTTATAAGGAAACATTTTACTTCAAGTTACATCCAGAATGCTTCTTATTGAAAAGTGAATGTGAAAATATGATGGACAAGTCCAAATAAGACGGACACTTAATATTAACAAAATTATGTTGATTAGTTATGATGGAACCCTATGTGATCCCCAATCATGCATAAACATGATTTGTGTTTTTTCTTTTTTCTTTTTCCTTAATTATACTGGGGGTGGAGGAGGTTATCAATTTTGTTGATCTTTTCAAATAACAAAGTTTTGACTATGCTAATTTTCTCTATTGTTTGCCTATTTTCTGATTCATCGTTTTCTGCTTACTTTGGGTTTTCTTTGCACTTCTTTTTCCAGTTTTTAAGGTGGAACTTAAGGTCATTGATTTTGCACCTTTTACTTTTCTATTATAAGCATTAAAAACTACATTTCTTTGTAAGTACTTCTCTAGCTCTACCCTTAAATCTTAATATTAATTAAATAAACATTAATATTTAATATGAAAGCTATATTGTTTTCCTTTCAAATTTTGTTTTTTTTCTAGATGTCTTATTGTTACTTATTCCTAATTTGATTCTATTTTGGTCAGAGAACACATGCTGTGTGATTTCAGTTCTTTTAAGTTTACTGACACCTGTTTTTGCCCCAGAAATGTTTCTATCTTGTTGAACATACTATGTGAACTTAAAAAGAAAATGTATTATGCACTTGTTGGTTGTAATGTTTTATAAAAGTCAATTAGATTAAGATGGTTGACAGTGTTGTTCAGAACTTCTACATCTTTGCTGATTTTTAAAATTGGTTCTATCAGTTGGTGAGAGAGGGGTGTTAAAACCGCCAACTATGTAGCTTTATCTATTTCTGTTTTTAATTCTGTCCATCTTTACTTCATGTACCGTGAAACTCTCTTATTAGGTACACACACATTTATGATTGTTAGGTTTTGATATGAATGACCCTTTGTCATTATTATATCATTTTGAATATCTTCTCTCCTTTGGTGCTCTTTGTCTTAAGGGTTACTGTTTCTGATATTAATGTATTATATCATGTATAAAATTCATATATAACATATTATATATTAACTAACTATATAATTAACATAATATATTATGAAATATATAACTAACAGAGCAAAAAAACAGAACAAAACAAAGCAGATTTCTATACACTTCTCAGACCTACTGAATCAGTTTATGGAGTTAGTTTCATGAATCTGTATTTAAAAAAATAAAACCTCCCTGATGATCATGATTCAACATTCAAGGCAGGTATTTGATTGCTAAGGTAAATTTTTAAAAAATTGTTGGTGAATTTAAAATATAAATCCTAGGGCTTCCCTGGTGGCGCAGTGGTTGAGAGTCTGCCTGCCGATGCAGGGGAAATGGGTTTGTGCTCCGGTCCGGGAAGATCCCACATGCCGTGGAGCAGCTGGACCCATGAGCCATGGCCGCTGAGCCTACGCATCCGGAGCCTGTGCTCCACAACGGGAGAGGCCACAGCAGTGAGAGGCCCACACACCGCAAAAATAAAATAAAATAAAATAAAATAAAATAAAATAAAATAAAATATAAATCCTAAAATTTTAATTCTACAGTCAGAAGAAAAGTTGAAAAAAATAGAAATCTTTGAGTCATTTTGAGTGAGAAAACTATGCAGCATGCAATTTAAAATAATTTATCTTTTATCTCCAAATTATCTCAGAGTTAGGAAATAAGAGTGATGCAGGTTTCCAAGCAGAGTTCCTTGGAAACATTTTATAAGCTTAAAGAAAGTTCAGATTTTTTAAGAACCCTGGGTTATTTACAATAATAATGATTTGCTCAATTCTTAATCTTATACTTTGTTAATCACATATTTATTAGTGATGTAGAATATCACTCTTCTAAATTGTGGAACATTCTATGTGACAGAAACTCTGAAGTTTCAGATGGAGATGATTGAAAACAATCTTCCTGAATTTAGTTTATTTGAGCCTAAGTTTTTCCTAAGGTTTTCTTTCCTCTAGGATTCTTATTTAGGATTAATGGAAAACTGTATTGTTATCAATCCAGTTTGAAAATAGGAGCAGTTCTGGAAGTCAAGATTAATAAGCTTTTTATACACACAGGTGCACATTTGCATGTGTGCCCACACACAGTCTGCTTACATTTGCAGGCCTTATAAAATGTGGACAATCTCCTCTATTAGTTTCTAGGTGGGAATCTAAATAAAAGATGGTAATTAAGAGAAGTTATTGTAGAGTCAATGTTGAGGCATCTGTGTTGTTTTCAGTTTGCTACTTTTCTGTTCACACAAGGTGCAGAGAAAAGGCCTAGAGATATCTAAAACAATAATTAGTTGCCAGAAAAGACCACAGTGTGGAAGATGCATGTCTTGAGGCAGTTGGCCTGCAGTTTCTCAGTTCCCATTCTGACTGCAGTACTATGGGAGACTCAAAAGCAGTCATATCTGACATCCTTCAGTCTGCAAATCACTTAAGAAACTGCAAGTGGAAGATATATAACAGTGAAACATAGTGCTTGGAGCCGGCCACGGTTCAAGCTCTTGAATAGGCACAGCATAAAGCAGCTTTAAAAATACTGCACTACTTCATAGCTCTTTATTGATTTACAGAGTGGTATTTCCTTCAAATTTTTGCTCGTTAGCATCTCCTGTTTGTTTGTTTTTGTGTTTGTAGTAGCTTGGCATGATGAGAGCCTGTATCTGGTCTGGGGAACAGTTTTACTTTATGATTTTCTGGATTCACAACATAGAGAACAGAGGCAACTGGCAATAGTTCATGCCAAAATAAAATACTCCCCTGAAATGTATGACCGATGCCAAAACATGTTTTTCGTTATCTTTTCTTTTTCTTTCTTTTTTTAGGTTCAGTTATAAACTGAACCACCTAGGTGTAGGTTACAAACTGCTGGAGAGCTATAGTCACCTAAAATAACCTCATAAGTTCCAAGAACTCAGAGATGTTGCTTGAAGAGTACAGTTCTAATGAGTGTGACTTTGCAACCTAACAGGATAGGGTAGGAATTGGATTTTCCATTTCCTGAAGGCAAAGTTGGCTTTTTATGTAGGCAGAGTATGCAGCTGCTTTTATAGAGAGATTTGAGAAGTACTAAAATCTTTCTTCTATTACTGAAGCTGAAGTACATATTTCATCTATCTGAATATTCACAGTTATAGAAGGAAAGAATCCTGGAAGTTTTGTAATCCTACTTTCAAGTTTTAGAATCAGAAAACTGAGATCCAAAGAGGTCAAGTAGTTTGTCCAATCTTGACTTTTTCCAAAAAGTTTAAAAAGTTACATAAAATAAATATAACAGGGAATCTATAAAACCTGGGGCAAAAATAAAAAACACAGGAAAAATGTTAATGTGCACACTGTAGTTGACTATTTAAGTATTTTCTATGTAACCCAAAATGTCTTGGAATTTTTTTAACAGTTTATGCAAAGAGGAAAATTGAATCAGAGGATTCACAGCAATTATAAGACAAAAATAATTTATTTTGCAAAAGTACAATTAGCAGCTAAGTTTAATATTCTGATCGGATAGGAATATCAGATATAGAAGTATATCACAAAAAGGAATGCTTGTGATGTAATAAACTAACTCCTTTATAAATCATGGAAATATATATAACTATGAATTTCAGAGACTGTTTCTTATAATTGCCTTCAATATGGATTAATGGCTATACACCAAAATACAATTAAGTGAAAGCAATTCTGTTGGGGACCAGGATGATTGTAACCTGCTCTCAGTCTGGATTGAGGAAACACAATAAGACATATGCTTAGCACAGCTGAAGATGACTTTCACTAAAATCAATAAAATATTAACAGTAATTGGCATGTTTGACAAGCTGTGACCTTCTCACATCCTGATGTAAGTCAAATGCTTCACTGAAAATGACCAGTTTTAAAATCCATTTCTAACAGTTGTGTGCTTTGTGTACCAAATAAATAAATAAATAAATAATCATAGGAATTCAACTATTAGAGCAAAAAGCTCAAGAGAAAATGAAGATACAACATTTTAATTGACCAAGAATCTAGAGATTAGATTTTACGATGAAACCAGTGAAGAATTAGACATTGAAAATCCAATATGTTCCCACATATGTTCTGAGTTTTTTGCACTTTCATTTAATGCCATAGGAGTGAAGCAGATGAAAACTTCCAGTAAATTTCATTTTAGAAAAGTTTGAAAACTGTCTCTTAAACAGATTAGCCTATAATCAGCTCATATAGAAATCTCTAAACTTAATTTTTCTTTACTCTCAGCAATATAAAACAAAGTGAAAACTCACACCACTGCATTCCTCTATTATATCCATGGCTATGCACTTTTTCTTGCTAGAAGTCAAGTTCGTTTCTTGTTTTGTGTTTTTTGTTTGTTTGTTTTATCTTGCTCAAAGTAGCTCAGTGACCAATTCAGTGGGTACTTGATGGCCTAGAGCAGGTGCTAATGCTGTATGATGCAGTTTCCCTAACCTCCCATACATAATCCATCAAGAAGTCGTATTGGTGCTGTCTCAAATGACTTCCCAAATCTGATTACTTCTCAACATTTCTACTGCTCTGGTGAAGTCCACATCATCTCTCACTTTTACTACATCAGAAGTCTCCTAACTGATCTTTCAACTGCCATACTTTTCCCCATCCCCAAACCCCAAGGCCATTCTCCAATCAGTAGCTGCACAATGTAAATCTGGGAAGTAAGAAAGTTGATCAATATAAGCATGCAGTCCATGCACTTGACAATTACATTCATCCTTCTCTACTCAATGGACAAATCACTGATAAGTGAACCTAAAATTAGCAAATTTGGTGGGACAGTTAATTCTGTATCTTTATATTTCTGGCCACCTCATCTGGTTATAGACAATATTATGAATGAAAAGTAAAAATAAAACTTTTTCAACATTGGCTCATATCAGAGTTCAAGACCAACATGACCTGTGTTGATTTTTACTAGGACTGAACACTTGCCAATATTGTAGTTGACTCCTGGTCTCCTTCCCAATGATCTTTCACTCCATTTTCTGAGGGAGGTTCTTGGGTCATAGAATATGTAGCCTGGCAAGTTTCTGATGCTGATTTACTCAGCGCCAAGATTTGTAAACCACTTAGGAAAGCTATGCTCCTTATTAGAATCCATCTTTAAATAACTCGTTTGTCAAACTGAAAATAGAATATTAATTACTTCTCTGCATAGCTTATTTCTAATAAAGCATTTGTCAACAACCTGGCATTTACCTTAGAAAAAAATAGGATATTTGCTTAGCACTTAAAATTTACATGTGTGAAGGTGTCAGGGTATAATAAATGTTCATTAGCTCTAACTACAGTCTTCCACAGAGATATAGAAAATTTATAAAAAAGTATTATACTTATTTTTTTAGCACTTTCTTAAATGCGTTATGTTACAGACTAATAAATTATCAGTAAATGATGCTATTAGTTAGACTAAAATGCAGTTTTAAATACAGCTCTAGCTCAGTGCTGATGGGGAAGAAATCCTGAAGAAAGATCCTAGGTGGTTGTTTCAGACATTCTGCTTTCATGAGTAAGTTCCTAGGAAATTAAAGAAGTCTACCAGAATGACTCCAAGAAAATCAGGATATCCCCTTGACAAAACTGTGAAGTCACTGAGGTACCTCTAACCTTTTTTACCGTGTCATTTTCTCCCTTCCACGGCATTCGCAATAATTGGTTTCAGAAATTTGTGTCTTCTCCCTCTGTCTCCAGTATATTTCCTCCTATCCATCAATAAACCCCCAGAAACAACTCTCTGTTAATCTCTGCTCCTTATTTTGCAAAGTAATTAAAAGCAGAGGTTTGAAAACTGGACTGTCTGGATTCAAATCCCAGATCCACCACTTACAGTGTGCTTGTAACTTATACCATCTATGCCTGTTTCCTTGTGTGTAAAATGAGAAGATAGTAGTTTCTATGTCACAGGTTTGTGCTCTTGTTTTAAAATGAGTTAAAATATGGAAAGCACAAAAGTCTTTGCCACATAGTAGGTTCTCAATAAATATTAGCTCTTTCAAGGTATTTGACCTTTATCGCTAATTACAGAAGGGATAATTTTGTTTCTTGTTAAAGAAATTTCAGACATCTATATTCAGTAGGAGTAGAGCAGGTAATCTTTTGTACTGAGACCTTTTCATATTGGTCCTAAAATCATAGGAATTAGTCAATTCTTACCCTGGAGGTCAGGCGAGCTTGCTTCAAAATTTCAAGGATTAACTGATTACTGCAGCCCAAACTGTCAAGCCCCCAGGAATTTATAGGATGCGGCTGGAATTTTTGAGTGGGCAATGCTTTAGCAGCTATATATTTCTTTTTCTTTTTTTTTTTTTTTTTTTGCAATTTAAAAAAATTAATATATTTACTTTTGGCTGCATTGGGCCTTCATTGCTGTGCGCGGGCTTTCTCTAGTTGCGGCGAGCGGGGGCTACTCTTCCTTGTCGTGTGCGGGCTTCTCATTGCTGTTGGTTCTCTTGTTGCGGACAGAGCATGGGTTCTAGGCACGCAGGCTTCCGTAGTTGTGACTCGCGGGCTCTAGAGCTCAGGCTCAGTAGTTGTGGTGCATGGGCTTAGTTGCTCCGCGGCATGTGGGATCTTCCCAGACCAGGGCTCGAACCCATGTCCCTGCATTGGCAGGTGGATTCTTAACCACTGTGCCACCAGGGAAGTCCGCAGCTATATATTTCTTATTTAGCAAATGGGATGCGCTAAAGCGCCACCAGATTTCAAAGATATCCTCTATAAGATGATTTAAGAAAAAAGGAGATTGAGCTGAGAGTGAAGGTTGTTGTGATATTTCTTTTTTAAGACTTTTTCTTCTTTCTGGCTGTGTTGGGTCTTCATTGCTGCGTGCGGGCTTTGTCTAGTTGCAGCGAGCCGGAGCTACTCTTCATTGAGGTGCGTGGGCTTCTCATTGCGGTGGTGTCTCTTGTTGCGGAGCACGGGCTCTAGGTGCGTGGGCTTCAATAGTTGTGGCATACAGGCTCAGTAGTTGTGGTGCACGGGCTTAGTTGCTCCACGGCATGTGGGATCTTCCCAGACCAGGGATCGAACCCGTGTCTCCTGCATTGGCAGGTGGATTTTTAACCACTGTGCAACCAGCGAAGTCCCTTTTTTCTTTAAGACTTTTAAAGTCCTTATAAATTGAGTGACGTGTATTGTCAATCTCACTCAACTGGAGTCATTAAATGATATTTTATTGTGCAATACCATGCATATTTTTCCCCCATGAGATATGGAGGAGAGCAGAAAACAATATAACATCTTTGAGCTATATTCATCAATATGCATGGAAATTCTTTATGGAACACAATCCTATAAGCCAGGCTTCATTCTAAGCATTTTCATATTTCCTCATTTGGTCCTCACAACCAGTCTATGAAGCAGAATTAATTCTTCCAGTTTCACTGTGAAAA
This sequence comes from Delphinus delphis, assembly GCF_949987515.2. Taxonomy (NCBI): domain Eukaryota; kingdom Metazoa; phylum Chordata; class Mammalia; order Artiodactyla; family Delphinidae; genus Delphinus; species Delphinus delphis. The sequence goes on from NC_082683.1 coordinate 89,197,072, forward strand.
ACTGAGATGGCAGAGGTTAAATGGTAGGACCATGACCACCCACTCTGTCTAGTGGCAGAGCCAGGATTCACACCAGTCCTCTCTATGTCTAATTAAAATCTGTGCTCTTCATTGCTGCATTTCATCATAGACCACAAGCATATTTGGTAGTAATGAAAGACTTCCTCTGACAGCAAATATACAAGGTTTACCATTCTTGGGAGTTTCGCAAAGTTCTGGTATTGATTTTATGACTGGTTGAATCAGAACTGCTAGATTAATGTCTGTTCTGTGCTTCAATGAAGAAATGGGTCTTCGATTCAGAGACTGCTCACTGTGTCCAGTCTATTTCACAGTGCAACACTTAAGGATCAAGAGAACAAGGGACAAGAGATTTGAAAGATGACTCGAAGTCTTTTGGAAAACTTTTCAACACAAATGATTTCAGAAATCTTTGTAAGTCTGCTGAAACCAGCATAGAAAAAATTTTGGATCTTTTCGTAGAGAAAGCAAAGATTCTTCACTCATTGCTTGCTTTATTTGGACCAGTGTCCTGTGTACAAATACAAATCATAAAGCCCATTTGTTTCTGAATCTACTGGAAGGATGGAAAATGCATAAATAATTTAATTTTTAGTAAGTATATTTATAAGTACTTATACTAAGTATTAGAGTAACAAAACTCAGGAATTACTGAATGGAAATAAAAATAAGAGTCTTCTAGATTTCTGAGCAGTGAGGGGTGTAAGCAAAATCCCACTTCCTTATTACGGTACTAAAGTATATAAATGCTAAGTCATTTCTGAAAAGATTAAATGAGTTAATATATGTACAGCAGTTAGAAAAGGGCTTTGCCTAAAGTAAAAACATCACTATTCCTATTCTACTGTATCTCTAGGAGAATAAAGGTGGAAAGATATACATATACCTGTAGTACACATATAAAGCTATATATATATATATATATATATATATATATTTCATATTGCTGAATGACTTATAAAGATTATAAAAATTTATCAGTTAACTTGGTTTGATGATAAAGGAATTCCAACATTTATTTTAAAATACTAAAAGTTTTTATATTCACTTTGAGGTTTTTAATCTCATTGGTTAATTGTAAAAAAAGGTAAGTTTATTATAATTTTTGCTATATCTACATACAGTATAACCTCAAATGATAAGAAAATGAAAATCTTACATTTTCTACTAAGCACTAGTAATAACTAATTTGGATTCCAAAAATTATAATGCACAAAGTATATGTTTAATAATGATATTTCTTTATCATTTGAAAGACTAACGCTATTTTATTTCCTCAGAGTATTAATATGTTTGTGGGGTCAAAACATATGGATAAAAAATTCTTACACATGAAAAATAAATGTCTTCTTTCCTCCCTAATATCCAAATTTTACTTACCTGAAATCCAAAAGATTTGAAAGGTCAAAAATTCCTAATTTTCTCCTCCACTTTATACCTTCACAGATGAAAGAACTAAGGTCTGGAGAAGTAAATTGGTAAGTTCTTGGTGAAATGGTGGAGAATAGAGGTTACCAGAACTCAAGTTTCTAGCTTTCTAATGGTCTTTATGAGAAAAACAGATGGAACATACATAGTGGATTTAAAGAAGCTTCAAAATGAAGTATCTTCCAAAGTATGTCACAGGGTTAATTTAGATTTAACCTAATCCCTTCTAACTTTAAAATTTACTTTAAAAGAAAATAGATGTTCATCACACAGATCCCAAGAGATTATAAGCTGTAAAATGCTTTAAATTATTGAAGAAAGATTACATTATGTTTAGAATAACCTTAATGTTAAACAGTATTTACTTATTTCCATTTTATTGTACCCTTTTTCTTCTCTAAAAGGGTTTGAGATATCTTGCAATATAACGGTAAGGTTGATAAAATAGGAATAGATGAAAATCAGAAAAGGGTATAATGAAGGAAGTTCATATGTTCAATTGTATGTGTTAACATAGATCTTGTATTGGAGATTTGGCTCTGAGCTTCCAAGTGGTCAGTGCAAAGCAGTTATACCACTCTTATCAAAAGGAGGAAGTTTACTGATTCTAAAATGCAAACAAACTTTCTTTGATACTGAATTCTTTTTTTTAATAAAGTGAATGAATTTTAAAAAAAATTTTATTTATTTTATTTTTGGCTGCACTGGGTCTTTGTTGCTGCACGTGGGCTTTTCTCTAGTTGAGGTGAGTGGGGGTTACTCTTCATTGTGGTACGCAGGCTTATTGTGGTGGCTTCTCTTGCTGTGGAGCACGGGCTCTAGCTGCGCGGGCTCAGTAACTGTGGCTCACGGGCTCTAGAGCGCAAGCTCAGTAGTTGTGGCCCACGGGCTTAGTTGCTCCGCGGCATGTGGGATCTCCCTGGACTAGGACTTGAACCTGTGTCCCCTGCATTGGCAGGCGGATTCTTAACCACTGCACCACCAGGGAAGCCCTTTAATACTGAGTTCTTAAAGGAATTCCTAACATGAACTTTTATATAAACGACTCTAAATGACATTATGGACATTGTCCTTAGAATATATTTCAATAACTACATTAGGAGATTTCAGATTGTATATAGTGTTGAATATATCTTGTTAGGCTTGAATTCTCTGAGAATGTTTAATTGAAACCCAGTTAAAATCAGAGTACCACTACCTGTTCTTTCAGAATAAGTAAAAATTTGATATATAATGCTCACATTAAAATGTCTTTAAAGAGTTTCAAAGGCTCTTTGTACAGTGGATATTTTCCCCTACTTTGAATGGTCTGATTTAAATTATGGGATTCTTTTTCTGTTTTTTAAAAAAGTTTATTGAGGTATAAGTGATATAGGAAGAACTGCATATGTTTAATATACACAATTTGATGAGTTTGGACATATGCAAACACCTGTATTACTGTTACCACCATCAAGGTAATGGACATTACCAACACCTCTCAAAGTTTCCTTGTATCCTTTGGTTTTTGTTTTGTTTTGTTTTTGTGGCAAGAACACTTAACATGAGATCTACTCTCTTAACAAACTTTGAAATGTGTACCATATTGTTAACTACAGTCACCATGTTGTACAGCAGGTCTCTAGAATTTATTCATCTAGCGTAACTGAAACTTTATTCCCATTGAACAAAAACGGGGAAATGGGCTTAATTCTTTACTTGTTGTTTGTGGTGATTTTAAAAGATATCTGCAAATTCCTTGACATTCGTTTCATGGAGAAGTAGGACTGGCCTTAGTTACTCATTCACAACTAATAGAGTTCAGTGGAAGTGATGCCGTGTGATTTAGGAAGCCAGATCATAAAAGGTGTTGGAGCTTTGGTCATGCCCGCATGTAAGAGCTCTGAGTACACTGAGATTGCCTTGTTGTGAGGAAGCCCATGCCAAAAGGAGAGGCTGTGTGTAGTGCTCCTGTCAATTACCCCACCCCAAGACTCAGATATTTGAGTGAAGATACCACTAAATGACTCCTGCCCCAGACTCTCTAGTCATACATAGTAATTCAGCTGATGCCCCTGATATCATGGAGCAGAGAAAAGCCAGCCACACTGTATCTTTCCCAAATTTCTGACTCACAGAATCTTTGTTGATTTAAGTAAAAATTGTTGTTTTAAGCTACTAAGGAATTTTTAAGCTACTAAGGAATTGTGGTTTTTTAAGCTACTAAGGTTTTTAAGCTACTAAGGAATTTTTTACACAGCAATAGTAACTGGTAGACTATTAAAATGAATTCTGCATTCAGCAAGGGAAATATTTGATGTGAAAATTCAAACTAAGATTTCTAAGAAAACGTAAGGGGACCTGAGATTAGCTAGTTTCGCTTTTGTAAATCCGACTGGTGATTTAGGAAATTTGTTAACATTTCTGAAGTAAAAGAAATGAAAACAGATGTAGAGATGGTAAAGTACTTTTTCTGCATAGAGTAGAATAAAAGGATCTGATATTACAGAAGGGGGTGGTCAGATGAGGATTACAGTGCAATTTCCAGAGAGTGAAGACTCTTAATTAGACCCTGACGGATTAATAAAAGTGGTTCAGTGATCTTTCCTTTATTATTTTATATCTGTAGATCTACAGGGCTGAAGTCCACTGCATTCTTTTTAGCCATGGTGTTCTTAGTTCCATTTCACTCTTTCACTCCAGTGATGCACTATGGAAGGAGCACCACTTAGTGCATTGTGATTATCAAACTATAACAGATTGTTGTACAGACCACTTGCTGCCATCTGGTGTGCCCGTTTTCACAAATGAGTCTCTTCTGGATCAACAAAAATATCTTCCCACTTGTAGCCAAAGGAAACATTTTCTTTTTCTTTTCAACTAATGACTCTACAATATGGTCTTAACTATGATTTCCAAAGAGTAAAGCAAGAAATGACAGAAGTTTCAGGAAATATACCTGTGAAATATCTATCTCCCTATCTATCTCTCATCTATCTATCAGCTATCCGCAATCTGTATCTATCTAGGTATTGATATGCAATCCAGAAGAGTTAATTAACTATGTGCAACATGATGGTAGAGTGTCTCTTTTCTACCTGTCAGCTTTGAACACGTTCTACTGTTGGACTAAAAAAATAAACTATTTCATGATAGCAGAGAGTCCTTATTTCCTATGGCTCTCCTACATAACTAAAAGCACAAAATCTCTGAAGAAAAACTGTAAGGAACTTTAGAAATAGTTTATTGCAATCTCTAGTTTTACCTTTATAAAGGAGTACTCTCCAACCTTCCCCTCTGCTCAGCCCATTCTAGAATCACATCAAATTTACACCATAGTCTGAAATTTCCAACTCCTCTTATAATTCTGATTTCTGTATGCTGTATTTGTATTAGAAATCCTCCTTTCCTGGTTCCCTTATAAAACTTCCTCCTTCAAATCCTAAGTAAAATGTCATGTCCTCTGTGAAGGCTTTTCTAACATCCAAAGTTAGTTGTCACATACACAGCACTTTGCCCCTCTTCTAAAAGACTTATAGCATTGAACTGCAATTGTTTACTTACAAGTTTCCTGCAACTGAGCAGCCTAACTGTAGGAAATGTGTCTTAGTTTCCTTTGTATTTGCAGTGATCAATCAATTTGGTTGTAGAAAATACTGTGTTGATAGGTGGCACTAATGTTTTAGGGTTTCGCTTTTAGCTGGGCTTTTTAGAACAGCTCAGCAGTCCTTTATTCATTCCTACTTATGCTAGGATTTATTGATGCTAGGATTCTCAACTTCCTAGGCCCTTCTGATTTCCTCCTGTCCTCTTCACTCCCAGCTGATTACTCATTGCCATCTTCCTAAGAAAATACAGTGGAATTCACTGAATTCACTTCTTCACTCCTTATTTAGAATTCATTCTGGCTTTGTTTATTTGTTCCTTCATGCTGCTTCATTCCAAAGCCAAGTCTTTTACTTTGCACTATCTGACATTCTCACAACTACTTTCACAGATCACTCAATCATCCCTTTCATCTGTTTTTCTTTCCCTTTCCATCTTCAATACTTCCTTTCCTCATCCCCAAAACAAAAGAAAAACATATCTTCGGAATAAAAATCAAATGAAAACCCAAAACCATTCCTTTAACTGAAGATCACCTTCAGATTTCTTCCCTATATCCTTCCTTCTTTTCTGCACTGTTTCCCCCAAAACACAGCCTGTACATTTTTTCTTCACTTTGTCAAATTCCCCATTTTCTTCTGAACCTATTGAATCTGGCTTCTGTCTCTCTCATTCCCATGAAACTCTCTGATCAGGTCAACAATAATCTTATATGCAGCACGCATACCAAATGATTTTTGATTCTGGTGACCTTGGACTTCTTGCCTTAATTGCTACCAGTGCTCATTTCTGCTCATCTCTGAATGAATAATCAGAAAGAGAGGCAGTTGCCTCTATTTTTGTGATCTTCTCTGCCTGTTCCCTGATGCTACAGCACCGAGGACTCTGTCCTCCTTACTCTTTCTCATCTACTTTTAGGGCTTCTGTTTATCATCTGTCTGATAGTGGCTCCCAAACTGGACTCTCTGGCCCAGACTTTTCTTTTTAGTCCTAGACATACGTTTCTATTACTTTACTTAAGTTCTATAATCAAAAATATACCTTTATTTTTCTGTAACCAAACAACATCTAGTAGCAGAAGATTTTAGATTAGTTTTAGTTGATTCACTGTCTCCTTCTCTCCTACTTCTCTTTGAGATTGCATTTAAGTTTCAGGGGCCATAAAAAATCATGGTGGGTGGGAGGAAGGTGGTAGGGCTCTATCTGATCTATGCCTATTCTTACTGATGTCTGCTTTGCAGCCTCACTAATGTTGGTTCCGGTTATCAGAGTCTGACCTACTGGGCATCTGTTGAGACAGCTGTATTCCTATTTGGTCTCAGTACTCATCTGGCAGATCACTCTTTAGTCATTTATAACATGACTCTTGGCGCTTTGTCATTTACCCAGTGTAGACATGAAAATTTTCTGATGCTCTTTCATGCCAATCTGGAGACGTGGGAGACTGATGCCTTCATTTGTATTCTGCTAATGCTAACCCAAACTGGCATAGGTCTTCAGGTTTTCACTGCCCTTAAATCCCTAATCTGGGTGATTTATTGTCATTATTTCCCCACTCTTCCCTCAGTGGTTTTAATCTAGGGTAGAGACAGGGAGACTACTTCTCAGAGTCCCATATAGGTATATAAAAATTAGTCTCTTCTCTGACTCTTCTTCACCAGCCCAAGAAAATTTCACCTCCTCTCTGGTAGGTAGAAAGGATAGATTCTGGCTGAGCTCAGATTTTTCTGTGCTTACTCTTTAAGGCTTTAACTTTATGCCCTTCGTATGGCTTTTGATCCTGAAAATTCAGAACGATCTCACACTTTAAAAGCGTTCCCATCAACAACTTTATAGGTACTGTGTATTTCAAAATTCTATTTCGGAATGAAAAGCTAACTCTCTATTTCTTTTCCTTTGCATTTTTTCTGTACCAACCCAGCTCTGAGTGGAGTAGTGTGGAATATCCTCCCTGGAGCCTGAATGCAGGAGAGAAGCATGATTATCGTTTCAAAGTATTATCCCACCCCAATTACATGCTTTTTTTTTTTTTTGCGGTACGCGGGCCTCTCACTGTTGTGGCCTCTCCCGTTGAGGAGCACAGGCTCCGGATGCGCAGGCTCAGCGGCCTTGGCTCACGGGCCGCTCCGCGGCATGTGGGATCTTCCCGGACCGGGGCACGAACCCGTGTCCCCTGCATCGGCAGGCGGACTCTCAACCACTGCGCCACCAGGGAAGCCCCCCAATTACATTCTTGAACTTTCTGAATGTTTGTCTCCTGTGTTCTTCAATAAGAGCAGCACCATTTGCCTTGTTTTATTCTATCATTAACTCCTTTTTTCCCTCCCAGTCTTATTGGAAATGAAATGTGACGATTCTATCTGAAAATGTTGCTCTGGTTGTCCCTTTCCTCCATATTCTTTTGCCACTGATTCAGTAAAGCTCTCAGGACCTCTTGCTTGGCTTACTGTGACAGAATCTTAATAGATGTGCTGGTTACTAATTTCTATTCAATCCGACCCACACTCCTGCTTACTGTCAATGATGTTTCTATAACACAAAACTGGCAATTTCCTTCCTGTTTAAAAAATCTCTATTGGACACAACAGATATTGAAAAAAATGCAAATTTCTTAGTTTGTCCTAGAAATTCTTTCATGATATGACTTCAACGTACATATTTACACATACATTTCTTTATGTGTACATTTCTCTACATCTCTTCATGTCACAGCTCTGTCAATATTGAACATCTCTCTGTTCTTGTTCCCCAGAACACTGGGCTCTTTGATGCCTCAGCGCCTTGGGAAATAGTTGTCCCTTTATTAGAAATGCCTTATTTTCTGCCTCTACTCTCTGTCCACTGATTTTTGTAAAACATTCTTTCTAATTCTCCAGAATTGTACTTCATCTATCATTGTACTTAAATGCCTGGTTATTTTACTCTAAATCTGATTAGGCTGTTAAGTTCAGCCGGGCAGGTACTTTTTCTGTCTTTTTACTGTTAAGCTTCTGATACTGATTAGTGTCTGCTCCATAAATATGTATTGAATGAATAAACTTAGGCCCTCCATGGTCTTATATCGCTCTGTTTCTATTTCTCTTTGAACATTGCCTTGTATCATTATCTCTTTATCTATCAATATCTCCTAATAGATTTATTATTTTCACCATTTCCACAGCATTTGTCATACTTGGATACTCACTCTTACTGAGGCACTCTCTTCCTTTGACTTCCATAAACCTCATACTTTTCTCCTCCCCTTGTTTCTGGCTGCTGCTTCTTTGTCTCCTGTGAAGATTTTTCCCTTGTAAACTTTCCCCTTCTCCCCCTCCTTCTTCTAAACTTTGAACAATCAGTGGGCTAATCCCTCTTCCATTCTCCATCTCTATATTTTTGGTGAAGTCATCCACACTCCTGACTTCATTTATCAGTTATTATTTACATTAATTATATACATTAATTTGAACTTCTGGCCAAGACCTTTCCTTTGAACTTTAGATCTATATATCCTGCTCATATATTATTTTCATGCATTTTCTCACAGGTACCCTCAAACATAACAAACTATCATGGCTTTAATTGTGTGCCCATCAAATTCATATGTTAAAACCCTAGCCCCCAGTATTTCAGAAGGTGACTGAATTTGGAGACAGGGCCTTTAAAGAGGTAATTAAGTTAAAATTAGATAATTAGGGTGGACCTTAACTCAATAATGACTGGTGTCCTTATAAGAAGAGGAGATGTGGACACAGACGTACAGATTGAGGGACAACCATGTGAGGACAAAGCTAGAAGATGACAATTTGCAAGCCAAGGAGAGAATCCTCAAAAGAATCCAAACCTGCTGACATTTTGATCTTGGAATTCTAGCCTCCAGAACTGTAAGAAAACTAACTTCTGTTGTTTAAGACATCCAATCTGTGGTATTTAATTTCACAGCCCTAGCAAACTAATACACATGCCCCAATACTGAATTCATTTATTTTCCTCGAAACCAACTCTTCTTATCTTCCTTATTTCAGTGGATGGCACCATTATGCATCCAGGTGTAGAAATTTGAAATCTGACTAAACATAGTAATTAATGCAAATTGACCCATATTCAATTTTTAGTTGCACCTTCATCTTAAATATCTCTTTATCTCTAACCACTGCCTCTCAATTTAAAGGAATTATCATCTGTCACTGATATTGCAGCTATAGTTTCTTAAGCTTTCTTCCTCTGTTTTGCTCTTATAAAACATTCTTTTCATTGGAGATTGTTTTACTTAAAATGAAAATTTAACCATATTGCTCTCCCGCTTAAAACTCTGCACAACACCCAATTGGATTACTATCTAAAACTCTTGAGGGCCTGCCCATCTCTCCAATTTTGCATATTTTTCTTTTCAATTCCCTTCATTCTTCAATTGGACCTTTCTCAGCGCCTTTGCACATGCAGGTTTTGCTGTATGGCATTACCTCTCCCTCTCTCTCCTTTTCCCACTCTTCTCTCTTACTCCACAGCTTTTTGATAAATGTAATTTCAGCTAGCATTTTTCTGAGCTTTATTATGTGCCAGACACTATCTTAAGCATTTTACAATATTAACTTATTTAAGTCTCACCACAAGCTTGCAAAGGACGTTCTATTTATTATCTCCATTTCATCAATTAAGAAACCGAGGTACAGAGCAGTGAGAAAAGTTAAGTGACTTTTTCAAGGTTACAAAGCTAGGAGTAGTGGAGCTTGGATTTAAACTTGGGGGTAAATGGCTCTAAAGGTTAGACCATTATTAGGAAAAAATACTTTGTTTCTCAGAATTAGGTCAAGGTATTCAGTATGTGTGCTGTTAAGTCTCATCACAGTTGTAATGGGTTATGAATAAGTTGTAAAAGTGAATATGCTGTTTAAAGTCTTAATTTTGGGTTAGAATGCAATCTCCGTGAGATCAGGGGCAATGTCTACCTCGGTAGCCATTATATCTTTAAGTACCTGGTATGCTGTTGTGATAAGGGCAACCAAAAATATTTGTTAAATGAAGACACTGTGAGTTTTCTTAGAACAGGAATACTGACAGTGTAGCTTTGGCTCTCAGCAGAGTCCTGGCCTATAGAAAATCCTCAATAAATCCACATTTGATTAATTATCAACTAGCTAATGGCAGAGGTGCACTAAAATGTAATTCTATGTTATGCTATCAACCCTAAAAAAGGTAGAAATATATTTACCCTGATAAAGGGATAATGCGGCAGGGGGTTGCTGTGGGTGGGGTGTGGGTGAGGGTTTAGAGGGCAACTGCCTGAGCTATTTATCCCTTTTATATTTTCCAAACCAGTTTCCCATTTTAATTTGTTATAAGGCACTGCAATTGAAAATCTTGAGGCAAGAAAGTCCCTCTCTCTGTCTCTTTCTGATTCTCTATTTCTCTGTCTCTCTCTCTCTCTGGTTTATAATAGTCACTAGTTTGTGTCTCTCTTTTCTAGCTCTTATTTTCTTCAAGTTCAGTATTTTCTGTTTTTATGCAGTATAAATATTATGGGGCCAGGACCTGTCTTGGAATCATTTTTATTTGTTATCTCTCCAGAGTTTCTGACTTTTGAAATGAGGGCTTTGTAAACCATGCTTGTATTAGTACAGAGCTTAGAGGAATGTCAAAGTTACTTTCCCGTTAATATTTCACTCCCCGGGCTTTCCTGGTGGCGCAGTGGTTGAGAGTCCGCCTGCCGATGCAGGGGACACGGGTTCGTGCCCCGGTCTGGGAAGATCCCACACGCCGCGGAGCGGCTAGGCCCGTGAGCCATGGCCGCTGAGCCTGCGCGTCCGGAGCCTGTGCTCCACAACGGGAGAGGCCACAACAGTGAGAGGCCCGCATACCGCAAAAAAAAAAAAAAAAAAAAAAAAAAAAAATTTCGCTCCCTTTCTCCCACCCTGTATGCTCTTCTCAAAACAATTAAGAAATGGCACAGATGTCCTATTCATAGATCTTCTCCATTCCCGTAGGAAAGAGAAATAGCAAGGAATAACAAGAATGGTTCCACAACTCTGCACTTAATGAGTGCTTGTAAGAAATATTTAATATATATATTTTAATTTATTTATTTTATTTTTGGCTGCACTGGGTCTTTGTTGATACACGCGGACTTTTCTCTAGTTGAGGCGAGTGGGGGCTACAGATTGTTATGGTGCGCACGCTTTTCATCGCAGTAGCTTGTTTTGTTGTGGAGCACTGGTTCTAGGCGCGTGGGCTCAGTAGTTGTGGCGCAAGGGATTTGTTGCTCTGCAGCATGTGGGATCTTCCCGGACCAGGGCTCGAACCCGTGTCCCGTGCATTGGCATGCAGATTCTTAACCACTGCGCCATCAGGGAAGCCCTGAAATATTTAATATTTGAAGAGACTTCTAAAGAATTTTTGGTAGAAAAAGTTCAGAATCTTCTTTTAATGAGAACATATATATATAAATAGTACATTAAAAGGATTTCAGTATGGTTAAAGTTTTTGTCTCTTAAAGGATATTTATCATTATTAGTATGTTATTCAAATCATTTTTGCAAGGCAAATCAGCATCTCCACACTAAACATTGTTCCCATTTCATGTAGAGCAGAGTTTGTCTCTTTGCTTAAAATCAACCGTAAGTTAGTGCTTAAGATTCACTGCTTGTCACAGCTGTACAGTCCCAGGAGTAATTGGTGAGGCAATTAATAATCTTGACCTCAAAGACCTTTTACTTGAACCTATTTATTTGTGTGTGTGGCTGTGCACACGTGCCCACACACAAGTGCATAACTAGTTTCACCTTCTGCTGGGGCACATGGTGAAGGGAAGGTGAGGTGGACATGGATCAGAGTGTTGAGGACTCAGTCAATAAATATTATGCAATATTAGAAGACTCAATGTAAACCATTGGGAGATATTTCTGTTTGATAATAGTAAGGTTATTGTTATGATTAGTACTTGAATTTATGTGAGAATTCTTTGAGGATAAAAGGAAAAGCATTGTACTTTTAGAGGTGCATTATGAAACCAAGAGGTTGTTTTCATTTCCAGGCTATATTGGTAATTTAGAGCAGTAGCATAAACAAAATTATTAACAGATATAAAGAAAAAAGGGTAGTAATAGAAGACAGTCTAGACAATGTTCCAAAAAACATGGAGCTCTTAAATGGTTTGATCAAGGACCATCCAGTTATGCCTAGAGAAAAGAGCATGTCCCTAGGGTGAAAATATTTAACGTCTTTTTGTTCCATTGCCAGGATTACACTAAGTGGGAAAAACTCGTAAGTCTATCTTATTAGGAGGATTTTAAATAAGACCATTTAAATATTTTCAATCCTATTCTATCTGTATAACCTTGGGATTATGATAGCTTCTTTTTAAAGTTGGATCATAAGAGAAAGAATGCTGTGGATGCATTTTCTAAAGTTCAGATTTCATAGCAATTATGTTTGTCATGGTCAACTAATAAATTATATTCTGGTATCTTAATTCTTTACCCATTTTAATTGGCTTGATAATCCCCAAGACCGACAAAAATCCTATGAACTTTTAAAGAAGAGAATTAGCTTTAGAATTAGAGAACTTAATTAACGTACCTTTTGGTTTCAATCAGGTTTCTCTTGGCTCAGTCATTTGTATCATTTCGGTGGTTAAGGTCTTCACTTTGACAATCTGTTGAAGACTATGGGACCTCTCTCTAAACACACACACACACACACACACACACTCACACAACATATTCCTATATATCCCATTTTGTATACAATTTCAAAGGGATACTGGGACCTTGAAGTTCATTCACAGATTTGAGAATTAAGAACTTTCTGGCAGTAGTTTTTGCCTAAGCCTCTAAGTGATGCTCATGGTTTGATTTTATGGCTGGCCATCCCAAAATAGGAGAGATGTTTGTCCTCAGTGGTCCACAGTCCCTGGGGGTTGATTTTCCTTAGTGATTGAAAGGTAAGGACAGTTGAGTGGATAATTTCCTGTAGTCTTTTTCTCACATGTAACTGGAGTAGGAAGAGCGTCTCCTCTCTTTCTGTGATCAGAATTCTTCCCTTTTCCCTATGAGGCTGGTGAAGATAAGGTTTGTTCCATTACCTTACTCATCATGTATTTGTCATTGGACATACAATTTCCAGCTGTCTTTTGCTCTTTTTCTCTGACTTTTTATTGGTAGGGTTGTTGCTTTCTTTTTCATTTTTCTCAACTATTCTTTTTTTTTTTTTAGAATTTTTTTTTAAACATCATTATTGGAGTATAATTGCTTTACAATGGTGTGTTGGCTTCCACTCCATAACAAAGTGAATCAGCTATACATATACATATATCCCCATATCTCTTCCCTCTTGCATCTCCCTCTCTCCCACCCCTGCATCCCACCTCTCTAGGTGGTCACAAAGCACCAAGCTGATCTCCCTGTGCTATGCGGCTGCTTCCCACTAGCTATCTATTTTACATTTGGTAGTGTATATATGTCCATGCCACTCTCTCACTTCGTCCCAGCTTACCCTTCCCCTCCCCATGTCCTCAAGTCCACTCTCTAGCAGGTCTGCTTCTTTATTTCCATCCTGCCCCTAGGTTCTTCATGACCACTTTCTTTTTCTTTTTGTTTTTTTTTTTAGATTCTGTATATATGTGTTAGCATACAGTATTTGTTTTTCTCTTTCTGACTTACTTCACTCTGTATGACAGACTCTAGGTCCATCCACCTCACTACAAATAACTCAATTTCATTTCTTTTTATGGCTGAGTAATATTTCATTGTATATATGTGCCACATCTTCTTTATCCATTCATCTGTCAATGGACACTTAGGTTGCTTCCATGTCCTGGCTGTTGTAAATAGACCTGCAATGAACATGTGGTACATGACTCTTTTTGAATTATGGTTTTCTCAGGGTATATGCCCAGTAGTGGGATTGCTGGGTCATATGGTAGTTCTATTTTTAGTTTTTTAAAGAACTTCCATACTGTTCTCCATAGTGGCTGTATCAATTTACATTCCCACCAACAGTGCAAGAGGGTTCCCTTTTCTCCACACCCTCTCCAGCATTTATTGTTTGTAGATTTTTTGATGATGGCCATTCTGACTGGTGTGAGGTAATATCTCATTTTAGTTTTGATTTGCATTTCTCTAATGATTAGTGATTTTGAGCATTCTTTCATGTGTTTGTTGGCAACCTGTATATCTTCTTTGAAGAAATGTCTATTTAGGTCTTCTGCCCATTTTTGGATTGGGTTGTTTATTTTCTTGATATTGAGCTGCATGAGCTGTTTGTAAATTTTGGAGATTAATCCTTTGTCAGTTGCTTCACTTGCAAATATTTTCTCCCATTCTGAGGGTTGTCTTTTCGTCTTGTTTATGGTTTCCTTTGCTGTGCAAAATCTTTTAAGTTTCATTTGATGGTAGGGTTGTTTTATATATATCCTTCTCATCCGTGTTTTTCTACTTTTAATTTATATATATATATATATATATATATATATATATATATATATATATATGTATGTAAAACCATAAGTAATAGCAAACAATTATAGTGCTTTTATTATGCCAGTCATTATTCTGGCTGGCACACAGACACACAGACACACACAAACACATACACACCACACATTCACACACAAATCACACAATTTAATCTTCACAACAACACTTTGAGGTAGATACTATCATTGTCTACAACTTACTTATAAGAAAAATAAAGTATAGACTTTACTGGGTATAGAATTCCAAGTTGCCAGTTGTTTTTCCCCACCAGTACTTTAAAGATGTTGCTTCACTCTCTTCTTGCTTGCGTTCTTTCTGATGAGAACTCTGAAGTAATTCTTAGGTTTGTTCCTCTCTATGTCACATACCTTTTTTCTCTGTCTTTTAAGAATTTCTCTTTATCAGTGCTTTTCAGCAATTTGATTATGATATGCCTTGGTGAAATTTTCTTCCTGTTTCTTATGCTTGGGGTTCATTGAGCTTCTTAGATATGTGAGTGAATATTGTACATAATATTTGGAAAAATCTTGGCCATTATTTATTCAAATATTATTTTGGTTCTTCCCCCCTCTCTCCTATCCTTTGAGGACTCCAAGTGATGTTGTCATACAGCTCTCTGATGCTCTTTTCATTAAAAAAATTCCCCTTTTCTCTGTGCATTTCATTTTGGATATTCTCTATTGTTTTACCTTTAAGTTGAGTCATCTTATCTTCTGCAATGTCTAATCTGCCATTAATCCTGGCTAGTTTATTTTTCACTTCAGATATGGTGGTTTTCATCTCCAGAAGTTGTATCTGGGTCTTTTAAAAAATGTCTTCTATGTCTGTAACTTTTCAAACATGTAGAATATAGTTATAATAAATGTTTCAATGTCCTTGTCTGCTAATTCTAGCTTCTATGTCAATTCTGGATCAATTTCAATTGATTTGTTATTCTCCTCATTATGAATTGTGTTTTCCTGTCTCTTGACATGCATGATATTTTTTGATTAGCTTCCAGACATTTTGAATTTTATCTTTTTTGGTGCTGGATAATTTTGTATTCCTATAAATCTTTACAGCTTTGTTTTTAGTTTCTTTGTTTTCTTTTGGGTCTGGGAAATTATAAAAATGATTTGTCTGGTAAATTTGGCTCACTGCTCATTCTAGAATTAATTTTTCTCCACTAATGAAACGATACCTTCCTGGGTACTCTTTCCACTGCCCTGTGAATTAAGAGCTTTTACAGTCTTGCTGGTCAGAAAAGACACTGATCTTACCCTATGTGAATGCTGGGTATATTCTCTCTAATCATTTCCAATAGTTTTTCCTTGCCTTGGATAATTTTCTCACACAATTGCACTGATCAGTGCTCTGCTGAATGCTCATGGGGATGGAGTGGGGTGGTGGAATGTGGTCCTCTACAGATCTCCAGGGTCTTTTCCCTGTGCAGCTCTGTCCTCTTTGGTACTTTTCCTATGAAATCTGGTTGCCTAATCTCCCAGGGATCTCAGCTGTCTCTTTAACTCATGCAGTCTTCTTAATTCCTTCTCTGTCACAGACTGAAATTTCTTGCAAGGCAGTAATCTATGGCTCACCTCATTTGTTTCTTTTCTTGATATTTTTTCTAATCGTTTCAGTAGGGAGGATAAAGGATAAATCTGATCACTGTTACTCCATCTTGGCTGGATGTTATTTTTGTTTTTTAATTAAAAATGTTACATATATGTTTTCCTTCTATATACATTCTTTTGAAACTTGCTTTTTGTACTCAACAGTATGGATCAAGGTTTACCCCTGCTGATTCATGTAGAATTAGTATATTCATTTTAACTGTTGTTCAGTAGGAATATCATGATAATATTAATATTTATTTCCTTATTAATGACTTGGCATCATTTAAAATCAGTTGCCATGGGTATAATTGGGCAAGTCAAATCTCTCAGTAGTTAGTATTTCTTATCTGTAAAATGTTGATAACAATAGCAGGATTGTTATGAGGATTATATAATGTGTCTCGTTTTTCACATGGAACAAGGTGCACAAATATGCACTTAATAATTCTTAACTTATTCTAACTTGTCTTTCTCTTCGTTTTCCTATTATGTTCTCATTCCTCTCCCCTTTTTCCTTCTTTAACTTGCCTCTTTAGATTCATTAAGCCAGGTTAACTGATTTGTTTTAAAAATCAAGTGAGTAATTGTAAATCAGATAGTAGTCATTTTATGAGTATTTTATGGGATGAGCAGGAAAGACAATCCATGTGAGGCCAAATAGTTGGTTTGATTAAACATTTTAGTTTTTAAAGTTCTGGACTTCTAGGACTCAGCTTTTCACCTAGTAGCAGAAAAACATGAGGATGACCCAAGGGAAAGGCCACATATAGTAGTTCAAAGCATTTTAGTTCCTTAGGGGACTGGAAAAGCAGGACACTAAATCATATTGCCAAGTTGAGTATCTGCCTAATTTGCTCCTGGAGGAGCTAATTCTTTTTACATTTGGAAACGAAAGCTCCATAGATAAACACTGTGCTTTTTCTGCACCGCCTTTCTCCTTAGACTTCATTAAAATTTTCTTAAATCAGATCAAAGGGAAAAATAAACCTATGCATTAAGCTATACAATTGCAATAGCTTTCCACGTGGTTTCCTTACTGCCTGCATTTTCCTCCTCTCACTCATACCACATTTTGTTGCTAGAATCATCTTCTTTAAGTGAATGTCACAGACATGGATGGTTCCCCATTGACCCCTGAATTGAGCACAAAAGTCTCAACTGTCTTTCAAGATTATCCAAGTGTGATCTATAAGTCGTCTTTCCATATTTATGTTCTAGTACTATCTTTTCTATACCCTGCATTTCAACTAAATGGGACTGTTCCCCTGTAGCTGTTGCAAATGGTTGCACAGTCTATGTACTGCACAAAAGCACAGGGATAAGCCTGTACTCTTGCCTAGCTGAGCACTTTTGGAGTAATGTCTGCCCAAATGGGTGCTTTTTTCTAATCTGCACAAAAATGAGATAAACCAGGCACACTTTACTATTTCCTGTTTCTGTGTCTTTGCTTATGCTTATTATCTTCTGTAGATCCCTTACCTCTTTTTTGCCCCATGAATTCCTTTTTATATAATCCACTGAAGCTTTCAAAGCATTACTAGTGAGCTCCCGCTAGTCCTCATGTTTTTAATCTTTTCTGTGATAATTTTGTTGACCTTCCCTCTAAAGTCTCTCTTCTTTTGGTTTTATATGTCATGTCACTTTCTTTATTTTTCTTCCCAATACCTAATTTATATCTAGTTTATCTAGACTAGTCATTTTGGGGATTTTCCTGGGTTACTTCCACCCCACCTTATAGCCTGACCCTTAAATATTATTATATCTCTGATGTTTAGTCTTTGTCTTTTTCTGTACTGGTGTAATAGGTTCTGCCTGGTTGATCTCACTTTTTGCATGCCTTCAACTCACAAGTATTCCTTGACTCTAAAATCTAAATTAACAATCCTTACATATAGACTTATGTCTCCGTCTGCTTACTTAGACATCTCTTCTCAACAAGCATTTCCTGAATCAATATACCTAAAATAGTAGAATATCTACCTTCAGACCATTTTTCCATCTATATTCCCTATCTTGGGCCCTGGTAGTATGATATACAAGATTCCCCAATTATTAATTGTCAGGCTATCTTGTCCCTCCTCTCTACTCCTGACAGTCAGCCAAGCAACAAGGCAATTCTACTTCTGAGTGTTTCTCTTAATTCTTCCTTCTTTTCTATCTCAATTGTTATTTCCTTAGTTCTAACATTCATCGTCTTTTGGTTAGACCATTGCAAAACACTCTTAACTATCATACATTTCTTAATGCTTCTTGATATATCAATCCATCCTCCACATTGCCACCCTAGTTGTCTTTCTAGAACATTAATTTATCACGTCATCATCCTATCTCTCAGCATCTGATCAAGAACACAAAACTGCTTAGTTGAGTTCCCATTCTCCTAAACACAGTGCTAGACACTTCACACATATTTGTTATATCATATAAAATGCACAGTAATCCTGATGTGAAGATAGTATTATGTTATAGATCAAGAAACCAAGGCTCAGAAAAGTTAAATAATTTTCTCACACAGCAGTGGCAAAGCAGTGTTTCAAAGACAGGTTACTCCGATTATAAAGTCCTCTACTTCTAAACCTTACTGCCCCTTCAGGGAGCTGAACTTTAATCCTAATATCCCATGTTCTGAATGGCCTTGGCAAATCACTTAAATTATGACAATATAAAACTCAGAGGGACTTTTTTCTTAAGGAAAAATGAAATATGCTTGCAAATAAGTGCCTCACAGGTGTAAGTTATTTTTAGATCCTTCAAGGCCCTCATGATATCTATTTTCTAAAAGTTTCTTAATTTACCAAGTTGAATTGATTCTTATTTCCTCAAGTGTATTCATTTCACTTGATGACTATCTCAGAGTTTATTGTATTTACTTTTAAATTTTTTCCCCATACACTGAGTTTTTTGAAGTCTTTGCTATATACCCAGCACTTAGCAAAGTGCCTGACAGAGTAAAATGAACTCCATCTGCCCCCCAAAATAAAAATATTAACCTTGTGTTAAAACTAATGCATTGACATGAAATATATCTAAATCAGAAAGATATCTCAGTCACCTGAAAAACTAGTAAAGGTTTATAGATAGCAGAGGCTAGCTCCAAGGAGATTTGAGAAAAAAAGTCAATAAGCAGGCAGAATATCATATTTTCAATTCAAATATGAGATATTTAAAATGTTGCTGTTGCAGACCTCTTAGGTAGCCTTTTCAAGTTGTTCAACAGAAAACCATTTATTGAGGGCAAGTAAGGAAAGGCTCTTCCCGTCTTAATCTAAGCCTATAATAGAAATAATGTGCTATTTGTTCTCAGATCTCTAAAGGTCCATGACTATGGGTATGCTATGGGTATGGGAATATAAGGTGTTTTCAATGTTTCAGTAACTTTTTGAATTCCCTGAATTAGACTGCCTGGCTAACAATTTCTTTTTTGTTGTTCTGGGCCAAAAATAGGGAAGCACATTTTGAAGTTAAGAAGTAATGATTGGCTACTGGTGACATCATGGAAATTATTGGAACAAGTTAGTGGTGCTCAAACACTGTGACTAGACCTACCAGTCAGATGGTCACTATAATGAAATGAACATGTCCTTTGGATCATCAACCTTGGATACAAATGCTGGGTGATGGTCCAAACGAGTAACTACTAGCACTGAAAAATGCTAAGTGTCTGTGGACTTAATTTTGTTATTATTAGTATGACATGTAGTATTGTAAATAATATTATGACTCAGAAATATAGACCACTGGCTAAAATTTGAAAGAGTGTAAGAAAAACAGTGCTAAATGTCAATAAGTGTAGTTTTGTTGTTAGACTAACACTTTCAGATTATGGTGTCCATAGTTAAAAAGAAATAATAAAAGGGAAATTTAGTGATGAAAATATTAATAACTTTTCTTGAAAGTATATAAATCTTAAGGGCATGACAAATTCATTTTGACCAAGTGAATACATCCAAGTGTAAATACCCAAATGAAGACATTTAACATTACCAGCATCTCAGAAACCTCCCTTACGCACCCACCTACTACTTACCTGCTGACTCCACCCCCACCCCAGACAAAAGGTAACAATTATTCTAATTTTAATAACACAGATTAGATTTTCCTTTGTGTGTTTTATTAAAGCAAACAGTACAGTATGTATTTTTGCGTCCGGCTTTTTACACTCTATTTTATGCTTGTGGCATTCATCCACTTGATGGCATATAGTAATGGTATGTCCTTAATCATTATTTTATAGTACTCCATTGTTTAAAAATACACTTTAAAAATTTTGTTTTCTTGGGCTTCCCTGGTGGTACAGTAGTTGAGGGTCCGCCTGCCAATGCAGGGGTCACAGGTTCGTGCCCTGGTCTGGGAAGATCCCACATGCTGCAGAGCGGCTGGGCCCGTGAGCCATAGCCACTGAGCCTGCACGTCCGGAGCCTGTGCTCCACAACAGGAGAGGCCACAACAGTGAGAGGCCCGCGTACCGCAAAAAAAAAAAAAAAAAAAAAAAGAAAAAAAATTTTGTTTTCTTGTTGATGGATATTTGGGTTATTTCCAAGTTTGGACTATTACTGGCAATGTTACTAGGAGCATTCTCATATATGTCTGTTGTTGCATATCTATATACATTTTGATTGAATATAAAATTAGGAGTGGACTTGTTAGGCAATCAGAAGGCATGTGGTCAGACTTGGTAGATTCTGCCAGTTTTTTAAAGTGGTTTTACCAATTTTCACTTCAATTAGCAGAGTATGAGAATTTAAGTTGTTCTACATCCTAACAGTTGATATTGTCAGATTGACTGATTGATTAATAAAATTTCAGCCAATCTGGTGAGTCTGTGGTAGAATCTCACTGCTGACTCAGCCTCCATTCTGTCACTCACGTCATTTCTTAATTCACTGTGGTTTAGTATTTATAAATGATACCTCATGATTCTAACAGTGTGAGTGTTTGCTTTCCTGTTTTCACATTTCTACTTTTTTTAGCCTAATTTCTGTAACCAAGTATCACAGGTTATTGTTATTGTTCCTTAATTGTGTTTTTTATAATAATTTAGATATCAATTTAGATATCAATGAATTACTGTGCAACAATTTGTCCTCATTTATTTTGTGATATTGATTTGCTAAAAATTTCATAGTCAAGTTTTGGGTTTGTGAAGTACATGTGAATTTTACATGAATGTTCTCCATGTATTTTCCCAGGTTAATTCAGGAATTGTCATTTATTTGCCTCTAACACTTCCTAATGATGAGTGAGGCACAAAAAGCTAACCACACACTTTATGGAAGAAGGTGTCGCCATTTCTATGCTCCCCTTGAAATGTGAGTAGAAAGGATATGAGTTTTTAAGACGTGGTTTCTCCACTGGGTCTTTCCCTTCCACTAATATCAAAGATTAACATGATGACATCAGAAGATGGTGGTGCCATAGGTGGAAGTAGCCTAGTTCTCTGGAGAGGGAGAGCCCTCCACAGATTAGGAACATTCATTTTGGACCTTATAGAAGTGAGTAATAAACTTCTAATGTGTTTAGGCCATTTAAAATTTGTGAGTTCTTTATTACATCAGCTAGCTTGTCTTTAATTAATATGAAGATTGGAACATTTGAAAATTGCTTCTACAACAATAATTAAAATATGTGTCATTGGCTTAATAGTCATGAGATTGCAAGAAAATGCATGTTGGAGGCTGGAAAAATGGAGATCTATATTATATAGTGACAAAACATTTGGTAAAGTTGTAATCGCTTGGAAGCCAATCAACTACTTATAAAATCTGAAGCTCTAGAGGTATAGACATCTAATTGTGCATTAGTTGCATCTTCCTGCAGTTGGCAGGGTATTAAAAAACAAAGTAAAAAAAGAAAGAACTGGCAGTTTGAAAGCAGAAATAAAAGGGGATAGAAAGATTCCAGAAATTTTGAGTCTTGCAGAGTTGGAAAAACCATCTACTCCCATACCCCCAAACAGCAAGAAATGAAACTAAAAAAAAGCTTAGAGCAGAGCAACAAAGATTTATTAAGATTTTGTAAACAACCCTGGGACAAAGATCAGACTATGGGAATTTCCTTCTCAATCAAGCGTAATATATCAGATGGCTTCAAGGCAGATACTACTGAGTTGTGAGAGAATGACGTGGGAGTAAGGAAGTAAAGAAATCAGGTTTCAAAATTATACCCAAGAAAAAAATTTGGTCATGGTTACTATCACATGGAACTGTCTGGAAATAGAAAAATCAGAATCTACTGAGATTTTGAAGGATAGGGCAGGAACGAGTCGTGAGAGACAACAATGGGCAAGAAAGTTCCTACCAGAGATTTAGTCTAATCTAAGGGCATCCTCTGCTACCAGGAAAAGGTGTTAATAATGCCTACCCATTGGGAGTTAATTATTGTTGTGACTACATTGCTTTCCGTTCTTTCTTCCTATTGGGGGGTTTTTATTATAGTTTTTCTGTGCCTGCTCCTCTATTGAGAGAGGCGGCAGGGCAGAAGAGAAGAAAAAGAAGGAGAAGGAGAAGGAAAGGGGGGCGCTGGGGAGAATACGTATGTGTGATGAATAGAAGCTATTTTGTTAATTTATAGGAGGACCACAAGGAGCCATGTTTTAGACTTGGTGAAGAATGTTGCATTTCGTCAGGATGTTCAGAACTTTGACCTGGATGGTTTCTGAGTAGACTTTAGATGGTCTCCCATGGGGAAAGCTTGACTTGAAGGAAAAGATGGCCAGAGGGGTGGACTATTTTAAAGAAAGGTAGTAGCCTCCCTCCAAAATTGTGTCCCTCCTTCCACAGTGTGGGGTTATTGCTGGAATGTGGTTTCCCAGCTAGCAAGTACTTCCACCAATTTTAAAAATTCACTTTTAAGTCAGGATTTTAAAAAAATCCAGTGTGCTTTCTTCACTTGCTTTTTCATCTTCCACCAACTTGACACAGGGGAGCATGACAAACTTTGAAGTCACATATGGAAGATGGCAGGGCCATAAGATGGAAAGAATCTGTGTCCCTGAATTACTGCTTAAAGGAGAGTTTCTAGTCAATCAGGAATACCTTTTTCATCTTTATAGGAGAAAGAAACAAAATTTAATGTATTTGAGCTGTTTTTAGCTCAACTTTTTAGCTTAGTTATAGTAAGCTAACATTACTTACCTAAGATACTGGGTATGCTTTTGTATGACTTTGTTTTATTTAAAAAATGTTTTTTCTATGCAGCTGTGACAGATTTGGGTTTTATTTTTACCCTACAGTCCTTAAATTACAATACCTCTTTTGATGTGGCATATGCACATTGTGTATTCTTATTTTTTATTGAAGTACAGTAGATTTACAATGTTGTGTTAGTTTCTGGTGTACAGCAAAGTGATTCAGTTATATACACACACACATACATTCTTTTTCATATTCTCTTCCATTATGGTTTATTACTGGATATTGAATATAGTTCCCTGTGCTATACAATAGGACCTTGTTGTTTACCCATTCTATATTTAATAGTTTTCATCTGTTAGTACCAAACTCCCAGTCCAATCCTCCCCTGCACCTTCCCCCACCTTGCCAACCACAAGTCTGCTCTCTATGTTGGTGGGTCTGGTTCTGTTTCATAGATAAATTCATTTGTGTCATATTTTAGATTCCACATATAAGTGATATCATATGGTATTTGTCTTTCTCTTTCTGACTTACTTTGCTTAGTATGGTAATCACTAGGTCCATCCACAAAGCTGCAAATAGCATTATTTCATTCTTTTTTTTTTTTTTTTATCCTGCAACTTTACCAAATTCATTGATGAGCTCTAGCAGTATTCTGGTGGCATCTTTAGGATTTTCTTATTATTATGTCATCTGCAAACAGTGATAGCTTTACTTCTTCCTTTCCAATGTAGATTTATTTCTCTTGTCTGATTGCTATGGCTAGGTCCTCCAATACTGTTGAAAGGTGGCAAGGGTGGCCTCCCTATCTTGTTCCTGCTCTTAGAGAAAATGCTTTCAGCTTCTGTCCTTTAAGTATGATGTTAACTGTGGGCTTAACATATATGACCTTTATTATGCTGAGGTATGTTCCCTCTATGCCCATTTTCTGAAGAGTTTTGATCAAAAATGGATGTTAGATTTTGTCAAAATCTTTTTCTGTATCTATTGAGATGATCATATGGCTTTTATACTTCTGTTTGTTAATGTGGTGTATCACATTGATTGATTTGAAGATATTGAAGCATGCTTGCATCCCCAGGATAAATCTCACTTGATCATGGTATATGATCCTATTAATGTATTGATGGATTCAGTTTGCTAGTATTATGTTGAGGCTTTTTGCATCTATGTTCATCAATGATATTGGCCTGTAATTTTCTTTATCTGTGCTACATTTGTCTGGTTATAGTATAAGGGTGATGGTGGCCTCATAGAATGAATTCCTCTGAAATTGTTTGGAATAGTTTGAGAAGGATAGGTGTTAACTCTTCTCTAAATGTTTGGTAGAATTCATGAGTGAAGTCATCTGGTCCAGAACTTTTATCTGTTAGGGTTTTTTTATTAAATTATTGATTCAATTTCATTACTGGTAATTGGTCTGTTCATATTTTTTATTTCTCCCTGGTTCAGTCTTGGGAGAGTGTACATTTCTAAGAGTGTGTCCTTTTCTTCTAGGTTGTCCATTTTATTATTGACATATAGCTGCTTATAGTAGTCTCTTATGAGCCTTTCTATTTCTGTCTTGTCAGTTGTAACTTCTCCTTTTTCATTTCTAATTTTATTTATTTGGGCTCTCTCTTCTCTTGTTGAGTCTGGTTGAGGTTAAGCAATTTTATTTTTTCAGAGAACCAGCTCTTAGTTCATCTTTTCTTTTTTATGGCCTCTATTTTATTTATTTCTGCCCTGACCTTTGATTTCTTTCCCTCTATTAACTTTCAGTTTTGTATGTTCTTTTATTGCAGTTCCTTTAGATATAAGGTTAGGTTGTTTGAGGGTTTTTTTGTTTTGTTTTGTTTCCTGAGGTAGGCTTTTATCACTACATAATTCCCTTTTAGAACTGCTTTTCCTGAGTTACATAGATTTTTGCATCATTGTGTTTTTGTTTTAATTTTTCTCCAATTATTTTTGGATTTCTTGATTTCAATAATCCATTGATTGTTCAGTAGCATATTGTTTAGCCTCCGTGTGTCTGTGTTTTTTTGCAGTTTTTTTCTTGTAGTTGATTTCTAGTCTTATAGCATTGTGGTTGGAAATATGCTTGGTATGATTTCAGTTTTCTTAAATTTATCAAGGCTTTTTTTTACGGTCTAGCATGTGATCTGTCCTGGAGGATGTTCCATCTGCACTTGTAAAGAATGTGTACTCTGCAGCCTTTGAATGGCACCCGATACATATATAAAATATAATATATAAATATATATTAATATTTAATAATTTATTATTCAATATTAATGTTAATAATCAAATATTAATATATATTATACATTAACATTCAACAATATATTACATATTAATATAACGGATATATTAGTGTTAATTATATATTAATATATAATAAATATATATAATTTATATGTGAATATATTATATATGTATTATATAATTATAATATGTATCATAATCAATATTAATAATAACATTATTTATTAATAATAACATTATTAAAACATTAATATATGATATATTATAATATATAATACATTATATATCATATTATATATTTATATAATATAAAATATATATATATTTTCATATTATATATATTTATATATATAAAATACCATTCAAAAGCTGCAGAATACACATTCTTTATATATATAAAGTCCATCTGGTCTAATGTGTCATTTAAGCCTAGTATTTCCCTTTTGATTTTCTGTCTGGATGATCTGTCTATTGGTGAAAGTGGGGTGTTAAAGTTCCCTATTATTGTGTTAGTGTCAATTTCTCCCTTTACATCTGTCAGTATTTGCTTTATGAATATAAGTGCCCCATATTTGCTGCATATATATCAATATTTATAATTGTTACATCTTCTTGTTGGATTGATCCCTTGATTATTATGTAGTGTCTTTCTTTTTCTGTTGTAGCAATCTTTGTTTTAAAGTCATTTTGTCTGATATAAGACATTGCTACCCCGGCTTTCTTTCAATTTCCAGTTGGATGCAATACCTTTTTGCATCCCCTCACTTTCAGTCTGAGTCTTTAGATCTGAAGTGAGTCTCCTAGTCAACATACATAAAGGTCTTGTTTATGTATCCATTCAGCCACTCTGTCTTTTGATTGGAGCCTCTAATCCATTTACATTTGAAGTAATTATTGATAGGTGTGTACTTACTGTCATTTTGTTAATTGTTTTGGGGGTGTTTTTGTAGTTCTTTTTTGTTCCTTTCTTTCTCTTCCCTTCATTCTTTTTTTATGGCTGAGTAGTATTCCATTTTGTGTGTGTGTGTGTGTGTGTGTGTGTGCGTGTACTGATGGACATTTAGGTTGTTTCCATGTCTTGGCTATTGTATATACTATACTGCTGCTATGAACATAGGGGTGCATGTATTAATATCTTTTTGAATTATAGTTTTGTCTGGATATATGCCCAGGAGTGGGACTGCAGGATCAAATGTCAACTCTATTTTTAGTTTTTCGAAGAACCTCCATACTGTTCTCCATAGTGGCTGCACCAATTTACATTCCACCAACAGCGTAGGAGGGTTCATTTTTCTCCACACCCTCTCCAGTATTTGTTATTTGTAGACTTTTTAGTGATGGCCATTCTGACTGGTGTGAGGTGGTACCTCATTGTAGTTTTGATTTGCATTTCTCTAATAATTAGTGATGTTGAGCATCTTTACATGTGCCTATTGCCCTTCTGTATGTCTTCTTTGAGAAATGTGTATGATGTTGTTTTAGATTAAAGCACAATAAAGAAAGATACAAAGAAAAATATAGCAGATAAGAAATACTTTGGTGATATTTAGGTGGTTAGATGTGAAGGTGGAGGGAAGTTTCTAGTGGTGTCACATGGAATCCTGTTGTATCTGGCTTGCATTACAGCTTTGCAATTACTTTGCAATTTAATTACTTGACTGAAGACCTATGAAAAGGTCATGTGCAAAAGAAGTATCAACAATTAAAACTAACTGATTACAAGGCAGGAACAAAAATTTTGTTTTCAGGTGAGAAGTAAGTTTAGTTAAGTTTAACATAGGAAAAAAATGGAAATTTATGTCTTTATATTTAACAAAATGAGTTTTAAAAAAATTCAAACTTGCAGAAACAGAGAGTAGAATGGTGGTTGCCAAGGACTGGAGGATGGGGAAATGGGGAGATGTTGGTCAAAGGGTATAAATTTTCATGAATAAGTTCTAAGGATCTAATATACAGCATAGTGACTATAGTTAGTAGTACTGTATTGTACTTTTGAAATTTGCTACAAGACTAGAACTTAAGCATTCTTACCAAACAAACAAAAAAAATAATTATAAGAGGTAATGAATGTGTTAATTAACTTGATTATGGTAATAATTTCACAATGTATACATATGTCAAATCATCACATTGTACACCTTAAATATATACAATTTTATTTGTATATATAAACCTACTTGGTCATGGAATAAAAATGATGTGTAAGAAACTTAAATGCATATTACTACGTGAAAGAAATCAATCTGAAAAGCTACATACTGTGTAATTCCACTTTAGGACATTCTGGAAAAGGCAAAACTATGAAGACAGTAAAAATATTAGTGGTTGCCAGAGGTTAGGGGAGTGGGTAGGATAGATAGGTAGCACACAGAGGATTTTTAGGTCAGTGAAACAATTTTGTACAATAATACAATGGTGGATACATGTTATTATACATCTGTCAAAACTCATAAAATGTACAACATCAAGAATGAACCCTAATGTAAACTATGGACTTAGGGTGATAATGATGAGTCATCATTGCAACAAATGCGCCACTCTGGTGGGGGATGTCAATAATGGGGGAGGTTGTGTATATGTTGAGAGAGAGGGTATGTGGGAACTCTCTGTACTTTCTGCTCAATTTTACTGTGAACCTAAAATTTCTATAAAAATCAAGTTTATTAATTTAAATAAAATGAAAAAGTACAGGAGAAGAAGATATGTTTTGACTTGATAGCAGTTCATATAAAATATCCTGAGGTTTTCCATTGATCACAAATTCAATGTAAAAAAAACATATGGTGAAGTTACTAAGGGGGAAAAAAGAAACATCCCATTCTATTTTTTATTAAATAAAAACTGAGAAAATAATAGACACATTTTAATAAGCTTTGATTTAATTACATTTAGTATTAAGTACTAGACTGTGTATTTTTAAAAGAAACTTTTTTTTTTTGTAAATGAGATTGTTGATTGTTGCCAAATTGTGGGGGGTTCTTGAGCCTTGTCATTTTAGAAACATTTGAGGGAATTGAAAATATATGTCTTGGAGACTGATAACTGAACAAAGGTAATATCTGGACTCTAAGATTCAAACTCTCATGCGGAGCTGCATTCACTGTAGCTTCAAATGTCAGGATTTGCTTCAATTCACGGAAGTTAGAAGATTTTTTTAAACCTCTGTCTCTGGAGGATCTTTCAGAAAGAGTTGTTTTACAAAATATTGAGAAATCAGTCATAGAAAACACACAAATAGAGCTCAAATAATCCTGGGCCAGCATGGTTGTAGTGAGCATTACTTTTTGAGTAAGTTAGATTAGGTGATCTCCAAGGTAGTGGTTCCTAACCTTTACTACATCATGGTACCTTTGCTACACATCAAGACAATGGTATTAGTGTCACACAGTGTGATGAACTGATTAGATGGCTTATGGCTGGAGGCAACTTGCTGGAACTCAGTTCTCCATATCCTTGTTAGTGGGGAAACACTATCTCCACCTTCCTCTAACCTGAACAGTATGCACCATGGTGCTGTGAATTGAAAGAATATTGCTCAAAAATCATATCCAACTATAAGACTGCATGATTTTCCATAGGAGTATGGAAGCATCTGAGATAGCTTTTTGTTTCCCCAGCAAGAAATGGCTTCCATATTAGAAACTAAACAATAGAAAATAGAACAAATACAGATTAAGCGCTTCTTTATACTTCCAGTTCTTATATCACTGCGACTCTACTGTGATCCTTAAATTTGGCATTGGCAAAGTATTCTGTATTCTGGTCATTCTGGGAACTTGTCTTCAAAATCAGGGTACTTCATAATGTCAACTGGTCTTTTAAATCAATGTAAAGAAGTAAAGAGAAGCAAATCAGAATATTTGGTCTATAGGAAAGATTTCAGGGCTTCTGCAGATGAAAACATCTTGAACACAATGCTAGAATAAAAAATGATAATGTTCTTTCCAGAGGGAATAAGCTGAGCTGTAAGATCTTGGACTCTGTCCATATTTACTTCTTTATTTCAGTTCTGAGTTATTAGCTGTTTAGATCTAAGTTTTATTTCAGCTGGAAGGATTATAACTGCTTATGTCACATTCAAGATATCAAATGTGGTAAAAAATTTGTGGATATACATCAAGGGGAATTATATTACACATTCAACTCTGAGCTCAATATTAATCCACTAAGGAAGTCTTCCTTGCTAAAAGACCTCTCATCTTTTCCAAAAACATGGCTTCTTGGATTTCAACTATTTTGTGATATCTTTTACAGTGAGGGAAGGAGATGAAGAATCCTGTCATAAAGAGAAAACAGCTCTTCCATAACCAATGCATTTTGGTCTTTATTAAATTAAAATCCATTCACTCATTCATTCAGTCATCAGATGTTTATTTAGAACTTATTCTGTACCCCTTTGTGTAAGATGTTGGGAAGCAGAGATGAATAAGAAATAAGTCTTGTCCTGAGAGAAGCTATGGTCTAGTCGAGGAGATAGATATACATGCTGATGTTTTCCATATAATGTAGCAAATATTCTGAGGCTGTGTCTTTGGGATTGTGAATATGGTGATAAGAGACCATATTAGGGGGGAGGATGATTCTGAGGAACAATGTCACACATCATGTTGAGCCTGAGCTATGTCTTGAACTATGTGCTAAATTTTATTTAACTTATTGGACTATTCTTATACATCATAACTTTCTGATTATTTCCCAATATCAGGGCAAGTCTGATCCCTGTCTTCATTGTTTTATGTGTGTTTCTGTTTAAAGACACCTTATTTTATACATGTTGTTGATTCATTTAGATTGAATTCATGGCCAATAGTACTATAACTCAAGCCTCAGTGAAACTCATCATGTGTTTTCTCTGCAGTGCAAATCACAGCATTCTAGTGCTTATGAAAACTTTACAGAACTATCACACTACACTTAGGGGCCATCTTAAGACAGTGAAATCACCAATAAAAAGCACAGAAATGAGAAAAAAATGGCACTAAATAGGAGTGGAAAAAGATACTTTTTTACAGTATGAAAACTGAAACAAAAAGGCAGAACATCACCTTGTTCAATTTCTGCTGGGAAAGTGCACTTTGGGCTACTCAAATTTTTCTTCTGTGTATGTGTCTGTGGATGACCACAAAAGCACTGTGAGTGTTGCTTTGAAATTACAAATAGGTTTTAGCCAGTTATCAATTTCTCAAATATAAACTCCATGAATGATGAAGATTGACTTTGAAACTATTTTTATGTTCATATGGGTTTAGAATTGTTATATCTTTCTAGTGAATTTAACTTTTTATAAATAAGGGGTGACTATTTCTTAAAGTTTATTTGCATTAGGGTTTGTTATATTTGATATTAATGATGCTATATCAGCTGTCTTTAATTGATGTAGGCCAATCTTTTTTATATTCACTTTTTCTATGTCCTTGTGTTTTCAATTTGTCTTCTATAAATAGCTTTTGGTTGAATTTTCTAAAATAACAATCTGGAAAAAAAGTCTAAGTCCTTTAATTGGAAATTTTATTCCCTATATTGTAATTGCTAAATATTTGGATTCATTTCTACCCTCTTATTTTGTACATTGTTTTCCCCACTTTATTTTTACTTATATTTTTCCTCTATATATTTTAAATTTCATTTTGTATCTTCATTTGTACTGATGAAAGTTTTTTCTTTGTATTCTCCTCATTCTATTTTTTTTCTAATTGTAGAAATAATTTCAGCTATTTAGTCAAGTCATTTAATGTTTATAAGACTAATTAGATTTTCTGTTTCATCTTGGATCAATTTAGAGACTGCAACCATTTTTTTCTTGAAGTTGTTCCCAAGATAGCATGTTTGTTCTGTTTAGGGAAGATAAGATAAGATGGGACCAGGCACCAACATTTGAACACTATCTATATTAGAATTCTTAGCTCCAGGAAAGATCACTTTTTTATTTTTGGAGTGGAGTCTAATAATAATAAAATTAAAAAATATATTTTTCTCTTTGGGATAAATGCTGAGCTGTTTTCTATGCTCCGTGACTGGGGAAGTGGGTAATGGGTTGACAAGTATGATTATTCTGTGTGCTGACTTTGGAGGAATTCCCCTTGTTTTCACCTGTTCCTTCATTGTTCCTACAGACTCTGAGCTCAGAGATTTTTTTTGGCTCTGATGGGTAGAATGGCTCCCTCTTCCATTTGCAGTTGCTTCATTCCACATTCTAAATTACAATTTCTCCAACCTGTTTCAGATGTCAATATATTTCTATCTCTTGATTTCCCTCCATTTTCTTTTCTTCACTATAATAGGTTGTTTTTTTTCTTTTTTTGTAATTCTGTGTTTTAACAAAGTTAATGCACTTCCTTTGTCTGCAATCTTGAATTGAAGGCTGGATATTTATTGAAAATAAACTTTATTGTTTTTATCTGATTAAAAAATCAGTAAGGTACATTTAAGTAAACTTGGAATATAGAGAAAATTTAAAAATCTACCTATAATATTGTAATCTAGAGATAATCATGGTTAATATTTGTGTATTTCTCTTATATTTCTATACCATATATTTCAAGGCATCTGGGTTAAGCCAGAGGTCAGATTCTGAGGGTAGGTTGACATGTGGATTGACTGTTTCAAATCTTAGCTTTACCAATAACTTGATGTGTGGCCTTGGGCGAGTTTCTAAATAATTCCTGTCTCTGTGTCTTTCCTGTACAATGGAAATAATAATATCCCAGTTGAATTATTGGGAGCAATAAGTGAATTAATACATGTAAAATACTTAGAAGACTGCCTGGCAGAAAATAAACACTGGATAACTGTTAATTGTTTTTATCCCTTCTACCCATGTGATTTCAAATGGGAGCTACTATCTTTATACGGATCATAGTAATTGGTCTGGGCATGGGCACTTGTGCTAAGTGGGCATGCTCAAGTGGTTGCTGACATCGAAGGATAAACTGACTAGAAGAGTGAAGAGGAAGCATTCTGTGGTGCTCAAAATCCTGGTTCCAACTGTTCTTTAGATTTGTTGCATTCTCTGTGCTTCTGTGACTCACATTCTTCTTTTTGGGGCTATGTTAGGTGAAACAAATTCTCCTTTTGCCTGTGCTACTCTAATTGAGAGTTTTTTTCAAAGAGTCAAACCAAAGAGTCTTGAGGAATACATTTATTTCCTGGATATTAACGTAAAAGAGCCACACATTTTGTTTTTGTTTTTAAGTTGCCTGCTTTATTGTAATATTCACTTTATCGTGGTGGTCTGGAACCTAACCTGCAATATCTCCATGGTATGCCTGTGTAAAGATGAAATATTTGTTACTTATTGTCCTTAGGGTATATATATATGTTTTGGTTACTTGGGAATTGAAAAAAATGGGATAATTCCAAAAGACTACTTTAGGGACATCTAACACTAGTTGAAATTATTGGAAAAGAAACCTAGGGGAATCAAAAGAACAAAGCCAGACCTTTGTTATAATAAGATAGGTAGGGAGGATGAATTCTCTGAAAAGTAAATTATTAACAACTTATCACTATCTTTTGAATGATGGATAGAAGTGTGAAATTTTATCAGCTAAGAGCTGAATTACAGTCATATGATGTAAGTATGAAAGGAATTTTCTAATGTATTGATGTTCTCTCTTATCAGGAGCAGACAATTGAACACTTAAGGGAGCAGAGGGACAGAGATGAACAAGAGAAGCAAGAGGAAATTGATAACTACAAAAAAAATCTTAAAGATTTGAAGGAAAAAGTCAGCCTATTGCAAGGCAACCTGTCAGAGAAAGAGGTTAAGATGATCAGAATTGAATTATTTGGTCTGCCTAGTCAGTGCACTGTGTGTATTTGTTGTTGGTTTTACACAATGCATAAAAAAGTATTTGATGAAATTTTTCTTAGTATTCTCATAGCAGGCTTCTTGGGAAGATCTCAAGGGATATTTCAGGAAGCTTTGCAGAGACATAGTAGACTGGATTATTTAGTTCCTAAATCTTATCTCTTTCACTGTGCTATGAGTTGGTTTCTTACTTGTTAATGACATTTTTATAGATCCTAAAATAACTGAAGCCCAGTTACATTTGGAGATATATTGTGTTAATGGTAAGAAAGGTGATAGACAAAAGAAATAAGCAAAAAGAGGACAATTGTTCACAAATAGCTCTTAAAGTGCACCTCAGCATTGGCAGAGAAATCTTAAATGATTATTGACCAATAGAACCACACATTTAGCACTTTACACAAATGTATGTAGACTTTTAATCATTTCCACAAACCTACATAATAGGTATTATTATTATCTTCATTTAATATATGAGGGTTCTGTGACACAGAGAAGTTAAGCTTTATTCCAAACCAGGCCGTCTGGCTCCAGAAACTATGTTCTTAAAGGTTATGTCAGTTTGACATGCCCTAGTCACTTGGACTCTACTCCAATTTGCAGTGTTCAAAAAGAAGGTAAATTGCTTTGATAGAATTTACACACTGAAGAAATCTCCCTGTCTCTGTCTCTCTCTCTCCCCGCCCAACCTCCCGCCACACACGCTGAATACAGATGAATAACTAAACTTAGTCTAATCTAGTAAAATCATTCTTATATTTTCATTAGTGTCTTTAAGATCTCAATGTCTTTTGGCTTGCTTAAAAGCTAGTGTTTTAGATTTTTTTCCCTGGCCCAACTCCTCCTCTAGGTGGCATCAGATTGTAAATGGGAGTTTTCCCCATGTGAGATTTTGTTTCAGAAGTATGTCTAGAAAGAAAGAAACTCTGTGTGGGATTTCCTTTTCTGCCTGTGTGGGTGATGGTAGGTTAATGGTAGGTAGTAGCAACTCTCCTCTCAGACCAGTTTTGTCATGTGGTTTCAAATCTGATCAGTGACTTCTCTGACCTATTTTTAACTTTCCTCTATTTGCATGAGGAAATAGGTTTGATATGCTAGAGGTGCTAGAGGACATGATTTACAAAGGAAAAGATAACATTTTGTAAAATATTATCATCCTTACTTTAATATGATCATTCCAGTTTTCTTTGTGTTATTCTTTTGCCTGAAGTGTATTGTTCCTTTAAATTTCCCAATTTACCATCAGTTTGTTTTAATAATTTTCTCATAAAACATATAGCTTTATTTTGTTTAAAATACAGGTTTAGACTTTTGCCTTTTAATTGGTGTGTTTAATTGCAAAGGAGTGTTAAGTGTTTATGTGTTCTCCATTATTTTTACCTTTGATTTGGTGAGATCTTTTGAAATGTAGTCTTAGGAATTTTTAAGTCCAGAAAAGTTATTTTATTATAGCTTTGATTCTTCATTCTATTTCTATTTTTCTTACTTTTTCCTTGAGAACCTCTATATTTGTTAGACAAGCTCTCTTTATTAGTTCCTATTCTTATCATTTTAATATCTTCGTCCTTTGCCTTTACTTTCTTTTTCTTTCAAATTCAAGGACTTATTTTTTATTATTAACTTGGAAGTATTTTTGATACCAGTTTTTATTTATTTTTAAATATTTATTTATTTGGTTGTACCGGGTCTTCGTTACAGCTCGCCAGCTCCTTAGTTGCAGTATTCGAACTCTTAGTTGCAGCATGCATGTGGGATCTAGTTCCCTGACCAGGGTTCGAACCTCAGCACTCTGCATTGGGAGCGTGGAGTCTTATCCACTGTGCCACCAGGGAAGTCCCTGCCTTTACTTTCTGAGAGGGTTTCCCCAAATTTTCCTCCACAGGACTCACTTGACAATCTGTGACGACTCTTCTGCTTTCTTAGCCATCTCAGTGAACTTTAATTATGTACTGTGGTTGAGATTTTTTTGAGGCATTTTTCTAATGCAGCCAGATCCTTTTGTATCTCTGCTATCATAGCAAATCATTCCCTTTTGTTATATATAGACTGTGCACTCTTGAGCATCTTCCAAAATCATCTTCTCTTTTAAAGAGAACTATTTTCAGCAATATGTTTTTCTTCTAAGCCTTCAAAGCAATGGCTCCTTTTCTTTGATTGTATATATCTTTTCAGAAATCTCATGACCTTTGTCCACCTCATTTTCTCATCCTTGAATAGAAATCTTTTGTTTTTCAGCAGGTGGACAGGTGAAGGATGAGGTGCCCTAACCTCTTTCAGTGTCACTTACATGTGGGCATCTAGCCCTGAATGGCACTTTTGTGTTCTCAACCCTTAGACTCTGTTTGTTGAGCACCATGGAGACTCAACCACTGAGTCTGTACTGGAGAGCTCATTTTCGCTTCAGTGGTTGGTATCTTTGTCTTGTTATGTGGGTCATATTCCATTGGCAGTTCTTCACTGTAAGTGAGGGATGTGAAAATCGCCCCTCAAGCTCAGTGCATCCCAGCCCATCCTTTCCTTGTCCCTCCATCTGGAAGTGCACTTATTTCCCCCAACACACCTGAAGCCACCTGCTCCAGCTGTGGCCTGTTTGCCTTCCTGGGAAACTCCACATTCTATCCACCCAGACTAGGCCCCGACTATGGCCTCACAGGCGTCCCCCACGGTGTTCAAAAGAGAAGAACATTTCCTTGGGCTTCCCTGGTGGCGCAGTGGTTGAGAGTCCGCCTGCTGATGCAGGGGACGCGGGTTCGTGCCTCGGTCCGCGAAGATCCCACATGCCATGGAGCGGCTGGGCCCGTGAGCCATGGCCGCTGAGCCTGCGTGTCCGGAGCCTGTGCTCCGCAATGGGAGAGGCCACAACAGTGAGAGGCTCGCGTACCGCAAAAAAAAAAAAAAAAAAAAAAAAAAAAAGAGGAGAACATTTCCTGATGGAGAGACTTGGAGAAGAGGCCAGCTCCCTCATCGCAGGTGCTGGCAGTTGGGCCGGGTCAGAAATAGAAGAGCAACTCCCTGAAGCTGTTCTTCAGGGAAAAGTTTCCAGGAAAACCGCAATGAATTACTCCGAAGGTGAATTCTAGGCACCACTACTGCCAGAAGGAACAACTTGGTCCTGAGGATAAGGAAACAGTATATTTTGGCTTGGACCGTGGCAGAGGTCAGATTGGGGCCCTAGGAGCCTGCACGAGAACTCCGCGTCTCTGCCCCGGGACCTACTGCCTCCCTCCTGGAAGGCAATAGACTCGCGTGGTCCGCACACGCGCAGTTCACGAGGGTGGGCATGGGGCCCCTGCCCAGACTGTGGACAAGAGGCAGGTCCCAGGGGGAAAGTGCCACAGTACTGTGACTCTGACTAGGGCTTTGGGGAGGAATCGTGGAGGACTGGTGGTGCAAGCCAGACTCCTTTCGGATTCAGGCACCTAGACCATCCAGGTGTTTCTCATCCCAGAACTCCCGCGCGAACTCCCGCGCGAGCTCCCGTGGAAGTCCGGAGATCCCGCGAGATTGGGCTTCTTCTGGGAAGAGCGGTCGCGGTTTGCAAGGACTCCGGCTTGGCTCCAGTGGTCTGTGCGCTGTCCCAGGCTCGGTTGTGTCCCGGCTCTTCCTCTCCCCGCCCCTCCATCTGAACCTGCACTTCCCGCCACGTACCTGAAGCCACAGAGCGCACCCTGTGGGCTCCAACTGTGCGCTATTATCTTCCTGGGAAAGCCTGAACTCAATCCAGCAGACTAGGCCGTGGCTTGCCGCGTCCTCCTTAATAAAAAGGTAAGTTACCAGTTCTTCTCCCTCTGCTTCTGATACTTTTCCTTACATTGTTTCTTATGCAGTCCACGCAACTCTGCAGCTCTCCTTACTATCACAGTGTATATTGAGAGCTCTGTTTTGTGTGGCTTTGAAAACAAAGGCTCTGATGGGGTTATAGCTGAGAGGAGGACAGGGTTCTGGGTTGAGTGGCACATAATTCTAACGCAGTTGAGCCAGGTCCCTTTTTTATGTAAGTGAAGTCCCTGCATTCCAGAACTAGTGGTTCGTAGCTGGAGTCAGTCAAAATATTTTCTCTAATAGTGTTCAGGCCTTCTGTATCCCAGTGGGGTTTGTGGAATATGTTCAAGGCCTTTGGTTCCTAACCAATGTCCACTGAATGTTACCATTAGTAAAAATGTGGTTTGAGCAAAATATGGCTTTCTAAAGCATTGATTTATGATGCCATTACAAGCTTTTATCTTTTCATGTACCTTTGTGGACTGTGAGTGCAATGCCTTATTTCTAACCTGATAGATACCCTGTGAAAGTGGGACACCTGGCATCTCATTTCTGTTACCAGTTAGATTCTATATATGTATATTTAGATCACTTCCTTTCTAAAGGGTATTAGACACAAAGTGTGAGAGAATGTTTGGAGAACGGTTGGATGTATGTAGTTAGCAAAACTATTGTTCCATTTATCTATCATCTGTCCAACAATCTGTCACCTAATATCAGAAGTTTCAGTGACCTTTAAGTTGAGGAGGAGAATGTCTGCAAAGGACAGGGAAACCAACCATCACATTACCTTAGGAAAATGATTAGGTGTTTGATGTTATCAATACTTTAAGTGTGGACAATGTTGGGAGCTAAGTTTGCTAAGGCAGGATGAAACTAGACTTGCTAAGCTAGTGTTTGAACTTCACCTATTGTCAGTGTAGAAACAGTGGGGGCCATTAAGCACCAGAATGACTTGGTTCAGATTTGTGTTTTAGGGATTCAGTAACTGAGGCAGCCACAGATGAGCTGGGAAGTAGAGGGACCACAGAATAGATATCAGCTTGGGAACATTTTGATACCTTAGGTGAGAGTTTCTAAGAGCCCACGTTAAGACAGTCTTGTCATGGAGGTTGGAGGACAGGGAAGGTGAGAGATTTGAGAAATACTAGGTGATAGATCAGATGATGGTTTTGCTATGGTAAGGGACAGAGAAAGAGAAAGAACAGAAGATTATACTGAGGTTATTGGCTACATGTTAATTTCTCACTGCATTAAGGCATGTGGAAAGAGCAGCAGGTATTTTGGAATTTGCCTTGTGACATTTTAAATTCGAGGTTTCTGAGGGACAACCAGAGGGAAGGGAATTAACATTTATTAACTACTTACTGTGCACTGGGCACTGTGCTGGAAGCTTTACATATTGTTTAATTCTATCCTCCCAATAACATCATGAAATTTAGTAATTTCGTTTTACAGAAAATTAACCTGCCTGTAGTCCAGCTTCATGAATTAAATTGCCAAATTCTTCTTGTGAATAAAAAAATTAATGATTAAGGTAGTGGGGCACAAATTTGATCCCAGATATCAGTGTCTATAATTCACACACTTCCAGTAACGAGAGACTGAGGAGGGGGTTGTCGGTGGACACACCCTGGAACCAAGGGGCCTTGATTCATATCACACCTCTGCCCGTTTTCAGTTGTGTGTCCTGAAACTAGATCCTTAAACATTCTGTACCTCATTTTCTCTTTGATTAAAAAAAGGAGAAACAATGGCACCTACCCCATAAAGTTGGTTTTTGAAATTTAACTGAATATATATGTGTGTATCATATGTATATGTGTGAATATATGTATATATACAGCATTCAAAAACAGTTTTTCTATGTATCAAGCCCTAGGTAACTGCTAATAATAATATTATTATTGCAATGCCATGTGCATTTAAAGTGAAATTATTTTTAGAGACCTAGAGATACAGACACTGAGGTCAGGAAAAAAGGTTGAACACTATAATGTAGGTCATAATTAGTGTCACTGAACTCAAACATACTATATTCTTTTGGGTTTTAAAAATTATTTTGAATATATAAAAGTCTGAATTTCTAGAAGAGAGCTTTATTTTCTAAAATGTCTTATATTTCTAATAAATAATAATTCCTTCAAAGTATATACTTCAGAAATTTTCATTGTGCTTTTTTAAATATGTTAAAACCCCCTTTGGTGTCTTTGATAAATTAAGTTTATCTAGGTTTTTCTAGAAACACTTTTGGGACTTTAGTTAGGAGGAGGAAAAAAAGCAGTTTTCATACGTAAGTGTAAAGCACAAAGCAATCTTCTTCGGAGTAATATGATAAGAGATCCACTGAAGTCCTGATGGATTCAAGCTCCGATTCTTGCACAGTATTTCAGAAGAAAATTACAATAAAGGGAAAACATGAGTACTATAGATAAATGAAACTGGGATTTGCTTTCAAAATCATGTAGGGTTGGAACTGGTAACCTTCTTATTTGCCTATTATGGGTTTCAGTGAAATTCTAACCTCTATTCAAGCTGTTATTATGGTAATTCTATAAACTCTTCATTTTGTTCATTTATTTTTTTAGTTGTTAAATATCTCTTGATCTCCTTTTATGCTCCAGTTACTGTGTGAAGGGCTCAGAAACAGTGTTGACCAAGGGACAGTTCTCTATGACAAGCAATTCACAGTCATATGCGAGAGACAGGTATGAAATGGATTACTGAGCATGTAGTATTATGGAATACAGCGTAAGACCTGAAGATGTTGGGGGGTGAGAAAGTCTTCCTGGAGGAAATGACACTTTAGTGGATCTTTATGGATAGGTGGGGTTAACCTATCCATAGGTGAGGGAGAGGAGGGAATGATGTTCTTAAGGGGAGGCAGCAAGAGTAGAGTCATGCAGGTGAGGGCCCCTGGTAAAGGCAGGAAACGCTTAGCCTTTCAGTGTTGCTGGAATATAAAGGGCAAGTCCTGGCTGCATTCTTAGAGGCGTGGGGTGCTCACCTAGACCGCTAGTGAAGAAGATGGAGGCAATGAAGATGGACACATTTTAGGACTATTTACTATTTTAGTAAAGACTTTTCTCAGCTAGATACAAAACACTTAAGACAAAAAAAAAAAAAAAAAAAAGAGAGGAGAAAGAAGCTTAACCACATTTTTCTTTAAAATTTTTATTGGAGTATAGTTGATTTACAATGTTGTGTTAGTTTCAGGTGTACAGCAAAGTGAATAATAAGATCCACTCTTTTTTAGATTCTTTTCCCATATAGGTCACTACAGAGTATTGAGTAGAGTTCCCTGTGCTATACAGTAGGTCCTTATTAGTTATCTGTTTTACATATAGTAGTGTTGTTGGGCTACACCCCACAGGCCTACAAGCCCTGTGCTTGCCCAGCTTCAAGACTGAAAAAAGAGCCCAGAGACATCAATGGTTTAATGGATGAGGGAGCTTATACATCTGAAGCAAGTTCTTGGAGCAACATCTCGCCATGTGTGGCCTATGGCATGGCAGGACATGGTGGCACTCTTTGCTCCCGTGGGGAAGGGGGGATTACCAGTTACAGGAGAATTGATGTTGGGTGGGCTTATTAGTGTCCAGGGAAACCAGCAGAGGGACACCCTGCTTACCACCCCTTTGATAAGCTATCATTAGCTGGGGCCTGGGGCAAGTATGTAGGAAGGTCATTCATGTGCATAGGGTGTAGGTGAAACAGGCCTGTCGGGCAGGGGATGTGCAGAGAGCAAGGGAACAGCCATCTGGAGCGGCCTGACCACACACTCCACCCCTACACACCCTGCATGACCCTTACCACCTTGGTCCACCCCTCTTCCTCGATATCCCTGGGGTCACGTATATAGCAGGCAGTGCAACCAGACACTACAGATACAGTACAAACAGGCCACACCTGTTTTTCATAAACCCAGAGCCACCCCCGTGGGGAGAGGTGGACCCTGGCTCTAAAAGAAACATTCTGTTGGCCTAGTCAGGAGTCAGCAGTCACAGTACAGGTCTGCCACCCCATGTTATGTTGAGTGCCATTAGGGGTGGATCCATTAGGTCTTTGCAAACAAAAAACATTTAATCCCACTAGTTGGACTTGTGTGTCCAGAAGCCAGCCTATTCCACTCCACACAGCATAGCCCAGAGGGGCTCATGAGCAGTCAGTTGAACAGTAATGTTTACTGACGGGGGTCCTTCTGATGTACTGGTATATGGGACCAGAAGATGGTGAGTCTTTTCTCCCCACATATTCACAGTAGCCAGGTCGAGTTTTCATGGAAGTCCCAGGGGATGACAACGGCATCTCACTGCAGACCCAGCAATTAGACTCATTTCACAGTGAGGCCAGTGTTGGTGCTCAGTACTCAAATACATTTCCTTCCTCAGAAATGTAAGACATCTAACAGGCACAACGGGGAGGGGGAGTGTCCTGACCATTAAGCAAAATACAAGCAGTACCCGCATTCTGAGATAATACCACACCCACTGTGGTTTAGGTCCTGGTCTGCAATAGAGTTCAGAGAACTCAAGTTTTCAGTAATGTAAGCACGTGTCTAAAATCATGTATATAATGACCACCTAATTTTACCTTGGATATCTGAACCACAGCTATACCGTTTTGACTTTCAAATGCATCCCCTTCCTCAGTGGCCAAAGCAGATGTACAATGTGTGTCAGAAAGGCCACAAAACAGGCAGCTCTGGTCAGTAAAATTTAAATTCAACCATGTATAAGCCTTCTGACTTCCCATACCTCAATATTGTGCAGATTTTTCCATCATTTGCCCTTTTGATTGCAAATCCTTCCGTAGAAAGCATTGATGATCAAAATATCCATCCCTTGATGCTGGGGTGCTGTCTCCTACCCCAGGTTCAGATCATGGCCCTCGGTCCTAATCATTCACATTGGGGGAAAACTAGTCAGATCTTATGAACAGGCTCAGAGGTATATTAATGGGGAAACACTTTATTGGCTATACATTTTATCACTTACACCCATTTGTCACACAAGCATTGTACATGTGCTTTTAGTAGCAGACCTAAAACAAGTGGTGTCACACTTCATGAGTAGTTATACTCTGTGACAGTTTCACTAGATAATTCTCTTTCCATCCAGAGCATCAGGGCAAAAGTATAGCTAACACAGTAACTTTCATAAATATAAACCTCAATTAACAGAACTAGAATTTAGCATCCACTGAAACATAATATTGTTCTCTCTAAAATTACCCTCATCTCCACCAAATAAAGCCAAATCAAGACTAATTTGTTTGCAGAACAACTCTGGTCAATTCATCAAATAGGCTCCTCCAAACTGGCTGAAGGGGAACTCCTAAGGAGTCTCAGACTGAATTCCCAAAAGGCCTCTCAAGGCCAGGAAAGCCATGCCAGATCCCTGCCATCAGGCTCTGTCTTGGTGGATTTTTCTCTTCTAGAAGTCCCCAAAGTATTGCGATTCTTGCACATGCCAGGAGACAGTCTTTTTCCATTCCCCTGGTAAGGCTTCTTGGAACCCAAGAGTCTGATTTCTGGGGGGACCAGGCAAAGAGAAAAACGAAAATGCTTCAATTCTACCCACAGATGTAGTTTACCAGATTGCTATAAATCATAACCAACTTGAGGGGAAGGGCTTCCCTATATATCTAGAAAACATAGATCAGACAAAACCCATAAAAATTATAACCGTATTCACCAGTTCACTCAGTTTTGTTAACTTTTTATGAAGCCATCAGGTCTTCCATTAGGATTCTTTAAGTTCTTACCCATTTCAGCAGTATAATCTGAAATTTATCAGAGACCTGTTATTGTCAAAAGGTCCTTCCTATGAATTTCTTGAAGATGAAGCACTTTTTCAGAAGTATCAGAGTAAAACAGTAACTCTGTATAAAAGACAAAAGACTTAAAAAGACATGATTAAGCACCTGATTACTTGGTTACAGTAACTAGAATTATGACTGATTATAATCTTAACCCTTAAAATCCTTAATCTCTGGCAAAACCAAGAAGCAAGTAACTGTGTGTTTCCTGATGGAAAACTCAATGCTTTAGTCTTTCTCTGGTAAGCAGGCAAGGGTAGATAAACTAAGACCCCCTCAGCAATTAATGTTCCAAACCCATGAATTCTCTTCTTTCAACTTTAGTTTCAGTTTACCAAAATCTGGAGAGACTATTTTAGATTGACATTCCCTAAACATAATTATTTCTATAGAGTTT
Organism: Delphinus delphis; assembly: GCF_949987515.2. NCBI lineage: Eukaryota > Metazoa > Chordata > Mammalia > Artiodactyla > Delphinidae > Delphinus > Delphinus delphis. The sequence continues at coordinate 89,240,319 of NC_082683.1, forward strand.
ACCTAAACTTTCTTCTCCTTTACTCTTAGAGATTACATAAGATTAAAGTTACAGAGAGGCCAGGTAGATCATTTACATCTCAAAGGCGCAAGAGAAATACCACTTCCTTCTAGAAAGCTAGCTTAACCAATTACAAAGGCTCATTTTGATACAATAACAGAACCATTAGACTCCATTGTTCTTCAGATCTCTTGGCAGCCCCCATTAACCAAGGACAGCCACCCCAAGGCCCCATATACTAGTAGATAGCCAACCTGAAATTTCCCACCCGCAACTTTTGGGATCACCTCTGGAACTTTTGGGCCCCACGTGTTGGTGGATGGCCACCCTGGGATTACACCTGTGACTTTCAGGCCTCACACATTAGTGGATGCCCCCGGCAACTTTCCATTCCCCGTCCTGTATTTCCCGACATCGTGCTTACAGGAGTTTCCTTGGTCTCCTGGCTGCACCTCCAGTTGTTGGGCTGCACCCCTCAGGCCTAGACGGCCTGTGCTTGCCCAGCTTCAAGACTGAAGAAAGAGCCGGGAGTCAGCAACAGAGGCATCAATGGTTTAATGGATCGGGGAGCTTACAAGTCTAAAGCAGGATCCTGGAGCAACACCCCACTGTGTGTGTGGCACACGGTGGGTAGGACATAGTGGCAGTCTTCGCTCAACTACATGTTTTTCAGTAAAATCTTTTTCAGCAAAAAACATAAAGCCACATCCAAATAGATAAAGATGTAAACTTCTTGGAATGTATAGTGTTTTTAAAGTACCCATGTACACGGCAGGAAGGGGTTTTGTCCTTCTGAAGACTCAGACGCTGAAGAAGGCTTCTCTGCTTGGCCTGAATCTTCTCTCTCTTAACTGCCAGCACCTACACTATGTCAGCTGTTTAAGATCATAACTTTTATAATGAGTCCCCAAACCCATAACAGAAAGCAGCAAAGAAATAATGGGAGACTGTTTATCTAAGACTACTTATCTAAGCTAAGTGGTATGTGTAGGATGATGTGCAGGGCGACTATACATTTTAATAATATCAACTATGGAGTGTATGAACTAAGAAATATATATCAGGTGATAAAGAATGTAAGTACACATTAATTAGAGGAACTGTTAACTACATCGCTAACCTAGAAAGACTTCTTACACAAGAACAGTATTGTTCTCATAAGACCAGAGTTATTCTTTTTTTAGCAAATATGTCTATATTGAAACAGGAGGGAGAAAACAAACTTATGGCTGATAGAGGGGATAGCAGGGGGTGGGGGAGATAAATTAGGAGTTTGGGATTAACATATACACACTACTATGTATAAAACAGATCAACAACAAGGACCTACTGTGTAGCACAGGGAACTATATTCAATGCCTTATAATAACCTATAATGGAAAAGAATCTGAAAAAGAATATGTATATATACATATATATATATGAATCACTTTACACCTGAAGCTAACACAACATTGTAAATTAACTATACTTCAATTAAAAGGATTAAAAAAACCAGGAGGGTAATGTCCTTTACAGATTTAGTACATCTTATGAACTGATATCAACTGACTTTTGAAATTTCCAAAATAAAAGTTCAAACTTTCTTTTACAGGGATGTTTTTGCAGAGCTTTTTTTTTTTTTTTTTTTTGCGGTACGTGGGCCTCTCACTGTTGCGGCCTCTCCCGTTGTGGCGCACAGGCTCCGTACGCGCAGGCTCAGCGGCCATGGCTCATAGGCCCAGCCGCTCTGCGGCATGTGGGATCTTCCCGGCCCGGGGCACGAACCTGTGTCCCCTGCATCGGCAGGCGGACTCTCAACCACTGCACCACTAGGGAAGCCCTGCAGAGTTATTTTTATTCTACCTCATCTGATGCCTAAACAAGCTCACTCATTCATATGTGTAACCCAGAAGGGAGTCAGGTGTGCACTCTCTACTTAAACCTTACACCATGGTTCAGAAGAAATGTGCAGCTCCCTCTTTCTTCCTGGTTCTCTAAAATACTGAGATTAATTTGTTCTGTATAGAAAAATGTACTGAATTTTCATGGCAAGTATAAATTTGTCAGAACTTTATATCTACTTATTTACTTTGGTTTCCTTTTGTAAGATATTAGATGCACTTTAAAGGAGATGAATTAGAACGGGATATAAAAGGAAATGAAACGTCATTTCCTATTGTACATGTTGTATAAATTTTCAATATCTTCTTGTTCCCAATAGGGATTGAGTCCCCAGATCCTATTAGAGCAGGGGTCCCCAACCCTCGGGGCACAGACTGATACCAGTCCGAGGCCTGTTAGGAACTGGGCCACACAGCAGGAGGTGAGCGGCAGGCGAGCAAGTGAAGCTTCATCTGCCACTCCCCATCGCTTGCATTACCGCCTGAAGCATCCCCCTCCATCCCACCCCGTCTGTGGAAAAATTGTCTTCCATGAAACGGGTCCCTGGTGCCAAAAAGGTTGGGGACCATTGTATTAGAGAATATATTGGGTTGGCCAAAAAGTGCCTTCAGTTTTTAAGTAAAAATAAAAGACACATTTTTCATTTTCACCAAGAACTTTATTGAACAACGTATTCACCCTTTTGTTCCACTACCTTCTGCCATTTTTCAGGCAACTTCATAATTCCATCTTCCTAAAACTTTTTATCTTTTTTGAGCAAAGAACTGTTCTAGGTGCCTTTTACAGTCTTCCAGGGAATTGAAATTTTTTCCATTAAGAGAATTTTGTAAAGACGGAAATAGATGGAAATCTGAAGGTGCAATGTCTGGTGAATATGGCAGATGAATCAGAACTTCCCAGCCCACCTGTAACAGTTTTTGCCTGGTCGTCAAAGAAACATGCGGTCTTGCATTATCCTGATGGAAGATTATGCATTTTCTGTTGACTAATTCTGGACACATTTCGTCGAGTGTTGCTTTCAGTTGGTCTAACTGGGAGCAGTGCTTGTTGGAATTAATTGTTTGGTTTTCCGGAAGGAGCTCATACTAGAGGACTCCCTTCCAATCCCAGCATATACACAATGTCACCTTCTTTGGATGAAGACCGGCCTTTGGTGTGGTTCATTTTGCTTGCCCCACGATCTCTTCCATTCCACATTGTTGTGCAGTATCCACTTTTCATTGCCAGTCACAATTTGTGTTTTAAAAATGGAATATTTTCATTACGTTTACGTAGAGAATCACACGTGGAAATATGGTCAGGAAGGTTTTTTTCACTTATGTGGAACCCAAACACCAAAGTGATTAACATAACCAAGCTGATGCAAATGATTTTCAGCACTTGATTTGGATATTTTTGAGTATGTTGGTATTGCCCATGTAGTATAATGTTGATTGGTCTAAGTTCATGTCTCAGTTTGATCACTATCAACTTCAACTGGCCTACGTGACCGTGGAGCATCATCCAGCGAGAAATCTCCAGCACGAAACTTCGCAAACCTCTTTGGACACCTTCGATCAGTCACAGCACCTTCTCTATACATTGCATAAATCTTTTTTTTTTGCATTTCGGTTGCGTTTTTACCTTTCTTAAAATATTAAAGCATAATATGCCAAAAATGTTGCTTTTTCTTCCATCTTCAATATAAAATGGCTGCCCAGAAATTCACCAATTTTGATAAGTGTTTTTTTAAATGCACTCTGATGTGACAGCTGTCAAATACAATCTAACAAAATTGTTTCAAATGAAGTTAAAGACAACTAAGTGCTACTAGACTCATCTTACAGGAAGAAACGAATGAACCTTTTGGCCAACCCAATAGATTGGGTTTTTAAACTGAAAGATCTGTGGAAATGAGTTTGGTTGTAGTTTGTGAGTTTAAGTTAGTTATGAATTTTCTAAACTAGAATCAATTTCATTCTTATTTTTAACAAGAATAGCAACGTAAACATGTATTTGAAGTTTTATTTACTTGCCATGCTTTAGATAGGCTTGATTGAAGTGGTCAAATTCCTATATAAAAAAGTAGGGTTTGTAATTAAAAAAGAGAAAAGAAACACCGAAAAACAAAACATACATCCTTAGTAACTGTTTCTCAGCCGGATGTTGCTTGAAAATTCAGGAGACTGTCTTCAGAATAGTTTTATACATTGCTGAAGGAAAGTACTGCAACTAGTACAGCTACAAAGGAGAAACAGTTATTCTTAAATGTCATCTATTTGCTGGACCTGAACTGGGTAATGATTCAGACTTGATTCATTCAATTACTGTTCCCAGCAGTGTTCTCACCAGCATATTGCTTTTTTGGCTGCTCAAGAAAGCTGAAATGGGGACTTCCTGGTAGCACAGTGGTTAAGAATCCGCCTGCCAGTGCAGGGGGCACGGGTTCAAGCCCTGGTCCGGGAAGATCCCACATGCCATGGAGCAACTAAGCCTGTGCGCCACAACTACTAAGCCTGCGCTCTAGAGCTCAAGAGCCACAGCTACTGAGCCTGCCTGCCACAGCTACTGAAGCTTGTGAACCTAGAACCCGTGCTGTGCAACAAAGAGGAGCCACCATAATGAGAAGCCCACACACTGCAACGAAGGGTAGCCCCTCTCGCCGCAACTAGAGGAAGCCCGTGTGCAGCAACGAAGACCCAATGCAGCCAAAAATAAATAAATTAATTAAAAAAGAAAAAAAGGAAGCTGAAATAAGATTGGGCTGTATGCACAAAAGAACTCAAAGAAAGAAAGAGAAGGTTATTGGCTATAAAAACTACTGACAGTCCATTTTATATATTGTGTTGTTTGAATGAATTGAAATATAAAGTGGCTTTTTTCAAACTCAGAAAACAAAGCTCATAGAAAGAATCATAAAATTGACATTAAATCCAAAATGAGTCTAAAATATTGTCTTTTGTGGATTTCAAAACACAACACTAGTTTGGGCTTCCCTGGTGGCACAGTGGTTGAGAGTCTGCCTGCCGATGCAGGGGACATGGGTTCATGCCCTGGTCCGGGAGGATCCCACATGCTGCAGAGCGGCTGGGCCTGTGAGCCATGGCCACTGAGCCCGCGCATCCGGAGCCTGTGCTCCACAACAGGGGAGGCCACAACAGCGAGAGGCCCGCATACCGCAAAAAAAAAACAAAAAACAAAAAAAAAAAACCCCACTAGTTTTATGATAAGTTTGTATGTTCTATATTATGCAGTATAGAAAAATGTATCAGTTAAAAGCTAGTAGAGTTAGGTAAGTATATTTCTCATCATTATTATGCCTGTTTTCTCTTTATAAACCAAATATTTGTAAAGATGCCTCATGCATTAAAGGTATTTTACTGTATTTAAAATAGTATGCTGTGTTACTAGAAAGTACTCTCCTAAGGGCTCTTGTTTTTTAATTCTTGTAGTAAGCCTTGTCTAGTATGGTTCTAACAATGTAGTAAGTTCTCAATAATTTGTACTGAACTGGAAAAATTTGAAAGCTTTCTGACTTTAAACATATAGTCATACATTAAATTTAAAATTAGCACCACAGTAAAATTTTTTGAACATTATTTGCAAATTAAAAAACTTACCTATGACATGCAAAAGGCTCTGCTAATATTCCACATTCAAACTGAAGAGGAAAATTAAAATCTGTAATGAAGCTGCTGTGTGTATTTATGAATAGTAATGAATAAAAACTGCTTGGATAGTTTACCTTAAAAAATTATCCATTAGGAAATGATTGGCTGTGGATTTGTTTAAATCACACAAATAATTATTTGGCACATTTTTCCCTAATGCACTGAAATACTTATTTTAAAACAGTTATTTATCAGCAACCCTAGAACTGTAATTAGAATATATGTCATCAAGTAGATCTTACTGATAGTGCAGTGTTATAGCTGTTCGATTAAATCACATCGGAGTTATCGCAGTGGTGTCTTTCAAGACTGTGCCAGTGTACACAGAAAGTATATTTTGAAGGAAGCTGAATCACTTTTCTTTTTTTAACATCTTTATTGGAGTATAATTGGTTTATAGTGTTGTGTTAGGTTCTGCTGTATAACAAAGTTAATCAGCTATTCATATACATATATCCCCATATCCCCTCCCTCTTGTGTCTCCCTCCCACCCTCCCTATCCCACCCCTCTAGGTGGTCACAAAGCACCAAGCTGATCTCCCTGTGCCATATGGCTACTTCCCACTAGCTATCTGTTTTACATTTGGTAGTGTATATATGTCCATGCCACTCTCTCACTTCGTCCCAGCTTACTCTTCCCCCTCCCCGTGTCCTCAAGTCCATTCTCTACGTCTGCGTCTTTATTCCTGTCCTGCCCCTAGGTTCATCAGAACCTTTTTTTTTTTTTTTTTTAGATTCCATATATATGTGTTAGCCTACAGTATTTGTTTTTCTCTTTCTGACTTAACTTTACTCTGTATGACAGTCTCTAGGTCCATCCACCTCACTACAAATAAATCAATTTCTTTTTATGGCTGAGTAATATTTCATTGTATATATGTGCCACATCTTCTTTATCCATTCATCTGTCGATGGACACTTAGGTTGCTGCTGTGTCCTGGCTATTGTAAATAGAGCTGCAAAGAACATTGTGGTACATGACTCTTTTTGAATTATGGTTTTCTTAGGGTATATGCCCAGTAGTGGGATTGCTGGGCCATATGGTAGTTCTATTTTTAGTTTTTTAAGGAACCTCCATACTGTTCTCCATAGTGGCTATATCAATTTACATTCCCACCAACAGTGCAAGAGGGTTCCCTTTCCTCCACACCCTCTCCAGTATTTATTGTTTGTAGATTTGTTGATGATGGCCATTCTGATGGGTATGAGCTGATACCTCACTGTAGTTTTGATTTGCATTTCTCTAATGATTAGTGATGTTGAGCATCCTTTCATGTGTTTGTTGGCAATCTGTATATCTTCTTTGGAGAAATGTCTGTTTAGGTCTTCTGCCCATTTTTGGATTGGGTTGTTTGTTTTTTTGAAATTGAGCTGCATGAGCTGCTTGTATATTTTGGAGATTAATCCTTTGTCAGTTGCTTCGTTTGCAAATATTTTCTCCCATTCTGAGGGTTGTCTTTTCGTCTTGTTTATGGTTTCCTTTGCTGTGCAAAAGTAAAGTCTTGATTAATTTTACAGCTTTCCAAGGACACCTAACACACTCGTAGAGTGGACATAAACCTAATATTAATAAACATAATGACTCTACATTTGTGATTTTACAAGACAAGCATGCTTGCAAATATTTGATCCTTATATTTTCTAAATGTACTGCCAAGTAATGTTAAATAGGATTCTGAAGTCAAATAATTTTGTTGTTGTTGGATATTTGAATATTTCATCAGGAATCTCAGAGCTTTATTATGCTTATATGCATTGTGATTTTCCAAGCCTTATTTGACTATAGCCTTCTATTTTCAATTTTATTTATTTTTAAATTAAAATCATCCATTTACTTGGGAAGTTCGTCTGTAAATATTCTTTTCTACTTTTTGATGTGGGCAAGAGGATGGCTGTATACATAGCACATTTTCTCAACTACGGATTTCCAAGGCATTGAAAATGAAGAATTCATGGTCCCACATATTGACAAAAGCAAAGTTTGTGCAACTATGGTTAAGCACTATAAACTACGGTGTTAGCAATAGATTTTCCATATTGAAGAATGTTCTTGTAATGAATTGTGTGGTACAAAATATTGGTACAAAGCTGTCTTTGTAGTTCCCTCTTACAGCTGGCTTCATTCATTTCTTAAGGCCAAATATTCAGCTTGAGCTTTGGAAAATGTCCTCATTATGCTAGGATATAACTGTTCCTTTCAGTTATACAAAGAGACAGTAAACATTGCCAAGGATCAAGATAGCTATAGTATTTTGTCAGCCCAACAGAGATCATGTGAAGTTTATAAATATTCAGTAGCTCCTATAGGAACAGAGACCTTTGCTTAAACAATGAAAATAACTATAATGTCTCTAGAGAATTGACTGACTGAGTAAAGTTGTTTTAAAATAAAAACATATTTTTCTTGTTGGAATAACCTTTCCTACCAAATACTGCCTTAAAATTTTAAATGAGCTTAGACCAGAAACCTCACAAAACAAATGAATTTGTAATACTTTTGACCCACTGGCTTGTAGTTCACCTTTGCAGAAACTGCTGAAAAAGCTCATTTGTTGCATCTGCAACAAGGGTGGGGCTGGCTCTCTGCCTACTGCAAGGGCAACTGCTTCTCTCCCACCTCTCAGAGTCCCTGCACCTTGTCCTAGATCATCCTGTTAAAACCCCAACTAATGGTAGTGTTTCAGGCACATTATAAGGCAGGGATGGAGATACTTGGGAGCTGAAGGCCTGACCAGTATTCCAAATAACACATTGCATAAACCAATATCTCTTCAGTCTATCAGGAGGTGGGCCTGAACAAGGGGCTGTCTAGCTCACTTTAAATGGACGGTCAGACTACTGTCTATAAGCATCATTTTAGCAGCAACCTTCACATTCAGATAATTCTAGTCCTAATGATAGCTAGTTCACTTTAGTATATTAAAGCACTAATGAAACATTTAAGGTCTTCCAAATGCATTCTGTTAGTCAAATAAGCAGGTCTGCCAGGTGAATGTGAATGGTAAAAGGAGGTAAGGAGAACCAAGGAATACAAAGATATCTTTTTTTTTTAATTGGAGTATAATTGCTTTACAGTGTTTTGTTAGTTTCTGCTGTACAATGAAGTGAATCAGCTATACGTATACATATATTCCCTCCCTCTTGGACCTCCCTCCCCGTGCCATCCCACCCATCTAGGTCATGACAGAGCACTAAGCTGAGCTCCCTGTGCTATACAGCACGTTCCCACTAGCTATTTTTTTGCACATGGGTATTTGTGTCAAACCTAATCTCCCAATTCATCCCAGCCTCCCCTTCTCCCCACATGTCCACACGTCTCTTCTCTACATCTGCGTCTCTATTCCTGCCCTGCAAATAGGTTCACCTGTACCATTTTTCTAGATTCCACATATATGCATTAATATACGATATTTGTTTTTCTCTTTCTGACTTCACTCTGTATGACAGACTCTAGGTCCATCCACATGTCTATAAATGACCCAGTTACATTCCTTTTTATGGCTGAGTAATATTCCAGTATATATATGTAGCACATCTCTTTATCCATTCTTCTGTCAGTGAACATTTAGGTTGCTTCCATGACCTGGCTATTGTAAATAGTGCTGCAGTGAACATTGGGGTTCATGTGACTTTTTGAATTATGGTTTTCTCAGGGTATGTGCATAGTAGTGGGATTGCTGGGTCATATGGTAGTTCTATTTTTAGTTTTTTAAGGAACCTCCACACTGTTCTCCACAGTGGCTGTATCAATTTACATTCCTACCAACAGTGCAAGAGGGTTTCCTTTTCACCACACCCTCTCCAGCATTTACTTTTTGGAGATTTTTTGATGATGGCCATTCTGACCAGTGTGAGGTGATACCTCATTGAAGTTCTGATTTGCATTTCTCTAATAATTAGTGATGTTGAGAATCTTTTCATGTGCCTCTTGGCCATCTGTAGGTCTTCTTTGAAGACATGTCTATTTAGGTCTTCCACCAATATTTTTATTAGGTTTTTTTTTTTTTTGATACTGAGCTGCATGAGCTGTTTGCATATTTTGGAGATTAATCCTTTGTCCATTGCTTTGTTTGCAAATATTTTCTCCCATTCTGAGGGTTGTCTTTTTGTCTTGTTTATGGTTTCCTTTATTATGTTATATTGGCCTTTATTATATTTAGGTAGGTTCCCTCCTTGCCCACTTTCTGGAGAGTTTTTATCATAAATTGGTGTTGAATTTTGTCAGAAGCTTTTTCTGCATCTATTGAGATGATCTTATGGTTTTTATTCTTCAGTTTGTTAATATGGTGTATCACATTGTTTGATTTGCATATATTGAAGAATCCTTGTGTCCCTGGGATATATCCCACTTGATCATGGTGTATGATCCTTTTAATGTGTTGTTGGATTCTGTTTGCTAGTATTTGGTTGAGGATTTTTGCGTCTTTGATCATCAGTGGTATTGGTGTGTAATTTTCTTTCTTTGTGGTATTTTTGTCTGGTTTTGGTATCAGGGTGATGGTGGCCTCATAGAATGAGTTTGGGAGTGTTCCTCCCTCTGCAGTTTTTTTGGAAGAGTTTGAGAAGGATAGGTATTAGCTTTTCTCTAAATGTTTGATAGAATTCGCCTGTGAAGCCATCTGGTCCTGGACTTTTATTTGTTGGAAGATTTTTAATTACAGTTTCAATTTCTTTACTTGTGATTGGTCTGTTTATATTTTCTAATTCTTCCTGGTTCAGTCTTGGAAAGTTGTACCTTTCCAAGAATTTGTCCATTTCTTCCAGGTTGTCCATTTTATTGGCATAGAGTTGCTTGTGGTAGTCTCTTATGATCGTTTTTATTTCTGCAGTGTCAGTTGTAATTTCTCCTTTTTCATTTCTAATTTTATTGATTTAAGTCCTCTCCCTTTTTTTCTTGATGAGTCTGGCTAAAGGTTTATCAATTTTATCTTCTCAAAGAACCAACTTTTAGTTTTATTGATCCTTGCTATTGTTTTCTTTGTTTCTATTTCATTTATTTCTGCTCTGATCTTTATGATTTGTTTCCTTCTACTAACTGGGTTTTCTTTGTTCTTCTTTCTCTAGTTCCTTTAGGTGTACGTTTAGATTGTTTATTTGAGATTTTTCTTGTTTGTTGAGGTGGGATTGAATTGCTATAAACTTCCCTCTTAGAACTACTTTTTCTGCTTCCCATGAGTTTTGGGTCGTCGTGTTTTCATTGTCATTTGTTTCTAGGTGATTTTTATTTCCTCTTTGATTTCTTCAGTGATCTCTTGGTTATTTAGCAGCACACTGTTTAGCCTCCATGTGTTTGTGTTTTTTGCAGTTTTTTCCCTGTAATTTATTTCTAATCTCATAGCATTGTGATTGGAAAAGATGCTTGGTATGATTTCAGTTTTCTTAAGTCTTCCAAGGTTTGATTTGTGACCCGAGATGTTATCTATCCTGGAGAACGTTCTGTGTGCACTTGAGAAGCAAATGTATTCTACTGATTTCAGGTAGAATGTCCTATAAATATCAATTAAATCTATCTGTTCTGTTGTGTCATTTAAAGCTTGTGTTTCCTTATTTAGTTTCTGTCTGGATGATCTGTCATTAGTGTAAGTGGGGTGTTAAAGTCCCCTACTATTATTGTGTTACTGTCAAGTTCCCCTTTTATGGCTGTTAGCATTTGCGTTATGTATTGAGGTGCTCCTATGTTGGGTGCATAATTATTTATAATTGTTATATTTTCTTCTTGGATTGATCCCTTGATCATTATGTAGTATCCTTCCTTATCTCTTGTAACATTCTTTACTTTAAAGTCTATTTTATCTTATATGAGTATTGCTACTCCAGCTTTCTTGTGATTTCCATTTGCATGGAATATCTTTTTCCATCCCCTCACTTTCAGTCTGTATGTGGCCCTAGGTCTGAAGTGGGTCTCTTGTAGACAGCATATATGCAGGTCTTGTTTTTGTATCCATTCAGCCAGTCTGTGTCTTTTGGTTGGGGCATTTGATCCATTTACATTCAAGGTAATTATCGATATGTGTGTTCCTATTACCATTTTCTTAATTGTTTTTGTGAGTCTTTTTTCTTCTCTTGTGTTTCCTGCCTAGAGAAGTTTCTTTAGCATTTGTTGTAAAGCTGGTTTGGTGGTGCTGAATTCTCTTAGCTTTTGCTTGTCTGTAAAGGTTTTGATTATTCTGTCAAATCTGAATAAGATCCTTGCTGGGTAGAGTAATCTTGGTTGTAGGTTTTTCCCTTTCATCACTTTAAATATATTCTGCTACTCCCTTCTGGCCTGCAGAGTTTCTGCTGAAAAATCAGCTGATAACCTTATGGGGAGTCCTAGTATGTTATTTGTTGCTTTTCCCTTGCTGCTTTTAATATTCTTTTCTTTGAATTTAATTTTTTTAAATTTGATTAATATGTGTCTTGGTGTTTTTCTCCTAGGGTTTATCCTGTATGGGACTCTCTGTGTTTCCTGGACTTGGGTGGCTATTTCCTTTCCCACGTTAGGGAAGTTTTCAACTATAATCTCTTCACATATTTTCTCAGACTCTTTCTCTTTCTCTTCGCCTACTGGGACCCCTATAATTCGAATGTTGGTGCATTTAATGTTGTCCCAGAGGTGTCTGAAACTGTCCTCAATTCTTTTCATTCTTTTTTCTTCATTCTGTTCCATGGCAGTTATTTCCACCATTCTGTCTTCCAGTTTACTTATCTGTTCTTTGCCTTAGTTATTCTGCTATTGATTCCTTCTACTGTATTTTTAATTTCATTTATTATGTTGTTCATCACTGTTTGTTTGTTCTTTAGTTCTTCTAGTTCCTTGTTAAACTTTTCTTGTATTTTCTTGATCCATGTCTCCATTCTGTTTCCGAGATTTTGGATCATCTTTACTATCATTACTCTGAATTCTTTTTCAGGTAGGTTGCCTATTAGCTCTTCATTTATTTGGTCTTGTAGGTTTTTACCTCGCTTCTTCGTCTGTAACATATTTTTTTGTTGTCTCATTTTTTTTGATGTTTTGGGCTGTGTTCCTGTCTTACTGGTTGTTTGGCCTGAGGCTTCCAGCACTGGAGTTTGCAGGCAGTTGGGTAGAGCTGGGTCTTGGTGCCGAGATGAGGACCTCCAGGAGACCTCACTCCAGTTAATATTCCCTGGGGTCTGAGGTTTTCTGTTAGTCCAGCAGTTTGGACTTGGCGCTCTCACCACAGGAGCTCAGGCCCAACTCCCAGCCTGGGAACCAAGATCACAGAAGCCGTGCGGTGCAGCAAAAGAAAAGAAAAACAAAAGGAGTAGTACAATAACAATGAATAAAAAATAAAATAAAATAGAAAAATATATTAGGAAAAATCAAAATATAAGTGAAACGACAACAACAAGGTAAAACAGAACCATTACAGCAAAAAATAAATAAGTAAATAAAAGGGGGGGGAACAGGGCTTCCCTGGTGGCGCAGTGGTTGAGAGTCCGCCTGCCGATGCAGGGGACACGGGTTCATGCCCCGGTCTGGGAAGATCCCACATGCCGCGGAGTGGCTGGGCCAGTGAGCCATGGCCGCTGAGCCTGTGCGTCCGGAGCCTGTGCTCTGCAACGGGAGAGGCCACTGCAGTGAGAGGCCCGCATACCGCAAAAAAAAAAAAAAGGGTGGGGGACAAACCAAAAGGAGCAGAACAATAACAAAGAATAAAAAATAAAATAAAATTAGAAAAATACAAAATTTATTAGAAGAAATAAAAATGTAAATGAAACAATAACAAGGTAAAACAGAACCACAACCTCAAAAAAAAAAAAAAAAAAGAAAAAAGGGCCAGAAAAGGCCTTGGCTGTGGGGGCAGAGCTTAGTCAGGGGGCAGGGCCTAGACTCAGGATATGCCTGACTGGAAAAGGCAGCAGGGCTGGAGGGGGCCTCAGAGTACAGAGTGCAGAAGTAAGGCCCTGGGTTGGGGTGCAGGGGCAGGGTTTAGGCCCAGCTCGACCAGAGAGGGTCTCAGAGGGTGCAGGATTAGGCCTGGCACCTCAGCAGGCTCCTGGAGGTCTGAGTGGGCAGGGGAAATGTTGGCCGAGTTTCCTTCCCATCCTCTGATCCCCTGAGGGTCTCTCCCTGTCCCTGCTGATCCCCTTACTGTGGTGGGCCCCTCCCAAGCATGGGAACCTCTCCCCTCTCCTAGCCTCCCTCAGGGGCACTGGTCCCATCTGGCCTTTACTTTTCCTCCCCCGCCCCATGCCCTCAGGACCCATGTAGCTGGAGGAGGCCTCAGAGGGCAGAGGATCAGGTCCGTGACCTCAGAAGGCTCCCTGGGGCCCAAGTGAGCAGGGGAAATGCTGACCGGGATCTTCCAATCTCCCGAGGGTCTCTCCCCATCCCCCATTGCTCCCCTCACCTTGGGTGGGCCCCTCCAGGAGTGAGAACCCCTTCCCTCCCCAAGCCGCCCCTCAGGGGCACCAGTCCCATCCTGCCTCCACTCCTCCTCTCCCCTTCCTCCCCGCAACATCCTACCCGGTTGCTTGGGGGTTCCTGCCATCCCCTTAGGTGGTTCGTGGTTCCCCCCTCCCCCCCAGCCCAGTGCCTGGTAGGTGTCCTAGTTGTGAGGAGATGCAAACTCTGCATCCTCCTACTCCCTGCAAAGATATCTTTATGTCAGAAAAAGACCCAGGAGAAAAAGCAACTATAGTTCCCAATAAATCTCCCCCTCATGTCTTTGGCACCCATTTATACTGCTTGTACTTATAGGGACTCTGGACTTCTCTGTGCCTCCTCTCTCTACGTAAGTCAACATGAATTTCAGAGAATAGCTTGCTAAGGTGACCCACTGTCTCAAGTTTGTCCAGTACTGAGGAATTTCCTGGGATGCAGGAAACTTGGGTGCTGAACTACAACAGTCTAGGCAAGCTGGGATAGTTGGCTACTCTAGTTAGTAAGCAGCTAAATTTTCTTTGGGCCCAACCCCCCTTTCCTTCCAGCTTAGAGCAGTGGTAGCTATCCTAGCTCAGTGGAATGGAGGGAGCATGGCTTTTAAAATCAAAAGGTCATCAATTACCATGTTTATGACTAGCCAATGTAGAAAACATTTCTGATCCTCAGTTTTTACATTTGTAAAATGAGGATGATAAGTTTATTTCACAGGATTAAAGGAGCTGACACTTAGAAAAAGCTTGAAAAAGAGAGTGCTAAATAAATGTCAGCATCTTTTCATTTTCACAGGTGTTTTGAACCTTGAAGCTGTAAGGCACTACTGTTTAACAAAAAACATATAAGTCCAAATTTCCACTGTAATGCTGACTTCTCCTAACCCTTAAAATTTGGAACAAGAAATGGAGTCTTGTATTTAGGGCTTATTTTGCAGTCCTTGAATATACACTAGCAGTGGCCTTTGAGATGTTACATTAGGTGAACATTTTTTATCTCCAGTGAAGTTGTATACATAGCATCAGCTAACTTTGGTTTGGTTAGCTCAGTAGGATAAGTCCACTATTGCTTAAACTGACGTACTGCTTTCCTGATTTAACTTGAAATTTTCATCAAAGTGGTAAATCTGGTAACTCTAGGTCGAATCCCTATGAAGCGTATAGAGCAGCTGTGGATTAGATATGGCACATTTCAGCCAAGCCACACCATTTTATCTCATTTCCATCCTCCTCTTATTTCCAGGAATGGACTGGACTCACTAAGTCTGTAAATATAGCACCTTTCTGGTATGGAAAACAGAAACACATCTCTATGACTCTTTGGTATTTGGTCACATATTTATATCTCTGAGATTTGTGGATTTTCCCCCCATACTTTTATTGATCATGGACTTTGAGGCAACTTTTGCACATAATTGAAATCTTAAGCTAAGAAAAGAAAACAGAGTTTGAACTTATATTACTACAATGGAGTTTGTCATTTTTTAAACATCTCTCTCTTTTTTTTTCTTTTTGGTTCTACTCATATACTTTAAAAATGTCAACAGAAATCGTACTATTCTTCAAAGGCCAGAGATAGGAAAAACTTTGCATAGATCTATGCAATATGAAGAGCCATCAGTGGGGACCCCTCATGTACTCCACTGACTCCATTGCCCTGTGTTCCACGCACTCTTAAACTCTTAGCTACTCTCATGCTCGTCACTGCCTCTGTGCTTTTGCATGTGCTGTCCTTCCTTCCTTCCTGGAATGCCCATACTACACTCTCTTAATTACTTGACAGATGGTTTAACAGGCATCCTAAGCTTGCAGCAGTGCTTTTGGTTCATTCCACTGTCTCAAGGTTGGAGTGTTCCAAATCAGTGCTTGTCTGGGTACTGTCACAAAAGCACATGGAGCAGAGCTAGAGCCTGAATTAGAGCCATAGCTGACCTGCAACCTACGTGTATTATGAATGCTTACTAAACACTTGTTATTGTAAACCATTTGATTCACGCCTTAAGTTTTACTTTTTGCTCTATTTTTTCATAATATTACTAGGATTCACTAAAATCTCTCTACCACTACTTATTACCACTCAGGTATTTTCAATATATTTAGACAAGATGAACTTAAGACCTCTGTGAGGCAACCTCAATTCATAAAGTATGTCTTCCAGCCAGTTTGTCACTGAGCTTTTAGGATAGCCTGAGCCACCCACGAACATGTACTTGATGACCAGTAGAAGCTCATCATAGATGTTCCAGCACAACTCTTGTTATGGTAGGCAGACTCTAAGTTAATCTCCAGTAATCCCCACCTCCTGGTATTCATGGCCTTCTGTAATTTCCTTCCCTTCAGTAATTTGCTTCTAACCAACACTATACCTCAGTGGCGAGGGGATGCCACTTCTGTCACTAGATTTCAAAAGATTGCCACTTTTGTCTTGGTAGCAGACTCTCTCCTTTATAGGTTTTGATGAAGCAAGCTATATGGAGAGCTTCCAGTCAGCAAAGAACTGAGGCTGTCAATCCAACAACCTGTAAGCAATGGAATCTTGCCAACAACCATGTGATCGTAGAAGCAGATACTTCCCAGTCAAGCTTTTAGATGAGATGGCAGCCCTGGCTGCCACCTTGATTGTAGGTATGTGAGAGAGGGAGATCCTGAAGAAGCAGATCTAGTGAAGCCATGCCTTCTTGACCAACAGAAGCTATGAGATAAAAATGTGTCATGTGTGTCATTTTAATGCTCTAAGTTTGTGGTAAATTTTAAAACAGAAATAGATAACTAATATACCTCTATGTGGCAGAAAAACCTGACTGGTATTATTGGCATTAAGAGGGTTTACCTAAGAATAGGTCTGAAGAATTAGAAATTTATCAAATGAAAGATGAGGGGAATGCTCCAGGGAAGAAGACATGTTTGATGACCCAGAGATGAGAGAGTTTGAGGAAAGGGTAGAAATTCTCTACCTTTGGTTCTGGGAGAGATAAGCTATTTAAACAGGTTGAGGTCAGATCATGAAGGCCTGGTAAAGTCCATTTTTGAAAATTAGGACTTTTATTCTGAAGGACATGGGGACCTCATTGACAGCTTTAAACAGAAAAAGAATATGATCAACCTTGTCCTTGGAAAAAACATTTCGATTGCACTGTGAGAAATAGTTTGTATATTGGTCATAGTTCAGTTGAGGAAGCAGAGCTATGATAATTTTATGGGGTTAGAGATTTACTATAGGAAATGAGCCTTACACAAATATGGGATAACCAGGGACAGAAAGATCTGGAAAGGGAGCTTAAACCTGAGAAGCTAAGCACACACAGCCACTGGAGGGAATCTGAGGTGTTGTTCATCGAAAGGTCTATGGAAAATGTTGGCCTCTATGTGGCTACTTCCTCTGGGGTCCATAGGTAAGGATATGATGGTGAGCCTGGAGTTGGGAAGATGAGCTGGACATTCTCCTACTCTGTTCTACATTTTCTTTTGTCCATAGTACTCATCACCTCTAATAGACTATGTGATTTCTTTCTTTAATGATTTTTATTGTCTGTCTCCCAGTTAGAAATATAAACTCCATGAGCATTGGGATATTTGACTGTTTTGTTTATTCATATGTTCTCAGTAGCCTAGATCTAGCTTAAAGCAGTGCCTGGCTCGTAAGAGACACATAACAAACAGTAAATTTATATAATTTGTTATAAAAGCATATGTGGGAGTTTTGGGGTGATAGTTCTCCAAATTTATTAATTGACTCTATTTTGCTTATGTTGAGATGATTAAAAGTTATCTCAAACGTAAATACATAGTTTTAAATGTTTAGGTAAAGAATTTGAGGCACTTTATTTTAATTCGCACTTTACCTGTCTTGCTGCAGGGTTGAATCAACCTAATTTGTCAAAATAGAATTTTTTTTTAACTTCACAAATTCAGATGATGTATGTTTCAGAGTTAATAGTCACATGGGAACATAGATAATTTCTCTTTTTCTTTAATACTTATCTTCAGTTCATATCTGATCAGTTTATTTTGGATGATTCACTTTCCAAAATAGGAAGTTCTCCCTATGGTTCTGCATTTCCATATTATTAGGCTGTTCTAGCAATTGTAATTCTCCTAATCTCTAATCCTTTTAAAATTCTTATGCTTGTTCTGTATATTGGGACCTTAGATCAGGAAGTAGAAGATTTCAATAACTTGTTCTCTTGAGATAAAGCCGGTTTGAAGTTTCTTTTTTTTTTTACATGTTTATTTTCTTATTAGTCATCCATTTTATACACATCAGTTGAAGTTTCTTGAATAACTTTCCATTGCATTTCTCATTATTGGTACTCAACAATTTCTTCTGCCTTGGAAGTCTTTATGCATGTTAATATTGCAAAGATATGCCTGGTTTTGATTCATAGATTCAAGTGTGGTGGTTCATTCTTTGCCCCCTGGGAAACCCAATGAAAAGATCATTTTAAACATGAGCCTGTTTTCACACGTATACAGTGACTTCCTGGGGCTGTGTTTGTGAAAATTCTGCTGGAAATGAATGCAGGCATCATGAAGTGGGAGTGGGGTATCACATAAAGAATGTCGATTCTACTTATATTTTATGTCTTTTTTGTTTTGCTGTTCCTCCTTACCTCTTACCTCCATCCTACTTCATCTAGTTCTGGACCACAACCCAGAGCACTAGACTCGCACTGTAGGAAGAGGCTTTAAGATGAGACAGAGTTTGGGTCAAGTTATAGCTCTGCTAGCATTTACAAACTACATTGCTTTGAGAGTTTTTCTGTTTTGTTGACCTCAGGTTTTCTTATTTGTAATAGAAATAATTTCTATATTTCAGTGTTGTATGAGAATTTAAATTATGTGTGTATGTACCTATTGTGTCTGGCATACTGTAGGTAAACAAAAAATGGTAGTTACTAGTATTAAAATAGGATTAAAAATTAAAACAGTAAAAACTTATAAGTACACTGAAACCAGCTTATTTAATAACTGTAGAAAACAAATCCACAAGGATGACATTTAAAGATGTGGGCCACACGATCTCAATCAAGAATCATTTGCCTAATTAACCCTGCTTTAGTCCTCTTTTTCTTTCTCTTTTTAGTTATAATTTTTGAGGAAGCATCTCTGCTTGGTTTATGTGGTACCCTTGAGTAAGCCAAACCACAGCTTGTTTTATTTTTTTAAAGCTGTTATAAAGCAATCTTAAATTCTCTCAATTGTGCTGTATTACAAAGGGTGGGGGGGTGGAGGGAGAAAGATACAGTCCCCTTCCCAGCAGTCTCTTAGTTTACTAAGCATTTAATTATCATTTACAATGTCCCCAGAATTAATCATACATAAAAAATTACTACTGACTTCTTATCAGATAGACAACTTTACATGCTGATAAACATTGAACTAAGGGAGAATTAGGAAGGCAGATGAAGTCCAATGTCTAGTTTAATTAGTGATGTAGAACCTAAAACATACATATGATGTTGATACACATTCACTTTTTAAAAACATGCCTTCTTCTTCATCTCCTTCATATCCAATTTTCCAAAAGTATTGCCTCTACAGTTGTGTTGGATTCTATGTAAACTCAAAACATGAAAATGTTAAATGGTATGGTATGACTCATGACTAATATACCTATGTGCATAGAATTTGAAGTAGTACAAATCACTATAAATGAAATATTGATCAAGAATTGCTTTAATCCAAATTTGGTGGGCAGAGCACGTTGTAAACTCTTCTGTTGCTATGAGGGTAAATCTTAAAAGTTCTCATCACAAGAAAAAAATGTAACTATGTGAGTTTATGGATGTTAACTAGACTTACTGTGAAAGTCATTTTGCAATATATGCATTAATCATTATATTGTACACCTTAAACTAATATGTTTTATGTCAATTATATCTCAATAAAACTGGGAAAAAACTCTCTTCCTATGCTATAGTTTCATCTTAGTACCACTTTTGCTGTATATATACATATCCACCCTACTTTGTCAGAATTTATCTTGAGTTACAGCCGTCTTGAATTATGCACTTTTTTCAAGAAAGTTTTCTTCCCATGATGATCAACTGTGCTGTCCTCTGTGTCTCCACATCTTCACCACCTCTCATCACATTCTTTCCACATCACATCACTGAATGATCTCTTCCTGTGAATTCTGTACCATTAAATCTAATGGACATTTGGCATTGTTAAATGTCTTCTCCTGTTTAACACTATTTCTGGGTCTAGAGTTCTTTCTACTTCTCTGGGTATTTTCTGTCTTCTTTGCAAGCTCATCCTCCTCTAGCCAACTGTGAAATATTACAGTTCTTCTAGATTACACCCTAGGTCTCTCTTCTCTTTTCACACTAAATCTTGCCCTGGGCAATCTCATTCATATATATGACTTTAGTTATTATAGGTAGGCAGAAGAATTACAAATATGAATCTCTTATTCCTCAGCTGATATGACATGTTCCTATCTTCACCAATGAATTTGTCCACTTCTTTTCAATTGCAGCCCCACCAAGTTACCATGAACTCTTACATGGCACATGTAGTAGGTTTTGGATTGGTCTCTCTATGCTTATTCTTGCCCTTTTTCCTATTCAAAACATGGAAGCCAGAGGAATGTTTGTGGAATGCACATCTGATTTCTTTTCACTCCAGTCCCATTAAATCACTTTATTAGCTTTCCATAGCTGTGAGAATGAAGAACAAAAAGAACTAACATTTTTTACACAGCCCTGCATGGTATATCACATAAGTAACTTCTCCAGACCATTCTGTACCACACCCTCCCATTCTAATTGGAACAGCTACACTGGCCTTTAAAAATCTTTTAAATGTTTTTAAATGCAAAATTTTCCATAGGTTGTTCCTTCCAGCATACTTCCCTTTCCCTACTCTGCCTTAGCCTAGCTAACTTCCTTTCTTCAATTTTTCCTTAGAGAAGTAGTCCCTGACCTCCTTGGTCAATTGTTCCTATTAAAAATTCTTACAGTACCATGTACATCTTTGTTGTAGCACTGATGGCTGTTGCAAACCATCATCACCGACCCTTATGCAGTTTGTGTCCTTGAGTAACAGTTTCTCTCTGCTAGTTTGTAAGGCCCAGAAGAACAGGAACCTTGTTTGTTTGTTCATTCACCGAACAACTTCTGCACCTAGCACAGGGTCTAGCACAAAGTAGACAGCAAAAACTATTTTTTGAATGAGTAACAATGCATTAAATGAGCACCTTTCAGATTCTACTCTTCAGTTTCTAGAATAGTAAGTGACACCTCCAAGTCTCCATTTATGTCTGAAGCACATGAAAGAATGAAAGTGTGGGAAGAAAGTGTTAAAAGGAAAATAATGACTGGGCTAGATGTTAAGTGATACAAGTTTGGGCACTGAATCTTCAGTTTAATACTTGTGCTACTTTAAGCAAGACTCTGCCTCTGTGTCGTCTTTAAATTGGAAATAATAATAATGGCAGTAGCAAAGCTAACCTTTATAAAGAATTTATTATATGTGCCAGACACCTGACTAAATGATGTAAAGGCATTATCTGAATTCATCCTCAAAATCCCTGTGAGATTCATATCAATATAAAAATAAAACAAAAGTGTTTAATGTTAGTATAGTACCATGTGCTCAGTACTCTTTTAAGCATTGTACATATATTATTTCATTTAATCTTACTTAACAATGCTTTTCTTTCATGCCCTCTTTTACAATAATCCATTGCTACTCAGTTTTCACTTGTGAGAATTTTGACATATTTGACATTGCATATTTAGTATTCAGTACTTTTTAATGCAGCATGGCCAGAGGAAAATACTGTTTTACATTCTTATAGTGTGATATAACTGCAGAGAATCAATAAATTATTTTTATACCCTTGAGACCTGTAAAATTATATTTTAAATATGTTAATAGGATTAAAAATCAGACCTACTGGTGTATCATAAACAGGTTTCTCTTATATATATTCTCGAGATATTAAATTAAAAATAATTACTCATTCATATCACAAAACTTTGTGACAAAAGGGACAAATGATCTATGGTCCTTTCCAACTATTGCAGAAAGTAATTTGAATAGAAGCATCTTTTCTTAGATTACATAAAATACAGTTAAATTGAATATATTTTTCTATTGTGAACTAAATAGAATTCTGTATAAAACCATGTGGGAAATAAGAAGAATGGAGGAAAAATATTAAAATGTTAAATTATTTATTGCACAAAGACTGCTTTTCTACTTTTCTTTAAGTTAGAGGTGTATAGAGCTTTTTTCAAAACACATGTTCTTTGTTTACTGCATTTGTGTTGAGCCAATCAGTTCTTTAAAAGTTAACTTCAAGTATTTCTGCACCATTGTCTGTTAAAATTTATTGTCCTAGCAAATTTTTCATACTCTCAAATAGTCAGCAGTAGTAATAACAGTGTGTAAATTTACACTGAAGTTACTTTCCAAATAAGAACAATCTGTGAACAGAGAGACATAGGTTTTAGTTCAGCTGTACACATAGTTAGGATTTTTATGTTTCATCATGTGTAAAGCAAGGAATTTGCACTAGAATTTCATTTGTTCATCATTTAAACAAATAATTAGTGAGTGCTACTAAGTGCCAGGTACTGTTCTAGATGCTGGAGAAAGACAAAATTCCTCTTGAAGCTTACATTCTCATAGAACGATGATGATGATGGTAAGTTGTAGTGATAATAGTAATAATAATGTCTATGATAGAATAGCATTCTATTATCTCCTGACTTTTGTAGAAATATTTTCATCTTTATTTATAGTACTTTGCATTTACATTTATAATTTCACTTAATTTGTACCATAGTCACTTGTTTATAAGGAGAGCTTCTCTTTGTGACTTCCTCAAAAGTTGGAATTATATTTTAGCCTTTTTTATAAATTGTACTAATTTTGTAGAATTCATGGACCATAATACCTACTTAATGAAAGTTTGTTAATTGGATGAATACGTGGATGAATAAATTGATTAATAGAAGAAGGAGTGAATGAGTAAAATTTTCTTGAATAATCTCTGTTTGGGTCATAATCTCTGAGTCTGGAGTCTTCCCTGGTTTCTGAAATCAAAAATACATTCCCTCACCTTATTCTCTTAAGTGGAATAGTGCATCCCAAAGATATTATCCTCCACCTAATATGTTACTGACACACTCAAAGAGGTTAAAGTATTTTGGTAAGCAATGAAGATTT
This sequence comes from Delphinus delphis, assembly GCF_949987515.2. Taxonomy (NCBI): domain Eukaryota; kingdom Metazoa; phylum Chordata; class Mammalia; order Artiodactyla; family Delphinidae; genus Delphinus; species Delphinus delphis. The sequence continues at coordinate 89,263,412 of NC_082683.1, forward strand.
TTATATACATATATGTATATATATACGTATGTGTATATATATATATTATATATATAATTATAAATATATAAAATTTAGAGTTTCCAAAAAAAATTTGAACGAGGATCTCAAAGTCCTTATCCATCAAATTTCTTAATTCCAGGTGCTTCTTGAACTTTCTCCTCATTGTAAAATAATTCATCTTTAAATGCTATGTGTTTCCTCAAAATCTTTTTCACAAACCACCATTTTTCACATGACTGTATTACTTTCCCATATTCATTGATCGTTAATCACTTTTTGGCTATATATGAATTTAAATGAATAAGATATTCTGTAACCATAAGTACAAAGAAGGGATATTTAAAAGTATATGAGTTAGAATTGGGCTAATTTGTAAAAAAATCAACAAGTATTACCACCATTATGAATAGCCATTCTCTATCTGGTGCAACAGGAATTGAAAACCGGCAGCATGCATCAACAAGGCAAGAGGGCAAGCTCATGTTGGTGTTCCTATGGAAAGAGAAAGGACTGTAATAGGCAAACATTAAATGAGGTGCCAAAGGCCTGGTAACCTCCTCCAAAGGACAGTGAGTCCTAAATATTTCGATGAATTCTATTAGACAGTGTCCTCCCTCTCTAGACAGTAGAGGGATACTATTTCAATACTTCTCTCTTAATTCACACAGTGGTCAATGCTGCCTGAGGGCAAATAGGTTAGTGTCTCCATAGTTTCAAATGTAAGAGGGAAAGAAATTTAAGGAGTAATTGTCACTAATTATATTGGTCTTATAAGTATATATTTCATTGTTTTTAAAATTGGCGTTACTTATTTCTCATCTGTTAAGTGAATCTGGATTAATAATTTTATAAGACATCTATTTCGCTATGAAATATTTTACTCCAGTTACCTTTTATATGTGGTGTGAATGTATTTGTTTTCTCATATATATATAAAAAACATGTTTATAGTGTATATATTTACTTCAAAGCATATATAGCAAGATATACAATAGATGATGTATTCCTAAATATTCTAAATTAATTAGATAGTTCCTCAGGCAGAGCATTTTAATTTGGAATATATTTTATATTAACCTATTGATATAAAAATCTGTTAATTTTTCAGACTGTTGTGATAATCATTTTTTAGAAGCATCTTGTAACATAACATTAAATTCTTATAGAAAAATATAACTATGTACCTAAAGTGAGTTCCTTTTAGTTAAACTTCCGCTTTTCTGTATTTACAAATCATCTTTAAAGTAAAGGAGAATAAAAAGAAAATCTTTCATGTTCTAGAATTATTTAAATTTTGGCCTGAATACCTTCCCTGAAATCTAGATTTTGTTTACATCTAAAAATGAAATTAGTAAAAGAACTGAGCTTTGGTAGGCTCATTCTCCCGCAACTAAGCTCAGGTGTCACACTTGAATGGCATTATTTATGAGGCATTATGGGATATTTGTGTTTTGTTGATGCCAGCAAAACGGGGTTTTATCTGAAGGATATATAACAGATTTTAATACAAAAGATTAATGGCAAAATCTGAAGTCCTTTTATAGTGAACTTGGGCTTGATTCAAGCCATGAGGGACAATTTAAGGGGTTTATCTAGCTGAAGGTTATGGCAGCAAGAGATTCTAAGCAAAGATGACACTCATTTGGCAAACTTCTGTTTTTCATACTGCTTTGGCATGTACTTTTGTAGCTGGTTAGGATATTGTAGATAATTGTCCATTATCTCTGTAACGAGAGCCGTCAACAACTATTCAGACATCTTGGGCTTCAATCATGTGAACTGCATGTCTTTCTTAAATTACTAATTTTTATTGTAAATATTAATTTATATTTATTGTCACCCGTTCTGTCACTCTTTATTCCTTCTGATGTCTCCAGGTTTATATCTTGGATTATTTCAATACTTTTCTGGTAAATTCCCCTTTAATAATCTTTTCTGTGCAGGTCTACTGGTTATATTCTCTCAGTTTTTCTTGATTATTTTATTATTCTTGAAAATATCTTTATTTCACCTTCAGTTGTTTTTTTGAGGGGGTAAATATAATAGAATATTTTTTTCTTCTGATAAATTCTTTTTTCTTTCTTGAGAAAACATTGAGTTTTATTGAGATATAATTGACATACAGCACTGTATAAGTTTAAGGTATACAGCATAATGATTTGGCTTTACATCGTGAAATGATTACCACAATAAGTTTGCCATCCATCATCTCATATAGATACAAAATTAAAGAAATGGAAAATTTTTTTCCTTGTGTTTAGACCTCTTAGGATTTACTCTCTTAATATCGTTTGTATAACATACGGCTGTGGTAATATATTAACCCTGTTGTGCATTACACCCCTCGTATTTATCTTTTGACTGTCTTCATCCAATTCCTCCACCTCCCCATCCCCTGCCTCTGGTAACCACAAATCTGATCTCTTTTTCTGTCAATTTGTTTGTTTGCTTGTTTTTGAAGTATAATTGATACAACACTGTGTCAGTTCTTGGTACACAACATAGTGATTTGATATTTCCATACATTTTGAAATGCTCACCATGATAAGTCTAGTTACCAACTGTCACCATACAAAGATATTACATAATTATTGACAACGCACTGTATATTTCACACCTGTGACTCATTTATTTTGTAACTCAAAGTTTGTAGCTCATAACCTCCTTCACCTATATTTCTCCACTGTCTGCCCGCTCTGTGCTGGCAGTCACCTGTTTCTTCTCTGTATCTATGACTCTGTTTCTGTTTAGTTATGTTTGTTCATTTGTTTATTTATTTTTTTTGCGGTACGAGGTCCTCTCACTGTTGTGGCCCCTCCCGTTGCGGAGCACAGGCTCCGGATGCACGGGCTCAGCGGCCATGGCTCACGGGCCCAGCCGCTCCGTGGCATGTGGGATCTTCCCGGACCGGGACACGAACCCATGTCCCCTGCATCGTCAGGCGGACTCTCAACCACTGCGCCACCAGGGAAGCCCTGTTTTATTTTTTAGATTCCACATATAAGTGAAATCAAACAGTATTTCTTTTTCTCTGTCTGACTTATTTCACTTAATATAATACCCTCGAGGTATGTATACACACACACACACACACACACACACACACACACACACACACACATCTTCTTTATCCATTCATCTGTTACTGGACACTGAGGTTGCTTCCATATCCTGACTGTTGTAAATAATACTGCAATGTACATAGAGGTGCATATATCTTTTCAAATTAGTGTTTTCATTTCATTTGGGTAAATACCCAGAAGTGGAATTGCTGGATCATATGGTAGTTCTATTTTTAAATTTTTGAGGACTCTCCATGGTGTTTTCCATAGTGGCTGGCACCAATTTACATTCCCACTGATAGTGCACGATAGCCCCTTTTCTACACATCTTCACCAGTACTTACTATGTTATTTTTTTGAGAATAGGCATTCTGACAGGTGTGAGCTAATATCTCATGGCTTTGATTTGCATTTCCCTGATGATTAGTGATTTTTTTAAAAAAATTTTTTGATGTGGACCATTTTTTAAAGTCTTTATTGAATTTGTTATAATCTTGCTTCTGTTTTATGTTTTGGCCCTTTGACCACGAGGAATGTGGGGTCTCAGCTCCCTGATCAGGGGTCAAACCCTTACCCCCCCACCATTGGAAGGCAAAGTGTTAACCACTGGACCACCAGGGAAGTCCCATTGTGATACTGAGCATCTTTTCATGTGTCTGTTGTCCATCTGTGTGTCTTCTTTTGAAAACTGTCTATTCAGGTCCTCTGCTCATTTTTAAATCAGGTTGGTTTTTTTTAATATTGAGTTGTATGTATATTTTGACTATTCACCCCTTATCAAATATATCATTTGCAAATATCTTCTCCCATTCAGAGGGGGCTTTTTCTTTTTTGTTGATAGTTTCCTTTGCTGTGCAAAAGCTTTTAAGTTTTATGCTCTTACAGATGTAGCATGTTTTATTGACTTCCCAGACTGACCCAGTAAAACATGTGTAGTTTTAAGCATGGTAAGTTTAGACCAGTTATAAAATCTAACATTTTTGCTTCTTGTTGTATTGCCCTTATAATGGCATTTCACTGCTTTGCTTGAAAATAAGAGAATAAGGAGTATGGGTTCTGTTTTATTTCTATGCTTCTGGCATAGTTTTCAAACCCTCATAATATAATCAGTGAAATTGTCTCCATGAACAATTATGAAAAAAGCTATTCAAGCTAAATGCCTCTAAGTGAAGCTTCAAGAATGATGTTAATTTGTGGTAAGATACATTTCTGATGAGAATTATTATAAAGGAAGAAAAAAAGACATGAGAATTCTAGTAACCTTAACGATCTAGAAGAGCACACATTCAACAACTTCTTTCTCCTTTTTCTTCCTCCTTAAAAATTTTGAATGGAAAATACATAAGGAGTCTCATTTTCACTTATTGTGTTTGAGATGGGCATTCTCAGATGAAGCCTGACTCTTTTAAACTGCAGGCTCTCCTTTAACCATCCCAGCACAGATGAAGCCTGCCACTTTTCCTCTAATTCCAGTACATGGAGAGAATCTAAGTTTTCAGTTCAGTACTTCAAAATTTCTATTTCCTGGTACAACATTTTAATTTTTCAAGGACTAGTAACACTATTGGCGGTGTTTAAAGAGATTTTTTTTCCTACAAATAGTATATTGCTAGTAGTAACTATTTTCTTCTTGAGAAATCACATTACCTTTGATTCACGAATGGTTTTACAATCTTTAATTTTGAAACAACAGTCCTGTATATCCAATGACCTATCTTCATTTGAAAGTGCCACAGATGACGGGTCTAAATTTGAACTCCTTATTTTCTCCCAAACTCTGCTCTTTTCATACTGAATGAGTATTTTAAAACTGGATATACTCCTCCCAGCCTCACCTACTAGTCCTCTCTGCTCTCTACCTCCAACAAAGATCTTACCTTCTCTCCATGCTGACCTACTTGCATTGTCTTCTACAGGACATACAGCTTCATACCTCACCACTCTACCCCTTTTGCCTGAAATACAAGTCTCCTTCTGGGCCCCTTTATGTCTCCTACTCATCATTTTGGATACCTAACTCTCTTAGAAAATGATAATAACTTAAGAAACTCTCAGTCCAGGAGGAGAGACAGGTAGATAAAAGAATATTTTAATACAGAGAAAGATGATAGAAATTCTGCTACAGTAATCTGTTTATATGTCTCTTTACCCTTTGAATTGTGAACTTTCTGAGGTCATGGACTGTGTCTAATTAATATTTGTATCTTTAGCGTTTAGCCTAATAATAAATATCATTGTACCTTTATTGCTGTATAGATACTCAGGAAGTGTTTACTGGATGAATATAGTTCTCATGACCTACAAATACAAAAATTTTACTTATACAAGTATTGTTAAGCTAAGCTTAACAGGTAAGCTCTAGTCAACAGCTCACTGGCAAGATTTAGATTTATATGAGATCATAAATTCTGAAACAGAATATCATGTGCTTTCCAAACTTAACATAATATATTTCACAAATTCCACCACAGACTGTGCTTTTGAAATGCAAAAGCATACTATTAAACTAAGAGAAAGATGAGTCCTTGAAAGGAATTTTTGTCTGAGAGAGTAATTTCCTCCCCACACAAAGCAACTTTCTTCCCTCAGCAGACCCTATGTAGGGTTCTATTTTGCTGTTTGTTCAAAAAATCAGAAGACCTGGTTTGTAGTTCTGGCTTCTCTATTTGCTAGCTATATAATGTATGAAGTTTGCTTCTGAGGGTTATTTTTCTTATTTACAAATATGGATGATAATACCTGCCATGATTATCTCACATAGATATGGTGAGGATCAAATGAACCAAGGTACATGAAAGTATTTTGAAATATATAAGTTGCTGTGAAGGTGTGAAGTATTATGATTAAGCAAAATGTGTTAGTTTCATTATGAAGATCAGAAGCGATGAAATTAAATATCTTACTGTAAAATAGATAACATTTCTAATTTATTTGATAAAGTTTTATCAATACCTATCAATACTTATCAGTACTACTATTACAATAATATTAGTTGATTTATTGAATATTTACAATGTGCTGGGACTCATGTGGATTACCTTATTTAATTCTAATCACAGATCCATATAGTAAAAATGATTATAACCATCCTCTTACAGATAAGGAAGCTGAAGATTACAGATACTAACTGATAAAGTTATTCTATACTGTTGTCAAATTGTAGCATCCAAACTAATTTTACTGTGATTTTTAAAGTAGTCATTGTAAAGAAGAAAAGAGCTCCAAAATGCAGGAGCATGTTCCTGCTAGTCAGTGAGTTATTTACTTTTCCCATACTTTTCCAAGTATTATTCTAAGCTGAATAGTATGTAAGATTACTCTGAACGTGTTTACATGTTATCTGATTTTTAAAAAGTATTCAAACTACTTAAGAATAGCACATAGCGGGCTTCCCAGGTGGCACAGTGGTTGAGAGTCCGCCTGCCGATGCAGGGGACGCAGGTTCGTGCCCTGGTCCGGGAAGATCCCACATGCTGCAGAGCGGCTAGGCCCGTGAGCCATGGCCGCTGGGCCTGCGCGTCCGGAGCCTGTGCTCCGCAACAGGAGAGGCCACAACAGTGAGAGGCCCGCGTACCGCAAAAAAAAAAAAAAAAGAAGAAAAGAATAGCACATAGCATTATACTAGGAGAGAAAAAAAAACTTTTAGAAGGAATCTGTAAGAGATGTTATACTTTTACTGTAAGCACTCATCTTCCCCCGAGGCTTTTCTTTCTATATATGTTTCCTAAATCAGGATGTACTGTCAGTTACCTACCATGTTACTCAAACTAGAACCATTGAGATTATTCTATAATCTTTCTCTCTCTCATCCCTACTTCCTGTCGTTGCGTGCAATCAATTATCATATCCTGTCTCTTCTACCTTGTACCTATTTCTTGATTCAGTTTTCATCTCTCCATCTCCTTTCCACCCCAGTAGGCCAAACCGGAATGGTCTTTTGCCTATAATATAGCAAACATCTCTGAACTGGTCCCATTGAATCTATGTTTTATTCCTTTTAATTAATTCTCTAACAGTTAGATTAATCTTTTATGCTGGAAATTAGATCATGCTAGCTACATCTTTGCTTAAAATAGTTTGTGGATTCCACCTGTTCTTCAAATACAGTTAAAAAGGCTTGACATACACTTTGAATCTCTCTGTTATCTGGTTTACCTTATCTCATATCATACTATTCTTCTCTTATTTTATACCTTCTAGTCATACTAGCCTTATTATTTCACTTTAGCCAGTGCCCATGCTTCTTACAGTGTTGGGAACCTGTGCATGAAGTCTTCTGGTTGGAATGCTCTGTCACTCCCACCCTGTCATTTGGAGAACACCTGCTTGTTCTTCAGGCTGCATTTAACATGTCACTTTGTAAAAGGGGCATTCCTTGATTACCCCTACATAAGGTCAGATCCCACTGTTAATTGCTCTCACAGCATACTGTGTTTTTCTTTTTTAATAGCCTGTATCACAATCGTTTTCAGTTATTGGAGAAATTATCTGTGTAACTCAAATAAAATACATTTTGGTTTGCTTATATCCTATCCTCATAGCTGAGTGTAAAAAAATAATTGATTCCCTTCAAAAGATGAAATGGCAAAAGATCATAAATAACTATGCTCTAAAATTTCCCCCATCAACCTGTTTAATATCTGTTTGAAGGCAGGATTTCTATTTTGTTCATTGCTGTGTTGTGTAACTATAGCACAGTGCCTGGCACAGAGTGGGTGCACAATGAGATTTGATAATTGAGTACATAAAGTTTCTCTATGAATCATCTAGAACTCTAGAATTCTACCCCAGAAGATAGAATAAAATATAATACAGGCCACCCTACTTAGATGAATGGAAACTCTTATAAATATCTTCTAGGATCAAGGGTTCTCCTAGATATGCTAGCTAAATTTTTACATTTAAAATTTTCTGTTATCCTTGATAACTAATATATTTGTTGATTTTTATCATTTACTTCTAGAGAATTATTAATAATTCTGTAATTAATATTAATAATAAATAATAATATTAATTATGTAATTCTTATTTTTACAAATGAAGAAGGTAAGTATGGCAGAGACTTCTAACCACCCTCCATATCCTTTCTCTCCTTACATAAAAATAAGATTCTACTTGCCCATGGCTAGACAACATTTCTTTGACTCTCTTGCATTGAGGGGTGGCTGTGTAGATAATTCTCCTTAGTGTCTTGTAAGAGAGGCAGTGTGTACCACTGCGACCTGGAGCTTTTCAGAGAATGGGTGTGCCTCCTGCACATGCTTTTTCTCTTCCTCTAATTGACCCTGGATATGTTAAGGCAGCTTCCACCACCCTGATAGCAATATTCAAGGGGATAGGGGAACCACAAGTTGCATCCCTGATAGGAATGTTCATGTAAGCAGGAAACAAACTTCCAATATGTCTGAGCTATTGCAATTCTGGATCCAGTAATTTTTTTTAACATCTTTATTGGAGTATAAATTGCTTTATAATGCTGTGTTAGTTTCTGCTGTATAACAAAGTGAATCAGCTATACATAAACATATATTCCCATATCTCCTCCCTCTTGCATCTCCTTCCCAACCTCCCTATCCCACCCCTCTAGGTGGTCACAAAGCACTAGGCTGATCTCCCTGTGCTACATGGCTGCTTCCCACTAGCTATCTATTTTACATTTGGTAGTGTACGTATGTTCATGCTACTTTCTCACTTCGTCCCAGCTTACCCTTACCCCTCCCTGTGTCCTCAAGTCCATTCTCTACGTCTGCGTCTGGATTCAGTAATTTTCAACAGTTTACTGGATAACCGAGGTGGACTTAGAAGCTTGAGTTACTCCCTAAGGCCACCAGGTGGCAACCAATCTCAAGGCTGCTTGGCTCAAAGACCATCCATCTCTTCCAAGGACCTCTCTTCACGGACACACTTTGGAAATGTCTCTTTAATTTGTGTACCTATTTAACCTTGGTCATCTATCCTAGTTCTTATTTTTCTCTCCATTGTACTTTTTGTGTGTTAGCATGTTTCAATTATTCATTCAGTCATTCCTTCAATTAACTTTTAATGAATGCCTACACTTTTGGAGTAGACACAAAGACTAGTGAAATAAAGTTACTACTCACAAGGAACTCATTGCCTGCTGGTGGCCAGGAGGAGAGGTAGGTATTGTTAAATGAGAATACGATTTAAAAAGTGGTGCCTATAGTAGAATGTGAATACAAGGTTTAAATGCTGCAAGGAGGAAGTGCCTGTCATGTTTCTAATAATATTAGCTGATGATTAATTAGCTAGTATCCTGTTTAATTTATTTCCTGCCTTACAACTCAGTAATGTCAGAGCACTTCTAACATCTCTATTTGGACTATAGCAAGCTTAAGCTTCAAAGAGGAGGTCTCAAATGAGATTCTAGCCCTTCATCTCCTTGTAACAGCCCTTATACATTGAGCTCTACAGTCTGCTAATGAGATCTAAATTGTGTCATTAGGCTGGTAGTTTGGTTTCATTATCACCAATTCTTTCAGTATGGCACCGTTAATCTTTCCAATTAGCCAAGGAAAATCACTGCCAACCAATCAGATAACTGGACTGATGAAAATGGTTACTCAAAAATTGTTACTCAAAATATGATAATTTGTTCAAAAAAGAAACAAAAAAGACATTAGGAAGGAATAACAATTCCAAGGGGCATGCATGGACATGGACATCGTTTTAAAAATAGGTCTGAATGTTGGGTTGGTTTGTCTTTGAAAATTCACAAAATAAAATATTTTCCGATGTTGCTAAGCTATCTTACTCTTTGAACACTTTCATCTTCTCTCTGATTAAGAAGGTATTCTGTACCATAGACTGTTACCTCCCCGCACACATGTATTTCACATGCTCATAATACACTTTCATTTTATAATGTTGTCTGCATCATCAAAGGAATATTAGTCCAGGCAAACCAAGTTTCAAACATGTTAGTTTTCTTTTATTGACATAATATTTAAAATTGAAACAAAGTTTTATTTCCTTAAAAAAAATAGAAGCAAGAGCTTCTTATCAATTGCCTGTGGTGCAATTCCCAGTTTCCCAGTTGTTCTTCACAGGAGAACATATCAATTTTGAATCAACAGAAATCTTTATAGGTTTCTAAATTTAACTCCAGATTAAATTTAACTCCAGATAAAAAATATGGGCATGGCCTTTCATGCATCAGGTTGCAATCATGTTGTAGAACCTTCTAAGGACAATGGCTCGTGGAAGAGCTCTTACTCATTTCATGGTTCTAGCCTCCCTAAGACCAACAGTTAATCATGCAAGTGACTGAAGTACAGTTCTTAAACTATGTTAGACAACCACTTTCTCTTGCTATGAAAAGAAATACCTTGTATTGCTTCAGCATTTACATATGGCAGGAGACTATTGAATAATGAAAAGAATTTATTACTTTAGCATTAGTTTTTCACTTTACTGGATATTTTATAAATACAAAATAGAGTTTTAGATCTTGATTCCTTTGTACATGGAATTTGAGAGAAACACACTTTCCTACTTAATGCCCTCTGTTTCTTTTGGTAAGGAGAAAATGATGACAAATTCTATCACCTATCCTCTATCATCTCTTTTCCGCTTTATTTGGCTTACTTAATTCCTTAAATCTTAACGTTCCACTACTATTTCTTAAGATACTTCTTCCATAACTCTCATTTATTACATGTTCTTCTATTGAAGTTACAAGATATTACAATAATAGTAGTACACTAAATCTCATATGCCTATATAGTGTTAGAATTATTTTCTCTAGAAAGAGACATTTTAAAGTAAGTTCTTCAATACTACCTTAAACTCATCTGGAACTAACTTCTGGAGAGTCAAAAGTTACTGTTTTGGAGCAGAACAAACCAAAGGGCATGGATTACTTACCTTGTATTATTTAAATACAGTCCCTTTGGTCTTACCTATCTGTTTATGCAAAGAATCTATCTGTCCAATATGTCTATGCAGAGAGTTAGAGAGGATTGAGAGAAAAGAGGATTTAATGGTATCAAGTGTCAATTTCAATGAGAAGTCTGAAGTCAGACCAAGAGATCTGGTGGGAGTTCCTTCCAAGAGATATATTTAAGTGGGATTTGAACATGGTTTAAAAGCTGTGATGAATAATTCTCCCAGGGAAAATGCATCTAATAAATAAAATTGCTAATTGAACTGTAATGCTGACCTTTAAAATAGTACACATGATTAAGTGCATATCATCAGAGTGGCCTTCCTGTCTAGATGTTAAGGCTTTTAAGTGTTTTATTCATCTCTGCTTATTGACTTTGGTTAATATATTCTGTGGATTTATGCTTGATGTATTCAGGAAAGTAGAAAAGAATTAACCACTCCTTAGTTTACTGTCAAGAATGATGAAATAACAGAGATCCACAAGCCTTTCATGGACTGCAGGTCTCACAGTGTTTTAACTATTTGGGATCTCTTCAGCAGTACCTCCAGTACAGCATCTTTGAGAATGAGTCTTATTTCTATTTTCTGAAAGGGACGCATGATGTCTTATAAATTTTACCCAAGAGGAACAAAATTCAACAAAATAGAATTTGATTGACAGGTACCAGCTAAGTACTTGGGAGATGAAATACAAGTGACTGAACTCTAAGAAGTGAATGATTGGTAAAATGCTACAGTTGTGGAAAACCAGTGGGTGCAGGAGAGGAGAAGGAGCGTCTCATTACTTCTCTGTGGAAAATGAGTTGACTAATGATGTTTGTAAGGATGTGCTGTATACCAGGGATATACATTTGCCAAATAGAATTCTCCCAACAACCTATGATATAGCAACTATTATTTTTCAAATTTGAATTGTAGAATCCTTGGCTTGCTTGGTGAAGTTAAATAACTTCCCCAAAGTCACAATGCTGGAAATCAAATACAGGTCTGAGAAGCTCCAAATTGATGCTCAGCTCAAGACTTTTTGGAAAACAAGGCAATACATTTTAATGAGTGAAAAAGAATAGGGATTGTCACTTAATGTATTGGGTGGGCCAAAAAGTGCCTTTGGTTTTTTAAGTAAAAATAAAAGACACATTTTTCATTTTCACCAGGAACTTTATTGAACAATGTATTCACCCTTCTGTTCCACTACTTTCTGCCATTTTTCAGGCAACTTCATAATACCATCTTCCCAAAACTTTTTATCTTCTTGAGGAAGAAACTGTTTGTTCCAGGTGCCTTTTACAGTCTTCCAGGGAATTGAAATTTTTTCCATTAAGAGAATTTTGTAAAGACCGAAATAAATGGAAATCTGAAGGCACAGTGTCTGGTGAATACAGTGGATGAATCAGAACTTCCCAGCCCAGCTGTAACAGTTTTTGTCTGGTCATCAAAGAAACATGCAGTCTTGTGTTATCCTGATGGAAGATTATGTATTTTCTGTTGACTAATTCTGTACAATTTTCGTCAAGTGCCGCTTTCAGTTGGTCTAATTGGGAGCAGTACTTGTTGGAATTAGTTGTTTGGTTTTCTAGAAGGAGCTCATACTAGAGGACTCCCTTCCAATCCCACCATATACACAACATCACCTTCTTTGGATGAAGACTGGCCTTTGGTGTGGTTGGTGGTGGTTCATTTCACTTGCCCCACCATCTCTTCCATTCCACATTATTGTACAGTATCCACTTTTCATCTCCTGTCACTATTTGTTTTAGAAATGGACTGTTTTCATTACATTTCAGTAGAGAATCACATGAGGAAATATGGTCAAGAAGGGTTTTTTTTTGCTTAACTTATGTGGAACCCAAATATCAAAGCGATTCGCATAACCAAGCTGGTGCAAATGATTTTCAGCACTTGATTGGGATGTTTTGAGTATGTCAGCTATCTCCCGCGTGGTATAACGTTGACTGTTCTCAATTATTGTTTCGATTTGATCTCTATCAACTTCAACTGGTCTACTGGACCATGGAGCATTGTCCAGCGAGAAATCTCCAGCATGAAACTTTGCAAGCCACTTTTGACAAGTTGTGTGAGTCATAGCACCTTCCCCATATATTGCACAAGTCTTTTTGTGCGTTTCAGTTGCGTTTTTGCCTTTCTTGAAAAATAAAGCAGAATATGCTGAAAATATTGCTTTTTGTCTTCCATCTTCAGTGTTAAAATGGCTACACAAAAATTCACCAATTTTGGGGCTTCCCTGGTGGCACAGTGGTTGAGCGTCCGCCTGCCAATGCACTGGACGCGGGTTCGTGCCCCAGTCCGGGAAGATCCCACATGCCGTGGAGCGGCTGGGCCCGTTAGCCATGGCCACTGAGCCTGCGCGTCCGGAGCTTGTGCTCCGCAACGGGAGAGGCCACAACAGTGAGAGGCCCACGTACCGCAAAAAAAAGAAAAAAAAAATTCACCAATTTTGATAAGTCTTTTTTAAATGCACGCTGATATGACAGCTGTCACATACAATCTAACAAAATTGTGGAAAGTGTCTGTAAGATGGCTACCAGAGCCATCTTATGGAAAAAAAGCGAACAAACCTTTTGGCCCACCCAATACAAAAGGGATGGAGATCAAAGTGAAGACAACAAGGAACAACTTCCACAAGGGTAGCATGAAGCAGGAAGCTTTTGCCACTTGAGATGCTTTCAGTCTCAGATTGAGGATTATTCTGTAAAGAACCAAAGATGTACATTGTACATTTCAGCTATGCACCATTTTAAAACTGCAAATAATTTGAATAGCTACCTTTATTTTCTACTTAATGTTCTAAGAAGAGATACACTTAAAGTCAATTGTCAAGTCAGATATGAATCAGCCTCTAATTGTTTTATATCTATTGCCTAGCTAACATTCTTTAAGTCATTTCCTACTCATTGCATAACTTAGCCTTGCCCCTTTTGATACAATTAAATTAGGATTCACTACGGAGCTTATACAACTACCACCTTCAGCTATTAAGAAGTCATTCAAGTGAGAATGGGGAGATTTTGATGCTGAATCATTTCTCATTTTGTAAAACCTATCAGAATGACCCATAAAGCAAATAGTGACCTATTTCAAGTGAGTTGTACAATAAAATTATTTGAATACAATGACAGTTTGGTATTTCAATTCAAACTATGCCCACACAAGTCCTGAGAACTGGTCTGGGTGTGACAATAGCATTTCACATGGTACTTTCTGTTCGTTTGAATATCAGAATGATTTGCCACAAACTTGTCATTTGTTTGCTCTTTTCGAGAGGAGGAAATTTCTCCCTCTAGTCCTCTTGAGTTCTTGTGATGGACTCATAAGAAAATTGACACAATACAAATTAACTGGAAGAAAAAAATTTAATTCTTGTGCACAGAGATCTCATAGAAACAGGACCTAAGAAGTGGCCAGAGCAGGCAGGTTTTATACTTTTATAGACAAAGAAACTAATTCAAGAGGAATTGACAAGACAAACTTAGGTTTGGGTGCTTAATTAGTAAGGAATTTAACCAGAATTTGGGCTTGGGTAGTAAATTAGTAGCAAAGTAACAAGGTTTGTTTATATAGGCTTATCAGTCCTGAATTCCCTATCTCTGGTGACAGGGGTGTCCCACCTTTGGATGCAGGCATTGCACTCTTCACATGGGAGATTTGTTTCCTGCTTTCAGGGGGACAGAGAGGAGGGTCAAAGTGTTCCTCTTGCTTTGACCATTTCTTAAGTAGCTTTAACTCAAAATAATAAATATGCCATTGAGGCATATTTTGAGGCAGGCAGCCCTGGACCCCAACAGCTCTGTTACTTATTGTTTAAGTGTAGAACAAATAATTGTGAACAGTGCCTCAGCCATAACTTATTAAATTGAGCCATAACTCAATTTACTCATGTTTGGAGACACTATTAGCATAAGAAATAGAGGAGAAAATAAAAATTTCTGTTTAGTTTCATTTAGACCAGGAAATAGCAAACCTTTTCTTGTAAAGGGCCAGTTAGTAAATACTTTCAACTTTCCCAAGGTTGGCCTTTGTCACAACCACTGGACTATGCCATTGGGGGATGGCAGCCATAGACAAAATATATAGGAATGGTTATAGCTATGTTTCAATAAAACTTTATTTACAGAAACAGGTGGAAGCATTTTGCCTCTGAACTATAATTATAATTTGTCAGTCCTTAACACAGAACAGCATGCTACCTATGGAAAAGATATGGTTAAGAATCTAAAAAAAAATGATACAAATGAATATATGAAATAGATCCACAGACATAGAAAACAAATTTAGGTTTACCAAAGGGGAAAGGGGAAAGGATAAATTAGGATTTGGGATTAATATAAACACACTACTATATATAAAATAGGTAACCAACAAAGACCTACTGTATAGCATGGGAAACTCTACTCAATATTGTAATAAGCTGTAAGGGAAAAGAATCTGGAGAAAAGATATATATGCATGTATATCTGAATCACTTTGCTGTACACCTGAAACTAACACAACAGTGTAAATCAACTATACTTTAATAAAAAAAAGAAAAAGAAATTGGAATTTTAGAAACATAAGAAATTTTAGAGGTTTTCTGTCATTCCTTCGTTCATTTTAAGGCCTGCAAAGAAGGAATGACTTGCCTAGAGCACCATAGGTACTCAGTCATAGAAAAAGGAGAATTCTGGTCTCTTAGATCACTGTTCATGCATCATGCATGCCTTGGTTGCCTCGGCAGCCACAGAGGAAAATGACATACCTGAGAGTGTGGAGGTACACCCTTTGGTAGCCTGGTAGTGCATTTTTCTGTATGTCAATATATGCAAAGATATACTAATTCAAAGGAGATATTTGGCAGGCCTTAGGGAGCCTCATTTTTTGTGGTCTGCATAGAGCTGCCTGCTCATTTATTCAGTTCCCTGAGCTGGGTCTCCTCTGTGACAGTCTCTTCATTTTTGCAAAAGATCACACAGCAGACATGCTCAGACTCAGCCCTTTCATTCAAGTATGTAGCCACACGGCTCACTCAGGCTTTGTGGTCTGTGGTACAGAGGCAGATGTTGGAGCGCCTTTCAAGATGAAACTTTTCATGTTTGGTGATAGACTGGAGTTGAGCTATTTTTAACTTGCAGTGAGTTCTGGAGATTAAAGCAGACAGTTGACTTTGGAACTAGACTTATTTTAGAGTAGGAGACTAAAAGTGGGAGCAACTTTCTTGCAATCTGTTTTTGCAAAGAAAATGCCTTGAAAATACTAAAAGCAAACTCAATATTTTGGACATGTGAATATGAAAATAAATAAATCAGTATAACATGGAAGTAGAAATTCTTAAGAAAAGAACAGTGAACATGGCTCTGATAAACATGGTGCTGATTAACAGTTATTGAGGGCTTACTATATGGCAGATATAGTTCTAAGTGCTTTCATATGTATTAAATCATTTATATTGTGTTCTGTACAAAACCCCTCAAAGCTCTCTATTATGTGCAAAACAAGTCCAAAATTCTTAACATGTAGATCAATATTCCCCCACATATATTTTTAGTACTTTTATTATTCTCCTGCATATGCCATATGCCTTAGACATTTGGTTTACTTGCTATTTTTAAAAAGCTTTTTATTATCTCCTCTGGGCTAGACACTGCTTAGGTACTGCAAATACAAAAAACAGGAATTACTTTTTACTTTTTAAGAGCTTATTGTCTAGCTGGGGAAATGTCTCTCAGCTATTTCTAGACCTTGTAAACTCAATTGGAAGGGATGGATGATGCTAAGGCCTATATTGAACTCTCACATAGTTAACTAGTATTGACCTGAAACGAATATATTGCCAGATATTTTTTTCCAGCAGAGATGGGTTTATTTGGGATCAGCAGAGGATTGCAATTTGGGGTCTGCAACTGTGGCAAGCCAACTGTGCCAGTCCCTGTGGGGCAAGGGAAGGGGAATGCTTTTATGGAGAGGAAAGGGAAGTTGGGAGGGCTACAGTAAACAAAGAGTCCATGGCTTTTCATTAGCTGAGTCCTTGCCAAGAAAGAAGAGGCATCTTTCTTCTTCCTCTTGGGCTGTGCTACTGTTCCAGGGCATGAGAACTGCCCCTTTCTGCTCTCCTAACTCTATTTAATTGAGATTTCTCTGTATTAATTTTTTACATTTTTCCCTTTTGATCACGATCTTTCTCTGAAAACATTGCTGATCAAGAGTCAGGTTTTCTAATTCAGCGGCCTTTTTCCTTCAATGTCAGGAAAAGCCTTTCCTGGATGGATTGCCTCACATTGGAGGGAAAGTGCATAGACTGGAAACCTATTAAGGTCACATTTGAGTAACAAAGAGGGGTAGGAGGGAGAACTCTCAGGCACTTTTTATCTGAAGTCCATATGTTATCAAGATCATAAACATCGGAGGTAATCTGAAGTGTTATGTCATTATCAAAAGTTTGGCAACAAACTTTTTAACAGGTCTAGTTTGGATATCTTGGGAAAGCAATATCATCGGAGGTTGTTTGCTTCAATTCTGGGAGATCATTACTTTCAGGTCACCAGATGATGTGCGGTCCAGTCAGGGTTTGGTACTTTCTTTAGGTGTGTCACGTGAATCCAAGAGTCTGTTCCTTGGAATTTGGCTACACAGGGTTGGTTAGCAGTACTTGATAGGGGCCTTTCCAGTGAGATTGAACAGTCCTTCCAGAGCTATCTTTTCCGGTTGTCAGCATCTCCAGGTTGCAGGGTGTGATGCTTAAGGTCTTCGTCTTTTGAGGGCATACTGTGAAAAGATTCCTCTACCAAAACATGGTTATTTTTTAATAGAAGCAGTTAGGCCTTTGCAACATTGAAGTATTTTCCCTTTTATTAGTAGTGGGTCAAATGAAACAAGAGCCAAGTGCATTGGGCGTCCGGTGACTATCTTCAGGGGTGAGAGTTTATTAGTTCCAAAAGGGTGGATCTGAGATTTAGAAGGATCAGTGACAATACTTTTGGCCCAGGTATTTGGACGGCCTCTACAAATTTTGCCAATTCAGTCTTAATAACGCATTAGTGTGTTTGACTAAACCAGAGGATTGAGTGTGGTAGGCACAGTGAAACTGGCCAAGCACCACAAACTTGTCAAAGCACATGGCTAGTAAAATGGATTCTTTGATCACTATGAAGTTTGAGAGGAGTTCCCCAGGTAGGGATACTCTTTTCCAAAAGACTTTAGCCGTAGAAGAGGCAGTAGCTTATCTGTAAGGGAAGGCTTCAGTCCAGTGTGAAAACAGACCATGACTAAAACATATTTACATCCATTACATGGAAGAAGCTGTATGAAATTTATCTGCCAGACCTTGAATGGTCCATTAATCAGTTTAAAATGTCCAAGAGCAGTACAAACAGGCTTCCCTGGTTTGTACTTTGGACAAGTGGGACAAGTGAGATAGGTGCTTTTTGTGGCTTTATTAATGTTTTCCCACCAATATTGATTCATGAAGGCTCTCATTTTGTTGAGTAGACCAGTGGTTTAATGCATGTTCAGTGGTGAAGAGTGGGAATTTTAGAGTCTTTGGTAAAACTGGCTTGATTTGGTCCAAACCAGAGCTTTCTCTTTTTATCAAACCAACAATTATTGAATTTCTAATCCTGTTTTTCTTTTTCTGAGGCCAGTTGTGGATCCTCTTTATCCAGTTTTCCTCAATTATAATTTGGGGAAATATCCCTTTGAACCATGAGATAGGTTTGACTGTTTTTCGTCCCTTTAAGAATAGCATTCCTTGCAGAAGTATCAGCAAGGTGATTTCCCTTAGCTTCCAAAGAGTCAAGTTTAGAATGCACCAATCTTAATTATAGCTAGAGTTGCAGGTAAAAGTATTGCATTTAATAATTCCTGAACATAGGGGCCATTTTAAATTTTATTTCCACTGGAAGTAAGGAAGCCATATTGTTTCCACAGCATTCCAAAATCATGAGCTACTCCAAAAGTATATCTGCTATCATTATAAATATTGGCAGTTTTGTCCTTGGCTAAGGTACAAGCCCCTGTAAGAGTGAATAATCCAGCCTGCTGGGCTGAAGTAGCCATAGGTAATGCTACTGCCTCAACAACACCAGAAGGAGTTGTAATAGCATACTTAGCACAATACTTACCATTGTCACCTTTTAAATAAAAACCATCAGTGAACCATGAGAAATCAGTATTACCCAATGGAATTTCCTATAGATCATTGAGAGGAGTCAGGAGGTGGTGCATCAGCGTTAAGCAGTCATGAAGGACTTTAATCGGTTGGAGGGAAGAAGAGTAGCTGGGTCAAGGTTATTACAGTGCAAAAGAATTATGTGAGGAGCACTTAACAAAAGGATTCCATAGGAGGTGAGGTGGATGGCTGAGAAATGTTGAGTGTGATGAGAATTTCAGAGAGCTTCTACTGCATGAGGTACAAAAATGGTTAAAGGCATTCCCACAATGATTTTCTCCATGGCCTTAACCGAAAGGGCAGTGGTCATAGTGGCTCTAAGGCGAGGGAGTTATCCCCACGCCAAGAGTTCAGGTGCTGGCTATAATAACCTATGGGTCGGTGGTGGTCTCCATGTTTTTGGGTGAGTACCCCAAGTCCATTCTCTTCCTTTTTGTATATTTAAAGGAAAAAGGAAATCTGACAGTTGGGATGCCCAAGGGCAGTGGGTTCATCAAGCTCTTCTTTAAGACCTTGAAGGCTATGTTGTCAGGTTCTGCCCATAAAATTGGATTAGGGTTGGTATTGTTGAGTAAAACATAGAGGTTTGGCAATAAGAGAGAATTTTACAAGCCAAGTTCAGCAGAGAAAAACCTTTCAGTTGGCACTTACTTTTGGGTTTTGGGAAACTTAGAACACCATGAAGTCTGTCTGAATCTAGGTGTAGCCCTTGTTCTGATATCAGATGCCCTAAATTTTCAACCTGGGTTTTGCCAAACTGCAAGTTTTCTTTGGATACCTTATGTCCTTTTAAGGCTAAAAGCTTTAGCAAGTGGATGCTATCTTCCTGTTAGGAGGTTTGAGAGGGAGAACAAAGAAGCAAATCATCCACATATTGCAACAGAGTAGAACCCCTAGGGAACTTTATGTCATCCAGATCAGCTTTCATGATTTGCAAGAAATAAGGACTCTCAGTTTAACTCTGAGGCATTACTGTCTAGGTAAATGGTTTTACTTCTCAAATGAAGGCAAAAAGGTATTGGCTAGCTTCCTCAACTGGAATACTAAAGAATGCAGTGCATAAATCAATTCTAGTAAAGAATTTGCTTCCAGTGAGAATGAATGTTAGTAGCATATGAGGGTTGGAAATAATGGTGTTGAGGGATAACAATGTTGTTTATTGCTCAGAGGTCCTAGACAAACCTCTACCCTTGGTCCTAAAGTTTCTCACTGGTAAAATGGGAGTGTTGCAGGGGCTCATACAAGGGATAATGAAGCCTTGCTTCTTGTCATCTTCAATTATGGACTTTATGCCTTGAAGGCCGCCTTTACTTGTAAGGTATTTATTGATTAATTCTGGGAGGAGGTTTTGAGGGGTTTATTTGAATTTTGATAGGAGGTGCACTGTGAATTTTGCCAACATCAGTTGGAGATTTTGCCCATAAGAAAAGTGGTAGCTGATTCAGTAGGGCAAATGATCAGTGATCCAGAATCAGTGTTGCCAGAAAATGACCTGGTGGTTGCCCAAGCCTGATCATGGGCTGGTCTGCTGGTTGTAATTCTAGAGACCTTTTAGTACTTTCCCAATTAGTGGTTTTCATCCAGTGTTGGGTCTGGCCTTGACTGGCAAGCATATGAACTAGTTGGTGTAAGTCAGAGAAGCGAGGTTGATAAGTTTGAATGACTGTATTAAATTTGTCAACAAATCTGTGAGGATCTTTGGTTACTTTAGGATAATATTTGTCTATGGCTTGTAGTTCAGTTTTAGTCCAGGGAGTATAAAAAATTGAGAGCTGAGCCTCTGGATCCTCAGAAGGCTTAATTTTAAAGGGACTGTTTTTGACAAGTTCAGAGGAAAAGGAGAAGTTTGGTGACAGACTTAGTATGGGGGATTTGAGAGAACAGTGGAGGTGTAGGCGGCATAGAAAGGAAGGAAAAAGATGGTGTCAGAAGTAGAGTCTGGCCTTGAGGAGCCCGGGAAGAGACAAAATGGTGCCAGAGGTGGAGTCTGAGACAAAGAAGCCAAAGAAGAAGAACCTGAGGCTTCAGGAGCCACTTTATCTTTCTTTGATCACTTGTTTGACTTAGTTAAAATCTTATTTTTCAGAGAGGCAATTTTAGACTCTTGATAATGTTGGGGAACCTCAAAATACCAATCGAAGTAAGCATTCCATTCAGTTCTGGAAATTTTTGAGCTATTGCAGTCCAGTTCATTTTTAAGGAAATTAAATTTGGAGACTTCAGAAGTAACCCATAATGGCCATTGATATTCTTAATTGCCTTTGGTCAGTTCAGTCCATTTAGTTAGAAATGTGCATAGGAAGGACTATGTTATTTAAACATAAAATTTTCTGGAGTAAGTAAGGGGGACATCCTCATAATACTTAGATAACTAGGGTTCCATTTCCTAGTTTTTCCTCTAGAGCAAAGAACAATTTTCAAACAGCTTACAGCACTAAAGGCTTAATTCAAACAACTTGTAAGCCAATCCCAGCAAGTCTTAAGGAGCCAGCTTGGTCCAGGAGGAGCCAGAACAAAGGCTTTTTTTGTGTTTTTTTTAAGCCATTCTCCAGAAGATAGCACTTCCAGAGGAATAGGCTAAAGACTGAAAAACCCAGTACTGTTTCAGAGGAGCAGCCTCTGTTCCCAAAGGAATGGGTGAAAGGCTTAGCCAGCTTCAGAACAGGCAGCGCCTGTTCCAAAGGAAATAGACTGAAGGCTAGCCAGTTTCAATGAAACAGTCTGATCTCAAAATCAAACCAAAGTGTCAAAAGAGTACTTGCATAAATATATCCCACATAAAGCCTGGAGAGCTTCAAATGGAAAGAGGGTGCGAGCTTGGATTCAGAGAAAGTTGTGCCTTCAAACTCCAGGGTCAATAAGAAAAGCAGTGAGGGACAATGGGTGGGTATTGTGCACAATTGTGGGTATTGCACCTGTTTTCTCACTAACCCCTGAGCCACTGGGAGTCTTCTTTAGTCCCTGTACAGGCCACCAAAATATTGACCTGAAACAAATAGACTGCCAGATATTTCTTCAGGAAAGGTGAATTTATTCAGGATCAGCAGAGAATTGCAATTTGGGGTCTTCAACCATGGTGAGTTTCAGGCAAGTCCCTGCACAGCAAGGGGAGGAGAATTCTTTTATAGAGGGAAAAGGAAGCTGGGAGGGCTACAGTAAACAAAGAGTCCTTTGGCTTTTCTTTGGCTGAGTTCTTGCCAGGAGAGAAGAAGAGTCTTTCATCTTATTGTTGAGCTCTGCTGTTGTCACAAGGTGTGAGAGCTCCCTTTCTGGTCTCCCAGCTCGATTTAATTGAGGTTTCTGTTTATTATTTTTTTAGAATAATAATTATAAAATAATTGTTAATCAATTACTATGTTTTTATCAGTTACAAGTTAATCATCAACTATATTTATTCCACATTTCTATCCCCTCCGTTCAAATATTAGATCCCATTTATGACTTGAACATTTTAAAAAGTACTATTGAATAGAAGAATACATGTTAGAAAGATATAAACTTCTTTAAGCTTATTCACATTTAGGGAAAGGGAAAAAGAAGTACATATGGAGAAGCTATTCTAAATGTAGGAGGAAACTAGGATTGAGTATTTGCATAAAAGAATGGAGAACTATCAGAATAAAAATGTAGTAAAAAAATAGAATATTGCAAAGTATCAAGAAGAATGAGGAATGAAAAAAGGACCTTTTTGTCTTTTCTCTGCAGATTAGTAGATTTGTAGTAATCGAAGCCAAATTTCTAGTGACTACTGAGGAAATGAGTGAGCAGGGTCTAGGAAGTAGTCATTTAAACAGCTTGCACTGGATGGAATTAGCTCAATATTAGCTTTAGGGGCAACAGAGGGTTTCAGTGTCCAGACTTTCAGCGTCTCCATCAGTTTATATTATCCACAGGAAGATCAGTAGGCTCTGTTTATATTAGATATTCTTTCTACATGAAACATTTGTATTTTAAAATGTTCTTGCCTTGATATTGTGAAGACACTATGGTCAATAGATCGAGTATATTTTGAAGAAAATAAACCCTACTGGACCCTTTCAAAAGATTTTGAAATTTTGGTTAATGATCCAAAGCCAGCTATCTTTAGGAATATGCAAGAGCTTGAAGCAGTCTATAGAAAACATAGAAGAAATAATGGTATTACTTGAAAGATAAACCTGACTTCTTTTTCAAGAGTTAATATACCAATAAATTCTTTGGACTAAATTTCAGTTATGAACATAGTTTTTTAAAAAAAGAGTATTCTTGCTCCATTCTCAAAGAGCATCATAACTCTAACACTTTTCTTTTCTTTTTTTAACTTTCCAAACACAGAGAACGTACAGGTTTCAAAAAGTACCAGGTCTCTAATTGGAGTCTCTTTGTTCACCTTAAGCAGAGTATGACTTAGGAGCAGAGCTGGCAGATGGCTGAATATTCCTCTCTTCTTTATTCTCTCATTTTTGGTAGGAGTAAATTAAAATTTAGCTCATAGACAACAATGTTTTTGGTAGCTGGGTTGTCTTTGTATTTCAGAATTTGGGGAGGGGAAGTTGTAATTGACATGTTTGGCTATTAGTGAAGAAAAGTTGAATTTTGAGATGTCTAAACAGCTGATTAAAAAAGCAGGGAATATCGAACTATTTGCTTAGTTTCCAAAGATTCTTTGTGACTACATGGTAGGCATCGTAAAAGTTTGCTTAGGGTTTCCCTGGTGGCGCAGTGGTTGAGAGTCCGCCTGTCAATGCAGGGGACATGGGTTCGTGCCCCGGTCTGGGAAGATCCCACATGCCGCGGAGCGGCTGGGCCCGTGAGCCATGGCCGCTGAGCCTGCGCGTCTGGAGCCTGTGCTCCGCAACGGGAGAGGCCACAACAGTGAGAGGCCCGCGTACCACCAAAAAAAAAAAAAAAGTTTGCTTATTATTAGGGCATGTAGTCTAACATGGCAGTATCTAGCCTTTAAATTTTGAGGGAGTTATAACTTTTCTTCAGAAGTTTGGAAACGTATTATCAAAGTATTATTTTGGCAGGACTAGTGAATAGCTGATGTTTTTGCTTAACTTGAAGTTATTCACTTTCTCTTTGGTAACAGCACCTTGATTTTCTTAGGGGATCACATCTTCTTCATGATTACTGCATGTTCATAAGGATCTGACTCTATCTCTGGGTTTATGGATGGACAAATAGACTATTGCATCTTCTGGCGCAAATGATTGGTTCAGGGTTAGTCATGTGACTTAACCACACCCAATAAAACTTTTCTGGAACTAGTAGGAAGAGAGCATTTTTCTCTCCACTAGTAGTTAGCAGTCAGGATGATGTAAGCTTGAACCTTCTGAGGGCTTCTGAAATCTGAGAATAAAGTCTTTAAAAAACAAAGCAGATGTTATGCTAAGTGAAATAAATCATATGGAAAAAGAAAAATATCATATGATTTACACATATGTGGAATATAAAAAATCCCAATAAATAAACAAAACAGAAACAAGCAAATAGATACAGTGAACAGATTGGTGGGTTACCAGAGAGGAATGGGGGTGGGGGTGGATAAAATGGGTAAAGGGGGTCAATTGTATGATGGCAGATGGAAACTAGAGTTTTGGTGGTGAGCATGCTGTAGTATATAAAGAAGTTGAATTATAATGTTGTACACCTGAATTTTATATAATGTTATAAACCAAAGTTACCTGAATTAGAAAAAAATCTGTCACCGCACAGTGTAAATTAGAAAAAAAATTAAAGAGCTGGGCTTCCCTGGTGGCGCAGTGGTTGAGAGTCTGCCTGCCGATGCAGGGGACACGGGTTCGTGCCCCGGTCCAGGAGGATCCCACATGCCGCAGAGCGGCTGGGCCTGTGAGCCATGGCCGCTGAGCCTGCGCGTCCGGAGCCTGTGCTCTGCAACGGGAGAGGCCACAGCAGTGAGAGGCCCGTGTACCGCAAAAAAAAAAAAAAAAAAAAGAAAGAAAGAAAGAAAGAAAAAAAAATTAAAGAGCTAATTTTGTGCTTAAAACAAAAGCAAAAGCAAAACAAAGCAGAGCCAAGAGATAAAGAAAGACCAAGTCCTGAAAACATCATTTGAATCCTGGAATCAGCCATATCTGATTTTACAACCATGGATTTTTTTTATTACATGAGCCAGAAAATTCTCTTTTTAGCTTAAACAACTTGAGTTAGGTTTTAGATATGTGCAACAGAGGGAGTTCAGACTGATACCAGGAAAGACCTTTCAGAAATACAAACAGCTACCCTTTTTTATCACCATTATTTAATTAAAAAAACATTTTCACAAAAGATAGGAAGAATTTATTGTCTTTTAAGACAATTCTTTAAGATAGAAATAATTTACTTTAATAAAATGATTGCTCTTAATGTTCTCATTTCTTGGCAAGCAAGTTAAAAACATATCACAGGGCACTGAGGAGCAGTGGGTCTAATAGAATAGTAATGGAATGGAGACTTAAGAGTCAAGGATGTAAGTCTCACTTCTACCAGTTAGTATTGGTGATTCTCAAGGAGTTACTTAAGTTCTCTGCATCGGTGCCCCCTCAGATTTTAACTGGAGTAAATGATTTCTGCATAGGTACCCCATATGCTCTTTATGAGGAGAAAGGTAGGCTAGTTTACATAAAAATGTTCAAAAGTTTCAAGTCACCATAATGCACATTTATTTCTTACCTGTGATTATGACTTGAGGACTAGATAAATTTTAATTTAATCTCTAGTGACTTTGGCAAATTAAGCTGTGCCTCTTCTTTCAGAGATTAAAACATTTGTAACAGTCACTACACTATATGCTTTCAAGTTTTGGCTAACATTTTGGGCACAATTTTATTTTGATATTATAAAGTGCACTTCTACTGAGTATGTTAGAGTTAAATGCAATAAAGTGATGTTTTTTTAAGAATGTTTACATTGTGTGAAAAAATGAACATATGTTTTATGGGCTAATTATATAATGTGTAGAAAAGTTTTGTTGTTGTTCATAGCTATGTGTTGAAGGATTGGTCAGCGAGCCATATCATAAACATTGTTATAATGAGATTTTTGTGCATGAATAAATCAAGCTATTTTCTATACTCAGCAGTTTTTTTAAAGAGACAGACTTGTTTTAAATGAATTTGATGACTAGAGTAAAACAGTTGACTTTAAATAATTTCAAGAGGCAAAACATCTGATATAGTGAAGTCCAGTGTTTCTTTACCAGGAGGCTATTCTCTTCGGCTTTGTTAATTTCAGAGTTCTAGACACTAGAGTGAGCTCCTGTGCATTCTGGGCCAAAGGAGAGAAATGTGGGTGTGTTTCTGTGGAAGAGAACCTGCTGCATAGTGGAGGACTTGCATCACATCCAGTCGCATTTGGCAGAAGTAAGAGGGAAAACAGGAAAGCAGATGAAGCAATTGCTGAGATTGCTCTTGATGCCCCCAAGCCTGCACAGTGTGTCTGTTTACATTGCTTACTGACTGCTTGCCATTCGGATGAGTGTTTCTCCTTCTCTGTTTGCCTTTGAAGTTTCCTATTGCCGGGACCAGAGGTAATGGACCATTTTGCACAATATATAGGAGCAAAGTGAAAGTAGCAGTTTCTCCTTCAGAAATCTACTGAAATATCACCTGCGGTGAGCATATGTTTAGCAACAACAAGGTCATATACTTGGCCATTTAAACAGTTTGATCAAAACCAAGGGCCCCAGTTTTTTAAGGGCTACAACTTCAATTATGACTTGGCCCAAATACTTCAGCACCTTTTTAATGCGGGCAGCTGTCAAT
Organism: Delphinus delphis; assembly: GCF_949987515.2. NCBI lineage: Eukaryota > Metazoa > Chordata > Mammalia > Artiodactyla > Delphinidae > Delphinus > Delphinus delphis. Next base: position 89,290,285 of record NC_082683.1, read on the forward strand.
CAGGTGGGCACTATTTCATTTTAATATTTTCCTGAATTGAGCTGATTTACTAATTCTACCGGTGCTGAATGTCTTCCATAGCTGTGCTTTGCTATATGGATTTAGCTGCTTCTAGGCTCCAGTGATAAATAGTGTGGTAGATAAAGCACGTGGACTCTGGAGCCATATTATCTTGAGGTTCAAATCCCAGTTCTAACACTAATTAGCTGTATGACTTCGGGAAACTTACCTAATCACTCGGTGCCTCAGTTTCCTTACATGTAAAATGGGGGCAAAGGCTGGTTGTGAAGATCAAATAAATATGAGTGACTGGTGTATTGTAAGGAGTCCATCAGTGTAAATTATTATTAAGATTTTCATTATTGATTATGATTAAACTTTGATACATCATTCAATCCTTTTTTGCTGATTCAGAAAAATTAATTATATCATCACACAATGATTCTGGGATGTTTATTGACTACATATGTTATGTTCATATCATTGTGATAAGTGCTGTTGAAGATAGCAGTGTGTCTTATGCAGTGTGTCTTATGCAGTGTCCTCTGTCTAGTGACTGGTAGAACTAATACTTGAATTTGGCAGGGCTTTTGACTGAATCCTATGCCCTCTGACTTACATGACCGTATGTGGCATAAAGGTAAATGTGATAGAAGTGGGCAGGATTGACATAGCTCAGTAGTGTGCAAGGGCAGCCTGGCTGATTCAGCTGGGCTTGCTGGAGTCATGACCACACAGCAACTCCTCAGCTATGTTTCTGCTCTCAGGGTTATCTTTGAAAATAATTTTTAAAAATTTCCACAGTGATAGTTTCTGGGGATATTCCCAAAGGGAACATGCTGTCTACTTTATTTACATTATAGGGCAACCAAGTGTCTATCTTACTTACAGAGATGGAAAGAGAAGCTTGCTTCAGTTTTCCTGGTGATGGACACAGCTTCCTAATATGGAAGGACATTCTGATTTTGTTTATATTTGTGATAGTCTAATTTAATTTCCTTTTCTTTCTCTTAGAAAGCAAAATATTCAAATCTTTCCTGGGGGAAAACGGTGAGGAAAAGAGTGCCTGTTGTCTTAGAGTCTGGTCTAAATCTTTCGTGCAGACTAGCCTGTGAACTACAATTGCTGCTGCTTCCAGGCAGTTTTGCAGGCATAGGAGATCTAAATTTCACATATCTGAGAAAATAAATTAGGGCCTTCTCCAGATGATGCTCCCCGAACTATAAATCTCCTTTGCAGTTTCAAATTCTATCTATATACCTTGGCATTAAAATTCATTCACTAAGGTAAGTTGGGCTAGAACAGGTGTAAGCAGTGATCACGGTTAATATAAAGAGGACAGAGAAAAAGAGATAAAATGGAAACAACAGAAACAGAATGAGGAAGCTGGAGAGAGTTAGGGGACAATATGAAAATAAACACAGAATGATTTATGTGAAGAATTTGGTTGAAGAAAGAGAGATGAGAACTCACGATTTTAAATCAGATCTCTTTATATGGATCACAGTGAACAAAAATGTGTTCAAATTAGATTTTAGCTAAGAAAGTAGATGCTGATGTTTAGCATTATTTCCTGAAGTTATTATTAACATCAACAGTAAGCATTCGTTTATTGCATCAAGGCCAAAATCAAGGTATTGTACTTGAAGCAAAGATGGGACTAAAGCATTGCAATCAAGGCTTTACCATCAGCTAAAGTTATGAGCTTAGACCAGTGGTTCTCAGGTTTAAGCCTAAACTGAATCATATGGGGGACTTCTAAAAACACAAATTACTAGGCTTCAACCCAGAATTTCTGATTCAGTAGGTCTAGAGAGAGGGCGCTAGAATTTACCTTTATGACAAGTGCCCGTGTGATGCTGATTGACGGGAGGCCATACTTTGTGAACCAGGGGCTTAGCTCATCATTGGGACCTACATGAGCCTCCTTTTCCTGAGGCAGAGAATGTGACAGAAGACTGTCTACCACTATAGTATTTATGTGTGCGAAGTCTTTTAAATGTATGTATTTTCTTAAAAAAATTTCTTTCATCTACATCTAAGACTATTTCATTGATTTGGCCTACTTTATTGGGAACATAATCAGATTATTCTAGTACACCAAGACTGTCAGTGGTAAATTCCAGTGTCCTCTTGGACATTTTGTATTATCAATAATGGACATAAATTTTATTATTTTGTTTTTTTGAGGAGGCAGAATATTGGCTCTCACTTCTTTTAAGATGATCTGTCTATGGCTATCCTTTCCTCTAGCTTTCTGATAGCTTTTGACAGTTAGGAAAATACTCTTGCATTAGGTGAATTCTGAAAATAATACTTCCACAGATCATTGATAATCCATTTTTCAACTTCTCAGAATTCCAGATCACCAAAAGGTACTACCCCTCCAAATAGTGTTATGTTTTTTACTTTTACACAAATTTATAAGCCTAAACACTTTACAAATGACTTATGGAGACTCCTGATTTAGAGATTATATGGAGTTCTAAAGGACAAAAATGTTATTAATTAAAAAGTAGTGGGGATTTGAATATATTATAATCTAATCCTCAATTCTCTCTCTATATATATATTCATGAATAAACACTTTAGACATCTGGGGAAATCAAATTATTATTTGCAGTATTGGAGGAATATTCTACATGTTTAAACACATTTTGAGTCACACTATGTTCTAGGCACTATGTCAATTGCTGAGGAAACACATTTAAATGAAAGATTGAAAAAAAAAAAAAGAAAAAAGGTTGATCCGAGTTTTTAAGAAGCTTAAAATAGATGAAGAAGACACAAATAACTAATTGTATATGATACAATGTGAAATCGTCAATGGGAGTATGTGCAAAATGCATGAGAACAGATAAATGGGTATAAAAATAGAGTATAAATGTGAAATCATTTCTAGAAAGAAATACCTCATAAGTTACCAAATAAGCATTTTAAATTATGTAGGCTATTCAAATTCATACAGACTATTAGCTTTGGTGGTGCTAAGCAGCAGAAATAAGAAACTGCCAGAAATTTCTAAGCGATTTTTGTTTTGCATATTATTGAGGCTTAAATAAGGATACTTACATTTTGAGTACCATATCTTTCCATCTATCCTTCCCTCGTTCTGAATGGGTCTACATGGTTCAATGTATTTGAAATATATGACCATTATAACTTACCATTATTCCTTAAATACATAAAGTGCTCACAATCTCTTAATCATAGATTTTTTGAATCTGGATTTAATAGTAAAAGTTGAAGCTGGAGGGCAAAGATGTTAAATTTAGTTCTTGAAACTATATAGTGTTGTTGAATATTAGAGCTAAAACTAAATTTAAGATCTTTTGATTTATAATATGAATGGAATTTCTGCCATGTGATATTGCTTCCTTTTGAAGACTGAAATGGAGTTGTGTTTTGAACATACTCAAAGAGGAGTAGGCTTCAGATGAGGAGTTTCCTAGGCCTGGAGTAGCAGTTATGTTGGTGAATGGATCTGGGTTGGAGAGTAAATTGTTTGAAAAGTGGAATTTGAATTAAAGTTTAGCAGTGAACCATGGAATTAGCCTCCTTTTAAGGAAATAAAGACTTTTAAAATTTTAAATATATTGTTGGAATGTTAAATTATGTCCTTTTGATGAGGGTTATCCCTGTTTGTGTGGTTTCCTGAACATAGCAATGGGTCTTTTCTTCTTCATTGACTAAGATGGAAGTTACTTGTTATAGACTGAATTGTATCCCCTCAAAATTCATATGCTCAAGTCTTAACCTCCAATGTGACTGTACTTGGAAATGGGGTCTTAAAAGTTAAATGAGGTTATAAGGATGGGACCCTAATCTGATAAGACTGATGTCTTTATTAGAAGAAGAAGAGGCACCAGAGATCTCTCTCCCTCTGTGTGTGCACAGAGAAAAGGCCAGGTGCGGACAAGCCAAGGAGAGAGGCATCACCAGAATCCAGCCCTCTGGCATCTTGATCTTGGACTTCTAGCCTCTAGAACTGAGAGAAAGTAAATTTCTGTTATTTAAGCTGTCTAGTTTGTGATATTCTATTATGGCAGCCTGGGCTGATTAATGTATTACTTAATAGTAAGAAATAACATATCTTAATTCTATCCATTTGACTTTATTGGTCTCTTTATTGATCTCAACATCTATATATTATGTGACTAGATGAGATTTTTTCTAAATGGATTTTTCTAAAAACATTTTTGAAAAGGACTTATAGGCTCCTTGGTTGAAAGGTTAGAAAGCAATTGTAAGAAACTGCCTTGTGAAAAAGATGGGATGATTCTCTATAATAATTAAACATGATGGACTTTTTGCCCTTGAAAATATCTAAATATTTATTCCCTGGATAATAAGTACTTCCTGGTGTATTTTAACTTTGTTTGCTCAATACACTTCTTAAATTCATATACAGCACGTGCTGTGACTAATGCAAACAGAGCAGCTATCAGATCCATTTCATTAAGAGATTAGATGGAGATGCTGTAAATTCCCCATGAAATTTTGATGTAGAGTTCATTCCTTAATTAAAAGCAAACAGCCTTGCTTTCTGGGATTAGACCACCTAATTATGTATAAAAAGAGAGAGAATATGTTGATGAAGAGTATTTGAGAAAAAAGGGAAGAAAATACCACCAGAGTTTGCCCTAAATAAATGCCATCCCAGACAGTGGAATACAAGAATTAAAATCAGAAGCACTTTTGAATAATCTATTCTTCAGATTCCCCCAACTCATGAAGAATAAAAGTCGCTAATCCTCCAGTGAAAGGCAGGAGTTGAGCTGATGAGACTTTGGGAAAAATTACAGATACTGAGAGATCGTTGATCCAGACTATAGAGAACAACTTGCCCAAATTTCAGGGTTTATTCTGACCTCCACTGCTAATTCGCTGCGTAACCACAGGCAAGTGAGTTAATCTTTCTGTGACTTCATTTATGCTGTTGTCAAATGGAAATAGTAACACCACTTCATGGGAATATTTGGAGGTTTAATTAAATTAGTGCTTTGAGCTTCTTAGATGAATGTTGCTATAGAGATGCAAAGTGCAATTATTGAAGTCATTTTTTCCTTTTCCTGTGTGAAACATGGTGATTGAAACAGATTTATTTTAATTGGAAAATTGACTAATTGTCTAAAGAAATGTTTCCTTATGGCATGTGATACATGTAACTATAGGTCAAACCTCTTTATAATGAGTTGGGTCATAATCTAACTCTTTAAAAAATTTTAAAAAATTTGTACAATTTTAAAGGTTATTTTCCATTTATAGTTATTACAAAATATTGTTTATATTCCTTTTGTTGTCCAGTACATCCTTGAGCCTATTTTACACCCATTAGTTTGTACCTCCCACTCTCCCATCCTATATTGCCCCTCCCTCCTTTCTCCATGGGTAACCACTAGTTTGTTCTCTATATCTGTGAGTCTGCTGCTTTTTTTGTTATATTCACTAATTTGTTGTATTTTTTAGATTCCTCATATAAGTGATATCATACAGTATTTGTCTTTCTCTGACTTATTTCACTTAGCATAATGCCCTCCAAGTACATTCATTTGCTACAAATGGCAAAATTTCATTCTTTTTATGGTGGAGTAGTATTCTACTGTATATATATGCCACATCTTCCTTATTTATTCATCTGTTGGTGGACACTTAAAGTTGCTTCCATATCTTGGCAATTGTAAATTATGCTGCTGTGAACATTGGGGTTCATGTATGTTTTTTGAATTAGTGTTTTTGGTTTTTTTGGATATATACCCAGGAGTGGAATTGCTGAGCCATATGGTAATTCTATTTTTAGTTTTTTGAGAAACCTCCATACTGTTTTCTACAGTGGCTCCTCCATACTGTTTCCCATCAACAGTGTACAAGGGTTCTCTTTTCTCCACATCCTCCCTGACATTTGTTATTTATGTTCTTTTTGATGATAGCCATATTGACAAGTATGAGGTATCTCATTGTGGTTTTGATTTCCATTTCCCTTATGATTAGCAGTGTTGAGCATTTTTTCATGTGCCTGGTGACCATCTGCATTTCCTCTTTGGAAAAATGTCTATTCGGTTCTTCTGACCTTTTTTTTTTTTTAAGGATATTATTATTTTTTTGAACATCTTTATTGGAGTATAATTGCTTTATAATGGTGCGTTAGTTTCTTCTGTATAACAAAGTGAATCAGCTATACATACATCCCCATATCTCCTCCCTCTTGCATCTCCCTCCCGCCCTCCGTATCCCACCCCTCTAGGTGGACACAAAGCACCGAGCTGATCTCCCTGTGCTATGTGGCTGCTTCCCACTAGCTATCTATTTTACATTTGCTAGTGTATATATGTCCATGCCACTCTCTCACTTCGTCCCAGCTTACTCTTCCCCCTCCCCGTGTCCTCAAGTCCATTCTCTACGTCTGTGTCTTTATTCCTGTCCTGCCCCAGGTTCTTCAGAACCTTTTTTTTTTTTTTTTTAGATTCCATATATATGTGTTAGCATACGGTATTTGTTTTTCTCTTTCTGACTTACTTCACTCTGTATGACAGTCTCTAGGTCCATCCGCCTCACTACAGATAACTCAGTTTTGTTTCTTTTTATGTTCTGCCCATTTTTTAATTGAGTTGTTTTTTTGATGCTGAGTTGTATGAGCTGTTTATATGTTGGATATTAACCCCTTTTCGGTCCTGTCATTTGCAAATATCTTCTCCATTCAGTAGTTTGTCTTCTCATTTTGTCAGTGATTTCCTTTGCTGTGCAAAGCTTTTAAGTTTAATTAGGTCCCATTTATTTATTTTTGCTTTTATTTTCTTTACTTTAGGAGAGAGATCCAAAAAATTATTGCTGTGATTTGTGTCAAAGAGTGTATAATCTAATTCTAAATTTAATGACAAAAAATGTAATCTGTGGCAAAAGACTTAGTTATTTCAAGAATTATTCAATATGTAAAAATTCTAATACCTTGAGGTAATAGCAGTGGAATCTGGCTTATAGTTTGGTCCACAAATGTGATGACTCCCACACTACAATTTATAGGGTTGATTCAGTTCCCCAGTTCTTTTTCTGGTAAATTGATTACTTTTTGCTTTTTGGTTTAAAAAAAAGAAAAGCAGTGCTGTTTAAGTAAGGAAGATGCCAACCTTCTGAAGAGAGGAAGTTTCCATGTGAAAATTTGTGTATATACACTCTTGTCTGGGGTATGATCATGTGAGCAAGTGGCTCAGGATAAGGTCACTGGCAGAGAGGAGGTCAAGGAATTGAGGGGCTTCAGTATTAGAAGATCATCTACAGTAGTAGTGTTAAAGAGAGTGACGGTAAAATGCAGAATTATGAAAAATAAGAGTGAGACCTGAGGGTCTGTAGATGATTCTACAAAGAGTTGTAACACGTGGTGAAACCTGGTGACAAGAGGTTCAAAATTGAGTTGTGGCACCATTAGGATGAAGGGACAATAAGTAGCAATGAAGAGCAGAGAGTACCCAAACTGACCTTCACACACAGGTGTTTGAGGACTGCTGGGAGAGGAAATAGCCCTCTTTTGAGAGGGGAAGTCATGTCCTTCAGGGAGAACCAGGTTTCTATTAGACCAGGTTCTGTTACTGAGCAGAGGTTTTCAGCTCTGATTGTGTACTACGATCTCCTGAGAAACTTTAAAAGCAATACTGTTGCTGAGCCCCATTTCAGACCAACTAACTCAGGATCTCTGAGGGTAGATCCCAAAGAACAGAATGAAAAATCAAACAAAAACCCAACAAACATCTCTCCAAGAAATTGAGCAAGGTTCAAAATCTAGTACCATAGCCATGTTTCAGTTTGATCAAGGTGAAGGGGACATTGAGAGTGAAGGTTAGAAAGGTAGGGGATTTTGCTATGACAGATTTTGAGTTCTAGAGGATGCTCTGAGTGGGAGTCAGAAGTCTGAAAGTGGATGTGCAATGCCATAGCAGATTGGAGTGACCTACAGTCCTAGGTTTCTTGGACAATAAAGATGTCAGACTTGACCACAGGCTGTGATCGTTGGACCGTGGGGATTGGGGAGGCAGAGAGTTTTTGCCAGGGCCACACAGAGTTCTCTGCCTTCCCTTTCACTCTTGCGCATTAGACACAAGGAGGATAGGGGAGGGAAAAAGCTTATTCTTAGCAATCAAGACCCCCTTTTGACCCCTGCCAATGGGAGTAGTGATGAGTTAAACCACAATCCAGATTACATTTTTTTTGTTTGCTTTATTTCTCACTTTTTTGGATAGATAACCAAAATGTCAACCTTGTTGAATATTTCTGTTTTTTTTAAAACAGCATTGACTAAGATACTTTATAAAGAATTGTGAATTCTTGTTTCATGGTCATCTCTTATGCTTAGGGAAACTGTATCTCAGGAAACCTATATCTCACATAGATGAACACGTTAGGCAGTAAAAATCCTCCTTTTACCGAAGGAGGATTCATTATTAGCTTGTAGTTTATAGATGGCATTCAGTAAAAGTGGAATTATATTGACACAGCCTTCCTGATGATGACATGAAAGGCAGGAGCAGTTCTCTCTGCTAGGGATTAAAGCTCAGCATGATTCTGTACTCTAGCCATTTGAATATCTATAAATTGCTGGTAAGATAAGACTTTACAACTCCTGTGTCTCTGAGGGTCTAGGTTATAGAAAAGAAAAATCTACAGTGTCAACATGAACTGAAGACCCTATATGGTTTAAGAATTTGGTACATCAATAAAGTGAACATAGCATATATATGTAAAGGATAACTTTTGGGAACTTATCTTCTTTTTCCTTGTTCTCTTTTTATACTATAGTACTTCTGTGGCATTTAGGGGAATCAGAACTTACACAGAACTGGAACATCAGCAAATTGTCCAGTACACCTAATTTAATCAAAATCAGTGCCTATGTCATATATAGCCCTTCAAACTTTATGCCTTCTTTACTCAACTCTGTTCCCTTAGGCCATTACATCACTCTCACAAGGCATTTATTTTATTTTTCTGGCTGAAGCAGTGGGTATAGGCAAAGCTCTACAGGATGTTTTGGGGAGACTCTAAAGGCAAGTTACTTATGACTGCAACAGATGTTGATGATTTTTAGGGAAATGCTGACTTTATATTGTGAATCTCTATCTCTCTTAGGGAAAAGTAAGGAATTTCCAGTTGCTTGCTAGCTATAAGAAGGGCTAAACAGCCTTGCTATAAAAGTGGAACAATAAAATTCTGACAAAGAAAAATCTAATGGCTATATCTCAGTTCTTATTAGAAAGCAAGTCTCTCTCTCAGTAGTTTAGCACTCCACGAGTATGAATAAAGGAAGCGATAAGAAATCCAACCCCAAATTTCAAAATACTTGTCTTTGTTATTTGATTTTTTTAAAAAAGGCTGACCACAGAAGTGCAAACAGATACTATCAATCTTTCCTACCATTGTTGGTCTAGCATCATTATTATTAGTAGTAGTGATAATAGCTATAGAAAGTCTTGTAATAAGCATATTGTTCCACTGTTACCTCTTGACCAGTAAAAAACTGAGGTATTTGGCTTGTGTTATTGTAGACTCAAGACTTGGAATTTCTCTTAATCAGCTACTTAATCATTTGTGTTTAAACAAACAAGTATTTAATTCTATTATGACTATAAATATAAAAAATTCAAAGCAGTTCAAAAGCTAATTAGGAAATAAGCAACTAAACTATATCAAACATTAAGATGCACAGTCTGGAGTTCTGACTGAGATAATTATTGATTTTCAACTACTGATTGATTGATTGATTCATTCAACCGTTATTTATTGGGATACTACTATATTCTTGGCACTAATTTAGGCACTGCAGATAAAAACATGATTAAGGCAACCGTGGTCCCTACCATGATGGAGCTTACTTGTTTGGCATTCTATGAAAAGTAGAGAAAATAAGCAGATTCAGTGACATGAAATTGAATCTTGCAGCTGCGTTTGATCAAGAAGCATTTAACAAAGTGGTCCATATCTGCCTCCTACTTTTATGAAATTCATGGCACACCTAGTCAAGTACTATGGACTGCAGCATTCATAAAAGCAGTCCCTAAGTCTGCCTTTAATTATCTTCAGTGTCCACAGTAATTAGTACCTAGCTTATTTAATAGGTACACCTGGAATTTCATAGATAGACCATACATATTTCCCCTGACTGAGGGGATGGATTGTCTCAATTTAGAATCAGCTTGTGTATAACCTAAACTTATTGTTTTCTTACTGAGCTTTATTTTAGTTTCTCCCTTTGTCTGATTTCTTTCCTTCCTTTTTTTATTACGCATTCTGATCCTAACTGTCCTCCCTTGTTTTGATGGAACTGAAATATTGGAGTTTCAAGAAGCTTTTGTTAGACATAATACATTTCAAAATCAGCCTAAAGAAAGCCCCAGGAAGGTTATGGGCCCCAAGGAGGAATTTCATTGTACTCCAGAGCTGTTTATTCTTTAACAAATAGTCCAGTTTCCTTTGGGGATTCATTAGAGGAGGTTCTAGTTTTTTTTTTTTTCTTTATTGTTATTTGACATTTGAAGTTAAGAGTTTTTTTGTTTTTTGTTTTTTTTTCCTGGCTGTGCCGCATGGCATGTGGGATCTTAATTCCCCAACCCGGGATTGAACCTGTGCCCCCTACATTGGAAGCACAGAGTCTTAACCACTGGACCACCAGGGAAGTCCCTAGAGGAGGTTCTATTTCTTAGAACCACTAGAAATTGTATCATTCCTCCAGAGCAAAATAAACAATGTGAGTTGCAGTGATATGTTGGTTAAAATATGGGGTTTATTTGAGGAGATTTTATAGCATCCTTAGTCAGCTTCTGACAAAGGTTGGTCTAACAAAACAGCTCACATATAGTTGGGAAAGTAAGTAATTAGACTGTAAGGTCAAGGACAAGGTTTTATGTCTGTTCGTTTTATAAATGTGACCTAGTCCTTCCCTGACAATCATTTCACCACATCACTGTATATTCCTGCAGAAACAAAAGCCACACATTTCCTTGCAAATTTGTCTGACTCCTGTTTTTCTTTACATTTTAATATTGATGCTCTGTATGGAATTATTTGGACTAAGTGAGCTTTACATTTGGCCAAGAGGCATTAGCAAAGATTCTGATAACAAGAGAGGAGTGAAAACATTCAGAATGTGGATATAAGCTTAGAGGAAAGAAGGCTTATATTATGCATGTAGACTTTATGACTGGGCCAGAGGAAGTATATTGGGTAATAATGGAAAGCACATTTGTAAATGACAGGTGGATTTAGTCAGAGCAGCCTGAAATTGATTTAATGGGAAACAGAAAGCTATGATTTCCTAATGAACAGGGAGTGTCATAATGCTTTATTGAGGTGAAACTGATGGAAGAATGCCGGTTAGATTTTGTGAGAAGAGATAAGAGACAGAAATATCTGCCAGCAACATTTGGCATTTTGTAGGTAGAAGATGGTAAGACCTTGTATTATTTACCTGTGACATTGGGGTGAGTCATTAAGATGGAAGAAAAATCCTTTGAAAGAAAAAACAACATATTTTTTTGTATTTTAGTGAGAGTTTGGGCATAGGAAATCAGGGTGGTGGAAGAGTTAAATATGTCTAGAAGATATTAGTGATATTATTGAAGAAATACAGTGATTTCGCTGGTCAAGTCAGCAACATAGAGAACTTACCATTTGCCAGGGAATACTATGCTAATAAATGATCCCAGGAGACTCAGAGTCCAGGATGGGAGGCAGACAAGTAAACAGATACTCACTTGTAGTAAAAGTGCTGTGATTGAGGCAGTTACCAGGTAATATGACAAAACAAAAAGGGAGCAAATAGCACAGCTGAGGGAATAGTTAGGAAAGCTTCCTAGAAGAAGCACAATCTAAGCTCATCTTTGAAACATGGGCAGGAATTAACCAGATAAGAAAGATACTACAGATAGTGCTATAGTGAGAAGGAATAGCAGGGGGAAAATGGTGAGGAGTGAAATCGAAGTATTTATTTGTTGAGGATGATGGAGGGTTGTGTGTATTGTGTTAAGGAGATTCGACTTTATTCCCTAGGGACACTTGTGTCAGAAAGATGAGCTCATTTATGGAAATGCCACCTTTATATTGATGGAGCATTTGCATAATAGGTACCACCTATAATGAGGGATCCCTATGGAAACCTCAAGCTCTAAAGGGCAGCTTTTGAAAACTACTGAGAGCCCAGTGCTTTCATTTACAGAAACCAACAAACTTGCTCAAAGACATGCAGTTAGATCTAATTTTAGAACAAATATTCTGCCTTCTGGAAGAGTTTCTTGCACTGCAGGAAGAACTGATCTTCACTAATGTTACTTAGAAGGTGCATTTACTTAGAACCATTGACAGATTAATGAACATCAGATTTCTTGTTCATGCACCCTCTGAAAACACAGAATAAGGAAGAAGGGGTAACACGTGAGAGGAGAATGATGACTCTTTCACTTTTCCCGGACCTGGTAGCACATGCCTCTTTGATAAAACCCTATTTGTTCTTCCAAGACATGTATTTCTAAGAGATGTCTTTACTTACAGGAGAAAAAAAGGCAAAATAGGGAACCTGAAACTGAGTGGGTGAAAATTTAAATGCTTTTTCCTTTTAAAAAAATGAGTTTTAAGGTGAGACTGCAAATGACCATGGTAGCTATAGAAATAAAATTTACTTTTGAAATAAAATTTATTTGAAGAGATCAGTTTAACCAAAGAGTAAATTAAGCTCCGTTTTGTCTTTATGCTTCTTATATTTAAAATCTGACCTTAGTAAGAAATGGAAATTTATTTTCAATACAATAAATTTGGAAAAGTTAATTTCTTAGGATGTTCTCAGAATGGAACAATGTTTTTAATGTTTTTAGATATAGGAAGGTGGTCACCTTGTCATTCAGTCTTATACTTCTTTGGTTATTAATGTTTACTGTGAGATTATTCTGTATCAGACACTGTGCCAGGAAATATAAGGAATATAACTCATTGTCCCTATGCTTGAGGAGTCCACACTAACTTGGAAGAAACAAATAATTAAAATGTGATGTAATAATTTTGATAATATAAGGTCAGTACTTTGAGAGAATGACGTTTTCTAAGCTTCAGAAATAAGGTGGTACTTTAAGTGAATTTTGAATGATAAATACAAATTTAGAGAGTAAGAGGTCAGTCTTAAATATGAATTATGAGGAAAGGTATAAAACCCACCACTTAATCTGACTTGGAAAGTGGGGAGCTTGTTTGATCAGGAAGTATTCTATAAAGCCATAGCTGATGGAAGTGGCCCTTGGCCAAAACAAAAAGTAAAGCTGATTATATAGGAGAGGAATCAGAGGTCAGTAGACAGAAGAGGTGTTTCCAAAGAGGGCATCTGTTTCTCTGGGCATGGAGATGAAGATTAGAGGGTTGATTGAATAGAGCAGGAAACAGTGAGTGAACCAAACAAATTGGAAGATAATGGTTGAGAACAAATATCTGGAATAGCATTGATTTAGATTTTAGATATGATTAGATTTATTATCATAGTAATCTGATAATAGAAGGGACAGGTGTGTTTAAAGAGCCAAAGGTGTGGTAGAAAACAAGGTTGTGGATGGGATGGTATTTTTGTTAGCTGGGGTAGGAAGGAAAAATAGATTGGGGGGCAGGTGAAGGAAATATAAGGATTTTGGTTTGAAACATACTGAGTGTGAGGTGCCTGTGAACTATCTATGGAGAAATATAAACATGGAAACATAAATGTTCTGTTTACTCATTTGTGAAATCAGATTGATATGTTTTGCCCTCCCTATTCCATAAGGATGTTGTAAGGCCTTACATGAAAGAATAGCAATGAAATAGCCTTGAAAAATGGAAAACAATGAAATGGAAAGGGTTCTTTATATTTGTTTAGTGTACATTTTCTAAGGAAGAATGGCAAAAAAAAAAAAAGCTAATAATAAATTAGTTATATATTTTAACCACTTTTCTGGGCCAGACTTTACCTGAAGGACAAGAATGTTATTTGAGTATAAGAACTCATTACCTATACGAAGACATGTTCAACTTCTTTTTCAATGTGTACTACATCTTCCAAGAATAGTTTCTAATGGAGTTTAATAAAGACATTGCACATATTTATTTTTATTATTTTTGGTTCATATCAGAGTGGAAGTTAATGAATGTCTTCTTAAGTACTTAGGGGAACAAAAAGAAATAAAACAAAATATCACTGATGGAAGCAGACTCAGTTATCTACTCAGCATGATTTTATCTGTATAAACATGACGAGTTATTTTTTTAAATAAAAATTATTTTTATTTTCTGTATCTGTTGATTACGTGCATATCAACCACAGTAGCTTCTAAACCAGGGCAAGTGTTACAGTCTTTTCTTTTGCTGTTTATGCGTTGCTGCGGTAGCTAATTTCAGAAGAGGAGTTTGCAGTTAAATTTGATGGAGCACACTACATCTCCTCAATTCCAGTCAGATTCTAATGGTGCTGCTAAAAGGCTGTGTTAGAACTGTAAGAGAATGTTCTCCAGATTCCAATAGATGTAGGACAGGCCTCATAATAGAGACTCTTAGCCACTAAATGTGGCAAGAGTGTGCTTTAAAGCTGGATCACACAAAAAAAATTGGATTTGGTCCAAATATAAAAAAAGTCCCTTTAGAGGTTTTGTTTTGTTTTGTTTTTAATAGGGAACAACTTAATCTTGGTGTTCTAATGAAGAAAAAAATTACAGGTAATACTAGGATGTTAATTTCTTTCCTCTCTGAAACAAGCTAAATTCTTGAGTATTGCAAGACAGATGACAGACATTCAGTGCTTGTCATAAAGATGCTTAATAAATTTGGGATTAAAATTTCATTGACATAGTGGTGATCTTTTTGGTCATGGCTTTCTTTGAGAATGTGATGAAAGCTGTAAGTCCCCTACATAAAAGAATGTACAAGCACACACTAAATTTAGCATATATTTTCAGGGAGTTCAGTCATCATCAGAAGTGTATCCTTGAACTCCCAAGTTAAAAAAACAAAAAATGAACAAAACAAAACAAAACAAACTTCTGAAAAGAGAAATATTAAGAAATATTTGATCCATGGATTTCTAGGAATGGAAAGGAAGAAGTAAAATTTTTTGTGTGGATCAGATGGTGACATTTCATTCCTTGACTGAATTTACCTTGACTATCCCACGTAAAGATCTCCTATCCCACCCTGCCCCCAGTAAACACCCAGTCACTCTTTATGAGATAGAATTATTCCCTTTATAGCAGTTAGTACAATCAAAACTTACTTTTCATTAATATTTTTGTTGCTGCTTGTTCTTACTAGAATGTATGCCCATGAAGACCTTTAAAATGGCTAATGCTTCTTTTCATCAGCTCAATTTTTGCTCCATTTT
This sequence comes from Delphinus delphis, assembly GCF_949987515.2. NCBI lineage: Eukaryota > Metazoa > Chordata > Mammalia > Artiodactyla > Delphinidae > Delphinus > Delphinus delphis. The sequence goes on from NC_082683.1 coordinate 89,305,652, forward strand.
CAAGACTTTTGTCATATAGTATTTACTTTCTGATAGTGTCTGAATGATATGCAATATTTCCAAGTCTGAACTGTGGTAAGAATTATATTTTATGGCAATATTTTAATTATTTTTTTTAAAATGTGTGCAGTCTCTTCTGGGAAGACTATAGCTTTGGTAGGGATGTAACTTTGTACTGAACTGCATATGTGTGTATGGTTTACCAGCAGATTTCTTGCAGCTCTATTCCTGAGATCTCTTTCGTATTCACCATTTTGCTTCATATCTCTAACTATGAATAATGTTTTAAGATGGTTATAGTTATGAAAAGTACTCTGTACTCTTGACAAGGTACAACTTTATGTCCTTTTTCATATTATTTTCAAGTCATGTTTAATGTTAATTTATACTTGTAAAACTTATTTGGCAATCAATGAACTGAGCTTCAAAGAGGATACATCTTCTGCCAATTAGTTTGACGCTTTGGAGACAAGGCAGACTCCAAACATGATTAAAGTTGCTCTAACCCTGATGAAGAGGGATAAACTATATCACATAATATTAAGGTATGATTCAGAAAAATCAGCCTAGTAAAGTCAGTTCGGGGAGGATTTCTTTCTGACCGGTTAAATAGTAGAGTAAACGCTTTTCTTTATTCAAGAGATTGCCATCAATTGAATTCATTATTTGATAGAAAAATAACTAAAAGAGTTTGGTGAAGTTGGTTTTTCTTCCATCAGCTAATGTTTTCGCAGTGTTTTTTCTAGTTCGAGTTCAACAATTCAAAAGAACACATTTTATTAAGCTCAAGACCTTTTATGAAGAGTAACTGATTATGACAAACTATCAGCTAAGAGATTTACGCTGAGCTTACTTAATTTTAGAAACAGAAATCATTCCATGATCTTGATTTCAGTATGGATACAGCCTACTGAACTGAATGATATTTAGTGTCTCTGAGCCTTTCTAGAAATGACTGTTTCTAGCTATGAGCAGTCAGAGATTAAGGCTTTGTTTCAGCCTATAGCATCTAAATTTTAATTAATGCTCCCTGCCTATTGTGCTAGGTAGACCACTTTTAGTAGCTTTTCTCATGGTCCACTAATCATGTGATGATGGAGAGGCAAAGTATGTTTTGTCTATAAATTCACATTCTTTTATATTGTCATAGGAACTCAAATTGTACGTTTAGTAAAGGATATAATCATACCTACCTTGTCAAGTCAGCAAGATGCCATTTTTTATTCTTTTTCAAAAATATCCATATTTCTAGAAGGCTTGGCTTTTAGAAACTCTGTAATGTCAATAATTTTTCATATTTGCTCTAACTCGAAGGTATACTTTGAATTTTGCTATCAGTTTCATTCAAATTTAGCATTTGTAGAAGGAAACAATTTGGTAATCCTGAGTGCTCAGATAGGGTTTTAAAAAAATCTTTTTAAGGAGAATAAAGCTAAGGGATTATTATATGTGTGTGTGTATGTATATATATATATATATATATAATATGTATAATTATACATATAATTTACCTTAGTAGGAAAATAACTGGTTTCATTTGTTGATGAACATAAGTACAATTTTATATTTATACTTCTAAAATAATTCTGTTTGAAAAATTTGTAATTTTAATTTTGGTAGTAATTTTCAGATGTAAACGCCGTTTTCTTGTTAGGACTAAGAATCAATTTTATGAAGAAAAGATGTCATCAGAGAATACTATAGATTATAACGATGAAATGACTCTATGAGTATGATGATAGGAACCAGAGATTCTGAGTTCATGGTAAATCTTACCACAACCTTATCACTATATGGCATGTGGCATATAGGCACTTGTCATTATTTTCTTTTTTAATCTCTACATATTGGTAATGCACTAACACTGTCATTTTGTGAACTCATAGATGTAAGTGAGGTGCAAGTAATAAATATTATGATTCAAGTGCCACAAATACAAATGTCACACAAACATAATCAGACCATGATCATATTATTATTATTATTATTATTTTTTTGCAGTACACGGGCCTCTCACTGTTGTGGCCTCTCCTGTTGTGGAGCACAGGCTCCGGACGCGCAGGCTCAGCGGCCATGGCTCACGGGCCCAGCCGCTCTGCGGCATGAGGGATCCTCCCGGACTGGGGCACGAACCCGTGTCCCCTGCATGGGCAGGCGGACTCTCAACCACTGCGCCACCAGGGAAGCCCCATATTATTATTTAAATGACATGGAAGTTTGTTAATGATATGGTTAATTCAGAAAATTCCAGTTACACAGTTCACTTAGAATTAAAACTTTCTGAGCTTGGATTTCTTTATGGATTGGATTATGTGTATGATTTTAAAATAGTCATTATTTCCCTCATAAAATTTATTTTATTTGTTGGAGATTTTAAAAAAAGCAGTGATTAGAGTAAGTTCTTATTTATTTCAGGCACAAACTGATAATAATTTATTAAGAAAAATGCTTTTAAACTAAGTGTTTAATGCAAATTACATTTTTAAACCCATGTCAACCCCACTTCTAGTGACAATAATAAAATCTGTGCCTGCTCTAGCAGCACATACACTGTAACCTGGATGTGGTGATGAACCCTTACATAGAAAACAATAAAGTGCTTTACAAGCCGTACATCTCACAAAAAAGCTGTGATCATTGAGGTTTTGAATTTACGTGATATCATGTTACATTATTTTTTTAAAAAGTAATGAAGACCCAGATATCTGCTAGAGGCCGTATACTAAAAACTCATTCATTTCTGAAATTGACTTTCTTTCTTCATACAAACTCTTGATGTACAAAGTATTGACTGATTATTTTTGTGGTGTGTGTACAATGACAAGTGAGTCCCATAAGTTTTCTAACTTTCAGAAACAGAGGAGAACATATATAAATGTTTAAAAGAGAAGACAGCATTGCAGAAGAACCCAGAGTGGTCATTAAATCATGCTAATAACTTTTTGTAGGCAAAAAAAGAAATCTTTGTTAAATTTTAACAATTTTGAGATTGAGTTTTTCATACTACAGTTTTGACAGTGAGATATTTGAGAATGTTGTTTTACTTGTGACATTTGAAATGAATTACTCTTAAGTATTATTTCTTTATACAATGCCTTATCTGATTTATTGTATCCTTACTTTACAAAGGAAATGATGATATTGCGTATGTGTGAAACTAAACATTCACAACAGTTTAAGTTATATATTATTTATTATAGAATATGCTTTTTAAATTGTAAAACCAGCCCACACTAGTTTCCATAAAACTGCCTTAGGTAAGTATGTGGAAAGTACCTCCAAACTCAGTGATATGTTTTATATATATTGATTATATGTTTTTGGTGTTATTAACATAAAATATTATTAAAGCTTTATTTTTTGGTTACGGTATTTCTGCACACAATGAATCAGGGTAACAGGGGGTTGCTGTCCCATCTTGTTTTCTAAATTGGTTATTTATACAATAAACCACACAGACAACTCCCAAGTTTTCCCACAATTTTCTTTTGCACAGTCTTGCCAGTAGCTCTCCAAAATTTATAAGTCTAGATGACATTACAGAAATTTTATTTTTAAGAGTTTTCACATGTGCTTCCTGTACTTTTAGAGTCCTGACACAAGAAATTACATTATTGCCAGTTGTGTGTAAAATTTAAGTTAAAACATTAATATATTAATTATTAAAGAACAGAATTTGAATGTGTAATAAATGAGTAGAGTCAACTCAAGTCAGTTGTGACTCAACTGCATCTTTGCAAGCAACTATATGGGTTGCTTTCAGTGGAGTGATCAGAATAACTCATCCTTACTGAATCAATTTTAGGATTCCATGTCAGTAAACTGGGGATAAAATAAAGACTCTATTGTAAGGAATCTGGTTTGATTTTCTTTTTAGTTTATAATGCTTATGTAAAGGGGTAAGCTGAGAAGATACTTCCTTTTTGACCACTCTTGAATAGTGACCCATAATGATTACTGAGATTAAAGTTCAGTGTATTTTATAAAAAATATTACTTACTTTCACAGAAGTGAAGAGATACAGTTGCACAATGGTGGTTACAATGGTAGAAATACCTATTGCCAATAAAATGTTAGCAAGAGATTTAAAAATGACTGTACAGCACCGCATCAGAGAACTGTATAACAGCAAAATGATTAATAATATTTTCTCATATAAATAAGATCCTTAAATCGTTTTTAGAAATAAATGGGGGGGGGGAGTGCTTTTTTTTTTTCCTAATTCCTACCAAAATATTTTCTGATGTGGAGCAAAAGACAGTAAAAAAATGACAGAGTTAAAAAAAAAAAGACATTTCATGCATTTAAGCCACCATTAATCTCTGACTCTAACATAAGGCAGATGATTAATCTTTTGTAAAACTATGACTTTAGCCACTTAAGCTCATTTTAGTGCTTTTCATGACAAGGACATGATAGGCCTTGTAAATTTAGGAGTTAAGATGTGTTTCCAACAGGTTAGTTTATACAGGCTCAGATGTTTTTTGAAACACCAACTTTATAACAAAAAATGCTTTGGAGAAATGATGAAAGTTATTATAAAGAAAAACCAGAAGGGGTCCTATAGAGTTTATCACAGATGACACTGTTAGATCAATGAACACAAATTGCATTTGCTTATGTGTCATCCTCAGTCTTAATGATGTGGAAAAGGGTGACATTGAATAGGACCTGGTGACCATTGTTCCAGGCATAAAGAGCTCTATCTCTTGCATTGTAGTCAAGCATGGATATGTGAAAGTATTGGTTATGAAAGGGAATGTCCGTGTACTCATATGTGGAGGTTTTGGTGGAATAGGAATAATACACCTTGGCTCCAGTTAAGTGGGAGTTGGTGACATACAGTGTCCCACAGATCATGAAGGATTCCCCCGCACTTCTCTTGGGATAGCCAGTGCTCCAGCTCTTCATTACCTCCAAGGTATCTTTGTTAAGTTGGCTGATGACAATATTGCCTGCATTCTGGTTAGTTGCATACACAGCCCACAGCCCGATTTCATCAGCCATTAGGTCGATGTCAGAGAACCCACCCCATGTGTAAGGGTAAACGTTGTGAAAACCAGCATACTCCAGGCTTCTTTGGGCAAGCACTCTCCCCATATCAAAGCTGTATTTGATGATGATGTTACTCTGATACTTGTTAAAATAGAGTGAGCCATTGTAGACAACATGGTTAGTTCCTGCCCATTTGAACGGGAGGTTGTATGTCCTTGATTCGGCCCCGCTGACAAAGTCTGCAATTGATTTGTACTCACGGACAATTTTATTGTTAGTATAACTGTCCATGTACCAAACCTGGGAAGAAGGAAAAAATGGAGTAATTAAATTCTGTACTTTTTTGAGAATTCCAAAATAAAGACAGTGAGAATCAGCACATATTAATATCGTCATTCTCAGGCTCTGGAAGATTCTCTTACCACTTACCTGTTGCAGTTTGATAGTACTGCAGGCTTTGGCAAAGATAGTGACATGGTCTGTGTGGAAAGGAAACAACTAAATGTACTGCCTTGAAGTTGATTTGCTTTTTGTCCTTTCTTTTTTTGTTGTTTTAAAAATTTTTTACCATTCAGTGCATATCACTGAGTGAATCAAACATATATCAATGCAAATCACATCACTTTTTTCATTTACCTGATCAATTTGATTAGTAATAACTGCAAAAAATATCACGTTCAGAAAATTTATTTATTCCATCCCTTGCTCTGAAAAATATATGGCTTAATTTTGAGCATTCAACTTATATTTCCTTTATGGATAACAACCTTCTAGTAATACTTGTTCATTGGATCAGCTTATAGGTACAACCACCTTTTAATGAAATAATTTTACTAACTTAGCTACTAAACTTGCTTGGATGTAACCCTTGAAAATCCTAATGTGTACTGAGTTCTGTAATAGAACATAGATGGAGCTATGATAAGTCTCTAGTATATTGATTTTCATAATAGAGGCATTGCCAAATACCCTCTATGCTGTTTTCTTTAAAATTACCCCTAGATTCTAGGTATATTTTAGCTTGTTTAGTGAATTGGGTAGCTCTTGAGCTTTTTTACTTACTTAGTTTTTTTTTCACACTAAGGAGCAAATTCTAGAAGGAATGTACAGAAAAATTTGTATACTTGTAACTAGCCCTTTTCAAGAATAAAACAGTAATAACCAATAAAAAATTAGACTCACTATACTGATGAATTATAGGATAGAACATTTTACTAAAATAAGTTTGCCATGTATCTGTAGATATGTTAATATCATCAAACTGAAAATATTTGCAAACAGTGTAACACTTTTCAAGTTGAAACTAATATCCCTGAAAAATAATGGATAGTCTAGTAGGCATAAAGCTTAAATAAAACATAATTCTAAGCAAAGGCATTTGAGGAAGCAACATACTCTGTTATTTTTTTCAGATGCTAAGGGATCTGTCATCCAAGCGCCAAATCGGGTTCCAGATGTCTTGACTGTAACTGGGCCTGTGATTTTCATCAGTTTGCCACATGCTGAAATTAGAGTAACATGAACATGTTGGGTGAACATGGCAATAATTCCAACACACATACTTATACCAAGAGCAAAGAAAGGAATCCTAAAACAAAGCAAATAGAATTAATACCACATTCTGAATAAATGATCATTCATGTGGGATGCTATGCATTTAACTATAATTTGAAACATGAGTAGTTGCTTTTTCAGTGCTCTAAATCTAAAGTGTGGAATTTTAAAATGGGAAATTATTTATACAATCTGGAAAGAGATAAATGAGGAACGTCATTATCATTATACCAGTCCAGCTGCTGCTTCTAAGTAAAGAAGTCAGCAAAATTAAATTTTCCATGATGCTGTTTACCTGATCATCAGCTTCCCCTCACCTGACCCTCTCTGCTCATGCTTTGAGACTTTGGACTACTTATGCAAGCCAGAAAGAACTCTTGTTAAGTCGATTTTCAGTTTGTATTGGTAAATGAGCAGCTCCTGTGAAAGTTATATTTATAGAATATAATAAAAAAAATGTAATCACAATCTACCTGAAAGATGTAGAGTTTTGAAAGGTAAATGCCTTGTGCAAGCCTGATAGAGCAGCCCTAAAGATACAGGGAAAACCCCCCACAAAACTCAAGCCCTCATACCCTGTAGTCCCATGCAGTGAAAGATGTAGAGTATCAATTAATGTAATACATGATAAAAAACTAGTGACTTTCTTGAAAAATTATATTTTTATCACTCTATCTATGAATAAAATCTTAGGAAAAGCTTGGACTTCATAAATGCCAAAGTCTAAACCTAAAAGAAACCCAGGCATTTTGTGAGATTTTTACAACAGAATAATTTAAAAGTGATTTATCGTACACATTGTGAAAGGCAATATGACTGCCTGTAAATGTTGACTTTTGGTCTAAACAAAGAAATTTTCCTATCCATTTATACTCCTCTTTTCTTTGTGTTCTTTTTTTACTTTAAAAAAATTGTTCCATATGGCCCATGTTTCTTAGATCCTCCTCTGCCTATCCTTAGGACTGATAAATGTCTACTTAGTGCCTGTCAGTTCCTGTATGTTTGGAAGGGAAAGAACAGATCCCCAAAGCAAATAAAGGACAAAACTAATTGTAACTTAGGGCTTATCTTGCCTCATTTTTCTCTATGTGTGTTCCTCATAAGAATAATTTGTAACGGGCAGAATACTAAGCCATGCAGTTAGAAAGATGCTGAACGATAACATTATATTTTGTGCTATTGCTTCAGTGATAACTACACATTTAGTAATCTCCAGCTTTTCAGGAAACCAAAACCGAATATATTTTTTTCTTCTTTTTTGAAGAAACTAGATGTGATAGCATCTTTATATATTTTATATAAAGGAATTACTTTATAACTTCCTAAGACCTGTTAAACTGAGCAAATCAGAAGTCTTTGTGGCATTATCTATATTGAATAGCAAGATCTTCAGTTAAACCTATTTAGAATATATTAGCTCAACTTGGTATAAACACATGAACAATATGTGAATAAAATAGTATCAGTTTGAACTAGAAAAAAGTAAATGTATCCTGAAAGAATGTAAGTTGCGTATATTCGCTGAATGCACTAAACAAGTGAAAGTAATATGATCTTTAATGATGACCTACATAAATATTTCTAAATTCACAATGGTAAGTGCATGAAAATTTAAACTATAAGTATATGGAAATAAATAGAAAGACATTGCTCCCCCTAAAAAACACCACAAATAAAATATGTGACTTCTTCCTTATGCATGAAAAATAAATACTTTTGTTGACCAGAATACAAATAGCAAAAATAGATAAAATATGAAAAGTAACTGGCTAAGATGATGTGCTTTTATCTCCTTTATTTTGCAAAATCTCATTAAAATGATAGTAAAAGAGTAAAACATGGGGGAAAAACCCCAAAGCAAAGAGAATGGTACAGAGCCATTAGTGGAGAATAAACTTTTCGTTTTTAATAAATTTATTTATTTATTTATTTATGGCTGCATTGGGTCCTCGTTGCTGTGTGCAGGCTTTCTTTAGTTGCAGTGAGCGGGGGCTATTTTTGTTGTGGCATGCAGGCTTCTCATTGTGGTGGCTCCTCGTTGCGGAGCATGGGCTCTAGGCGTGCGGGCTTCAGTAGTTGTAGCACTCAGGCTCAGTAGTTGTGGCACGCAGGCTCTAGAGTGCAGGCTCAGTAGTTGCGGCACACGGGCTTAGTTGCTCTGCGACATGTGGGATCTTCCTGGACCAGGGCTCGAATCCATGTCCCCTGCATTGGCAGGTGGATTCTTAACCACTGCACCACCAGGGAAACCTCACTGCACCACAAGGGAAGCCCAGAGAAGAAATTTTTAACAAATTTCTGGAAGGCAAAAAGTGATGGAGAGTGGTAATTAAAGGTGTAGGATGAAATAAAATGCACTAGTGTCTAAGCATAGGAGATAAGAGCTGAGGATGGAGCTGCTCTGCCTTGAAGAGAAGTAAGGGACACCTTGCCATGACACACACGTGGTAGGAAAACTGATAAAAAGATTTACCATATATATTATGAATCTTTCCTGGAGCCTTGGGAGATATGTTTTCTATAAGTGTAGCATAGGTGGATTTTATAGTTGGATTTTTTAACCTAATGGGAGGAACCTTTGTCTTTTAACATAATATAGTTGAGGACTATATATGGAAGCAGCTCCTTAGAGGGCACACAGCCTTGTCTGGAAACAGTGTGGAGGAAAGAAGCCTGTAGAAGTTGCAAGGGTTCCTGATATACTAGGATGCTTAAAGTTGTCCTAGATCATTTTTATTAAAATCGTCTTTGAAGATGGTGGAGTAGAAGGATGTGACCTCACTCCCTCTTGCGAGAACACCAGAATCACAACTAACTGCTGAACAGTCATCGACGGGAGGACACTGGAACTCACCAGAAAAGATACCCCACATCCAAAGACAAAGGAGAAGCCACAATGAGACTGTAGGAGGGGCACATTCACAATAAAATCAAATCCCATAACTGCTGGGTGGGTGACTCACAAACTGGAGAACACTTATACCACAGAAGTCCACCCACTAGAGTGAAGGTTGTGAGCCCCACGTCAGGATTCCCAACCTGGGGGTCCTGCAATGGGAGGAGGAATTCCTAGAGAATCAGAATTAGAAGGCAGCGGGATTTGATTGCAGGACTGGGGAAAACAGAGACTCTAGGAGGGCACACACAAAGTAATGTGCACATCGGGACCCAGGGGAAGGAGCAGTGACCCCAGGGGACACTGAACCAGACCTACCTGCTAGTGTTGGAGGGTCTCCTGAAAAAGTGGGGGGTGGCTCTGGCACACAGTGAGGACAAGGACACTGGCAGCAGAAGTTTTGGGAAGTACTCCTTGGCATGAGCCCTCCCAGAGTCTGCCATTAGCCCCACCAAAGAGCCTGGGTAGGCTCCAGTGTTGGGTTGCCTCAGGCCAAACAACCAACAGGGAGGGAACCCAATCCCACCCATCAGCAGTCAAGTGGATTAAAGTTTTACTGGGCTCTGCCCACCAGAGCAACAGCCAGCTCTACCCACCACCAGTCCCTCCCATCAGGAAACTTGCACAAGCCTCTTAGATAGCCTCATCCACCAGAGGGCAGACAGCAGAAGCAAGAAGAACTACAGTCCTGTAGCCTGTGGAACAAAAACCACATTCACAGAAAGATAGACAAGATGAAAAGGCAGAGGGCTATGTACCAGATGAAGGAACAAGATAAAACCTAAGAAGAACAACTAAATGAAATGGAGATAGGCAACCATCCAGAAAAACAATTCAGGATAATGATAGTGAAGATGATCCAGGACCTTGGAAAAAGAATGGAGGCAAAGATCGACAAGATGCAAGAAATGTTTAACAAAGACTTAGAAGAATTAAAGTACAAAAAAACAGAGATGAACAATACAATAACTGAAATGAAAATTACACTAGAAGGAATCAGTAGCAGAATAACTGAGGCAGAAGAACAGATAAGTGACCTGGAAGACAGAATGGTGGAATTCACTGCTGCAGAACAGAATAGGAAAAAAAGAATGAAAAGAAATGAAGACAGCCTAAGAGACATCTGGGACAAAATTAAACACAACAACATTCGCAGTATAAGGGTACCAGAAGGAGAAGAGAGAGAGAAAGGACCAGAGAAAACATTTGAAGAGATTATACTCGAAAACTTCCCTAACATGGGAAAGGAAATATCCACCCAAGTCCAGGAAACACAGAGAGTCCCATACAGGATAAACCTAAGGAGAAACATGCCAAGACACATGGTAATCAAATTGGCAAAAATTAAACAAAAAAAAATTTATTGAAAGCGGCAAGGGTAAAATGACAAATAACATACAAGGAAACTCCTATAAGGTTAACAACTGATTTCTCAGCAGAAACTCTACAAGCCAGAAGGAAGTGGCATGATATACTTAAAGTGATGAAAGGGAAGAACCTACAATCAAGATTACTCTACACAGCAAGGAACTCATTCAGATTCAATGGAGAAATCAAAAGCTTTACAGACAAGCAAAAGCTAAGAGAATTCAGCACCAAAAAACCAGCTCTACAACAAATGCTAAAGGAATTTCTCTAAGTGGGAAACACAAGAGAAGAAAAGGATCTACAAAAGCAAACCCAAAACTAAGAAAATGGTCATAGGAACATACATTTCGATAATTACCTTATGCATGAATGTATTAAATGCTCCAACCAAAAGACACAGGCTTGCTGAATGGATACAAAAACAAGACCCATCTATATGCTGTCTACAAGAGACCCACTTCAGACCTAGGGACACATACAGACTGAAAGTGAGGGCATGGAAAAAAGATAATCCATGCAAATGGAAATCAAAAGAAAGCTGGAGTAGCAATACTCATATCAGATAAAATAGACTTTAAAATAAAGAATGTTACAAGAGACAAGGAAGGACACTACATAATGATCAAGGAATCAATCCAAGAAGAAGATACAGCAATTATAAATATGTATGCACCCAACATAGGAGCACCTCAATACATAAGGCAACTGCTAACAGCTATAAAAGAGGAAATTGCCAGTAACACAATAATAGTGGGGGACTTTTAACACCTCACTTACACCAATGGACAGATCATCCAAAGAGAAAATTAATGAAGAAACAGAAGCTTTAAATGACACAATAGACCAGATAGATTTAATTGATATTTGTACGACACTCCATCCAAAAACAGCAGATTACACTTTCTTCTCAACTGCACACAGAACATTCTCTAGGATAGATCGTATCTTGGGTCACAAATCAAGCCTCAGTTAATATAAGAAAATTGAAATCATACCAAGCATCTTTTCTGACCACAACGCTATGAGATTAGAAATGAATTACAGGGAAAAACACATAAAAAGCACAAACATATGGAGGCTAAAAAACACATTACTAAATAACCAAGACATCACTGAAGAAATCAAAGAGGAAATCAGAAAATGCCTAGAGACAAATGACAATGAAAACATGATGATCCAAAACCTATGGGAGGCAGCAAAAGCAGTTCTAAGAGGGAAGTTTATAGCTATACAAGCCTACCTCAATAAAAAAGAAAAATCTCAAATAAACAATCTAACCTTACACCTAAGGGAACTAGAGAAAGAAGAACAAACAAAACCCAAAATTAGCAGAAGGAAGGAAATCATAAAGATCACAGCAGAAATAAATGAAATAGAAACAAAGAAAGCAGTAGCAAAGATCAATAAAACTAAAAGCTGGTTCTTTGAGAACACAAACAAAATTGATAAACCATTAGCCAAACTCATCAAGAAAAAGAGTGAGAGTACTCAGATCAGTACAATTCGGAATGAAAAAGAAGTTACAACAGACACTGCAGAAATACAAAGCATCCTAAGAGACTACTACAAGCAACTCTTTGCCAATAAAATGGACAACCTGGAAGAAATGGACGAATTCTTAGAAAGGTATAACCTTCCAAGACTGAACCAGGAAGAAATAGAAAATATGAACAGACCAAACACAAGTAATGAAATTAAAACTGTGATTAAAAATCTTCCAGTGAACAAAAGTCCAGGACCAAATGGCTTCACAGGTGAATTCTATCAAACATTTAGAGAAGAGCTAACACCCATCCTTCTCAAACTCTTCCAAAAAATTGCAGAGGAAGTAACACTCCCAAACTCATTCTGTGAGGCCACCATCACCCTGATACCAAAACTAGACAAAGATACTACAAAAAAATTACAGACCAATATCACTTATGAATATAGATGCAAACAGAATTGAACAACATATTAAAAGGATCATACACCATGATAAAGTGGGATGTATCCCAGGGATGCAAGGAGTCTTCAGTGTACACAAATCAATCAATGTGATACACCATATTAACAAATTGAAGAAGAGAAACCATATGATCATCTCAGTAGGTGCAGAAGAAGCTTTTTACAAAATTCAACACCTATTTATGATAAAAGCTCTCCAGAAAGTGGGCATAGAGAGAACCTCCCTCAACATAATAAAGGGCATGTATGACAAACCCACAGCAAACATCATTCTCATTGGTGAAAAACTGAAAGCATTTCCACTAAGATCAGGAACAAGACAAGGATGTCCACTCTCACCTTATTATTCAACATAGATTTGGAAGTCCTAGCCATGGCAATCAGAGAAGAAAAAGAAATAAAAGGAATACAAATTGGAAAAGAAGAAGTAAAACTGTCACTCTTTGCAGATCACATGATACTATGCATAGAGAATCCTAAAGATGCCACCACAAAACTGCTAGAGCTACTCAGTTAATTTGGTAAAGTTGCAGGGTACAAAATTAATGCACTGAAATCTCTTGCTTTCCTGTATACTAATGATGAAAAATCTGAAAGAGAGACTACAGAAACACTCCCATTTACCATTGCAACAAAGAGAATAAAATACCTAGGAATAAACCTACCTATGGAGACAAAAGACCTGTATGCAGAAAACTATAAGACACTGATGAAAGAAATTAATGATGATACCAACAAATGGAGAGATATACCATGTTCTTGGATTGGAAGAATCAATATTGTGAAAATGACTATACTACCCAAAGCAATCTACAGATTCAGTGCAATTCCTATCAAATTACCAATGGCATTTTTTTTACAGAACTAGAAAAAAAATCTTAAAATTTGTATGGAGACACAGAAGACACCGAATAGTCAAAGCAATGTTGAGGGGGAAAAGCGGAGCTGGGGGAATCAGACTCCCTGACTTCAGACTATACTACAAAGCTACAGTAATCAAGACAATATGGTACTGGCACAAAATCAGAAATATAGATCAATGGAACAAGATAGAAAGCCCAGCGATAAACCCACACACCTATGATCAACTAATCTACGACAAAGGAGGCAAGGATATACAATGGAGAAAAGACAGTCTCTTCAATAAATGATGCTGGGAAAACTGGACAGCTACATGCAAAAGAATGAAGTTAGAACACTCCTTAGCACCATACTCAAAAATAAACTTAAAATGGATTAGAGACCTAAATGTAAGACCAGACACTATAAAGCTCTTAGAGGAAAACATAGGAAAAACACTCTTTGACATAAATCACAGCAAGATCTTTTTGGATCCACCTCCTAGAGTAATGGCAATAAAAACAAAAATAAACAAATGGGACCTAATGAAACTTAAAAACGTTTGCACAGTGAAGGAAACCATAAAGAAGACGAAAAGACACCCCTCAGAATGGGAGGAAACATTTGCCAACGAATCAATGGACAAAGGATTAATCTCCAAAATATGTAAACAGCTCATGCAGCTCAATATTAAAAAAACTAACAACTCAATCCAAAAATGGGCAGAAGACCTAAATAGACATTTCTCTAAAGAAGATATACAGATGGCCAAGAAGCACATGAAAAGCTGCTCAACATCACTAATTATTAGAGAAGTGCAAATCAAAACTACAATGAGGTATCACCTTACACCAGTTAGAATGGGCATCATCAGAAAATCTACAAACAACAAATGCTGGAGAGGGTGTGGAGAAAAGGGAAGCCTCTTGCATTGTTGGTGGGAATGTAAATTGATACAGTCACTATGGAGAACAGTATGGAGGTTCCTTAAAAAACCAAAAATAGAATTATCATATGACCCAGCAGTCCCACTACTGGGCATATACCCAGAGATAACTGTAATTCAAAAAGACACATGCACCCCAGTATTCATTGCAGCACTATTTAGAATAGCCAGGTCATGGAAGCAACCTAAATGCCCATCGACAGACAAATGGATAACGAAGTTGTGGTATATATATATAAAATGGAATATTACTCAGCCATAAAAAGGAACAAAACTGGGTCATTTTTAGAGACGTGGATGGATCTAGAGACTGTCATACAGAGTGAAGTAAGTCAGGAAGAGAAAAACAAATATCGTATATTAATGCATTTATTTGGAACCTAGAAAAATGGTACAGGTGAACCGGTTTGCAGCACAGAAATTGAGACACAGATGTAGAGAACAAATGTATGGACAGTAAAGGGGGAGAGTGGCGGTGGGTTGGGGTGGTGTTTTGATATTTTGGGAGATTGGGCTTGACATATATACACTGATTTGTATAAAATGAATGACTAATAAGAATAAGAAATAATAAATTTAAAAAAAAAGGGACTTCGGATCTAAGAGGGTTCAAAATAGCAGTGTAGGGAGATCCTGAACTCACCTTCTCCCATGGATACAGCAAATGTACAACTACATACGGAATAATTCCCTTGGTAAGGGACTTGAAAGCTGGATGAACAGAGCCTCCACAACCAGTGGTAAAAGGACAGCATTGAAATGGGTAGATAAGGCAGATGGGGCCTCTTGCTGAGGGAAAAACCAAGCACCACCGTGAAAAGCTTGTGAACCAAAGGTGAAGGGGACCCACTTCCTAATTTTTAAGCAGCTTCTGGAGGGGTAGAAAGCAATTGGGATACTACTTGGAGACCGAGACACTGCTGGGAGCAATTTTGCAGCCTCAGGCTACCTTGTTAATGCCTGTGCTGGTGGTTGCCATTTTACCATTCTTCCTCTAACCTGTTAGTGCCAGTGGATGCATCCCTCTGAAACCCCCACCCACCCCTGTGCCTTGGCTAGGCCTTATGGCTGACCAAGTAATATCTCTGTCAACCTGTGCCTTGCAGCAGCTGTGGCTGGGTCCATAGGTGTTCTAAGTCCTAGCCCCACCAACCAGTACATAGAAGCAGCTATGGCCAGGTGCCACAGCTGTTTCAACAAGCAGCCCTGTCCACTAGCAGGTCAAACCCACAATGATAGTGGGGTGCATGCAGCCCAAATAGGGGACACAAGTGAAGTGCCTAGCTCTGGTGGCCAGGCAGGATTGTGCCTCTGAACCCCTGAGGACATGTGCTAAATAGGGTCACTCCTTCAAGACTAGGAGAAATAGCTTATTTACCTAATACATAGAAACACATACAGAGATTTGGGCACAATGAGATAGAGGAACATGTTCTAATAGAAAGAACAAGACAGAGTCTCAGGGAAAGAACTAAATGAAATGAATGTAAGCAATCTACCTGATAAAATGTTCAAATTAATAGTCATAAAAATGCTTACTGAACTTGGGAGAAGAATAGATGAACACAGTGAGAACTTCATCAAAGAGAGAGGAAGCATAAGAAAAGTACCAAACAGAAGTTACAACTGAAACAAAAAAATAACCTAGAAGGGTTCGACAGCAAACCAGTTAAGGAATAAGAATGAATCAATGAACTGGAAGACAAAACAATGAAACTCACCCAGACAGAGCAGCAAAATGAATAAACCATTTTAAAAAGTGTAGTTACTGTAAGGGACCTTTGGGACAATATCAAGTGGGAAAACATTTCCATTATAGGCATCTCAGAAGAGGAAGCAAGAGAAAGGGTCAGAAAAATTATTTGAAGAAAGAGTGGCTGAAAATTTCCTAATCTGAGAAATGGAACAGGCATCCAGTTCCAGGAAGCCCAGAGAGTTCCAAATAAGATGAACCCAAAGATACACCAAAACACATAATTAAAATGGTAAAAGTTAAGCATAAGAGAGAATTCTAAAAGCAGCAAGAGAAAAACAACTTGTTGCATACAAGGGAAATCCCTTAAGTCTATGAGAAGATTTTTCAGCAGAAACTGTACAGGCCAGAAGGGAGGGGCATTACATATTCAAAATGCTAAAAGGAAAGAAACCTTTCAACCAAGAATTCTCTAACCAACAAGATTATCATTCAGATTTAAAGGAGAGATCAAGAATTTCTTAGATAAGCAGATGTTAAAGGAGTAAAATGTGTCATTAGAGGTATAAAATATGAGGGAGCATGAGTGTGAAAAAATAAAGATTTGGAATATGTTCAAATTTAAGTTGCTGCCACCTGAAGAAAGACAGCTATTAACATACTATGTTTTTATGAGAACCACAAGGTAATCACAAAGAAAAAACTTAACAGTAAATACAAAAAGGAAAATGAGAAAGGAATTTAAACATAACGCTAAAGATAATTGCCAAAACAGAAGGAAAGAGAGAAAGAGAGAAAGGAACAGAGAGAAGCACAAGAAAATCCAGAAACAGTGTACAAAATGGCAGTAAGTACACACCTGTCATTAATTACTTTAAATGTAAATATACTAAATTTGCCAATCAAAAGACATAGAGTGGCTGAAAGGATAAAAAAGCAAGACCCATCTATATGCTGTCTACAAGAGGCTCACTTCAGAAGTAAGGACACACACAAACAAGGTGAAGGGATGGAAAAAATATTTTGTACAAATGGAAATGAAAAGAATGCCATATTAGTCATACTCATATCAGACAAAATAGACTTTAAACCAAAAACTGTAATAAAAGACAAAGAAGGGCAATACATAATGATAACGGTAAATCTAACAAGAAAATATAACATTTATAAATGTATAGCCACCCAACAGAGGAGCTCCTAGATATATAAAACAAATATTAATGGGCTTAAAGGGAAAAATTGAAAGCAATACAATAATAGTAGGGAACTTTAATCCCCATTTACAGTAATGGATACAAAAATCCATTACAGACACAAAAATCAATAAGGAAATGTTGGACTAAAATGACACATTAGACCAGATAGGTTTAATAGAAATATCCCAACATTCTATTCAAAAGCATCAGACTACACCTTCTTCTCAAGTGAATATGGGACATTCTCCAGGATAGATCACATGTTAGGTCACAAAACAAGTGTCAATCAATTCAAGAAGAGTGAAATCATGTGAAACATCTTCTCTGACCACAATAGTGTGAAGCTAGAAATCAATCAGAAGATAAAAAGGGGAAATAATCATGAAGTAACAACAGCATACTTCTGAATAACCAGTTTGTTATTGAGGAAATTAATGGTGAAATCAGAAAATACCTAGAGACAAATGAGAATAGAAATATGACACACCAAAATCTGTGAGATGCAGCAAAAGTGGTTCTAAGGGGAAAGTTCATAGCAATCAGGCCTACCTCAAGAAACAAGAAAAATCACAAGTAAGCAATCTGATTTGACACCTAAAGGAACTAGAAAAAGAAGAACAAATGAAGCTCAAAATTAGTAGGATGAAGGAAATGATAAAGATCAAAGTAGAAATAAATGGAGTCTAAAAAAATAATAGAAAAGATCAATGAAACTAAGAGCTGGTTATTTGAAAAGACAGAACCAGCAAACCTTTAGCTAGACTAACCAGGAGAAAAAGAGAGGGCTCAAATAAATAAAATCAGAAATCAAAGAGGAGAAATTACAACTGATACCATAGAAATACAGAGGATCGTAAGAGACTACTACAAACAGTTATATGCCAAAAAATTGGATAACCTGGAGGAAATGGATACATCCCTGGAAACATACAAGTTTTTCAAGACTGAGTTATGAAGAAATAGAAAATCTGAATCAAAGATTACTACTAAGGAGGTTGAAACTGTAATCAAAAAGCTCTCAACAAACAAAAGCCCAGAACCAGACAGCTTCACTTGAAAATTCTACAAAACATTCAAAGAAGATTTAATACCTATCCTTGTCAAACTCTTCCAAAAAACTGAGGAGGAGAGAAATCTTCCAAACATGTTTTACAAAGCCAACATGTCGGATACCAAAGCCAGACAGGGACAACACAAAAAAGAAAATTACAGGCCAATATCCTTGATGAACACAGATGTAAAAATCCCTAACACAATATTAGCAAACTGAATCCAATAATACATTAAGAGGATTATACACCATGATTAAGCAGGATTTATTTCAGGGATGCAAGGATGGATCAACATCCACAACTCAATTAATGTGATACATCACATTAACAAAATGAAGCATAAAAATTGTATGATCATCTTAATAGATGCAGAAAAATCTTTTGACAAAATCCAACAGCCATTTATGATAAAAACTCTCAATAAAGTGATTATAAAGGGAACATACCTCCACATAATAAAGGTCATATATGACAAACCCACAGCTAACACCATACTCAATGGTAATCTGAAAGCTTTTCCTCTCAAATCAGGAACAAGACAAGGATGCCCACTATTACCACTTCTATTAAACATAGTATTGGAAGTCCTAACCCCAGCAATTAGGAAGAAAAAATAAAAGACAGCTAAATCAAAAAGAAAGAAGTAAAACTGTCACAGTTTTCAGATGACACACTACTGTATAGAGTAAATCCTAAAGACTCCACCAAAAAAAAAGAGAAAAACTGTTAGAATGGATAAATAAATTCATTAATGTTGCAGGATACAAAATCAATATACAGAAATTTGTGACATTTCCTTATGCTAATAGAGAACTATCAGAAAAAAGAAATTAAAAAAAATCCCTTTTACATTTGCATTAGAAAGAATAAAATACCTAGAAATGAATTTAACCAAAGAGGTGAACAAGCTGCACACTGAAAACTGTAAGACACTGATGAAAGAAATTGAAGAAGACACAAATAACTGAAAGATATTCCATGATCAAGGATTGGAAGAGTTAGTATAGTTATTAAAATGTCCATACTACCCAAAGCAATCTACAGATTCAGTGCAAACCCCTATCAAAACTCCAATGGCATATTTCATAGAACTAGAACAAATAATTCTAAAATGTATACAAAATCAAACAGATCCTCAATAGCCAAAACAATTTTGAGAAAGAAGAATAAAGATGGAGGTGTCACGCTCACTGATTTTAAACTATACTACAAAGCTGTTATAATCAAAACATTATGGTATTGTCATGAAACACATGCACACAGATCAATGGAACAGAGTTGAGAGCCCAGAAATAAATTCACACATATATGAAAAATTAATTAACAGCATAGGAGCAAAGAACATACTGTGGAGAAAGAATAGTCTTCAATAAATGGTGTTAGGAAAACTGGCCAGCCATATGCAAAAAAATGAAACTAGACCACTATCTTACATCATACACAAAAATGAACTCAAAATGGTTTAAAGACTTAAATGTAAGACCTGAAACCATTAAATTTCTAGGAAAAACTGTAGGTGGTAACCTCATTGCTATTGGTCTTAGCAGTGTTTTTGTGACTCTGACTCCAAAGGCAAGGGAAACAAAAGCAAAAATAAGCTAATGAGACTACATCAAACTAAGAAGCTTCTGCACAGCATGGAAGCCATCATCAAAACCAAAAGGCAGGGCTTCCCTGGTGGTGCAGTGGTTGAGAGTCCGCCTGCCAATGCAGGGGACACGGGTTCGTACCCCAGTCCGGGAAGATCCCACATGCCGTGGAGCGGCTGGGCCTGTGAGCCATGGCCGCTGAGCCTGCACATCTGAAGCCTGTGCTCCGCAACAGGAAAGGCCACAACAGTGAGAGGCCCGCGTACCACAAAATAAAAAACAAAAAATCAAAAAGGCAACCTGCTGAATGGGAGAAGATATTTGCAAATCATCTATCTGATAAGGAGTTAATATCCAAAACATATAAAAAATATCCAAAACATATAAAAATTCATACAGCTCAACAACAAAAAACAAGCTGATTAAAAATGGGCAGAGGATCTGAATAGACAGTTTGCCAAAGAAAATATACAGATGGCCGATAGGCATATGAAAAGATGTTCAACATCATTAATTATTAGGGAAATGCAAATGAAAGCCACAGTGAGATATCAACTTATGCCTGTTAGAATGACTATTATTGAAAAGATAAGAAATAACTGATGTTGGAGAGAATATGAAGGTAAGGGAACATATTCACATTGTTGGTGGGACTAAATTGGTGCACTCACTATGGAAAATAGTATAGTGATTTCTCAAAAAAATAAGAATAGTATTACCATATGACTCAGCTATTCTACATCTGGGTATTTATCCAAAGAGCATGAAAACACTAATTTGAAAAGATACATGCACCCCTATGTTCATTGCAGTATTATTTACAATATCCATTATATGAAAACAACCTAATTGTCCATCAGTGGATGAATGGATAAAGAAGTATGCACAGTGGAATACTACATAGCCATAAAAAAGAAACTCTGTCATTTATGACAATGTGGATGGACCTTGAAGGTATTATGCCACGTGAAAAATTCAGACAGAGAATGATGAATACCTTATGATTTCACTCATATGTGGAATCTAAAAAATGAAACAAATGAACAAACAAAATAACACAAAAGAAAACTGATAGATACAGAGATCAGATAGTGTCTCCCAGAGGGGAAGAGTTTACGGTAGGGGGAAATAAGTGAAGGGGGTCAACTGTTTGGTGATAGATGATAACTAGACTTGTGGTGATGATCACTTTGTAGTATATAAAGATGTTGAATTATAATGCTGTACCCCTGAAACTTTTATAACAAAAAATTGTTTAAAAAGTTAGGGATTCAGAAACATGAGTATAAAGGATGTCGCAAGTGAGATAGGACCCGGAAAACAAGAACACCACTGAAAGAATTGCTTAAGAGCAATTGATACCATATTCATCCTTGATGTGGGACCCCAGAAAGCAGTTTAAAAAATCTACAAAACTGCGTTAACTGCCTGATGAGACTTAGGCCAACTTATGAAAGCATTGGAGCTCCTGAACAAAGGTTCTTGCATTCTGACATTGGTAGTTTCCTTGCCTACTCACCATGGAATGAAGTGTCCATTCCTACCTAAATACAGAATTTCCAAGCAGATTTATTGTTCAGATCTTTTAAAAAATCAGTGGTTAACCAACGATTAGCATATGTTTTTGAAAAGCTTACAATAAGAATGACCAACATAAATGTGCAGAAAAACCAGACCACCATAAAAAGAGAATTCAGAGAGCAGAAGAAATCCTAGGGTCTTTAAAGAGATTTGTATATTGTAGACTATATACTGTGAAAGAAAAACACAAAAGATCTACTGGAAATTTAAGATATGATTTTATTTTTAAAAATAATAGGTTGGAAGATAAAAAGAGTTATCCCCCAAATTAAAAGAAAAAGATAAAAATGAAAATAAGACAAAATATATAGATGCATCTAGGATTGATCCAGAAGCTCCAACATCTGAAAAGCAGCTTTCTAGAATGAGAGGAGAAAAAGAGTAAAGAAAATTATCAAAGAAATTATTCATGGAATTTCCCCAGATACAAAACCTAAATATTTGGAATAAAAGTCTATACCATAATAAATGAAAAAATATTTACTCCTAAAAAAATTACTGTGAAATTTTAGAAGGTACTGAATGAAGTGAAGAAATTGGACCTTTTCACAGAAAATGTGTGACCTGGACACATGCAGACAAGAACTAGACTGACGTTAGCTTTCCATCAATACTGGATGCTTGAAGATAATAATCAGTGCCTTTATATTTAGGAAGAAAAATCAGGGGCAGATAGAATAAGGATGTATTCTGACTTGCAAACTTCAGAGTTTACCTACAATGCACTCTTTTTTAAGAAGTTACTTGAGGTTATATTGCAGCAAAATAAGCAAATATACAGACAGTGGAAAATCAGGAAAATATGATTTCTTGTTTCAGAGTGACAGCTGTGCAGAAGGCCTTGAGAACAGTTAGTCCAGAATGGACAGAATGTCTAGGAGGGTGGTCTCAGAAATAAGAGGAATTAATCTATAGAAATACTGTGTGAGACCTTCTAGGAAAAAACTGGTTATGGTGAAGGCAGTTATTGGAGTACATAAGAGGAGAATTCATTTGAACTTAACTCTAGTAACAGTCTCATTTGAATAGCACTGATGTGACATTTGACTTAGAGACATTGAAGTCCACCACTTAGCTTCCGAAGAACAACATAAGCATTGTGATAATAATGCAATCACTCATGTTTAACTTGAAGAATCAGGCTGTGAACTAATTACAGAATATTTAACAGACATTTCATCTGTTCTGTGATTATTGAAAAGACAAAATGTTTCCAACCATGATAACATAAAAGCATAGGTAAAGTTCACACTGTGAGAAAAGTAAAAACTGAAAGAAGAAATGATAGAAAGATGGGGGTATAACTGTCTTCGTATTTAAAAATATGGTGTTTAGAGAGTTTTCCTAGAGTTGAGGAAAAAATAT
The DNA here is from genome assembly GCF_949987515.2 of Delphinus delphis. Classification (NCBI taxonomy): domain Eukaryota; kingdom Metazoa; phylum Chordata; class Mammalia; order Artiodactyla; family Delphinidae; genus Delphinus; species Delphinus delphis. Next base: position 89,328,674 of record NC_082683.1, read on the forward strand.
TTAAATATAAGTGAATAGTTATGAAAGCATATTATGAGGAAACAAGAAAGAAAGTGGCTTTGGTTGGGCTATCTGTATCCTCACATTGCAGAGCAGAAAGTCAATAAACAATGTCCAAAACTGATAAACCAAAAAAAAGTGGAAAAAAGCATATTAACCACCTGAAGCCGTAAATTTAACCACCTGAAGCCCTAAAATTAAATGTGATTGCCTCTGGAAAGCAGAGCTGGAGGAGGAGACTGTTGCTTTTTATTCCAAGTCCTTTTTATTTAAGCATGTAATTTTCTAGCCATGCACATACAATATTTAATAATAATTTAAAAAGTTAAAATAGTTGTAAAAACTTAAAATCAGACATTAAATTTAAAAAGCAAAAATCACATTTATATACTGCCTATTGACAGATCATTTCCAGATTTTTATTTGTCATGCTTCCTTGCAGGTTTAGGAAGTAGGTGGAAATTGAAGATGTAAATAAGTCTCCAGAATTGGAAGCTGTGAATATTTTGCATTTTAATTTGGTTTCAGTACTGCAAGCACTAGTTTGAAATTGTGTTCTTTAAACTTCTAACTCTGTCTTACAATTGATAATGCAATCTCTCTAGTTCTTTTAATCTTAAAAAAATTAGAATCCACACTATGAATTTTAACATTCATCAGTTACTTCATATAGATGTTAAAAAAAGCTAATAAGTGATAACATTGGTTAGTACATTTGGAGGAGCTGTACTAAAAGATACTAATCATGTGATTCCAGTAGAAATGTTGTACATTTTATTTCAAAATAGTAAGTGATTATGACCTTGGAAAAATATGCTCCTGTTGAATAACTACTTTCTATAAGAGGAAAAATTAGTCTAAAATGTCTTGAAAAATATCCTTTAAAGATGAATGATATTTCATGGTCATTTGAAAAAAAAATACAAAGAATCTCAGACGCCAGTTTAAATTTGTTCTGGATATAGATTAATATAGTCCAAATATGAAACATAAACATAATGGAATGTTCATCCCCAGAAAACTTTATACCCAGAGGAAATGACCAAGTGGTAACCCAATCAGTAAGAAATTATGATGATGTCAGGTTGTTCTGTTACTAAAAATGAATAGAGATTTTGTAGTTACAAAGTTTGATACAACATTTTAGAGGGACAAACTGTAAAACTAAACCTCAAACTGTGGTTTTTAACCTACCTTATCATCAAAATTGGCCCCTTTGCCATAGGTGGCCTCTATTGCCTGAAGGCTGAAGCATAGTTTGGACAAAGCAAGAAGACACAAAGCTCATATTTCCCTCAGTCATATGCATATTTTAGATGTTGATTTGTTTTCTGGGTTTAAATGGGTTTAAATGATCCTCTGGATTCAGTTTATGTCAACATAACTTTAGTATGAATTGAGTTGGATTGGTTAGTCAAATCTGAATAAGAACAATCTCTGGGACTAGGATTCACACCATGAATCTCATGAATCAACATTTCCAGATACTGATAATGCATTGGTGGCTTGGGGTATCTTGGCTTCTGGGGTATTTGGCTCTAACCCAGTATTGTATCCATATGGCAAAGAGATACTGCTAAGCCTTGTAATGTTTAGGCCAGGAATTAAGACAGAAATTATACCAGAGGTTAAAGGCTTCTGACATCTCAACTAAAAATAAGTTTGCTTTCTTTTTGTAGCAGTAGGTTTTTCTCTGAAATATGGTAGAGGGTAAAATAAATAGTTATGATTTAAATGTAAAATAATTATTTTTTAAACAACCATTCACTAAGAAGTTATTATGTACCAGGACTGTGCTAGATACTGGGGATATAAGGTGAACAGGGAGACAAAATAGGTCCATAGGTTGTAGCTTCTTTAGACCGGTGAGTAGGGAAGACCTTTCAAAGAAGGTGATATTTAATTTGGGATCTAATTGACAACCAGGCAACCATGGATCCTTGAAGAGAAAGATGTTTAGTCATTGAATCAACCAGAAAAAGGTAAAGGATTTTAAAGTAATTGGAGGCATGGTTTAAGAAATCTGCCTGGATTTGAATCCTGATTTTCTCACTTATTCTCTGGAGGACTTGAACAAATTTTAACCTGTCAGTGTCTCGTGGATAACAGCAGTAATAATATCTAAGTCAAAGGGTTATTGGGAAGATTAAATAAAAAATAAATGCTAAGTGTTTTGATCAGTACTTGGTAAAGTTAATTGTCTAATAAATGTTAGCTACTATTATTGTTCTTGTAAAGGCCCTGGATTTGGATATGCTTGGTGAGTTAAGAGAAATTGAAATAAAAATGCAGAAAGCCAGTGTGTCCAGAACAAACTTGGAAAAGTAAAAGATGAGGTTGGAGAGTTGAACAGAATAAAGGTTTGTAAAATCAGAGTATTTGCTTTTTATTCTAGGTATGATGGAAAGCTATTGCAGGATTTTAAGAAGATGGGAAAGTGACAGAATGTGAGCTACGTTTAAAAAAAAGATCACTCTAGCTACATGTAAAAAATTAATTGTAGAGGAGATAGAGTGTAGGCAGAGAGACACATTGAATGTCATCACATTGGTCAGGTGGGAGATAATGAAAGTGGTGATGAAGATGGAGGAAAGTAGATGGATTTGGGTTATGTTTTTGTTTTGGTTTCTTTTCTTTTCTTTTTTAGATAAAGTCAGTTAGGACCAGGCTTTGGATTAGGCATTAGGATGAAAATTAAAAAGAGAAATTAAAGAAAATCTCAAACTGAAAAATAATTTAGAGATACTTGGTTTGTTCAGATGGTCAGATTGTAGTGTCATTTATTTAAATGAAATGCTGAGGAATGAATGGGTTTGGAAAGAAAAACCAAGAATTGGGCTTCCCTGGTGGCGCAGTGGTTGAGAGTCTGCCTGCCGATGCAGGGGACACGGGTTTGTGCTCCGTTCTGGGAAGATCCCACATGCCACGGAGCGGCTGGGCCCATGAGCCATGGCCGCTGAGCCTGCGCGTCCGGAGCCTGTGCTCTGCAACGGGAGAGGCCACAACAGTGAGAGGCCCGCGTAACGCAAAAGAAAAAAAAAAAAAAGAAAGAAAAAAAAGAAAAATCAAGAATTCACTGTGGTTTATTTAAAGTTGTTCATGATTATTATCCATGCCAGTAGAGATGTAGAGAAGATAGTATGCAGATGTAGGTAGGAGACACTCTTCTGAGACACAGTTTTGACAGTCTTCAGCACACTGAAGATAGTGAAAGCCAGAGCCTTGGAGAGAGGACATACACAAAGAAGAGGAAGGCATTTAGAACAGAGTTCTGGGACATCACAATATTTCTAGCACCCAGCAAAGGAGCCCAATAAGAAGCTATACATGGAATAGGAAAAATAGTGCAGTGTTAAGAAATCCTAAAGAAGAAAATGTTTTAAGAAGGATGATGTACTGACCTCTGGGGAATACAGAGGTGTCTAGAAAATCAAAGAAATAACATGGAATTTGGCAGCAAGGAGTCATTGGTGATTACAAAACTGAAATGAAGAGAATGTTGAGATCAGAAGCTGAGTTGGAGTTGGTTTTGAAAAGACTACACACCAAAGCAGCAGCTATAAAAGATTATTTTGAAGAAAAAGCAGAGAAAAGGGGGTGAAGAAATATAAGGTTGTGGGGAAATTTTATTCTTGTGCTGATGTTACTATTGTTGCTTAATAAAGATTTGTTTGCCTTTATAAATAATCTAGTAGAGAGGGAGAAACTTATGAAAGAGAATAATAAATGAATTTCATAAGCAAATGGTAGTTTAATCTATTTATTAACTATGCCTCTTTTAACAGTTTTGTTGTTGTTTGTCTCTGTGTTCTGACTTCCACAGTTTTCCAGGAAATGTTCTTTGTGTAGTATATTTCATCCAGGTTAGAATCCTGAGGTGGGTGTTAGGTGGTCTGGTTTCTAATCTAAGCCACAATATTAAATCATTGTGTAATATTGGATAATGTACTTATTCTCCAGGGTGGAGTTTCCTCATCTCTAAGATGGAAGTTCTGAAGCTTGACATTTTGTTACTCTAAGGGAGCATGGAATGGATATGGGATCAGTAGACATTTATGCTGATGGGGAGAAGGTGGTATTATTTGTGGTGGTTGTAAAACACACACACGTCATCAGGGTGATCATGATCATGGACATCATCATTATCTACCCTTACTCTTGGGAAGCAAAACACAGAAAGGGCTCTTGATGTTGATTTCTTCCCAGTAGAAGTTTCTCTTAAAAATAGTTATTAGAGTCCTAAGCTAAAATTCATCTTGTCAAATGATATTAGTAAAATTAGAGTTGCAGGAATTTATAAAAACTGGCCACTTTTTTATTTACAATTTGTGATAGTATTAAGTAAACACAGGTATTCTCATTCTAACAGAGCACAGAAATTATAAAGTAAAATAAACAGTGAAAGTCATTTCCATTTATTGGTTCCCCCAAACTAGCTTTTGTTCAAATACACATTATTTTTCTCACTTTACTTTCACTTTCTATGAGGACAAAAGAAGCCAGAAAGAAAGGATAATTTCCCCAAATGCGTGGAAGACAAATGTTCCTGCAAAAGTGGATGGCAAAGAAGGAAGCTGAGTCTTCCTTCATTGATTTTTTCCTGCTATGCTCTTCTGTCTTCAGTGAGACACATGAAAATATTAGCATTTTATAATATATTACACGTGCACAGTTCTGTATGTTCAGAAAATATACTGAATAGGTAGTTGAGAAAAGTAACCATTTTAATACTCTGATGATTTTGAAACATTAAGTTTTTTATCAGTTACAATCCATATTTATCAATAAGTAGCTCAGGAAAAGGTATCATTTGAGATTCAGCAGGAAGATCAGTTTGGATCAGTGAAGCATAAAAACCATCTTTTTGTTTATTTCTTTAATATATAATTGTACTTTGTAACATTGTGTACTAATAGCTCTGGATTTGAATCCTAAGGCCATGCCCATATAAATAAATTTAATGGAGTGGCAAATACGTTTATGAAAGAACGTTACTTCTTTTTACTTAAAGGCCATTGGAGAACTCATGTAGCAAGAAGTAGATATGATTTGATCTTTAAAGTCTATCTATTAAAGCTACTTAAAGTAAGTTTTTCTCTACCATACGTTTGATAGTAAAATCTATTTATATTATTTAACCTTTTATTTGTATGTCTAATCTTACCAACTATACTGCTGAAGGAAAGGTGGGGATAAGAATGAACATAACAGATGCCATATTGCATGGCATGGAATGAGTTTTCAGTGGGTGTCTGGTAAATGGGATCAAGAATAATATGTGTCTAAATACCTCCACCTTCCAAAGTTAACACAATTTTACTCTTAAATTTAAAAACTGCCTGAACTTTTTCTGAAATAAAGCTTATATTATGAACATATCTTTAAGGAGAAGCCTAACATCCAAACTAAATGGAGCAGAATTGCATTATGAAAACTGAATAATTTGGCTTGCCTCTAAAAACACAGGCTTTATATTGTTAAAAGGCTTATAGTTTAGTTGTAATCTAGGAAAATTTAGGACATTAAAAAGAAAGATAAACAGTAAATCAATTTATGGTAAAACAGGATATACCAGTTACCTCAAAAATGTGCTAAAATCACTAGGGTCTCGGGGTTCCAGAAGAATGAATCATCATCAGGTGCATGATACCAGAGAAATTGCATTCCATATTATAATCTGGAATTTTAGGAAGAATAGGACTTTTTGGTAAATAACTTATTTGAAGATCTACTCAATTTAATTTGAGGAGGTAGTCTTATAAATTTCTCCCATTATATTTCCAAGTTAAATTGCACTCTTATTCATCCCAGGCACACAGTTTGACTTTCCTGTTAATTCTTTCTTTCACTGAGATTTTCACTGTCTCTTGCTTTAAGTACTAAGTACAGTCAAATATCAGGTGTTTGGGGAATGAAATACTGCATTGCCATTGAAGAAAGAACAGATGGCAATAAAAACAAGGATTAAAAAAATACTGTGCTGCTTTTGTCTTTTTTTTCCAAAAGATTTTTTGTTTTGTAAAAGATATAGATGTTTTATCTTTGACATACACTGATTTATTTCTTGAAAGCAACATAAAGCTTTTTATTTAAAAAATAGTATTTGCTCTCAGAAACTCTGTAGACACCAATTTTTACCTTTTATGTTTCAGATGTTTTATCACAGTCTATAGAGATTCAACTGGAACAAGACACAGATGATCCCTGACTTCTCAGAGCAAGGACACCTTGTCTATAAGGTAGTGAAGATTAAAGAAAAGGAAATGGAAATTTTCTGTAAAATAGCTGAAGTGTCATGGGGGGGGTGCAGTGGGGGCATGTGGGAGACTGTGCCAGGGGAATTCAGCCATGTTTTAAGAAGGATGCAATCAGAGAAGCCTCCACAGAAAAGCTGGTATCTGGTCTATAAAATGAAAGAGGAAGCTTAGAATTTGGATAGGTAAGGTAGGGAGGAAGAGTGTTCCATGAAAGGGGAGAGGAAGTTCAGTGTCCAGGAGGTGAAGAAGCATGCACGATTGAGGAACTGAAAGGATTAAACTGACTAACACTTAGAGTGAGTGCCTGGTGAGAATTTGAGAGAAAAGGGCTAGAGTTAGGCAGAATCCATGTCATCAAGACAAATGAGGCAAAGCTATTTAGAATTAATTTTAAAGGAAAATCCCTTAAACAAGGTATAATATAATTAGATTTGCATGTCAAAAAGATTATTCTAAATTCCTAGTGTGGTAGACAGGGAATGACTTCAGGTAAGGAGAGTGGTTAGGAGGCCATTGTGGTAATCCATCTGAGAGGTGATCAGTGGTGCTGTGGACTAGGGTGGTGGAAGTGTGAATGCAGAAAAGAGGTGGTTTTGAGAAATTGTGAGGGAGAGGGGAGATGTGATTGCATGTGAGTGAAATTCAAGGAAGAATCAAAAGTGACTCTGACTTCTTTCTTTCTACAGCAGTTGGGTTCTGTTTACTGAGTTAAACTTACTGAGGTGTCCAGGGCATTTCTCTATTATTAGGTACCCAACAAAACACATCATGTGTGGGAAAGAAATCTCAGCCCTTGAACTCAGAAGGACTTGGGTTTAAAGTTGTTGCCTCCAACATGTACCTTTGGAAAATTAATTTAAGCTGAGTATCTATTTTCCATAAATTGCTAATAATAATACCTGACCCCGAGTTCTTAGAGCAATTAGGACTAACACACCTAAGAAAGCTGGCATAGTGTCTGTCAAGCAGTAGGCTCTCAGCATTGCTGTAGTTACCTACTTATGTGCTTATTGTCCCCACTATAATGCAATGCAAGTTTTCTGACGGTAGGAGGACACTGCCTGCTACTCATCTTTGTAGCCCCAAATACCTGGTTAAGTGCCAGTGCACACTGGGGAGTCAATAAATATTTGTTGAACGTACAAATAAGACTACTACCATGTAGACAATTTGGTTTCTCTTTTAAAACTAATTTGGCATAAACATGATAAAAATAGTAACCCAAGTTGAGATTACTTGTAATCTCAAATTTTGAATGCTGCTGTTACTTCTGTTAAACATGAAGGCTCAAAACTGTTTCTGTTAATAGAAGGATGCATCCTGTACTTTACTAGATGGCACCAAACTATTGCCCTAAAATAGAACTAACCCGAGGAAGTGTCGGGGGGGGGGTGGAGTTGGAGGGCTGGAAACCTGGAAAACCTGATTATAATCTACATTAAGTATCTATTGGTGATCTCAGGGGGTGTGCAAGAGCTTCAGCTGTGCTTTTCCAGTCAAATTCTCACATGCATACAATTACATTTTGCATGTCTAGGAATGTGATATGTTTTAATTAAACACAGGGGACTTTACTCAGTCCCTCATAGAGAAAATTAAGCACTTTTAGGAACGTACATTACTATACCTCATTCAGGCCACTAGGATGCATTTCTGTTGAAGCATTTTTTCTAATTTCTATTTTCTCTAAAACTTTAATTCCCTAGTAGAAATAAGCTGAATGGTGCCCTAGTGGTCTCAATGACTTGTGATTCCTTCAGCACCTTATTAAGTTAAACTTTGCAGGCAATGACACTAGTTTGTTTTTTAGTTTCTTAAAATTCATGTGCTGTGCACTGTGACATCTCCCCTAAAAGCAAATCCACTGAAAAGGTGAGTGGAAATGTATTCATCACGGCTGCAATTTTATTTTCTTTCCCCAGTCCATTTTTACCCTCTGCTAATTGGCTGTGTGTGTTTAGAGGCTTTTGTGAAGAATGAAGATGCCGTTGATAGATGAGCCTTACTGCACCTGTTGCTATATTGCTGATGTCATAATTATCCAATATCCCACTCTAGATCTGAGCAGCATAGCAACTGGATTTTAGACCTTTTTGGAACATTGAACCCCTGATACGTTTTTTTCTCTACATTTCCTGTGAATGGTCCTGATGTTATTTAACATCTGTTTTCTGAGTCTGTGTGCTCTGACATTTTGATATTCAGGCCCTTATTTATGAGATACTGCCAGGCATGGAATTAAGAGTTCACAGAGATAACTTAGTCCAGTCTGTACCAGTTTTCAGGAATTGTAAAATCTAAGTAAAATGTTAATCAAGTTATAACTTAGTACCACACAAAATTGTTTGTGTTTTCTTCTGTAAATAAATGTGCCTTATCAGGTACTTCCCTTGAAATTGGAGTAATTCTTTTTTTAATGAAAAATATGAAGATTCACTTATTTATTTTTTCAGGAACCATGTGGCTTTAGATTTCACAGTGTTAGGGCTGTCTGTCTCTACCTGGACATGTTTTCTACATTGTAATTAAGCATTGTGGTCCAGTTGATAGACATCCTCTCTGCTCAAGAGAGTCTCAGTAAGTGGTTTTGATCAATTGACATAAACACGGTATGATGGAGAAAAGTACCCAGTTCTTGGGACAAAAGCATAAATGAGTTAGAGTCATTGCTTGTGGCACTGGCCTCTGTACTAAGTGAATAGGGATTTGAGGGCCACTAATAATCTAAAGCATTATGATGTGAGAACTGTTTTCAGTATCTTATAAGGTCATATCAGTTAACTTAAATAGCAATCATCTCATTAAATAAGAAAATTAAATGCTAGTTTTATTGCTATTTGATATCTATATTGGTTGCTAGATTTAATATTTTTGATTAGTTAAAATAAAAATAAATGTTAACTAATTAATATAATTTATTTGACAGTCACAGTCTTTCAAATTTTGTGGTCCATGGGGGAAAATTAATAAAACAAATCTTTGACATATATTGCAGATCACAGTCCTGAGGCCTAAGGGCACCATAGAGACATTATCCATGGTTCAGTAAGAAGGAATAGGATGAATCTGTGTCTACTTAGATTAAGCCTCTTTGTCCCAAATATCATTTTTAATATTGTAGGAGATTCTGTGTTGGGAGTTATATGTGGATTAGTAAAAACAAATTGGGAGTTATGAAAGAGCTGAGAGGAATGTAGAATTTCCTAACTGTGGTGGACATTATTTCCAGCTAAGTAAACTCAGAGAGAGTGTATGTTAGAAGTGAAGTTCATTTGTAAAGTAGAGCAAATCCCAAGAGTTTTCCATGTTAATCCTTCAAAAACATAACTGGCACACTTTAAGGTTCAAGGTGATTACTAAGTGTAGAACCTTTCTGTTGCCTGTCCTTGTTTATTAGTTGAGGCCGTTTGCGCTAAGTAGGTGCCTGGACTTAGCATACAAAGCCAATGGCTTGGGTTTATTGTGAGATACTAGGAACGACAGAGTGAATAGATTCTCAAGGTCTTCAATGGTTCATCAACAACAAATGGACCTCTTCCAAATCAGATTAAAGCCCTACACAGATTAGTCCTATGTACTGTCATTTATAGAATATCTTTACCCAGATATTTTATGGGCTAATAAATATGCATTTGAATACTCCTTTGAACCCCTAAAGTAACTTTTAGGTATTGAGAGCACTAAAACAATTCTTGGTTTGGGATTTTCTTCTTGCCAGACATCATCTGGCAAGCTATAAAATGAATCTGTGCATTGAACTAAAATATTTATTTATTTATTTGTTTATTTGCTTATTTGCGGTATGCGGGCCTCACACTGTTGTGGCCTTTCCCGTTGCGGAGCACAGGCTCCGGATGCGCAGGCTCAGCGGCCATGGCTCACGGGCCTAGCCGTTCCGCGGCATGTGGGATCTTCCCGGACCGGGGCACGAACCCATGTCCCCTGCATCAGCAGGCGGACTCTCAACCACTATGCCACCAGGGAAGCCCCTAAAAGTATTTCTTGATTAAAAAAGAATAAAATATGACAGCAGAATTTCTTTATGCAGTAATATTTACCTATTTTCTGTTAGCAATAAACTCCACAACTTGAATTATAAAAGCACACCATATAAGGGAGTTTTTAAGTGCTGTATTAAATAAATGACTTTTCCCTTGCTTAATCTTAATCAGTCCTATGCCATCTTGACACAAATATGTAGCTAAAAGAGATCATTGTTTTGCAAGTAAAGGGGATTGTTCTCGGCTACTTGTTGAAATACCTAATATTTACTCTGTTGAAAGTTTAGAAATTGTTACTATGACTGCTTATAGAATTAATTTATTCAGCAAATATTTACTGAGAAACTTTTCTTAGTTTTCTAGGCAATGGGAGATACAGTATTTAGAGTGAATATCATAGACGTACTTATTCTTATGGAACAGAAGTCTAGCAAAAGAGACATCCAATAACACAAAATGATAATGAAACATGAAAAGTCCAATCATTGGTGAGATTTCAAGATTTGAGAGCACCTAGCAGGGATGCAGAGGACACATGGGGAGGGCAGTGAAAATTCAGGTGAGACATTACATTTAAACTGAGACCTGCAAAATGAATAGGAGTCTGTCACACGTGGCAGGTTTTAAGTATGTTTATTTATAAAGCAAGGATAAACAGGGGAAAGAGTGTTTCAGGAGAAGGAACAAACAGCTTCTCAATATGGCCCCATGGTTAGAGTGTGGAGCACATGTGACTGGGGGATAGTGTATGAGGGGAGAAATGGCAGGACCGAAGATGGGAGATGTAGGGAGTGCCACAATGAAGGCCCTCCTAAGCCATGGGCTGTATCGGACATAAGGGATTCATAGGAAATTTTAAATAGAGGAAAATAATTTCAGACTTGTACTTAAAAAAAATCCCTTTGGCAAAAAGGTGGACAGTGGGTAGAGAAGAGCAAGTCACGGAATCTATTGGAGTCATGATTATTAGGAGACCAGTTACAGGTGAAAAAGTATGGGCCTTGCATGATGAGAAATAAGGAGCTGAGGGTTGCTGCACGTGTGTTTAGCCTTAGGAGTTTACGTTACTGCCTTCTGATAAATTCTGTTAGATTCTCTTGGAAATCCTGAGATGACTGCAGTGGGGCCTCCAATGTGGTGATTCCCCACTTTGTTTTGAGGCTGTGATTACTGAACGCAACATATTGTATTTTAGCTATCTTTTTTTTTATCATTTGGATTGCACCTGTAAAATAAGTAGTCTTTAAAATATTTTTGTAAGTCATCCAAACTTTATTTTGTGTTTACATTTATGCTCTGAATGTTTCTTTACTAGAAATTGACTCTTTTTTTGAAATTCTTTACTCCTCTTCCCAGTTTATTTCCTATTCCAGGAAAGTTTTTCTTACCTTGAGAGAACACTTTCTATGGTTATTGAGTCCCCCTCACCTAACACCATCATATCACAGCATGTTAACAACTAAAATACTATTCCTAAATGGGTTTACAATCCCTCTTAGTCAATTCATGAACACTTATTTATTTCACATTGTTACAAACTAGTCCCATGATAACTTCAACTGAGTGGCAATGGAAAAGTTTGTAAACTCAGGCCACGTGGAACCACACATTTTAGTAGTCAAAAAGTAAAGTTCATTCCCCATGTCACGTGCTTGGCCCCTTGTAGAGTAGTGAATATGTATTTGAGTAGGTACCTCCTTTTTATTTCTTGAGTGGATCAGAGCAGCAGATGGCAGCTCTGCATAGTAGAGAAATTGTATTCATTTCCTTATCATTGCTGTTTCACATTTGGTCCCAGGGCAATGGCCTTTTCCCCAGTCTCTAACTTTCTCTACTGCCAGAAATGGCTTTCCTCTTCCGTGGCCACACAGTGATTGACCGTCACCGATAATCTGAAATAAAGCTTATTTCCATTAGTGTAGCCAATAGCATTGCTGTATTTGCCAGACCTCTTATTTCAAGCCACCGCGGTAACAGGGTGCTCTGAAAATCAGGCAACTGTTAGTCAGATAACCTTGAATAACCAGGCCTGCTTAAGCCATCAAGGAACACTTTTTTTTTTAACTGTTCTTTTTTTTTTAATTAATTTATTAATTTATTTTTATTTTTGGCTGTGTTGGGTTTTCGTTTCTGCTGGAGGGCTTTCCCCAGTTGCAGAGAGCGGGAGCCACTCTTCATTGCAGTGTGCAGGCCTCTCACTGTCGTGGCCTGTCTTGTTGCAGAGCACAGGCTCCAGACACGCAGGCTTAGTAGTTGTGGCTCACGGGCCCAGCTGCTCCGTGGCATGTGGGATCTTCCCAGACCAGGGCTCGAACCCGTGTCCCCTGCATTGGCAGGCAGACTCTCAACCACTGCGCCACCAGGGAAGCCCAAGGAACGCTTATTTTACACTTAGAAAGCAGGTGCTGGTTTCCCTAGAATTAGGAATTCATGACTATTTCCAAAATGTAAGAATGCAGTTGTCATTGAAACTACTTAAAAATGCAACCTGGACAAATGGACTGTTCTACTCACTTAGCTTTTTCATGCAGTCACGAAGTCTGGTTTCCAAGCTAAGCACCCTTTGATGTAGTTCCTCATAGTCATAGGCTCCAATTTCCTCCTGAATTCCAGTGAGGACGGCAGACAGATTCCGGATTTCCTCCTTGAACTGGGTGATTAACTTGGCATCTGTTTTGTACTGTTCCAGCACAGGAATCAAGGGCAGGAGCTCGTCCATCTTCTCTTTCAACTCCTGTGAAAAGCAGCCAATTGTATTCATGAGAGTCATTTAAACAGATCAAACAGCAACGTTCTTTTTCACATGATACTTAAGGGAGATTCTTAAGACAGATTCACAATTGCTTATTGATTTTTTTTTTTTTTTTTTTTTTTTTTTTGCGGTATGTGGGCCTCTCCCATTGCGGACACAGGCTCCGGAAGCGCAGGCTCAGCGGTCATGGCTCACGGGCCCAGCCGCTCCGCGGCATGCGGGATCCTCCCGGACCGGGGCTCGAACCCATGTCCCCCTTATCGGCCGGTGGACTGTTAACCACTGCGCCACCAGGGAAGCCCTGCTTATTGATTTTTGATTGAAATTGTGTATTTCGTGAGAATGTAAGTGGCTACATGATCATTAATAGTAATCCACTTATCTCAGCTTTTCAATACAAGAACACCTCTTTAAATGGTTACTTGCTTATGAAACAAATTGATCCTTATCATAATTACAAAACTTCCTATGGTAGCAGTTCGGGGTTTATGTACTATCTTGCTTTCTGGTGGCATTTTATAAAGTGAACAATGCATTATTTAGTTAGGAAATAGAAGCAGGGTCCATCTTCTAGTTATGAATTATTAGAAATAGGTCAAATATCCTGTTTAGTTAAGTCTATTTACCCATTAACTAATTATTAATAATATAGGGGTACTTACAGGAAATTTTGGATCCTGGAACAGCTTTTGCCTAACAGAATTTTTCCAACTTTGGGCTTCCACCACTCTGTCCTTCTACTCCTCCCTCTTTTTAATATCCTTCTTAGCACAGCATCATTAGGAAGGTAAGTTCAGCAAGTATAGTAAATCATGCAAAGCTTTTCAAAACTCAGAGAAATGTATGTTGCTGTTTACTATTTTGAATTATTACCCATTCTCCGACTTCATTTGCCTAAGCAAAGATAATTTAGAGCTCTTTATGTAAGGCAGAGTTGCTTACCAGTGTAGTGAAATTAACTCTTTCAGGGGCTAAGGTGCTCATAATTGATGTAATAAAAGAGCACAGAGTTGTTTGAAACTGAAACGTTGATTTTTGTCTAGAGAGCAAGAAGTATACTTTGCCAGCCCTGTTTCCCTCACTCCTATCTTGGGACTGAGCCAAACCTGCAGTTTCACTTTCAGTTTCTGAACATGTCACCTTTTTTTCCCTTCTTTTAACTTGGTGGTGGTGGTCAGTGAAAATATTTCATGAGTTTGATTCAGTTGTGAGTTTATTGCAATTTATCTCATTCGTTGAAGAGCTGTCACTGCTATGATCATAACAGAAACCATGCTGTATACTAACTAATTTAAGGAGCTGAAAATTGCATTTTACAATTACATTTAGAACATGTTATCACTATCAATGCATTAAAATAGCAGGAGCTCCCATTGCCACCCTGATTTATGGGCTTGTGTATCTTGGGGGAAATTTCCACTTGTTCTGTAAGATTGGAATGCTTAGAATTTGTCTGTACGTCCATGTTGAGTGGGAGGGGACAGAGAGTCTTAATGAGAAAGATTGATAAATATCACAGTCAAAAGGCAGAATTGCATAGCTTTGCTCATTTTAGTGGCTCATTTTGAAATAAACTTATTAGTTTGAGCATTTTGTGCTATCCCTAAAGGAAGACACAGTTGCTTCATTAGGATTTTAATGAGAAGAGTTCTGATGGTACCATTTGCTGCATATTATAGCAACTGTTACAATGAAGAGTTTTACATTCTACTATGGGAATATTGAAAAGAGAGTAATTCAGTGTCACAATTTTGGTGGCATTTTATTTCCCCTGAGCTAAAAATTATATATATGTGTGTGTGTGTGTGTGTGTGTGTGTGTGTGTGTGTATATATATATGAATTTTGGGGTCTTTTCAAAAATTTATAATTCAATTATTGTCAGTCAGTTCTAACTCTGGACACTTGTCAGAGAGCAATAGAAAGTCCAACTAATATACGTATCGAATACTTAAAAGATTAAAGTAGAATAACACAGATCTGTGCTTACTTATCCTTTCTAGAATTTCATTTTCTACTATGTTGCTCTTATAGCAAAGTGTATACCTAGACTATCTTACCCAACCAGGATTTCTTTATATAAGAATGATAGTCTCAAGTATGATAACGAGAACCAGCTTTTTTATCATAAAGAATATAGAAGACACAACCTACTTAGATTTTTTGATAAGCTGAAAAGGGTGTGCCAGAGGAGGATTTTCTTCCAATTTAAAAGTATTCTTCAATGTTAAACTTACTTTTGGAATGTTCCATTTCTTCTTCTCATATATGGCACCTCAGCAGCTGGAGCAAAATCTGACTCATGATCGGACTTGGTGAATAAATATATTCAACAAGCATATATTGAGCATTTAATTATTATTATTAAATTTAATTCAGAGAGCTAGAGTCTACCTGGAGAGGCGGTATAGCATTGGTATTAGGAGGCTTAACTCGGGAGCTGGACTTTGTAGTTCTGATATGTATTAGATATACGATCCTGGACCAATTGTGTAATTTCTTTGTACATCAGTTTCTTCATGTGAATGATGGGAATAAACACAGTGTCTACCTTATAGGATTGTTGTGAGGATTAGATTAACTAATATATAGTATATTTAAAGTGCTTGGAACTATGTGTTGAATATGTGTAATTCTTCAAGAAAATGATGTTATTATCATTATTGCTATTTGGAGTTTGACTTATACGTATAAATTCAGTATCCACGTGGATTACATGAACTAGGAAAATCAAAATCATCATGTTCTATGGTGCTGCCTAAAAATTAAGTTTTCTTATTGGTGGCTTGGCTTCTGCTAGGCAAACTTATAGAATAGGCAACTTTCTCTTTTTTTTTTCTCTCAGCCTTGTATCTTTTTGTTTCTTTGTCTCCTCTCTTCTCCCATAAGTTCCCATAGATGCACACCCATCATCATTTGTCACCAACTCTGCCAGCCCTGGTACTTGCAAGCTGTCCCTTGGCGTCACAGAGTTCTGTATTGTCCATCTGAACTTGAATGATTTTCACTCTGAGCCAGAAACCCCGAGCTTCTCTCCTTCTGTCCCCCTTCCTTTCTGGGAATGCTCCCTATGTGCCATAAGTACCGGCTGATCATTCCTACTTTGTTGATAGCCTCAGCATCACATCAGGCTCACGGTATTGCTCTATCGTCTACACCCTAACCCTGAATATTGAAAATAGACATTGAACATCTTTTGGTTTTCTTGATCTCCTCTGTAATTTAGTATTTCTGGGGAGGAAAGTGGGCACTAGTCCAAAACCATTTTCTTGAATATTGCCAAGCCCTGTAGCTCTTTACCTGAACTTCTCTAAACAAAATTAAGAAAAATTAATAATTCTTCCCTTTGTGCCATTTTGATGTTTATGCCTCTTTTTACTGTCAGATTTTACCTGCCTGTTTGTTAGTTGTCTTTCAAAGAAGAGAGATTATGCAGTATATACCCAGCAGAGGGCCCAACACTGCCTTGTACACAGTATGTGCTCAATAAATGTTGGTTAAAATTAATTTATTTGCTTTTCAGCCTTATACTCTTCTGTATACTCTTCTGTGTTTACCATTCCCCCATAATTTCTCTATTCTCCTAGTTTACTCATTCTCTTATTTCCAATAATCTTTAAATTTATTTTTATCTTCTAGGCCTTGCTATAATTTGTTATCATTTCTTAACCTTCTGGCTTTGCTTACTTCTCTCTTCAATTTAATCTCATGATTCATCACTTTAGCCCCCTCTCTTGTCAATACCCTGAACTTTCTTACCCTCTTGTCCTTCTGTTGTACATTTCTGGGAAAACTGTAAAACTGGTTCAGTGCAAGATTGTTTTTGATACCTTTCTACTCAGGCTCCCGAGCACCACTGAAGAAAACTACAAAACCATGCTAATTTCGGCCATATTAAACTGTGTCATGCAGAGACCCTGTTTCATGTCCCTGACTAGCTCCCTGCCAATCATAATTTTGTATGAAAAGCACTTCTAATGTTTGACCAAGAACTTGGATTCAGGCCCACTCCCTCACCATTAGCAGTGTATCTCACTTCCTAACTGACAGGGAAAGCAGAGGCTATTATGCTCGTAAAATCACAGTATGTTTTATAAACAGTGTGCTATGCCTTTGTAAGGCAGAGTATTTCTTTTTAATAGAGGTTCAAATGGCATTTTCATAGATTTTATTTTAATCTATGACAGTGTCATACATAGGTAATAAAAATCCACATAGCATGCTTAAAAGCATTGTTTCTCCATTTTCAGTGTTTCTAGATAATTACCAATAAACAGCTTAAAGTCTAAAAAAATGCTTTTTTTGTGGGACTTCCCTGGTGGCGCAGTGGTTAAGAATCCGCCTGCCAATGCAGGGGACACGGGTTCGAGCTGTGGTCTCGGAAAATCCCACATGCCGCGGAGCAACTAAGCCGGTGCACCACAACTACTGAGCCCATGTGCCACAACTACTGAAGCCTGTGCTCCTAGAGCCTATGCTCCACAAGAGAAGACTGCGCACTGCATCGAAGAGTAGCCCCCGCTCGCCGCAACTAGAGAGAGCCCGCGCTCAGCAACGAAGACCCAACGCAGCCAAAAAAATAAATTAAAAAATAAAATAAAATAAGTACTTTTTTGTATCAAATTGTGAAACAGCCCTTGTTTATGTGCTGTTAATAATGGTATTATTGCCTCTTTTAATAATTCATATTCTCTGTATTTCTCCTCATATTAGCAAGGCATAAAATCATCAGAAAATCTTTGATAAATTTAATTATTAATTTTCCTAGATTTACCATTGTCATACATATTGAAATGCCTTTAAATCTATCCAGAATCTCCACCTAGCTCTAGGAGGATAAGGCTCTTTTTATAACAAGTCTTCTATGCATTCCTACCAGCTAATGGTCAGTTTCAGTGGAGAGATTATTGATGTCCCCAGTGAATTTTGAACCTTGCATATATGGGCCGATGTACAGGTATTTCTAGCTGAGTGCCATGGTGGCTGTCCATCATACTCAGTGTCTCATTTGGACTGACAAGATTGCTGAAGCCAAACCTACTTGAAAATGCTTGGTCATTAGTGTCTTCCGGTCATCTTCAATCTGCCGAAACTTGACCTTCAGCCCTTTCATTTGGGTTTCCATTTTTAGAACATATTGGAAATCTCTCTGAGTTCTCAAGTTTAAGACTTCAATAGACTGAGACATGTTTTGAACCTGTTAAACAAGAACATTGGCATTATTGTCTGTTTACAGGTATATACAATCACTACTGAAGTAGGAAAAATGACATTAACATTAAAAACCGGAAGTGCCAAATCCATAATTGCATTTCCACAGGACATACTTTCAGAAGGCTAATTCTTCATGATAAACATTCAAATAATTTAGCAAAAGAAAACTGTACCTAGGCAGGAAATAATAAAATGGACATTCTAGCATTAGAAATGACTAAATATTAATAAGAATTTGATATATCAGAAAAATAAATTAAAAAAATAGAATATTCATTCCAGGGCTTAGTAAGCATAAGCTCTATCTATTAAATGTTAAGATAAGTTGTTTCTTTAAGTACTGACTGACTTCCTCAGGGTCTGGGATGCTTAGCAATTGTGGATGGTGGTGAAGTGTCCAGCAGATCTAGCATGCATTCATTCCAGTACAGTTACTTCAAGCTGCATCTGAAGTACTCCCAGGGGTGAGGCTGAACTGAGCAAGATGAGTGGTGGTAGCATTGGGACACCTCCTAACTCAGAGACCATACTGTTTAAGAGACTTGGAAAATGGCCACTGCATCAAGTGTTTGGTAGATAGGCAATAAACATATGTTAAGGTGATGGTACCATCCCAAGTTCATTGAGCCCCAGGCTATTTAGAAGTGGGAAATAGGTGACCTATAAAGCATGTAGAAATGAGGAAAGAAAGACTAATTCTTATGGCAGCAGAGTCTGGAAAACAAAGTGAAAGCCTCTAATAGGAGGAAAGCTATTAAATGAGTTGAGGAATAGAATATGACTAAACTAATTTAAAGGATACAATAGAGCTCTATACTTTGGTACTCACAGTATTGTCTACAGAGCAACAACGTTGGCATCACCTGTGAACCTGTCAGAAATGCAGAATCTTGGGGCCCACCCCAGAGGTACTGAGGCAGACTCTTCATTTTATCAAGATTCCCTAAGTGATTCTTATGTTTATACATTTTGAGAAACATTGCTTAACATGGAGGAATATACATGAGAAAAGTAAGTGAGAAAAGCAAATGTAAAGATCTTTATATAATTTGAATCCTTTTATTCTAAATAAAATTCACCTCTCTCCCTCTCTCTTTCTCTCACTATGTCTCACACGTACACACACACACACATAAACACACACTTGAGCACACTTATGTAAAAGAAAGGAGTATGTAAGCAAAAAACATGGAGAAAGATATGGAAGGATTAGAAGAATACATATTAGGTGGTTAAAATTAGTTTTCTGGTGGGGGGTGGTGAGGTGTGGGTGAGAGGAGAAGTAATAAATATTGTAGAAAGAGGTCCCTGGTAAATATTGTATATAAATTTTATATGCATAAATGAATACATGAAAGCATGGGCTCAAAAAATGGGATTTCAGATGAGTTTTACTTCATTTCATATATTTTTATGTGTTATTCCATGTATTTTAAAATAAGTATTATTTATGTAACACATAAAAAAGTTATTTTCATTGTAAAACCTTGTGAGTTACAAATAAGGAAGGGATTTGTTCAGAGACAATTTCTGTCATCAGGTAAGTCACAAAGCTAAGTGGACCAGCTAGCTTTAAAGAGCCCGTTGTCAATATATTCCTCAGCATTGGAACATTCAGAAAAGGCAGTGAATTCTGCTGCTTTGGCTTGCCTCAGTTCCTCCACTTGTTTTTTTTTTTTTTTTTTTTTTTTGTCAGAGAAGGTCACATTTTTCTGTTTCTTTTTCTGCTGTCTTGATCCATAGTCCTGTCCTTTATAAACCCTGTCTTTTCGGGACATACTACAGTCTAGCTTATATTAAATCTAATTGTGTAATGTGTGTGAATGGGAAGCAGAAAAGTGGCTGCCCTTCTGTAAACTCATTGAGGTTAGAATCTGTGTCTTATTCATACCTTTTATTCCCAAGACCTTACACAGAACTAGGCACAGAATAATTGCTCAATAAATATTTATTGGGTAAAATTATCTCAGGCTTCCAACAGTAGTAACATGTAGCAAGTATTTTAATATTTTAACAAAAGTATCTTTCTCCTGTCACTGGTTTAGCTATGGTATTACATGAGCCTCAAATGTTTCTTAATTTACTATCATTCCTACATTCAGAAAGCTTCATTTAAAAAAAACTTTGATGCAGTGCAGAATTACTGAGGCAACATTGAAAGCATGGTAACTGCATCTTGGATGAATGCAATGCTTTCAAAATAATTTTCAACTCCATTATGGTGAAGCATGAATAAAGAAAAGCCATTTGTGTTAAAGAAACTATCTACACATTTAAATATGACATTTATCTATGAAAACACGCATCTCTGGCATGTCCAATATTTTCCTAGGAATTCTGTGTACTTAGGCAGAATCCATACAATTAGAAAATGATAGGCAAGTGAGAGATCCTGGATAAAGTTAAAACAGCCTCTCTTATTTTGCCTCTAACTTACCCTGTCAATTTAATTTTCAACTTTGTGTTATGTGAAAATGCACTGAGAGAATTTTTGCTGAGACTTGATTGTGACCTTCAAGCAGAATCATGTATAATTATAAGAGCTACATTTGGGGTGATGGCTAGAGATGGAGCTGTCTAACTGGGGAGGATGGTTCTGGGCTGCCTTTTGCTTTTCCTGCTGGCTGTACCTAGGACTGTTCAGTTTCCCACTGGTTATGGAGACCCACTGAGAATCAGTTTCCTTGGTGATACTTGAGATTGGATCCCCATGATTACACTTGTGGGAAGGAGACTCATTCCTCTTTTAGTCTGCTTATCTCTGATGTCCTGCTATTCAGCTGTCTACACATGCCCCTGGGTAGACTGTCTACATAGTGTGGCAAGCTCATTGTTACTCTTCACTGATAATTTTTTGAACTCTTTATTTACCTTGGTTCTTTGTATAAATAAAACGTCTGAGGCCTTTCTGAACTTAAACACAAATTAACTTAGACTTTCACTCTCATTTATAATTAGTGTGGAGGCCACTTGAAAAAAAGAAGCCCTACAGTTCAGTATGCTTGGATAGCGTTGGGATTAACAAAAATAAACAGGGATTTCTTTACTGTAGGTCTTCACAGAACCTTTAGTATTAAACCATGGGACGGAAATCTTCAAGAGTTAAGTATCATGTACCGTGTTTCTTAAGATTATTTTATTGGAGGATGTCATCAGCATCCTATTCCAAAAATCACAGTTTAGGAAATATTGACCTAGACAATGCGGGCCTGTACAGAGATGCTACATAGCTAACAGACAAGCATTTTTTTTAAGTGAAAAATTTTAGTTTGTGTACACTAAGACCTGATGTATTGTGAAACCAATTGTAATTTTTCTAATATTCAGTAGTATAAATACTTATTCAAAATATTTGACAGAGCATCAGTTAAATAAGTGTGGGTACCACCAGTGGCATTTTGAATGACACTGGCATAGTGTTGAGAAAATGCAAAGTTGATCTGGTATGGCTCCACAGTCTACTGGTTGAGTGACATTGATAAGTTTTTTAGCCTCAAAAAACACGTTTCCTTTTATGTAAACTTAGAAGGGCAACAACCTCTGCTATAAGGTTTGAATGGAGCAGATACAATACAATAGATGGGAACTATTGTTATTAATATTATTCTCAATAAGAATATTCCCTTACTGTAGAATAAATCAATCCTTTAGTTAATAATGAAATGGGCTGCTTAACGGTCACGCTCCTATTTGCCATCTGGTACCTTGGATATTTGTAAAACTATAGAGAAGCCAGCAAGGGACTGGCTCAGTCTGCATAAGGAATGCTGCTTTCAGATGTTTTTTTCTTTGGGTCAGTGCAGCAAACCAGTGCTACTTACTTCCTTCAGGCCACTCTAAATAGTACACACAATTTATTATTCCTCTGTTTCCATAACACTACCAAATGGCGAATTTGATTGATCTAACCTGTGGTGACCTTGATTTTGTTAATAAATTTTGTTTTTTGTCATTTAGGTATTGATGCATTATTTTAAAACATCTTTATTGGAGTATAACTGCTTTACATTGTTGTGTTAGTTGCTGCTGTATAACAAAGTGAATCAGCTATACATATACATATATCCCCATATCTCTCCCTCTTGCGTCTCCCTCCCACCCTCCCTATCCCACCCCTCTAGGTGGTCAGAGTGCACCGAGCTGATCTCCCTGTGATATACAGCTGCATTTTTAAAGGTGTGATTTTCTAGAATTTCGTTAAAACGGTAAACAAATTGCCTATTGGATGGTATGGTCATATAAACTTCAATGATTGCTTCAATCAGTCCCCTTAGTTGTACTTTTCATACCTTATTCATCCTTTACTAATTCCTGGTTTTATCATAGCTCTGGAATACATTTCCCTCTGGACATGAAGAGAATAATATCCACTTTCTGACATTCATAGTTCATTTGAATTTTTCAGCTGATTTTTGAAGAAATGTCCAAGTCTATGTGTGGGTGTGTGTATGCAATGCTGTACTGAAAATAGTAACAGAAATAAGATTATCGAGTCTAAGAAAATGTTTCTCATCATAGTTGATGTAGAAAGAAGATATTTTTGCATAGAAAAGAAGATGGAGTAAAAAGTTAGTAATCTGAGAGGAAATACAAGTTAATAGAAAAGGAAAATTGGATTTAAAAGATGAAATCTTTTTACCAACATAATTTATTTCCCTAGTAACCAAACAATATTAAACTATATGTTTGAACTTTTTCATAGATATAAAGAAAATCTATGAAGAGAAGAATAATCGTAGTTCATATGTCATGAACAGTTTTAACAGTTGAGAGGCACGTTAGCTGGGGTCATTAACTTGAATGACAGTTACATTTGCTCTTGTTTAGGGGACAGATATTGAAGGAGCAGGGAAGACTGGATCTTTTTAAAAAAGAGACTTAAGAAGAGAGAGCAAACAGGTGATGATGAGTCCAAGGGTAAGGGCAGAAAAAGCAGACTAATCTCTGTATGAAAATATGAAAAAAAAAGTCTTCTTAAAATCTTAGGGCATCGTTATACTTCCAAGTAATGTACACTGAGGAAAGTTATTTTAATTATATGGCAGTGGAAGAGAATTACTGTAGCTAGACTTAAAATTGCATAAACTAGGGATGTCTGTATTAACAAATTCAGTGCTTTCATTTTTCTAGCTTCTCTTAATTTTCTGTTAAAGCTTCCTATTCAGTGCTATAATTGTGTAGATGATCATGGAAAGGATATTGCACAGAGTGAATTGTTGAGCATGATATCCTCTAAAAACACATACTACCTAATTTATCTTATTATCCCTGAAGATATTTAAAATTCAAATATGTTGTCATCCTTCCATCACTCTGGCCACCCCAGCTGTCCAACTATATTCAGAGGCCAACACAGTGGAAGTGTGAATGAGGAAATTGAAAGAACCATTCATTGTTTTTTTTTCCTCCCTAAACTAAACATAAATAACCTTTCATGAGATGACTTTCATCTGTGAAAGAGAATAAATCAAGGGCATTCTGCATTTGATTGTTATGGATCCAGCTTAAGTAAATTATATGGAGAGAATGCTATTGAATGAAATTGAAGAACTTAATGTTCAAAGGAATGACTTAGAAAATGATGTTAAATACTTGGAATTATTCATTATCTGTCCAGATAGCTTGCATATTGTATGCCATTATTTTAACTTCTCTGCAAGATTGTTAATGAGATCGAAAAGTATGAGCTCAAAGAGCCTAGTGTGATCCTGAAAGTTGAGGCTGAATTTCTGTCATTGAAATAACATTTCATACTATTTTCTTCTTAAGGAGAGATAGACTAGATATTAAGAAATATGACAGAAAACCAGTCTTAAGGCAAAATTGGGAAAAGTAAAAGTCATATAAATAGAACAACAGAGCAGGAATCTTGAGGTACTACTTTAAAGGAAGGGGAAAGCATTTATTTGAGAAGGGGTACAAAAATTGGAAGAACCCTCCTCACCATTACCTGCTTTCCCATAATTTCTTTTTCAAAGAATAGTATATTTCAATAAAAATATTCACAGGGGACAGAGGACACCTACCTTTTCCAGCAGCTGGCGAAGCTGCCTGCTTTTGGCATCCCGGGAGCACAGGTTTTGTTCTGGAGCAACCACTGTGCAAATGCATCGTCCATCAGGATCCTGTGCTGAGCTGTATACCTGCCACCCTTCTTTGGGACTAATCTGAGTCTGAGGAAATCAATAGCACAAAACACAGAAAACACAGACAAAGAGAGAAAGAGTGTGGGTTTGTATAATTGTAAGCAAAGCATGTTATTTTTTGATATTTAAAGTTTGTGATTTTATTCTCTAAAGTTAAAAAGAAAGAGATTAAATAATTCACATAGGCAGCACAGCTTCGTTCAGTTATACCTTCCTTTTCAGTGCTCAGAAGGAGAATCTTTTTCTTTTGATTCCATATTATTAACTATTTATTGATCCTACACCACTTCCTAATGCTTTCTGTCATATTTGGACAATTTAATGCAGCTTTAGAAGTATCCACTAAATATTCAATACTTAGTCACATATCACCAATCTTTCTACACAGGCTCTGTTAGCTTGTCTTCCTCAACAGTAAGTGGTAATTAGTAGTATGTATTTTTCTGATTATTACTCATGTGTGATATTCTGAAGCAAAGTCCTCTCCCAGAGAGCTTCCCATGTATTAAAGGGTCAATTATTAATAAAGCTGGAAAGGTATCACATGAGAATATAGGGTAAAAATAATTAGACCAGCATTGTTTTGCAAAGGATATAGAGTCTCAGAAGAGTTAAAGATAGTATTTTCGCATAGGCCACCGAACTGATCTTCCCAAATTACTTTTGTGCACTTGTCACCCAAACTCCCTAGAACCTTATCTTAAAGTGACATTCCTGTTCTCCTGCAGTCTGCCTCCTATTTATGTTTCTAGTTTTTCTGTATCTTCCTATAAGAAACTTCTTTCCAACCAAATTGGTCTTTTTGTGTCCTGAAAGCGTGCAACCTTGTTTCACATCTTTGTATGTTAACTCATTTTGTTCTCCTACTTGGAATACCTCTCTTACAAACCTTCAATTTACTCAGTCCTCATGGTTTCAACCTCTTCTGAAGGATTGTCTGTGTTATTCTTTAGGCACTTAATGTGTATTTTCTAGTATTATTATCTGTCTTTCATATGTCTTTTTCAATAATTAGTCCATATCCAGCTACAGGATATATTGGCTACTTCCTATCTGCCATATCAAGTACATTCTATCAAGTACAAAAATAAGTAACTTATTTTTTGTCTAGTTATTTTTCAGAAGAACTCTGCTTTGAGCATACATTCTTCACTATGCAATCAGAAGCTGTTGTGGATGTCTTAATGCACAGCCCAGAGAGACACTCATTCATTATTCCAGGTGCTGAGAGTGTCAGTGGCTTGACTCTCAACTGAGTTCTCTTTGGGGTTTGCTGAGGCTGAAGAATGCTGCCTGCTCAAGGTCAGACCCTGTTACACGGGATAGCTCACATCCATTGACTAGCTGATGCATGGGTACAAAGAACGATGCTAAGAAGTAGGAATAATTATTATTCCCATTTCACAGAAGAGAAAATTAGTTAACTTGCCTAAGAATGCACAGTTTGTATGTAGTAGAGCTATGTATGAAGCCAGAGCAGTACTGTCCAATAGAATGAGAGCCATGTGTATAATTTTAAATTTTCTAGTAGGCAGGTTTAAAACAGTAAAAAGAAACAAGTGAAATTACTTTTAATAATATATTTTATTTAACCCAGTATATCCAAAATATTATCATTTCAGCATGTACTCAACATAAAAATTATTCATGAAATACTTTACATTGCTTTTTTCTCCTTTTTTGTACACTCTTTGAAATTGAGTGTGCATTTTACACTTATAGCACACCTCAACTTGGACCAGCCACATCCCAAGTGCCCAATAGCCACAGTGCCCTCCTTATTGGACTGTATAGCTGTAGAATCTTGCTTTTAATTCCAGTGCTATGGCCATATTAATATGATGCTGAACATCCAGATAATCGTTCTTAAAGGTCAATCATATGGATATTGGAAAACCTACCTGACAGGTGTTACATAGACAGACCATCCAGTTTGCATCTGAGTTTCTTTTTCCTGTGGAAATATCAGATAAACCAGTGGGCCTCCTAGCTAAGCTCTGACTAACTTCTGCAGCTGGGATCTGAAATTCTTCAGTCTTTGTCCTTCCCTCTATGGTTTCCAGGGAATCAGCAGATAAGGAGATATTTCTTATATTATCAGGAGAAGAGGGAGATGAATTTTGTCTAGAAAAGAAGGTCTTTAATGACTCAGGCTGGAGGGGCTGGAACAAGGAAGGATGAAAGAAAGGCTGAGATGGGGCTAGGAACATGGAGGTGAATGGTGCCCAGCAGAGAACTATTTTGCACAATGCCCAGTGTTACTGGGCTGGTCTGTTTGCCTTTAGACTGGAGCACTTTGCCTGGTAGGAAGCAGATTCTTAAAAGGACTAAACCAGCCTGACCACTCTCCACAGAGCTGCCATAGTCTGTGGCATCTTCTGTCTTGTAATTTGCGGCAGAACAGATTTAGTCTCCTACTTATTCTCTCCCAGGCCCTAGCTCATCACATACCATCAACCAACACACAGATTTTTTCCTTTCAAGGGCTTTAGAGAAAATTACTGTAGGGTGCTTATAGGCATTCCAACAACAATCATGGGGAAGCTATAAATTATAAACTCACAAACTTCCAAAAGACGTCACAGTCCTTGTCCTTAGTCTCTAATGAAAAGGAAATGGTGCCAAACCTATCTTTTAGTCTCCTTTTTCAGATAGCTCATAGAAGTGTCCTATGCTGCCTTTTATTTCTGAGGTATTGGATTCATTATCATTTCTTTCTTTTGATTCCCCTTACTCCTTCTTTCTAGCATTTATGCCTGACTATGATTGGGACAGAAAAATGTACTTAGAATTATATATTGTTAGAATCAGATAAGATCATAAAGATAATCTTTTTATACTAAAGAAGAAAAAATGCAAAGAGATCATCTACAGAATAGAGATAGATACAGCTTAGCAGAGTAGTTTCAATGATGTAATTAAAGGTTTAAGCTGAGTAACAGTATGGAACAAATATATCTCGACATAGCCTCTACAGTTTCAACTAGGCTTTTCCTGACATTGGACACAAATCTCAAATATGTCAGAAAATTAAGGCTTCTCACTAGAATAAATTTAGCTTTTGTATAAAGGAGCAGGGACCACCCAATTATAATATTAAAATATCTTTAACAGCAGTGCAAATACTGATTATTAAAACTGGCATCATTAATATTGATGTTCGCTTGCCAGGTGTTTGGCTAACTAGTAAAGAGCTTATAATGTCAGGGCAGGGTGTCAGTTGCTCTCTGGAATGAGGGAAGCAGAAAAGGTGAATAGGGTTTGATGTTCATTTAGCATTCTTCCTGAAGTGTCAGCTTAATAAAAGTAGACTCCGGTTTTGTTTGTACTTTCAATTGTCTTCTTGTAAGAATTATTGAAAAGAGCCATGGCCTTATCTACTACAGAGTTAGTCTGAATGATCTCAACTATAGCAAGTTACCTCTCTGGCAAGAAAAAAGGTAACTCAAAAGAGAAAAAAGCTAGTATAAAAGATGAGTGCTTGACAGTTGTGTGGGTTTGATAGAGACTTCTGTGTCAGGTTTAGTGATAAAATAAAGGAAGCTTTATGAGCGTCTCTAGTGTTCTCTTTTATGGCACCCATATTGGCATTGAAAAGAGGATAAAAATAAAACCAGCTAAGACCTCAGGTGGAAAGAAATATTTAGATGGATTTTGGATACCAATGAGAAAAGACCTGCTCTCATTTTAACTTAAAAGAGCAGTTACTTAGGTGTCAGTAAAACTCATATAATAGTAATAGCAAACATTTATGGTGCTCTAGCCATTAGTTGGCAGTTCACATACATTACTGCCTTTGAATATCACAGTAACTCTATGAACCAGGTGATGTTATTCTGCCCATTTTATAGGTGAGGAAACTGAGACTTAGAGACAGTAAGGAACTTGCTCAAGGTCTTGTAGGAGGTAATCAGCAGAGCTGAGATTTGCACTTGCACAGTCTGATATCAGAGCTTGAAAGTTTAATCCCCATACTGCACTACCAGTTATCTGAAATTCCCTTTTATATATGATGAAGATAATTCTGGTAGCATTTTCTGAACTACCGTGAAGCTGACTACTTGGACCTGGAGGGTGCATATGGTTTATTGCTATCCAAAGCATTGCTGATCACAGTGATTACTGATGCAGTTCTCTTTGAACCTTTTGTGTTAATTAGAAGAACTAAATGAACTATTTAGCAGTTTTTAATATTACAAAACTCATGAAATATTTAGGCATGCTCTAAATAGAAGAATTAAAGTGATAATTTTAACAATTGGATTTCAAGTTTGGATTTTTTGCTTACAATTTAATTACAGAGCTATGCTTTATAAATACAAAGCTACTGTGTGAGAAATCTCTCAGAACGTCAGGGGCTTTGAACAGGAAAGAAAGATCCTGAAGACTGAGGTTAAAAATAAAAATTAAAAAAAATCTTGCATTTCAGCATGGTTTTCTTTTTATAAAACCCCTTCTCTTGTATTAGTCTCACTTCTTTTGAACCAACTACCCTTTGAAATAGACATTATCTTATTTACGAGGAAACTGAAACGCAAAGAACTGAAGCAATGTTTTCCAAAGTCACCCGTTTAGTAAATGTTATATATGGGACTTATACCAATTTTCTCCAGTGTTCAGATCAGAGCTCTTTATGTTCATCCTTTGCAGGTAGATTGCAGATAGATGGCCTATGTCCATTCACCAATAGTTGAAAAAACTTCGCTTTAGAGGAGATGCACCCAGCGAGGGCATTATCCAAACAATGTGGAAACAAGTAACAGTTGAGACTCCAAAGGAATAATTAGCAGTAAAGGCTTGGCGAGACACAAGTGGAGGGACAGGCAAAGGGACAGAATTCTGATTCTTTGAAGAGGACAGAATCACCTGGTTGAACATTGCTAGGTCTTATGTTTATGCTGAATGTCTGGGAATTTCATAAAAGTACAGACTGAGGCAAAGAAGAATAAGGGGTCAAGCTACTGAAAGGGGTGTACAAGGTAGGGGAAAATAAAGCAGAAAAAAATCCATTTACTAAAACCTATTCAATTTAGAGTAGGAGATACCTGATGATTTAGAGGAGATACCTGGTGAAAAGTCCTTATAAATTATCTGTCTGAGGATAGGTTTGGTCTCAGAGAATGAAATGTGGTTTAGCATGCTAATGACTTTAGTTGTGAAGAGAAGAAATGTAGGACAGGAATGATAGAGATGTTGACAGACCACACTAAAAGAAGCTGTGTTCTGGAGGATGTGTTAATAAAGATGTCACTGCATAGCAGTTTTCCTCCTATTTCTTATGAGACTAGTTGGAACTGAAATAAGAAATTTATATTCTTCACTCAAGGCAACCTCAAGGCTCTAAGAAAAACAACTGTAAAAACAACGACAAACAGTTAAACACAAAACCGAAGAACCCTCAAATTCAGGTTGGTTGATCATTCTTCTCATATTCTGGAAATCATAATGACTCAGAGTTGGGAGGGACTTAGAAGTCATGTCTGGTCCTATGTCTTTCCACTCAGTGACACTTCTCGTATGTATTCTCCTTGTGTTTCCGCTTGAACTCTGCATGATAAGGATTTCCCTGCTTCATAGGCAGCCCCTTCCATCGGTGGAAAGCTAAAGGACTGGCTCTGAACTTCTCTCTTAGTAATGTTCCCCCTTTTGCTCTCCTTCTGCTTTAAGTACTTAAGAGTAAAATCTACTCTCTTACCCATACCACAGTTCTACTCTAAAAAGGCAATTATCACATTCTCTGTGACTTTCAAGATTTACCATTCTGTTCTTTCATCCATTTCCTTAATTTGTTTAGTTGGTCTTTCACAAAATAGACATTGCCTAAGGATTAGGGGAAGAAAAACAGTGGTACAAAACAGAGAAGTCAGATATCTTCATCCAGGACTAAAAAAAAAAAAAAATTGGTGAGTTAAGAAACTTAGAGAGTATTGAGAGTTTGTATCAGAGTATTCTACTCATTATCCAAAACGTAAAACTGACTAAGGCATTGAAGTAGTTATTTATGAGGAGAAGCTGGCTAGACATTTGAAAATGTAGCAAAACAAATCACCGAAGCCCACAGGTCCCTTGGAGGCCTCTTCCCACCACAGCGGCAGGGCTGATTGAGAACAGCTGGTGTCTGCTAAATGTCCTCTGCTTATTTAATTATTCTTTTCCAGGTTCTTCCTGGTGTGGAATCCACAGTGTGAGTGATTTCTCAGAAGCTCAGCCTCAGGGGGAAGTTACTCTGCATCAGAGAGACATGCCAGAAGGAGCCTGAGCTTTCTCAGAGCCCAGGCTTTGTCTCTGCAGACACCCGCTCCTCCGAAGGCAGATGGGCCCAGTTATAGATTAGGAGGGGAAGGAAAGAAAGAGAGTGAGAGAGAGAGAACAGGGCCAAAGAGGAGGAAAAAGGGATGTTTCAAGATTCTAAGAGAAGCCAGAGGGCGTTTATTCCCCTAATAAGGAGCAGTGTTTAACTACTTACTGACAAAAATATCCTGGAAATTTAAAAACCTGTTTCAGCTTTTGAGACAATCAAACGTACACTGCCTATTTCAGAGGTACCTGCCATAAACAGATTTAATTGCCTTTAATGATTAAAACCCTATATTTCTTATTTTTGTTTTCTCAAGGTTATTTGAAACTACCATTTTAAAGAAAGACCATATTCATATTTGTGTAAATCTGTACTTTTTGCCATCTGCACATCCCACAAACACTCATAAAACAAATTTTAAGACCTACATTATTTATTTGTTCATTCATTCATTTTTTGGGGGGTATATACAGACTTGCAAGCACAGACTTTCAAGCTTATACCATTCGTACTGTCTAAAGTGAGAATGTAGAGTGAGAGAGTTGAGAAGGGCTGGACACCATAGCTCTACTTACTGGGAAGGGAACTGTCAGCCCTTCCATCTAAGGAAAGTGGAGTCCAGGGACATAGGAAACCACCTGAGATGGACAGAGAGAACCTAGTGTGGCACTAGGGACCAGGAGGGGCAAGGAGAGCAAAGGTGGGTGAGATGACTTCCCTGGTCAGGACTGCAGTCAGGTGACTTCCCTGGTCGGGACTGCAGTCAGGTGACTTGCTTCTACCCTTGATTCTGTCATTAACCAGAGAGGGGAAATCTCTTTAGTCACTTAAACATTTGGGGTCAGTCTTCCCACTTGCAGAATAAAGAGGTTGGATTAGATCAGTCATATTTCCAGCTAAGCTCCTGAGAGTTCTAAGGTTTCTGTGGAGGCATTTTGACCAGGGAAAGGGGTTGATTATGTGGGGAGGGAACAGATGATAGAGGCACAGTAAATGCCTCCCCCCAATAATTTATTATTTGACCCATGATCTGTTTTATATATTGGATTTCCACCTCAAGATTCATTCAACAAATATTTATTCTGAATGTATTACATAAGATTTAATTCTAAAAAAAAAAAGGCACTGCTGCCAAAAAATAGTGTAAAAATAACTGGCCTGGATAGTTTCTAAGATCCTTTCCAGCATTAACATTTAATGATCTTAATGTAGGAACTAGATTCATTCATTTCTCATCATGGGAATCCTAAGATATGAGCAATTATCTTGAATATTTAAGGTGGGGAAATTACTTCTGTAATATTTGGCACTTCTGTAAAACATGCACGCACACACACACTCATTCACTCACACTCACACACTTTTGCAACATGATTTCTCCATTCCAGTGAATAACAGTGTAAAATTTTCTGAACTTTATTTATTTTTTGTCACTCAAAAGGTGACTCAGTCGTGTCAGAACATTTGTAGACCATACCAATATTTTATATTTTTCAACCAACAGATTACTAATCAGAAGAAATCCATTTTCTTTAAATTACTAATTTAAAGAAAATGGATTTACTTTAAACTCATAAGAGAGCAAGAAGTTCTAAAAGAATCATGCATAATTTTGGAAAGTTGATTCTCCTCCATCAACAAGAAACAGGAAATAACCAAACCAATATCTGTAGACACAGAAATTATACATATCAGAACCAAGGTACCAAGTTTGAAACATAGCTTTTTCATGAATTGCTTAGCTAGGTTCATTTCTTGAAAGAGTTAATTCAACAACTAAGTTGTTAAAAATCACCAGGTACTTGAACATTGAGGAAATTTGGCTCAGTAAATATTAAATAATGTAAATTTCTTTGTTTTGTGATTGCTTATTGATGCCATGTCATGGTTTCTTTATAACTACAAATGTCTTTTACACCCTCCTGCCACACACATCAAATAGGGAAGGAGGGGAATCTCAATAATGGAGGCACTGAGGTACCATAAGTGGTTCAAGGGAGGTAAAAATATAAAAGCAGGTCAAAGTGTGCCTCACATGTGCTCTGCTGTTGCCCTGAGCACCAGGTTAATCTGGCAAATTATGTAATTAATTTGATCTGGCTCTACTCAGTTAATTACACGTTGATTGATAGAGTAATTATTATTAGTAACTGCAAACATATCTTCAAAATGGAGAGTTGCTTTTTTTTTTTCTTTTAAGTATCTGACTTTTTGTGATCTGTGGGAGCAGTCCAATGGTAAAAAACAGATAAACATAAAAAGGTAAAGGGCTCTGAATACTAATTGTTTCTGTACTTATTATTTGCTAGCAGGGAAATTGTTTTTCCAGGTTATTCCTTCTATTTGAATTTGTAAGCTTCTATTTGAAGAACCAATAGTTTTCATTTTTATTTGAAATATTTTAGAGTATTGCCAAATAAACCATGAGAAAAGACATTTGTTATAATGTGGGAAGGGTTAAAAAGCCACTAATCGTAGATGAATGAAGACTACAGAGTTAGACTTGTGACAGGAGAAGAGTTTATGAAAAAATTAAACAATACAGGGAGATGATTTTATCAAGTAAGTTTTCTGTTCGTGATTCTTAGCTCTCTTAAAGGATTTTTTGGTCATGCTTTAAATTGCTGAGTTTTTTTTTTTTATTATTCATTTATGTTTAAAAGAGGTTGGTTTCTCTGACTGAATGCATTTCAGTCACAGGAATTGAATTCCAAAGAAGAACCTGCTATAGTAAAACTAGATTAGCTAGAATATACCCTATAGCATATTCTGTAGGAAAAATTATGGGGATTTTACAGATGTTAAAAGAAGTAAAATAATAAGAAACAAAACATATTTTAAAAGAAAGAATTCTTCAAAACCTCAGAACAATATAAATTAAAGCTTTTCATTAAGAATTTGATGAATCTAGTATTTCCTTTCACAGCTAATTTCTCAGGCAGTTCGTTTATTCTTTGATGTAACTTTAAAGTGTTCCTAAAGGAACATCCATGACTAAAGTTACCACATAAATATTGTATTGTTGAAGAAGACCTGTAAATAGAGAAGCAAAATCTCAGCCTTTGCAGTTTACAAAATAAAGCCCACTGGTTTAATGCACTTACTTCCCAAGACGGCCAAACCCACCGGAGTGACTTACTAAGGTATCTGGCGTTGATAGCCTCGTGGTGTTCAGTCCTACCAAGGATGGGAGAGTTTGGGACATCCAGTTTGATATCATTGCCATGGTGCTAAGCACAGCGCCAAGCTTCAGCAGTGGAAGACTCATTGCTGTGGAGCTAATGAGTTTTCATAGTGACTGATTAAGATCCTGGTTCTGGGCTGGCAGCGGGAGGCGTGACTGCAGCACGCCACATCTACAGCATGAAAAGAGATCAACTTCCCAAGCTCTAATCATGCAGGGAAAGCTCACAGAACCTCTTTCCCTCACCCTCACAGGAAGTTCCCTGCTCTTCCCTTTTCCTCCTTTACCAGATACTTTGCTGGATCATCAAACAAAATATTCTTGATAGGGCTTCACTGGTAATTGTTAGAGCAGAGGTTGAAGGAAGGAGGAAATTAGAGCTTTTCCTGCTCCACTATATAGTCAGTTACCATCAACAGAGTTCGCTGCCTCTGGGATTTCTGTCAGTATAATCAGCTGCTCTTTATCCTTCATAAAAATACATAGCACCCTTAAATTGAGGTCTGTCAAAGCGCGCATTTCAAACACCAAATTTAATATCCACAGATTTCTCTGAGCATGGAAAAAGTGCTTTTAGACAAAACATGAAAGCAAAGTCTGAAAAGAATATCCAAGATGATTAGATAATTGAGTAAGAAATTATTTTTTATATAGTAACCTAAAATTAGCACTGTTGCCTCTTAAAAAAAATTGTCAGAGATTAATAGCTACTGCCTGTGGAGGACATTGCCCTAGGCACCTTACATGTGAACAGACAGAAAAGGCAGCCTTGGAGAAAAGCTCCTGATAAAGAAATTTCATAGGTTCCCAGTTTTGCTTTCACGAATGGATGCTTAGCAGTTTCTCAGGCACACAGCAAACTCAGTTAACTCTATTTTCACCTTGTGAAGAATGACAGACCAGTACCGCAAGTCTATGTCATGAGAGAACATGTGACATTAAAAAAGCACAAGACTTGGCTTCTGTGACTCCCCAGGGAGTCTGAGGTCTAGCTCCTTGTTCTCTTGCAGTTAGTTGAGTGACTGGCCAGTGAATTAAAACTCCTTGGCTTCACTTTTTTTTTTTTCCTGCGATATGTGGGGGGTGGACTCCCTGCTCTCCAAGGCTCCTTCCAGCTGTGAAATTCAATGATCTGTTTATTAGAATTCTGACGGCAAATGTATATATTGAATTTGCGGCTTATGGGTAATTTTATTATATTCTTTTTACAAATACTGCAAAATTGTCCACATCCAAATCTCAGGTCCCAAATGGAATAAATCAGAGGCTCTTGTCTTATATAATATATGTGGTTTAAAATAAAAATACAGAGAGAGGACATGAAGGGAAATGTGGGTGAATGAAAATTAAGTGAAAAAGAATCATATGAAAAGGAAAAAAATACTGTTTTGATTCCTTAGGAGAATTCTGGAATTGTTTGTATCTGGAAAGATATGCATTTTCCTTAAACAGTTTTGGCAGGAGAAATAAAGAGAATATCTTTAATAAAATTGAAAGACATATATATTTATAAAGGTGTGTGTGCCTTTATTCTTCAAAACAGCTTTAAACTGGGGTGAATACTGAGACTCTTCAAATCTTCCTTGCATATATTACCTTGAAATCCAGGCTACATTTTTTCTTTCAGAATACATCCAGATGATTTCAGCTGACCCTTATTTTTTAACCACAGTGCCCAGAAAACCAAATATTAGGTATTTTTGTCTTTTTCAAAAATCGTATCATATGCAAAATTTAACATAAAAGCACCATAGTTTATATATTAAACTTAGTATTAAATAACAGCATTCATAGAAAGGACTGTTAAATTTTACATTATTATTACAATGTGACAGTAACAAAAAGTAAAGTGGACATACAAATCTAGTTGTTTGAAAAATTACCAGGAACTCTACCTGACTTGAATAAAGGAGAAGAGTCTCTTTTAAGAGCTTAGCTTCCAAAATTGAAAACTAATATAAATGTAATTACTGGATAATTTAAGATGCCACATGGCAGATGGTAATTATACTTATTAATGAGCTATCAATCAACAAAATAATAGCTTCTTTAGAAGAATATAACATGAATGTCAGGGGAAACCAGTACTCTTATTTGCAAATTAAAAAGAAATGAAGAAATAAAGAAAAATACAGTATAAATGGAAAGCTTCTTGCAATTTCCCAGAGATGCAAATACCTGCACTGAAGAACTGAAAGAGAACAACAGTGAAAGTTTATGATTTGATGATGTTTATGAACAATGTAAAAGCTATAATGTGTGGTTTAAAAAAAAAACATTTAAATGGCACACATTGAAATAGAAAAGCTTACATTATAATGATTGTTAGTTATGGGAAATAAAATAGCTATGATTTGTAAAAGGTTAAATAGTTTGCATTGCTCTCATAATCTAGTAAATTGCTTTTAATTTCCATTTTATAAGTTGGGTTCTTGTTTGCAGATGGGGAAGCTGATTTTTCTATGTGGATGTAGCAACCTGTGTTCAGGGCAAGAAACCCAGTGGTTACAGAAGTCCCACAAGCATGGTGTGAATGTTGATGGAGTAAAGTAGCAAGAGACAAGGCTGGAAATACTAGCAGTTACCAACTCCCAGGGCTTCACGGTCAGCCAAAGATGTTTGGATATTATCTTGGATGCAATTCAAGAATTTTAAGCAAGACTGTGAAGTCATTAGTTTTATGTCTGAAATTATTACATTGGCATTTTCATGATGCAGGATAGGCTGATGGGGGTTGTAGGAACAGCAAAGCGTATCAGAGACAGGAACATAACTTAAGAGCATATTCTCATAGTTTAGGCAAGAGATGACGAGGGCCTAGAAAAAGAAACTGTTAGTGGAGCTCAAAAGGATGGATGCCGTAAAGAATTGGGGTGAAATCGATAGTGATTGAATAGATGTGAGAAGTGTGGGAGAGGAAGTTATTGATTAATATATTTATTCATTAGATATTTTATGGTAGACTTTTTATTACCCAGAGTGATTTCATGATAAACCTATATAGTAAATAATCAGTAAGCAAATAATTAATGACCAACAAAGACTTATAGGTAATCTTATGTAATATTGGCATGTGCTGTCATTGGAATTTTATTTTTCTTTGATCTGGAGCACGGAAGTTTAACATTGCTTTGGTACTCAGTACACTTGCTAGTCTGGGGACTACCGGTATGGTAGGTGTGTGTGTTGTTTTCTGGGGAACCTAGCTTGACTAAAAGAATAGGTGAACCAAAGTGACCTCTTGAAAAAACAAAGTAGACCCTTGCTAGCAAGGAGGAAAAATAGGAAGAGTGGCATAAAGTAGAGGAAGAGGCTTAAAGTTTATGCTAACTTCGTACTCAGTCACAGAGGATGAAGAGAATAATACAACTTTGCTGAGTGACACAAAGTCATTCTGGGTCTCTGGAACTAATAGTCCAACTCAAAATAGAGAAAAAGGACTGAGGTTCTTGCTTCTTCCTTCACTGAGAAGTCAAAGCAATTACAAGAGAACTTCCATAAGGTCCCATTACTCTACCTACCCACCTACCTCACCTGTGCCCACATGACTCTACTGTTCCACACATAAATTGTTTGTGTTCCTAGGTAAGATTGATTCCCCCACTCTGCACTAGATCAGTGCCTTTTAGACTATCATGCATAGGAATTACTAGGAGAGCTTGATAAGACCCAGTTTCCTTTGTCCCACCCTGAGAGTCTGACTTACTAGCTCTAGCACAGGGCCAAATAATTTGCACTTCTGACAGTCTCCTAGCTGATTCTCATTCTGCCATTCTTGGACCACCTTTGAGTAGACTGCCCTAGATCACATCCATCTCATCAACTCAATGACAGCTCTCTTAATCCTTTCCTCTCTTACTGAGATCAATAAATCTTCCCACTTTAATGGGCCATTCACAGCAGGATATAAACACCCACTTATATCACTCATTTTAAATACAAACAGGTAGACAGCAGTTTCCTGATCCTATTTTCTCTCCATTTATTTCCCCTATCACTCACTGTCCCTTTGCAGCATACCTTCCTGAGAGTTGTCTATACTCACCATCTTCAATTTCTCTTTCCCTAATCAAGGTTTTGTTCACATTTCTCTACTCCACTGATACGACTTTTATCAAGGCTACCAATGATACCATGTTGCTAAATCCAGCAGTCAATTCTCAGTCCTCAACTTTCCTGACCTATGAACAGCATTCATCAGACTTTTACTTTATCCTTCCTGAAATAATTTCTTCACTTGTGTTCAAGGATACCACATCCACCTAGTTTTCCTTTTACATTCTGACTTATCTTTCTCAGTCTCTTTTGTCGATTCTTCCTCATCTATATGCTAATGACTCCCAAATTCATTTCTTCCTCGCAGACCTCTCCTATCAATTCAGTCCTGTATATCCAATTATCTACTTGACATCTCCACTTGGATGGTTAATAGACATCTTAAATTGAACATGTAAAAAAAAATGAGCTTCTGATATGCCTTTCCCATCTCCAGCAAACAAAACAAAACAAAACAAAAGAAATAAACCAAAAAATTATATACATGCAACCATTCCTATAGTCTTCTTCATTTCAATTCCATGGTTGAAAAGTTAGATTTCAACCTTAACTTTTTCTTTTTTTTTCGCATCTCTTATCAGTTTCATCATCAGGTCTTTTCATCTCTACTTTCAAAATATACCCAGCATTCAACCATTTTACACCACTCTCAGTGCCACCATGCTGCTCCAAAGTCATCATCATCTCTCATCTGGTTTATTGCAAGAGCCACTGCTAATTGACCTTGTACCACGTCAGTCCTTTTTTTAACCCCCAACAGAGTGATTCTGTTAAATTGTAAGTCAGATTATGTTATTCCTCTTCTTAAAACTCTTTAATAGATTCCCATTTCACTCCTGGTAAAAGTGAGAATATTTAGCATGAACCATAAGGTTCTGCATGATCTGGCTTCCTCTTATTTCTCTGATCTCATTTCTTATAACCCTTCCCTTCACTGGAGTCACTCTGATTCTTCAGAGATGCAAGATAATTTTCCACCTCAGGGCTTCTAGTCTCTCAAATGTCTTCACACTTCCTTTTTGTTTTAATTCAAAGATCACTTTCTCATAAGATCTTTGCTGACCACACTATCTCAAATTTCTACACTTTTCATCTGATCATTTCATGTTGTCTTTTGCTGGTTTACATTTTTTCTCCTTAGAACTTATCACAGGTTGGGATCCTATATATTTTAATTATTCATCTTGTTATTTGTTTTATCCACTAGAAATAAAGTTCCATGAAAGCAGGAACATTGCCTGTTTTGTTCACTGGGGTATTCTCTATGCCTAGGAGAATACCTAGTACATAGCAGGTTATCAGTAAGTATTAAATTAATGCATAAATTAATATATTATTGTTTTGTTCCTGAACTTCCCTCATTGTAAAATGGAGACCATTTTAAATGCAAAAATTAAAATAGAGCCTCCCCCCTTTGTTGCAAAATGAGCCAGTGTAATATTGTTGCATTTTGCATGTGTGTTGTTACGTGTACATGATGAACGTATACCTGAGTAAAAAGATAGTGTAAACTTAAAAGTTAAGAATGCTTTTTCCTTCCAAATTTGATATTTAGAATGCAGGCACTTTTGGTCTAAGCCAAGAAGTACTGTCTCTCTTATTTTGACTTCTCTTGATAAGCCTCAAATCACTGGAACCCTGAATAAATATATGAAAGCACTCTTCTCCTCTTGCCTTTGGCTAATGAAGTTTGCCTCCAATAACATAGGGGAGGATGGAAGGGACTGTAGGCTATGGAAAGGATGAGTTTAAATAAAATGAATTGGAGAAGATGGAGATCTGAGTGTCCATTCACTCAACTTCCTTTCATTTGGCTCCTGGCAATCAATTAGGGACCACCTGTAGCTCCTAGAATTCAGTGCTTTGCCATTCTTGCCTTGAGGTTTCAGGGTTGTCTTAAAAGTGTTCACTAAAGAAAGAATGTATTGAGTGAAAAACATTAGCAAAATTCTCTAAAGGAGGGATTTCTGTCTTCTCATCTTTGCCTTCATCTGAGAAGCCGACTGATGCTCTATAAACCCGGGGGATCCTCTGTTGGCAGCTTTTGTTGCTACTTCAAAGGAGAAAAAAATGGATGTGTGCGGGAGGAATATATTCAGGGCAAACATGGTTTTTTGTTTTTTTTTTTTAACTCTGACTTTCTACTCAAACTTGAAGAAGTGAAAAAATATAAATCCAGGATTAGGCTAGAGGAAAGGAGGATGCAAAGTGGTGTGACAGAGAGACCCTCAGACTGTAAGGCAAAAGACTTAAATTTTGCATCACTTAGTCATTGCCTTGTTCTGGGTCGTTCAGCTGGGAAATGAAGAGATTAAATTGAATTTCCTATATAGTCCCTTCCATGATATAGTGCCATACTTAAGAGCTCAGCTTCGATCTTTGCAGTTACACAAGCCCCTCCTCGCTTTCTGCTCTGACACTACTGGACAGCTGGCTGTGTGACCTCCCAGAGCCTCGATTTCCCTATGTGTGAATCGGGGATAACAAGAGAACCTGATTCCTTAGGCATTTGTGAGGATGAAATAAACATCTACATATAAAGCCCTCATCACAAGATTTGGCAAACAAGGAGTTCTCTATCAATATTTGTCATCATTACTCTAGTGCAAAAGAAGTTTATGTATCTTTTCCCCATATTTATAGAAGAGAGAATAGAGATAGAAATTGTTAGCAATAAGGAGGTGAAGATCATCAAATTTTGTATAAATTACCAATGTAAAGGTTTAGCTTTAAGAGTTTTAAAAGAGTAAAATATTCTTGATTCCAGTGTGCTTGGTTCATAGGGATTGGCTGACAGCAGTATCCTAGAAAGGGTCTAAAGCATACCCATCCCACAGGCCAGCCTTGAGGAGCCACTTGTTTAAGCCTGTCTGCCTGGCACTGTTCTTAGAGCTTTATTTGTATGAATTCATTTAATTCTCACACAAACCCTATGAGGTTGGTATTGTTACTATAACCAGCTTATAGATGAGGAACTGAGGCACTGAGAAGTTAAGTAAGCTAGCCTAGGTCACACAGCTAATTAAAGGCAAGTTCAATATTTGAACCTCAACTGTCACATTCTAAGTATGCTTTTAAGTATTATGCACACACACACACACAAAACACATGCAATAACAGTATTATAGCAACTATTTATTTCAAGTTTAATCTGTTTTAAATAATTGGAATTATTTGGGGGAAGCATTGCAGTTTAGTCATTGCATGCTCTCAGTAAATGAATACTTAAAGCTGAGCACAAAAATTAAAAGTAATGTGTCTTACTTATTGAGTTTATCTTTGAATGTGACAGAGCCAGGTCAGGGAGTCACCGACTCAGGTAAGTGTTCAGTCCCTGCTTCATTTTCATTGGAATCTATTTTCAGGTTTTTCTAATTCCCCCAACTCACCAGGGCAGACAAGTGTTAAATTATTGCCAAAAGCTTTTCTGGAAGAAATTGTTTAGAAAGAGAGATCTCAAAGAGGTTGGAAAATTGCCTGGCGATCAGAAAGAAGACTGTTTCAGTGGTAGCGTGAAAGAATAAAATTGGATCTTGAAATGTGCAGTTTTCTGAAAGGTTGTTGTAAGTTGTTTCATAAAACTTATCTCCCTCTTGAAAGTTGAAATGTATGTTTAGCAGGAACCAAAATTCTGGTAGTAGTAAATAACCCCAAACATCAAAGTATAAAAGAAGATTACATTTATAGCTTGCTTTTTAACAAATTCACATAAACAGCAGGAGCTCTGCAGAGTTAATTTGTACGTAGCAGCATTAGCTACTTATTTGTCAGCATTGTCCCCTCATCAGTATGTGTAGTCAAAGTTGTTTTGTGATTTGAAAGAAAGCTCTAGCAGACAAACATAGTTAAACATAAATGTCTAAAGATCTGGACTTGAAACAAGTCAGGCAAGCTTCATCATTGAAAGAGTCGTGAGAGTTATGTAGTTTTATAAAAGGGGGTTGGAAAAACAGTTAAGGCCAGGTCATTAAAATAACCATCACATAGATGAAACTGTACAAGCTCATTACCTCATTTGCTTGTCCTTTTTTGTTTCAACACATTTAAGAACTACTGACCTTATAAAAACAGTTTTAGGAGGACAGAAGTAACTTGACTTACAAACAGCTCGCTTTGTGAATACTCATCTGAAAGGGGCCCAATGACATATATATGAACTTGACATGGATAAGTAAAAGAAAACTGTTGACAAAGGTTATCTCTTGTTATTGAAGTTAAATAGATGATTTTTTTCTGCTTCCTAATATTTTTTGTTCTCTCATTTCCCAGCTTAATTATGTATTATTTTCTGTTAGAAAAACATAAGCAGAAGTATGTCATTATTCTCTCATTGACTTTTAAAGGCATCGATCTGTTAAACATTTATTAAGTACATTCTTTGGGCCAGGAAGAGTACAATACTGAAAAATGCAAGATTAATGTGGTACAGCCTCATATTTTGGGTAATTTATCAATCTGAGAATGTAACAGACTATAAACAAATATGTACATATGAACTGAATAGTTCCAGTCTTACAGAGATATAGTGGAGGATTAAAAGAAAAGGAGATTGGTATCTTCTGGTGAAATGGTCAGGAAAAAGGTAGTGCTTGAGCTGGTTTTAAAAGTTTAGCTCTTAATTCTCTTAATTTTTAACTCAGGGAAATGGAAGTGTAGTTTACTATGGACCCAAAAATAAAATAAAATTTAAGTCATAAGGAATTTTGTGCAATGCTTCAAAGAGTAGAGAATTATATTCTTCAGCCCTTCCTTTGTCAATATGCATCATTTGTCCTAGTACATTTTTACCTCTCTTCCAATTAATAAAATAAAATCATGATATTTACTTAAATCATAATAATATAGGGCTATTGAGTGAACAAAGAGAATAGAAAAAATGAACATTATTGTGAAAACAGCATTTTCCTTGAGAAGGAAGAGAGGTAAATAGAAATATCAAAGCTCTTGAGGGACCTTGCATTATCAAGAAAATTGTACTTAAAATTACATGCACATGTCAACAGGGGGTAGTTTGAATTCTAATATTTACATATAATATGAGTCATAAAGCATATGGCTGAAAATTTAATTCTAGTATAGATGCTTCTTGTCAAGTGTCTGGTAAAATGTATGCAGATAGGGTATAGCATGAGGAGTGCTGGAATATTTGCCATTATTGAAAGTAGATTGTCTTTGCAGTGCGTTCTCTCTCTCTCTCCTTCCCTTCCCCTCCCTCCCTCCCTCACTACTTTTCCTTCTCCCTTCTCTCTCTACCTTCTTTCCTTTTTATCTTCCACCCTCCTTTCCTTCTTCTCTCTCCCTCTCCCTCCCTTTATTCTCCTTCCTTTCTTTTTCTCTTTCACTTTCACCTAAGTGTCCTGCACTGAAGTAGGATACTAGTATGGTTGCAAGGGCTCCCCAGGTGATTCTGATGTGTTCCCAATTTTTAACAGCCTAGGCTGTATGGCTACAATTTAAGCACAAATAATTCTAGTATTTTACACTTCAAATTTGGAAGTTTTACCTTTCTACTCATTCAACACTATTTAAAACAAAACAAAATAAACAAAAGTTCCCTTTTCTAAACATTCAAGCATGCATGCTTAGGCTATGTTTTACCTCTTACTGTGGTCGTAAGGTTTTCAAGAGGTTATTGAGCTTAAAACTGGAGACTGCTCATAACTACTGTTCAGTAATGGTAATGCATCATTCATGTGCACCTCATTTTTCTTCTAAGAGTGATTCAGAAACATGCCCATGATAAAAAATGTGTCCTTTCTTAAATAGTTTTCCTTTCAATAATATACTTATTAATATCAAACTACATGTATAAGTTAGTATTTTTCTATAAAAATTGCATTTAGAATTATTTGAGGAGCAACGTGTGTTTCATGGTGAATTACTTATGCATTCAATAGCGATTTATTGATCATCCTTTATATGCTAAACACTAAATGCTAGAGATCAAAGATTAATAAAATTCACTCATTTAGGATCTCAGAAACAAGAGAGAAAAACACATATAAAATAATTTCAATATAATGTGCTATGTAATTTGTACAAAATGTAGTAGGACATAAACAGGTTAGTAATGAATTCAGTTTGGGTGGGATAGAAAAAGCTTCAGGAGACTGTGGGTTTAGGTGGATTCAGTAGAATTTCCTAAGTAGATCAGGAAGGAAAGGCCATTCTACCCCAGGAACAGCATGTGAAAATGTACCACCAAGGTGTCAGAGATCACATGTTCTTTACGGAGCTCTAAGTAGCTTGGACTAGGGCCAGTGAAAAGCGCCTGGTGGGGTGGGGGGAGGGAGGAGATAGGATTGGAGAGGTAGCAGGGACCACCAGCTGGTGCTTGCGGCTCTCCCAGGAGATTAGATCTTACTAAAACTAGTCTTTCAAGAGTTGCAGGAAGGAGAGTGATAGCTAACTTGTTTGTTATTTGGGGGAAGATTACTCAGAAAAGGTGCAATAAATACTGGGGAGAGGGGTAAGGAGGAGATTGACAGCTGGGAGAGCAGTTAGGGGGCTGTTTGGATGCTCCGGTAAGAACTGAGATGTACAGAGGAAGGATAACACATGGGCTAGACAATTTACATAGAATTTTGTGAATTATTAGATGTGGAGGCTGACAAGAATAAACTCTAGATTTCACGAAACACAGTATTGCAGAAAAAGTGCTGGGGAATCATCGAGAACAGTGCTAAACATTAAGGTG
Organism: Delphinus delphis; assembly: GCF_949987515.2. Lineage (NCBI taxonomy): Eukaryota > Metazoa > Chordata > Mammalia > Artiodactyla > Delphinidae > Delphinus > Delphinus delphis. The sequence continues at coordinate 89,373,278 of NC_082683.1, forward strand.
CATATGAATCACTGGGGGGTCTTGTTAAAATGTAAATTTTTCTTTAGAAGTTGAGGGCAGGGCCTGAGATTCTGCAGTTTGAGCAAGCTCCCAGGTGGTCAGAGTGGCTGGTCTACAGACCACACTTTGAGGAGAAGGGGCCATGGAAGCCAACTAAGTGAAGGGCTGATGTGTGTGGACACACATCCTGTGTGATGAAGAAGGTACAACCAAGGAAAGAAAAAGGGTCAAGCTCTGCAAGAGAAGGGAGAGTGAGAATTCCCAGACACACATATTTCTCACTGAAAAAAGGGGTTCAGGAGTTCCCACCATCCAGAGATGGTTGTTAGCAGAAAGCAGACGTTTAAATTGAATACAGTTTAAATGGGCCCTAAAATTTCTTGAAAGTAAAGTTATAGTTAAAATTTTATCTTGGAAAAGAAAGATGAACACAAAATAAATTATCTTACAGTTGTGAGGATATATTAGCATGAATTAAGAATAGATGACGCTTTGTGTGTGTGTGTATGTGAGGTTAGTTTTAAAAAATATTGTCATCTGTTTTCACAGCACAATCATAAAGAGATTTGTTTTTGCAAAACTCTCCAAGGAGTTACCTAATTTTTTCAGGGCCTTTGATATTCAAATCATTATCTTTTAAAGAGCCCATTCCATAATTTCTCTCTTCAATTGTTAAAGGATATAAATCTGCCAGGCACTGTTTAATAATCCCCTTGTATTTTATCAGGGCAGTTATCTCAACACTTCCATCACTGCATGAAACCATGTGTCATTTGCATGATTTTGATTACCTTCCATTATATTTGCATTGAATAACATTGGATAGTTGCCATATATAAAAATCAGTGGTTTAAGATGGATGCCACTGTTAGGCAGTGAGGGATATTTTAGTGGGATCTGAGGGGTTTCATTTAAAAAGTGGTCATAATTTGTAAATATTTGAGTTTTGATGGCTGTTGCTGCCTTACGCAGCTTTACAATGGCAGGACTTGGGTAGCACGAACTCAGGGTTGACTACAGACTTAGCATGGGTGGTCACCCATGTACTCTGATATTGGGATGAGTGGAAACAGAAGAGGATGATGTTTTCACTTAATTCACTCATTTTAGGGAAGTAGTCTGTTTATGTGGAAAGGTTGATGCATTGTGTTTCTGCAGCTATGAAAATTGAAATGTGTTTGTTTGATTTGGTTATATTCTCATCCATCAGGGAGGGAATAATCAGGAAGTATCTGGAGTTCTGGGTACTGCCTGAAGTTACCAGTGTTAGAGTCTCAGTGAAGGCTCAGGGTATCCCCCAAACCCGGGGAACATACTGGATCCACAAAAGGTGCAAGCTAAAGGAAAAGCCTGAGAAGTTGCTGATTGGCAGCTGAATGAAAACAAAACTACCCATGTGATGGGGGTTGGGAGGTAGGGACACCTAGATTCTAATCCTAGTTTTTCATTTAAATTTAGCAGTCTGGCATACCTTAGTTTCCTTTTCAGCTCTAACATTCTCTGACTCTGTGTGCATAGTGTTAAGAGAATGGGTTTTGAAATCATATAGACCTGGGCTGGAATCCCAGTTCTGTCACTTACTATATGATCCTGACTAAGTTCTTTTCTGAACCTTATTTTACTGATCTTTAAATTAAGGATTTTAATATCTACTGATGAGCCCATCTGATAAAGAACATCAAGGACATACCTGTAGTCCAACAGAGTTAGGCTTATTAACTTGTCACATCAAGACAGGTGGCACACCAGAGGAACCATGGAGCATCTCACCAAGCAAAGGAAGACATAGGGTTAAAAATAGGACTTGAGGGACTTCCCTGGTGGTGCAGTAGTTAAGAATCTGCCTGCCAATGCAGGGGACACAGGTTCGAGCCCTGGTCCGGGAAGATCCCACATGCTGCGGAGCAACTAAGCCCATGTGCCACAACTACTGAACCTGTGCTCTAGAGCCCCCAAGCCACAACTAGTGAGCCTGCGAGCCACAACTACTGAAGCCCGCGTGCCTAGAGCCCGTGCTCCACAACAAGAGAAGCCACCACAGTGAGAAGTCCGTGCACCGCAACGAAGGGTAGCCCCCATTCTCTGCAATTAGAGAAAGCCCGCGTGCAGCAACGAAGACCCAATGCAGCCAAAATTAAAATAAATTTATATAAAAAAAAAGAGTGGACTGTTCCATTTTTACTGATCTAATTTCAAATAGCTAAGTTTCTGATAGTCTATGATTTCAGCAATCAAAGTGTCTTGGCCCTACATCCTCCAGTAAAATAACAAAAGCAGTATTTAGAGGTTGACTTAAGCTTGTACTAGGGCTTCCCTGGTGGCGCAGTGGTTAAGAGTCCACCTGCCGATGCAGGGGACACAGGTTTGTGCCCTGGTCCGGGAAGATCCAACGTGCCGCAGAGCAGCTAGGCCCGTGAGCCATGGCCGCTGAGCCTGCACGTCCAGAGCCTGTGCTCCGCAACAGGAGAGGCCACAACAGTGAGAGGCCTGCGTACCGCAAAAAAAAAAAAAAAAAAGCTTGTACTAATAAAATTAGACAATGCATGTGAAGTGCTGGGCACAGTCCTCTAAGCAATTACTACAATTATTAGTAGTAGTAGTAGGATTGCTTAGCTGTCCTTTCACACATAAACCTTCCCATAATAAAATTGGTGGTTGAGTTAAAAGTGCCCAGTCTTTAGTCACTAAAACACAACTTTGAAAATTTAGTAAGTCAATAAAGGGATTGAGTCCATTTATTTTAACATCTTTATTGGAGTATAATTGCTTTACAATGGTGTGTTAATTTCTGCTTTATAAATGAATCAGCTATACATATATCCCCATATCTCCTCCCTCTTGCATCTCCCTCCCACCCTCCCTATCCCACCCCTCTAGGTGGTCACAGACCGAGTCTATTGTTTTGACCTTAGAAGCCCAATGCTTTGAAAAGATGTCTGATTCAGCATAGTCACCTGTTGCCATTGAAAATACAGATTTCCCACTTGATCAGAAATGCTGCTCAAGGGGCTTGGAATGGAACATGTATTTGCACTTTTCAAAAACTCCTGGTTTTGATATCCAGTCAAAATTTCAGAAACATTCATATAACCAAAGAGGATGGGGAAGCAACGTCACAGTATACTATATACTATTCCCAAATGGTTAGGAGTAAAAATTTAGAACATCAAAGAATATGGCTTAAAGGTCATCTAGTCCAGATTTCGCTCAGTATTGAAATGCACGATGCAACATCCCTGATACCTAGATTTTTCAACCTGGATACTTTCAGTGTTGGTAAAATCAATCTTATGCTACTAGATGCTTTGATATTGGACATTTCCTATCATGAGTAAGTCCTTGTTGCCTCTCATATTCCATTCACTGTTCTAGTTCTGCCTTGTGTTGTATCAACTGTTGGTCAATATTATTATGCTCAGAACAGAATGAAATTCTCTGAAACATGCCAGGTTGGTCTGATCAGCCTAGATCAGAGAAGAGTAAAAAGCTTATTCATAACAAATGATGATACATTTTTTCTTTTGTAGGATTAATGAAATTTTTTGCAATTTAAATATATTATCCTTTCCTTTAAGAATTATGATTATAACTGACATAAAGAAAACATTTTCCACTCTAACAACTGATGTTTGTTAAAGTCAAGTCCAGTTGGACAGAACATGGTAATTTTGCACCTATTATAATGTATATCTCAGTGATGAATCGAGTTAAAATTTTCTCATCAGTCCACAGGATGATTTAAGATACATTTTATTTTTGAATCACCTTTAGAAGTCACTATGCTAGGGCTTCCCAAATAGCTGATCTAGAGAGAATTTCAGAGTCTTAAAATTTGGCTTTAGATCTCTAAGCATCTTCCTGATTGAGAAGTAGACAAATTCAGTGGGAAAACAGCTTAGAGGCCACCACTGCCTTTTCTCTTCTGTTTTATTGCTTTGAACCTTAGGTTAAAATTCAACTCTCTCCCCCTTCTCCTTACTCTCCTAGCAAACTCAAATATATTGGATTAGCTGATACACAATTTGTTAATTCAGGAATGATGTCAATATAATGTGAACTTAGATTGGTTCATACATGTTTTTTCCAAATTATTAACATTTTGCACCAAAAGTAACAGAAGCAAAGTATAGCAGCACAGCTGAACACAGCAAGCTGAAGTTACATGGTTCTTTACAGGATGATACTTTACCTAATGTCATGTTTCCTGACTTGATGTGGACATTCACTTTGTCCCTCTTGCTGTGGTGTTCCCAGATTGTGCGTTTTGCTCTTTATAGCTCAGCAGCCTCAATAGGTCCTTACCTCCCTTTCCATAAAGTTGCCTTCAAATTTTTTTGAAAGTTAAAATCCTGTGTTTACTGAAGTCCTTCCTTATTTATTAGAAACTAAGATATATTTTTAACTGTGTTAGTATGCTAGTACAGTTATTGTTTTGTAAGTTCTCTAATCAAATTCTGTAGGTTTGAGTGGTCTGATATAACCCATTATCGTGTAACCCTTGTTTTTTTTTTTTTTTTGCGCCATATGTGGGCCTCACACTGCTGTGACCTCTCCTGTTGTGGAGCACAGGCTCCGGACGCGCAGGCTCAGTGGCCATGGCTCACGGGCCCAGCCGCTCCGCAGCATGTAGGATCTTCCCGGACCGGGGCACGAACCCGTGTCCCCTGCATCGGCAGGTGGACTCGCAACCACTGCGCCACCAGGGAAGCCCGACCCTTCTTGTTTTTAATGCATGATTTTGGAAACATGATGTTTTCTTCAGGAATGCATATTTTGCATTTTATTTGCAGGGTGTTCAGGACTTCCCCAGCCAGAACTGGTGGAGGGACAGTATGGTTTGAAGGGTTTTGTGGGGCTGGGGTCCTCTAACCCTCACCCAACTCAGTGCCTGTGCCTCTTCTAACACAGACATTTGGGGTCATCCTCAACATCAGTGCCAATATGCCTCCCTAAATGTGAAAATCTAATGGCTGAATAGATGACACTTTTCCCTCTCAGGAATTTTAAGCCACCTCAGTACCACTACACACAGAGGCTGACCCATAAAAACAAATTCTCAGGATTCCCACATTTCTGTCCCATGTCAGTGGCCTCTATCCCATTCCACTCAGTCTTATCCAATATGGTTTTTGTTTTATCTTTACTCCTTGGCTTTAATTTCTTGTCTCAGGCCCCAAAGTTGATAATTATCTCTGTCCCCTCCATATGTGGAATTCACTTTGGCTTTCCTCAGGTGTTTGCACCATGAACTTTCTGTGTGGTTTCTTGTTTATTCTGTCTTTTCTATTCCAGTTCTAAGCACAATGGAGCCTTCTCGACCAGGCTGATTTCTCAGCAGTGTCTCTGGTTGAAACAACCTTGGCCAATCCTTAAGAGGAAGTTAGAAAGACTCTGTCATGGGAGCACAAAATGATATTTTTGATCCTGCGAGTTTACTTTCAAAGTCACCCTTACTCTCCAATAAGGCTATGTCTTTTCAGTCTTTATATCTGCAAAAGCAATCTATTTATTAGCACAAGCCCAAAGTGGAATTCACTTTATACTGCAGACTTCTAGGTCTTTTGTTCTTCTTTTATAATGTTTTTTAATGTTATTTTGTATTCTGGTAAGTTCTCCAAGTATGTAACATTATTCTACATGTGGGAGGATATTAGTATAGAAGGTAAAGGCTCATTAATTCTTTCAGATCAGTGGCAGGTCATTCAGGAATGTTTTGTGCCATATAACAACTTTCTACTCTAAAATCATTAGACTTTATCCCAGTGTATCTAACAGCCCCATAAAATCACAGCCTGGACAAATCCTGGAAGACACTGGCTGTGGTGCCATCAGTCCAGGGCTGGTAATGCTCACATTGACTCAGAGTTGGCAAGTTCAAGGACTACTAGGTCAAAACATGAAACTCAGACATTTACTTTACTAGATTTGCTTTTAAAAAGAAAATGAAGGGTTTTTATTAAAGTCTCTAAGAATTTACACAATACTTTTAGTTGGTTCAATGTTTATGTATTTGGTTAGAATCTTTCTCAAAGAGAAAGCTAGTCCAATGATTTGTCATTATGTGTAACAAAGCTGCTTGCATTTCTAAATGCACGGGAAAGAGAAAACAGCCATTGTATTTCATCAACAGAAGGAATCTATCAATATGTAGAGCACTAACAACCATTCATTTGTATATTTAAAATATAGCCAGATGAAATAAATTGTGTCTAATTCTCAGAAAACTGTTTTACCAGCCAAGTATATTTAAGGAAACACTATTTATGTTTGGTAAATATAAACAAGATACAATTATTTCTACTTTAAAAATGTAATTGCTGTTTTGGAAGTAGAAGCTCAGTACTCTTGTCTCAGTCAGTAGAATCACTGATTTTCATTAAAATGTATTTTTGTGCTGGACTTAAATTGAATAAAACTTCTTTGACTATATATTATTTATTTTACCAAAATTAAATACTTTCAATATCATTGTTCAATTACAGTAATTTACATGTTGAATCAATAGATAATAAAATTTTAAAAATATGTAACGCCACCTCTTAGCTTACAGTGATTAGTGCCTTAATCTAAATGCTTGACTTCATAAAATCATAAGTACTTTGTTAAATGTTATAGTATATTAGGAATGCAATCTGCATTTTGAAATCTGGTTAATGTTAATTTTAAAAATAGCTATAAAAGAAAGTGGGAAATTAAAGAGCATTTAATAGTATTTAATGTAAATTATGCAAATAAACATTCATCTATCCATATTAATGTTTTTATATATGCTACATAAAAATTTTGCAAGTTAGGTAATCATTGAAATGCAACATGTAATGACATGTAATGATCATTTATTTAGTCAAATATTTGAAGTAATTTTTTTATAAATAATAAGCAAAGCACAGTACTGGAATATGGCTTCGCTAATTTTAAGTCTTATATATGTGTGTGATTTAAAATATTTATTTGGTTTTACTATGTGCTGTGCCCGAGAGGAACCAAGGAAGTATATTACATTTTTTTTTTTTTTTTAACATCTTTATTGGAGTATAATTGCTTTACAATGGTGATGATGCTAGAGGACAATGCCATTCTTTAAAATTCAAGCACTTGGCTCTTTGCTTACATGAACAGTCGTGACTTTTTGGTTTGCCCTTCGTGCAGTCATGGGACAATGGTGTGACAACGCTTTGAAAGCAGTACTTTCATTTACAAGCCCCTACTACTAGCAGTTGTGTTACTAATACTTTACAACAGACTTTTGTGATTTGTTTGTATTGCTAAACCTGTTTTAATAATGAACCATTGGAGACCCATAGAGGTTAAAAACACTGTCACACAGCAAGGAGGCAGAAAAAAAAAAATTCAAACCTCTGGTTCTCCAGGTCTGGAGATTATAGTTACTGGTAACTTTATTCTTTGTGATCTTCTACAACTAAGACATTTTTGCTATCATAACTTGAGCACTGACCTAAAAATGATACACTGCCATTTCTATATTACAAAGGTGCCAATGTTCTTAATACCCATGAAGAGTGCTACTGTAGGAGTTTTACACCCTGGAGGCCGCACAGTGCTTATAAAGAGAATCTAGACTAGAATGTTATTCCTCAACCTGGTTGTTTTCATGTTAGGCAGTATTCTGTTTCTTGAAGAAGAATGAGGTCCATAATTATTTATCCCACCATGTTAATACAACTCAATGATAAAGAGCTTGTAGTCTAGATTTAGCCAGACCTAGGTGTGAATTCTGGTTCTGCTGCCTAGCAATTCTGTACTCTAAGGAAGTTATTTAACTTACGGATAACCTCAGTTACCTTATCTTTATATCAGGAATAAATACTACTACTTAGATGATAAAGTTATTGTGAGGATTACCATGGCATAATTGACCAGCTAAGATGCTTAGTGTAGTGTCTAAAATATACTAATATTAAAAATATTAGCTGTTACCAATGTTAAGATTCCCAAGAAATAGCACGTAGTCAGTGAATAATTGTGAAATTTTATTTGGTCAATTAAAAAAACAATTGCTTTACCTTTCCCACATAATGTGGATATTATGTCTTTGTACCTGGACATTTAAAAGATCTCTGAGATATCAGTAGCTCCAGGAATGTGGCTCACTGTTTTAAAACTCCTCTATAATTTATCAACAACATTGTGCTCACCTTTGCCCCTAACAATCTTCCCTGACACAGAGTTTCAACTATAGTGCACAACAATGGCCTCATTTTCCCTTACTGGTATCACTGAGAGTAGCGAATGTGAAATTATCCCTGCTTGACTTGGCTGCAGACAGCACAGTTGCCTCATCATACAAGTGTGGGATTTCCAGTTTTTCATAAAGTATATGTAGTCCCTGCCTAGCTTTCCAACTGCTTGTTCTACTTTGTCCTCACACATCACAGTATAAGACTCCCCAATTACTAAGTTTCTGGTTCCTCTGTGTCCTTAGATACTATTTCCTTCTTCTAGAATGTTAATGGACTTCTTACCCATAAAAATTTAACTCAAAGTTTGTTTTCTGTCTGAAGGTTTTCTCAACTCCTGCCCTTCAGCAAACTTAGGGGAGGTCAGAGAGAGATTTTCTTGCAGTGGTTCCCAGTGGGGGTAGAGGTAAAAAGACTCAGAATTACCTAGGGAGTTGTTTTTTTTTTTTTTAAGTATTTGTATGATAGGGGCGTTCCTTCCCACAAATGTTGTTGGAATGAGCACTAGAATGTGTAATATAAAAAATTTCCCAGGTATTTCTAATAAAGCATCCACTACTTCTTCCTGTAGCCTCAAAGAGAAGAACTGATTCTTGATTTGATTTTATGGCTCTCATACTACCTGGTTAGGGTATAGTCACATTATTTTATAATTGCTTATCTCTGTGTTTGTTACCCCACCAAACTTTTCAAGGGCTTTTCACCATTTTAATCCCAAGAAAGTATAGTACCTGATGGAAGTACCTGATGGAAGTTAATTGGTGCTTTTATTTTGATATGTGAATGAACATATTTTAGTACCATATTACTTATTTTATTGTCACTTAACTAGACACCTCAAAGTGAACAAAGAAAGTCACATTAATTTGTGTTTAGATCGATAGAGAGAAAAAATAGTCTATGCATAAAGTGCAAACACTTCCCTTCATAAGAAAGCCCTCAGGTCATCATCCACTTTAACTGTATACAGAACTATAAGGTTAGTTTGCTGGTGTTCTAGCTTACCAATTAGTAAATTGGATGTAAGAAAAGTGAATGGATTTGGTTGGAATCTTCTGCAGAAGGATGCACCATTTAGCAGCAAGAGTTGATAGTCAAACAGACTATCAATAACACAAATCCTAAAATAGACACCTAAAATAGCTGAAAAGTTTGGAGCGTTTTGATTTAACAATAAACATCTCCATAGATATGTCACTCAGGAGCAACAAAAATAAAACAAATGCATATTTATAATCATTCTAAGTTGTATTAAAATGTTAAATTGATTATAATAAATTGAAAATAGAATGTACATGAATATGCATTGATACATATTAAATGTACATCAAAATGTGTACATTGAACGTAGAATTTATGTTAAAATGATAAAAAATACATTTTAGCTATGTGTTAGAACTTAAGTAGCACACAGAGAAGTGAGGTGAATGTGTGCATAACATAATGTGATAAATGTTGCCATAGAAGAATGAATTATTTCTATGGGATCAAAAGGGGAGCTACTCACTTTGAGTTAAAGAGTTATGAAACACATGAGAGATGATGAATAAGTTGGTGTTTAAAGAATGGGTGGCTTTCTGGGTAGCATTTCACAGGAGTAAAATCAGAAGTACAAAGGAGAGCCTGGGGTACTTGGAGGAGTTAAGAAGCTCTGTGTTGTTGAATTATAGAGAGGTGAAGATTAGAGATGAGTTGGGAGAAGTTGAAAGAGATGGAAAAACTTGTAGGCCATCCTGAGGAGGTCTGAATCAATACTGTTGACAACAGAGAGGTAGCAAAGGTTTGTAGCAAGGTAGTGGTACAATTAGATGTATTTTTGTTGTTGTTGTTAAAATAAAATACAAAATGGAGACCAGATTTGAAAATTCCCTGAGCAGATAAAACCAGTTAAACCACATAAGGAAACCTAATTTAGCTTATCCTGCAATGCAAGTGAAACTTGGGTCATTTTTTGTAAATGCCTCTGAAAATCACAAATAAAACCTAAATTGTCTTCCAAAAATGGCATAAGATAACCACTTTTACCCAGTCCCCTGTCATTTGGAGAAACTCCAGTGCTATAACCAATGTTTGTAAAGAATAAACAGCCTCTGCATCTTCACTATGTTAAGTTGTCCTATTATGACATGCCTCTGAGCTTCATTCCACTGTTGGTTTGAAGACTCCCAGTTCATGAACTGTGCTTCTGTGCTCAATAAATTCTTACTAATCTGTTTTTTTTTTATTAATCTGGTTTGATTTTTGATAGTTTCTGGATTTTGACAGTTTGTTTTAGTCAGAGAACTCTAGTGAATGAATGGAGAGTGGATTTGGTAGGATGACTGGTTAGGTGACCATGGCAAGAGTTCAGGAAAAGATTTTTTTTTTTTTTAAGGTTTGAAAAGGACTGAAGAGAAATGATATATTAAAAAGTTATTTAGGGGCTTCCCTGGTGGCCCAGTTGTTGAGAGTCCGCCTGCCTGCCGATGCAGGGGACACGGGTTCGCGTCCCGGTCCGGGAAGATCCCACATGCCACATGCCGCAGAGCGGCTGGGCCCGTGAGCCATGGCCGCTGAGCCTGCGCGTCCAGAGCCTGTGCTCCGCAACAGGAGAGGCCACAACAGTGAGAGGCCCATGTACCGCAAAAAAAAAAAGTTATTTAGAAAGAAACGAAATTGAGTTATTAGTAGTGAGGTGGATGGACCTGGAGTCTGTCATACAGAGTGAAGTAAGTCAGAAGGAGAAAAACAAATACCGTATGCTAACACATATATATGGAATCTAAAAAAAAAAAAAAAAGGTCATGAAGTACCTCAGGGTAGGATGGGAATAAAGACACAGACCTACTAGAGCATGGACCTGAGGATATGGGGAGGGGGAAGGGTAAGCTGTGACGAAGTGAGAGAGTGGCATGTACATGTATACACTACCAAACGTAGGGTGGATAGCTAGTGGGAAGCAGCCGCATGGCACAGGGAGATCAGCTAGGTGGTTTGTGACCACCTAGAGGGGTGGGATAAGGAGGGTGGGAGGGAGGGAGACACAAGAGGGAAGAGATGTGGGGGCATATGTATATGTATAACTGATTCACTTTGTTATAAAGCAGAAAGTAACACACCATTGTAAAGCAATTATACTCCAATAAAAATGTTAAAAAAAAAAGTTATTTAGGGCTGATTGGAGTGGAGAAAAGAGTTAGGTGGAACACCTTACTGGAGAGAGGGAAATGAAGATGAGGCATAGGTTTGGACAGAGGGAAATGCATGCAGCTTGGAACGTGCCAATTATGAATAAAATACCAGTGGGACATCCAAGTGGAAATGTTTTCTAAGCAGAAATATGAATGGGAGATTTGGGAATTTGTTGGATCAGGAGATTCAGATTTGATCACTGTCACTCACAGGAATGGATGAATACTACCAAGACAGAACATACAGAATGAAAACAAAAAAGAAGATTATGAACAGAACTCTGAGATAGCATATCTTTAGAGATAAGCAAAGAAAATAGGGTGTCAATGTCAAAAGAAGCAATGTTGTGAAAGGTTAAAAGAGGAATAGGAGAGAGTTTTGTCCTGTGTGCCACGGAGAGAGTCACCTGTTGGATCAACAGTGTCACATGTTGCAGGGAAATGGAGTAGAAAAATGGTTATCCCATCATACAGTGTAGATGCCACTCACTAGTTTGACTGCCTTCAGTGGATTAGTAGAGCCAGTCATCTGAAGTGTGCAGATTGAGGAGCAAGTGGGAGATCAGAATGTAAACAACAATGTCAAGTCCTTTTTGCAGAAGAAGGGACTCAAGGGGAAAGTCAGATGAAGTTAAATTATATGTGGGAATATTCTTTTGATAAATAGTTTTGAGTGATTCTGAAATTTGAGGTTTTTCAACCAAATTTCTTACCCTGTAGTTCATTCAGCTATAATAAGTAGATGTCTGCTTGAAGTAAGTGCGATACTTTTCCTTAGAGTAGACTTGTTTTTAAAAATGAAAATTATAGATTTTCACCTTTTAAAAATAGTGTCTGCAGACACTAGCTATTTATCTCTCTTCCCTGGAAAGATCTCACTTGTTCTAGTTTAATCTCACTTTCCTTAGAAGTTAGACTTTCCAAGTTAAATGATGATGAATGATAATTATTCCTAATGAAATCTCAACTGGGCACCAAGAAGCTAGGCAGCATAGACTAGGGATAAAAACTATTATATCTTATTGTTTTGTAATAAGATAAATGTTATATCTTATTTATTTTTGTAATTATGATTAACATTTTGGTAACTTTTAAAATTCAAAAGCCTGTTATATCATTTTTGCTTTTGTATCAACTCTATTGTTAATTATCTCTCACTCTATATCTTAAGGGGTACATTGTGAAAAATAAATTTCAGAAAATATGGAAAACAGTGATTTTCAGAATCATTTTTTTTCCCAGAAAGGCTAATTTTAATTACCACAGAGCTATAGGTGCTACAGCTGAATGAGTGTATGGGTTACGTGGTCATGGGACACTCAAAAGCTGCTAGCTGAAAACTATGCTTCAGTGAATACTGGAAAGTTTGTAGATTTTCACAAACCAAAATAAGGTTAAGTCTATCAGAATATCAGTAAAATAGAATTCTTTCAGTATGAATAAATTTAAAGTAGGACTGAATAATACAAGTGTGATAACACAAATATGAGGAGAAGAAGAGTGTCTGGTGTCCTCTTGCATTTTCTGCAAGCTCCCCTTCAGTTGCTCTTCTGCGAATGTGTATTTGTTTATGAGGGCCAGAGGTGGAAGTATTAGCCTCAAGAAAATCCCTGAAGTGACTTAACGTTGAATTTCTGCTGTTTTATACATCACAATTTATTTTCTGTGGGGAAAATTGTCTTTGATATATCAAGTTCAGGCTTGTAAAATGATAGGCTAATAAAAATACAAGCTTATATATTAAAAATAACAAAAAATACAAATATTATAATCATATAAATCATTTGTGTAAGTTTTGTCCATTACCACAACAGGATATTTTAATGATGAATATCAAATTGGAAACTTTCCTAGCTTTTTATCTATTTAAATGTTCAAAAGAATTAATTTCTATAGGTAACTGTGTACACACACACACAGTGTACATGTGCACAGATGCAAATCAAAATAATTTCCAAGTCTGTTATACTTTAAAAAATAGATACATCTCAGACTAGCCCAGAAAGAAACCAGGAGAAGTTCTACATAACCACATGGGGTCCCTTGGTTAAAAAAAAAATAATGTGCTAGTACCTAATATTTTCTCTTGCAGGTTTCAAAGTCCTCTCATTCTAGCCTCAAACTAACTCAGAGTAGGACCCCACTTTAAAGAAAAAAAGTATTTTAGGAGGGTTGCAACTTTTCCATGGTTATGACAAGTATGTACAAGATCTTCATATTAAAATTAATTCTTCTGATTCCTAATGTATTTTTCTTTCCTAGTATTAAAGAATAGTTGAATGCAGGATCTTTGTAACCAGATATCCTTGGCTAAAATTCTGTTTTTACCATTTACTATCTTAGTTAAGTTACTAGTAGATCTTTTTCAGTTTTCTTTAATGTAGAATGGAGAAAATAATGGTACTCAGAGAGTGACTGGGTTAAATGATAAAATACTTGTTCAGCATTTTAATTTTGGCAGACAAGTTAAACACCTGTAATATTAAATATTATTTTTATTATTCCTGAATAATTTACATTTATTTATTAAAATAAGTTGTCTCCAAATTCATGATCTAGCAAAGAGAAAGTATCTTGACTTTTGAAATATAATATGCCGTCTTCAATCTTTAGTTTTTCATTTCTTCCTCTTACCTACATTGATCAGTATGTGTCGGCTGTCCTGAGAGCAGGGATACTCACCATACCTTTGTAATCCTCTAATTCTATAAATTGGGAAAAAGTTGGAATTCTTTTCAATATATTTTTACTGTCAATGGTTGTTCTGGAAAATGACTACTCTTCTGCCTGTTGACCATGTAGTTTTCAAAGACATTATATTTTGAACTATTACTGTTAGTAAGTAGACACATGTCAGACTAACCCAGAAGGAAGCCAGGAGAAATTTCAATCAATACTTCTTGAATTTAATGCTGTCTCCACTCCTTATATGCTATATTATGTTGGCTGTAGAGCTAACGCTATCATATCTGAAATAGAAGGTCTGATACAACTCTTGATCATTTTTGCCTGTATTGCAGGTAGCTGTTGCTATGGTTAATTTCTTTCTTGGATCTCTACTGTATAATAATTCTAATAATATAATAATGATTATGACAACAGTGACAAATATTCATTGAGCATCAGGGACTGTATTCGGAATTTTGATATATACTAAGTAATTTAATTATTGCAGAAATTGAGGCAAGTACCATTATGATCTTTTACAAATAAGGAATTTGAGGCTCTGCAATATTAAATACTTCACCCAGGGTCACACAGTACAACTGGTAGTATTCCATCCCCAGTGTTAGAATTGTTGTTCTAACTGCATTGTGATACTGTATGAGGTAGGAAAGGGAGGAGAAGGCAGATTTTCCCAAAATCTGACTTTAAGAGACAGGGACAGGGATCTGGTCTTACCTCCCCAGCTGCCTATACAGTTTCTAACTGTCTGGCCAGCCTATAAAATCTTCCAAGCCGATTTAAGTAATTTGTAGACATTATACTGAAAGTCATTGCAGAGCTTTAAATCCCAACTTCTTTTATTTGTGGATTAGACTTTCTGAGTCACAATGACTGTGAATCCCCTCATGACTAACAATTTCATTAAGTAGAATTATTTCTGACCTCATACTTCTTGATTAAATCCATTTAAAGAAACTGGTTTATGAAACAAAGTAATTAAATCCCGTATTAATGAAGAAAAATGGAATGACTCTGTATACACCAGAATTTTTAAATAGATAATCTCCCTTAGATTGAGAGGGAAAGTACTAAGATGTCAGTTGGTAAGCAATCTGAAAAAGTAATTAAAATACATATTGATTAAGGATAGTGAAGCTAATCTGTATGATATTGTAATGGTGGACACGTCATTATAATTTGTCAAAACCCATAGAATGTACAACACAAATAGTGAACCATAATGTAAACTCTGGACTTCAGTTAATAATTATCAATATTAGTTCATCAATTCTAACAAATGTACCGCGTTGTATCAGCTTGGGCTGCCATAACAAAATACTGGGTGTCTTGGTGTCAGAGATTTATTTTCTCACAGCTCTGGAAGCTGTAAGTCAGAGTTCAGGGTGCCATCGTAGTCAGGTTCTGGTAAGAGCTCTCCTGACTTGCAGATGACTGCCTTTTCACTGGGTCCTGACGTGGCAGAGAAAGTTCTGGTACCTCTTCCTCCTTTTCTGAGGGCACTAATGCCATCATGAGAGTCCCACCCCTCATGACCTCATCTAAACCTACTTATCTCCCAAAGGCCCCATCTCCAAATACCATCACATTGAGGTTTAGGGATTCAACATGAAATTCGAGGGGCACACAATACAGTTCATTGTATGCATTATTGCAAGATGTTAATAATAAGGGAAATTGTGCAGGTGTGTGTGCTGGGAAGTTGTATTTGGTAACAATCTACTTTCTGCTCAGTTTTTCTGTAAAACTAAAACTGTTCTATAAAATAAATTCTATTAATCTAAAAATTTGAAGTACATATTCTAGGACACAGGAAGATTTAAATGAGCAAACGTAAATCGCATACAAGAAGTGGCAATTTATAATCCCTATACTGAATTTTATAAAACAGTATTATTTCAAATATGCTGTTTTTTCTGTTATTAGACCATTTGTCCCCATCTTGTTAAATGTCCCCATTTAACAAGACCCCCAAAAATGTTTGCATGGAAGGGAATTGGAAAATATCATCAATGCTTATACCTAACTTCCAATAATCTTGTGAAAATGGCCTTGTCAATTTTTAAATAACTACAAGGAAAGACTTCAACGGCATCATTTAAGTGAGTGTCACAAACTAGATTTTAGTTGAATAACAAAACAATTTAACTTTGCTTGAAAAACAATCTGCTCAAAAATGAGGAAACTACTTACATAAATGACTGGTTTCCTCATGCTAAAGAGAATTTATCAGAGTTCTCTGATAGATTCAGTGTTGCTCTCCTAATTTATTTACTGTACTTCAGATTAAAGGATTTCAGAGGTAACACAAGGAGGTTGTAAATATTTAAAAGATGGAGACTTAGATCAGCAATTCCTAAGGTTCTCTCTGTTTAAAATGTATTTTTCCCTTACACTTAAAATGAAGATTGGGATTGTTCATAAATATTCATTTCATGAATATCTTTCCCCAACTCTCTTCCTATAGTGGAAGCCACCTACTCTGAGGAGCCTCAGAGTGCAAAGCATGTTAGAAGAAACTGGCATATGCCAGAAGGGAGCGGCGCCAAGTGTTGGATGCCTTCTCAGACTCCCTCCTCCATACAGCAACTCCAAAGGCACCTGGACAGTGAACACAGAGAAATGATAGGTGCTGGGCCACTACATAATGGTATGCCCTCTCAAACGCTTTTACAAACTTATAGTTTTTAAAGTATTTCTATATCCTCTGGGAGGAAGAGTGGCTAAAAAATAAACGTTAGCTTCAGAAATTTAGGGTAGTCAGTTAAATAGCTCTGGCTCTGTTGTTTTGTTTGTTTTAAGATAAAAATGAGTTTAAGCCAATCCAAAGTGAGAGAATTTTAATGTGAAAATTCCAAATTGCATATTGTCATTCATCTAGTTTATTAAGCTTTTCTATATTTCAGATTTTCATTTTTTTCATAATAATCATTCTACCTTAATTCTGTATATCAAATTTTTTAGGCGACTGCATGGTTTGTCTAAGGGTTTCAGCATAGGCTGTAACAAACCATTGCATCACATAATTGATTTTAAATTGCCTTGTGAGAGGTAGTGTCCTATAGTGGGATGAACATGGGATGAAGTTGCCATATCTGGATCCTATATCTAGTTCTGCCACCCTCTGATGTGTGAGATTTGGGTTAAAATTTTTGTTTCTCAAGAAACTGTTTACATGACATCTGAAACATAATCGTTGGTAAATGGATCCTTCATTGAGCCATTTTGAAGAAGAAATGAGCTTACACGTGATGGTTCTTTGTGAAGAATA
Source organism: Delphinus delphis (assembly GCF_949987515.2). Taxonomy (NCBI): domain Eukaryota; kingdom Metazoa; phylum Chordata; class Mammalia; order Artiodactyla; family Delphinidae; genus Delphinus; species Delphinus delphis. The sequence continues at coordinate 89,390,602 of NC_082683.1, forward strand.
AAGTAGCATGCAAAGAATAGTTATTAAATATGCAGATAATTACAATATTTGACAAGTAATGGCACAAGCCATGGTTATTTTTCATTTGTTGATAATTTGAAACAGTCTAGAGTTGAGCCAGAACCTTAAAATGTCAACCCCCGTTTGTTTAAGATAAACCCACAAGAGTGGCACCAGCAGAATTCAGTAGGGAAAAACTAAATCAGTCTCTTTTCATCCATCTTCCACCTCAGTCCTGACAGACTTCCTGACTCTGGTTAGGGTACCTTGACCTCTGTTTTATAAGGTGGAGATCAGAATACTGAACATGTATTTTGTTCTGGTTAAAGATGTTCAGATTTTATTGATGCCATTATTACATCTTAAAAACTAGTTTTGCAAAGAGCTGTATTTCTAAAATGGCATTAATAAATAAAACAAAAAATATGATCAGATGTTACCTTTGTATATTTTAATGTTTGTGAGAAAATGTTGAATAATCATTTTGAAATATGAGAAGGATGAGAAAATGATAAATAGGTGAAACTTATTCTGGGCTTGTAGATTTCAGTGCTACTTTTAATATCAACCTGTTTTTAATTAAATTCCCCCCAAAATTGTTGTATGTATGATAATCTTACTAAAACATGATCTTAGTTTAAGTATTTTAAGATAGCTTTGTTGGTTACATGGCACTTCAGTACTTAGACTTTTAATGAAATACATCTTTTTTCAGATTTTATTTATACAACACATTTTTCATTAAAGCTTAGTTGTAACTTTAATATCATTGTCATGAAGTCATAGGACTGTTCAGATTTCCTCAGAGTTTGCTGGATAAGTTTTCTCTGTTTGATAGTTATGACTGGTTTAGGATGTGTATGGCAAGGTGACATCACTTTAGTTGAAGCTCAGGAATTGAGAGGATCTCATGAGCATGCTCAGGAGGCATAGTGAGATTTAAGTGTCTTCTTCCTCAGTGGATGTCCCAGAGAAACTACAACTGAACACTAAGGCTTCCATTTCAATTCAAGAGTGTGAGCTTCTAGAAATTTACAAATCTTTGGAGAGACCCAAAATAAAATTTTATACCTTAGAAAGAGACAAAATATAATATTACCTAGAAAGAGAGGCCTAGACAATATTGTTAATTAAAGGGATAATATGGAGGATCATTTATTCAAATTATTGGTTCAGTGGTAATATGCTTCATTTCTGGGTATTGGCTGGTATGCTATGATGGTACAGCATACCTGAGCTAACCTTTGCCAAGACTGTTCCACTGTGGATCTTGTCAGTGTCAGAGGAACAGATTGTACAGTTACCATGGAGAGCCCACAAAGCACATAGGCATTCATGTATGTTGGTCAGCCCATTAAAGATATCATAGCAGAGAGAAATTGACTGCCAAAATATGATAAATTTGTATCCTGCACCAACTACAATTGAATAATGGTGCCATTTGTAGCACTGACGCTCTAACACTGGCTTTAGATTGGTGGTTGTAGGTAGCAGCAGGGATGGAAATAATAGAGGCAAGATTCTAGTGTCAACCTGGGCTCATGCCAGAAGCCATTACCTGTGAGCTACCAGCATCCTTAGTAGCTATGCATCTTCTGGGTCGATCTTTTGAGTAATGGCAGGAGAGTTCTAGGAAGCAAGCTCACGATGGTAGCAGAAAATCTTACTATAGAGCTTTAGAAAACAAAGGTAACCAGAATCCCTGAAAACTGATTCACAATTAGCCTCCATACATATTTGTTTGTGCTTTTAGGATCAGGTGTAATTTCATTAGCAGAGAGCAGTTATGCAAACATCATTCAGGTGAACCTCATTGCGAACTTTTATTAATCAATAATTATTGTTCCTCAGAGAAATCATATGAGCTGCATATATATTTATATATATAAACTATATATAAATATAGTTTAATCATATTTGTTGGCATATTGACCAGCAATGATTATGAAAGTTCTGAGGACTGTCACCAAGGGAGAAAAATGTGAAGTGGTAATTTGGAATGAGCTGAATTATCTTTTTATCCTTGAGGTTCTAACAAAATTAAAGGAGAGCTATAAAAACTTCATCAGAGGATGTCATGGGATCCTGGTGGACTGAGGTACCATTCTTTTTTCAAGGACTAATGAGAATCCACTTTTGTCTAAAACACGAAAAACATGCCTTAAGGTTTGTTTATTAATCACTATATTTTCTTTCCAATATCAGTTTTCATGGTATTATTTATGTGTGTCGCTGACTGTACAACAGAGTTTGAATGGTGAATTTCTGAATTTGTTCATATTTCTTCCTATTTTTCATAGTATCTGTATTTTACAAAATGAAAAACTATTCCTTAAAATAATAATCTTTCAACTCAATATTTTAGCATTTTGCTATGGTTTAAGTTATTTATTGCTGTGCTCTATATCATTTCATCTTCTCTTTCTAAAAGATTTCATTTGATATATGTTAGATATTTTATATGTCTTTCCTGGATTTAATGAGCTGTTTTGCCTTTTGATGCAATACATTGGGTCTGGTTCCAAAGTCCCTTTCTCCTGTCTTTCATCATGGCTGGGATATTACTAATTCACATAAGAAAAGAGGATTTATATAGAAGCCTAGATTTAGCTATGGATTAACTGAATGCCATTTTGATAAATGCAGTTCTGAATAGCAAATAGCCAGATACCTTCTATTCCATGTTCAGAAAATCTTAATTTATAGAAAACTGATACAAGGCCCATTTGGGAAATACATTTTCTAAAGTTCTTAAATATTTATAGTCAGCAGTAGCATGAATTTGTAAGAAGGAAAACTACTTAAATATCAAGTTTCTTCTAAATTGCATTCTTACCGTAAGGAAAATAGTACATAGTAGATGGAAAAAACTCAATTTTAGGGGATGTCCTCCGTCCCCTATAATCTGGGATTATAAAAAGAGCAGTTGATACAACAAACAGTCTGACATTTTACTCACAGAAATCCCATCTGTTTTTCTGTACTCTTGCCTAAATATTTAACATTATGTCCAGCTTTCTGGTGAAAACATGAAGGGATTATTAACAATTTCTTCACTGATTACTTTAGTTGTGAGCCTCAAGAAAATTCAATCCATATAATACAGTTTCATTAGTTTTTATGTACTGTACATAGAAATTTAGTCATATGAAATATTCATTATATATACACATACTTGATTTTGAGATACCATTGAGTATAAGATGCAACATTAAGATTAATAATGTTTTTGAAGAAAACTATATTGAACAAATATCAATTGTAAAATAATCCAATTTTCTGAAATGTTATATCCAAAAATATATGTATGTTAGACTCAACAAAAGTAGCACAGTTATTTCTACTCTTAGTATTGGTGTACATATATATTGCTTTTTCTTTTAAGAGTAGAGGAGCTCTACCAGTTCTGATATTGTTATGTAATCATATATTTTATGTCCATGTATATACTGGATTAGGGTAGCCCTAAAAATACTATGCGAACTTTCAGTGAAACTCCCATTCATGTCTATGTCAGTGCTGTCTCCCAATCCCGCAGCCATGGCTGCCTATAAGAGTATACTGATCTGGCACCATAAAAGCTTCTGGAACCTAGAAAACTGCTTTAGTTGCAGGGACAACACTGATGTGAACCTGGAAGGGCAAAAGGAGGTAAAGTATGAGAGTCCAGCTATGACTTTGACATCTGATGCATCTCTGTGCAGAAGACAGCAATCTAGGCCCTCTGGACAGTGCTAGGTGACATTGACCAATTATCGTTACCAGTAGTGAGCAACCTTATGAAGTTCTGACCAATCTCAACAAAGAAGGGGTAGCTGTCAAGGCTGGTGAAGTCCAGGAAAATAGCTGGAGATTTTGTAAAGTCCAACCTCCCATGAAGGAGTCCAATTATCCTCTCTACAGTGACACCAGTGAGGATCATCCCTATATAGATCACACTGAAGATCAGCTGCCCTTTGGTGAAAGCCTAAATGGTACTAAGGCCTGGTCTTACCCTTTTAGATAAATAGTTCATAAATCAAGAAGGTGATGTGGATACTGTGATCATAGATATGACAAAAGTCTTCAGGAAACTGTCAAATATCTGAGTATCTCTCTGAAAAAACCATCATGGGGCGGGGGTGGGAGTTGAATGCACCGACTGGTATTCCAGTTGTCTATGAATTAGACAAGAACTTGAAGTACACCATACCCATGCATTTCCTGGGGAACCAGGTAACTTTAGGTACAGCCGTGGAAGCTGTAACTGGTCAGTGCAAAGTCTGGAAGTTAAGAGATCAGGAAGACCACTAACACTAAGAAATTTCTTTCTATCTACTGCCCCATTCCTATCATGCCTCTCCCTTTATGTGTCACATAGACATCTGTCAGAAGCTCATGTTGGAGCTACAGATGAGAGAATAGAAGCTCCCAGTCTCATTTCTCTCCTGTTTTGACTATTCTGCCTTTTATATCTGTTCCTCTCAAAGAACCTAGTCAAAATGTCTTCTGTCACAGATTTTTAGTTTAAGGCTTTTGGTAGTGGTTAATTTACCATAGATCTTGCTTGAATGAAGATAAGGAATAAATAAGTCATGGGGATTAAGTGAGCCTAAGGTTATTCCTAGCAGTCAGCCCTACTTTGCAGTAACTGTCCCAGGGGCCATTAGCATACTAGAGAAATAGAAGGAAAATGTAACCTATATTTCAATTAAAAAAAAGAAAAGGTCATGTTTCCACCTTAACCTGAGAGGAGTCTGGCTGGGATCAAACCTGTTTACCTGCTGTATTTACTGTTTTTTGTTTTTAATCTATGTATATAAGTCAAAAGAATAGAAATTCTTTCCGGATTTCTACTGCCAGTTAAAATAATGTACTCATACAAAATTTCAAGCCGTTCCTTACTCCACTGTGATGTAAGCTCCCTGACATCTAAGTGGTAGGAGGAGTATATCCTATTTTACATTTCAGAATCCCTTCCTCACTCACTGTTATGTGGAAGGTGAAATACCCTTAATACTTTTGATAATGTCCAGTTATGTCACCTTTTAAAGTCATGTTCTAGTTACTTGGCTTTTCCACCTGGGTCCAATACCAGTTTTAGTACAAATACCTGTCACCCCCCCAACTTTTTTGGCCGTAACAGTGTGCACTGATTTAGAAGTTGTGTTCAATTACATATATTGTATGTTACTTTTATATATTTGTACATATTTGTTATATCTGCATTCCTAAGAATGGGTACTTTTAGAGTTACAGATTAATGTGTGAGAGACAAACAATTCAGGACTTAATACATTCATGACACTAATAATATTGAGAATAAGAAACAAAAGAGAAAAGGGCAAGGGAAGAGGTTCCATTTAGGCTTACTTCTTGCTGTCACTTTTTTTCCCCTGGTTTATATTGCCTCTCCCTGTCTTTGGAACCACTACCATCAAGAGCCTTACCAAATAAGCAGAAACCTAGGCTTATGTATTAACATTCATTCACAGCACCATCAGTGATCTAGGGGAATCTGCAGTCTCCTTGGCTTCTTCTTAAATATTTTGTTTTCTAGGTTCATCTCTGGACTTTCTGGAGCCCCAAACTTCTCCCAACATCTAATTTTTCCTGGTCTCCTTGGAATTTCCCTCTTTACTTGTTATCTGTTTTTTCATATTTCTCTGCCTGTATGTCAGTAATGCTCTTTTTTTTTTTCTTGGATAATTTGAAGAAGTACCTCAGTTTCCCTTAATATGTATATAGACATCAGAAACAAAGGAAGAGGTTGAGCCCTTGTCTAAACGCTCAATTCTTTTCATATAAAAGGTATTATAAAAGCCCCAGTTGAATTTTTGAATATTCAGAGTGAGGTCTGCCGCTGAATTGGGGATGTGAACAAGAGAGAGTGTGTACAAAATGGGAAGTTATTTTCCCCTGATTGCATATAAATATGGGAAGGTTTTGTGTTTATTTTTCCCCCTGAGATTTGGAATGGGACAGAGAAGAGAAGAGAGGTAAGGGAGGAGAAAAATGAAAGGCATGAGAAAGAAATATAAAAGAGAAGCCCAAATACTTTTAAAATTAAGAATAAATAATAATCAAATTTAAATTGATTGTTTTATAGTATTGAATCACACTTTTTGGCTCAAAGATTATGTATAGAAACATAAAGTCTTGGGAAGGGGTGAGGCTGGATGGTGGATGTACTTGTGTACATCAAGTACACAAGTAAGTTGGTGTTTTACATCTGTTTCAGTCCCAAGGCCAAAAAAAAAAAAAAAAATTAGACTGGAGAAGGAAGAAGTAGGATCAAGGGCTTGGAATGAGTTAGGACAGTATTTTCTGGATCTTACAGTAGAGGAAGATCCCAGCAGATAGTTGTGGTAATGAATTTTCAAGAGTGGACCTTTGCCCTCAATGAACATACATCCTAATGTTAACATTCTTGTATATTCTCCTACCAAATTGAAACTGGGCTATTTCCATGCAGTAAATAAAAAAGGTTGCAAGTGCTGTGGAGAAGCCATCTGAGATGACCTCAGCCATCTGACTGCAGCTGCATGACAGGCCCTGATTAAAAGCCACACAGATGAAGCCCATCAACTCACAGAGCTGTGAGAGACCATAGTAAATTGTGTCAATTTTTTAGACACTAAATTTATTAGATACTAAAGTTTTGGGATAATTTGTTATACAGCAATAGATATTTGTAGCTCACTCCTTTACCAGTTTACTTATGAAACCATATTTTCTCTTTGATTATTTCCAATTCATTCAGCAAACATTTATTAAGTGTCATATACTATGACAGGCTCTTGGTATAATAAGGTAAATAAAATATCATATCATATTCCTCCAGTGGATTACACATGATGCAACCTCAATTATATAATTCCTTCTCTTAAGAAACATTAAGAGGGAAATTAATAAATATTTTAGTACTTGTTATTGGCACAATAAGCTATTCTTCTGCAATAAATTAATTTAGACCTCTTTTTCAAATTATTTATAGATAATTTTTAAAAACAAACTATAATGCAGTAGGAAAATATAGATATAGTAGCTTGAATCTTTGCATAACCTCCTGGTAGGAAAGGCTTTAATAATCAAGATGTGAAACTATGAACCATAAGTCAAAAGATTTAAGTATTTGACTCCATAAAATAAAAAAAACTTTATTGTGACAAAAGATACCATATATATGACAGAGAAAATGTTAAAAATCTTTAATATTTAAATAGCTCCTAGATTTTTATAATCAAAGTCAAATAATCCAGTATAAAAATAGGCAAGAGATATGGAAATGCAATTCATGGAATGAAAAATGGAAAAGAAATAAACATAGAATAATATATTTAAACTCACTAATAGAAAGCAACTCTGAAGTTAGTTTAACTTTACGATACTGGCAGTCTCTTACACAGCTTGTTTTTCGGAGTAGAGAAGGGAAGGCATGTGAATTGCTAAAGTCTTTTGTAAATTCAGTGGTGTCTATTAAAACTCTACCAGCCCCACAGTTCAGACGGTTCTGAGGAAAAAAATCAGTAAAGAAGGATATATGTACTATGGTTACTGCTGTTTTTTTTCAAACAACATGAATGTCAATTAACAAGATAGTAATTAAGTAAATTATCATACATCAGTACTGTATAGCAGCATTTAGCCCTTCATATGAATGTGTTTTATCCAAAATTCTTGTTATATTTTTAAATGGAAAAAAGTCAAGTTGCAGGGTAATTATGGTATTATTCATTTTCAGTGGTTAAAAAATAAAGAGAGGTAAAGAAGAAAATGTATATGTAATAAATTTGTACAAATATTTGGATATACTGATCTAGCACAGGAAACTTTAAGTACCAATATAATTCATAGCATTAATTAACTAAAGGGTAAAGATTATAGGGAGTAGAAAGATGCTTACTTTTTTCTCTGTATACATGTAATATTTAAGTGTCTTATTTTTGTATTTTTGAATACTTTTTTATATCATTTGAACCAACAATTCCACTTCTCAGAAGCTATCCTAAGAAAATAATTGAAAATTCAGGGAAAAAGTGTAGAGAAAATACCTTCATCTGTATAACAAATAACTACTAAATTGGAAACACCCCAAAAATCTAATCAAAGGGGACTAAGTAAATCATGTTGTAGTGCTAAGTATGATATTCATGGATATTAAAATTGTACCTTTTAAAAAACTTTTACTGATCTTATAAAATGATTATAATATTGAGTGGAAAAAGGAAGATAAACATTGCACATAAGTAATAATATTAATGCTTAGAACACATATTCTTACACAATTATGTACAAACACATACATACACACACGGAATGGAAAACAATCTGGAAGAAAACTGTTGTGATCAAATATTTTGCTAGGATTAGAAGTGACATTATTTTCCTTTCACTTTTTAAACTTCACTGTAATTTCTGAAAGTTTTATAATACGCATCTAGTGATTTTATAATTTCTCAAAAGAAAATATCATAACCAACGCGAACACACCAGAATGAACCAGGAATTTTGTGAATTTTTAAAATTTTAAATGAGAGTTAGTTGATTGTCCTTCCAATCAACGTAAAACTTTGTTTCTGATATCTATATACAGGAGTTAATTATATCGCACACTTATACACCATGCTCATTATGAAGAAAACAAAATTAAACACACAAAAAAAACCTCATAAGATTTGTTTTCATTGTGCTGAGTATAGAGAAAATCCTGAATTCTAAAACTCAGTGAAGAAAGAACCATTTGAGTCACTGCTTAAATCATTATAAAAACATACTCAAGAAAAAATTTGGGAAGATAGAATTTCTATACTAATGAAAAGAGGTAGTGATTCAGCAAATTCAAGACAACAGAACAGATTATCATTGTTGAAATAAATTAATCTTCAAGCAGCAAATATTTCCACTTTCCAGATAAAGGCATGAGTCTTTCAGACCTTATTTAATACATATAGCATAATTTTAATTTAGCCAAGTATTTGAGTAATCTGAAAATTTGATTTAATAAAAGTTTTTCTTCCAGGAGTTTATTAGTATTAGCTTAGTTTTCATAGTGATACAATAAATGTATCTTCCCCTGGACATTCAAAACCAAGGCTGTTAAAGCAGCCTTGGACATTAAAATGCAAAGGAGGGAGGGGAGGGGAAGGGGGAGGGGCAGAGGGAAGGAGAGGCAGTGTGGAGCCCAGGAGACAGACAGAGGAAGAGAGAGAGAGGAAGAGAAAAGACAGAAAAAGAAGAAGAGGAAGGGAGGAAGGGAGTGAAGAAAAGGAAGGGAGGAGAAAAGATATGTGAACATACTATAAACCAAATTTTTCCAAGTAAAATTTTTCAAGTTTTTAGAGTAAAAAATGACTTTTTTCTACAAAGCTTGTATTTTGGGGAAAAAAATTAGAGAAAAAGAGTGATTGTTAGATAAATGTTTAACTTTGGTTTATTCTAGTTGAACTAATGTCAGAACCCTGCAGATAAGTTTTTGGTAGGTGAATGTATTACTTCTACCCAGATCTCAGAGTTTAGAAGGATGTAGCTAGAGATCTTAAACTTGTACATAATCTGCCCCATGAATCAGTAACTTAGTGTGTAAAGTATGTAATGCCTTCTTCTTCGAGTTAGGGCAATTGAAATCTTTTACTGAGATTCAAAGAGGAAATTTTTAAATGGCCATTGTTTGAAAGAAATAATAACATAACCTTATTAAGTATTCCATATAAGGAAGATAGATAATGTATGAATAACATGCTAGTTATTACTAGATGAATATATTAAACTAAAAGCAATACAAATAAAATGTAAGCACCAGAAGAAAAGAACAAAAATACTGATGATCTACTGACCACTGTTACTCATAGAAAGCAGTTTTTTATTTTTGGGTCAGTTTCTTATAGAGTATTCTCATTTTAAATGGATTTTCCTTTCTTTCACTTAGGTTCACAAGTTGATTCAATGCTTTCATGGTGTGATAAATAACAAAGACCAGTATTTATATGCATTAGATCATCTACATTAATGGCAATTTCATTTTCGTAAAGCCAAGCATGGTGCTTAGCTATTAAAGAAAATACATGTTAGTAGCAAAATTTCTGATGAGTGTATGCGAAGCTATCTACATTTAATATTCACTACTAGTGTTTACAATTTCAAGTCTGGCATGGACATTATTTACTATGAAAATCATGATATGTAGTGATATTTCACTGTGTGTTAGAATCATATGAAATTGCCATTTTTAAAAAGATCTAGGGCTTCCCTGGTGGTGCAGTGGTTGAGAGTCCGCCTGCCAATGCAGGGGACACGGGTTCGTGCCCCAGTCCGGGAAGATCCCACATGCCACGGAGCGGCTGGGCCCGTGAGCCATGGCCGCTGAGCCTGCGCGTCCGGTGCCTGTGCTCCGCAACGGGAGAGGCCACAACAGTGAGAGGCCCACGTACCGCAACAACAACAACAAAAAGTTATAAATGTTGAATATGGTCAGTGTTACATGGTTTCACTTAATCCTTATTGCTCACAAAATCTCAAATTTGCCTTTACATGCACTGTGGATGGTAAAGTTAGGCACATTCAGGACAGAACAATACTTTTAATTTTTTCTAATGAGGGGCTAATTTAATTATATAAAGCTCACAGTCCTCATTAGCACAAGCTTCATATATTCTATGTTCCTGCTGGATAAGAATGAGGTTCTACCTTGGATGAAACTATTTTTTTTTATTATTTTTATTTTTTTTTGCGGTTCACGGGCCTCTCACTGTTGTGGCCTCTCCCATTGTGGAGCACAGGCTCTGGACGTGGAGGCTCAGGAGCCATGGCTCACAGGCCCAGCCGCTCCGCGGCATGTGGGATCTTCCCGGACTGGGGCACGAACCCGTGTCCCCTGCATTGGCAGGTGGACTCTCAACCACTGCGCCACCAGGGAAGCCCAAGAGACTATTATTTTTAATGATAAATGATTCTGCAATTTATTTTTCCCACCTAAACTATACAGGTGTGCCAAGCTAGAGATGTACTGGGTCTAGCCTCAGTTCTACACCAGAATGTCTGGAGAAGTCTGGGGAAATGATAAGAGTTTTTGTATTCCCCCCAACTATTCTAATAACAGGCTGGTAAATATAAGAGACCCATAGCAGATAACTGGTCAAATTTATTGTTCTTTCAAAGACTTCATCCACAGCGGCTTATAAAATAGCAACCAGTGAACAACAGACTTTAAGTTGAAAGTTGCATATTTATCTAACAATCCACCCTTTCCCTGATTATTTTTTCCAAAATACAACCTTTGTAGAACGAAAGTAGTCACTTTTTCCTCTAGAAATTTGAAAAATTTTTCTTGGAAAATTTGCTTTACAGCATGTTCACATATTTTCTCCTCCCTTCCTTTCCCCTTCTCTCTCTCTTCTTTTCATTTTAATGTCCAAGACATTAAAATGTTGAAAGAAACCCAATAATTTTGCTTACTCATATTTTAAAACCGGTGACATTTATATTGCATACAAAATGCAGTAAAAATTTGACTGATGTCCAAACCATTTTTAACACTCATGAGTTGCTCTGAGCATTATCATGTCCTCAGTAAAGAAACCACAGAACCTGATAAAACCCTACAGAAGAAGGAATCTGTTTAGAGGCAAATATTTGTCCTCCCTATTCAACCTATAATTATTTAACAAATTGAAGGTAGTCGTTTTCATAATTTGCTATCATTTTCACTCAATATTTTTAGTGAAGTATAACAGAGAAATAGGACATGAGTTTTTTCAAATAGATTGAATGCTAGATTGTGTGTGTGTGTGTGTGTGTGTGTGTGTGTGTGTGTGTGCGTTCGTTCATTCATTCATTCATCCATTCATACTACTAATGAACCTCAATTCCTGAATGCTTGATCCCTCCTGTAGTGAAAAGGATCTTTACAGATTCCTGTGAACCAACTTTTGGTCACTGAAGAAGCAGTCAAACTGACAAGAATGAGCACGACCAACAAAGATCCCTTCATTTTTGCAACACATAGTTTTAAATTTGATTTTCAGAGTCACTTAACGGGAGGTATATCACAGAGAACCAGAAATGTAAGCTAAGTGCTCTACTAATGACATGTTCGAAGGGAAATGATCATTCCCAATTACTATTTGATATTTGTAAAACAACCTCTTGTGATATTAACAGTATATACTGTGACTTATAAAATGGTAGGCATATAAATTATCTGGTTTATTAAATCGGTGCTGATGTTTAGTCCTGATAATTTAGATCCTTAGAATAATGTTTCAGATGGATTGACTTTTATTCACTTTACTCTATGTAAACTCAAAGAGAATTGCACTTTCTCAAAATGTGCCACTTTGCTACTTTCCATTTTAAAGAAAAATAGAGTTTATAGCATAATAAATGACTATTTTAATATTTGCCTTTGTGTCATATTTGAATTCTTTTTAAAATTCATTTTAAATATGTTTCACAGTCCAGTGAATGTAACAATAATACAAATTGTAACTGTTATTCAACAACTTAAACTATTTGTTCCATAACAGTGTAACTTCAGGCATCTTTAACAGGAGTCACATGTATTAAAAAAAGCCTTCTTAAGCTTGTCATTAGCATATTTGGAAATGTTTTCCCCAATGGAGCTGGAAATATATATGGCGTAGAAGCACATGAGAGATTTCTTTTTTTTGGAACTCTCAGGATACAGAGAACATGATCCTAGTATTGAGCTGTTTACCTTTCACAGAGAGAATAAATATGAATACCAATAGATGTAAACACTCTGATTACTCTCAGGTCAGTAGCGGGTAGAGTGACTAAATAAGATGAATGAGCACAGGGTTTTAACATGTTTATCTGCAAACCCTTTTCTGGGAGTCATTATGCCCTTGTACATGCTGCTAACCTTTTATTTCTAACCTCAGTTAATGGGATTTATTTCTTCATGAGTTTTACCCTAGCCCTGAACTAAGTTCCTTTATTTGCTTATTTGCTTGCAATCTGTTGTCTTGTTTCTGGTGGATTCTGCTACAACCCCAAACCTCCAGTTCAGTTGGTAGAGATAAATTATGCATTATCAGTACATGCTGACCAAATTATTCTTTATTCAGGTTGGGATTTTGACCTTAAACATGTGCTGTGCTACTTTGGTAGACCTCAAGAAGATTTTTTTGCTTATATTAAAGTAGACCTAAATTTCAGGGTTTATTCATCATTTTCCAAGAGTTTTATAGTCACCCCATGTATTAATGACAACTTTTAACTTTCTTTTTCCTTCCATTGAGAGCTCCATCCCCTCCTATTGGGCCCAATTCTGGACCTCTGATCCGTATCATGGTACCTCCTGAAAGGTGTTGAACTGTTTGACAGGGTCCTTGGGGCAGTGGTTTACAAATTGTGTGGTTTCGCTGTTAGTAGGTTTATTAAATTAATTTAATGGGTCATGAATAGCTTTTGAAATTAAAATGGAATAGAATAGGATATCAGATAGAATTTGATAATTCTTACATTTCCAGTGTAGGTGTAAGAACTCTGAAATTTTCATTGTGTGTTTGTGTGTGTGTGTGTTTGTGCTTGTGGAAATGTATTACTTTGGTTTGTGTTTCAAAAGCATTAAAGCCTAGAGTAGAGTTTCTCAGGCTTGAGTCATCAAATGGACCCATTTAAAGGGTGGATGATAATGATGATGGTAATGATACTACTACTACTACTGCTAATACTGTGGATAGCACTGTTTACTTAGATTGACTTTTGTAATATAACATATGTACAAATGTATGCAGCAAATATGTATAAAGATTAGGAATAGATTTATTATTCATTTTACTCTTATATAACTAAAAGCCATAAAAGTAAAATTTTAAAACTAAAATAAAATTTAGATTAGTAATGTTAATGTTATTAATATAACTACTTTCTTGACTTTAAACTGACCAGATGAGGTTTAATAATATAAAGATATATTGGCATCTTTTAATTTTCATTTGCTATTGATTCTGTCTTTTAATTTTGAGAATGATTTATCATCCCCGAATCACTGTCCAGGTCATTGTAGTTATTTTGCAGTTTCATCAGACATTACTGATGAACTGCTGTAGCTGGTATGTTATAGAAAGAACAGCTGCACTTTGTACACTCAGTTTGCACGTGGTACTTATTGCAGTTGTGCAGGTCTTTTTATTCGTGTTTAGCAAGCTTATGCACTCTGTATCTATAAGGTATCTCCATTCTCTGATCACATTTTTCTATTGGAACTCTTGGAAAAAAACATGTTTTATATCATTGCTTGACTTTGTTTGAGCCTCCCTCAGAGCAAATGCAGTAAAAGCCAAAAACCCCCAAAAAACAAAAAACAAAAAAAAAAGGTAAATGCAAGCAATAAATCCTGGGTCAAAATTAGGATGAAAGATGGTCACAAGATGATCTAAAACATGAGTCAATTTCACTCCTTTTCAGTTTATCTTTGAAGAAAAATCACAAAAATTAAAATCTATCACTGAACTTTCCAGAGTATATTCATGGAGCTCAGGAATTCCTTAGACCCCAATGTGGAAAACTTTCCCTGGAGGATTTCTCCAACTTTTTTGACTGCAGATGGATATGTGTGGGGGGGGTGTGTGTGTGTGCGCGTGCATCCATCCCATGTGTCCCAATTGTCTGTAGAAAAATAATCTGTGATAAAAAAAATATTGAAAGAAACAAAATGGTAACAATGCATGGATTTATATGTTTAAAATTAACAACACCATCAACTGTCCTAAAATATATATCACTATAAAAATATTAAAAAATAAATACCACTACCAGCACAAGATAGCAATTATGATGGACTTGTAACAAAATGTTCTTTGTAAAATGTATTAGAATTCCAATAATTTATATTAACATATGTACACAATGAATGTTGTAAAATGGTTAAGTATTATATGGAGAACACTAAATTACAATGCTAAGTATACTCTACTCCCTAAGTTTAGTTTGTGAATGCCAAACCTCTATTAATTCTTTTAGTACCTTGCTAGTATAGCCCTCAAGTGAGCATGAAAGTGAATACCAATGCAAAGTGTATGAAACTAAAGGGTGTATTTTTAAAAATCAGTTTGAGCCATAAGAGTCCATGTGGGTGGTGAACAGTACATTAGGAAACACTCCACTAAAAGTTTAAATATAGTATTAGAAATAGCTATAAGTTTATCAAACTTTAGAGAGGTTAGAAAAAAAAGATTGTTCTACATTAAAACATAAAATTGACCTATAGCCAATTAGTTCTGGAATGTAAAGCTAAGAAAGAAATGAATATAATTCAGGCAACCCATCTGAGGCAAACAGGAAAATCATTATTTCTAAAGTAAATGCAACTTTTAAGATTATGATTAGCAGTTATAGTTTGTAAGATCATTAAAGAAAAAACTCATCTCCTGATTCTGTGGCAAATTTTTGAAAGTCCTTTTGAGATAAATCATATTAACAATATATTTCAATCGAGTATCTATTTAGCTTGAAAAAACCATACATATCTGAAAGCAAAAAACAGTTGTTTTTGTTTTTGTTTTTTGCTTCTTGTCATTCATTTACCTGTTAGTTTTTAGACAGGAAAAAATTTTCAAAGGAAATGAATCATCCTCCCTTAATATTTATCCATATCAGAAATACACTTAGCTTATCAAAAAAAAAAAGAGTTTTAGAGGGCTTATTCCGTATTTTCCATTTTAGAAGGATGATTTTTAAATATTTAATTTTTTGAGCAAGTATTATAGGAGATAATAACAAATAGAAGATCTCATTTCCTTCTTTGTCAAAGATTTTAATATCGAGCCACATTGCATTGCTTCCTAACTGTGATTTTTCTTGGAAAAGAGCATATTTACTTCACAAGTAGAAATTTTCCCTTAAGTTTATAGTTTAGAAGTAAAGGACCCCAGTTCCTAAAGAAAAATGTTTCTTAACTGTGAAGTACATTTTCAGACTATGCCAGGATATAGGGAAAAATAACAGAAAAGTTACAATCTAGTTGCTTGGCATTTTCAAATTACATCATAATTTTAAAATGACACTTTAAGGAAAGAATTTCATGGATAAGGATATTCCAGTTGGGAAAAGTTAATGGCAATTCTGTGTGTTTTGGCATTTGCACGTGCTAGACAAAAACAAATTTGCTTTTACCATTTCTTAAAGCTTCAACGACCATAAAAAAGCAATAACATACTTAAAAGTGAATGATTTAAAAGTGTTTAAAGATGATTCAACCTCTAAATTCTAACCCAAGTTAGGAATTCTTAGGTCAGATATATATACAATTTTTTTTAAGTGGACTTAATATGACCTGAGTCAAATATACTTCAGAGTGCAGGATAAACTGGAATATTCAGTTTAGCTTTCAGTGGTTTAAAAAAGAATTTTTTTTCAGGATGTCTTGTTGGAGTCTAATTATAATAGCTACATTTTTACTTACTATTGGTTAAACACATTATTGAATTTAATCTTCATAAAAACCTTCTGAGGTGGATTATATAATCTCCTTTTGACAGATTAGGAAGCTAAGGAAGCTTAGTAAGGTTAAACTGCTCACCCAAGGTTATGTAACTGGTTAAGTGGCAGGTTCAGGATTTGATTTTTTTTTTTTTAATAAATTTATTTATTTTATTTACTTACTTTTGGCCGTGTTGGGTCTTTGTTGCTGCGCACGGGCTTTCTCTAGTTGCGGTGAGTGGGGGCTACTCTTCGTTGCGGTGCGCAGTCTTATTGCGGTGGCTTCTCTTGCTGTGGAACATGGGCTCTAGGCACGCGGGCTTCAGGAGTTACGGCACATGGGCTTAGTAGTTGTGGCTCACGGGCTTATTTGCTCCACGGCATGTGTGATCTTCCCGGACCAGATATCGAACCTGTGTCCCCTGCATTGGCAGGCGGATTCTCAACCACTGTGCCACCAGGGAAGCCCCAGGATTTGATTTTTGACTGATTCTAAACACATACAATAACAGCAGCTTTACTTGTGAAGTGATTCAAAGTTTTGCAGTTATAGTGAGTGATTAAATGTAATTCTAAATGGTATTCAGACTTCTGGGTGTTTAAGTGATTATATTTAATACTGAGTGATTTGGGGAACTAACTTACATCAGCAAGTATACATTTCCCATAAAAGAAAAAAAGAACAGAATTGGATGATAAAAGTAGAAAATCCTCAACATATATTTAATTAATTCATTCAACAAGCATTTATATGGGTACCACAGAGTGCACAAAGGGAAAAGGCAGTTATATTTGGTATTTATTGCTGTGTAATAAAGTACCCCAAAACAGTTGCTTTTAAAAAATGAACATTTACTATCTCACAGTTTCTGTGTGTCAGGAATCTGTGTACACCTCAACCGGGTGCCTCAGCCTCAAGGTCTCTCACGAGGCCACAGTCACAGCTGGAATTGTGATCACATCTGAAGCCTCAGTGGGGGAAGATCTGCATCTGAGCTCCCTCGTGGGTATTGGCAGGATTCAACCCCTCACAGGTCATCCAGCTGATGGTATCGTTTCCTCACTGGCTATTGGCCTGAGACTGCCCTCAGTTCCTTGCTATGTAAGATTATACCTAGGGCAGCTCACAGCATGACAGAAGAAGAAGGAGATAATAGTGAGGCAGAGAGTAAGAATAGGTGAAAAAAAGGATCAACTCAAAAATTTACTTCAGTTAAGGGGTACATAATTTTTTAAACATTCTTTTAGCGGGTATATAAGCAGAAGAAGTTAGAATACCACTAAGGTAGTTAGAATATGAGGTAAGTCTCTTTGTAACGTCATATTGAAAGAGTAATCCTATCACTTTTGCAAATTCTATTCATTAGAAGAGAGTCACTAGATGAGGCCCATACTCAAGTAGATAGGATTACATAAGGGCATGAATACCAGATTGGAATCTTTGGGGACAATGTGGAAGCCTCCTGCCAAAGCAATCAATATTTGTTAATTTCCGGTTAACATTTGGCATATGAATTTAGAGTCTTATGAATTACCAAAACTTTGACCTCATGAGTTTAATCTATAGGAGTTCACCAAAGGAAATAATTCTTATCCAAGGATAATATTTAATTGTAAAAACTATATGTAAGCAATTTGAATTTTCAAGTAAAATTGGATTGAATAAATACATTTATATATGTTCAATATGTAAATAAATAATTTAAACTTGGAAATGTATTTATATACATATTTTACTTAACACTTAATATGTACATTTTTTATGTATTAAACTACATTTCAGTCTTTGCTTTAAAAGTTAGCTTTTTAGAGAGGACTTCTCTACCACATATTGGCCCTAGAATCTTAGGTTGTGGTATAGAAGTTGAATCATCACAAGAAATTTTAAAATCTTCATTTGAAATAGGATATTCCCTTACTCTGTTTTAATTTTTTCCTATTGCTTATAATAGCCTGACATTATATTACCCATGAATTTCCTTATGTTTTTGATGTTTCCTTCACTAGAATGTAAGTTTCAGGATGACAGGAAGTTTGTCTGCTTTGTTCATTCCTGAGTAGCTGTTATTTAGACAAGTCCATGGACACAGACTTAAGAAATGTTCACTGAAGAAATGAATGTAATGGATATACAGATTGCTAGGGAACATAGAAAAAAAAAGGTACCTAGCCAGCCTGCAAGTCCATGGCATGTTTGATCAGAAAAGTTTTCCCAGAGGAAACAATGCTTGAGCTAAAACATACTGGCGTTAGAGGAAAGGAAGGTAAAGGTCCTAAACTGATAGTGATAGCAGTCTGTGCATATGTTTGATCTTACCTAGAAGCTCATGATCTGGGTGATGTGGAGAAGGCATTCAGTGGGTTGCAGTTTGGATGTGGGGATAAAGATGGTGAAGCAAGCAAATTGAATGTTAAAGCAAGAAAGTACTTGGTGTGGGGAAATCAGGGGGTGAAAGGTAGATGGTGAAGGAAGTGAAGCCAGGGAAGAGGCTTATAACATGGAAGAAAATGGAAGCATTAGTGAATTAAAAAGCTCAATGAGGTCAAAGACAAGTAAGACAGGTTTGAATTTTGGAGATTATGATTGAGATATGGAACATGTTTGTGACGACAAAGTCAGAGTGGGTCATGGATTTGGGTACCTACAGTGGGTTGGGTTTGAAGGTTAATGGAATCTATGTTGAGGACATTCTAAAGTATTAACTTTATAGATTTAGTGAAAATTTCAAAATTCCTTTCAGAAGTAGATGCCTATATTTGAAGAAATCATTAAACATGTTTCAAAAATAAGGTTTCAAAAATACAAGGGGTGTTCATGAGATTTTTGGATTCTCTATGTCCTTTACTTCTAAATATCTTTTACCATATTCCTGTATATGTCTACTTCAACAATTCAATATATTACGATTTCTCAGAGCCTATTATGTGGCATGAGAGATACAAAAATAAATATGATAATATCTCTTCTTTTAATAAACTAGTTAAAAGTAATACTAGTTAAGGCAGTCAAACAACATTATAAGAGGTTTACATTATTTTGGACATGCAAAATAAACAGCTGTCACACCAGTTGGGAGAACCAGGGAGGACTTCAGGAAAATTATATTTGAGTGGCATCTTAAAGAATACACAGAATTTCATCAGTCATATAGGATGAGGTAGAATTTCAGGAGGAGACAAACTCTGAGAGAAAGCAGTAGAGATAAATGTGAGAGATGTTTGGGAAGGAAAAGATGGAGATGGGATGCTCTTCAATATATGGAGTATAGAGACATAGAGCTGGAAAAGTAAGAGAGGTAGAGAAGCAGGCTGCGGGAATAAGAGTTTGGACTTAAGTGTGTCTCTGATGGTTTGGAAAGAAGAGGTGAAAAATGGTGGTATTATGATTAGAAGCCAAATGGGGAGAGATTTCAAGAAGGAGGGCATGATAGGTGACTAGGAGGTCAGTAGTAGTTTGGAGAGAATAATTTCAATATTTAGCAGGCCTGTTAAATAGTACAGGTCCATGGTGAATTATGATCACAGGGATAAATTTGAGGAGTAAATAAATTCTGAGAAAGTGGAAGCATCAAGATGTGCTCTATTTCCGTAATTTTGGCAGCAAAGTAAGGAGACAGATGGTGTAGAAATTTGAAATAGTAGCATCACAAAGAGGAAATGAAGAAATCGAACATGTTTGCCATCCAGAGAGGAAGGAACTGCATAGTACAGAGGAAAAGCATGAAGATGGAAATGAAACTAAAAGGAACTAGGGAATTTAGACTAGACAGAGGTCAAGAGTGCGGGTAAAGAGAGAAATTGTTCCACGAAAGAAGGTTACAGTTACCAGTTATACAAAAAGAGAAGTAGAAATTCCAGAAATAAGTGATATGTTAAGGAAACTGCACTTGGTTCATCCTAATTGCTGTAATCAATGAAAAAAATTAATATTTATTTAGGGGTTGCTGTTTGCTAGGAACTGTACTTAATGGTTTATATGCATTAACTTATTTAATCCTTTCAACAGCTCTGTGGAATAGGTACCATAAATACTCTCATTTTAAATACAGAAAACAGAATCTTTAGAGAATATAACTTGTCAAGGCTCTTACTGAGAGGTAGATCAGTGAATCCCTGACTACCTTGCTAGGTGGGTATGTTGAGAACTTAAGTATACAAGGGATTTCCCAGCAGCTGTGGTGATTGACTAAGACAGCGTGGCTCTAATGTATTGTATTTAGTCTGGTTTTGTGACTTTTACCAGAAGAATTTGGAAGCCTTAGTAGAAAGAAGATAGTAGAGAATTTCAGGAATTGCAAGGAAAATATTGCAAAAGGATAGAGGGGAAGATAATTCTAAGGTGAGCATTGACATATATTTGAAATGACTGACATTGGAGTCCAGTGTGGGGTGGAAAGAAGAGAAGCCTTAAAGAAAATAGCTAGTTTGGAAGTACAGGGAATAATCAAGGGTCTAGACTTCACAAGAAGAACAAAGACAGAGTTAATTGGTATGAGAGGATGAAACACTGTGTTGAGAGGGATTTCATTCCTTCAGAAATACTTAAGTGCCAAATAGATGCCACTGTGATAAGCTCTTGGATGTACAAAGGTTAATTATATATCTGTTCTGCCTGAGATAATAGGTTTAATATGGCTGAAATAGATTGGAAATGGGGGTTGCTGTAGTCATGGAGCTAAAGAACGTGAGGCCAAAAATAGGCAGGGATTGTGGTCAGTGCATGATGTTAACTGTTGAGTTGATGAGGCTGATAATATTGACTTTACAAAGGTTAAACAAAATATAGTTTTCTTACTTTTGCTATTCTATGCTTGATTATTAGTGATGCTTAAGAACTTCTTGCTTACAGCTTCTGTTAAAATCTATGAATTCTCTCATTTCTTATCAAAGAAAAACAATTCTTGAAACTATTTTGCAAATTTATACTTTTGTATATTTTGATACATGCCTTTCCTAAGGGAATTTAGTACTTGAAAACCTCTTTGAAACAAAATATAATAATATTTTAAATAGATAAAAGGTTTTTCACAATAGTAATTCTTATGTATCACAATAAATTATTTCTAGTTATTTTTAATGATTCTCTGATTACAGTAAACAAATATGATTGTGTTTTATTTATCAATGTGCTGTAGACATAACTACACTTAACTGTATTTTTCTGGATTTAAATTCCTTCATTATTCAGAGGGCTCTGGATACACGAACAAGGTATTTCCTTTATTTCAATAAAATCAACATTTTTCAAACCTTTCCTTTTCTATAACAACTTTTATTCACTAGAGAATATGAGCAACTGTTGAGTATTTTTTTCTGTTGATTCAGTCATCATTATAGTTGTGAAGCTATAGTTCTTTATGTTGTATAGTCCACCATCACACATTTACCTGAAGAAACTATTTAGGATCATCAAAAAATAAATGGAAGAAGTTAAAAAAATATTCTTGAGTGATTGAAGATGGGAGAGGATATGGTCAGAGTAGATTGGAACAGAGCATCAAACCTAATCATGTCAAGCAGGACAAAAAAAAATCTTGACTTTATTTTAGGAACCAGTCAGAAGTTATTTGTAACATTTAGCAGGATGAAAGAAGAAAGGGGCATTCCATTCTTCTTTTCTAAAGATGCGGCTGCTGGCTACAAGTCCTAGCCTATCATGTGGTCCACAATTCTCTAGAAAGAGGGGATGAGACTGAATTTTCAATTTCTAATTTTTAAGTAACTTGGAATATATTGTTCATCCTTTAATATGTGGAGGAAAGGTGAATCTGTCTTAGTACTTGAATAAATGGTTGATAAATACATGAAAACTGCATTACACTAAGCAGTTTTGAACAGAATTGCTAAAAGCTATTGGCCAGCAATGCAATTCAATGGTGACAAATGACTCTTTTTCAGAGATCTTTCCTTTTTGGAAAATTGAAATTTGATGGCAAACAAGTCAAGGAAAGTAACTTTCTCCCTATTCCTGAAAATAACTTACTATTAGAAATCAGCCATCCAGGAAAAATAAAACTGCTGATATCAATTCTCCTCCCACCTGTTTAACTCTACTCTCCACAATCTCCCCAACCACCACTACCACCATCCAGCCAGTCTCCAATAACTCACTGTCAGTGTGTGGACACAGACAAATGTGTAGATTTTAGACATAAAAAAATGTAAAAAGTGAGGAGGCCTGAGGAGGTATTTGTTAACAATTCTTGTGCTATGATAAGGTAAAAGGAACCTTTCCATTGATTTCCAAAAAAAGTTTTTGTCATCAGGTTATGGCAACAAGGGATTGGATGAGTGTTCATGCATCATATCATATATTTTGCATATTTGACAGTTTTTATTTTTCACTAGTAAGACTTCATTCAGCTACTGTTACTTTCTGAGCACATTCTTCCACTCATGGTGAAAGTCTCCTTCTAGATTGTAACACTCTAATGCAACCAAGGAGCAAAATCTCCCCCGGTTTTTAAACATTGAGAGTAGTCTGAAGGTAGCCAAACATTCACTGGATTGCGATTGACTGCAAATGATTCCAGCTAAACTTCCCAGAACATCAAAATCTCATTAAAGCAGCCATTAAATAAGAATATCACTTAAGATACATGCAGTGATGGACTCAGGCCAAATGTAACCAGACTGGGTGTGGGAAACTGTTAACTCCTGCAGGTGTTGTATTGCTAAAAGAGTTATTTTATTTTAGATTTATTTACTTCTTGGGGGAAGCCTACAATTTGCTCTGTAAGGGTTCCCCTGCAGACTTAAGAAAGTTGTAAATTTCTCAGTGGGGAGTGATCATCAAGCTAATAGCCTGTTTCTAGGGAGTAAATAAAGCCTCTGGAAATTGACTGTATCACAAGGAAGAGGCACTGTAAAAGCTGTGATCACCTGCTTTCAGTATTGTGATTGGCCATTATTGCCTGAAATCACAGCTGCAGTCAATATTTTGAAGATAGTTACTGGCAGCAGCCAGGATCTGTGAGAACACTCAACAATTGGCTAAAAGTTACCTTTAAGATTTAATGAATAATTCAGAATGAAAAATAATCTGCCCCTAACTTGGAGCAGAAGAACACAATTCTCAGCATTACAACCAGGGAATGATCTATTCTCATCATAAATATTAACTATGTATGGGCTTCTTTTCCCTTTACTATCTGGTTAAATCAATAGTAATCAGTAAGGATCAAGGGAAAACATATACTTCCACCTCTCTTC
The DNA here is from genome assembly GCF_949987515.2 of Delphinus delphis. NCBI lineage: Eukaryota > Metazoa > Chordata > Mammalia > Artiodactyla > Delphinidae > Delphinus > Delphinus delphis. The sequence continues at coordinate 89,414,239 of NC_082683.1, forward strand.
CATTTTCTAAGTAGAGTGGGAATAAGAATGGATTTAGAATGCCTTCTCCTTGAGGAGCCAGGGGAGGAATAGCTCTCTTCTCCCCCATAAATTGGAGGTGTTTCCTTGACTGGTAAATTTATTCCACAGAAAACAGGGTCTAGGCTCTCTTAGAGAAATGACTTTTATAGCCACAGTTCCTCTTAATACTTTTGTGTTAAATACACTTGTAAAATATCTCTTATTTCTTACATCATTGCTAAATTATTTAATTGAAACAAACATATGTTAATAAATGACATGGTCCCAATTTTAATTAAAGGCCTAGCAATCATGAGAAAATTCAAATATCTGAATACAAGTTATAGGTTTCAATATTTCCAACTGTGCTTTGCTTAGTAAGTGTTCTTATATTTTATCTCATGTGTCTTATATTACCAAGTACATCATCTTAGAGATAATCTATTTTAGTGCCTTCATTATACATGTAAGAAAACTGAGACCCAATGAGCTTAAATAGTTTTCCATAATGAAAAAGATAATACTAAATGGAAAGCTCGGTGTAGGACATAGAATCCTTTGATTCTAGTCTAATAACCTTCCAATGATTATAAGTGATTCCTGCCATATTTTAAAAGAAAACAATAAAACCATGGAAAAACCTCACATTTTCGAGGTACCACAAAACTAGAGCAAGAATGAATATCTTAGCCTAAGCAACGGCAACTTGTAGGTGGAGATTACCCACCTAAGCTTTTGACGGAAGAAATGGAAATCTACTTCAGTCATTTGGAAATCTGACAGCTAGACTCACTCACTTGACTTACAATGATCTTCACCACCATCAGTGACCAGATTTTGAATATGACATACATATACATATGAACCATATATACACATAGATTTAGAATATGATATATATGATACATATATACACACATATGCAGCCATGCATGCATAAATATATATATGTTGTTTTTAAACAACTAGTAGAGGTCTTTTAGTGGAATATTTATTCATTATTTTTCATATTCACATTTTACATTTCTTATATTTTAAGCTCTTCATTTTGAATAAAAATGTTCACTTTTCTAACAATTATCTTGACAAATAAAAAAGAATTAAAATTGAACTAAAAGATAAATGTGACTATCTGACATGTGAGTTTGAACTAGGTTTCCATTATAATAGCAATTGAAGCTTTTAGTATTTTTTATAAAAGCAGTTGAAGCTTTCAGTGTTTTTTTTAATTTTTATTTTGCCATGGGATACAGATAAAATCATAAGCTGATTGAGATGTTTAGACAATCACTTAAATACAGTGAAAGGGGAAATGTAGAAGAATTTTAAGGTTTTTTTTTTAATCTCTGCAGATAATACAGTTAAAATACATCTGCCCACAATCACGTGTACCAATCACACATCAGTTATTAGGGTCAATTATTAGCACTATTTCTATATGTCCTAAATGCAAAATCATTGTGATGACAAATGCCATTCTCTGACCAGGTGGTATTAAATGCAGACAGTGAAATTCTGGTTTCAGAATTTGCCTTACTCCTGCTGACTGCTTGACATTACTTGATCTTACCTGTGCGGACTACAGAAAGAAATAACCTAGGTCACTCTGACTTTGATAATAGTTCCTGTGGTTTTAATGAGGAGAATTGCAGAAGTGACCCAGCCTACTCAGTAGGGCAGGCAAAGGTGGGTCTCCAGGTCGGTGCCAAATAACACATTTCTAAATATTCATTTTAAAGTTTTTCTTACATTACATATCATTTACATTACTGCAGTGTCAAAGCTTTTTTGGAACTTGTACCATTGTCTACCCTAAGGCTAACTTCTAATGAAAAGGGGCAAAAGTCCCTGTTAAATCTGGGACATTTTGTGGTTACCTGTTTTAAGCTCAGAAGCTTATTTTTGTAAAAAGAAGAAGATCCTTAGGATCTTTTGAAAGTTCCATTTTCTTAGGAAACACTTAGAAGTTGTACTAAACGATTCATAGTTTCTGTCCATGTCAAAGGAAATTTTCTATATACCTATCAACCTCCACTGACATATTGTTGTTTTATCTATATGCAGTCCTAGAATATATTAATTGTGAAAAAATGTTAGATGAAAATATAATATTTAATATTTGCAAAATCAGTCTACTTAGAATTTTCTTTCCCCACCAAATATGAAGATATGATTCAAAATCTAACACTCAAATTCATTTATTTTTACATTGTCTTCTACATGTTAAAAATGGATTTGTCTGCATAATTTAATCATTGCACATGACTGTGAGGGAAACACTTTAATCCTCATTTTACAGATGCAGAAAAATGAGTCTTAGTTTAAGTGATTTGACCAGGACTCAGTAGGCAAAATCCAATCCTTTCTCAACTGCCTTGCTGTTCTTGATTGTGCCATGTATTAGCACTAGAAGAACATCTGTAACTAAAACAGTCAAGGCTGACATGAAAAACAGTCCAGTCTACATCGGTAAATAGTGGGAGAAAGTAATGAAATGTGCTCTTGAATAGCTTTCCTCCTTCTGTTAGAAGAAGTCATACACGGGAAAACTAGCCAGGTTAGGTGGCTCTCAGTGGTGTAATACTGCACACATGAATGTGTTTTGGATATCTGTACAAGTGTTTTTGGTTGATACAATGAGGCATGACAGAACAGCAGCCTGGAATGGAAAAAGGTGGTAGTGAGTTGAATGAATATACCCAAGATATGTTCATGTCCTAAATCCTAGAACCTGTTAATGCTGCCTTATTTGGAAAAAGCATATTTGCCGATTTAATTAAGTTAAGGATCTTAGATGAGATCATCCTGGATTATCCAGGTGGGCCTTAAATCCAATGACAAGTGTCCTAATAAGGAGACAAACAGAGAAGAGGAGGCAGTGTGACCACAGAAGCAGAGATCTGAGTGATGCAGCAACAAGCCAAGGACTGCCTGGAGCCACTTGAAGCTGGAAGAGCCAAGAAATGGGGTTTCCTCTAGAGGTTTCAGAGGATTGTTCATACCTTGATTTCAGACTTTTGGCTTCCAGAACTGTGAGAGAATACATTTTTGTTATTTTGAGCCATCAAGTTTGTGGTAATTTGTTACAGCAGCGCTGGGAACTAAAATAGGAGTGTATCAGACAAATTTTGTGCCCTCTTTCTGCTCTGCCTACTGTTTTCTTCAGCCATTGCTGTGGATCTGCTGCCTCCATTCAGCTGTACAAGGTGTCTCTCACTTCCTGCCCCGGGGCTTCTTTGCTTTCACCTATGGGACATCTGTGGGAACCCACTCAGAAATTCTGATGGCTTTAAGTGGCTAGCCAACAATAGGCCACAGGTCTTTCAGATCGAAGGACACTCCTTGATTTTAAAAAAAAAAAATTCTGGAGCCCTCAAGACATTCCAAATGTTTAATAGGTATTAATATAGGCAAAAATCCTGGTTGTAATTATTTGATCCTAGAAATAGCACTATTTTTGTATAACTAGAAAATGTTTTGGCATGCTTTTAATATAAACTGAGTTTTCCAGTAATATATTCACCATGTAAATTGAAAGAAGAATGTATTTTGTTTGGTTTGGAACTTTACCAAGATTTTTCAACATTTTTTAAATTGCCTGCTAGTTAATCCAGTGTATTTTGTTGATAACAATATGTGAGTTGTCCATACTACACTCTTTTTTTTTTTTTTTTTTTTTGTGGTACGTGGGCCTCTCACTGTTGTGGCCTCTCCCGTTGCGGAGCACAGGCTCCGGACACACAGGCTCAGCGGCCATGGCTCACGGGCCCAGCCGCTCCGTGGCATGTGGGATCTTCCCAGATCGGGGTACAAACCCGCATCCCCTGCATCGGCAGGCGGACTCTCAACCACTGCGCCACCAGGGAAGCCCGTATACTACACTCCTGATTAATCTTCATTTGTAACTCTCACACTTATGATGATTACATAAGTATGTTAAAGCATCTGGTTACTTAACTATGTCTTTTAATATTGAAAGGCATCATTTCATTACTGTTGTCTTATATATCTCAATTATATTAGTTATGTTTTCTTTAATTTTTCAATTTTTTGTTATACTTTTAGTTTTAATTTTTTAATTGAAGTATAGTTGATTTACAGTGTTGTGTAGATCAACACAAGTGTACAGCAACACCTTCAGATTCCTTTCCATTATAGGTTATTACAAGATATTGAATATATAGTGCTCTGTACTATACAGTATGTCCTTGTTATTTATCTGCTTTATCTGTAGTAGTGTGTGTCTGTTGATCCCAAACTCCTAATTTATCCCTCCCCCCTCTTTCCCCTTTGGTAACCATAAGTTTGTTTTCTATGTCTGTGAGTCTATTTCTGTTTTGTAAATAAGTTCATTTGTATCATATTTTTAGATTCCACATATAAGTGATATCATATGATTTTTGTCTTTCTCTGTCTGACTTCACTTAGTATGACAATCTTTAGGTCCATCCATGTTGCTGCAAATGGAATTATTTCTTTCTTTCTAATGGCTGAGTAATATTCCATCATATATCTGTATATCTATGTCATCTAAGATCCTTAACTTAATTATATCTGCAAATATCCTTTTTCCAAATAAGGCAGCATTAACAGGTTCTAGGGTTTAGGACATATATATATATATATATATATATATACACACACACACACACCCCACATCTTCTTTTATCCATTCCTCTGTCAATGGACATTTAGGTTGCTTCCATTTCCTGGCTATTGTAAAGAGTGTTGCTGTGAACATTGGGGTGCATGTATCTGTTCAAATTAGAGTTTTCATTTTTTCTGGATATACACCCAGGAATGAGATTGCTGGATCATATGGTAACTCTATTTTTAGTTTTCTAAGGAACCTCCATACTCTTCTCCATAGTGGCTGCACCAAGTCATAAGTTTTTAAATTCAAGTATTGGTAGATTGTTATTTTGTGTGTAGGTTGATAGGTTATTTTTCTCAAAAGATTGCTTTGGGGTCATTAAAAGATTTGTAATAAAAAGGATATATATTAGTTTGGAAACTGTTAACGATCCTCTGAGCTAAGATAGATGTCTTTAAAGACAGACCTGATGTCCAGGTAAAATATAGAATCATCCAGTGAGGTCCTTTGCACCATGAGAGAATAGCATTTTTGAGGAAGACCATATCTGATCTTGCTGCATAATGTTGTTCTTTTCTTATCCCTTGTCCCAAAGAAGCTTCAACTCTACAGTTGATTGAGTACCTATAATGTAAAAATACATTCTGAATGGACTGTAAACAGTATAAATTTCAGCATTTTGTCCTTAAAAATTTATCAGCAATATAAATTACAAAACATATATGTATGAACTAAACTTAAATCATGGTCAACTGTGTCACTTTCCTGCCTTTCTTCTCTGGTTAGCATTTTACATGTCTTTTTATGTTTCTTTCTTGCCAGTGTTTTATTAGATTGTGAAGTTCTCAGGGTTTAGGACCATATTTAAATAATTCTCTTTGTACAAACCCTGAAATAGCACAATGCAAAATTAGTACTTTAAAATTCTTTTTGATGAGGGAGCAAAGTTGTGTCTAAATCCCTGATAGAAATCACCCCTATTTCCAAATTACATAACTGATACATTTAAAGCTTCTGATACGGAGCATTTAGTCAAAACTAAGATTCAGTGATGCTTTGGGGGAACTTAGAATTCCGGTGAGCAATTTTTTTTCAGGCACAATCCAGAAAGGATGTTCACACTATAGAGCTATTGACATTGTGATATCAAAATATTTGAAAGGAAAGCAATACAATGGCATAGCAACTCATAATGGTAATATTTTATGAATCTCGTTATTACTTCATGCATAGCTGCCCTGTGAGTAGAGGCATTATAAAACTAGTCAATGATTTACTCAGGAACTCTGGGTATTCTTTGAACAAAACAGAAGCAAATATCTGGCAGGGTGAAGGCATAAATCTCCTGCAACTTAAAATATATAAAGTTATATTTGGTAAATAGCAATAGAACATATTATATAGGCAGGGCAAAAGTATAATCTACTGCCACTTGAAATACATAGAGTTATATTTGGTAAATAGCAATTGAATATATTATAGGAGGAAAGGGTAGAAGCATATTAGAATGAGATTTTTAATTTAAATGGAGAAAAAAATAACCCAGGAGAATCAATACCAGAAGACCAGCACTCAGATCTGGAACTATGAGTTGAGACCTCCTGGCAAATTCAGGCTCTGTGGTGAAACAGATAAATGACTGGAATTATGTGGATGTGTTATTAGCCGTTGGTAGGGAGAAAAATGATTTACTTTAAGGACTCTGTTGATATGTCTAGCTACTTAACTATAATACAATGGAAGGAAAAGTGAAATTAATATGCTGTGAGGTTTATTTTTACACTAGTTACCCAATTTTAACTTCATAGTAGTCCTCCAAGGTTGTCAAGTGGGTACCAAATACTAATTGAGCACTTATTGTAAAAAGACAGTGAGTGATGAGATACAGACACAGTTACTGTTTTGAGTAGCTAATGTAAAAAAAAAAAAAGAAGAAGAAGAAGAAGAAGACTGTAATTGCCCAGTTCTTAAGAGTAAATACAGGCTAAATCAGATTAAGGAGCCAACGCAAAAGCAGCAGTCTGTGAGTTGCCAAGGGAAGATTTTAATTTGAGTCTCTAGAGATTTATTTGAGTCTTCATATTACACTGAACTGTACAATTTCAGGTTGCTTCCTTGAACTCTCTTCCATATTTTGAATTTCTAACCTTACTTATCTAGATAATTTCAAAAGATGTTTTATTTGAAAGTTCACGTTGTATTGTTATTTGCATATTGAATGTATGTTATTAATATTAAAAATATCACCAGTAGTGAAGCTTTGGCAATGAGGCATGACAGGCCCTCAGCCAGAGGAGAAAGGGGGTTCACTGAACACCCCTTGGTTCTGCTTGATATTCTCTTGGCCCATATATTTGCTCTAGTTATTGCTCTGGTAATGGACTGTGCACATATAACTTGACAGCATGTTTTCTAGGATGCATCACATGACTTTTATGGTTTTCCTGCCTTGGGGCTTCTCTACTCCTTTGGAATGCCTACGGGAACCCACTCTGACATTTGGACTTATATATGTGCAAATCTGGAAATGCAAGGAGTTAAACACTGCAAATCTTAACTAATGGGAGACCTAAGCCAGGGGATAAATACTCCTGTCTCCATCCCTTGTGTAAGCAGATTGAGGCACATTCAGCATGGCTTCTCAGAGGGTCTTCAACATGTCTGAGCCCCAGGTACCACTCATTTAATCTTTACAACAACCCTAGGAAGTAAGTTTTACAGTTATCCTTGCTTCAAAGATGAGGAAGTTGAGGTTTAGAGATGTAAAGCAAAATGCCCAAAGGCAAGAGTTTCTTAATGGAGGACTTGGGCTTTGAACTCATATCTATCGAATTTCATGGTCTGCACTCTTACTTACTGAAGCAGTGCAGCAGAGATGAATCTGTTGGCTAAAGGAATTTAGGGCAGAGGTTGAGAAAGCCATGGGGATGCCTACAGTGAAAAAGAAATAACTATACAGTTGAGGTACATCAAACCTTGTATTTTCAGATGTGGTATAAAATCCAGATGCTACCCTCTACCCACAATCTCTTACCTGCTACCTTCCGTGATAATTCAGATTTCCTCCATTAAATATTTATTAGATCTTCAAGATCTGCTAAAACAAGTACCTTTTAAAAAGTCATTGTAAATTAAACTTTAAAAGGGGTTTGTTGTAAGCTGTCTGAGAGCAATAGCTTTGAGAGAGTAGCGTACCAAAAACAGGAAAGGAGCTGAAACTAAAAGTGAAGGAGCTACAAAGTAAAATTTCACTTTCATTTATTCTCTTCAGGGTTTCTCCTATCACTAACTATAAAAAGTATGAAATTTCAAAGCAAAGATTCCACTGAAAGTGCTACCTTCTCCCTGCTAACACATTATAATGCCAATCTGAAGATTAATTAGTGGGAAGGCCTTCTGGTTTGAAAGTCTTGAAAGTGTTTTAGGAGCAATGCAATTTTTAAAGCAGTATTCCAAGTTTAGCTTTCTAACTTTAGTTAGGATATAAAGAAATAATTATATATCTGGCTTAGTCATAATTGCACCATCTTCCCTCTCATGAAAGGCTACAGATTATGTAACTGCAGCTATTGATTTTCCACATGAGACAGTTTAATGGAAAGGTTAAGAGGAAGCTGGATCAGCAAAGTTTGAGGTTACTAATTCTGCATTAAATAATTTGGGACTTAAACTCCCTCAACAGACAAGAAGCCAAGAATTTTAAAGAACAATTTCACTTCTTGGAAAAGGAATATTACTATTGCCAATCAGCAGGAGAGATTTAAAGCCTGGATTGAAATAAAAGACATGAACTTTATATAACGCTAGTTTATGAATGGGATGTTTAGCATTATTTACTTTTGCAGATTATAAAAGACCCAACTGCCACTTTACAGCTAACATTGTTTTTCATTGACAATTGACATTGACATTTGGAGTACTCAGGTGAAGGAAATGATGTCAGGACCATCATGTAGTAACTATTGGCATCAAGAGGTTACAAGTTCAATTCTTAATCCTAAAAATCTTATACACACACACACACACACACACACACACACACACACACACATCAATACCCAATAGTTAACTGTCAAAAATACTGATTCCCCAAGACCATTAAGTAGTAATACAAAGCAATACCTCCATCACCGTTAGGATCGGAGATCATCTGAAAATTTAGCAGCTGAATAAAATGATTTAAATGCTTCAGGAGAAGAAATGAAGTGGATGAATAAATATTAAAAAAGAGGACTAGGAAAGACCAAAACATTAGTAAATCTAGACATTGCTCACAGGACGCACAGTGAATATATGTCCAAATATATTCCTTGTATATTGAGTTAAGACTAGAGGCAAAAAGCTGAAAACCAAACATACGAAACTAAATATTTACAGTGATACCTTCATAAAGAATTCCCATTACTTTTTGTTAATATTTTCCAAGGAAGCTGTACATTACCAATATTATTTCCTTTTCAGAAAAAAAGTGAGATACACATAATTAAATAAATTGCTTATTACATATTGTAGTGAACTGACATCTAATAGCTCTTAGTTATCCTTCAGGTCTGCCCCCCTGGTGCATCATCATGAAGTCATTCTTGATGCCTTTGTCTGAACTGGGTTTTCTATCACTTGCTGCCACAGCATGCTGCCATACCCAGCTTCTTAGTATTTATCCCACTATTTTTGAAATTGTCTATTTAAATGTAAGACTCCTCTAAATACACTGGGGTGCATGATTGAGAATAATGACCATGTTCTATATATTTGATAACAACACTGCTATCTCAGTATTGCTTGTTGGATGGCAGTGTCTGGCATCCAAAAATAATTGTTAAACTGGACTGAGTCACAAGCTCAGGATTTAACCTGACCAATCGTCCATCCCTGACTACCCAGTTTTTAGAATACTATTTCGATAGAATTGAGTTAGCTCATTACTTTGGAGTGATATTCCAGTCACCTGTACCACCACAGGTATCACTTCCAATAAACTGTGATGCCAGAAATCGCTCAGGGGTGAGAATAGGCTGAAGCAGGGATCAAGTGACAGGATTTAATGCTGACAGTGTTTAATAGCTGAAGGGTGAAAGCCTACGTGGGACTCCTTTCAGCCTTTAATCTACTGTAGTGATCAAACAACAAAAAAGTTTTCAAATGGTCTAAAGCAAAAGCATGGACGTTATATACACATATACTCAAGGAGAGTAGATACAAAAACACATTTGACCATAAGAAGAGATTCGGAGGGGGGCGGGCCCAGCCGGAAATCTTAAAAGGCCTGGGCTACGCACTTCCCCAAGTCCCACGAGGCTGCTCATCATGACCTCTCTCCTGGGCTGCTGGTTGGAGCCTGACGATGGACGCAGGTGCCACTGAGGCCCGCGGGTACGGAAGGACGATGCCCACCAGGGGAGACGGGCTGCTGGGGTTACCACTTCTGCCACCAGGGATTCACACCCGGCCATGGTGGTTTCCTGTGCAGGAACTGAGAAACCCAGTGTTGTTTTACCTGGAGGCATGGCTGGCTGACTTGCTCTTCGGCCCAGACCGAGCCATAGTTCCAAAAATGGAGTGGATGAGCCTGGCCCTGTTGACGGTGGACACAGTTAACGCCCGGAACTTAGTCGAAATCACCGTCTTCGGATGGCCGGATGTACAACATCTGGTGAAAGTAGGCTCCTGAGCCTGGCGTCGAGGCACCAGGAGCATCGTGACTGAGGTGAAGGTCTTGTAAAACGTGCATGTGGAGGGAGCCACGGGGAAAATACCTGGTCGTACCTGGCTTCCTTCCAACCTCTCATCTTTCCACAACTTTGCAGTTTCCTAACTCCAGTATGCTGCATGTAGACCATGGGCATCCCTTTGTGAGAGGAGTCCAAGTAGGACCTTGGAAAAGTAGGCGGAGAGGTGATGCATTCAGGCCCATCACTACCCATGCCAGCCTCAGCTTGGTTATGCCACTATTTCCAGACCCTAGGTTCAGAGCTTCCACCATAAGAACTGATATCGTCAGCACCACTCCAATCTCTCCCACCCTTCCCAACCCTCATGAAGCAGTAGTTTGAAACAGCGAGCATCTTTTTCTTACCCAGCTGAGAAGCTGGTACAGCTTGAGGAGTTCTTGAAGGTCATGCATCACGTCCCCAGACGCCCCCCCAGCATCCTGTTGCATAAGTATTATCAAGAGCATGAGAATAATCCTGCTTCTGCTACTAAAGTTAAAGGGAAGCAAATATCCTTAAATCTCTGCACTTTTTTTTCTGTATCTTGATGGGTAGTGGTTTGATTATTTTGATGCAAACATGAGTTTGTAGTGCCATTCTACTAAATAAATGAATTCCTTTTTTTCTCCAATGGCATAAAGACATTTTCTCACTCAAAACTAAGCAAATTTATAAAAGATGGACTGTTCATTCATGTCTTGATGTGAGAGGTGGCTAAATGGCTGATAGGTGGTGGATTTATTTTTGTTTTTTTTCTCAGTTTCTACCATTTTGAAACCGCTAACCCTTTTGCTTTTATGGTCAGAGTCAGGCCCTCATGCACAGCGGGCAGAAATGCAGGGTCAGTCAGCTTTGGGTTTCTTTTGCAACATTTGTTCTCAAACTTTAATGTGTGTAAGAATCACTTTGAGAACTTGCTAAAACACAATTTCTTAGGCCCCTTCTCCACTGATTCTGATTCAGTACATTGGGCCCATGAATTTGCATTTCTAACAAGCTCTTAGGTAATGTCACACTTCTCTTCCGAGGTTCTCACTTTTAAGCTGGTAGTTTGCCCCCTGAGTAGCAAGGAGTGTGCCTGTGCATTTTCTTGGAGTGGAGCTTCCCACCTTGCACGTGGGTAGGCATTCCAACATGCAAGCAAAGAGAGGTGATCAGCATTCATTCTGCTGGTGCTGTGATTTACCAGAAGGAGCCAGGGTCCTGGGCAGCTTGTGCATTGGAAGGTGTCCTTCTAGCCCACTGTCCCCACCCCACCCCTCCCCAAACAGGTGTCCTGCATAGGCTGGGCTGGTTTTCCATTACCCATTACAATGGTATGACCAATCTGTGCAAAATAGTCCCAACCCCTTGGTGCTTCCACTTTCAGGAAGCAGAATCTTGGAGGAAAGATGACCAAGAATTCTGTGGCTTCAGACACAAAGTTGGAGTTGATTCAACTCATGCAGTTTCTTTACCCGTTAGCAGTAATGGATTCGAGGCATTTGCAAGGCTTTTAAACACACATATACACAAATCTTTGATTGCAAGTGATATTGAATGTTATTCTGCTTTACTTCACATGTTTGTTAAATGCTTTTTTACATTTTTGTTATTTTTTTTAATTAAAAAAATTTTTATTGGAGTATAGTTGATTTACAAAGTTGTATTAGTTTCAGGTGTATAGCAAAGTGATTCAGTTATATGTATATTATATATATAATATATGTAACTGAATATATATAATATATATATATATTCTTTTTCTTATAGGTTATAGTTCCCTGTGCTATACAGTAGGTCCTTGTTGGTTATCTATTTTATATATAGTAGTGTGTATCTGTTAATCCCAAACTCCTAATTTATCCCTCCCACTTTCCCCTTTGGTAATGCAAATTTGTTTTCTATGTCTGTGAGACTCTTTCTGTTTTGTATATAAGTTCATTTGTATCTTTTTTTTTTTTAAAGATTTCTTGTGTAAGCAATATCATGATATTTGTCTTTCTCTGTCTGACTTACTTCACTTAGTATGATCATCTCTAGGTCTATCCATGTTGCTGCAAATGGCATTATTTCATTCTTTTTTATGGCTGAGTAACATTCCATTGTATGTACATACCACATCTTCTTTATCCATTCATATGTTGACAGACGTTTAGGTTGCTTCCATGTCTTGGCTATTGTAAATAGTGCTGCAGTGAACATTGGGGTGCACGTATCTTTTTGAATCATGGTTTTCTCCAGATATATGCCCAGGAGTAGAATTGCAGGATCATATGGTAGCTCTGTTTTTAATTTTTTAAGGAACCTCCATACTGTTCTCTATAGTGGCTGTACCAATTTACATTCCCACCAACAGTGTATCCCTTTTCTCCACATCCTCTCCAGCATTTATTATTTGTAGACGTTTTGATGATGGCCATTCTGACCGGTTAAAACTACTAGTTGTTTTGATTTGCATTTGTCTAATAATTAGCCATGTTGAGCATCTTTTTGTGTGCCTCTTGGCCATCTGTGTGTCTTCTTTAGAGAAATGTCTATTTAGATCTTCTGTCCATTTTTTTGATTAGGTTGTTTGTATTTTTGATACTGAGCAGTATGAGCTGTTTGTATTTTTTGGAGATTAATCCCTTGTTGGTCACATCATCTGCAAATATTTTCTCCCACTCTGTAGATTGTCTTTAATTTTGTTTAGTTTTCTTTATTCAGTCCTATCATTACTTCTTTCAACTCTGAAGATAAGGATTTTTATTATCTGTATAAGCTTTTGTAACAAATAATGGTCCATTATAACCAATATTGTCCACCATTTTGCTTCTCAAATTTTTGCATATGAAAAATTTTTATTGTATGTAGTTAAACTATTTACTGTTTTCTGTGTGATTTTCCATCATCCCCACCTTTTACATTTACTCTTAGGAGCTCCTGCTTTGTCTTCTTTTGTAGGAATTTGATAAATATGCCTACAGGATTTTCCTTGTGGGATTTTTATAAAACCATTGAACATTTTTGACTGTTCAACATTTGTGGGAAAATGGTTATAATTAAACCTTATTCCAATTTTCCAAAAATTATCCACAACAAAGTTACTAAATGATCCTTTACTCTATCCTTTATATACATTAACATGTTGGAGTCCTAACCCTCAGTATGTCAGAATGTGAGTGTATTTGGAAATGCAAGAAGTAGTTAAGGTAAAACGAGGTCATTTGGGTGGGCCTATATCCAGTATGACTTTTTTTTTTTTTAATAATAAGAGAGCATATGGATGTACACAGGTATGTGCGTGTATAGAGGAAAGACAGTGTGAGGACACAGCAGGAAGTAAGCCATCCGAAAGCTAAGGAGAAAGGCCTCACAAGAAACCAAACCTACTGACACCTTGATCTTGGACTTCTAGCCTCCAGAACTTTGAGAAAATAAATATCTGTTGTTTAAGCCACCCACTTTCTTATTTTGTTACAGTAGCCCTGGCAAACTAACACAACATTTAATACAGTTAAAAAGAAGAGAGATTGGGAAATTTCTTTTTAGAATAGTTATTTAAATGCTTGACAGTTTGGCTAATGTTTGGATTATTCATCACTATGTACTATGTGTAAGGACACTACTTTTTAATCTTGATTTTATTACTCACTTGGCCTACTAAAGTCATCAAACATTAACAATTTTAAGAATTCCAAAAATTATGCACATAGAAACATTACATAAAGTAGGTTCACTATACATGGTACGCTGTGTGCATTCTATCTACACAATACATGTTGATAATTAATAGAATGTGTTAAAATACAAAGTTGTATAAAAGAAAGTCAATTTGATTTTTAAGTGGCAAGGAATAGAAGTAAATATCAATATTTTATGTACAATTGGGCCAGTATGCTATCAGGGTACAGAAAATACTCAAATGTTTTTGGTGTTCTTCATTTAACCAGCTGGAATTATTACTTTTAAAATGATGTCTTTTTGAAAATTTGCTTTGAATAATTTTTACACTGTAATTCTCTTAAGATCTGAACTGTCTGAAAGAAATCATCTTTAAAACAAGTAAAAGGCACTGATAAAGAAGTTTCTGTTGTCTTAAGGTAAATGATGAAGTATGCCATTAAACAATGAAACACTTTATCTTAAAATTCATGCTTATTTTTTAAAGCTTGATTCTCTACTCTTGAAAAACTTAAAGATAATAATCATAATCATTTGACAGAACTAAAAACACAATAGCCCTCCTCTCTTAGAAATAGCTCAAAACCCTTCCTAGAAAAGAAGTTGGCAAATATTCAAAACAGAGAGAAATTGATGAATATTAAAATAAAGTAATAATTATCTTTGCAAGGTAGAATAGTTTCACTTCCTATAGCTGGAAACACACAGAATTGAGGATGTTCCAGCTTTGGCATCCTTTCAGAAGTCTATTTCTATATACTTGCCAATTCATTGGGAACTTTCTATCCTGAAAATAGATCATTGTAATGTCCTCAGTAAGATGACCATTGTTGTGAATTAATGCCAGATTTATTTGTGCTATTAAATTATTATGAGTATTAGCACAGCTATTAATAACACCACTTTTCAAAGAGCTTTCATTTGTATTGCCTCATTTGATCCTTTCAGCAACTCTGAGAGGTACAAAGCACTGGTTATTATCATTCTTATTGTATATGTGGGAAACTGAGACATAAAGGCTGAATTGACTTTTAGGCAGTTACACAACTGGGAACAGTGATTCACAGATCAAAAATATTTCTAATTTAAAAAAACAGTGGAAATATTTTTTAAACATTTATTCTGGGTCATTACTTTTCTAGTAATAGTTCCTATGCATTTACTTTATATCAGATACTTTGACATACTTTATCTTTAAAAGTCCAAACAGACTTTCAAAGATAGATATTGCCATCCTCCTCTTCCAAGTGAGGATGCAGAGACCTTGAGAGGTGTGACATAATGGATTTTAAATTTAGGTCTATCTGAGTTCCAAGTTCAAGCTCCTCTGTCTGAGATATTACTTCATTTAATTCTCACTCTATCCCTCTGAGGTAAGTATAGTGTCCCTTCCTTTTTATAATTCTGGAGATGATCTCGGAGAGTTAGTATCACAAGGAGAGATTAGTTGAGGAATTGGCATTCTGGCTGGCTGAATTTTCAGTTTTCATGATTGTTGACAATACTTTTGAAATATATACATAGTTAAATTTCCTGCCTTACTAAATATAATATATTGAGAGCAATTGAAGTTTTTGTTGATGATGATTACCTTTCAATTTCTAAGAACTATTATTATTTTCATATTTTGTATTATTTTTCATAGATATTCAAGGCAACAAATTGGCTCAAATCTGTACTGACTGTCAGAGCTGACTGAATGTTGTCATAAAAAATAAATCATTAATATTGAAGAGTTTTTATGACTGAGAGATCTGAGTAATTGATTTATTATAAAGCACCTACTATGAGCTAGATATTAAGCTGTATACTGAGTATACATAGCTATATACTGAATATATACTGAGTATACCTATACGGAGTGTATACTAACTATTCCTATAGCAAAAAAGACATGTGAACAAACTAAATATGTAAGCTAGATAGTACAATATCAGGGGCATCAAAGAGTTATAAAAAAGATCAAGTGAAAACTTTAATACATTTTAGGTTTAGTTTGACGAAAAATGCTTCACTGAGCTAAGAATGATTTAATGTTGAATAACATGTCTAAAGGAATCACAAACAGGAAAGCAGTACAATATATTTACATTCTTTGTTAAATATAAAATCATCCAGATGATTTTTCAGCTATTTACGTTTTTTTTATAATTTGATAGTACAATATTATGTGCACTGGGAGGAGAGGTTAGTATGTTTCAGAGTTAAATCAAGTGTTAAGATCTCAGTGATTTTTTTTTTCTTTCTTTTTTTTGCGGTACGCGGGCCTCTCACTGTTGTGGCCTCCCTTGCGGAGCACAGGCTCCGGACACGCAGGCCCAGCAGCCATGGCCCGCGGGCCCAGCCGCTCCGTGGCATGTGGGATCCTCTCGGACCAGGGCACGAACCCGTGTCCCCTGCATCGGCAGGCGGACTCTCAACCACTGCACCACCAGGGAAGCCCTAAGATCTCAGTGATTTTTAATACTATGTCTAAATCACAGTATCATTTATTATAGTGACCAATATAGCAATGAAGGATTGAAATGGAATACAGCATTGTTTATGAAGATAGTCACAAACTTTGTTTTTTATAATAGGAAAGTTATTTTCAGAAAATACTTTTTTTAAAAAAGGTAAATTATTATTAAACTTCTATTTTTGGATATCATGCCAAAAATAAAAATAAAATCAATAAACATATTTTACAAATTGCAATAACTATTGCTGAAATTTTTTAAAAAAATGCTGTTACCTTATTACTTCTTCCATGATTAAAAATATGCAAATCCTAGAATGCACTTATATTAAAAACTTGTAGAAATCTAAGAGCATGTTTCTTCTAATATTCAGGAATTATAGTATCATGCTGAGTAAGAAAAGGTCACATAATTTATAATTCTCCAATGTGTCTTTCATTTATGTTGGTAAACTCATTTGTTTGAAAGAACAATGAGGATAAATACCACATTTTATCATTTTCCCCTTTAGGGCTTCCTTCTGCACAAACATTTTTGTAGTTACTGGTCTAGTTTTGATACAGTGCTTATATATTAATTAATTTTCCAAAGAAATTCAGCATTTATTGAGCAACTGTTATAAGCAAGGTACTATAGAGATCTGTAAGAAATACAGGGCTGATCAAAACCAGAGCCTGACTTTAAGGAGTTCACAGTTTATTGAGGGATCTAGACAAATATAGATCCCTAACGGTGTATTAGTTTTCTATTGCAACTAGAACAAATTACCACCAACTTAGTGACTTACGATAATAGAATTCATTATCTTACAGTTCTATAGGTCAGAGTTCTGAAATGGATCTCATAGAGCTACAATTAAAGTCTTAACGGGGCAGTGTTCCTTCTAGAGGCTCTAGGAAAGAGACTGCTTCCTGCCTTTTCCCTCTTCAAGAAGTTGTCTGAGTTCCTCGGTTGTGGCTTCTTTCCATCTTCAAAGCCAGCAATCATATCACTCTAGCCTCTACTTCCATCATCACATCTTCTTCTCGGACTCTAACTCTCCTGCCTTTTTTTTCATTTATAAGGCTGCTTGCGATTAAATTAAGCCCACCTGGGTAATCCAGGGTACTCTTTCCATCTCAAAACCTTAAACTTAACACATTTGCAAAGGCGCTTTATCTGTGTGAGGTAACATACTTACAGGTTCTGGGGGTTAGGATGTGGACATCTGCCTACTACATATGACTAAACATGGTAAATAGATTATATCTTATATTTTATATCTTAGGTGTGGATATTGACACACTCAAAAATTCAGTATTTAGGTTGTCTTAATCTATTCATGGAAAAACATTTAAATATTAATAGGGAAGATTATAAGGTCACCGTTTTAACATATTCAATTAAATAGGTGAAGAATATTTCCAATCTTAGGTTTCAAAAGGAGGAAGGAAATTTGTTGATAATGTGTAGATTCAGTTAATGGACTTACATAATGAATTTTCAGTTCACTGCTACATGCCAACTACCTAAACTTACCTTAATTTTATTTGCAAAGTGTTATTATCAGAGATCAAACAATGCCAGATATTAGAGCTTAATTTGATCCTTATTTAGCTCCTTGTGATGAATTGTAAAACAATGAAATAGTAGATTTTAAAGAAAATTTATTATCTGATATACATCTTTAAATAACTACGAAGATCTTTTAACTCAACATATCCCTTTACCAGACCATTTCTCTTCTTTTCTTTAAAGTAAAATGCCTTGATGTTGTCCCACTGCTTTATAAATTGATCTCATCTGCATCATATTTCCCATTTTACAGAAAATTGAACCCAAGGAAGTTAAGTAATTTTCCAAGGTCACATAAACCAGGAAGTAGGTGGACTCCAAAGTCTCCCCAGTTTTCACTTTGACCACTCAGGGGCAGAGCTTATTAAAGGTTGGTTTTTAGAAAAAAAAAAGTAACATGCCTCGAAAGAGTTTTCTGAACTTTTGGTCTCCAGTTCCTCTCTTCCTATTCTACTCTTAACCTGTTCCAGTCATGTTCTGTTCCCACTGCTCCACAGACATTGTTCTAGTTAGTCACCACAGTGCTAAATCAGAAGTCAAATCTCAGTCCTCATCTTTTGTGATCTCTCAGCAACATTTGATGCAGATGATCATTCTCTTTTCCTTGAAATGTCAATATTTTATTCATTTGACATCCAGAACTCTGGCTTTCTTGCTTTTCCTACTCTCTCACCATCCTGTCCTTCTTAGCTCCCTTTGCTTTTACCATTCAGCTCCCTGATCTCTGATGGTAGATTGTCCCAGGAATCAGTCTTTGGATTTTTACTCTTCTGTATCTTCTCTGCTCATCCCTAAGTGAGATTATCCAGTCTTAGAGATTTAGCTATTATTTACATGCTGTGAACCGCTAAAATTTTATTTCCAGCCTGGATCTATTCCTTGAGCTCCAAATTCATTTACCTAAACTCCCTACTTAATATCTCAAGTTGGATCTCCACAGGCGGCGTATGATCAGCTTATTCTAAACTGCATTTCTTATCTCTGTCCCCTTCTGTCACAGAAACAAGCAAAATTGCTCGAGTGACGTTCCCCATCTCAGTAAATGGCAACTCTATTTTTGTAGGTGCTCGGCTTAACCATGAATCTCAGAGGATTCTGTCCAGGCATTTTCTGGATGCCAGGTAGTCCTATGCATCAGACAGTGCCCTTTATTTCTTAGACATATTTTGGTAGAATGACTGACTTTAACCTGATTGCCCCAATGAATGCTAATTTTAAAATTTACACAAGGATATATTCCTTCCTGTGTGACTATTCCTTTGCTTTTGAATATTTGCTCCTGAATACAATAAGGAGGTTTGGTAGAATTTATAAATATTTTTAAATTCTCCTGTGGCCATGTCCTTTTAAATCTGTGTATTTATAATCTCAATCCAATTACTTATTTTTAACTTGTATTTTTGCACTAAATTCTACAGGGGAATTTCAAAACACTTCAGCACTTCTGAATTCTGAACAACCTGGAAATAGGAATGTCTGAAATATATTCTTAGCTCATCCTATGAGTGAAGTAATTAAAGTGTGGGTAAAATCTGTTTAAAGTTTATGTAATTAGAAAAGCTTGGGGGAAAAGTCCTATTTAAATCTAACAAGTGAAATTTCTGTATTTTAAAATTATTCACAAAAAGTCAGAAGAAAAATGGAGTTAATTATCAGAAAGACCTAAGAGTCTAAAATTGTTTAACTTAATTATCTGGATCTTCTCTACTTATAATGGCTTGAAAGTAAATATTTGGTGAATATATTTAATCATATGCCTTTGGATAGTAATTCTGACCCAAGTGTCAAGGATGCAGAGAAGTGAGGTAAGAGAGTAGTCAAGAAAGTGACAAAGTCTAGGTTTGAATCTGGATGATTATTTTAAGGTACTGAATATGCTATACTCATGCTCATAATAAATTGCTGAATATTTAAAGCGTTAGGTGAGCTTAATTGAGCTAGAGCATAAAAAATTAGAAATTTATAGCTGTAGGCTTAAGCCAATTAAGCTGCATCATACTCAGCTACATTTAGCTGTTTGGTCACAGACCTTCTCTCTATGGCAATTGAGATGGTACTAAAATAGGGATGTTACTAATCTATATCTAACAAGGTAGTCTCTGTCACAGAAAAAATCACATTTATACTATCTAGTCTTAAATCTCTTATCTTTGACAGTAAGGTTCAGCTCCCCAAATAATTTCTCTTCAGCCTGTCACTATGTTCATGTAAGCCTTTGATCAATAGGTGGTACAAGATGGCTTGGTATAGCAGAAAGAGCTATGTATTAAGACAAAAGTCTCCAGCAGAAGTCTCAGTTCTGCAGTTAAATCACTTTGTGACTTTGGACTAGTCATAAACTAGGACTTACAACTCTGATTGCAAGTTGGATGTAAGTCTTAAATGAGGTAAAATAGATAAAAAACTGAGTATAGTAACTGACATATTGGAGGTATTAGTCTCCTCCCTGAGTTTCTTCATTTATTTAAATAGGAGGATTAGTTGCAACCATTTCTGATATCTTAATGAATCTGTAAGTCTGTACAATGTGTTTTAAAACTAGCTGTTTACATTTCACATATGGTAGATAATTGTCTCTCAATATGGTAGGACATAAAAAATAGAAACTGAACAAAATTTTCTAACTTTGGTTTAAAAGAAAGCTTACTATTTTTGCATTTTTAAAAGGAAGTTCTTTAATTCTAGCATTGCCTTCTGAAAAACAGATACAGCAATAACCAGAAAATTGGAAAAATAATGTAATCACTTTGCCGATTGATGAGTGAAGGCCAGAGCATTTCTTGGGATTGAAAAGCATTTGAGAGCCACACTTAGCTTGAAATCTTTTAAAAATGATTTAGCCTTATTTCAAAGGAAGGATGGCTTTCATTCTTTACATATAACCACTTTCATTTTTTTTAAAAATAGATAGAAGGACTGAAAATGACAGTCCTCTATAACCCTACGCTGTAAAAGCCTAGAGAAGAATTGTGAGAAAAGAAGTAAAAACTACCTGAAATGGTTTGATATAAAATGGCATTTTTTTCTAACTGGGCTTTGACTTGTCTTTCAACTTTTTTTTTTGTGTGTGTGAAACACAAAGGAACCAGCTTTCTATTAATCTAGAATGGGTTTTTAAAAACTCCTTCTTTGAAAAATAATTCATTTAAACATTTCTTGGCAATACGGAGGAAGATATATCACATCACTGGAAACTTTCTTTAAGAAGCATTGTCTAAATTCAACACCCATTTATGATAAAAACCCTCCAGAAAGTAGGCATAGAGGGAACTTACCTCAACATAATAAAGGCCATATATGAAAAACCCACAGCCAACATCATTCTCAATGGTGAAAAACTGAAAGCAATTCCACTAAGATCAGGAACAAGACAAGGTTGCCCACTCTCACCATTATTATTCAACATAGTTTTGGAAGTTTTAGCCATAGCAATCAGAGAAGAAAAAGAAATAAAAGGAATCCAATTCGGAAAAGAAGAAGTAAAGCTGTCACTGTTTGCAGATGACATGATACCATATATATAGAATCCTAAAAAGGCTACCAGAAAACTACTAGAGCTAATCAATGAATTTGGTAAAGTAGCAGGATACAAAATTAATGCACAGAAATCTCTTGCATTCCTATACACTAATGATGAAAATCTGAAAGTGAAATTAAGAAAACAATCCCATTTACCATTGCAACAAAAAGAACAAAATATCTAGGAATAAACCTACCTAAGGAGACAAAAGACCTGTATGTAGAAAACTTTAAGACACTGATGAAAGAAATTAAAGATGATACAAACAGATGGAGAGATATACCATGTTCTTGGATTGGAAGAATCAACATTGTGAAAATGACTATACTACCCAAAGCAATCTACAGATTCAGTGCAATCCCTATCAAACTACCAGTGGCATTTTCCACAGAACTAGAACAAAAAATTTCACGATTTGTATGGAAACACAAAAGACCCTGAATAGCCAAAGCAATCTTGAGAAAGAAAAACAGAGCTGGAGGAATCAAGCTCCTGGAGTTCAGACTGTACTACAAAGCTACAGTAATCAAGATAGTATGGTACTGGCACAAAAACAGAAATATAGATCAATAGAACAGGATAGAAAGCCCAGAGATAAACCCACACATATATGGTCACCTTATTTTGATAAAGGAGGCAAGAATATACAATGGAGAAAAGACAGCCTCTTCAATAAGTGGTGCTGGGAAAACTGGACAGCTACATGTAAAAGAATGAAATTAGAGCACTCCCTACCAGCATACACAAAAATAAACTCAAAGTGGATTAAAGACCTAAATGTAAGGCCAGGCACTATAAAACTCTTAGAGGAAAACATAGGTAGAACACTCTATGACATAAATCACAGCAAGATCCTTTTTGACTCACCTCCTAGAGAAATGGAAATAAAAACAAAAATAAACAAATGGGACCTAATTAAACTTCAAAGCTTTTGCACAGCAAAGGAAGCCATAAACAAGACGAAAAGACAACACTCAGAATGGGAGAAAATATTTGCAAATGAAGCAACTGACAAAGGATTAATCTCCAGAATATACAAGCAGCTCATGCAGCTCAATATCAAAAAAACAACCCAATCCAAAAATGGGCAGAAGACCTAAACAGACATTTCTCCAAAGAAGATATACAGATTGGCAACAACACATGAAAGGATGCTCAACATCATGAATCATTAGAGAAATGCAAATCAGAACTACAATGAAGTATCACCTCACACCAGTCAGAATGGCCATCATCAAAAAATCTACAAACAACAAATGCTGGAGAGGGTGTAGAGAAAAGGGAACCCTCTTGCACTGTTGGTGGGAATGTAAATTGATACAGCCACTATGGAGAACAGTATGGAGGTTCCTTAAAAAACTAAAAATAGAACTACCATAAGACCCAGCAATCCCACTACTGGGCATATACCCTGAGAAAACCATTATTCAAAAAGAGTCATGTACCACAATGTTCATTGCAGCTCTATTTACAATAGCCAGGACATGGAGCAACCTAAGTGTCCATCGACAGATGAATGGATAAAGAAGATGTGGCACATATATACAATGGAATATTAATCAGCCATACAAAGATTTGAAATTGAGTTATTTATAGTGAGGTGGATGGACCTAGAGTCTGTCATACAGAGTGAATTAAGTCAGAAAGAGAAAAACAAATAGTGTATGCTAACACATATATATGGAATCTAAATAAATAAATAGTTCTGAAGAACCTAGGGGCAGGACAGGAATAAAGACGCAGATGTAGAGAATGGACTTGTGGACACGGGGAGGGGGAAGGGTAGCAGGGACGAAGTGAGAGCGAGGCGTGGACATATATACACTACCAAATGTAAAATAGATAGCTAGTGGGAAGCAGCGCAGTAGCATAGGGAGATCACCTCTGTGCTTTTTGACCATCTAGAGGGTTGGGGTAGGGAGGGTGGGAGGGAGAAGCAAGAGGGAGGAGATATGGGGATATATGTATGTATATGTATAGCTGATTCACTTTGTTATAAAGCAGAAACTAACACACCATTGTAAAGCAATTATACTCCAATAAAGATGATAAAGAAAGAAAGAAGCATTGTCTGATAAAGGCAGTCCATCTTTTAAGATTTGTGGTATAAGGACCTGTGGTAAGAGGATAATCAGCTTAAGGCTGCCGCTCAGCGGAAAATTTCCTTTCATGACTCTACGAGGACTATTTGGCTTCTTTAAAGCCTAAAGTCTTGTTCCCCACTGCCTTTTGTTTTAAATTCAAGTTAATTCAGAGCCTTCAAACTTTATTAAAAGGAAATATATTGAGTAACTACTATGACTTAGTCGTTATGCTAAATTTTAAAAATTTATAATATAATGCCATTTTTGAAAAAGATATTACATATAAATATAATTTATGTATAGAGAGAGAGAGAGAGAGAAAGAGAGAGAGAAAGAAAGAGAGAGATTAGAAAAAGTGGAAAAAAACGCATGCCAGACTATTGGTGGTAGTGATTTTGCAGAGAATGGCATGATAAATTTTCGTGCTATGCTATGTCTTTTCAATTTTAAGAATATAAATGTCTTCAGGAATTAGAAAATTATATCATTAAAACATTAGTAGAAGGCCATCATAAGAAGAGTGTCAGACATGAAGGAAAAGGTATAAACTTCATCAAAGCAGGCCCTGTTTCTATCTCGTTCCCTATTGTGTTTCACATTGTCTACCTCACAGAGACCACTTAATAAATATTTATTGAAGGAGTGAATGAACACATTAAAGAAAGCTGCCACAACTAATTTCAAGGTTGTCTTTAGAGACCACGTGAAATCTTTTCTCTTACGGGAACATTTACATTGTTAGACTTGAATAACATCTTTGATCATTGCCATGGGAAATAAACATATCTAAAATATGTTACAGGGGCAAGCTTTGGGAAGTATAGGGGCAAGCTTTGGGAAGTATAGTCATTCAGTGGAGAAAAACAAAGCAACATAAAGCGTGTTCATTTTGTTTGCTAGAATGGTTCTTTTTGCAGGGTTATAGAGGTTTATTGTGCATGACTCAACACACATTGCATTCGGGAAGATCTACAGAACGAGCAGAATAGATCCTGAGTCCTCCTCATCTACTTGTGTCTTCCTTTTTTGGGAAGATGTTTTACTGGCAAATTTAGCCAGTAACATTTGCACAGAGTATGTGTTTCCTTTTACTTAAATTCATAAGCACTTTTCTACTTTCTAACAGAGAAAACTTGACAAACATCTATTGAATTTTATAATTTCACCATCATTCTGATGTTTTCTTCTGGCACAGGGATTCTAAGGGTGTGATTAGGGGTAACTCTTTGTACAGATATATTTACAACTACAGAGGCAGCAAAAAATACCATATTCTGAAGGCCTATTTTATGCTTGTCACTATATCCATTTTCTAATTTAGTCCTTCTAAAAAAAGCCCTAATGGTGGGCATTATTGCATCCATTTTTAGATGGTGAAACCAAGGCTCAGAGATATAAAATTTACTCATAGAAAGCCCCTGTGGAAATGACTGACCTGAGATTCGATTTCTGGTAGGTGTGGATCAAAGCATCATTGCTTGTGTTGTTTTGTTTTGATTAGAATCCATTGTCCTTATGTCTTCACTGTAAAGATCTTGCACACCCTGAAACATTCTCATGGAAATTAGAGTACAGTCCTGAAATGCCAGGACTTGGATTGTATTCAAACTGTCACATGCTTTCTAGCTATGATATATGGGCCTGAACTCATTAGTGATGGATTCCTAGAGGCAGCAACTGTGCAGGTAAATCTTCTTAACTAAGCAGATAGTACATCATCCTGGCACTGTAAAATGTCATAAGTGCTCTCAGTGTAATCATCTTTTTGTTTCTTTGCTACATTTGGATGAGCAAAACCAGGAAGCATTAGAGTAATACCAAGTCCTACCAAAAGTATAGTCTAAATATAGAGGCATCTTGGGAAACCCACCTCTTGCATTCCACTAATCTTTCTTGAATCTTGATTGTTTAATGCCAAAAGTACTAGTTAAATTGCAGTCTTGTTCATTTGAATGCAGAAGAGTAAGTGTGCTGGGCTCTTACCTTTATTTCTGGTATCTCCATTCTGGCGGTCCCACATCTATCTCTACCCCGCAGGCTCCAGGAGCTTGGCACTTTGCCAGCAGTCAGCTCCTGAGACAGCCTAATGAAAGTTAATAGACCTCCAATTCAGGTAATTTACATGAATTAAAAATAACTTAGGAAACCATTTAGGGCTCTATAAAATCAAATTTAAAATACTATATGCAGAGGTCATAATAGTACAGTTCAACTTTTCTACCACACAAAAAACATAAAGTTTATTTGAAGTTCATCTGAAATATACAAATATTATCAGACAGTTGGAGAGAATAAAATTTTTACATGTCTTTGAAAAGTAAGTAATCCCAATAATGCTTTCTTGCTCAGTTTCTTCCAGATGTTCTAAGCTTGTATTTCAAGATTGCTTACAAATTATAAGGTACATGTAGAAAAGATTTTCAGCAGAGGATAAACTTATGAGAAACTATTTCATAGTTCCTCATAATTCTGCAAAAATTATGAGATAAAACAATACATAGACTGGAAGGAAAAAAGGTGATATTTGTTCAGAAACCAAATAAAATTCTATGATAGATGTAAGAGAATGGAAGGAATCTTGAATTTGCTGTAAAAGAGGTATAATAATATTACTGTTGAAAAATCATTTAATCCTTTCCTGTGCCACAGATAGAGCTACAGTCAAACCAATCCAGAGAGATTGCTGGGATCTCTTTTAAAAACTAAATTTCTCAATTTCACAAATATTTATTGAACTAGGCATTATGAATTCAAGTACAAAGATCAGTAGTGTGCTCTTTTGTCCTTAAGGAATCTTGAATTTAGTTAATAGATAAGGCAAGTACTGGCATCTCACAATGCAAGGAAGAATATAGTAGTGGCCACAGGCAATAATAAAATGCTCTGTGAGCTTTCTGAAGGGAAACCACATCATGTTGAAGTCTTCAAGGCAGAATGAGAAGATATGACTGAGGTTTAAATTCTGGTGGCTTTTCCATCTTCTAGTTCTGGGCATCTTCTAGTGTCTAGGCAAACTGTTTAACCTTTTGGAGCTTTACCTTTGTTTTCTGTAAAATGGTAGTAGTAGAATATACTTCATAAGTGTTTTACATAAGATTTATCTCACTTATTCATTTATTCATTCATACACAAGTATGCACTGAGTGTTCACTGTTGGCCTGGTTGTACAGCTGTACAGTGTATAGTGTGGGTGGGGAGGCAAAAAATTTGGTAGGTGCTTTGATAGGAAGTATTTGTAGGTTACAGCAAGACTTTAAAGAAAAGTGTGGTCAATTCCATAAAAAGAAGATCCAGAATCTCTTCATAGAGGAGGCTCCCATAATCCTTACTACACAGATGAGATAATGAAAGTTTAGGACATTTGAATAATTGTCCAACGTGTATATAGTTAGTTAACGGCTGAGCTAGGATCCAGTGCTTCTGAATTTTCACATAAAGCAATCAATTCTGTTTGCTTTGAAAGCAATTACCCACACAATGAGACCTAAAGGAAGCATTAATATCAATGGGAATGTGCTTTTTGCAATATCTCAGAGGACTTCAGACACATCGATATTTTGTTTTGTAATTGCTTTTTATAATTAATGGTATATCTTACTAACTCAAATAATTGTCATGCAAAGCAGGCTTTTAAATAGAATATGGAAATATTTAAGAGGTTACTTTAAAGTAATATTTAAGGTTACTTTCAAGGAGTTTTTGTCTCTAAGCCAACACAAATGGAATCAGCTGTCTCTGTATTTCAATAATAAGCTCTTCATGACCCCCAGTGAACTCACATTTTTATCCCATGCTAAGGCACTGAGCTCATAAAGATTCATAAGACCAAAAAAAAAAAAAAGGTTTTTTTTTCCTCTATTGTGTAAGACCTTTATATAAATCAACTCCCAGTGGGGAGAGATCTACTCTACTGTACTTTCCTTTGTCTCTTCCCTTTTCCATAGCTCTTACACAGTCTTGAGAAGTATCCCTCAGTGAGCACCTCCATCCTTCTTTCCCTCCCCTTGCATCCATTGTCAGTGTAATAATGTTTCATGTATTAGTGCACTAGCTATCATAAATATGTTACACAATATAGTCTAAGTTAGAGTTCACAGAGAAAATGAGATGAAGGTGCCCATAGCCATATTGTACAGAAGACTAGTTCTTAATGAGAAATGGGGAAAGATTGAAGCCTGCTGAGAATCCACAGGTGTTTTTTTTTCATCTGTTTCATATGATCATATGTTATCAATGTTTGTCTTTCTTATTTACTTAGTGTTTCTCTGACTTATCGACTTAGCATAATGCCCTTGAGGTCCATCCATGTTTTCACAAATGGCAAGATTTCATTCTTTTTTATAGCAGCTGAATAATATCACATTGTGTGTGTGTGTGTGTGTGTGTGTGTGTGTGTGTGTGTGTGTGTGTGTATTTACATCTTCTTTATCCATTCATCCACTGATGGACACTTAGGTTGTTTTAATATTTTCAGATAGAACATAATGAAAACACTAACTGGAAAAATACCTGCACCCCCATGTTCATTGCAGCATTATTTACAATATCTTATGAGCTCTGTAGTGGAGTTACTGGATTGTATGGTAGTTCTATTTTTAATTTTTGAGGAACTTCCGTACTGTTTTCTATAGCAGTTGCACCAATTTCGTTCCCACCAACAGTGCACAAGGGTTCCCTTTTCTCCACATTCTCGCCAACATTTGTTATTATTTTGGTGATAGTCATTTTAACAAATGTGAGGTGATATCTCATTGTGGATTTGATTTGCATTTCCCTGGTGATTAGTGATGTTGAGCCATCACATTAGTGATGTTGAGCCTCTTGTACCTGTTGGCTATCCAGATATCTTCTTTGGAAAATTGTCTATTCAAATCTGACCATTTAAGAATTTATTATTATTGTTGTTGTTATTATTTGCTATTGCGTTGTATGTGTTCTTTATGTATGTTGGATGTTAGACCCTTATCAGGTATATGAATTGCAAATATTGTCTCCCATTCAGTAGGTTGCCTTTTCATTTTGTTGGTTTCCTTCACTGTACAGAAGCTTTTCAGTCTGACATAGTCACATTTGTTTATTTTACTTTTGTTGTCCGATTTTAAAAAATCATTGCCAAGAATCATGTCAAGGAGCTTACAGCCTGTGTTTTCTTCTAGGAGTTTTATGGTTTCAGGTCTTATGTTCAAATCTTTAATCTACTTTGAGTTTATTTTTGTGTATGGTGTGAGATAGTGGTTCAGTTTCATTGTTTTGCATGTGGCTGTCCAGTTTTACAAACCCCACTTATTGAAGAGGCTGTTCTTTCCCCATTGTATTTTCTTGGCTCCTTTGTTATAAATTAATAGACAATATACATGTGAGTTTATTTCTAGGCTCTCTGTTCTATTCCATTGATCTACATCTCTGTTTTTATGCCAATACCATACTATTTTGATTACTATAGCTTTGTAATATAGTTTGAAATCAGGAAGTATGCTATCTCCAGCTTTGTTCTTCTTTCTCAAGATTGTTATGGCTATTCAGGGTCTTTTGCGGTTTCATACAGATTTTAGTATTGTTTTCTCTATTTCTGTGAAAAATATCATTGGAGTTTTGATACAGATTGCTTTGAATTTATATATCACTTTGGTTAGTGTGGACATTTTAACAATATTAATTCCTCCATTTCATGAGCATGGAATATCTTTTCATTTATTTGTGTCTTCTTCAATTTTTTAAGCTAATATCTTGTAGTTTTCAATATATAAGTCTTTCACCCCCTTGGTTAAATTTATTCCTAGGTATTTTATTATTTCTGATATAATTGTAGATGAGATTGTTTTCTTAATTTCTATTTCTGATAGTTTGTTATTAGTGTAAAGGAACACAACACATTTTTATGTATTTATTTTGTATCCTGCAACTTTACTGAATTTGTTTATAAGTTCTAACAGTTTTTTTGAGGGAAGCTTCAGGGTTTTCTCTATATAGTATCATGTTATCTGTAAATATTGACAGTATTACTTCTTCCTTTCCAATGTGGATGCCTTTTATTTCTTTTTCTTGTCTAATTGCTCTGGATAGGACTTCCAATACTATGTTGAATAAAAGTGGCAAGAGTGGACACACTTGTCTTGTTCTTCATCTTAGAGGAAAAGCTTTCAGTATATCACCATTGAGTATGGTGGTAGCATGGGTTTGTCATATATGGCCTTTATTATGTTGAGGTATGTTCCCTCTATACCCACTTTGTAGAGAGTTTTTATCATAAATTAGTGTTGAATTTTGTCAAATGCTTTTTTGCATTTATCGAGATGATCATATGATTTTTATCCTTCATTTTGTTAATGTGGTATATTACACTGACTGATTTGAGGATGTCGAGCCATCCCTGCATCCCTGGAATAAATAACACTTGATCATGTTGTATGATCCTCTTAATGTATTGTTGACTTCAATTTGCTAATATTTTGTTGAGGATTTTCGCAATTATGTTTATCACTGATATTGGCCTATAATTTTCTTTCCTTGTAGTGTTCTTGTCTGAGTAGCAGGATAATACTGGCCTTATAAAATGTTTTTGGAAGAGTTCTCCCCTCTTCAGCTTTTGAAATAATTTTAGAAGCACTGATATTAGTTCTTTGGATGTTTGGTAGAATTCACCAGTGAAACCATCTGATCTTGGACTTTTGTCTGTTGGAAAGCTATTGATTACTGTTGCAGTGTTCTTACTAGTAATCAGTCTGTTCAGGTTTCTTATTGCATCATGATTCAGTCTTGGTAGGTTGCATGTTTCTAGGAATTTATTCATTTCTTCTAAGTTGTCCAATTTGTTGACATATAACTGTTCATAATAGTCTCCTTTGTATTTCTGTGGTATCAGTTGTAACAACTCCTCTTTCATATTTTATATATTTGAGTCCTCTCTTTTGTTCTCTGTGAGTCTAGTTAAAGGTTTGTCAATACTATTTATCTTTCAAAGAAGCAGCTCTTAGTTTTATTGATCCTTTCTATCCTATTGTCTTTTTAGTCTCTATTTTATTTATTTCCTCTCTAATCTTTGTTATTTCCTTTCATCTAATTTTAGGCTTCATTTATTCATTTGCTTTTCTTTTTTATGTTCCTTGAGGTAAAGTTAGTTTGTTTATTTGAGACTTCTCTTGTTCCTTAAGGTAGGCATTTATTGCTATGAAATTCCCTCCTTAGAACTGCTTTTGCTGCATCCCATAAATTTTGGTATGTTACATTTCCATTTTGCTTGTCTCAAGATTTTCTTTTTAATTTTTCTTTTGATTTCTTCTTTGACCCCTCGATTATTCTGTAATGTATTGTTTAATCTCCCCATATTTGTGAATTTTCCAGTTTTGTTCTTGTAATTAATTTCTAGTGTTATACCATTGTGGTCAGAAAAGATGCTTGATATGATTTCTGTCCTCTTAAGTTGATCAAGACTTGCTTTGTGGCCTAACATATAATCTACCTTGGAAACTTTTCTCTGTGCACTTGAAAAGAATGTGAATTCTGTTGCTTTTTGGATGGAATGTTCTGTAAATATCTGTCCATTTGACCTAACATGTCATTTAAGGCTGATGTTTTCTTATTGATTTTCTGCCTAGATGATCTATCCATTGATGTAAGTAGGGTATTAAAGTCCCCTACAATTATTATATTGCTATTTCTCCCTTTCGGTCTGTTAATATGTGCATTATATATTTAGGTACACCTATGCTAGATGCATAAATATTTACAAGTGTCATATTCTCTTGTTGGATTGTCCCCTTTATCATTATGTAATGCCCTTCTTTTTCTCTTATTACAATCCTTGTTTTAAAGTCTATCTGTCTGATGTAAGTTTAGTTTCTCCAGCTTTCTTTTGGTTTCCCTTTGTGTGGGATACCTTTTTCATCCCTTCACTTTCAGTCTGTGTGTGTCCTTACATCTAAAGTGTTTCATTTGTAGGCAGTATACATATGGGTCATTTTTTAATCCATTCAGCCACCTTATGTCTTTTGGTTGGAGAATATACCCCATTTACTTTTAAAGTAATTATTAATAGGTGTGTGTTTATTGCTATTATGTTCATTGTTTTGTAGCTATTTTTATAGTTCCTCTCTGTTTCTTTCTTTTTCTCTTGCTCTCTTCCTTTGTGATTTGATGACTTTCCTTAGTGGTATGTTTATATTACTTTCTTTATATCATTTGTGCATTTACTATAGGTTTTTGCTTTGTGGTTAACATGAGGCTTACATATAAACAACTTATATCTATAACAATCTGTTTGAGGTTGATAACAACTTAAGTTTGATCCCACTCTAAAGCTCAACAATTTTACTCCTCCCTATGTTTTGTTTTTATGTTATCTTTTATATCTTTTTATCCTGTGTATCCCTTAAATAATCATTGTAATTATAGTTATTTTTACTACTTTTGTCTTTTAGCCTTTATACTAGCTTTATAAGTAGTCCACTACCTCTACTGTATGTTTACTTTTCCAATGAGATTTATTCTTTCATATGTGTTCTTGTTACTAATTAGCATCCTTTCTTTTTAGTTTAAAGAAGTCCCTTTAATATTTATGTAAGGTTGGTTTAGTGGTAGTAAACTCCTTTAGCTTTTCCTTGTCTGGAAAACTGTGTCTCTTTCCTTCAATTCTGAATGATAACTTTGCTGGGTAGAGTATTCTTGTTTGGATTTTTTTTTTTTTTCTGTCAGCCCTTAGAACATATCCTGCCAATTCCTTTGGCCTGCAGGGCTTGTGTTGAAAAAATTGCTGATAGCTTTATGAGGGTTCCCCTGCATGTAGCAAGTTGTTTTTCTCTTGTTGCTTTTAATATCCTTTCCTTGTCTTTAATTTATAATGTGTCTTCGTATGGGTGTCTTTTTTAAAAAAATTAATTTATTTATTTAATTTTGGCTGCTTTGAGTCTTCATTGCTTCATGCAGGCTTTCTCTAGTTTCAGCAAGCAGGGGCTATTCTTCGTTGTGGTGTGTGGGCTTCTCATTGCAGTGGCTTCTCTTGTTGCAGAGCACGGGCTCTAGATGCACGGGCTTCGGTACTTGTGGATCGTGGGCTCCAGTGCGCAGGCTCAGTAGATGTGGCACATGGGCTTAGTTGCTCCGTGGCATGTAGGATCTTCCTGGACCAGGACTCGAAACTGTGTGCCCTGAATTTGCAGGTGGATTCTTAACCACTGAGCCATCAGGGAAGCCCAGAGTGGGTGTCTTTAGATTCATCTTGTTTTCAACTTTTCTGGGCTTCCTGCATCTAGATGTCTGTTTCTTTCCCTAAGTTAGGGAATTTTTCAGCCATTATCTCTTCAAATAAGATTTCTGCCCCTTTCTCTTTCCCTTCTCCTTCTGGGAGACCTGTAATACAAATGTTAGTTCATTTGATGTTGTCCCATAGCCTTTTAGGCTATCTTCACTTTTTTTAATTCTTTTTTTTTCTTTTTGCTCCTCTCATTGGGTGAGTTCTACTGCCTTGGCTTTGAGCTGATTGATTCTTCTGCTTCACATAGTCTGCTGTTGAAACCATCTAGTGTATTTTTTAGTTCAGCTATTGTATTCTTTAGCTCTGTGATGTCTATTTGGTAACTTTCTTATATTTTCCATGTCTTTGTTGATGTTCTCATTGTGTTCATCCATTCTTCTTCCCAGTTTTATGAGTATCTTTATGACCTCTACTTTGAACTCTTATCAGATAAATTATCTCAGTTTCATTTGTTTTTTTCCTGAGATTTTATCTTGTTCTTATTTGGGACATATTCCTTTGTTTCTTCATTTTGCTTGACTCTATGTTGCTTTCTTATATCCAATAGATGAGACAACCATGTCTTCTAGTCTTAAAGGAGTGGCCTTGTGTAGGCCTTGTCCACGCAGCCTATTATATTTTTAAGAGCTTCCAGTAGTTGAGAATGTGCCAAGACCTATCAGTGTCCCATTGGGAATGATTTCAGCACCTAGATTCAGGCTGAGTGGAAGCCAGACACTCTGGCAGCAGTTTTTTTTAAGCCAAATAGTAACAGTCCTCAGGCCCACAGCATGAGCCCTGCTGGCCATCAGAACCAGGTGATCTGTGGGTGTCCCCTGATAGCCAGTTGTAGAAATTGGTGTTCCAGATGAGTGTATAAGCTCCTTTCTGGAAGGTAGTGGAGAGCTGGAGCAAGGCAGAGGAAGTATGCCAAAATGGGCTACATTTCTTGTGAACAGCTGTGTGGACAACTAAATGTGCATCAAACCTGAAGTAGGTGTTTTGACTTGTGCCCCTGATATAGCTTTGGGGGAGCTCATTAATATCTTATCCTAATAATAATTGGCAATCCACTGGGTTATGTGAGTTTGGCCTATTTCAGGAAAGCAGGCATAAGAAACTTTCTATAACTCTGTGAGCAACCAGTAAACAAATTCAAAATACTTATGGCAATTTATCCTTGCCAGAAAGCAACAAGGCAGCCTATGTCCTCATTTTCTTGTTCTCACATGGTCACTAAGGCAACCTACAATAATGGAACTGTTGTTTTTCACAGGGCATGAATGTGTTAATGTTCTTGGGAATCTAATGGTAAAATCTGCCTAGCATGGATTATTTTACTTATATGAGAAGTGCAGAGAGTGTTTTTTCCATGCTGTAAAGATTTCAAAAAGAAAAGAAACTGATTTTTAAATTTTGCGGAAATCTTATATTCTCTATATTGACTAGGTGCAGTGGTTTTCAAACCTTCCTGTGCATTAGAACCTCCTAGAATGGTATTCAAATTAGATTGGTACACCCACCTTGCATTCTCATTCAGTAAGGCTATTGTGAGACACAGGAGTATGCATTTTAAAATAGGATTTGGAGTTACAAAACTCAAATTTGGTGTCTAGCTTTGCTACCTATTAGCTGCATGTCCCTGGGCAAAACATTCAACATCCTTGAGCTTCAATTCCTTACCTATAAAGTTGGAATAATATTCATACTTAATTTACAGTATTGTTGAAGAAGTCAAAGAATAATATAATAATAGCAGCTAACATTCAGTGAGTTAATAAGTGCTTACTCTGTTCCAGTCAACTTTTGAGGACTTTATATTTATCTTCTTTACCTTCATCACAGTCCTCTGAGGCTGGCACTATTATTATCCCCGTTGTATAGATGAAAAGACAAACATATGACAATTAATTCTTCTGAAGTCATACAACTAGTGTGTGGCAAGCTAGATTCCATACCGAGGTAGTCAGACTTCAGAACTGGCATTTGTGTTTAGTGTATTATATTCTTTTAGTGAAAGAATAGATGTGACTATTGTAAACTCTATTTTAATATAAATATAATAACTGTGATATATAGTTTGCAAATATGGTAACCTCATGTACCTGGATTTCTTGATTCGTCCTAATTGTTAATGTTTGAGTATATTTTTCTGGTCATTCTGATTACATGACAAATTACCATAGAACTTAATGGCTTAAAACAGTCACACTGTGTACTATCTTTCATGATTGTTACAGGTCAGGCATTGAGACAGGTTACTAGGAGGATGGATTGTTTCTGCTCCATAATGTCTGGGCTCTCAGCTAGAAGACTCAAAGACTGGGAAATGGAATCATCTGAAGGCTCTTTAACTTATGTGGCATAGAGTAAAAGAAACTCCCTTTCAATTTGGCATGGAAATAATTTAGAAATAACATAATCTTATGTGCCCAGGCACATTTTTTTCCAAATATTTTTCTATATGTAACACATATCTGTAAAGTTCTAATAATATTATACCTGTATTCTAATTTTTCCCATAAAGCAAATAGGAATCATGTATTATAACAAGCTGTTTTTATAAAACATAATCTAAAAAAATCCTTTATGCTTTCTCATGTTTCTGAGTCTTTGTTCATTTATTTACACTATTTTTCCCCAAAGTAATTCCTACCTGTCTCCCAAAATATTTTAAATATCACTGTGTCTTTGGACACCTTCCCTGAGACTCACTGTCCCTTCTGCAAAGTTAGGAACACTTCCTCTGTATTCTCACCTTCACATAAGAACTTACAAAAATGTCCACCAACCTCACTTTGGTGGATGCTTTTAAAAGTCCCCTAGTCATCCAGCTATATGGGAATATCCTATCCTTTCATTATTAATAAAATGGCTCAATTGCACTACTCAGAGAGTAGCAATTCCAGTAGCTTTTCAGACGTTCTGCAAATTATCTGACGTGTGGTATTGACTCCAGTTTTCCAGCACTCCTCAAATCTGAAGCTCCTTATATTTTGTCTCCATCATTGCATTCTCCTCTCTGTGCCATATTGATCAAACATGGAACATATTCCTATCTCCTTCAATTACCCTAAGCAACACTAAGACAAAGCCATGTTGATTAGAGGCAGGAATAAAGATGTACTATGCACCCTGCAAAACACAAACCAAGAATTGGAACTGAGCATTAGGTAATTAACTAAATATTATTGTCTAAATTCCCATCAACTATATCCTCTCCTGGGGGCAATTTCTTATTTTCCATGTTCTTCCTTTAGTTTCAGCTTACTATTATCTTTAGACCTTTCTGTCTAGAACATCACTCCTCATACTTCTAGTTTCTCAAACCTGTCTCTCATGCTACTCAGATTCAGGTGACAACTCTCAAATATATATCATCTTTCAATATAGAGAAATGTATCTTTGTCTTTGTTTTATTCCATGCTAAGTCATGCGCTAGTCTAGGAAGATGGGAGAGTTGAGAGAAATCAAGGTTTCTTTTATTTAAGGAAAGCTATGAAAGAAAGTTTTAAACAGTATTTGATGTATAACAGCTATTCAAATGTAAAAAATGAGAGAATAGATGGATGGGTGAGTGGATGTTTTACTCTTTTGTATTATATGTATAATTTTAATGGCTACTTATTATTACAATCGATTATTTTGCTGTTTTTACTCAGCTTAGCCCCTGTAGTGGAAGATTTGGGTTGGTTTTACATTATGATAATAATATTAGTAATAGGTAATGTTTATTGCATGCCTACTATATGCAGACACTTTAAATGAACTTATGTAGTACTCACAACAAAACTATGATATATATGCTATTATTATCCTAATTTATACATGAGGAAAGTAAACAGCAGAGTGGTTAAGATCTTATCCTGCATTACCCAGCTAGTAAGTAGTAGATGATTTGAACTTAGTATACCTGATTCTGGAACTCCGTATTTATAATTTCATAAACTTATTTTCACACACCTATTTTCATTTTGCTTGTCTTTGCTCTGTTTCCTGGTGTCCTGTTTTGTGACTCAGCCTTTACTTGGCCACTAAGTGGTGACTTGACTGTTGCTAGTCTCATCCAGATCATCAACACAAACATTCCTTGTGTTATGCACATAACAGCACATGCTGCTTTTGCTAAAGAGAGAGCGAAGCCTTGGGCCACTGTGATTAACACAAGTTTTTGGAGTCGCTACTGAGTTTTCCCATTCACTCAATTTCTTATATTGCTCCCTAGAATGTATTAGAAGCAACTCTTATTGGGCTTACTTTCTCAGTTTCTTACAGCTGCCTCTCTCAGGGTATTTGTAACAAGTTCCCCTGAGGCTAGAGAGAATTCTAGTGCCTCTATCAAGTATTCATCCAGATCATTCTCCCATGCTGAGAATCAGTGTATTTGCCAGGATAAATCCCAGATGTTTTGTCTCTTTCTATCTAGGGTAAATTGCCTGGAGTCCTTGTTGAGAGACTGGTACCAGAGAGAGTTGTTTCTTTCTGTCCTTGTTTTGTTATATTGTCCTAATTTTAGTATTTCTTTTATAAATTATAATGCCAAGGTAGGCCTCATCTTGTAAAATTCCTGACATGCTTTAAAAAAACCCAGGGCTTCCCTGGTAGCGCAGTGGTTGAGAGTCCGCCTGCCGATACAGGGGACACGGGTTCGTGCCATGGTCCGGGAAGATCCCACACGCCGCAGAGCGGCTGGGCCCATGAGCCATGGCCGCTGAGCCTGCGCGTCCGGAGCCTGTGCTCCGCAACGGGAGAGGCCACAACAGTGAGAGGCCCGCGTACCGCAAAAAAACCCCCAAAAATCAAAAAACCCAAAGAACCCAAAAACTTCTTTAGAAAGTAAGGCAGTTCACAACTGGCACAAACACCATCCAGTACTATGGCCAGGTAAAGAGAAAGATCGCAGTTCATATACTAAATCGCTTAAAATTTTTATTCCCAAGAAACATTCAATTGCTTTTTTGTTTATTTGTTTGCTTACAGACTTCTTTGGGAACTAAAATTGGATAAAGAAATTATGTAGGGAAGTAAATGTAATTTATATTAGCAGAATATTTTGAAAGTAGCTTCTTACATTCATTTGTTCATCCAACAAATGTGTTCATTGCGCATTAATGGTCAGATATGTTGTGCCTACAGAGATGGTTATACATGGTACAGGTCCTGCTTCCCTGGTGGCATAGTGGTTGGGAGTCCGCCTGCCAGTGCAGGGGACGTGGGTTCGGGCCCTTGTCCGGGAAGATCCCACATGCCACGGAACAGCTGGGCCCGTGTGCCAAACTACTGAGCCTGTGCTCTGGGGCCTGTGAGCTACAGCTGTTGAAGCCCGTGTGCCACAACTACTGAAGTCCATGCGCCTGGAACCTGTGCTCCGCGACAAGAGAGGCCACTGCGGTGAGAGGCCCACGTACCACGGCGAGGCGTGGCCCCCGCTCGCCGCAGCTGGGGAGGACCCATGCACCGGAGACCCGGCACAGCCAAAAAAAGAGAAAAATCCTTAAAAAAAACCCACTATAGATCTAAATCACACTCTTTTTTAAGCACTTTATTTACAAACTTGAGTGTAAGTTCATTACAGCAAGGTTATAAAAAAAGGAAAATTCCAAAAACAGTGAAAAGTTAAAATCCTAGGAACATATTAAAAACTTTTAGAAAGTATATGATATTTCAGAAGTTATAATCTACCAAGGGGTAAAAATATACCTAAGTTAAAGTATAAGCAACATTTGTTAAAACTGATATATAGCTTTGGTTCAAATTAGAGCACTCGTATCAGCCTGAGTAATAATACTTCCAGGCTGTTAGAAAGAGCTAAGTAGAAGACAAGAGCTGTACTCCCTTACCCTTAAAAAGATAGCAGTAAAACTAACTCATGTATTGAATAAAACACTTTCTAATTTACCACATTCATATTCATCATCTTATTTATTTTTCACAATAGCCCTTTCAAGAAAATATTTTCGTCCCAATTTTGTAGGTGTGAAAATCAAAGTTAAGAGAGATGAAATCACACCCCAGGTCACAGGGATTTTAAACTTAAGTATTTTGGATTACAGTTACAGCCGCCTAGCTATGAGTATTGGCTTGTACTCAGAGTGTGTCTTAATAATTTAGGGTAATAGAATATTTGGAAAGCTAAAGAAAGTGGTATTCTCCCCAGGAAACAACACAGACATGCATGCATACAAAATTAGAATGTTCTTTCAGAAACACTTCTGAGACATATTCAGGGATACCCTATATATCTAAAGACTCCAGGATAAGAAAGTCAGGCCAAGGGTTAGTGGTATATTGTGGTTCTATAACATTTCAGTTTAATAAGTGAAGAGTTTATGTAAAAACAAAAACAAAATAAGACAACAACAAAAACAGTTTAAAGCCTTCCCCACCCCTGCCCCTTCTCCACATCACTGAAATTTAAGAATTGAGGTTTTTTGTAATTGATGTCACATCTTGAGTTCCAGGGAGATGTTACTAAGTGTTTCCTCCTAATGTATTTATATATTCACACCGGGACAAAGGGTTTTCTATAGTTGTTATTTCCTTCTGTGTATCCGCATGACACATCTTTCATCTTTCTCTGTTCCTATAGCAGTAATCTACATGATCACTATATGGAACATTTACAGATCCATTGTTTTATGAACCTTCTATGATTTTTCCAATTACTACTAGACAATTGACTGTCATAATTGGTAGCCAGAGGGTGAACTGTTCTTTGATGCATGTGGTACAATATGAGGGCTCTGAAATTATTTTCCTCCCACAGTTAATGAATAAATTACTGGAGAGATATCTTTGAATAATAGCATTGCATTAGAAGAAACCGCACTTCCATTCTTTCTTTGTTCTTAGAAAAAAGAGGGAAGAATTAAGAATGACCTTTTGTCTTTTAGCAATTAGACCATATTTTCCTCTTTGGTTAATAACAGTGACTGATAAAAGCAACTGCTTAGACCTTGGACACTTACAGCACCTTAGGATGGAAATTATCTATGGATGTCTGAGCTCAGAAACATGCGGGATTGGCAAACCCTCAGCTTTTTAGTCCCATGTCCCCTAATAGGACACTGGAGCATTGTGATGGTCTTTTGAATGTGTCAGCTCAGCTAGGCTACAGTCCCCAGTTATTCAGTCAGACAGAAATCTAGGTATTACTGTGAAAGTATCAATATATGTGAAAGTATATGTGATTATAGCTCATAATCAATTGACTTTAAATATGGGAGGTTATCCCTAATAATCTGGGTGGGCCTAAATCAAGCAGTTGAAAGACCTTTTTAAAAATAGAGCTGAGGCTTACCTGAGAGAAGAAATTCCACCTGTGGATAGTAGCTTCAGCCTATGCTGTAGTTTCAGCCTACTCTTCTTGATAGCCTGTCTGACAGATTCTGGGCTTGCCTAGCCACCCCATGATGGTGTATAGAGAATTTGTTGCAATAAATCTCTTATTTACCTCCTATTGGTTCTGCATCTCTGGTTGAACACACTGGAACATATATACAGGTATTAACTGATATAGAGCAGTAACTTCAGGTATCTATTTAAGTCTTCAGAAAATATACAAACTCAATGTAAAGAGTGACCCTGAGTTAGAGAAACATGATGATTCCCTTGTAGTTTTCAAAACATTAAACAGGTCTGGATCAGAGAACTGCTATTGTAGATACATTCTTTCTTATTATCCTCACTTAATTTGCAAATATATTATTTAGCAGTCTTAATTATAATATTTTCTTAAGTAAAAAGTACATAGATATATGTATCTATATCTGTATATCCTCTATTGTATATCTATGTATATATCTAATACCCCTCAACATGTATTTGCATAGGGATAGCCACAGAAGAATCAGTGATATTGTGTATTGGTATATTTAACAACACCATATCTGGTTAAATTCGTAAAACTCTAGAAATAAAATTTATTTGCCTCATATTACTACCCTAAGCTTATAATTAAGATAAGAGTTTTGCCCCTTGCAGCACTGACTAATAATTTATGGTAAAGTAACCCCAACACAATATTTTATTGAAAGTTATGTTCCTACTATTCTTAGTAATAAAAGAGTGGCTAGATTTCTGATGTCAATGTCTTTAAAGAATCTCTAGCTACTTCTATTTTGTATTTCATTATTGCACATAAATTATATATAATATTTGCCAATACCTAGAAAAATAAGCTCTGAGAATGAAATGATAATATCAACTTATTATGGATCAGAACATACACATAGAAATTTATATGTAAAAGTTCTTAATTCTGTAAGAATTGCTTATAAATTTATTGGATTAATAATCTAAAAAAAGATACAGAAATTGAAAGGAGTGAGTGATGGAGGT
This sequence comes from Delphinus delphis, assembly GCF_949987515.2. Taxonomy (NCBI): domain Eukaryota; kingdom Metazoa; phylum Chordata; class Mammalia; order Artiodactyla; family Delphinidae; genus Delphinus; species Delphinus delphis. The sequence continues at coordinate 89,455,375 of NC_082683.1, forward strand.
TGGTCAGAAGAAATAAGGAAAGAATGAGAGACAAACTTAAGTAGTGCCTGCTCAAGCACTGTTTAAAGAAGGAGGCTGGCTCATTGAGAAAATCATTTCTAAGCAAGAGTGAATGAATCTAACTCTTGTATTTTGATTTCACATGTTCATCTGTCCATCTTCCTCCATTCCTCATTCTGAGACATGCCAACATACCATTAGTAGTACCTGGGGTATATGCTGTTGATGATCATGTATTAAAATATATGATAATTAAATATTAACTATGTTCCAGTTACTGTGCAGAACACATATATGCCTTATACAATTTAAAGCTCACCCTATCATAAGAATGACTATCTTAATAATATGATATTATATATCATGTAAAATATGGTTATCTTAATTTTATAATTAAAAATAAGAGATTCATAGAAGTAACTTGCCTAAGATCACATAACTGATAGATTACCTGGGATTATAACTTTATGTGAATCCAGTGCTCATAATGAAAAAACACAAAAACACACAATAATGCAAGTCTGGTTGTGATATAGGATCTAATAGGTATATAACAGTAGACCATAAGAGCAAAAAAGGGAACTTCAGTTTCTGACTAAGTTGGAGTCGTATGGAACAGATTTGATAAATTTTAAAGTTGGGCAAAATATGTGAAACAGTGATTTTAACAACATTGGATGCCAGGTAACAAAGAATAATGATCTCAAAGAGACAGGGAAGAAACAGAATGAAGACTAAAATTATACCAGTTTATTGTTGTCAGAGTTTCCAGATTGTAGAGAAGGGGAAACCCAGGAGGAGTCCAGTGGACTCCTTGAGCTGAGTAGAGGAAACTGAGAATCTTGGAAGATTAGAGCTTGCTAAGTTGAGTTCTGTAGAAGAGAGGATTGCACAGAGAGAGAAATGTGTAGATTTGTAAAGTTGCACCTCAAGTATTCGGCAGATACTGATCAGCGCTTGCATCAATGCATGTGAGGAACTATCAGAGGCCAGAGAAGATGCTCAACATCATTAGTCATTGAGAAATGTAAATTAGAACCACAATGAGATATCACTACATACCTAGTAGAATGTCTAAAATTTTAAAGATTGACCATGTCAAATATTGGCAAGAATGTGGAAGAATTGGAACACTCATACATGGCTGGTGAAAATCTAAAATGGTAAAACCACTTTGAAGAAAAAAGTAAACATACACATACTATATTATCTAGTCATTCTACTATTAGGTATTTATGCAAGAGAAATGAAAGTATGTGTCCAGTTCAGAGACTTGTACATGAATATTCATAACAGATTTATTTGAAATAGCGAATAACTGGAAACACAAATTTTCATCGAGAGGTGAATGGATAAATTATAGTATGTCCTTACAATGGTGTACTACTTAGAAAAAGAAGGAATTAACTGTTGATAAACACAACAGTGTGAATGAATCTAAAAATAATAATGCTGAGTGAAAAAAGCCAGACCAAAGAGTCTATATGATATGATTCTATTTATATACAATTCTTGAAAATACAAAGTAATCTAATAGCTATAGGTAATCCTAAATAGTGGGATTACCCAAAGTAATCCGAATAGCTATAGGAAGCAGGACAGTGGTTTCTCAGGGGAAGGTCTGGAAGGGATGGGAAAAAGGGATTACCAAGGGGCCTGAGGAAATTTTGCAAGGTGATAGATGTATTCTTTATCTTGATTGTGGTGATAGTTTTATCAGGGAATACACATGTCAAAACTTACACAACTTATAAAACTGTACACTTAAAATATGTATTATTGTATATTGATTTTATTCCAATAAAATGATTTTAAAAACAAAAACAATAAACACACCAGCAACAAACAAAATTAAAAAAAAATACTAGCATAAAGGAAGATTGTGATTATAATGGAATGGATTGTAATGCAATGTGCTTCCTGTTGATAGTCTTGAGTCAGGGACAAGGCAAGAGTCTGGAATTATTAAAAATGGAATCTTCCAAAATTTTAGTATTGTAGGAGTGACACTTCTGATACTCTTCTTTCAGAAAATGCCTGCTGTGTATTCTTGGTACTGTCATCTGGTCTCAATTTAGTAACTTGGTCAGCATCATTCTCAAACCTTGCAGACCACCCAAGTATTGCAGTGAAAAGCAATGAAGCAGTGTCAACAAGAATCCAATTTGATCTGATATTTATCAAATGCATTTGAAAAACATTTGAAAAACAGTGAATTAATTCCCTCTGCAACTGTGAAGATGACCATGACACAAACAATACTATTGTGTTGGACACAATTTTAACTGCTTAACATATATTAAGTTATTTGATTCTCACAACACTCTTTTGAGATAAACACTACTAATGTCTTCTCAATTTTCCAGATGAGGAAGCTGAGGGGTAGAAAAGATATGGTAACTTGTTTCATGGTCTCAAAGTCAGTAAGGGCTGGGAATTGAATTTAGGCATTCCACATCCATATTCATTGTTCTTTTTTTTTTTTTTTTGACTTTTATTTTATTTTTTTATACAACAGGTTCTTATTAGTTATCTATTTTATACATACTAGTGTATATATATATATATGTCAATCCCAGTCATATTCATTGTTCTTAATTACCAAGTTTTTGTTTTCTGGTGCATACAAGTTAATTAATTTGGTATTGTTATTTTGAGCAGCCAACAGACTTCCTGAAAAAAAAAAGAAAAAGAAAGAAAAAGAAAAAAAAAATAGGATGAGAGGATGTGTTTCTTTCTTGAAATAAATGTGTGTTACAGAGAGGGAATTTGGTGAATGTGATGAATGTAAGGGAGGTAAGGAGATACATTTTTTTAATGAAAGTTCTGAGACAAAGGGATGTAATTTGCACAACAGAGGCAGTTTGCAAGGGTGTCAAGCAAGTCAGTAATGTTAGGACTTCATTTGGTTTCACACCTTTAAATAAACAGTCAATCAAGCCAGTAAGCTAATAAGTAAATAAATAATATAAAATTTCTTTAGAAATTACTTGATTCATTCAACTTTTATATTTTAGAGTAGCTGTCATTTGAAAGGCAAAGTTACAAAGATTATAAATGGCAATAAAGATTCAATTAATTAGGTATTCTTAGTTATGTTGTAGGCCATATTTTCAAAATATTTTCAAAATCAGAACCTTTCTCGTACTTTGACCGCCATCCCTCTAGACAAATTCATATTAACACAGATTTCTATTTTTTTGACCCCTACATCTCCCGTTATACTCTATTCTCTACAAAGTATAAAGAGCAATCTTTTTAGAATAATAGTTTAGATCCAGTCACTCTGTTAAAAGCCTTTGATGGCTGCAGTTTTACTGAGGATTTGATCTAAAATCTGCATACTGTGTTTAAGCCCACTTGGGATCTTGTTCCAGTTACCTTTCTGATAGCATCTCTGATTACTCTTCTGTCCTCTTCAAGCATACTTGTCCTTTTGGTGTTCCTTGAATACACCAACAAGATTCACCACTAAGCACCTTTCTTTGTCTTGGTACATGTACTCTCTTGCTTGCTTCACATTTCTGCTCAAACGTCATTTTAACAGAGAGGCACAGCATAACCTCAGTGTATAAAAATCACAAACCATTTATGATTTTTACCATTATCTCCACCTGGATAGATTTCTCACCTTACCAACCCCTATTGCTAGTGATAATATTTCATTATATTTCTTTTTAATTGACAACTTCTGTCTACCAGAGTGTCCTCTAAGAACAAGGGGCTTTCTCTGGTTTCTTCGTTGCTATATCCCTTAGAATAGAGCCAAACTCAGAAAAGGAACTCAATAAATATTTATTGATTGAATACGTAAATGAATTCCAGATATGCCAGTTACTGCAACTCAGGAATGTTATGTAAAAGCTCTATGTTCTAGCTTCTTAATTTACCCAGCAAGAAGCTAGAAAATCTAATCTGCAGTCTATTTTAGGCTAAATGACAGTATATGCTAAGGGGATACTTTAACATATAGTAAGCCTTAATAAATGGATCATATTACGTTGACAGTTTGGCCAGAAACTGTTTGGAAGCATAGCTTTTTAGCACCTTGATTTTCCTATTCTAAATTGCTTCAGTCAATTTCCTCTAATAAAAATCAATAACAACCACCACAAACATATATTTTGGAAGAGCAAATGAGACAAGTGAATAAATTTTGAAATAGCAATTGTAAATGCTCTACTGAGAATTTATAACTTATTTTTAACTTAAGTTTGTTTTCTATGCAGTAGGATATTCAAAGAAAACTGAAGTATTAGTCTACATTTTTGGGGAAAATATTATTTTAAATGAAATACAATGGTTTCTTTCCTATCTCAATATTCCAGGTACATGCAGCTTAGACCTCATAATAAGCTAGAGAGTGACTTAATGCATCATTCATGATTAGTTTGAATAATCATCAGAATGATCAGACGTTGGCAGGGGTTCCTGTAGTGAAAGGAAATGATCTACTGTTTGCAAGTGCCTCAGAATTCTGGAGGTTCTTAGCTGCAGCTGCTGCTGCTGCTTTTCTTTTCTCCACAGTTAGTCATTCTCTGCAGCCATTTATCTTGAATAATCCGAAAGAAGGAAAGGTCAGCCAGATTCAAGACTTCAAAGGTGCCATTTCCTTAGCAAACATGCTGTCTTCTTGATAGATTTTGAAATATTCTGCATCTATAAAGGGTTCATTCAGAATGATAAATTATGAGATTTTCCAATCTTTAAAATAAGGGTATGTTTTGAGCTTGTGTCAGCAAAACCATTCAAACTCAACTTTCTTTGTCCCAAATAGTGAAAGGATTCTTCGCTGAAACATATCTAAGTTTTATGGGGACAATAGTTTTCCATTTTTCTATCCTTGTATAGAAGTTAAAATTAGGGGTATTAATTGGAATAATTGTTTCTTTGAAGTAAAGCTAAAATATGTAGCTATTTAAATTTCTTAAAATCACAAAAATATTTTACTCATATATGTGGAATCTAGAAAAATGGTTTAGATGATCCTATCTGCAAAGCAGAAATAGAGACACAGACATAGAGAACAAATGTATGGATACCAAGGGGGAAAGGGAGGGGGGTGGGAGGAATTGGGACATTGGGATTGACATATATACACTATTGGTACTACGTATAAAATAGATAACTAATGAGAACATACTGTATAGCACAGGAGCTCTACTTAATTCACTGCAGTGACCTGAATGGGAAGGAAGTCCAAAAGGTAGGGGATATCCATATATGTATGGTTGATTCATTTTGCTGTACAGTAGAAACTAACACAACATTGTAAAGCAACTATACTCTAATAAAAATTAATTTAAAAAAAAACAGGTACCTAGTAAATATTTGTTAAATAAATGATTGGTGGGTCTTTAAAAAAGTACCCAACATTTATCTAGTTAATAGTTATCTATCTTTTTTTTAAAAAATTAACTTTCTCCCTGGTTCCCTTGATTATAAAGCATTGCTTAAACAGTACCTGGGCTGCACTATTTACCACCATAAACAGCTAATCTGCCTAAGAAACACTTACCTAGCTTTTAGGACAGCTCAAGAAAGACTGCCTCTCTGATTCCTTCCTTGCTCCTATACTGGACTGACTTGTTTACATATAGGTACTTCTTGGCTAATTTATCGAACACTTGAGTTATTTCATTTTTCTTGTTTTAGTTACCTACTATCTAATACAGTTCTGTATTATGGCTCAATAATTTATTTTAAAGCAACACACATTTTTGTGAGTAGATGGTAAATATAATGTCTATAACATTCAATGCTTATTCAAAAAACAGTTACTGAACATCTCCATGGAATGAAATAAGAACAAGAGTATAGGAGAGCTACTGAATCACAAACATATGCAGGACAAAACCCTCTTTCTCACAAAATTTTCACTTTAAAAAATAATGAAAACACTAAGTTCCATAAAATACATATAGGTTGGGATGATCTATGTACTTAACAGCATTTGTCCCATTGTTCGTTCATTCATTTATCTATTCACACTTTAGGTGAGGCTCTTTGGGCTGCCAAGTACAACATCTTCCCAGGCAATATTTTTTAAGAATGCTGCAACTGAAATCCATAAGGACTCTGGGCTTCACAGGAGACTGGTTACTCTCACAATCTCTTTTTTTTTTTTTTTTTTTTTGCGGTATGTGGGCCTCTCACTGTTGTGGCCTCTCCCGTTGCAGAGCACAGGCTCCGGACGCGCAGGCTCAGCGGCCATGGCTCACGGGCCCAGCCGCTCCGCGGCATGTGGGATCTTCCCAGACCGGGGTACGAACCGTGTCCCCTGCATCGGCAGGCGGACTCTCAACCACTGCGCCACCAGGGAAGCCCTCACAATCTCTTTTATGGTCTACAGCTAGTTCAATATGATAGCCACTAGTAAGTGGTGGCTTTTCAGCACTTGAAACATGTCGAATCTAAATTGAAAAGTTACGTTTAGTTGAAATGCCTAGTCTAAACTGAGAGGTGCTTTAAGGGTAAAATGCATACCGGGTTTCCAAGACGTAGTATTAAAAAATGTAAAATTTCTCAATAATCTTTAAAATTAATGACATGTTAAAATGACAGCATTTTGGACACATTATTTTAAATAAAATATATTAATGAAATTAATTTCACCTATGTTAACTTTTTAATGTGCTGGTAGAAAATATCAAATAAGATACATGGCTCATATGATATTTCTACTGGACAACAGTAGTCTAGGGAAGGAATTGGCAAACTATGGCTTGTTGGTCAAATTTGGTGCATCACCTGTTTTTGTAAATAAATTTTTATTGAAACACAGCCACATTCATTTGCTTACATATTTGTTCATGTCTGCATTCTCGCTGCAATGGCAGAGTTGACTAGTTGCAACAGATACCATATGTCCTGCAATGCCTAAAATATTTACTATCTGTCCCTATAGAAAAAAAAAAAATTTGCAGATCTCTGTTCTAGAAGACTGCTCTTCCATGATATCTCTGCTTCTCCCTGTGTGTCCCTTCTGCCTCTTCCTGCTATGAATTAGTCAAACTCCTTTGTAATCTCTAGTCTGAATTCTGGAAGAAAACAAAAATTTTGGTTTATCAAATTGCAATTGATCCTATTTGGTCAGAGCATTTTTGGCCAGGTTGTTTCATCCAACCTATAGATCAGATACTTATTTCAATCCAATATGTGGCTAACCCTGGGCAAAAACGCAGCCTAATATTTTTAGCCTTCACAGACATCTGTGAGCAGGGAGAGAGGATGCTGGGCCCAGTGTGTGTCCAACACATTTAGCCCTATTTTAGTCCCTGGGTAAGAAAGGTAAGTAAGAGAGTGACAAATACATATACAGATAGTAGGAAACAACCAGTTCAGATTCTAGGTTCTAGGGAGAGTCTTTAAGAGCAGTCTTTGGGGGCAGATGAGGGATTAGTTGAGCCTTAAGAAAGCAGGGGAAATTGTTCAGCTTTCTGGCTTCTTCCTACTTTGATCTTCATGAATTATAGTGTTATTTTCTTTAAAATTAGGTTTATTCCTAGGATACATTCATATTTCAGTATAACTATTAAAATATATATTCTAGCATAAATTTAAAAATGACTTTGGATTTCCATTTTAAATTATTTTAATTATAACACTATTTCTTTTGTAATTAAGAAGATTCACTTTGTTATAAAGCAGGAACTAACACACCATTGTAAAGCAATTATACTCAATAAAGATGTTAAAAAAAAAAACCTGACCAAATTGCCTACCCATTTGAATAGAATTGTAGCCCAAAAGCAAATTGCTTTTCCATCTAATATGACAGAATTAAACAAACCTGTCTACTTTCACTGTAAAAAGATTTACTTCAAATTTAGATGTAGGAATGTATAATTTCTTGGTATGGTTTTTATTTTAGAAGTAACATCAGTAAATGTGTAAAATTTGATAGTATAGATGGGTATATGTGATTATTGTGAAATCGAAATGAATTTCATTCCATTTCTAAAGACGTGTAATAATTTTCCTTCCCTGTAAAGAACACTCACACTAAAATGTTTTAATTTAGGTTTAAAACTTCCCTTAATATTTTTATAGCTTTCCTAAGATGAGTTCTTACCTTGAGGGTCAATAATGACTTTTACCTAAAAGCAACAACTCTACTTTAAATATTTCAAACGAAATGTGTCCTAACATAAAGGTAAACTAAATAAAAGGTAAATAACAATGTTTCTGAAGTTTAGTTAGTAGATAGCAGTTGACTCCTTCTCGAAGAGTGGGCCCACCCTCTTTATTCCACCCTAAAGGAGGAAGAGTGCATAATATAGATTAGTCAAAATTTAAAACATTTTATTGGGTACCATGCTAATAAGTGTTACTTTCAGATGATGTCAGATAGCTAAGTGTGACTGTTTTCAGGGTTGTTCCTTTATGGAAGTTGCCGTCTCCCAGTTACGTTTTGGATCAGAATGCACTGTGTTGTGGGGATGTGTGACCTTACTGCATACCAAACTCAGTTTGATTGCTGGAGATGGGGGAGAGGTAAGGAAGAATGAGCCAACCATTTAGTCTGCTTCATTATGAGGCTGTTTCATTTAGACCAAATAATATATAAAATAAATTCTCCACATGGTTCATTTTGGCATGCTAAAATTCTAAGAATCTAAGATTGAAATCTTAGTTTATAAGAAGAATGTTAAATTCTTTTGCTGCTGTGGTCCCTATATCTCCACTGGGAATTCAAAGGGAAAAAGAAGTGGTTAGATCAAGGCAGAATTCACGCATCCATAGGTTTGCTGAATATTATCATGATGCCACCTCAGCTATTCTGGAATTAGGAAATGGAGATTAACCCAGTTTATAAAAAATAATCTCTCATCCAAAACACTATTACCCTGGGTTATTTCTTGTCAAGTTATGACCCTATATCTCTTATTCCTTGTACAAGTAAGATTCTATTGAATCATTATACCTACTTGACATGTTTTTTTTTTATTTAACCTGCCTAAATAAGCTGCTTTATGGAAACGCTAAAGTTTTTAATAAACTCATGATTATGATCTTTGATAACTTGTCTTCAGCACTACTTGACTTCCATGTACACTTTTTACTGCTATTACCCATTCCCTGTGTATTAAAATGTTTTTGACTCTTGGTTTCTAAGACAGTTCCCCCTTATGACTTTTTTTCCTAGATGTCTAACCATTAGTACTCTGTTCATCTTGCTGGAGGCTTCTTACCCATTGGAGTTCAAAGGTTTTGGTCATTTATATATATATACCAGGAGAACCTCATTTTACCCAGTGCTCTTAACTATCTTCCATGTATTGATGTCTCGGAAATCTATGTCTTCAGTCTTGAAATCTTTGTATACTTAACATCTAATTGCTTCTTGAATATACCTCAGTTTCCTCAAATACTACAGGTACCAAAGTGAATTCATGATTTCTCATTACCACCACCTCCAAAGTCTGTTCCTGTACTCTTTATCTCAGTTAAGGGTATCACTGTCTACCATCAAGCTATAAATCACAGTTATTAAACTTTTATATTTCTCATACCACTCACCAAATTCTGTCCATTTTACCTCACGTTTCTTTCTTTAATCTGCCATCTCTCGATTCAACACAATCCCAGTTTTACATAAAACCTTTTCAGGATTTTTCTTGGAATTTTTTGTTATCATCCTTTTTCCATTCCAGTCTAAACTTCACAGTGCTACCATGGTATCTTACTAAAACAAAAATCTTTTTAAAATCCCCTTGTAGCTCTTTGATTATAAGATGAAATTAAAACTCTCTAATGTGTCATATAAAGCCATACAATTTGGTCTCGACCTATGGAATTAGTCCATCTCATCACTTATCACTCCAATTCATAGAACTATATTCTCCTACTGGTAATACTTCAACCTTGCCTTCCATTCTTGGGAAACATCTATTTGCCTTTCAATATTCAAATATTCTTTTTTTCCCTTTGGAACCCCTGCCAGAGCTCTGTCTTCTTTAGCTAGTGAAGCCATTCAACATTAAATATAAATTAGGTTTGGAAAGTTTGAGTCTGCAGGTGGTAGCTTATTTATTTAACCTAGAACAACTAATATCAATGAAAGGCCCTGATATTTTGAATGGCCATTTGTAGTTCTTCAAATGTCTATTTTGGTCATTTAGTGAAAAGAGCATGTAATTGAAAGTGGACAGATTTATTCAAACACAATTAATATAGTTTATATGAAATAAAGGGAAAAGAGAAGGCATAGTTTGCATCCTTTTGGTCTTTGACTATCTTAAGCCATTGCCTATACATAATCTTATCATATCCTATTACAGCAAATGCTTTATACGTCTGTCTTCCCCATTGGATGGTGAGTTCCTGCAAGACAGATTATTCCTCATCCTGGGACCTCTGGCTAACAAAGGAAAATGTGGCTACGGTTCAAACTGCAGGTAAGAGAATTCGATAATCTTAAAGAAGACTCATTAGAGGAAAAACACAGGAATGCTAAAGTCTCAATCTTTCTTTTCTTCTCACAAAACCTCTCCTGTTATGAGGCGTATAGGATTCCCTCTCTCCCTCTAAACAATAGTCCATCCCACAATTGGAATTCAGTGTTCATTAATAGGCCAAATAAAGCCAATTGCACAACTATCCTTCTAAAGACATTCTTTGGGAGGGGCTGTCATGAGGGATGCACTTTTGGAGGCCAGTCTCATATCTTTATTGATTAATCATAATGGGTGGGTATTCTGTGATTAACATCCTGTATTTTTTTAAAATTCATTTTTCATCAGCAAACCCTATAACTCTGTTCATATGTTACTTTTAAATTATTGTCTTTAGCTTACCTCTCCTAAACCCACTTGTGGTGCTGTTGTTTGGATTAGGGTGGGGTGGCAAAAACTGGAATGACTCAAATATATCAATATTTAGTAGACAAAATCAAGAAAAATGGAGGTGATAAAGGAGAAGGTGTCAAGAGTGACTTCTAGGTTTCTAGCTCACACAACTGGATGGATGGGAATACTCACTGGGGCAGAAGATATTAAGCCAAGTTCCTGTTACGGACTGGAAGTCCATGAATTTATTTTTGGATATATTAAATTTGAGGTACTTCTGACATACCTGCAAGGAGACATCAAATAGCTGTTGTAAATGTTGGCATAGAGCTCAGAGTAGGGTCAGTAGATGTAAGTAATTAATTAGCTAGCTAGCTGGTTAATTAAAAATGGCATTATGGCGTTTGAATTAATTTATTGATAAATGGTTGATATTGATAATTTATGAGACCTTACCATTATTAGTAAGAGCTCACAATCTTCAGAGAGACAGGTATATATGTGCAAAATATACAAGTAGTTACTTAGCCATACCATAAGTATTGTAATAGAGGAATAAACCAAACATCATGAGGCCATATAGAAGGAAGCAAATAATTCTGCTGAGTCTGGAGTATAAAGATGAGAAAATGTAATAGAAATCATGAAATTTCAGCTGGGTCTTGATAGAACATTGAACAGTGTCCTTCTTAACTGCCTCAATAGTACATTCCCAGAGGCATTAAGCTCATGGCATACTTGAGGACCAGCAAACAGTCCTTTTGGGAAGAATATAATCAGGAGAGATATACTTTTTCTGCATCTCTAATTGCTTCAGAGAGGAACCATTGAAAGCACTACTCATCAATTTTTCTCTTTCTGATAATCTTACATTTTGTAATTCAACCAATTCTTTCATTTCAACAAAATTAGGTTAATAAACGTCTATACTCAATTCTTTCCTTTTGTGCCTGCACTATGTCTGTGTAAATATTCTGTAGTTTTAGGCAGCATCTGATATAAAATGCCCATGTAGTGCTTCGGGAGGCTTGTTATCACAGTGCATGATTTCCAGTAGGAGAATCATGTACTCCTGATAATAAAAAAATATAGGTGTGCATTCAAAGGACAGTTCCAGAAATAATTACTGCCCAATAAGAACAAGGTAATTTTACAGCTGTTGTGTCAGACTTGGAGATTCAACCCTGGTGTTTTGATTGTTGAAAATGAGATATGTTTAAAGAACACTTAGACTGAATGCTCATATAATGTATTTCATCAGAGTGCCAGAGACAATGAAGATCAGAAGGCAAGTAGATTAAGAACCACCAAAGGGACAGTATGAAAGCCACATAGGAAACTCTGAATACAAATGAAAATCTTCACCGTCACGGTAAACTACACAGAGGAATTCATAGATTAAACATTTAAAAATCCAACTGAATCTTTGTTAAAGTATAACCTAAACATCTAATTGTTACTAATTTTATTGCCAAATATGGATGAAATAATAAAATGTATGATTAGCTGTTGCACCAAAGAATGGTACAGGGATTAAATAATAGTTAATGCTTAAGTCAGATGTACTTTCTCTTTCTGCCTTTGAAATTTAAGAAAATTATAAAGACTAGATGTTACATAAATGAGATCTCTCTGGGAAGAAGCTGAATAATTAGGAAGTGAAAGGATAACATTGTGGGTTCTTAAAAGGCTAAAGACTATTAAAATTGTGGGTTCTTAAAAGGCTAAAGACTATTAAAATTGACATATCACCAGTTCCAAGCATCATACATCAAGGAATGGTAAGCAAGTGAGAGTGGAAATTAGAAAAACTTCAGACAACACTTTCTTAAGTGTGTTTAAAAAAGATGGTAACAAAATGCTTGAATTTAACTTAAAACCAGAGAAAAATGTAAATGCACAGCAGAAAGGGATGCAGCAACTGTGAGATTAAGCAATGATTTATGTGGCTAAATGGATGAACCTTAGAGGTGCTATAGCATTCAGGAGACGGCATAGGTGGGTGAATGGTTTAGGTGACCTGTACTCTCTTTAGTTTTTGTGCCTGCATTAGCCAACCCAATTCCCTTAAAACATTGAAACTTTTAAACGTATGTTGGGAAAAACAGACTTTATGCTTTACTTAACATTGACAATTTGAAATACATGTTAATTGTATCTACTGCTAGCTTGGAATTTTTTATTGAATTCCATATTTTAAAATCTTTGCAAGTTTACTATGATGATATACTCTTTCATTTATGTAGCCCACTGTAATGGATTAAATTTTTCATAGTGGTTTTCACTACACTGTGAAGTGGTAGGCATAACTGACGTTATTGATCCCCTCAGAAAAAAATAGGCTCAGATAGGTCTAATGGTTTTCCTATCTCAGACAATTTATTAGTAAAGGTCAAGATTATTCACTAATTCAGAGTCCTTTTTACAGGACTGCATTATAGATTTTGGGGTCAGAAGAGCATAAAAATTGGATGCATTTTAAGTTTTCTTCAGGACATGTAAGCTTTTTTTTCATCAGAATTTTAGAATGTGGCCGTATTTGCTCTCTCTGAGCAGGCAATGAAGATTGGATTTGGAGAAGACATAGGAAGAATTTCCTGGCTAAACTGTGTGAGCATGAGAGTGGATTCTTGAGTAACATTATTTTTTCCTCAAATAGAACACGCATAGTCTTTTAACTGACTTGAGAATGCAATTTTGGGTTAGATAGCTGTAGAGCTTTCTATCAGTAATATGGCCCCAGGAGGTGCTCTGGACCCTCTAAGAACTGCATCTATCTGAGACTACAGGCTAGACATAATTTATACTACTTTCCTTTTCAGCAGTACTACAGAAATAAATTTTCCTTACTGTTTTAAATATGCCAGGGGTTAGAAGTATAAAGCTGAACTAGATAGGTCTCAGTTCTCAAAACCACATATTTCTAAATTCTTAATGCATTCTTCTTTTCCTCCCCCCATGCTTTTTTTCCCCTTTTACTTTTTAAAGGTTTGTTAAATTTAGAGACATAATGGTGGGAAAGGACTGGCACAACTGGGGTGTACTGCTCACCAGGAACTATAATAATAATAGATATACTTTAAGAACTACTTCTACATTTCAAGCACTGTGCTATACTTGTGAAACATTCACAGCAACCCTATTCAATGGGTATATAAATATCATCATTTCTTAATGTAGAGAATTAGGCTTAGTGAGGCTAACTGATTTATTCAGAGTTGGGTGTTTGAATCAAGATCAGTCTCCATTGTGTTGCAGTACAGAAATTAGACATTTTAAAAGGTTTCACAGCAAGATAGAATGATGGATCAATCTTGGATGAGGGGTAGATGGCCGCTGAGTCAAGACCTTAGAGGGTGGCATTAATCTCTATTAGTTCCTAGGAGTTCAGTCTGGTCTTCAGCTTTTTAAGGTCATAAACTCAGTTTTGTTAGTGCTTAGACTTGACTGAGCAGTTGTCTGCTGATACATGTTAACCAAATTCACAAGAGATTGACATATGTAATAAAAATGCAAATTTATAATTTCCCATGTGAAATATGGCAGGTGGATTGGATATTTGCATTGGAGTGACCAGTAATGATCAGAAGTTGCTTCAAGCAAGGGAAATCAAAATAAGATGACTTAGTCATATAATTCAAATAATACCAGTGTCGGATACCCTTAAGTCTCTCTATAGACGGTAACGTATACTCATGTTTCTGTTGTAAAATGATACTTGGATTCTTGAAAAACTCTGTATCCTGAAAAACTGTGTACTAAAAATTACAGTATTATGGGGAAAATGGGGTTGGGGCAAATCACCCAAAACCTATGTAATTGTGTATCCAGAACACTAACAAAAACAATAAATGGTACCTTGAGAGATTACTTGGATAACTTGGGAAGGCAGCTCACAATAGCTTCAGTTTGCACCGTGAGATACTATAAATGCCAGGAGCAACTGAGTGTAAATTGTGACTTGTGGGCTTGGGACAATGCAGATGGAAGCATAACTCAGAGTCACTATGTTTGCCATAACGGGGAGTACAACCTGCCACAAGCCTAGACCAAGGGTGGAGGTACATTTTACTGGGGAAGGTGACCTGGGTACAGGGGCTCATTATCATTCTAGTCTCATAATTCCAGCTCCACATGCCTAGAAAAAAAGCATTTGTAAAACATCACATTTCTGTTACATTAACATTATTCCTGTATTTGCCACTCACATAAGAGCTGTTTGGTGTTATAGAGGATGTGTCGTAGCAGAATGGTCTGCCTGTGTTTATACCCTTCTGCCTGGGCAGTTCTTGGGTTGGGTGTATTAAATTGCCTCAGTGATTCTCCTTTTATATTTATACCTGACTACTGGCCATTTCTTCATTTTAATTGATACATTCTTAAGCTATGTAGTATCCTAATGAGTATCCGTGTACCTCACTGTCACCCTCTTTAGATGGAAGAGAAATAGAGTTACTAGAACCCTAGAACTCTGCCAGTCCCACTGAGAAAATCCATAGCCCATGTTAACCAGTCTTTGCTTGAACTCTTATAGGGATGGAGACCTTAAATGGTCTATCCTTTCATCTACTTATAAAAACTACATATGCTCATGACATTTCTAAACTTTTGAGTGTTTGGAGAAAACATAATATATTTAAATGAGTCTTTAGCTTAAGAATAAATTGAATAGAAAGAAATTTCTGATTCTAAATATTGAGATACTATGATGAGATTTATTTGGATAATATATGTAGAATGGTCAGTGGCCCTCAGAGACATCTTTTTGAATATGTCAGTTTATCATAAGGAAGGCTCATCTACAAAACTGGTGAAGGAGGATGATGGGGGCAATGAAAATTTCACTGAAGTGTATTTTTACAAAATTAATGACTTGTAAACTTCTCAAGCAGTTAATGGTAATTGTTTTATGAAGAATCTTAAAAATAAACTAATTTTTATTAGATGTAATTTTACATCTAATTTGTACATAGAGAAATTTAAGTTGACTAAACTTTGTGGTTTAAGCCTTTTGTAAATTATAGTAACATATTTAAGATGGATACTGTATTTTTTAATCTACTTTCCATAAGATGTTATGGAAAAACCTGGATGAACTTTTTTGCCAAACCAATATTTAATTTTGCTTTCAATAACTTGATTCCTTGACCCTCTTAAATACCATGTGTCAAGCCTTCTTTGTTAGTCAGAAAGAGCAGAGCCATAAGTAATAATTTTTAATGTTAGAAAATATTTTTACTGAAAAAAGAAATCATTTTAAAATATTTGAGTCTATTAAAATAAAGACTCAAATATTTGAGTCTAAATAAAATAAAGTTAGAGATAGAAGAAAACACCTACAGAAGTAATTTTCCTAATGATCCTGGTCCCTGACAAATGGACTATGTAATAAAAAGCGATTAATACTGTTACTGTGATTTATAATCTTGCAGTGTTTCACAGAAGAATAGATAAAGATTTACTGCAGACAGTGAGGGGAGACCATACCTTAGTAAAAAGCAAATTCCCATCATGGGTTGGAAGCTAAATAACCAATATATTTTCATGACTGAAAGATATAAGTTATAAAGTGATCCAGGAAACTGGGCATAAACCTTCACACAAGGGTTTGGATTTAGAGCTAATATGTTAAAAAATTCTAAAAGAAAGAAAACTATATAGCAATATACACATTGAGGAATGTGGGAAGTTCTGTGAAGACCTCCAGATTCAGCTGCTTAGCTTCCTTTCACCTCTTCTTGGCTTCTTTTCTAACACTCATAATAAGCTCACTTTTATCTGTTAATACCCCTGTCGACTTTTTCATTTATTCTCCAGATTATCAAATTACTGACTTTTTTTTAGCACCTTCTATGAAATAGGTATAGAAGTATTTTCTAAAGTTAAATAAAAAGTTTAATGTTAGTCACTTCTCATCATTACCAGCATATTCTTATTTTTGAGGGGTCAGTGTTGGAAGGGGAAGGGGTGATGGTTAGAACTACAGGGATTGCAGAGTTTGCAGAGATTCACAATTCAATGCCATAAACACATACAGAATTTTGACTAGATGTTATACAACTGTCCCCTCACATTGTTTTGATCTGCAGTACATAGCAAAGCACTTTTCTTCTAGTAGAGACTTTGACAAATGATTAATTATTGTAAGTGATGATTGGTAAAGTCAGCTATGTTGTTTTCTTAACTTTATTAAAATACAGAAATAGCAAATAAAAGAAAAAAATTGCCTATAATGATTTTTGGAGAATAAATTATACTTCATTCTCTAACTGGTTTGTTGAACATAAATGACTTGTAAATTATCATCAAAATGCAATTTCTTCTTGAATTTTTATTGATCCTCAATCCTTTTTTTCAATGAGGGTGAACTTGTCTGTCTCAGAATGAGAAGTTTCAGTAGGTCCTAGAGTTTTTACATTTTGACAAAAATAACATACAGCTCTAAAATTGCTTCAATAACAAACACAATCTTGATTCAGGAATTAGCATGAACTTTGTAATGATCAAAGAACTGAAGCTTCTCTGTGTTAAATATTCTCTCCTGCTTCTCCACTGACTTCAAACAGGAAGTCTTTAGATAACATGGTTAGTAGCTCTCCTTTATCCTTCCAACTTGTTTGTCTCCACCCTTCAGAAATGGTTAGCTCTTTCCCGAAGTCGAAGTTTGAGGGTGGTGCGTAGAGGGGGAGCAGGATTAGCCAGTTTTTTCTTAACGAGGTGTCTCTGTGCTCATTGGGCTGCTAGTTAAATTTGGTACCACTTTGTGGGGATGCAAGTGATTAAAGCTGAATGTCTCATTGTGTGACCTGGGGTTTTTACAAGTTCCCTGGTGGGCTCTTTTTCTTGTAATTTAGTTGACATTAGTGAATGCACCCTGTGCAGAGTGGAGTTCCTTTCTCTGTCCTGGACAGCTGGCAGTACAACTTCATATCCATGTTGAAGTCTCCTCATATTTCTGGGCCACCCCATTGCATAGAACCCAAGACTCATAATGCATGTTTTCCCCATTGCCAAACAGTATGGGGAAGATTTCCATATATCCCTTTTCCTGAGAAACTCTAGGAGTACAAGCAAATTCCATTATCACTCTCCTTGGCCTGCTTCCAAAGCAGGTTGTTAGCTTTTCTCTTGTCCTCTAGATTCTTTTCAGGTAGGCCAACCCCAGTCCACAATCGGCCTCAAAAGGGTCTGATGCCAGTTTTATGTGTCTAATTGCAGAAAATTTATCTCAGCTCTGTAGGTGGTCCTTTTGAAGCCCCCTTTACCAGGATTTGTGTTAGAAGGTAGCATCATATGTATCTGGAGAGGGAGACATAACTCAGAAGAAATCTGTCCACTAGTTTTAGGTTTTATTGTTGTTTTTTCATTTCCTCTCTCAGACACCTTTTACACCCTTGAGCTTAATGAAGGATCCAAGAGATGTAAGCAAGTTTCTTTTCATCCAGTTCATGAGTTTTTCATGTCTTTTTAATATCCTTGGTTTTGATGAGGTGACCAAGAGATGGGAAGAGATTTTAATTCATCCCTTCTGTTAATTCCTCATATGGGGTTGGAGGTATACCTTGTCATCTCTCTTACTGGTTCCTCTGTTGAAATTGAGGAAAGGAAGAGATTCATTCTGGTATTTTTTAACACTGCAAACATAGCAGTTATTAAATGTGTTGTAAATGTTGATTTACAAATGAATTGATTCAACCAAGGATGACCATGTTCTAGAGGGCATGCATTCTTCTTACTCACGGTTATATTGCCAGTGGCTAGTACAGTGCCTGGAATGTATGAAGATTCAAAAATAATAGTAAAAACAAAATTTCTGCCCACACTTCATGGCTTTCACTGTGATATGGTCTGATCAGTGATTGTTTTTTCTCCTCAGTTCAGCTAACTCTGAGCAAGGCTTTATAGAAGGGATTCCTAAGTTAGTCTTGAAGCAGATTGTGGGTGGTGGTGGTAAATATATGTGAAAGCAGGTTTGGAAGGAGCATGGTGTGCATTTCAGGCCAAGAGATCAGCAAGTGCCAAAACAGGGGGAGGAACACCTTGGGGCCTTTGGATAGTGCTGGAGTGTGTGTCAGAATGAGAAAGCAGGGGATCAGATCGGACAACACTGTGGGGGTTTTATATGCCACATTGAAGAGCTCGCATTTGTCTTTAGGATAATGGGGGGCTTTTGAAAGATTATAAGTGGAAAATATGTTTTCATCAGTTTGTAAATGAAGGACTTAAAGAAGAAAATTCATTAATTTCAAGTATAGTATATTTTGAAACACTCATCATCAAATCAAAGATTTGTGTTTCTCCTGGTTACATATGTACAGCTTTGAATGGACCTTCACCATTATCAAGGAGTTATAATTTTCTGGCCTTCAATTTTAGAAAAAAAAAAGAAAGTCTTGCTTAAAATAAGGAAGTGCACATCTTCTTTACCCATTCATTTCTTGATGGACACTTAGGTTGCTTCCATGTCCTGGCTGTTGGAAATAGAGCTGCAATGCACATTGTGGTACATGACTCTTTTTGAATTATGGTTTTCTCAGGGTATAGGCCCAGTAGTGGGATTGCTGGGTCATATTGTAGTTCTATTTTTAGTTTTTAAGGAACCTCCATACTGTTCTCCATAGTGGCTGTATCAATTTACATTCCCACCAAAAGTGCAAGAGTGTTCCCTTTTCTCCACACCCTCTCCAGCATTTATTGTTTGTAGATTTTTTGATGATAGCCATTCTGACTGGTGTGAGGTGGTACCTCATTGTAGTTTGTTTTTTTTTGTTTTTTCGTTTTCTTGTGGTACATGGGCCTCTCACTGTTGTGGCCTCTCCCGATGGGGAGCACAGGCTCTGGATGCGCAGGCTCAGCGGCCATGGCTCACGGGCCCAGCCACTCTACGGCATGTGGGATCTTCCCGGACCAGGGCACAAACCCGTGTCCCTTGCATCGGCAGGTGGACTCTCCATCACTGCGCCACCAGGGAAGCCCCCATCATTGTAGTTTTGATTTGCATTTCTCTAATGATTAGTGATGTTGAGCATTCTTTCATGTGTTTGTTGGCAATGTGTATATCTTCTTTGGAGAAATGTCTGTTTAGGTCTTCTGCCCATTTTTGGATTGGGTTGTTTGTTTCTTTGCTATTGAGCTGCATGAGCTGCTTGTATATTTTGGAGATTAATTCTTTGTCAGTTGCTTCATTTGCAAATATTTTCTCCCATTCTGAGGGTTGTCTTTTCATCCTGTTTATGGCTTCCTTTGCCGTGCAAAAGCTTTTAAGTTTCACTAGGTCCCATTTGTTTATATTTCCATTTCTCTAGGAGGTGAGTCAAAAAGGATCTTGCTGTGATTTATGTCATAGAGTGCTCTGCCTATGTTTTCCTCTAAGAGTTTTATAGTGTCTGGCCTTATATTTAGGTCGTTAATCCATTTTGAGTTTATTTTTGTGTATGGTGGTATGGAGTGTTCTAATTTCATTCTTTTACATGTAGCTGTCCAGTTTTCCCAGCACCACTTATTGAAGAGACTGTCTTTTCTTCATTGTATTTTCTTGCCTCCTTTATCAAAGATAAGGTGGCCATATGTGAGTGGTTTATCTCTGGGCTTCCTATCCTGTTCCATTGATCTATATGTCTGTTTTTGTGCCAGTACCATACTGCCTTGATTATTGTAGCTTTGCAGTATAGTCTGAAGTCCAGGAGCCTGATTCCTCCAGCTCCATTTTTCTTTCTCAAGTTGTTTTAGCTATTTGGAGTCTTTTGTGTTTCCATACAAATTGTGAAATTTTTTGTTCTAGTTCTGTGAAAAATGCCATTGGTAGTTTGGTAGGGATTGCACTGAATCTGTAGATTACTTTGGGTAGTAGAGTCATTTTCACAATGTTGATTCTTCCAGTCCAAGACATGGTACATCTCTTCATCTGTTTGTATCATCTTTAATTTCTTTCATCGGTGTCTTATAATTGTCTACATATAGGTCTTTTTTCTCCTTAGATAGGTTTATTCCTAGGTATTTTATTCTTTTTGTTGCAATGGTAAATGAGAGTATTTCCTTAATTTCTCTTTCAGAATTTTCATCATTAGTGTATAGGAATGCAAGAGATTTCTGTGCATTAATTTTGTATCCTGCTACTTTATCAAATTCATTGATTAGCTCTAGTAGTTTTCTGGTAGCATCTTTAAGATCCTCTATGTATAGTATCATGTCATCTGCAAATAGTGACAGTTTTACTACTTCTTTTCCAATTTGGATTCCTTTTATTCCTTTTTCTTCTCTGATTGCTGTGGCTAAAACTTCCAAAACTGTGTTGAATAATAGTGGTGAGAGTGGGCAACCTTGTCTTGTTCCTGATCTTAGTGGAAATGGTTTCAGTGTTTCACCATTGAGAATGATGTTGGCTGTGGGTTTTTCATATATGGCCTTTATTATGTTGAGGTAAGTTCCCTCTGTGCCTACTTTCTGGAAGGTTTTTATCATAAATCAGTGTTGAATTTTGTCGAAAGCTTTTTCTGCATCTATTGAAAATATCCTATGGTTTTTATTCTTCAATTTCTTAATATGGTATATCACATTGATTGATTTGCATATATTGAAGAATCCTTACATTCCTGGGATTAACCCCACTTGATCATGGTGTATGATCCTTTTAATGTGTTGTTGGATTCTGTTTGCTAGTATTTTGTTGAGGATTTTTGCATCCAGGTTCATCAGTGTTACTGGCCTGTACTTTTCTTTCTTTGTGTCATCTTTGTCTGGTTTGGTATCAGGGTGATGGTGGCCTCATAGAATGAGTTTGGGAGTGTTCCTCCCTCTGCTATATTTTGGAAGAGTTTGAGAAGGATAGGTGTTAACTCTTCTGTAAATGTTTTATAGAATTCGCCTGTGAAGCCATCTGGTCCTGGGCTTTTGTTTGTTGGAGGATTTTTAATCACTGTTTCAATTTCAGTGCTTGTGATTGGTCTGTTTATATTTTCTGTTTCTTCCTGGTTCAGTCTTGGAAAGTTGTACTTTTCTAAGAATTTGTACATTTCTTCCAGGTTGTCCATTTTATTGTCATATAGTTGCTTGTAGTAATCTCTCATGATCCTCATTATTTCTGCAGTGTCAGTTGTTCCTTCTCCTTTTTCATTTCTAATTCTATTGATTTGAGTCTTCTCCCTTTTTTTCTTGATTAGTCTGGCTAATGGTTTATCAATTTTGCTTATCCTCTCGAAGAACAAGCTTTTAGTTTTTATTGATCTTTGCTATTGTTTCCTTCATTTCTTTTTCTGATCTGTTCTTTATGATTTCTTTGCTTTTGCTCCTTTGGGTTTTCTTTGTTCTTCTTTCTCTAATGCTTTAGGTGTAAGGTTAGGTTGTTTCTTTGAGTTGTTTCTTGTTTCTTGAGGCAAGACCATGTCTGGTGGTGTGTTCTGGGGTGTCTGTGATCTTATTATGATTTTAGGCTGCCTCTCTGCTAATGGGTGGGGTTGTGTTCCTGTCTTGCTTATTTTTTGGCATAGGGTGTCCAGCAATGTAGCTTGCTGGTCGTTGAGTGGAACTGGGTCTTAGAGTTGAGATGCAGATTTCTGGGAGAGTTTTCGCCGTTTGATATTACATGGGGCTGGGAGGTCTCTGGTGGACCAGTATCTTGAACTCGGCTCTCCCACCTCAGAGTCTCAGGCCTGATACCCAGCCAGAGCACCAAGACCCTGTCATCCACACGGCTCAGAAGAAAAGGGAGAGAAAGAAAGAAAAAATAAATAAAATAAAATAAAATAATTAACATAGAAAAAATTTATTAAAAATAAAAAATGAAAAAGTAATTTAAAAAAGGAAAGAAAGAAAGAAGAGAGCAACCAAACCAAAAAACAAGTCCACCAATGATTACAAGTGCTAAACACCATACTAAAAAACAAAGAAAAAAACAAAATGGACAGTCAGAACCCTAGTACAAATGGGAAAAGCAAACTATATATACAGACAAAATCACACAAAGAAGCCTACACATACACACTCAGAAAAAGAGGAAAATGAAAAAATATATATATAAAATTAAAAAAGGAAGAGAGCAACCAAATCAGTAAACACATCTACCAATGATAATAAGCTCTAAATACTAAACTAAGATAAACTTAAAACCAGAAACAAATTAGATGCAGAAGGAAATCCCAAGTCTACAATTGCTCCCAAAGTCCACTGCCTCAATTTTGGGATGATTCGTTGTCTATTCAGGTGTTCTGCAGATACAGGGTGCATCAAGTTGATTGTGGAGGTTTAATCCTCTGCTCCTGAGGCTTTTGGGAATCTGAGCTCTTCTACCAGTGTTCAGTAGGTGTTCTGTAGGAGTTGTTCCACATGTAGATGTAGTTTTGACGTATTTGTGGGGAGGAAGGTGATCTCCACATCTTACTCCTCCGCTCTCTTGAAGGCACCCCCTTCAGCTGTTATTGAAAAGTTTATGCCTAAAGCAGTGTTGGGGATGTACTATGAAAATAGAGTATAGGAGACAAGTAGGCATCCATCATTCTGGTCCAGGTGAGAGAAAATTGAGGTCCTGAGTAATTGCAGTCACAGAAGAATTGGAGTGGGAGGGCAGATTTTCAGTCAGAGTAAGGGTGCAGATATGACAGGGATTGGTGATCACTTGAATTTGGAATTAAATAGAGAGGGGACTTGGGATAACCCCTCCATTAGGATTTAGGATGGCATAGGCTTTTCTTCAGCTGTTTTCTGCCAACTGTGAAGAGGCAATTTATAAAGAAAGTAGTTGCAAAGACTTCAGAATGCTGGAATCCCATATTCCAGTCTTCTGTTCTCTGCTTTTGGTAAAACCATTTCCTTATTGTTAATTAGAGTATAGCCACACCTGTCAACAGAACTTTCATGACCAGATTGCATTCTTAATAGTTCACAAAGACACACATATTCTGAAGTGAAGTTTTGAAAACTTGGTTGAAGTAAAGCAAAACTTCTGCATTCAATTTAAATGCTTATTAAGTTGAATTGAATAAGTAATTCAAGGGAAGTGTATGATATTGTTTTCAATATTAAAGTTATATTTGAGGCCCAAGCAGACCAGCCTTCAGTGTGACCTGGAGCTGTCCAAGGTAGTAGTACAGTTCAAGAGCTAGAGCTGACAGAAAATCTCAATTTGGTCAAATCATTTTTTATTTATATTTTTTCACTTATTATAAAGCAAGTTGTTAGGAGTATGAAGAGTATTCTAAAGAGGAAATAAAGGACTATCTTTTATGTAGTTTAATGACAGAGGATGGATAATCTAATTTAGTTTTGCTTTAAGTATTTCAGAGCTTGTGTGTGGGTGTGTGCATGCCTGTGTGTATGTGTATTCCTAAATTTGATTTTAAGATAATTTTTTAAAAGTCAACTTTTGAGTTTATGGTTTAGTAAGTATTTTTTTTAACTGGACTTTTCTGTCTTTGCAGATCTATAATAGTGTGGCATAACTAGTATTTTTTTAAGTTATTGTTCAATTTGTTTCAAGTCCCTGACATTTAATTTTACTACTGTCCTTTTCCTCTGAGAAGGTAATGGTGATATGGGAACTACTGTTCCTTGGGCAGATCAAGTGTTTCTGTCTCATTAGAGGACGGTCCTGTGGTATTTCCAAGAGGCTATTTAAAACATCAGTTTATGTTGGAAATTGTGCCTTTTTGAATACCAAATATCTTTATGATAATGCTGTAGGTTCTGCTATTCTTCATGCATTTCAGTGACAAAGATGGAAAATTAGTGCATTGATCTTGACCTTAAAAATGCATTCCTTTTGCTACTTAATGATATTTTCCAATGGATTATCTCTTCTGGTTGAAATGTTTATTATTGTTCATTGTCTAATTTTTGAGATTAGACTTTAAGATGTTGGTCTAGAAAACATTGTAGAGATGACTGAGTTCAACCTCTTGAAATTCAGATGAAATCATTGGGGTCCAGAGTACTCAGTGAGGCATTACTTCTTAGACAACGTTGTTGACCCAGAGCTAGAACTTCAGTGCTCTGGAGCACAATCCAGTACTTTTGCCAGGTTGGGTCCTTGATATAAAAGATTTACAACTGTTCGAAATTGGAAGGTCTACATTCTGTTTTATGAACTTAATTATTTGCTAAAGTGATCTCTAGGCTTGGAGACTAAGCTGCATGGTTTACTGAGTTTACTGTGTGTACCACAAAAGTGAGTTTACAGATCTATCAGTCTCAGCTCCTTCAGCAGCCACTTACTGAGAAGCTACTGTGTGCGTCCTCTGGGGCAGTTGTAAAAATAAAGAAGATTGAATTTCTGGTTTTGAACTGTTCATGAGGGAATCTGACACAAATACAAATGACTCGAAAAAGATAGGCTGTCTAAATGTTATAGCAAAAATTAAAAACAGTGCTATGGGCCCATGGAAGAAAAAGCTAATTCTGTCTGGGCAGAGTGAGACCATGAAGGATCAGTAGGTCTTGAGAGTTAAAGAGTAGAAATATTGATCTTCTAAGGAAAATAAATATTGTGAAGCAAAGGAATAAAGACTCCAAAAGGCATAGATGATTTTGAAATAGTACATTTTTGATAGGGCTTTGGCAAAGAGTGTCCAGGGACTAGAAGAAGAAATGAGGTGACAGTGTGAAGAATTTTACATGGAATGCTACATTTTATTCTGAAGAAAATTGGGGATTATTGAAGGTTTTGATAAGAAAAGCAGACGAAAAATCAACTTGCTTTGATTTAAATGTTTTCCCAGGGTTTTTGAAATCATACAGCCTAAACTATCCACTATTACAAAAGATCACTACAGTCCCAGATTTTTTGTTCACTTGCCAAATCCTTTTCTACTCAGATTCAAGACCCAGTTTATGTTGCATGTATTCGATGTTTTTCTTGACCCTCTGAGAGTCAGCTCTTCTCATTTCTATAACTTGTAAAGGTTCTATACCACTAACAGATAATTTAGTACCTGGGACCTGATAGTTGCTTGGAAAGTATATGTCAAAATTAGCAGTTATTGCTCAGATTATTTTTACCCGCTGCAGTGTCAGTGTTTCATGCTGCTTTTCCAATGACTAGCATTTTACTATTGTACTTGTTAATGGTTTGTGAAAGAAATTCGTGCACAAATGCATGATTTAATAAGTGGATAAATGGGTCTTCTAGGGTTTTGAGTATTTCCATACCAATACATTGTTTAAAATCAGCCTGCTCATAACTATTTTTAGGAGCTCTAAATATTTTGATATCATCTCCCAGCTCTGTAATTTCAGAATTACAGAGGTAGCGCCTCAGGGTTCAGACACTTCAGTTGCACCAGTGGTACCCTCACTTTCTTTAGTTTTGGATGTTGCAACAATGGTTCTCCTTTCATAATTTTACCTTTATGCCACTGTGGAGATGTTTTAAATTTCCTTTTATTTAGGTGATAAGGACCTGTAACATCCTGTCAATTTATTATTATGTTTCTGTTTTTTCTGGGTTTTTTTTTTTTGTTTTTTTTTGCGGTACTTGGGCCTCTCACTGTTGTGGCCTCTCCCGTTGTGGAGCACAGGCTCCGGATGCGCAGGCTCAGCGGTCATGGCTCACGGGCCTAGTCGCTCTGCGGCATGTGGGATCTTCCCAGACCGGGGCACGAACCTGTGTCCCATGCATCGGCAGGGGGACTCTCAACCACTGCGCCACCAGGGAAGCCCTTTGTTGGGTTTTTTGATGCAAGGTGCAGTATTAATCTAATCCTGTGTCCACTAACACTACATAACCTTACCATCTCCTCATGCTTGTGCCCTGAGTTAGTTTCTCGACAATTTGCAAATGCTACATTGTCGTGCTATTTATTTATCTACTTTTTGATTCAGTCTCTGTCCACAACTAGATTGTAAGACCCATGAAACAGGGACTGTCCTAACACGCTCTTGAAGCATGGTCCCCAGAATAAGATGTAGGATAAATAGGAAATGAGAAACAACTCTATTTGTTCTTCAGGGCCCTCATTCTCCCTTTCACAAAGGAGGAAATTCAATAATAGAACATCATGTTTTTGTTGTTGTTCAGGAGGTTGATGCCACTGTTGATGACATGAGAAAAGCTCTGGCTCAATCCCCCTTACCGTGGAACTTGTCTAGTGAGTTGACTGTGACCTTACCTCAACCAGTGAGAAGCCAGTATGAGGTTATCAGTATATGCTCCAGGGAGGGTTGTGCTTTACAGATGAAAGTAAAGCATCCCTGCTCAACAGAAAGCAGATTATTTCAGTTATCTAAATTAATAACATATCCAGGTTTCTCCCAGGCAAATAGTTGTTATTTGGGGACAGTGGTGTGGATATTGTCAGATAACATTTAGATTAACATTTGAAGTGGCACAGCAACATACCTACATAGTCCCATGGCTAGAAAGTAATTATTGGCTAAATCACACACATGCTTTTAGCTTTTAAAATGAATTTAAGCTTATTATCTATGCACTGATGCTTTTACCTGTAAGGAACCATAAGCAATATCCTTTGGACATTAAAGAATTAATAGTAAAACATTTTTGAAAGGTTTTGTGTTTTTGAAATACGTCATTTTTCCTGTGGGTAGAGGGATTCACAAAATATCTGAAATAATTTGCTTTGTTTCCTAAGGTAACCATTTTTCTGGTAGCTTTCTGACTTACGGCCAGTCTTTTTTGCCAGAATATCAGGGTTTCTTGAGGACAAAAATAGTCTCATTTCAGCCAGCAGAAATGTCATTTGGAACTGCAAGTGACCATTACCACAGAAAACATAAACCACTTATTAATGCTTGCAACACAACAAGTAACACAGTGATTTCATAAGAGATTGCTTTTTCCATACAGATGGAAGTTAATAAAAAAGAGACAGCAGAAGGGAGAGGAAGGCAGCAGAATGTTATTGCATAGAAGGTATAGTCTTCAGGAAAAAAATATTTAGGAGAACACCAGGAGCATTGGAATATACATATACAGAGAGTTGAAAAAGGAGGGTAAAAATAATACATAAAAATGACAGAAGGAGCTAAAAAAAAAAAAAGGAAATGAAGGAAGGAAAATACAGGAGGAATGAGAAGCAGGATTTAAGGATTTGCTACAAGTTACCAAAAGCATAGTCATAGTTGTAGTCTAGTGGACATTATTAAGTTCCAAAGGGACATTTTAAGTTCTTTGAAAAATTAATAAGGGGAGGACAGAAAAGAATACAAGATTAAGAGACAGAGTCCACAAAATGCTAGGACGTAGTACAGTCAATATGTAGTTAGCAGTTTGTGGTTTTTTTTAACTTTTTCATTAGCCTTTTAAAATAAATGTACCTAATATATAATTAGATAATTTCAAATTACTCTGTTTTGTGGTTAAATTCCACTTAAGGAACTGTGACCTGATGTTATATGTAGGAGAATCATATGTGTCCAGGTGGATTGTAGTGACCATCTGATCACTGGATGGATGCCATGACTGGACAGATTATTGCTGATTTCTAGCTGCACCCACACCTTTTCCACCTTGTAAAAAAGCACAATTGGAGAAGGCTTGCATAATTAGTAACCTAACCAATTTTGTTCTATTCTGGCGTCTTTATTTTATTTTTTTTTGGTTAAATAACTGATACTTTATTTGGCATCTAATTAATCTTTGAGTTCTTTGATATATTTGATTTTGCTAAAGAGCTGAACCACAGTCAACTGAAATTTAGATCCGTTTGTATTTTTCTTTTCCTTGAGCACTTACTATGATTCTGGATAAATCCATGAATACAAAAAGTGCATAGAAGATTGGAACAAACTAAAATCACAGCATCTAGGGGACCTGAAATGAACATGTGCTTAGCAAATATTTGTTGAATTGAAATACATCTCAGAATTGGAAGGGACTTTAGGGACCATTTGTTAATCCAATTCTATCCTACTTTATGCAAAAGATTTTTAATACCAACAAGCAGTGTTCAAGAGATCAGAGACGATCTGTAAATGAGTAAAGATAGAACATATAAAATCGCCTCCTTCCACCCCTCTTTTGTCAACCCTATGGCAAATCACTGGTTGTTATTTTTTAAAATAACTGTGCTCTTGATTTATTCCTAAAGACATAGCCTTTTCTGTTTTGAAGAATGTTACTTTCTCTTTTCTCTTTTGGTCCCCTAAATATAAACGCTTCCACACCACTGTTTCAAAAGATAATGTAAGCTTTATGAGGATGAGGGCAGAGGCAGGAAGAGAGTATCTGGAAGGGATATGTATTTTCTGTTTTCCTAAGATATACTGAGAATAATGTAAAATTGGATAAGAGAAACTAGATGAGTAATGTCAGGTAACAAACTTAGCACATTTAATTAAGAAGTAGGACATATAGCACAAGCAATATTTTTTGAACACTGATTTACTGAAAAATAAGCAGCTGTTTATTCAGCACTTACTAAATGCCAGGCCTTGGACTTGGTGCTTCAAAAGATTATCTTATTTAACCTTCATTTAGTCCCATGAGGGCGGTATTATTTTCCCCACTGTATTAATGAGAAATGTATGATCTAGAGAGGAGTAACATGCTTCAAGCCAGACAAGTAATTTATTAAAATTTCAACCAATAAACATTATTTTTTGCAATTCCCTGTCATTTGGACCATGTAATAATTGTGACAGGTTAAAGGTGACATTTTATCATTTTAAAGAGGATAAAAGGAAGAAGAGGAGTAAGGAAGGAAGGAAACAAGCTTTTTTCAAATGTAAACGGAATTTTGCTGGGAAATTTAAATCACTCCTGTTTATTCAATTGATAGGATAATTTGAAAGTCATTTCATCTATTTTTGTAATAGCTTCTAAAGATCTCTCTTAGGCAAGATTCAAGTAAAATTTGTAGGACTAACTTAGATTATTATGTGATTTGGAAATAAGCTGCATTTATAAATATTTTGTAATTCATGCTGTTCACTTACTTCCATAGTTGATGTAATTAGTTTCAATTGTTGAGGTTTTACTCTAGTAGTTACCAGATGAAACTTTTCCTTTTTCATACACAGATACACATGCACACATACACAGGCACGTGCTTTCATTTTCCATTTCCCATTTCTTAGTTCAACATCGTTACATTACCTTACACCTTCTTTTTACTCTATTGTAATGTCATCCAATAGCAAGGGAAATGAGAATGTCACAGAGGGTTTTGTTTTTTGTTTTTGTTTTGCTTTAGTCACATAAAACTAAACTTAACATTTTTCTTCTTTTTTGTTTGTTGGATAATTAGAAAGACATCATATAATTGATTAAGAGCCATATGTGAGCCACGTCTTTGTAAGCATATGCTAGAGCAGAAGTAAATTGCTAAATATAGCAAACTACACATTTCTTTCCATTAATGTAGTACACTGAAATAAGACTTTATTTTGGTTTCAGGATTTATGGAAGAAACAAAAGTGAACCCAGATTTCCTGTGTGTTTGAGGCTGAAATAGCATGTCCTCTTGGACACTGGAAAACTGCTGTTTAGAACTGAGAGCCCCCATATAAGTCAGTGAGACAACTTTCTTGTAGTGCTTTAAAAATATTCCAAGGTAATTTTCAGGATAGAGTTTTGACCCATTACAGTTAAAATATGTAACCCTGTTTGCTGTTAGCTTTGCCATTCTTTCCTGGTTATACCATATCAACTTCTAAGGCTCAGTGGATGAGTCTTCCCTCGAGTATGATGTGACATCTAAGATAAACCTGGCCCAGGGTGAGGGGGAAGGGAGTGATACATCTTTCTACTTTCTACTATAATCTTTGTTGAATGCCCTCCAACTAGTTTATGGCTTTGCACATTCTCCACATCTGGAGATATTTGCACCTGCTAAACCTTTTCATAAAGTCAGTGAAAAAATAACTATTTCCTGGGGAAAACTCAGACTTGTCTTTCAATGTACATGAAAGAGTCATTATTGATTTACTGCAGACAGCAGCATGTGAGAAACTCACAATCAATCAACAGTGACATTCCCTCATGTCTACTCACTTCCCTGAAAATTTCTTTCTCCTTTTCACTTTTATTGAAATCTCAGGTTTTCCTCTGAATATGCAGCTGCTTCTAAAGTAATCTCAAGCCCTTTGCCACACTCCTCTATCACTAAGTGTGGCAGTGGAAAAGTCCTCATTGCTCCTAATTTTCAGGACATTCTTTTTGACTACCAATAACTCATTCTCACTTTCAGCTGCTCCCCATGCTTTCTACTTCACTGAGAAGATAAAAGCGATTACAAGAGCGCTTCCATGTGCTTGCACTTCCTTATCTAAACTACCAACAGCATTTGTACACGTATACTTTGTCTTTCTACTTGTTTCCGTAGAATTCTCTGTGTTCCTATTTAAAACTAACCTCTCATAGATTATTCCAATCAGCATTATAACATGGTGCTATATCTAATTTTAGATATCAGCAAAACCAAACATGTCTGATGCCATATCCTCCTCTAGGTATACCCAATTTCTCTTCTCTTCATAGCAAAACTCCTAGGAAGTCTTGTTTATATCTGTCATCTCAAGTTGCTCTTCTTCCATACTTTATTGAGTCCATTAGGATGAGGATTTTGCCACCATCTGTCTACTGAAACCACTTATCAATGTCATCAATGATTTCCATTTCTAAAGACTGAATAATTTTCAATTTTCATATTACTTAGCCCATATGAAGCATATGATAATTTAGTAATTTAATAAATCTTTCTCCTTGAGACATTTACTTCACATTGTTTTCAAGACAACATCTTTTTCTAGTTTTCTTCCTGTCTCATGAACTACTTCTCAGTCTATATTACTGGTTGTCCCTCTTTTATTTAGCTCTAAATATTTGAGGCTTAGTGGTCTGGCTACTTCTCTTGGTGATCCCCTCCAGTTTCATCGGCTCAAATACTGTCTAGATATTGATGATTCCCAAAATGATATATTCAGTCCAGACCTCTCTACTGGACTCCAAATACCAACTGCCTACTCAGCAACTCTACTTGGATGTCTAATAGACATTTCAAACTTATCATGTCCAAAATCAAACTCCTGATCTCCTCTCCCAGTATTTTTTTTTTGCATCTCAGGAGACATATTTCTTTCCAGTGGCTTAAGTCAACAACCTTTCATAACCAATTTCCAGTGCATTCACACATTCTGTTAGCCACCATCAACATTAACTTAGTTTTTTATACCACCTGG
This sequence comes from Delphinus delphis, assembly GCF_949987515.2. NCBI lineage: Eukaryota > Metazoa > Chordata > Mammalia > Artiodactyla > Delphinidae > Delphinus > Delphinus delphis. Next base: position 89,487,294 of record NC_082683.1, read on the forward strand.
TCTCTCTACTTTTTCCCTTAACACTAGAAGTAAATTCTTCACACAGCAGCCAAAGTGGTCTTATTAAGACAAATGTATTTCATGCCCATCTATGCTCAAAACCCACTAAAATCTTCCCATCCCACTCAGAATCCAACAAACCACTTACAGGGATCCACATGATCAGGCCTCATTTTCTGTTAGTCTTCTCCTTGCTCAATTTCCGTGTTCCTAGTCTCCTTGCCCTTTCCCAAAATTGCCATGTATGCTCTTGCTTTTCTAAATATGTACTTAAAATTTCCTCTGCTTGGAATTCTCTTCTCCCAGATATCTTGTAGTTCACTCCCTCACCTTCTTCATGTTTTTGCTCAAGTATCACATTTACGGTGGAACCTGTTCTATTTGTCACTACCCTAGAACATGCCGCTGCCTCTCACTCTTCTTTGTTTTGTTTTTCTTCCACATAATGTACTACTTTTTGACATATATTTGCTTGTTTATTATTTTTTATTAGTCTGTAGTGTTATGAGGGCAGAGATTTTGTCTTGTTGGTCACTGCTATGTCTTTAGATTCCAGATAGTTCTAGGTACATGGCAGACATTCTAAAACTACATTGAAAATCTTTCACAAGTCCCTAGTGATGCACGTCATGAAATCAGTGATTGGCTCCAAACTTCTATAGCAGGCTTACCTTAGTCATTTTGTTGCCTTTGTTGCAACATGGCAACCCATTTTACATGTTTTGAACTTTGGGGCCTCAATTTTAACATTATGATGGGGTTTTATTGTATTTTTGGAATGAATAGAAGAAAAGAAGAAAGAAATTAAGTGAAAAAGGAAGGAAGAAAGAAAGGAGGGGGAAAAGGAGGGAAAAGGAAAAACAAGAAAGACAGAAGAAAGAAATTCCTCTTAGTCCAGGATGAATAAGCTTTGAATCATGAAAAAACAACTGGTCAATAGAATTTTTGTTTTTAATGAAGAGGTTTTTTATTTTTTTAATCTATTTATTTATTTTTAGCTGTGTTGGGTCTTCATTACTGCACACTGGCTTTCTCTAGTTGTGGCGAGTGGGGGCTACACTTCGTTGTGGTGTGTGTGCCTCTCCTTACGGTGGCTTCTCTTATTGTGGAGCATGGGCTCTAGGTGCACGGGCTTCGGAAATTGTGGAACTCGGGCTCAGTAGTTGTGGTTCACAGGCTCTAGAGTGCAGCCTCAGTAGTTGTGGCGCACAGGCTTAGTTGTTCCGTGGCATGTGGGATCTTCCCGGACCAGGGCTCGAACCCATGTCCCCTGCATTGGCAGGCGGATTCTTAACCACTGTGCTACCAGGGAAGTCCTTGGTCAATAGAATTTGAAATCAGTGTGCAACTTGAGTAAAAATTTAAGGTGATGCTAAATCGCAGACCGGTTTAACTAAGCCAAAATCATGTAGTAACCAGATGAAAATATAATACACCATTTATTTAGGGGAAACTATCCTGACAACAGACTTGTGACCAAACGATTCACAATAATTTTAATAATTGAGTAATAATAATTTTCATTCATGGTGGTGGTGATGCAATCCATGATTCAAAGAGTCTTCAGTCACGAATTTCATGGGAGCCCAATCAGCATGATATGGACAAGGCAGGGACAGATAATCAAAATAAAATTGTAGAGATCTTGGGGTAATGTATGTGTTGGGATTCTCAGTAATTTCTGTTTTGATAATTAAGATAGGTAGATGGTTAAAAACTAGCTTGGTAGATAGAGATGAGATTAGATAGATATAATACAGAGACATTTAGATATATAGCTATATAGATTGTTTTAAATTTTATTACTGTGATGACTAATTTTAAGTATCAACTTGACTAGGCCATGGGGTGCACCTATATTTCATCAAACGTTACTTTGGGTGTGCCTGTGAAGGTGTTTCTGGATGGCACTAACAATTGAATTGGTAGACTGAGTAAAGCAGATTGCTCTCCCTGATGTAGGTGGGCCTTGTCCAATCAGTTGAAGTCTTAAATAGAACAAAATGGCTGAGTAAGAGAAAATTCCTTCTGCCTAACTGCCTTTGAGCTGGGACATCAATTTTTTTTCCTGCCTTTGGACTCATACTAAAAACATTGGCTCCTTCTATGTCTTGAGTTTATAGTCTTTTTGACTGGAACTACACCATTAGCTCCCCTGGTTCTCCAACTTCTTGACTACAGATCTTGGGAATTATCAGCCTCCATAGTCACATAAGTCAATTCCTTATAATAAATATTTTTACATATGATGTGTGCTGTATTATGTACACATACATTTTATATATATTATATATATATATATATATATATATATATATATATATATATATATATATATATGTTTATACACACACATACATCCTGTTGGTTTTGTTTCTCTGGAGGACTCTAATATAACTACATTTTGTTTTGTTTATTTGTTTTGGGTTAAGGTAATTCAACTCCAGAAATATTTAAAAATCTGGTCAGGTTAAGTCTTAGACCCTTTAGGTAGTCATTTTTCTAAGAATTTAATGCTACCACTAGTTCTCTTTGTTTTTCATCTGCATCAGCTTCTCTTACTTCCCATATGATTAGCAGCAAAAGAGCTAAGTCACATAAAAACGTTCTTTAGTGCTCACATGCTCTTTTACATCTCTGTGACTTCATACAGGCTCTTGCCTTTTAATGGAATAACCATCTTTTTCCTTTCATTACCCAGCTGATCTTCCTTTAAGCATCACCTCCCTCAGGAAATTTTCTTTTATGTCCCAGTCTACTGAAGGTGTCCATTCTTTATGCCCTACTTGCATCCCATACAAGTCACTGTTATAAGACATATTACAGTACTACAATTATTGGTATACCTATATGAGTTCTCCAGTAGAAAATATTAAGATCGTTTTGAGAATAGTAACTGTGCCTTTTTAAAAGTGCTTTTATCTCCAACTCCTAGAACAGTGCCAGGTATGAGTATTTGTTGAAAAAATTAATATAATGTGAATGCCAGTGAACTACTTTATCATGTGTAATATTTAAGATCATTGATAATCATTCATTTCTGGACTAATTATTTTCTCATATTACAAATTTTCTTAAAGGTAAAAACAAATCTCAATTATTTAAAATTAAATTAGCAAATTCAACAACGTTTTTCTTGACTGCATGTAAAAAGGGTGGATCCTGCTTATAGTATGTGGAATGTTACTAAGCAATCGTCATATTTGACTGTGCCTTTATTTGTGTAACATGCATTGGTTCTCTAAATAAAATTGCTTTCAAAATCAGCACTGAAGACGTGCCAATGTCTTTAGTAAATCAGATTTGACTGATGAAAAAGAAGGAGCTGTCATCATCATTTTACTGAATCATTGGTAGAGAGTTTGTATTTTCACAGTAGATTATAAATCCAGGACAAAGAATCTGGAATCAAATGCTTTTAAAAAGTCCTATGCTGGCAAAGACATGAAATGAAATCCACTTACTTCTTAGGTTGAGGGTAAGATTCTATAGGCAGATTTTACCTAACAACAACAACAAACATCACTTTGTGTCTTACAAATATCAACTAGGGGACACAGTAACCTATCATGTAATTCAGTTAGGGTTATGTGTAATCTAGTAAGTCTTCTTTAGTAAGCGATTTTTAATTTCTATACTACCTTTATAATTTTTAAACCTCACTGTAATTTCATATCTATGGTCTTTCTAATCTTAATATTCACCAGTACAGACTGTAGCATTATTTGGCTGACTTACGTTTTGTATTTACATATTAATTATTATCATCTAGACTAATGTATTAGTTTCCTGTTGCTGCTACAACAAATTACCATAAACTTAGTGATTTTAAACACACAAATTTAGTATCCTATGGTTCTGGAGGGCAGAAGTCTGAAATAAATCTTATGAGGTTAAAATCAAAATGTCAGCAAGGCTGTATTCCTTTATGGAAACTACAGAAAAATCCATTTTCTTGGCCTTTCAGTTTCTAGAGGTGGCTTGCATTCCTTGGCTTTTGGCCCCTTCCTGCATCTTTAAAGTGCTTCTCTCTCATCTCTGCTTCTGTCATCTTCTCCTCTTTTTCTGACTCTGAGCATCAGTCCTTGCTCTTATAAGGACATTTTTTTGTAAAAAGGAAAAAAAAATGTATGTTTTTTTTTTTTTTTTGCGGTACGCGGGCCTCTCACTGTTGTGGCCTCTCCCGTTGTGGAGCACAGGCTCCGGACGCGCTGGCTCAGCGGCCATGGCTCACGGGCCCAGCCACTCCGCGGCATGTGGGATCTTCCCGGACTGGGCAGGGATCCATGTATCCTTTCGAACCATGTTTTCTCCGGATATATGCTCAAGAATGGGATTGCTGGATCATATGGTGGCTCTATTTGTAGTTTTTTAGGGAACCTCCATACTGTTCACTGTAGTGGCTGTACCAATTTACATTTCCACCAACAGTGTAGGACGGTTCCCTTTTCTCCACACCTTCTTCAGCGTTTAATGTTTGTAGACTTTTTGATGGTCACCATTCTGATTGGTGTAAGGTCTATCTCATTGTTTTGACTTGCATTTCTCTAATACTTAGCAATGTTGAGCATCTTTTCAAATGCCTCTTGGCCATCTGTATGTCTTCTTTGGAGAAATCTCTATTTAGGTCTTCTGCCCATTTTTTGATTGGGTTGTTTGTTTTTTGATATTGAGCTGCATGAGCTATTTGTAAATTTTGGAGATAATCCCTTGGTCGCCTTCATTTGCAAATATTTTCTCCCATTCTATAGGTTGTTTTTTCGTTTTGTTTATGGTTTCATTTGCTGTACAAAAAAGGGCCTTTTTGACTACATGATCCCATCAGAAAATGCAGGATAATCTTCCCATTTCAAGTTTCTTAATTTAGTCAAATCTACAAGTTCCCTTTGGCTATATAAGGTAACATATTCACAAGTTCTGTGGATTAGGATATGAACATCTTTGGGAGGACATTATTCTGTCTACTACAGTCCATATACTTTTTTTTCTTTCTATATTTAGCCACATAAAGAGTTGTAACTCAGTATTAGAAAATATCATTGGAAGTCATAACTCAATAAAAAAACTTTCTAATAATTATTTTTGATTAAAAGTAGTCTAATTACTTGAATACTGTCTCACTCCCCAATATTAGAAACACATAGCCATAAGCTAGCTAACCATCCATCAGTTATGTTATAGAGATTTTTGCCTTATGCAGAATTAAAATAGATGGCCTTTATATTTCCTGTAACTCTAAGAGTCTCTTTAACTATTGTCAGATAAAGACAGTAGATACACAATGTCGTTCACTCATTTGTTTTTCATTAAATCTTCTAAAGCTAATGGAATGATACAAAATAAATGTAAAATATGCTGTAATGCTTGGGATATGGAATGACCTTATACGTTTTGACATTTATTTTTTTGTGTCACTATGTGTGTACAACTGAATTGTTATAGTCTGCTCAATGACATAACTTTAATTTTCAGCAGTAAAGTAGAAGAAGCCTAGATTGTATCATTAATTTTAACAACCTGATAGTCTGTGAGCAGAAGGAAGGAGGATGAAAGGGTGATGAACTACATTTAGAAGAGATGAATGTGCCCCATTTTAGGATGACCTACCAATATAAAAGAGCACTTTGTCCAGCATCCTTAATTTTTACATGAGGAAATGGAAACCAAAAAAGTTTAGTGAGTTGCCCAAAGCCATACAACTAGATAGTTGCAGAGTTGATATTAGGCCTCAGATTTTCTAACTCCTAATTTAGTAGTCTGTTCACTCCACTGTGAACTTTCTAATTTCCTAATTATTATATAATTTGTTCAGAATTTGATATGGTTTCTCTCTTCCTTTATCTTAATTTTACATGTTAAATTAATGTTAATTAGGTTGAGTTCCTTGAGAGGTATCTTTTCCAAAAGCAATGACCATGTACAGATAGACAAAATGAAGTATGTTTCTATTTTATTTCTATCTGCAGTGTTTAGATGCAAATAAAAAAGGAAAAGGAATTTAAGAATGCTTTCATGCCTTTTTCTTCCTTCTATTTCTTCTTACCAAGAGATATTAAAGATCAGTTGAACTAAATTAGAGACCCTTGTTTTTTTTTTTGCGGTACGTGGGCCTCTCACTGTTGTGGCCTCTCCCGTTGTGGAGCACAGGCTCCGGACACACAGGCTCAGCGGCCATGGCTCACTGGCCCAGCTGCTCCGCGGCATGTGGGATCTTCCCGGACCAGGGCACGAACCCGTGTCCCCTGCATCGGCAGGTGGACTCTCAACCACTGCGCCACCAGGGAAGCCCCAGAGACCCTATTTTAAACAGTTAGTAATAGAAGGGCATCCAGGTCTCAGATTAATGAATGCAGTCATTGTGTAGGAGAGTGTGTATGTGTGTGTGTGTGTGTGTGTGTGTGTGTGTGTGTGTGTGTGTGTTTGAGTGTGTGGTGTTTACAGGGGGCAATAAACGTCACTTGAAATGGTTAAATAAGCATTGGCAGATGTGTTGTATATATCATCTTTAAAAGCTGCATCCTTGATGTGTAAATAAATGCTTACCTCCCCTCAATTTTTCTTTTTCTTTTAACTATATTTGAATGTGTTCACCTTCCTGCTCATTTATAATTTCCTCCCTTCTTAATATCCATTTTTATTTTAGGACAAATGTTTAGATTTGGAGTCTTTTCTTGCTTTTTCTGACAGGGAAGTCATCATGCTTTGGCACCAATGGGGGCACTACTAGTAAATATTGACTCCTTCAACCCACTTGATTCCTTACTCTCAAGTATCATATGCCCTGCTTTCAGTCACTATATGTTACAATAACTAACTACCTCTTTGGCATGAGCTTCATAGCACTCTGTACATTTCCTCCTACTTATCCCTGGAATCTTTTAAGGTATATGGCAGTCAAACTAGAGTCATTTTATTCCCTGACTTGGTCTAGCACTCAGCTTATTGTAAAGAAGAATACATCTGTAGCAAAATATAAATAATAACAAGTATAGTAAAAAGTCTTTAGTGTGTCTTGAGCTGGATAATATTTCAGTTTGTTTAGTACTACAATAATATGCACTAAGATGTAGTCATCGTGCCCCAAAATGCATGTAGGTGTGAAAATACTCACCAGATAAACAATTCCATAAGCAGCCATAGACATAGATCATTCCCAGAAGCAACGGTGTCTTTTGTAAGGCAACATTTCATCAGTGACATTTTGGTGCCAGTGAGTCAACATATCCAGTACTGATCTCTATTTGCAGAAATCCTGCCTTTTGGAACTGGTCTCTCTAGTAATGCTATTTAAATCATCAGGGGATAATGCTTCTTAATCACATTCAGTTTAGTTGGAAAAATGAAAAGGATCTTCTATTCAATTTATGTCCTTCCTATGGAGTTATCTAGATAGCTGTTTATTTGTGCTGTTGAAACAATTTTATTACTGATATTTCTTTTCAGAGCATTTTAACCTACAAAGTTAATTATAAAAATTTGAATTTCTGATTATATTTAATTCAGATAAATCTAACTCTACTTCTATTTGCTTTTAATCATTTAACCTTATTCTCTTTGGGAGTGTTGTGCTCATATAGTAATGCAGTACAAATATGGAGCCAATACTACTTATCTTCCTATTGTGGTATTATAAGAATATATAGTAAGATAATAATTTCAATGGAATATTTTAGATCCTTAAAAAAATAATTCAGTCCCTAAAAGAGGTGGAAAAATATAGGTAATATACTAATTTATCCAATAAGGTAAGACATTACATAAAATAAAGATAGTCAAAACAATAAGCACACATTAATAAAATGTTTAGACTCATAAATTTATGCAAATAAAATGGACACATAGATACACCAAGGAATAAGAGGATATGCTAACTTTGCCAACAAGCATCATGAAACACAGCAAGTAATTCACAAGAGTATTGAATTTGTAGCATCCCAGGGAGTTACCAAAAGTCAAAAATAGCACTAAGGATGGTGAGGTAAGACAGGAAGTTAATCAAAAAATTTAAAAGACATCATCTTGCAGCATTCTTCAAGATAAATAACCTGGTATGAATTCCAAACCCTTAAAAACAAGGTTCTTAAAATTTGTCTTACTTCCCTACCCCTAATATATTATCTGATGAGAGCATGGGCCAAAAACACAGATTATATCCATAAGTTATTTAGCCTAGGATTTTAACGTTTTTTCTTCATCTGTTCATTTGTTCATTCAACAAATGTTGATAAATATTATATCTGAATAGGCACTGTGCTAGCTGATAGATAGGAAATGATAAGATCATGATCAAGACACAGAGCCTGCCCTCAGGTACATTATAATTTAGTAGGGGAGACACAATATAATAAATACCCAGTTTTTTTTAAAAAAGAAAGTGGTAAGTATAGTAAGAGTGATTGGAAATAGAGTGTTTTATAAATCTTGGAGGGGAAGAAATACAATTCAGTCTGTGTTCATTGAACACCTATTCTGTGTCAGACACAGTGCCAGTGGCTGTAGATGTAAAGATAAATAAAACATCATTCTTTTCTTATAGGAGTTTTTAGTTGATCAGGATTATCTTCTCCTGGGGTGCAGGGCGTGTCAGGAAAGGATTTATGGAAGAAATGATATTTGAGTTGCATCTTAAAATATAGGTAAATTTTTGACATATGGAGAAGAAGGATAGAGCTTTCCAGGGAGAGGCAAAAGCATGAACATAGCAGCATCTGTGATCCTTTTCTCTGAATTTATTTTTATTCTGCTGAAGGCTTGGTATGAGAATAACAGAAGGCATAACTTTGTGATTATGCTTTACGACACCTTGTTTTTAAAGCACAAAAGATGTGTTTTTAGAAAAATCTATTGTTTTGACAATATTTTTGAGTATTTTTATTAGCACCATTTAAATTACTGGCACTATTGATAGAGTTGGTCTAATTTTGTTTTTGTGTCTTGGACCCCTCTTCCCCCAAAATGGTTTGCAACCTCTTGAGTAAGTAACACGTGAGTCAAAATTAAACTTCACTAAGGTATGGTGTGCAGGTATTTTTGAAATAGTGTATTTCTTCTTAAATATGAGGTGTTCATGGGTAGGGTCTATCCTAGATATTATACAATTGCTCTCATCTATTTTTGCTCTTTGTATGAGAGAATCAATTCTTGAGTTACTAAGGTGGACTTGCATTTGGATGAGCAGCGTCAGGAGAAATGCTGTTGTGTCTAATTAAGGGTCAGGTCTTTTCAAGGATTTTATAGAAGTTTCTATTGAGAAAAGCAGGGAAACCGGTATAAACAGAGGGACTGAAAAAGCAATCCAAGAGAAAAGAGCAAAGAAATTGTGTTCATAGAAATGGTCATTTCTCCATTACTGCTATGGTCTGAATGTTTGTCTCCCCCCAGATTCATATGTTGATATCCTGATGCCCAAGGTGATGGTATAAGGAGGTGGGGCCTTTGGGAGGTGATTATGTCATGAGAGTGAAGCCCTCAGGTCTCACAAATTTATGATCTTATAAGCTGTACTCTACAAAAGGATCTGTTAATTTTTAATGAATGATCAAATAGTATTAAACAGAATATCTTAGTCTGTTTGGACTACTATAACAAAATACCCCAGACTGGGCAGCTTATAAACAGATACTTACTTCTCACAATTCTGAAGGCTGGAAGTTCAAGGTCAAGGTACCAGCATGGTCAGGTGAGCTCCTTCTTCCAGGTTGTAGACTTCTCTTTATATTCTCACATGGTGGAAAGAGTGAGCTATCTCTCTGGGGCCTCTTATATAAGAGCACTAATCTCATTCATGAGGGCTCCATTCTCATGACTCAGTCATGTCCCAAAGGCACCATATATTAATATCATCACATTGAGATTACGTTTCAACATATGACTTGTGGGAAGGGGAGGGGGCACACACATACTGACCATAGCATAGAGTCATCCTAGAGTTTAACAAAGAAGTTTTAAGAACATGAAGATTTTTTGTTCTGGTTCTGCAAAAAATGCCATTGATAATTTGATATTAATTGCATTGAATCTGTAGATTGCCTTGGTTAGTATAGTCATTTTGACAGTATTGATTCTTCCAATCTAAGAACATGGTATATCTTTCCATTTGTGTCATCTTCAATTTCTTTCATCAGCATCTCATAGTTTTCAGAGTACAAGTCTTTTGCCTCCTTAGGTAGGTTTATTCCTAGGTATTTTGTTCTTTTTGATGTGATGGTAAATGGGATTGTTTCCTTAATTTCTCCTTCTGATCTTTCATTGTTAGTATATAGAAATGCAAGAGAGTTCTGTGCATTAATTTTGTATCCTGCAACTTTACTGAATTCATTGATGAGCTCTGATAGTTTTCTGGTAGCATCTTTAGTATTTTCTGTGTATAATATCACATTTCTGTGGAAACACAGAAGACATCAAATAGCCAAAGCAGTCTTGAGAAAGACAGATGGAGCTGGAGGAAGCAGGCTCCCTGACTTCAGACTATACTATAAAGCTACAGTAATCAAAAAAGTATGGTACTGGCACAAAGATGGACTTACAGATTAATGGAACAAGATAGAAAGCCAGAAATAAACTCACGCACCTATGATCAGTTAATCTACAACAAAGGAGGCAGGATATACAATGGAGAAAAGACAGTCTCTTCAATAAGTGGTGCTGGGAAAACTGGACAGCTACATGGAAAAGAATGAAATTAGAACATTCTCTAACACCATATACAAAAATAAACTCAAAGTGGATTGAGACCTAAATGTAAGACTGGATACTATAAAACTTTTAGAGGAAAACATAGGCAGAACACTCTTTGACATAAACTGCAGTGATATCTTTATGGATCCACCTCCTAGGATAATGAAAATAAAAACAAAAATAAATGGGTCTAATTAAACGTAAGAGCTTTTGCATAGCAAAGGAAACCATAAACAAAACAAAAAGACAACATAATGGGAGAAAATACTTGCAAACGAAGCGACCAACAAGGGATTAAGCTCCAAAATATTCAAACAGCTCATGCAGCTCAATATCAAGAAATAAAGAACCCAATCAAAAGAAATGGGCAGAAGATCTAAATAGACATTTCTCCAAAGAATACATACAGATGGCCAAGAAGCACATGAAAAGATGCTCAGCATTGCTAAGCATTAGAGAAATGCAAATCAAAACTACAATGAGGTATCACCTCACACAGGTCAGAATAGCCATCATCAAAAAGTCTACAAACAATAAATGCTGGAGAGGGTGTGGAGAAAAGGGAGCCCTCCTACACTGTTGACGGCAATGTAAATTGGTACAGCTACTATGGAGAACAATGTGGAGGTTCCTTAAAAGACTAAAAACAGAACTACCACATAATCCAGCAATCCCACTCCTGGGCATATATCCAGAGAAAACCGTCATTTGAAAATATACATGCACCCCAGTGTTCATTGCAGCACTATTTACAATAGCCAAGACATGGAAACAACCTAAATATCCATCGAGAGGGGAATGGATAAGAAGATGTGGTACACAAATACAATGGAATATTACTCAGCCATTAAAAAAAGGAAATAGTGCCATTTGTAGCAACATGGTTGGACCTAGAGATTGTCATAGTGAGTGAAGTAAGTCAGACAAAGACAAATATCATATGATATCACATATGTGGAATCTAAAAAAATGATACAAATGAACTTATTTACAAAACAGAAACACAACATTGTAAATCAACTATACTCCAATATAAAATTTAAAAAAGATCATGTACGTTCCTCATTTTACAGGTGAGAGAACTGAGATCATAGCTTTCCCAAAGTTATATGTGTGTGTGTGTGTGTGTGTGTATTTGTTACATAATGTATAATAAACATATACAAGTATTTATTATATATATATAATAAAAACACATATATACATATCAGTGGCAAATTAGGGATGAAAAATGAGGGACTTTGTCTGAATCCTGACCCTTTTGTTTCTCACTCTTGTGCTGCTTTCCCTCCCAACAGAGAATGGATCATCACAATAGTCATTTTCTAAGGAGAATTGTTGCAAAATTACAAGGAATAAGAATTTTTTTAAAAAAATAAAGGAGCACAGTACCATTTTAACCTTTTCAAGTTGCCAAGAGAAAGAATCAGAAAGAATATTTACATTCCAAACTAAATATTTAATTGGGTTAAGAAGGATGGAATAAAACGAGAGTAGCAAAGTCATTTGCACTTTCAAAACATAGGTGGGTTGTGTTGAGCTTTTCATTTTTTACCATATCCGGGTTTATTGGTATGTAATTACAGATCCTTGCCAGATGCCATCGATCCATATTTTCTGTTCTAATTTGAGTTGATCCTGTTGTACAGAGGATGTCTCTGGCATACAGGAGATACAGGAGAAGATAGATTTTTTTTTTTTTTTTTTTTTTTTTTTTTGCGGTATGCGGGCCTCTCACTGTTGTGGCCTCTCCCGTTGCTGAGCACAGGCTCCGATCGATCGCGCAGGCTCAGCGGCCATGGCTCATGGGCCTAGCCGCTCCACGGCATGTAGGATCTTCCTGGACCGGGGCACGAACCTGTGTCCCCTGCATCGGCAGGCGGACTCTCAGCCACTGCACCACCAGGGAAGCCCGAGAAGATAGATTTTTAAGATGAATTTTAAAGCAAATTCATACTGATCTCAGTTTATTTCTCTTGCTGTTTTTGCTTTTATCAATTTCATTTTAAAGTTATAAGAAAATAAACTTTAACTAGATTTATATACTAAAGCCACCTCTAGACAATTTAGGTCTTTCATCGTTTTGTTTTTAGCAATACCAAAACACAAAGGCAGTTACACATGGTATATTATGTTATGAAGCATATAACAATATAATTATTGAAATTCCCTTACTTCCCATTGTGTTTGTATGGCTTAAAGCAACTGTCTTATTTAAGGCAAGAGTTCTAATTGGCCGAGTTGTTTTAGATAGAAAAAACACTTTGGTGTTGAAGATTATTGCTGAATCATTGTTTCACTTTATGTCTGTAGTGTCAGCAAGTACCATGGTGATAAGTTCTTTAATATATTTCCAAGTAAGGAGATAGTGAATGCTTTCTCAATCTAAGCATGCTAGGGCATTTTGCAATATATTTATCACACAGATATGACTGCTTAAAAGTATAACACTCACTGCAGTGTGTGGCTATGCCCATGTCACCTCTTTTTAACTGTTCCCCAAGTGTCTTACTCCAGTGTAAATGTTCTATTTGAAATCTGCACAGTCACATTTATACCTCCTTTCTTTATAATTCAGCATTGCGGAGCAGAGAAATTCACAGTTCTGGTTCAAGGGATTACTGTTTTGTTATAATGTTCAAATAATGGTCTGCTAAAACTCTTCTTGTAAAAGAAGAAGAGGTTCACTCTCCTACTATCAAGGTCATTACTAAACTCTGTGCCTTCTGTTTAAAAGCACAGAGATGCCATCTAGCAGCCGCCCTCAGGAATTTCCTACACAGAAATAGTCCTTTCTCTATAAAACTGAGCAATAATTGAATTCTTACAAGCTTTTGGTTTTTCTTAATTTACTTATTGGATGAATGATGATTTGGCATATTGCCTGTAGTTCAGATACTCCATTACAAATGAAATTAATTAATTAATATCTCTTAAAAAGGGCAAAGGGATACACCTATGAGTTTTTGTAAATGGAACTGGAAATTTGTTAATATGATTTTAATTAAGAAAACATAATTCTCATGATTTTCTTGAGAGGAAAATTGATAATCTGTCTATGTAAAAATACAAATAATTGATTGATTTTTTTGAATTGCCTTCCTTTACTGAAAGAAAATACTAATCTTACCAATATTCTGGTATATTAAATGAGAGAAAAGAAAGTAAGTGGATGCTGAAAGTAAGTTCATCCTGTTAATATAAATGTTTGGGCATTTTTAAAAAAATTAACAATAAATTTGACTTTCAAGTGATTTATCTTGCTGTAAGATAGTGATACCTAAGCACTTTATAAAATGTCATATATGATCTGTAAGTTTCAGGAAGAATGATCATAAACATAAATATTATATAATCTTCCATGAAATGGAATTGTTACTGTTGTTAGAAGCCTTTTTGTTTCAGATAAATTAATATATAATAAGCATGCTCTAAAATTTAGATTTCCAATATTTGATATATGTGACAATCCTATACCTAAAAAAGTCTATTCAATTTTAATAGCTCTACTATATTGCCAGTTTGTGTGTATCCATGCATGATTTATGTGTAGTGTAAATATAAAATGCAATAATATAGAATAATACTTAAATGAATTCATTTAAAAGTATGATTTTGAAATATATCAGTCCTAACATTATAAAAATTTTTTTATTAGCTGTTTAGAATTTTTGTATATTTAAATTTCATCACTTATTACTTATTTGTCCACAAACTGTGGTATTTTGTGCTACTGTATTATTGGAATTTAATTTCAATTTTGCCAAACGTAATTTGCATCATGGATGTTAATTATTATCTAAACCCTTAAGTAGTTAGTAAAAAAATAAAATTTGAGAAAATTTCTATTTCATAACCTAATTGACAATCATTTTGAGAATTCAGTGGTGCCATTTGTGATTTGGGGGAGGGGAAATGATATAGTTTCGTGATTCTCAATAGTTTGATAAAACATAACAAAAGTAGTTTTATTCACTTTTTTAAACAAAATTTGTCTACTAGTCCAAAGACCTTTTTACAACATTAAAATCACTTGCTATGAACATTTTAACATTCTCTATATTGTCATATGTAGTGTATAACAAATACTATCTGCTGTTCTTTGCATACTGTATTGCAATATCTAGAAACTGAAAAGGACAGTTTGAAAAGTTAATGTATGCCTTTCCTTTCCTGGATTTCTCAGCTCAGTTGTACCAAACAGACAAAATTAAGTCTGAAGAAAAGTTTTCTGTTGTTGAATACATGGAAATAAACTTATTAATACTAGAAAAAGTCACGACTAAAAATAGGTCATTTATTTGGAGAATTTATCTCAATATTTATTAGAAGCTCTTCTTTGTTGATATATTTTTAATTTGGGAAAGAATGGGGTACAAGAAGTGAAGATATTTATGCATTTAAAGATATCAGAAAAATCAAATGAAACATGCAGTTGTTAGTAAAGCTCTGCATTTCCGAATTCATTTTAAAGAATGATAAAACTCACTTTAAGTCAAGTGATTTTTTTTGTGCAGTAACTCAGTAATTAGCTTTGCTTTTTAAAAATGTTTTACCAAGAATATTTCAGATGAGATATATAGTAGAATGTGTTCAAAGTTGTAACAAACATAATATAATGAGAGTGGCAATGGAATATGTTACTATAGATCCAGAGAAAAAAATGAAAAAGAAAGATTAAAAAATATGAAAGCAGAATCAACACTTTGTACCTAGATGTAAAATGCTTTAAAGCTACACCTTAGTGTATGAAATATCCCATTAAGGATATTAAGACAAAATTATTATTATTATTATTATTTTGTCTTAATATCACAACCATAGCTTTAAAAGGAAATGATCTTATTCTTATCAGGTCTCTCTAAATATGAAAGGTACACAGAAATAATTATAAGCATAGATGATATGATTCTAAATTTTCACTCTCTACTATATTAGGCCTAGAAATATTCAGTCAACCACAGTATTAGGCTATGCTTGGTTATATCTTAGTTCAATTATGAAAAGAAACAATTTCTCTACACTACACAGTTATTTTAAAATAACTTTATAATATTCCAAAATACAACTTTAAATGGTTTTAGAACATGACATCATTTCTCCTATTGTGTCAAATTGCTCTTGAACAGTTAAAGAAGTAAACTAATTTTTGAAATTGTATTTCCTTACTTTTTACTAGATGCATTATATCTTATTCCAGATAGTTATGATTTTCTTAGAATGCTGAAGCTCTCAAATTATCTCACTTTATCCTCAAGACTTTTCTCATACACTGCTGAAAATATTTCTCCATATTTTCTGATTTTTTATCAAAAGAG
This sequence comes from Delphinus delphis, assembly GCF_949987515.2. Classification (NCBI taxonomy): domain Eukaryota; kingdom Metazoa; phylum Chordata; class Mammalia; order Artiodactyla; family Delphinidae; genus Delphinus; species Delphinus delphis. The sequence continues at coordinate 89,503,289 of NC_082683.1, forward strand.
GTTAGCATTCACTTTAATTGCCAGTACTGGATAATTATCAGAGTTCAACAGATATGAGACAACTCATCCTTCCTATTGCCCTCCTTAGTTTGAAAGGATTCTCACTTCCTGTTTCTTAACACTGGTAATCAGAACTTCCTCAGTGCCCCGTAATTTCCTTAATGAAAAGAGAGAAACAAACACAAGCCCCTTTCACTAATGCCTCTCAACCACGACAGAGAGTGGAGCTCTGCTGCTCTGCCCTGTGTGTTACAAGCAGCATCCCAAATGTTTTGGACACAAACCGCAGCACGTCTGCGTTGGGAGTATTATTGACCAGGATCAGCTGGAAAACGCTTCTCTGCTTTCAACAAAGAAACGGTTCACCATCTCCTAATACATGATTACAAATTGCATTATTTTAATTGCTAAGTCCTTTGCATTACCCGTCCGACTTCAGAAGAGAACATTAACCACTTGGATACCAAATAAGCCAAATTCTCTCAAGAGCCGCATTGCCCGCTGCCCATACACGTTATATTCGCTCCTGGTCCCTCCCCCGCTCTTTCCGGGACTCTACCTTGTGGAGCTATTCCTCGGGTAGTTCACCTTGTTATCTTCCAAGCAGTGGGGATACGCCAGACACCACAAGATAGCTGGAAGAGCTGTCTTTCATGCTGCTTTTTTTTTTTCATAATTAAATGCATTTTTGGTCGGTCTGTTACATATTGCACATTTATTTCAAACAAGAGTTAAAATATTGCCCATACCTTGGAAGGGTCTAATCCAGCAAGCAAAGACAGCAGCAGGAGATTGAGTAGGTTGGATGCCGCCTGCATTCTGATCTGGATTTTTGCCCCTGTTTACTCTCTTTTATGTAGCCACTCCACTCTCACTGCAGAGACCTTTCCTTCGTCAGTTGCACTTTCTGCCTGCCAGTCAGAGCTGAGTGGAGACAGAGGCGGCGGCAGGAGCAGTAGCAGCAGCAGCGGTAGCAGCAGCGGCAGTAGCGGCAGCCGCCCTGGGGGGCGATCATTCCGCAGGCATTCTCAGGGCTGGGAGTCCGCGAGCTCTAGGAGTGGATTGAGCTGCAATGGTCGCTGACCGAGGTGCTGAAGCTCCTCCGAGCCGCGCGCCCCAATTTACCTTCTCTCCCGCGGCTATATAGCCAGACCACCTCAAAAGTTTTGACCCAAGAAAAAGATAAAGGGAGTAACAGCTGAGAGAGGTGTGGAGACCTGGACAACGGATATGACATCACTACAGCTCCTTGGGGCTTGGGGAGATATTTTGTGGGAAATTTGTTATCCAAACAAGGATTGCCTCTCCTGCTCCGGTTCCGCATTTGCTGGTATCTTGATCTTCAGAGAAGTAAAGTCAGCTAGATATAGGATTATGAAACAAATAGTGCCTGGAATCGTCTGCTGTCATTGACAGAGGACTTGATATTGTATGTAGTGCTTTAAAGAAAGTTTGCAATGTAGACTATCAATGTGTATTTTCTGTTCAAGGTACACAGTCTATAGTTATTATATATACATATATGCACTGTCATTTAAACTAGCCTATTGAAATAATCTATTTGGTTAAATATTCATGTGTTTTTTAATCTATCTAGGGCTTTTGGTCACCTAAAATACTACATATAAATAAATGAAGAGGCTTTCTTTTCTTTTTTTTTTTTCTTGTAAATGGGATATTCCACTAGTGACCCCACACAGCTGAAATCTCTCCTCCTCACACACAGCCATAACCAGAAATGTAGTTTCCCTGTCAACCTGAAGTAGAATTCAGTGATGGGTGGACAGTGGGATGGGAAAAGCATTATTTCTAAGCTTCCAAATACTTGTTTTCTAGAGCTCAAGAAAAGAGGTAGCTGCCTCACAAGAGCAAAGAAAGAGTAAATGACTAACTTTCTCATACACCTTTCATAACTTAACTATACTCAAGAAGCTTTTTTTTTTGTAGCTGGAAAATGTAAGTGTTTTCCATAAGATAAAAAGATGGAGAAGAGTTGTCAACCACCCTCTCATACAATTACACCACTAATGCAACTTGAGTTTTGTCTTCTGTTGATTTTTCTAGAAGTTATATTTCCTAAGGACTAGAGTATATGAGCTAGAGATATGGGCATTTCTTCTACATTAAAAAGAGGATAAATTGTTTGAGATATCAGACACATACTGTGTATAAATCTCTACAGTCTTTTACTGAACACTCTTCATGTATATATAAATATGTATATTTTAAATTCAAGAAATCTCAATTAAGATTCAAATACTTTTGAAAGTTATAATCCCCAAGGATTTGCATCACATTGCATCTGTTTTTATCCTGATGTTATGAATATGAGTGCATGTGTGTATGATTACTTGAGGCTTTTTTCCCATAAAACCTCAATAACAAGAAGAAAAATAAATTTGAAAATTTCTTTTGAAGAGGTGGATCACACATAAAAAAGAGATTGCAGAATAGCAGAAAGAAGGGGGAATTATTTGAGGGTTTTTAGTTTAATGATAACCCTAGCAATCGTAACCACAGTTTGAATTTCCATTATTTCCTAGCAGAAACAGAAAACAGAACTTTTCTATTGAGGTAATAGGTAAAACTACAGAGTTATGTCTGACACTCTTTGGGATAACTTTCTAGAGCATGTTTGAGGCTAACTCTGTCTTTCTCTTTTTACATTTGTTTCCCTATCTATCTATCTATCTATCTATCTATCAAGGGTAAATCAGGATAGAGTATGTTTCAATGATCCATACATAAAAATTGTTGGCAATTTTATTCTGCACCCATTTTCAAGCCTTTCAAATCATTGCAGAATTTGGAAATGAGTTTATAGAGGTACAGTAGCTGAGTGGTTATAATAGTGCATTAATACTTAATACAACATGATTGTTTGATTATTTGTTTTTACATATGCTTTTCATTCTTCTCAGGAATGTCTTCTACAATCTTTTTCTATCTCCACCTCTCAGCAGGCAGGGCAGCATACTTATTTGAGTACAGGAAACTGTATTTAACAGACACACAAAATATGAAAACATAATCATATGAATTTTATTACCTCAAGATCAACTGCTATTCTTTTAATGACATTAATATTTTTTCTGGGAATAAAACTTATTCTGATCTCAAACATGTATGGTCCAATATTAATGATTGGACCAAAACTACATAAGCACATTTTTTTTCCCCTTTAACTCTCCATTTCCCTATATTTAATGGTACTGGAAGATCATTTGTAACAAGCAGTTAATAAGAAGACAAATTCTATGAAAATGTGATACCAGATGATAAAACTTAAAGATCAAGTAAACAATGGATGGTAATTATGTTACAGATGAAAACAGATGATTTTAGCATACAGAAAACATACTTGCTGTAAGAGAAGCTTATTCATTTGTAGATAACACTCAAGTTTAATAATGAACCAAAAACTATTGATCATACCACAGAAAAGCAGAAGCTGTAGCTATACATAAATTCAGCCATACCCTGCTACTTCTATCTCTCTTTAAAACATAAAATAAAACTGCATAGTTTTTCTTAAACATAATTCTACTGTTTCTAATTAGTCATTCGTTTTGTAGTAAAACTTTCTTATTTCCTTACAATCAATCTGACAGTATTGTAGGCAACATCATATCTTATCTGTACATACCAATTCCTCCTTTTTAGAAAGTCCATGAAACTCTTTGTATCTTGTGTCCTACATTAGATATTCAAAAGAATTTTATTATAGAGAGGAAATGGTATAACTACTTTTGTTTTCAGTCACTTCAGATTGGTTACTGTAACTTAAATTGGTAACTGGAACTTAGAACAAAATGATAAAGTGTGATGCATAGCATAGATTTAGAAATATTGCAGTATTCAATACATGCATGAGAAAAATATTTGATATTTATGTATCTAATTAAAATTAAAGATCTATATCTACAATGGGTATAAAATTGCTTTGAAATTTATAAAGCACTACAAAAATTTTTAGCCAGTACTATCTACAGAGGCATACATAAAAATAAGTTTATATGAAATTGTACATATACAACACATAGAACAAAGAATGAAACTTTTTTAACATTTATGCCCAATATTACAAAAGTAAGTTCTTATTAGTGTATAATGGATTATATTGTTAGCTGTTTATGTATGTTAGTCTTCTTTTGATAAAAAACTTATATGATATACTTCTTTCATATATGTTATACTGCTTCAGCATTCCAGAGATGTTCCATTATGTTAAAAAATGCTGTTACCTATTTTGATTTTTATCTATCATTTAATATTGATGAACTTAGTTATTTTAGAAAAACATTTTTAAAAAGGATTATCCAGTAGGTTATATAAACCCTTGTGAAAAATTTCCCCTTTCATTATATAAATGAAAATAGTCTTTGAAACATTTCCTAAGGTCCTTGACCTGTCAGAGTACTGCCACACTTTCATTTTTTGCTCTCTTCTCTTTTGTTCTCTTTTGAGGTGACTTTTTCCCTTGTTTTTAAGTCATTTCTATCTAGATCCCCTACCTCTCCTAACTAGTCTGTCAAAATAGTACCTTAATCATTCTCTATTTATTATTTATTTGTTATTATTTTTATTATTTACTGTCTCTTTTATTAGAATATATTCTTCAGGAGGAAGGGTCATTGTTTGTTCTGCTCTAATTTAATCACCTAGAGTAGTGCCTGGCACCTGGTAGTCACTTAATCAGTAATCATTTAATGAATGAGTGAATGAGTGAATTTCTAACCCTAATACCTCTGTGCATGATATTTATATACCCAAGATTTGCTAGATGTCACTAACTTAATTTCTTACAGGAACTTCAGACTCAGTATATCAAACCAATATTTTCCTTCAATCATATTAGTTTGTAGCACAATTTTCTCTCCATTGCAAAGCAAGAAGCATGGAAATCACACTTGATTTCTCTCTCATCTTTATCCCTGCATTCAATCCATCAAAAATTCTGTTAAATTTTCTGCATAATATCTCTAAATCCTTCTTACTCCTCCATGTATGCCTAGGTCAGGACCTTATTTTATATGATGTGAATTATTAGAGTTATTTCTTTCCCTTTCCTTACCATCAGTATTTCTTTCTTTTCTAATTCCTTCCTTCCTTCCTTCCTTCCTTCCTTCCTTCCTTCCTTTGCCATTCAGCTGTGGTTGAGAGGGTTGATTTCTCTCTCTTCCAGCACCTCTGCACATTAGGAATCAAGTCTCCTTCTCCTGGTGGCTCTGTGACCTTAGTTTGTCACCTGTACCTGTGTGGAAGAGGAACAGGATGGGGCAACCCTTTCTCTTTTAAGGCACATCATTTCTTCTCTCATCCCACTGACCAGAATTTAGCCACTTGGCCATATCTAGCTCTGAAGAAGTCTGGATTTTTAATCTTCCTTCTGGGCAGCCATGAATAAAATAAAGACTGGGCATTCTGTTATTAGTTCTGGAGGTTGGAAGTCCAGGATTAACGTGCTGGCAGATTTGGTGTCTGGTGAGGACCCCCTTCCTGGTTCACAGATGACCATCTTCTTATATCTGCAAAATGATCCTTATTACAAGGACTCAACTCTGCCCCAGGCATTATGTCTCTTCTACTTTAAATCTGCAATTTATTATCCACACAGCACCTGAGATGGTTGATTTAAAGACTAATTTTGCCTTGTTGTTTCTTAGATTAAAGGCCTTCAATGTCTCCCTATCTTCTAGACAATCAAGTGAGGATTCCTTAAAGTGACTAATCCAGGGCCCTGCATAATATGGTCTCTTGCCTTTTTCTACAGTCTTTTCTACCCATTGTCTCCCAATAATTTCAATCCAGTAAAATTTTAATGTTTGTAGCTCCCTTAACATTTTTCTCTCTTAAAGAGGATAGAGAAGAACATTAAACATCTTTAATGGCATTTCTTTTGCCTGAACCCTTCTTATTTTTCTTCTGAGTTTCTTTAAGAATATTTTCTCATATAGAAATACTTTCCTGGGCCCCCAGTACCCTCTCTCAAGGTTTCTCTTCTCAGTTTCTTTTTTCCATAACATCTTGTGTGAACACTTTTGTCATTGTATTTACTACACTTGATTATTAGAATCTACTTTTGTGTCTTCTTCACTTGATTGTAAAGTTCCTACGGATGTTTAGGTTATCAATTGCCGTATAACTAACTCTTCTGAAATTTAGTGGTTCAAAAAATATCATTAACTCTCATGGTGCTATGATAATTCTCACTTGAGGTTTCTTGTGCAGTGTCAGTCAGATGGAGGCTAGGGTCATCTCACAGTTAGTCTTGGCTAGATATTCAAAATTGCTCACTCACATGGTTGCAGTAGATGCTGGCTGTCAACTGGTTGCTCAGGTGGGGTTGTTGACTAGATCACCTCCATGTCTTCACTTTATGTGGCTTACATTTCTTACAGCATGGTAGCTAAGTTCTGAGGGAGCATCCCAAGAGCTAGTATTCTTGAAGACCTAGGCCTGAACAGCAAAGATTCTTATGACCTAGACTTAGAAGCACAACAGTCACATTTGCAACATCTTTTGCTTAAGCAACTAAAGCCAACCCAGATTTAAAGGGAAGTAAACTAGGCTCCATCTCTTAATGTAAAGTGCAATATATGCATACAGGGAGGGAAGAAATTCATAGATGCTGTATTTGAAAATATATTTAAAAAGGGATCATTTTGCATTCTCATTTAAAATTCTCATGGTACCCCTACCAATCACGAATCTATCTGAGCTAGGATTTTTAAAAAAAATTTATTGGAGTACAGTTGCTTTACAATGTTGTGTTAGCTTCTACTGTACAGCAAAGAGAATCAGCTATGTGTATACATATATCCCCTCTTTCTTGGATTTCCTTCCCATTTAGGTCACCACAGAGCATTGAGTAGAGTTCCCTGTGCTATACAGTAGGTCCTCATTAGTCATCTATTTTATACATAGTATCAGTCATATATATATATGTCAATCCCAGTCTCCCAATTCATCTCACCACCATCTTTCCCCCTTGGTATCCATAGGTTTGTTTGTTTGTTCTCTACATCTGTGTCTCTGTTTCTGCTTTGTAAGTAAGATTGTCTATATCAATTTTTTCAGATTCCACATATATGTGTTAATATATGATACTTGTTTTTCTCTTTCTGACTTACTTTACTCTGTATGACAGTCTCTAGGTCCATCCACATCTCTACAAATGACCCAGTTTCTTTCCTTTTTGTTACTGCATAATATTCCATTGTATATACGTACCACATCTTCTTTATCCATTCTTCTGTTGTTGGACATTTAGGTTATTTCCATGTCCTGGCTATTGTAAATAGTGCTGCAATGAACACTGGGGTGCATATGTCTTTTTGAATTATGGTTTTCTCTAGGTATATGTCCAGTAGTGGGATTGCTGGGTCACATGGTAGTTCTATTTTTAGTTTTTTAAGGAACCTCCATATTGTTCTCCATAGTGGCTGTATCTGTTTACATTCCCACCAACAGTGCAAGAGGGTTCCCTGTTCTCCACACTCTCTCTAGCATTTATTGTTTGTAGATTTTGTTATGATGGCCATTCTGACTGTTGTGAGGTGATATCTCATTGTAGTTTTGATTTGCATTTCTCTAATAATTAGTGATGTTGAGCATTTTTTTTGAAGATGGATTTTGATTTGGATATAATTTAGCAGGGGTGAAGCAAAAATTCCAGTAAGAAGGAATTGCATATTTATAAACACTAATATTACAGAAGACTTCTGTTTCTAGTAATGCAAGACTAGATAATTTAGACCAACTCTTTCACTGAGAAGGACTGGAAGAGCCAGAGAAATATAAATATGACTGCTTAAAGGCGTTGGAGCATTATAATGACAATGACAAAGTATGAGACCAAGATCTGGAAGAGTGAAGAAATAGAAGAAAGCCCAGCACTTAGGGCTACATTTTCATTAAGAGCATCTGTCACCTTCAGAAAAGTCTACATGGAGACTGAGAAACTTAGCAGACCTTCTAACAGCCTCACAGGGCTAGGGTAACTCAAAGTAGAATTCCAGATTCTATCACCAAGGTACCACCCTGCAGTCCCTCCTTTTTCCCCTTCCTCCTGTCCTATCCTTATTTTGGGTTGAGATATGTAAGTACTAACACACCTATAAGTAAGGGGGAACCCCAAATAAAAGTCTTCCTGAAGACTTTTATGCACAGCTTCTGATCATCACTATCTTTAACACTGTATTAAGATGATATGGGATTACATATAACAATAGATCCCTGACAAACACAATCTTTTTTGGTTCTCATTCTAAACCTAAATATTTAGTTTTGTGTATAATTATTTTAAGAATGACTTAGCAGAATTTTGTGCCTGATTGGTTAGTGGATAATTATAGGATAATTGAAATTTTAATATTGGGCATTCAGAGAGGTATCGGTAACAAAAAAATCATAAAGCAAATATGTTGTGCTTCTTTTGGGGAAAGTGAGAAAAATGTTTGCTGGTTTTAATCAAGTTGAATTTGAGTTAATGAAAGGACATAGAGTCAGAAAAATCTACATTATATTTCAAAATGTAACATTTGAGTGTGGAAAAAATTATGGGTTACATATATGTAGAGGGAAATTCTGTAGTCCATGATTTATAACAGCCAAATTATACAGCTTAAAGTATCTCACCTTCTTATTATAGTTTTCTATTTATGTTCTTTAAATTCTCTTCCCTAAAGTACTTAATTCCAATTAGACAGCTTTTTTTCTTTTTAATAAATGGAACAACAGAAACATTTATTTTGATTAGATGCTCTGCTAAAACAATAAAAATTGAAAATATATGAAAAATTGTTCAACTTCACTAGTAAACAGGAAAATTAAAATTAAAAAATGAGATGCAATTTCATATTTCTAAATTTGGAAAAAATGTAAAAGTCTGAAAAGTGTTAACTGGGATGTGGGAAAATGTGGTACTCATATACTGCTAATGGGAATGCAATCTGGGAAAAAAAAAATCAATGGGAAAATAATTAAGTAATAAAGTTGAAAATGTACATAGCTTGTGATACAAAACTCATATTCTGTAGATACGTTAGAGAATGTGTCACACACGTACATAAAAAGAATCTTTTGCATAATTGCTAGTAATAGGGAAATCAGAAAAAGTGTCTAAATGTTTCTCAATAGGAAAGAAGAAATGAATTATTGTTATCCATCTTTAAAATAAATAAACTTGATTTAAATACATCAGCATAATAAGAGGATGAAGATAAAGTTGAAAATACAGCTCAAGTATGATGTAATTTATATGAATAAAACATGCAAAATAATATTACTATTGTTTGTAGACACTAATAATTATGAAAAATGTGTTTTGGAAAATAACAAACTATATTTATGATTGTAGGTACACCTGAGAATAGAGGGAAGTAATAAAGATTTCAACATGATTAGTAATGATTGATTTCTTTTAGATATGTCATACATATATGCAAACCATAAACAATTATAATACATTAACATGGACTTCTCTGTGTATTTTTTAACATTTTCAAAATTAATGTGTGAAGAAGACAATTAAATTTGTATGTATTAAGTGAAGGTAAGTGTCAAGAATCTCAGTGCATCATCTTATTAAATAATAATTTTGTAAAATTTTGTAACCACCGATGGGCAAAGTATATAGCAATCATCTAACTTTCGTATAACTAGAATCTCCAAACATCATACATGTCAGTTTTCCATTTAGAAATAATTTTTCAAGTGTTAGAATCTCAGATCATCCAAGGTTGCTGAAGGACAGTACCGTGGTAATAACACCATAAGCCACCATATGCAAATACATACCTTAGGGAAAGGGCATTTAAATTTTTTTTGTGTGCTCTGAAGACCTGTTTTCATGCTGCAGTGTGAAAGGGGCTGCGTCTACTTTTCACCTCAGCCATGAGCTTTAAGTATTAGGAAGTGGCTCCTTTGTCTAGGACCAGTTGACTCCTTTAGGCAAAGGGCTAGTTGGAATGGTAGGAAGGGGAAAGGGCTAGAGGTCTAGTAGACTGAAGTGGCAGAAAATATGACAGTGATGCCTTCTTTTGATATGTATTGCTAATTAGTTATTTTCCCAGTCATCACTTCTGTTTCTTTGGTGAGCTCCTTGAATTTGGCTTGTGGCATTTCACTATAATGAACTCTTGAATCTAGTTAAGAGTTCACCTTTCAATAGTACTGATTAGGAAAAAAAACCTGATTTTCAAAGGGAATATTCAAAGTGTGTAGCAAATATATGGTGCACACCTGCTGAACATTTAATTACTGTTGGTTGCAGGTATCCTGGGGGTTGGAGGGAAGGACAGAGGTCCAAGTGAAGGTACTGAGGCAACCCCATGTGTAGAGTGGCTGTAGGAAAATCCAGATATTTTTGGCATTATATACAATGATTACTTTTGGCTTTGTATACATAATATTTACATTATTAAATACTGATTACTTACCCCATTATTATGCCTTATATACTGTATACTACCAGTTGGTCAGCTATCGACCAATTGGTAGGAAAGTATAGAAAACCCAGCCATATTGCAACAAAGTATCCAAAAGTTCAGTTGCCAAAGGTGCAAGTTTGTATCATTCCAGGTTTAGAAAGTAGCAGGTATAGCCTGCTGTAGTGGGGGTGGGGGTGGGGGTTGCAAAGGACCAGATACATTACATTCAAATTTGCATTTTATGTCAGTATTTCAGCATCTGATGGGCCTTGCCAGTGTACTTGCTGCACATTACCAAGATGAATATTGATTAGTCCTGTTCACTCCCATCTCCTTGCATTTCCATGAGGAAGGGCTTTGCCAGAGAACCATGTCTGCTCGTTCTTCCTCCCCTTATTCACTTATTTCTGTGGGAGGAGGGGTAAAGTATCTGATTACTGAATTTGGGAGATGTCACTGGTCATAATCATTTAAACCCCTTCCTCTCCTTTTCTTTGAGATATGCCTGACATATAGACTTAAGCAACAAAAAGATCAATTGAGGAACAATATGCAGTCTGTATATCTGCCTGTAGAGTGTGCCAATATAATTGCAGGTTTTTGCAGTAATGGAACCATTTAATAGTGTTGACTTAGTTTAATGGAGAAAATACTTTTAGCACTGACTCCAGTGAGAGGGCAACCTTTCTACCCCATAGCCACATCATTGGCAGAACAGAAGGAGCAGTGAGAGCCACAAAGAGATGCACAGATATTCCATTAGATAAGGACAACTTTCCTCCATAGTAGCCAACAAGGGATATCTGTATAAAAGGGTGTGTTAGAAGAAAGTCCAGGTCTCTGACTCTTAAAATTCAAACGGAATAAATATAAAAGAGATTGAAAATTATTTGAAATCATCTCTAACAACCATGACAGGAGGACATCTTACATTGCATTCTCACATGGAATTAGAACTTCAGGGGACAACAAGGTGATCTGTAGAACCTGTGGAGAAAAGAAAAGAAAACCAATATGAATCAACTGTTTTTAAGCCCTTCCTACTTGCCCGTCACTGTGTTAAACCCTTAGAAGGATTATTTCACATCATCCTTGCAAATCTTGTTCTGTTCTAGTTTCCATTTTACAGGTGAAGGATCTGAGACAGAGAAAGTTTATGGCTTAACCAAGATCACACGTTTAATAAGTGAAGGAGTTAATGTTGAAGTCAAGCAATATAACTTCATAAACTGTACATTTCCACCTTCATTAGACTTTGAAAACTGATTTTATTTATTTCTTTTTGTCTGCGTTGGGTCTTTGTTGGTGTGCGCGGGCTTTCTCTAGTTGTGGTGAGCGGGGCTACTCTTCGTTGTGGTGCGTGGGCTTGTAACTTCGGTGGCTTATCTTGTTGCGGAGCTTGGGCTCTAGGTGCGCGAGCTCAGTGGTTGTGGCTCATGGGCTCTAGAGCGCAGGCTCAGTAGTTGTGGTGCACGGGCTTAGTTGCTCCGCGGCATGTGAGGTCTTCCAAGGACTCGAACCTGTGTCCCCTGCATTGGCAGGTGGATTCTTAACCACTGTGCCACCAGGGAAGCCCCCAGTAGACTGTCTTGGATTCACATTGCACTGGAATAACGACAGGTCTATTTTTCCACATTTCTTAAAGTTTAGTCCTCAGTGTACCAGCAACAGAATTATTCAAGACATTTTTTATTTATTTATTTATTTTTTGTGGCCTCTCCCGTTGCGAAGCACAGGCTCCGGACGCGCAGGCTCAGCGCCATGGCTCACAGGCCCAGCCGCTCCGCAGCACGTGGGATCTTCCCGGACCGGGGCATGAACCCGCGTCCCCTGCATCTGCAGGCGGACTCTCATCCACTGCGCCACCAGGGAAGCCCCAAGACATTTTTTTAAATGGCAGATTCCTCAGTTCCACTCAAGTCCTTCTGACATGGAATCTCTAGTTTTTAGCAAATTCCCCACATATTCTCATCCATACTAACAACTGAAAAACATTTAATTGAATTCTGATTAAAGATTCCAATATAGCTAATGAAGATACTATAATAATCCTAATGCATATTATTAATATTTTGAAGAATGATTATGCTTAATTGTAATCAAACAGAATAGTACTATCATGAAATTGAATTCAGGCAACTGATGTAATCTTCGTTTTTCTAAGCCCCACGTGTGCAGGTACATAGGCACAAAGTTCTTTTGAAGTCTTTTAAATCATTTTACTATATATTATCCAAGGGGACACAGACTGAGAGCTAAAATATTTCTTACTCCTACTAAGAGATTTCTCCTTTTTCTCTTTGATCCTGCAGGGAAAGAAAAAAATGTATGTACATTTTAATTGGTTGCCTTTTTACACAAAAGCCATATGTGAAAGTCATCTATACTTTAGAAACAAAATCCCACATTACGCCAAATATTTTATAACAAATGCTGAAGTGAGGAATAGGTCAGAAGCTTTACTTGGAAAAGAGCTAATGGAACAGGAGATACTTTGAAATTCAATTCTTATTAGGCATTTCTAGGACCTCTCTCTTTTGTTTCTTTACTTGCAGCTGTTTTTGCTTGTAAAAGTTCTTATCACCCAGATCAGCCTCAGTACAGGAAAAGGGGTGAGATGTCTTGAGAGGAGAAATCATAACAACCATCAACTGGTAGGTCAAGAGAAAGAAGGAAAGAAAAAGATTCCCCTACCACTGTAGGTGGCTACCAGCCACATTTTAGTGCCCAGTCATATGCCAAGGAAGTAAATGGAAACAAAAATTCAGAAAACACCTCTAGTAACTCAGTCTCTGTTCAGAGATCAGCATGATGGTACCTAACCAATGGCTTAAAAAATATATGGCATCCACTAACATGTTCAATCAATGAGACTTATTTACATTAAATAATATAAATAAGTTATGGGGTCAGACATTGGAACTTGGTGAATGAATGGTGTCAAGTTTGAGAATAGGCAGTTCTCGCTTTCTTGGGTAGTGTATAAAGATAAAAATGACATGAAAGCTAAATCTGCAAATAAATCCTAATAATCAATAGGAAAAAATACTATTATTCTATAACTTCTAAATATTCCTGTCAAAACATTAAAACTTTCTTACTGCTGGCTGTAAATGTATAGGGAAATAAAAATATAGTAAAACTAGTATGTATTTAGTGCACTGTAATTTTTTTTTAATGAGAAAGGATTTTATGTTTATAAAAAATTATCAAGAGTACTTTGAACAGTGTTTGCTTCTTCTCCTGGTATAACATGATAGAGTATTTTTTCTTTGCCTTGGAGGATTGTCATACTCCATTCTAAGTTTGAAACAACTTCCAAAATTTGGGGAGGCTTTGCACATTCAGTGTCCTGAAATATCTCTTAGAGTTGCGTTCATGTGAAGTTTTTTGACCTCACTTCCTCTCAAAGTCCTTTCCTTTTGTCACAATCATTTTCTTCCATTATGCCCATAAGTTCACCTTCACTAAGTTTCCCTGGCTGCTTTTCTAGAATCTCTTGAACTGTGGTGGTGTCAGCAATCCTGCAGTCAGATTTTTCTTCTGTCACTCCATTTACTTTGGATCTCATTTTCACTTCCAGCATTATCACTTTTCATTTCTTTTTTGTTCTTTCATCTTTACTGACCAGTGCCCTCTTTTGATTAATCCTTTTGTAAAATGTCTTGTGAGTTTATCACTGGGAAAATGGAGGCAACACAGCTGCACTTTTGCTGTGAACTAAATTACAGATTCACAGTGACCAGTCATTGATAGACTTTGAAAGAAGTGATGTGATTGATTACTAATCATGATGTACATCTATTATTTACGTAGTGATTTGTGGTCTGAAGAGACAGAATCAAATTGCACTTTATGTAATTAGAGCTAGTACAGCATGGTAAATGAAATTTGAACCATGTTTTTGAGTGACTGGTGTTTTTTAAACTAAATTGTGGTAATTGACATTTGTACACATAGAACCATGCAAAGATAGGACTATCTATACTATGCATGTTCCTTGAGAATGGAACTTCATAAATAAATAACTCATTTAGAAATGTTTAATATATAAATGTTTATATAGTGAGAGAATAAAAATGACAGTGTTAAAGGACAATACTTTTTCCTCTTTACCCGCTTTCTCCCTCACCCTTACATCTATCAAATTGGGGTGAGGGTCTTTGAGAAATAACATAAAAGGAGAGGGCTTTGTTAGCATAATAATGTGTCAAATTTCAGTCATATGATAAAGGTTTGTGTCCCCATAAACACTCCAGTTTTTAAAAAAGTTTAAGTTATTTCCTGAAATTACAACTTCAGCAACCTTGAAAAACATATAGCATGCATTCTCCGTGGAGGTGATATTTCCAGCAAGGGGGTAAAACTTGGCTTTAGGGGAAAGAAAATAATTTAGATATTACAATATATTTTGGCCCTCCAAAGCTCAATCTTAACATGACAAAATGTTATTCCTTAGTATTTTACCACACTCAATGAAAATTTAAATTGAGTTGAAATTTTCTCTTGAGAAGCAAAACTGAAAACGTTGAGAAAGATTGATCTATAGTCAAGCTTAGGCTGTGTGAGATCTGTGGGGGTGGAGCTGGAGGAAGGGTAAAGTAAATTTTAAAAAGACTAAACTAGATTAAGGAAAAACAAGTCAAGAAACCATTCTTGGTCATCTATTCAGGTCCATTCCATATAATCTCGATGGGGAGAGTAAAAAAAGTATTAGTACTATTTTTTTGAACCCTAAGTGTTTATGTCATTAATTAATAGAAAATTTTGATTAATCTGATAGTGAACTGCACCTGTAAGCTTTATCAGACATTGTGGAAATTAATTAAATCAGCAAATTAAATCAAATATTTAAATTCCTATTCTATATAAAGCCTTATGTTGTGGATGTTATAAAGAAAAGCCCAACATATAAGAACTATAGACTTACGTTGAGAAAATAGATATTAATATATGAAAAATTAAACAGTGTATGAAGACAAATACATTCCAGTGCTGTGCAAGATCAATTATTGAATAAATTGTTGATGCATAAGGGATCTGAGTTCAGGGGAATCCAAAATTTTTAAATTGATCCAGAAAAGCCTTGACCTGGACTTTAAAATATGTATAGTGTAGGTATAAGAATTTTAAAATGGCACAGAAAGAATATTAAAACAAGCTGTTTTTTAAAGGATGTATTTACTTCTCTAAAAAAATCATCCTGAGTATTTTTTTAAATAACTATTTTAGTGGGGTGCAGGTTATTAAATAATATTTTTGTAAATGTTCCAAGTCATGGCTCTCATAAAAATGTAAATGTGTCAAAGATTTTATTTAACTCATTAATTAATAAAGGAAGCAGAAAAATGTTGTAACTGGTTTTATGGAAAATCCACAAAGCAGACATATTTACAGGCCATTAGAAATCCTAAAATAAGTTTTCTTAATAGATACAAACTCTTTTTTTCTACAGTGGGGAAAGGAAATCAGTTGAACCTCCACTAGAGAGATGTTTCATTTCTATGGACAAGAATTGTTTGCATAGATATACATTTTTCTACAAATTAATTTCTGTCTCTCTAGGGTTGTAAAATAGCCTAATCAAAACAATGAAAGGCAAAGATAATCTGGACAGTTGACTAGAAATCTGTCCAAAGATTTCTTTAGGATAATCTGGAAGGCAATGGGGAAGTTGCCTTTTAAGTTTATAAAGCTTAATCTAAATACTAAGTGACTTGCAGTTTACAAACTGATTTTTAAAACTTTTAAAATTAGATGCCAAAATGTATTTTAGGAAAAATACCCCCAGATAAGCCTTGCAAGAGGCAGAGCCTAACCACTCCTTGGGACTACTTCTAGCTACTTGGTGAACTGGACATGGAATCACAGACACCATGACCTAAGAGTAATTAAACAACAATCAATAACTCCAAAAAGCTTATTTATAGCTTTTAAAGGATATAGTAATTCCATTAAGTGAACTTATTCTGCTCCTCTGAGAGTACATAGTTGTACATAGCTACTGTGTATTTTTCTTTAAGCAAAACTATTTGGATAATACACCAGAAGCACAGGCAACAACTACCAAAAAAGCATTTTTCACAGAACTAGAACAAAAAATTTCACAATTTGTATGGAAACACAAAAGACCCCGAATAGCCAAAGCAATCTTGAGAAAGAAAAACGGACCTGGAGGAATCAGGCTCCCTGACTTCAGACTATACTACAAAGCTACAGTAATCAAGACAGTATGGTACTGGCCCCAAAACAGAAATATAGATCAATGGAAGAGGATAGAAAGCCCAGAGATAAACCCACGCACGTGTGGTCACCTTATCTTTGGTAAAAGAGGCAAGAATATACAGTGGAAAAAAGACAGCCTCTTCAATAAGTGGTGCTGGGAAAACTGGACAGCTACATGTAAAAGAATAAAATTAGAACACTCCCTAACACTATACACAAAAATAAACTAAAAATTGATTAAAGACTTAAATGTAAGTCCAGACACTATCAAACTCTTAGAAGAAAACATAGGCAGAACACTCTATGACATAAATCACAGCAAGATCCTTTTTGACCCACCTCCTAGAGAAATGGAAATAAAAACAAAAATAAACAAATGGGACCTAATGAAACTTCAAAGCTTTTGCACAGCAAAGGAAACCATAAACAAGACGAAAAGACAACCTTCAGAATGGGAGAAAATATTTGCAAATGAAGCAACTGACAAAGGATTAATCTCCAAAATTTACAAGCAGCTCATACAGCTCAATATCAAAAAAACATTCAACCCAATCCAAAAATGGGCAGAAGACCTAAATAGACATTTCTCCAAAGAAGATATACAGATTGCCAACAAACACATGAAAGAATGCTCAACATCATTAATCATTAGAGAAATGCAAATCAAAACTACAATGAGATATCATTTCACACTGATCAGAATGGCCATCATCAAAAAATCTAGAAACAATAAATGCTGGAAAGGGTGTGGAGAAAAGGGAACCCTCATGCACAGTTGGTGGGAATGTAAATTGATACAGCCAGTATGGAGAACAGTATGGAGGTTCCTTAAGAAACTACAAATAGAACTACCATATGACCCAGCAATCCCACTACTGGGCATATACCCTGAGAAAACCATAATTCAAAAAGAGTCATGTACCAAAATGTTCATTGCAGCACTATTTACAATAGCCAAGACATGGAAGCAACCTAAGTGTCCATCAACAGATGAATGTATAAAGAAGGTTTGGCACATATATACTATGGAATATTACTCAGCCATAAAAAGAAACGAAATTGAGTTATTTGTAGTAAGGTAGATGGACCTAGAGTCTGTCATACAAAGTGAAGTCAGTCAGAAAGAGAAAAACAAATGCTGTATGCTAACACATATATATGGAATCCAAAAAAAAAAAAAAAAGGTCATGAAGAACAAAGGGGCAAGATAGGAATAAAGACACAGACCTACTAAAGAATGGACTTGAGGATACAGGGAGGAGGAAGGGTAAGCTGGGACAAAGTGAGAGAGTTGCATGGACATATAAACACTACCAAATGTAAAATAGATAGCTAGTGGGAAGCAGCCTCATAGCACAGGGAGATCAGCTCGGTGCTTTGTGACCACCTAGAGGGGTGGCATAGGGAGGGTGGGAGCGAGGGAGATGCAAGAGGGAAGAGATACGGGGATATATGTATATATATAACTGATTCACTTTGTTATAAAGCAGAAACTAACACACCATTGTAAAGCAATTATACTCCAATAAAAATGTTAAAAAAATGTTTTTGAACTGTCCTTCAAAAAATAGTATTAAGAGGGTGAAAAGGCAAACCATAGAATGGGAAAAAAATCTTTGCAAATCACAGGAGATTAATATCCGGAATATATAAAGAACTCCTACAACTTAACAAGAACAAGAACAAAAACCATATATACATTTCTCCAAAGAAGATACATTTCTCCAAAGAAGATATACAGACTGTCAATAAACACATGAAAAGATGCTTAACATCACTAATCACTAGGGACATGAAAATCAACTACTATGAAATATCACTTCATATACATTAAGATGACTCATCAAAAAAATAGAAAATTACAAATGTTGCGAGGATGTGGAGAAATTGAAATCCTGGTGCACTGCTGGTGGAAATGTAAAATGATGCAGCCGCTGTGGAAAACAGTATGACATTCATCAAAATGTTAAACGTAGAATTACCACATGATCTAGCAATGCCACTTATAGGTGTGTACCTCAAAGTATTGAAATCAGGGACTCAGACTTACACACCAACGTTTGTAGTAGCATTATTTCTGATAGCCAAAAAATGAAAACAACCCAAATGTCCATCAGCAGATGAATGGATAAATAAAATGTGGTATATACATACAATGGAATGTTATTCAGCCTTAAAAAATGAAATTGTGATAGATGCTACAACATCTATGAACTTTGAAGGCATTATGCTAAGTGAATACGACAGACAAAAAAGGGAGAAATACCATATGAGTCCACTTACATGAGGTACCTAAAGTAGGCAAATTCATAGAGACAATTAATAATAGAGGTTAGTAAGGCAGGAGGAAGGGAGTGGGGAGTGATTGTTTAATGGGTACAGAATTTCTGTTTGGGATGATGAAAAGTTCTAGAAAAGGATAGTGGTGATGGTTGAACAATATTGTGATTGTACTTAATGCCATTGAATTGTACACTTAAAAATGGTTAAAATGGTAAATTTCATGTTAAGTATATTTTGCTATTTATAAAAAAAGACCAGCCTGATGAACATTCTTTCATTTGAATATAATATTCCTGAGTACTGACCCACCACCAACTAGAAATATTTTATCAAGAGAGGGTATATTGACCATTATAAAATGGAAAAAAAAGTCCATTTCTTCCCCTATCACTTAGTTATACAGGGTTACAGAAGTTTTTACACTTTTTGCTCTTGCAAAACAATTTTTTTTGTTTATTTTAATTGTTATTTTCTTTTAAGTTCTGCCCTTAGGTTTTGGAATCAAATCAAATGGACTTTTTATATTCAGTGCTTCAGATTTATATTTGGGGTCGTCAGACAAGGGCAACCTGATACGTTGTGTTAATAGTAAGACAAATATTTCTGTAGAGAAGTAGAAGAAATCTTTTCCTTTAATGGACTACTTGCCACCTTAGTGGTATTTGCAAATCGTATTTACTACTTAGAGTTTATAATCTCTTAATTGAGTTTGAGCTTGGAAAGGGAGGAGTAGAAAGTCTGGTCACCAGCAACAGTAGCTTAATGCATTGGTTTTACTGCAAATAATGAAAAGAAAGAAGGCAGTTTCTGTACTTTAATCAAATTCTGCTTTGTAATGGTAGAAAATGTTGAAATGCATTTCTTATATACTTTCTAATAGTCTTGGCATGTTGGTTTAAAACAATTTTCCATGTTTGATTTTTATATACTGTGACCTAAAGGTTTATATCATCTTATTAAACTTAGACAGTTGTTTTAGAGCAAAGGCCTTTGGCAACCAAAACATTTAACCAAAAACAAATACAGAAAGAAATAAAAACAGCAAACTGTTATTTTTTTGACAACTTAAAAAAATGTGTCCTTTAGTAGATCAAGAATAAGATAATTTGAGGTGGGAGGTGATGGTTGCTGAAAACACTGATATCAGACGATATTAAGACACTCGGGCTATTCATACTCTACTTAAAAATGTTAATTTTAACAAATAAATTTAGACAACCAGATTAGAGCCAGTCTGTGATTAGAGGCATGTATTCTTAATAGAGAATCTCCTCCTTTCTCTAAAATAATTTAAGTTCTTTCATTTATAGGAACCTTAGTGTCATATATTTCTATATTCCTTAGCTATTACCTTTGAGTATTAACCGAAGATACTGCAATACAACCCCACCTCTAAACCAGGAAGAAGGAACAGTAATGTGTTTTTTCTTTTTGTAAATGAACTTATTAAAAATTTTGAGGTTACAGAGCTGTCATTTTTTTTAACTTGATACCTGGAAAAATACTTGAACAGACCATCAATAAACTTTGACAGGACCTTGATGATCACTAGTATTAGCTAATAATCAATATTAGCTAATACTTTGGTCCACCAGCATCTACATCTTCCTCTGATCCATGGTAACCCCTTGATACATATTTTTGTGGAGAATCTCACAACTTGATATTTTGAAAGTGTTTAATGAAGATAAAATGTGCTGAAGTTTTATATAGAGCTTGCCGTAGGGATGTCATAAAACTTCCTTGATTTTTTATGGTTCGTAGGGCTTGATGTTTGTCCCTTAGTTGTTAGTCAGACATGACAAAAAGTGACTGGCAAATTTTTAGGCTAATGAGGCAATGTCATGGATCCATTCTCTAATTAACTTTAATGTTTTGCAAGTCCATGAATTCAGGTTCAGCAAAGAGATTATCATTTATATAATTTATATAATCATGACTGAGCATTTAATAATGCTCCTTTGGTGAACCCCCATTGACTCCATGAAAAAAATATAAATCCTTTAGGATAGCACACAAGGTTTTTAGCATTTGGATACAACCTTGCTCTCTATAATCAACTATCCTAATTGTTAGGTGAAAATAATCAAGTTATATTGATTTACTTTTAACTTTTCCAAAATACCGTGCACTCTCTCACAACAGTTCTTTACACAAACAGTTCCTTCTACCTTGAATATCTTTTACCAACTTCTGTATTTGGTTTCACATCTCAATTTACTTCTTTCTTAGCCCCTCCAGGCTGAATCTAGCCCTTCTATGGATTTCTATTACATCCTAAGCTTGATTCTGCCATGGTATTCATCACATTTAATTCTAATCATGTACATGCATCTCTGTTTTCCTCAGTATACACTGGACACTTTCAGAGCCAGAAATGTATCTTTTACATCTCTTTCCACAACATTCAACATAGTGCTCAAAATAGGCACTAAATGAAAGATGAATGATTAAATGCTTTTGCATTTACACCTCACAACAACCCTGCAGGGCAGGTAGTTTTCTCTTATTTTACTTTTGAGGAAACAGATTCAGAAAGAACTAGTGAGTAATCTGTTTGTTACCTAAGGTGACATAGCTAATGAATTGCCAAATCAGAACTCAACACACACCCTCTGACTTCAAGTAATGCCACCATCCAAATAATTCCTTCAAATATGTGCCCAAGAAAAATAGATTTGTGTAAATTGCTCATTGCCCAGTTTTTGGCATTTAAAGATCATTTGGTATAGAAATAATAAATACCACTCTTTGTGTTTAGTTAGTAAAAACTATACTTGAGAAAAATATGTGGTTTATCCCTTATAAGTATCACCAGACATCTACCATATCTCAGGCAGAGGCTTTACAATTTTATATTGATTAGTCTTCTTTGCACTAATATACAGGTATCTCCAAAAATACTATTTTAAGTATTGGCTTTTATTTGACTAATTGTTCAGAGAAAACAACAGGAGAAAACTTATTCTTTTCTTTGTTATATTATCGAGCCTTTTGACTAAGAAAGGGTGAGTCCAGGTTAGTTTGTTTCAGGGGATGTTATAATATTTTATATAATAGAATAAATTAAATGTTATAACTTCATCTTATTATGCCTGAAACATCATAAACTGTCTGTTTATATTAGCTGGCTGTGTTAGTGAGGGTTTGGTAGTGAAAAATTATTTTTTGTCTCTTGTAATTTTTTTAATGGTTTGAGGCAAAAGTCAGCCAGAGAAAACAGCAGGTAAGATCATGGGCAGCTAACAACAGAAGACAGAAATTGAGCTAAGAGAGCAGGAATTTGAAGAGAATATAGGTACACACAAGAAAAAGAAAGCATTGCCCCTCAACTTCACCTGGCATTGAATCCCACATTCAGGTATCTGTAGAAATACTGGGAAGGGTACTGGACCTATTGAAATTTTGTTGGAGTGGAGTTTGATTTTTTTCTCATGTGAAGGAACGGTTTTTAGGTTATTTGTAGCAGAAAAATACTCCCACTGAGAAAATTTAAAAGGCAAAAAATCATCTGTCTAAATATATCTGAGAGTTGTATTTAAAGATACAGATAATCTATAACTGTTTTCCCTTGGTGGTATTTGCCAGGTTTGAGAATTAAGAATCTGAACTTGGACAGATGTACTGCTAGAACAGAGAAACCAACTGAGCTTTTGGCAGTTGTATGGACTTGAGGTGACAAAATAGGAAGTCTGAGTAGAATCAATGAACAGCCTGTTTTCCCTGGCAGACATTTGCTCAATTCTGAAGCAAGGTGGTAGGACAATCAGATAAGCTGAAGACTTCTGAAAAGCAGAGTGGAATTACCTGTAGTCTAACGGTGCTCAGAAGACAAAGATGTGCCAGGATCCAGGAACCTACTGAAAACACCAGTTGAAAGCATGAAGGATGTTATCTAAAAAACAGGGGAAATGTAAGAGTACAGTTAGTTTTAGAAAAGTTGTAGCCTGGACTCAACTCAGCTCAGTCTCTAAATTAAGATTCAACCCACCTGTCAATTTATCTGTGTAGTGGAGAAAGTGAACCCACTCTGATGGAAGATAACATTGTTTGGAATCTCTAGACTCTGTGTGCACTATTCCTAGCATTCAATCAAAAATATAAGGTATGCCAAGAAAAAAATAGATAATGGAAACAGATTCATATGAATAAGATGTTAGAAATAGCAGATAGGGACTTTAAATGACTTTTATAAATATGTTAAAGTAGAGAAAAAAGACTGACAAAATGAATTAAAAGATACAGAATTTCAATAATAAAGTGGAATCTTTAAAAAAAATCAAATGGGCATTCTCAAACTAGAAAATTACAATGTTCAAAATTGTGATCTCAATAATTGAGATTAACAGTAGACAGGAAACAGCAGAAATCATGTCAGTAGCTCAAAAGACATTTCAATAGGAAATCTACTTTCTGAGGTAGAAATAAAAAATAAAAAGAAAGGAGAAAAAAAGAGATGGTAAGACATATGTGGGACACATTCAACCATATGTGTATTTGGTATCCCTAGCATATATGTTGCTGGAGTCCCAGAAGGATAGGAAAGAAAAAATGTGGCAAATGTAATATTTGAAACAATGATAAAAATTATATAAAACTGAAGGAAGATGTCAACCAACAGATTCAAGAAGCTCAGTGAATATAAAGCACATCATAATAAAGCTGCTGAAAACTAAAGACAAAGAGAAGAATCTTAAAACTAGCCAAATGGGGGAAATTATTTTCAAAGGAACAATAATATTTCTAAACCCTAAAGATAGAAGCCATATAACAGTGAAATGACACCTTTAAAATGCTAAAAGATAATTCAGATCAAACTACAACTCCATACCCAGGAAACAAAAACAAAAAACCTCAAAACTTTGGAAGTCAAAGGATAAGTAATTTACTATTCAAACCTTAATCACTAGGCTCATGTAGATGTATTGCTGACAAAACAACTGTTAAAATGCATCACTGCAAATTTACAGGAGTTTGTTTTCATTCATTTAGCTGTCAATCCATAAGGAAGATAAAACAATTCTAAATGTATATCACCCAATAACATAGTTCTAAATAAATAAAGCAAAAATTGACAGAATTAGAAGCAGAAATAGACAATACCATCATCAGAAATGAAGAATTTAATGTCTTTATTAATTGCTGACAGAATAAAATGACAACATCTAAACACAGCTTATAAACTGACCTAATTGACATATTTAGAAAATGAATCCACCAATGACAAAGACTATATTATTTTCAAATGCATGTGTAACTTTTACCAAAATTGATTATATTCTAAATCATAAAGTCTCAGTAGTTCAGAGTATATTCTCTGACCTTAGTGGAATGAACTAGAAGTCAATAACAGAGTGCCCAACTTCTTGAAAATTAAGATACACTTCTAAATAATTCATGGGTCAAAAAGAATTGCAATGAAAATTAGAAAATATTTTGAGCCTGATGATGACAAATATGTATATCTAACTTGCACACAGCTAAAACAGTCACAAGAATGAAATACACATATTAGGGGAAAAAAGGCTAAAAACGAATGATAAATTTCTATTCCCCAAAGCTAGAAAAAGCATAGTAACTCAAAGGCAAAAGGAATAGAATAAAGTAATAAAAGTAGAACAGAAATCAATAGCGTAGAGAATGAATGTCTAATAAAGAATATATCCAATCCTAAATTATGTTCTTTGAAATGATTGATAAATTTATAAACTCTTTAAGACTGATCAAGAAAAAAGGAAAAGGACACATTTTCAAGATTAGAAATAGAAAGGTAACCTCAACACAGTTTCTACAGTCATTAAAACACTATTTAGGAGGTGATATGAACAACTTTATGCCAACAAATTTTAGAACTTAAGTGAAATGGACAAATTATTTAAAAAACAAAGTTTTCTAAAACTTCTAGAACATGAAATAAGAAATATGGTTAGTCTTATATCTGTTAAAGAAGCTGAAAGTCTTACTAAAAACATTCACTGAAAGGAAATTCCAGGCCCATATGTCTTCTCCAGAGAATTCTTCCAAATATTTAAGAAAGAAATAACACCAATCTTATCTTAGCTTATAAAATAGAGAAGAACATTCCTAACTCATAATGGAACCCAACACTATATGGAAAACATAATACATCATGAACAAGTGGAATATTTCAGTAGTGCAAGGGTGGTTATCCATTTGAAAAATCAGTCAAAGCGATTTAAACAATAATAAAGGGTTACCTCAGAAGTTTTATTAATTTGGAGATACTCAGATTATTCATAGAAAATGTGCAGAAATTGCCTTCCTGTAGCCCATAGTTATTTAAGCAGATAGATTATCATCGATATGATGGTAAGGGTTATTAAGAACTGACATGAACAAAGAGCTGTGGAAGCTTATATTTCCTGGAGAAATCAGAGAAGACATTATCAGAGAACAGCATTTAAATCATGACTACATTCCATTATTCAGTCAGTAATTATTTATTGAGTGCTTTCTGTGATTCAAAATGGACTAGGCAATAGGGAAACAAAGATGAATAAGAACTAGTTGTATTGTAAATCTCTTTAGCTATACTTATCACACGTTTAATATTTGTCTTTATTCATAGAATACAATCTTTTTTTTTTTTTTTTTTCCGTTACGTGGGCCTCTCACTGTTGTGGCCTCTCCCGTTGCGGAGCACAGGCTCCGGACGCGCAGGCTCAGCGGCCATAGCTCACGGGCCCAGCCGCTCCGCGGCATGTGGGATCTTCCCGGACCGGGGCATGAACCCGTGTCCCCTGCATCGGCAGGCAGACTCTCAACCACTGCGCCACCAGGGAAACCCTGCCTTATGATTTAATGGTTGCCAGAGTTACTATACATAATAGGAGTATGTGTGTGTATGTGTATATCCTTAAAATATGACCACCTACCTTTAAAAGATATTATAGCATTATATGTAATTAAATACTCTAGTAGGGCATACTTCCGTTTCCCCCTTCTTATCTTTGTGCTGTTCTTATTATGAATTTTTTCTATATAAGTTATAAACTTTCAATATAGTGTTATTAATTTTGCTTTGAAAAGTAAACTATCATTATTATAATAGTATATAGAATAGAATAGAATTATTCTATTAACCATAGAATAGTATTATTCATTCACATATTTACCATTTTGGAAACTCTATGTTCAGCCTGAGTAATTTCCTTTAGCATTTCATGTAGTGCTGGTCTGATGGCTCAAAATTCAGTCAGATTTTGCCTGTCTAAAAATGTGAATATTTTGTCTTTATTTTTCATGGATGCTTTGTTGCAAACAGTACTTAGGTTGACAATTTGTTTTTTTCCCTCAGCACTTTAAAGATGTTGTTACATTGTCTTCTGAATTGCATTTAAAGAAATTTGTGTTATTTCTTACCTTTGTTCCCCTGTCCTCTTTTCTCTTTGTCTTTTAAAAATTTCTCCAAATTCTCATATGTTAGACTGCTTGATATTACCCCACAGGACACTGGGCATCTGTTTATTTTTTTTTCAAGTCTGTTTTCTCTCTTCTTCAGTTTTGGTGTTTCTATTTCCTGTCTTCAACTTTACTAATATTTTTTCATCCTTTTCTAATTTTCTGAAAGCCCAGACAGTGATATTTCATTCTGATATTTTTTGGCTCTGAAAGTTTACTTAGTCTCCAAGTCCATCTTCATAATTTTTATGCTTTACTCTAAGTAGTTGAATATGTCAAAAGAGCTCATTTAAGGTCCTTGACTACTAATTATATCTTCTTTAATATATTGAGTTTGTTTATGGATTGATTTTTCTCCTAGTTATGGGTCATGTTCCTCACTTGACATAGTTTTTTATTAGATGTTGGACATTTTGCATGTATGTTGTTGAGTGTCTGGATTTTGTGGCTTTACTAGAGACAGTGTTGAATTTTGTTCAGGCAATTAATTAATTAACTTGTGAATCAGCTTGTACCTTTTGAGAAGGCTTCAAAGACTTTGCAAAGTTTTAATTATTACTTCTTTTGTCTAGATGCTTATTTTTCTCTTATCTATATGGTGGCTGCCAAATCCAAAGATGTAACTTTACCTCAGCAGGATGCATGTAAGATATTTTGAGGAAAAAATTAACTTCAGATTCCAGATCTTCTTGGTACTGCTACCTATGGCTGTGTATCTGTCTGATGTGTTTTGATCTTTCCTTGCTCCTTCCAGCCACTCTATCTTCAGCCATCTGCCTTGTTTTCCTCTTTGATATGTGGGTACTTCTGGTTTGAGGTTGCATTCAAAATATCCTATTATTTTGACCTATACAATCCCTATACATACTAGACTTTTGGTTTCTCAGTGGTTTCATGATTTGACATATCTTCTGACTGTAAACTTCCAGGGTTCTATCAGGACCCTACTGGCAGATTCTTACTGAATCTTCTCATTATCCTCCTGAAAACCAAGGAGAGTAATGAGGGTAACAGTGTCTTCTCGCATTTCTTTTTCCAAATAGCATTCACATTTTGGAAAACCAGAAACAGATTTTGTGTGTGTGTGTGTGTGTGTGTGTGTGTGTGTGTGTGTGCGTGTGTGTGTGTTTTCTCCACTTAAAACAATTTGGACTCCTTGAAGTACTCACTGATTCTAGGTCCTGGGCAAAGACTACAGAAAAGGAGCAGAGAATGTCTTGTGCCAGTAAGAAGGAATTTTTCAGACTAATAGGGTCATGTCGAAAGGACATAACAGCTCATATAAAGAGGCTCTCACTGGCCAAATGTGGAGCAATTAGAGGAATTTAAGTAATAATGACTGTAATTGAATAAAACATGTTGAATAAATAAAAAGCAGTTTGTTCATAAGATTACCTAAAGAAGAAAAAGCCAAAAAAAGCAAAAATTAAAAAAATCAAAATACACTACCAACTGATGGTATTACAATATCTAAGGGAATTGAAATGTTACTGATGCGTTTAATTTCTTTGATAAATTCATATTGTTTGCTATCTAAAATTACATATCTTATGAATTTTTTCTCATATCTTCAGGGTCTTAAATGAAACTCTTAATCACCCATCTGTAGTTTCTTTTGATTGACCTTTCATGTTATAAAAACAAAATACTAACACAAAGAAAAAACTTACCCTATCAGTTTATTGGTGTAAGCTTTTATCTACTGACAAATGACATATGTATTCTGTTAGTAATAGTTAATAAATATGAATATAAAATAATGGTGATACTTACTGTGCTATTTAAAATGTGTTAACATTTTAATAGTGTTATCAGAGATAGGCAGTATTAAATGTGTGCCTCAGAAATAATTTTGATCAAGTAGATAGTTTATTCTTTGCTTTTCTTTTTAAATTTGCATTTGTTTTTATTACTGATAAGCCATAGTGGCAAGCAGTACTTATAGGAGCTTTCAATTATTAGCTTATCCAAGACAAATCTTTTAAAAATTCAGTTGGTTTGTTAATTGTCACTGTTAAAACACCATGACTAGATAACCTTCTCATCCATTATAGTTATTTATCCCTAAAGTTCTGCTTTCAAATTAGCAAACTATTTAATGACTGTATCAGTTTAATTTCAGGAAGCAGTTGTAAATTCTTAAAAGGAAACAGATGTACCTCTTTATGCCTAACCAAAGTTGTATAGCAATATAAAATCTGACACCTCTCATTTTCTTTTTATTCTGTTACATTTGTAAATCTTTAAACAAATTGTAGATTTACTTTTTCACTTGTTCAGTTAATCTTTCACATTATGTTATAACTCATAGTAAAAATGGCTACTATGCAACCTGGTAGTTACATTAAAAGCCTTTGCTATAGGGAAGGGAAAAATGTTTCAATTTTTCAATTCTTCAGATATTTAGTAAAGCTAGAATTTTAAAAAACACACATCCAGACTATAAACTCTCTTACAAAATACACTTTTATTCCCTTGAAGGCTATTTTGAATTTTTCATTGTATTTTTTTATATTGAAAATTCCAGAAAGCATCGTGTTCATATTTCTCAAATTAAACCAACAATGTAATATACCTTAAAGCGTCTCTGCCATGATTACATTGTAAACTCATGCTTTTGTTCTGTAGAATTACAAAGAAATAATAGAGAACTACCAATTCCTATTATAATTTTATTTAATTTGTAGCATAAGATCAAATTCAATAATAATGTAATTTCAATTTTTACTTAACTTATAATGTCTGTGTTCAATAAATAAGCCCACACAGTTTTATTGTAAATAATGACATAGTAGTGAATATGCAGAAGCTGAAAACATTGTCTTCAAGAAGCTGCAACTATACTGAAAGTAACGCAGTATACATTTGTCAAATGAATGGTAGACATAAATATTAGGCATCCAGAGGTGATAAACCTGTGTTAATATAAATAGGACTTTGCAGGGTGAGAACAACTGAACAGGTAGAAAGATTGAGGGAGGGCAATCCATGGTGGTAGTGTAGGTAATAAAAAATGAAACCAGACTTTTTAAGGGTGTTTTGAGGTGAAAAATAAACCTGTTTGTCACAAAAAATCATGTCAGCAGAGAGATATTGTGTGTTGGGGGAGAAGTTGGCCAAAAGAGTGGAATATTAGGTCTGAAAAAGAAGATACAATCAAAATATGGAAGATCATGAATGGTACACTAAGAAATTTGAAACTTACAGGTAATCAGATGCCAGTAAGCATTTTAGAACAGGTGTAAATATCTGACAGTTCCTTAAAAAACTAAAAATAGATATGATCCAGCAATCCCACTCCTGGGAATATATCTGGAGAAAACCATACTTCGAAAAGATATATGCATCCCAATATTCATTGCAGTGCTACTTACAATAGCCAAGGCATGGAAGCAACCTAAATGTCCATTGACAGATGAATGGATAAAGAAGATGTGGTACATATATATATACAATGGAGTATTACTCAGCCATTAAAAAGAATGAAATAATGCCATTTGCAGCAACATGTATGGACCTGGAGATTATCATACTAAGTGAAGTAAGTCAGACAGAGAAAGACAAATATCATAGATATCACTTATATGAGGAATCTAAAAAATGATACAAGTGAACTTATTTACAAAACAGAAACAGGCAGACTTAGAAAATGTATGGTTACCAAAGGGGAAAGGTGGGGGGAGGAATAAATTAGGAGGTTGGGATTAACATATATACACTACTATATATAAAATATATAATCAACATGGACCTACTGTAGAGCACAGGGAACTCTACTCAATACTCTGTAATAACCTATATGAAGAAAGAATCTGAAAAAGAATAGATATATGTATATGTACAACTGAATCACTTTGTGGTACACCTGAAACTAACACAACATTGTAAATCAACTACACTCCAATATAAAATAAAATTTTTTAAAAAAGAACAGATTTTGTATTGCCAAGTTCTCTTATAAGAACTTTAAAAATAATAGCCATTTAATCTTTAACATAATCATGTGAAATTAGATATTAATTTTCTGTAATTTTCTGCACTGTTTATATAAAGAATCTGAGGCATAGGGAGGTTAAATAACTTAACCAAGGTCACAGAGCTCATAAATGGTAGAGCCAAGATTTGAACCAGGCAGTGGCGGACACAAATTGTTCCTCTTAACCAAAATGCTGTATTGCTACGATTAGAGCAATTAACCCAAAATATGTAAAGCATAAAGATAACTCATTCAGCAATATTTTATAAAGCAAAGAATATATACATGTGGAAGAAATAAATGACCTGCCCATAGTGACTTGGGCAGTTAGTGCTGGACTTATCATAGTGTTAAATTCCTTACTCCAAATTCAATGTTGGTTGATCAGTTCTTCTATAGATGATACTTTATATGTTCCAATAGTAATATCTGTCCTTCATTACTTATATAAGGGAATGGATTGATTGTACGTCACCTTATTTATTATTTTATTTAGGTACAATCGATTTATATTAGTTATTTATGTTAGTTTCAGGTGTACAACATAGTAATTCAAAATTTTCATACATTATACTCCATTTAAAGTTATTATAAAATATTGGTTATATTCCCTGTGCTGTACAGTATATCCTTGTAGCTTATTTTATACATAGTTGTTTGCCCCTCTTAATCCTTGTCGCTCCTGTGTCCCTCCCCACTCCCCTCTCCCCACTGGTAGCAACTAGTTTGTTCTCTGTATTTGTGAGTCTGTTTGTCTTGTTATATTCATGTGTTCGTTTTATTTTTTAGATTCCACATATAAGTGATAACATGCAGTATCTGTCTTTCTGTTTCTGACTTATTTCACTAAGCATGATACCCTCAAGGTCCATCCATGTTGTTGCAAAATTTCATTCTTTTTATGGTGGAGTAATAATCCATTGTATTTGTAGTTGACATTATTTGAAAATAAAAATAAGGTCTAAGGCATCTTTTGAGTTCTGCCAGAGTTTGACCTAAGTCATATTAACCAAAAAACTGAAAATAAAAATAAATTATCCAGAATGTAATGAAAAAGGAAAAAGTTAGACCACAAAAAAGAAGAGTCTAGGTACATATTATATTGAAAAGTTTTGTTTTAATATATCTCAGGAATAACAGAATTATATTCATTGGTCGTTCAGAATTGCCAGATTTCATATTTTCTTGAATAAATATCTTCTCTAAAATCAGAGTACATAAAAGTGTTTGTATAAACATTTTGTAGGATATTAAAAGTTTTTAACATTTTCCTGTCTTCTAAATGGTTATTTATCTATTAGGCTGTGCTGTTTTTGGCTAACATAAGCCATAATCTTCAACCCACTTATGTTAAATGCCTGTGAATATGTTATGATATATGGTAAAAGGGACTTTGCAGATGTAATTACGTTTCTAATAAATTGACTTTAAAATAGAAAGATTATCTTGGATTGTTACATGGGCCTTTAAAAATGATAAAAGAGGCGGAAGAGGCAGACAAAGATGTGGTGAAGAATAGAAGATAGGAGAGATGAGGTACGAGAAGAACTCAACCCACTGTTGCTGGTTTTGAAGGTAAAGGGGGCCATGAGCCAAGGACTCAGACAATATCTAGAAGCTGAGAATGACCCAGCCTATAGCCTGCAAGGAAACAGGGATCTCAGTGCTCTAGCTGCATGGAACTCAATTCTGCCAACAATCTGCATGAATTTGAAAGTGGATTTTTCACCAGAGCCTCCAGCAAGGAAAGCAGCCCTGCTTTCACCTTGATTTAAGCCCAGTAAGACCCTTTTGAACTTTTGACCTAAAGAACTGTGAGATAATAAATTCATGTTTTTTAGATTATTAAGTTTGTAGAAATTTGTCATTGTGTCAACAGAAAACTAATGCAGTTGCCCTCTTCGTTGCAGGCATTTGTTTGGACTACTCCAGTTGCCTTCAGGAGAGTTTACATGGAATAACCTTACATTTTCTGGAACTATATCATAAAATGTAGAGATTATAGAGATAATAAGAAGGCATTAAAGATACATTAACACACATATTATTATTATTTGGTTGTGGTGAGAGAGAAGAAATATTGAGCACACCTGGTAGACGTAGAAAAGTTGCAGAAGAGTAGGAAGGTCAAACAAGTGTAAAAGTGCTGTGTTAACTTTTAAGTGTTAGAGAACTTCCAAGAAATATTAGGGTGCATCATACTTTTATTAGTTACTATATACTTAGGAAACCTTCATACTACAAATAATCCAGGATTTTCCATTAAAATGAGCAAACATTTATCAAGCAATGTATCATATTACATATATAACTTTTATAAAGTTTGCACACTACTTTTCCGTGTGTTGTTTCATTTGATCCATACAATAATCCAGGTAAGTAGGTGTTCTCTTTAAGGGACTAACTATTGTGTTGATGACAAAATTAAGATAGAGACTTCAAGTAACTTCTCATTGTGATACAGCTTTAAAAATGAAGCTGTAATTCAACCTGAGTTAAGAACTTGATTTTGAATTCGGGTTTTATATCTCAGAGTTGAATTCAGAACTTGAATTCAGTTCTTATATCTCAAAATATACATTTTAATAAGAACCATGGCATTGTGCCATTCTGTTGTCACCACTGTTAAGGAGACTTTTTCTGGGTGTTCAGGGGATTATATACAAGATTACTCTGTTAAAAAGAAAGATACTTGTATTATTGGTCACACAATTGCCAAGGAAATAAATCATTTGATTAGACCCAGATATGAATAACCTGGGTAACAAAGGCCTAAATTTTATATAAGAAGTTGCCTTAATGAAAGGTTTAAAATTAATTTAGAAAATAAAGAGAACTACATCTTTAATTTAACATCATCTCCACTATAACACGTTTATATTCCTTTTTAGGGGATGGTGCCCATCCAAGTCTTGCTTTAGTATAACTTAACTGAGATTTGCTGAGTGTTCAGATCCAAAGCAACTCAGCCAAAACGTAGGTGCGTCACTGAAAATGAATACAGAATGTAATCTCTTTGTCAGCTGGCAGCCATTCTGGTCATTTAGAAATCTTAAGCTACTAGGTGTTTATGTAAACTTGGTTTATATATTTTCTCACTCTCCCTCAGTTGGTAAAGATCAAGTTTTTCTCACATGCTGTCCCTTAGTCAGACAGATACTCTTCATAAAAAATCAAGAAGTAAATTATTTGAATCATCAATTTAAGAAACCAGAACAAACTGATCTTAATGTCGTCTTATGGTAAGCTACAGAGTAGACAGCAATAGCTAAAAATAGCTGCTTTATATGGTCAGTTTTGCACTAGTGAAAAGAAAAATAAAATAACTCAAAACAGCTAATTATTCAAAACATTATGCCTATTTATATTTGGTATCTTTTTTCTTGTGTGTGTGTTTACTTGGGAAATAAATATAGAAATTCAGTTCAAGATGGCAGACTGAACATAATGTGTTTATTGCTTCTCTCACTAGTGATTCTCTTAAAATATATAGGATATGTATTTTTTAAGGATATTGTATAAAGCAAGAGGAGCAGAGATATCAAAGAAAATGAGGTTTCAATAAAACTGTGCAAGAAAAGAGTTAGATAGAAGAGTGTTAATAGTGGAAAATATGGGAGAGAAAACTGCAGCCTTTCAAGAGAGGGAACCAGAAACATTCTTGTGTTGACCGAGTGAGCTCCTCTGCCTGTTGAAACTCCAGCAGTGGGTGAATACAAAGGGATGTATAGAGGAGAGCCTGCTTCATATTCCTCTCACATATCCCTGGCCCACGGAGCAAAGGAGCCTGATGATTATACCCTCAGGAAAAAAAAATTAAAAAGAATGTTCTCTTAAACATCCAAGAAGCATCTTGGGAAAAAAGAGAGAAGTTAATGTGAGTGTTGGCAGAGCAATTAACGTCTCCTCAGTTTAGCTCTTTACACCTCCACTACTCTCCTGCACCCCGGAACACAGCCACCCACCTTCTCACTCTGTGGACTGTCACACGCAGAACCCCCAGGTTTCCTATTTCCTTACTATTTTTCAAAATGATTTTATTTTGATGGACTATCTGATATGTACAAAATAATAAATACAATGCAGATAAATAAGGTACTACAGATAATAACAGAAGCTAAAAACATACAGTTACATAGACCATGACTGTCTGTGCTTTTTCTCACATCCTATTCCTTTCTACCCCAACGGTACTCACAGTTCTGAATTTTGACTTGTTATATATCAGTTTCACAATTGTTTTGCTATTGATACTTTAATAGTAAAACCAATGTATCAGTAATTTTTCTTAACTTTATGTCATTGGCATCATACTGCACATATTCTTTTGTTACTGCCCTTTTCACTCATGCATGTTATATTTTTGAGATTCAGCCATACTGCTGCATGGTTCTGTAATAATTCCCTTAATTTGAGTTATAGTATTCCACTGCATGAATATGTTGTCAAGTTGTCATTTACCTATCATAGACATTTGCATCTTTGAGGTTTTTGTCATTACAATACTGCTAATGAATGCTTTTGTATATGTCTCTTGGTGTATTTGTGCAAGTACAAGATAAATAAAATTATTGGCTCTGGGCTTCCCTGGTGGCGCAGTGGTTGAGAGTCCGCCTGCCGATGCAGGGGACACGGGTTCGTGTCCCGGTCCGGGAAGATCCCGCATGCTGCGGAGCGGCTGGGCCCGTGAGCCATGGCCTCTGAGCCTGCGTGTCCGGAGCCTGTGCTCCGCAGCGGGAGAGGCCACAGCAGTGAGAGGCCCGCGTATCGCAGAAAAAAAAAAAAGAAAAAAAAAATTACTGGCTCTTGTGAAGTTAGTACTGTTGACTCTATGATATAATGTCATATGTGCTGATAAATGCTTCATTCATTTATTCAAGTGTTAAATTTATATTTATGAAGCATGAATTATCTGCGAGGCACTGTTCTAGGACCTAGGAATAAATCAGTGAGCAAATCAAAAAGAGAAATCCTTGCTCTTATTGGAACTTATATTCTCTTGACCAATAGTACTGTATAAACATTTCTGTTATTATGGAATTGTCTATGTTTTTATTTTTTGCCAATATGGTTTATATAAAATAGTATTATATTGTGTGTTTTTAAAATAATTTTAAAAATAACTTTGGGAATAAATAACATGCATTAAACTGTACATTTTTAAGGGTACAATTTGATATTTTGACATAAATATATATTCATGACACCATCACCACAAACATGATAATGAACATATCTATCACCCCCAAAATTTTTATCATGAAACTTTGTAATCTCTATAGGCCAACTCTCATTTCCCTTAATTTCACATACAACCATTGATAAGCTTCACTGTACACTAATGTGCATATCCTGGTATCTTATATAAATGGAATCATAGAATGTGTACTCTTTTCTGTCTGTATACTTTCACTTGGCTTGGTTATTTGGAAAGATATACATGTTGTAGCACACTTCAATAGTTTATTCCTTTGTATTGCTGAATAGTGTTCCATTGTATGGATATAACTCTTTGTTTATCCATTCACTTGTTGATGGACATTTGAGTTATTACCAGATTTTGTCTATTATGAGGCAAGCAGCTATTAACACTTGTACGTGAGTCTTTGAATGGACATGTGCTTTTATTTCTCTTAGTAAATACATAAGATGGCTGGATAATGTGGTATGTTTATGATTAACATTTTAAGAAATCGTAAAACTATTTTCCAAAATGGTTGTACCATTTTCCATTTCTACCAGTATGTATGAAAGTTCCAGTCCCTCTACATTCTCAGAAACACTTGATGTGGTCAGATATTTAAAATTTTACACATTTTGCTAAGTATGTATTATGGTTTTAAATTGTATTTCTCTAATGACTGATAGTGTTGAGAGTCTTTCATAAACTTGTTTACAACTGTATACATTCTTTGGTGAGGTGTCCAGACTTTTTCCCCAATCTTTAATTGAGGTAGCTATTATTTTATTATTGAGTTTTGAGTATTTTTTATATATTCTAGTTATATTTTAAAATCAGATATAAGTTTTAAAACATTTTCTTATCATTAGCTTACCTTTTCTTTTCCTTAACATTGTTAACAGAGCAGATATTTTAGTTTCAATAATATTTAATTTGTAAATTTGTTCTTTTAAGGACCGTGCTTTTGATACTGTTCAAGAAATCTTTGCCTGACTTAGATTTCCTCCTACATTTTCTTTTAGAGGCTTTATCATTTTATACTTAGGTCTGTGAACCGTTTTGAGTTATTTTTTGAGTATGGTATGTGGTATGAATCAAAGGTCTTTCTTAACTTTGTGTGTGTGTGTGTGTGTGTGTGTGTGTGTGTGTGTGTGTAGATATGCATTTATTCCAGCATCATTTATTTAAAAGACTTTATTCTTTTTCCACTGAAATACCTTTGTACCTTTGTCAAAAATCAGTTGTCCATATATGTATGGGTCTATTTCTAGCCATTCGCTTCTGTTCTTTTGGTCTACCTTTGCCCGTATACCACACCATCTCGATTAGTGAAGCTTTAAAATAAGGCTTGAAAACAGATAGTATTAGTCTTTCAACTTTGTGTTTTTCAAATATATTTTTGTCAATTTTAGGTCCTCTGTATTTCCCTATGAATTTTAGAACTATCATATAATTTTTTGACAAAGTAGACTGCTGTGACTTTGATTAGGGTGCATTGCATATATAGATAAATTTGAGAAGAAATGAAATCTTAATATTATTGAATCTTTAGACATGAATGATATATATCTTTATATTTATTTAGGTCTTTAAATCTCTCAGCAATATTTTTTAAATACCATTGTACAGATTTTTCATGTCATTTGCCAGATATATTTCTAAGTATTTCATATTTTTATGGTATTGTAAATGTTATTTTTTCTAATATTCAGTGTACAGTTATTCATTACTAGTACATAGATATACGATGGATGTTTCCTTATTGACATTTTATTCAACAACCTTGCTATATTCAGTTATTGGTTCTGATAGTTCTTTTTTTGAGGGTTCCATTGGATTTTTTTTACAGAGACAATCACACCATTTAGGAATAAAGACTGTTTTGATTCTTCCTTTCCAGTCTGGATGCTTTTTTTTTTCTTTTTCTTGCCTGGTTGTGCTGGCAAGTTGTACAATGTTGCATAGAAGGAGAGAGGGCAGACACTATTTACTTGCTCTTGATCTTAGGAGGAAAGAATTCAGTCTTTCACCATTAAATATGATTTTAGCTCTAGGATTCTCCTAGATGCCCTTTATAAGACTGAGGAAATTTTCTTTTATTCTCTTTTTAGAAATCAGGAATCGATGTTGAATTTTGTGGAATGCTTTTTCTGTGTCTGTTGAGATGATCATACGGGATTTCTTTTAGTTTGTTAAGAGAATGAATTACATTTATTAATTTTCAAATGTCGAACCAACTTTCTATTCCTGGAATAAACTCCACTTAGGATATATTATTCTTTTTAGACATTGTTTAATACCATCTGTTAAAATTATAACTTTTGCATCAGTGTTCATGAGAGTTACTATATTACTCTGTACTTTTCTCTTTGAATGTATTTGGTTTTGATTTCTGGCCTCAAAGAATGAATTGCAAAGTTTCCCTCCTGTTCAGTTTTCTGGAAGTGTTTGTGTAGATTTGGTAGTTTCTTTCTTAAAAGCCAGAAAGGAAAGGAGAACCTCAGTGTTACAACTACAAGAAATGTATTATGCCAGCAACATAAATGAACTTCAAAGTAGATTCTTCCTCGGAATTTCCATGTAAGAACTCAACCAAGCAAATACCTTGATTTTGGCCTCATGAATGCCTAATTAGAGGACCTAGCTAAACCTGCTTAGATTTCTGACATATAGAACTGTAGGCTAATAAATGGTAAGCTAAATCTGTGGTAATTTGTTATGCAACAATAGAAAACTAATAACTTCCAAGAATGTTGGAAGTTTGTGTCTTTCAAAGAATTTGTTGTTAAATGTAGTAGCATAAACTTCTTCATAATATTCTTTTATTATCATTTTATATCTATAGAAATAGTATTTTTTCAATCCTGATATTGTAATTGTGTCTCCTCTCATTTTTTCTGGTCTGGTTGTAGGTGGCAGATAGCCCCATTCTTCTACAACTCCTGGTATACACACCTTTGTGTAATTTTCTCCCATTAAGTGTGGGCTGGGACTAATGACTTCTTTCTAATGAACAGAGTAGTGCAAATGAGATGAGATGTCACTTCTAAGATTAGGTTACAAAATGTTTCTGGGTTCTATCCTCCTCTCCCTTTCTTCCCATTTCTTTGTTTCTCTCTCTTTCTCTTTCCTTCTACCACTTTCTCCTGCTCTCTCTCTTTATCGGGCCTCATTCTGGGAGAAACAAGATGCCATATTTGGATAGCTCTATGGAGAGAGGCCCACGTGGCAAGGAACTGATGTCTTTGACCTACAGCCAGTGAGGGTGTGAGGCTTCCAGTAGCCACACGAGAGACTTAAGAGCACATTTTGCACACAAGTCAAACCCTGAGGAGACTGCAGCTGTAGCCAACACCTAGATTGTAACTTTGTGAGAAACCCTGAGCTAGAGGACCTTTGTTAAACTATGCCTGGATTCCTGACCCATAGAAACTAGGTGATTTAAAAAAAATGTTTGTTGTTTCAAGCCATTAAGTTGTGGAGAAATCCATATATATAACTAATACAGATTTTTGTACTGGGAGTAGAGTGATGCTCTATCAGATATCTACATGTGTAGGGTCGCTTAGGAAGCTGGTAGTGCATAAAGACTGGGAAGGATTTTCAGCATAGTGTTAGGAAAATCCTAAATTGTCTTTACTATAAGACAGTAAAAATATGGAGGTGGAGAGCCTTTCCAGGGAGAACTTAAAGGGAAATGAGAAACATGTTCTTAGAAACTGGAGGAAGGGACATAACTTGTTATGGAGTGGCAGAAGCTTAACAACAGGATCTACTTAATGAACATGAAAAGTAGAAAGTACGCCTAGTAAGTTGGGCGATATGGCTAAGGAGATTTGCAAGCAAAGAGTTGAGGGTAGATGTTGAGTGGCCACAATACCACCCTAATATTTAATGATTCACTAATAGAACTCACAGGACTCAGAAAAAGCTTTTATCCTCACAGTTACAGTTTATTGCAGTTAAAGGATACAGATTAAGATCAGCCAAAAAAAAAAAGCAAGGGTTCAAGAGAAACCGTGCACTAGCTTCCATGTGCCCTTTCCCAATGGTGTGGTATGAATGTGCTTAACTACACCTGAGGTGTTAAGAATAACATCTAAGGAGGCTTACCTAAGCCTCCTTAGAGGCTTGAATCTGATTTATATGATGAGACTTTGAGCTGATGCTATAGTAGGAAGGGATTGAATCATTAAAGGACAGAGAAAGGACTGCAGTAGACAACCTATAAAATGGCCTTTAATGATCTTAACTTGCTGGTGTTCACAGCCTTGTGTAATCCCCTTCTCACTTGTATGAGTTGGGCCTAGTAACTTGCTTCTAATAAGTAGAAAATGGTAAAAGTGATGGGGTATTGCTTTAGAAACTCAGGTCCGAATATTCTGGCTTTCTTTTTGCTCTGTTGCTATCATGCTCTCTCTTTCTGTCTCTGAGCCCTTGATGGGAGAAACAAGACTGTGATAAATATAATTCAGAAGTGCTAGGTGCTAAGTTGGCATAAACTAGGGACTACCAATTCCATAATACAGGGTTTTTCAAACTCAGCACTATTGACATTTTAATATTAGTAAAAGTAACTATCATTTATGAAGCATCTTGTATGTACCAAGTACTTTACATTTATCTCCAGTCTTCCAATAATATCTGAGGTGGGAATTCATATCCTCTTTTGGAGATCAGAAAATTGAGTTTCAGTGAAATGAGGTTCCCATAGTCACCCTGATGGCAAATGGTCCAGCAAGGATTTGATTTCTTGAATGTTTGCCTTGATCATATTCTTTGATAATACACATATGGACCACAGTCTCACCAGACTTAATATTATTTTTTGGCATGTTTAGTTTTTACTCCTAACACCATAAATTGTCTAAATTTCAGGATTAATTCTTACTCCAACAGATATTGTGTTAGAAAATCATTGGTTGAATTAAAAACGTGTGTAAGAAACAAATTCTTCTTTCCTGTATTACCCGTGGTGGATGCTTAGTTTACTTTCCTAAGTTCCTTATCTTCTAATCATAAGATTTCCAGTTTAATTTTCTTACTTGATACCCTACCTTCTTGCTCCTGCTGCTGGTTATAGTGCCACTACTACTTTTGTTTGTTCTTATTTTAACATTTTATTATTTTTTTAAACTTTCTTAATGTTTCTGCAGCCGGTTGTGTTCTGCTGCCATCCAGCCGGGTGTCTCCTGGCTCCTGCTGCACTGCTTTAGCAGTGCACAACTCCTATATGCAGTGCTCCTCCTTTGTGTTCACCAGTTTTAGGCTCCATGCTCTCTGTACACATGGGCTTCTAGGCACCCACTGAATTCCAGTCTATGATCTCAGATTTGCCTTCACTTTCCGCTTGGTTTTATTCCATAGCTGTCTTTTGCCAGTGTCCTTATTACTGGGCTCTTCGAAATTTCTTTCCCTTTCCATTGCCACAGTATGCCAAGAATTTACTTCAACAGTGATGATCATCATACACGAGAGAGAAGTAAATAAGGATATTTAGAAATAAAAATCAAGTTAACTAAATTTATCTCAAAACAGGTCCACTTTGGGAAGCAGGATACATAAAAGAGTAAACTATGTTACTTATTTATGAAAACTGATAGTCCTCAATTTTCAAAGATGTTCTAGCAGGTGAGTAGTGTTATTTAGTGCATCAGGAGTTGTAATTTACTTAAAGAGACTGCAGGCCTATGAAAGTGAATGTGTCTCATGATATTGGGCAAGCTTTACTAACATCAGTATCACTTCTAGAATGTTATGACTTCCATGAAATTGAATTCTTAGCAGCGTTATATTTTGTTTTCTCTGTGTGTTTATTTTAGGGTAGAACTGAGAATCATTACATCAGTTGAACCCTCTTAGTATCACATAAAATGAGCAAGTATTAAAATAAAAAGAATATAACCTACCACATATAACATATACTATTGCTTTACCACTTTTTTACAACTCAGCATTTTGAAAATTAAGTACTGTTATAAACCTTTTCTCTCATACGTATTAAATTTGCCATTGATGCTAAAATTATAATGATTACTTATTGATGCTGTCTAGCATAATTGCAGTGAAGAGTCTTGCTGTGGGCCAATTAAGCAGGAAATGGTAGAAACAGTTTAGCTTAAGACTCTCAAAAATGACACTAGAAATAGATATAAAATGACAAAGACCAAGAAAAAAGAAATCCATTGACAAATAGAATAGCAAAAGGCACGTTATAATATAGACTTAGTGTAACAAGTCATTTTATACTTGAATTCCTCCTCCATTAATGCTGATGAGTTTTGAAACGTAGTTTTTGAGTAATGGCAAGTGGAATGTTATATGTAGACATAAGTTTTTAATCGAGAGAGTGAGTGAGCGAGTGAGCTGTTGAACTAATTGAGAACATCTGAGGATGTTAAATTGTGTCTCTGTCATTTCTCTTGGGAGTATACTAGCATCTAATAACAAACTGTGATGGATATAATGTATAGCTTAACTTGTGATTGAGCAACACAGTTGACATTTTCCTCATGACACAGAGGTGCTGATTTAGAAGTAGAGGTTGTCTACAAAAATTTTCAGAGATATTTATTTTTTATTTAATCTTAAATGATAATTAAAAATTTCTTTTCTTCAGTGAAAAAAGCAGTAGATGTAGAAAAGTGTAGAAAATCTAGTGATCATATCAAAACAGAAAAAAATACCATTAAAAGATTACTACTTTTATAACATATGAGTGCAATTTATGTAAGTCTTGTTTCTAAGTATTTTTCACATCACACACAGATTTAGGTATCATAATTTTATGCAAGTAATAGTAAGAGTTAATATTATTGACTGATTTCTATGTCAGGAATGCTGTAGTCACTTTATATGCAATATTTCATTCGTTGCTTACAACAACCTGATGAGGTAAATCATATGATTTTCCTCATTTTATAGATAAGGAACCTGAGGTACAGAGAAATTAAGTAACTCACCCACCCAACATCACCAAGCTAACTAGTAGTTAATTGAGATTAAGGTCCAACTCCAGAGCCTAAGTGTGGAGCTGCTATTTACATTACATCATATTACCTTCATTTAAACAACTTTAAAAATCTTTTAAAAATATTTTTTCATGTATTGGGTATAATATAAGGTATTACTGGAAGTACACAGCTTACCTCATAGTAACTCTTTTATTGAATATTTAGGCTATTTTCAATTTGCCACTATTACAAATAATATTTCAACAAAAATTTGGGGCAAAAAGTTTTTCATTATTTCTTATGGTATTTTAGAATAAATTACTAAAGGTACATTTAATGTGTCAAAGGTATAAACATGTTCAGAGTTTTAAAAACATTGCTGAATTGCTTTGCAAATGTATTTTATTGATTTAGGCTCCCACCAGCAAAGTGTGTGACTGCCTATTTCTCAGCAGCTTTACCAGCACTTCAGTGTGATTTGGAGAAAGCTAGAGATCTTTCTGTTTCTGCTTTGCAGTGAGAGGGCATGGTTTTTCTTTTTTCTTTTTCTTTTTTTTCCTGTTTCATAAATCTTCAATTGCCTACAAAAAGCTTAGAAAAGAAAGGACATACAAAACACTCAGTAGGAGTACTTTCTACTTAGGAGAATGCCAACTAGATGAAAAAAGAATTTTAAATAAACTCTGATTTTCAGAAAACAGAGGTTCGTGTTAATTGATATTGATCCCACAGCATTCATTACTCTGACATATAGTGTGAGATTAGCAAGGACAATTAGCAATCAGTGGTGAAGAGTCATGTTGCTTTATGAAGCTGTGTTTTTGACACACACATCTTTGTGGAAATGGTGACTGAATTGTGCAGAAAGTAGTAATGCTGCAAAGATTATGAGACAATCACAATGGGTACCTTTTCTGTTTCTTCGGAGGTTAAAAATTGCTTGTCTGCAATAAACTGGGTTTGATCTTCTTCAGTTCCCAGACTGTTAGGTTGTGAAGACTGAATGATCTTGATCCGCTCACATTCCCCACCCCCTCCCATCCCCACCAAGAATTACTCAAGGTTTATAGAGCATGGGTTGGAAGACACAGACTTTTGGCGCAGTACTGGTATCTACAGCTGTGAACATATAAGGATCCAGTATATTTCTGAGGGTGTTACAAATAGCTACCCTGTTTTCTCCTGAACGGTTTCCTCATTTTAAAACCCTTGCAACTAGCATTCTATTTTGAAGTACAGTTAGACTAAAATGTAGGATCCAAGAAAGAGGAAAAGGTAATGAAAATAAATTATAATATTTGTTGGGAATGATTGCCACAAGTGGTAACCAACCACAGCTTTCTACTGAGGACTACTCAGTACCCGTCACCACACTATGTGCCTTATGATCATTGCAGCAAGCTGGTAGATATTACATACATTACACACTTAGAAACAAAGATTAAGAATGGTACATGACTGACAGTCACATGGGTAGCAAGTGGCACAGTGAGGATTCAAACCTAATTTTTTTTTTTTTTTTTTTTTTTTTTTTTTTTTGCGGTACTTGGGCTTCTCACCGTTGTGGCCTCTCCCGTTGCGGAGCACAGACTCCGGACGCGCAGGCTCAGCGGCCATGGCTCACGGGCCCAGCCGCTCCGCGGCATGTGGGATCCTCCGGGAACCGGGGCACGAACCCGCGTCCCCTGCATCGGCAGGCGGACTCTCAACCACTGCGCCACCAGGGAAGCCCAAACCTAATTTTTAAAAGTTTTAAATGTCTTGATTTTCAAACTCCCGTGAGTGAAGCCATCATTTACAAAACTGCTATCTATATTTGACTATTAAGAGCTAATATATTTTAAAATTGCATTGGGTATGCACTAAATGCGTTTTGTTATACACATTTTTTGAGAGATAACTTGAATGATGCCATGAGCTAGAATAAAAGCCCAATAGTTAAGCTCCCAAACTCTCAAGAGAGAAAGAAAAATCAATTATCTTTTCTAGTACATATTTTCCTTTGTTTAAATAATTTATATATCCTCTTTGTTTTATTTTACGTGCAGTATTTTATAACTTTAGACATCTTATTTCAAGTAGATTTCATTT
The DNA here is from genome assembly GCF_949987515.2 of Delphinus delphis. NCBI lineage: Eukaryota > Metazoa > Chordata > Mammalia > Artiodactyla > Delphinidae > Delphinus > Delphinus delphis. Next base: position 89,547,854 of record NC_082683.1, read on the forward strand.
TTATTGTCTTTAAAAAATCGTTTTCAGTCCCAAGCAAATCATGTTTTGCTCAACATCCATTTTATGCATGGGGAACTTGTGGTTGTACTAATAGTGTTTACATTTCCCTAATTCAATAATTAAAGTTTACCTGTGCTTATTTATTTATTTCCTATTCTTCTTCAAAAAGACTTCTACTGAAATTATCTTCTTTTACTAAAAATAGCAAAATATGAAGATGTGAACTTCATATTTTTAATTTTCTGATGATCTCTCTTGGTAGTCCCTTTTCTAGTGTGTCAGTTCACCATTGTATACACTTGCTCAAACAGGTAACATCCATCCTTTACCTTTTTTAAGTTATTTAAATTTTAGCCTAATTATAACTATGTCTACATGCCACAACAATGATGGGTTTTGAACTATCTCCATTGGTAAGTTTTAACTATCAGTATTGTTGATACATTAGTCTTTTGCTATCTAGAGGCAAACTAGATTAATTCAAGAAACCCAGAATGTGTTTTTTTTGTAGCCTACAAACACTAAGAAATTTTAATATGTATTGCTGTTCAATAAAATACCTTTATCCTCTTGAAAATTAATATATTTGAAAAGTACGTTTAAGATACCAGGTACCATAAAATATACAGGAAGTTTCTGTCCTTAAGAGTTGTTTTTTTTATTTTTATTTTTAAAAATATAGTCATTATATTTAGAAATGTTATTATTTACAGTGATTTAATTAAACTAGTAAACGTTCCATTATAGTTTATTGAATTGAAGGTGATCAGTGGACAAAATAGCATTTACAGCACTCTGTTTCTGATATGGATTTAAAGGGATACCTCATGGGGTGTGCTTAAGGGAATAACTGCTAGCTTATTATGTAGTTGTCTAAAAATCAAATACAGAATACTATGGGGAGATGTAAAAAATTCTTTTGAAATGTAGTTTGTACCTTATGAACCTAACTCATCATTATAACATAGGGCTCTTGGCGAAAAGTCCTCATCTTGAATCTTTGTGGAACTGTTGATTTTACTCTGTCTCTGCCCATGCCAAGTTCTTTTACTGATGAGGGAGTATTGAATCAGCAGTGCACACCAATGCACTATTATATCTAGAAAAAAATGCAGGCTACTTAGAATTATTTGGAATTTAGGTAAAACAATACGTGAGTTCAGTATTCCTGGCAGAATAATTGTAAACTGACTTTTCATTAGTATCTGTATATTTTTATGTATTTATATAGCATACATATAATATATTGAAATATTATGCATTTATATAATATATTACTATATTTATATTATATCAAAGTTATTAGGCATATCAGAAGGAGAAATAAAGAAAAAAATCTCTTTTACAATTGCATCAAAAAGAATAAAATATCTAGGAATAAATTTAATCAAAGAGGTGAAAGGACTTCCCTGGTGGCGCAGTGGTTGAGAGTCCGCCTGCCGATGCAGGGGACGCGGGTTTGTGCCCCGGTCCGGGAAGATCCCACGTGCTGCGGAGCGGCTGGGCCTGTGAGCCATGGCACTGAGCCTGCACGTCCGGAGCCTGTGCTTCGCAACGGGAGAGGCCATGGCAGTGAGAGGCCCACGTACCACAAAAAAAAAAAAAGAGGTGAAAGACCTGTATATTGACCACTACAAGATATTAACAAACAAAATTGAAGAAAACACAAATAAATTGAAAGATATTTCTTGCTCATGGATTTTATGGAACCCCCCCAAAATCCCTCAGATAGTCAAAACAATCTTGAAAAAGAACAAGCTTGAAGCTGTTATGTTCCCTGATTTCAAACTATATTACAAAGCTACAGTAATTAAAACAGTATGGTATTGGCATTAAAAACAGACACATAGATTAGTGGAACAGAATAGAGAGCCCAGAAACAAACTCACATGCATATGGTCAATTGATTTATGACAAAAGAACCAAGAATATGCAATGGAGAAATGATAGTCTCTTCAATAAATCGTGTTTGGGAAAATTGGACAGCCACATGCCAAAGAATAAAACTTGACCACTATCTTGCACCAAGCACAACAATTAGCTAAAATGGACTAAACACTTGAATGTAACACCTAAAACCACAAAGCTCATGGAATAAAACATAGGTGGCAAGCTCCTTGACGTAGGTCTTGCTGATGATTTTTTGAATCTGACACCAAAAGGAAAAGTAACAAAGGCAAAAGTAAGTATGTGGGACTACGTCATACTAAAAAGCTTTTGCATACCAAAAGAAACCATCAACAAAATGAAAAGGCAGCCTACCGTATGGGAGAAAAATATGTTCAAATCATGTAACTGTTAAGGGGCTAATACCCAAATATATAAAGAACCCACACAACTCAATGGCAAAAAGAAAAAAAAAAAGACAATCTGATTAAAAAATGGGCAGAAGATCTGAATAGACATTTTCCAAAGAAGACATCCAATTGGCTGACAGGCACATAAAAAGATAGTCAACATCATTAATCATCAGGGAAATGCAAATCAAAACCACAATGAAATATCTCCTCATACCTGTCAGAGTGGCTATTATAATATCAAAAAGACAAGAAATAACAAGTGTTGGTGAGGATGTGGAAAAAAGGAAACCCTTGTGCACTGTTGGTGGGAAGGTAAATTGGTGCAGCCACTGTGGAAAACATTATGCAGGTTTCTCAAAAAATTAAATATAGAACTACTATATGAATGAGAAATTCCGCTTCTGTGTATTTATCCAAAGAAAGCAAAAACACTAACTCAAAAAGATATGTGCACTCCCATGTTTGATGCAGCATTATTTATAATAGCCAAGATATGGAAAGAATCTAAGTGTCCATCGATGGATGAGTAGATAAAAATTTGTGGTATTTATACGATAGAATATTATTAAGCCATAAAAAATAATGAAATTTTGCCATTTTTGACAATGTGGATGGACCTTGAGGGCATTATGCTAAGTGAAGTGCATTAGGTAAGTCAGACGGAGAAAGACAAATATCTTATGATATCTCATATGTGGAATCGAAAAAGAATAGAAAAAAGTACTGAGCTTAAAGATACAGAGAACAGATTGATGGTTGCCAGAGGTGGGGTGGAGGAGTGGGAAAATGACTGAAGGGGGTGAAAATGTAAAAAAGGAAACAAATTAAAAAACAAAACAATAACACATATTTTAAAAACCCCAAGCAATGAAACAGATATCTATAAATCCATGCACAAAATGTCCTTAATTTTACTTTATATCTTTCTAACAAGTTTAGTTAGCTGGTTTCCTAACCCATAATAAATTACTAGTTAAAACATATATTATGGGCTTCCCTGGTGGTGCAGTGGTTGAGAGTCCACCTGCTGATGCAGGGGACACGGGTTCGTGCCCCGGTCCGGGAAGATCCCACGTGCCGCGGAGCGGCTAGGCCCGTGAGCCATGGCCGCTGAGCCTGCGCATCCGGAGCCTGCGCTCTGCAATGGGAGAGGCCACAACAGTGAGAGGCCCGCGTACAGCAAAAAAAAAAATATATATATATATATATTTTAGGTATAAATCTTACTTTTTGATTTTATAGCAGCACCTATGAATATGTGGTCATCTGTCGTTATTGCTCTAATCTACTTTGATATTGAACTATATTTAAATATGGTGGCATATCTCACTATGTATAGTGAGTACAGTTTGTCGTATTCTGGTGCCATTTCTAAAATGTTCTATATTCACTGGACTTTATTTCTACATTGTGATGTTTGAGGTTTTGATAGACAAATAGAGTTGTGGCTGGGATTTGACAAGTTATAAAGCTGTAATCTAGAGAATTTAACCTGAAAGAAAAACACTCATAAATTATAAACCAGAATAGAAAGAGCATGGTCAGCACCTTTTTTGGATTTGCTTTATTCACTGTTCATTTTGGCAGACTCATAAGTGTTGTACCTAAAGGATTTAAAACCTCACAACCTCAAAAACGATATGCCCAAACTTTTAATTTCTAAAGACAGTCAGTGGAAAAATTAAACTATTCCAAGTATTCTTTCTTACCTACAGTAAATCAGGCTTCTTCCTCCCTCCCCCTATTTTCTTCCCTAGGATACTAATGAAAACAGGACACATAGGGCATTTTGTGAACTGGTAAACTTTAATATCTATCTGACTGTTTTCCTTTTGACTCACTTCCAAACGTGTGTCTCTCTAGTTTCTCCTGTATACTGTATTTCCTTTCAGGTGGTCTTGTATTTGTTTCTGCCACAGGAAATTTAAAGCAAAGAATTCAGGTTCATGAAGGATAAGATCATGCCAAATCAATCATTCAGACATTCAACTAGTTGTGTTTCATCACCAATTATTTAATTAGAATATTAATATCACAAATATTTCTTAGTATAATTTTCTGTAAAACACTGTGTTAAGAATTTCTGCTTTAGGCCATGGTGGGATATGAAAAACTGAATTTACCCTTACACTTACAAACTAGAAAACTACACAAAATATATGAAACAAGGTTTTCAGCTATTGGGCAGCAGGCAGCTCAGGACTGTGCTCAGGGAAAGAAGGAAAACAGACAAGGTAAGCCTATGATTACTTTAACTTATTGCCTAGAAGTAGGTTCCAGCTAGCAATTCAGGGAGGGAGAACCTAAACAAATCATTGGGGGGGTCACTGAGTGGAGGACAGAGTCAGAATTTGGGGAGGTCAGTTTGTGGAGCAGAGTACCAGAGACAAAAGAGTTGCTCAGAGAGAGAGAGAGGTCTAGAATGAGTGAGAGTGAGCGAGTTCCGATCTGCAAAAGGGTCCTGGAAGGACCCTTGAGCTGAGTACTCTCTGTATGAGTAGGCACTAACCAACAGAAAGCAGCAGACCGAAAAATCTCTGGGGCTCTCATAAAACTGGGGATGGTTTATTTTCCCAGCAGTCAGCATGTTAATACTTTGTAGTTTCAGGGCCTTGTATAGAATCCTCAGGAGAGAATTGCCCTAGCTGTGGGGCTAAATAAGCCCTGCAATAAGGTTTCTCTGGACATGACATACCCTATTAAAACTCAACATGAAGGCTGAAAAGGATTGCGTTAATTCCAAGTAACATAGCTGTGGTCCAAAAGAATACCCAGTGATTTTTAAAGGAATACAGCATTGAGTGCTCAATACTGTTAAATTTGCAACATCTGGCAGCCAAATAAAATATTACAAGACATGGGGAGAAGCAGCAAAATATGACTCACACATAGGATAAAAATCAATCAATAGAAATAGACCCAGAGGGGCTTCCCTGGTGACGCAGTTGTTAAGAATCCACCTGCTATTGCAGGGGACAGGGGTTCGAGCCCTGGTCCGGGAAGATCCCACATGCCTCGGAGCAACTAAAGCCACGTGCCACAACTACTGAGCCTGCACTCTAGAGCCCGTGAGCCACAACTACTGAGCCCAGGCACCTAGAGCCCATGCTCTGCAACAAGAGAAGCCTCCACAATGAGAAGCCCGCACACCGCAACGAAGAATAGCCCCCACTCGACGCAACTAGAGAAAGCCTGTGAGCAGCAACAAAGACCCAACACAGCCAAAAATAAATAAATAAAATAAATAAATTTATAAAAAAAGAAAGAAATGGACCCAGAAACAAGTGAGATGATGGAAGTAGCAGACAAGGTTGTTAAAACATATATGAGTATGTTCCACATGGTCTAGAATGAGAAGAAACACATGAATAAAATGAGGAAAGAAATGGAGGTAAATGGTATTTCTAGAGATGAACAAGTAAAATACCTAAAATTAAAAATACACCGAATGGGGTTAAAGTGCATTAGACATAGCAGAAAAAAAGAACAATGAATTTGAAGACATAGCAATAGAAATTATTCAAACTCAAACACATATTAAAAAGACTGAAAAAACTGGACATAAGTGAATTGTGGGACAATGTGAATCTAAAAGCAGTCAAAGAAAAGCACTGTGATAAGCATTGGGCTCTTGCTAAATGCCAGATTCTGTGATAAGCACTTCACATGTATTTCATTTACCACTAGGAGGTGGGTACTGCATTTGTCATCATGTGAGGAAAGCATGAAATCATAACAGTGACTTTAAGCAAATGTTTAATTATAAAACAGAAATGTTATTTGTAACACACCTTAAATTTTCACAGATTTTTTTCATGTTATAAATTAAAGCATCATATGTCTTTTGAAGCTCAAAATAGAACTGAATGTTAAGCTGGATAATTATTATTAACTACAAGACATTAAGAGTTTTATTTAAGGTCAGATAATTAGTGGAACCAAAAATAGAAAGCAAATTTCCTACCTCTTTCTTATTTGCTGTTCCATTTCTACGAACCCTGCCACTGTCACAGCAGGTCAAAAAGGGAAAAAAGTTTTGGCTAAGATAAGGAAAGCTTTACAGATGAAGTTGCATAAAGACCAGTTTTTAAAACAACCATCAGAATTCCACAAGTGGAAGAAGGAGTATAAGGCACTGCAGGCAGAGAGAACACTTGAGGAAAGGCACAAGGAAGGAGCTCTCCAGATCCACGTAACAGGCAATAGATAATATATGTTGGCTGAAGCAGCGGTTTCACAGAGGGACTTATTACAAGAAAGCCAGAAATACAGGTTGAAACTAAATCACTGAAAACTGCAAATGCCACAAAATGTAATATAGAAGCATAGATATCTAAATCTCAGCTATCTGAAATCTGGCACTTAGGATGTTAGACCCCAGGAAAACCTTCAGCCTTAAAATCATCCCCAAAATTACCCTTAACACCAAGAGATTATTGAGCTTAGTTAAGAAGATTTTATTTATATCTGGTACATCTGATGATCATATAAAAGGAAACGTGCTATTTCACAGAGTGTAAAAAGCCCAACTGTTTTACCTATAAACCAGAAAGAATGGGAAACGTGACACTGGCAGGATAGACAAGCATGAAGAAAAGCCAAAGGAAGAGATGTGAGGCGGTAATGGCATCAATGGAAGCTGCATTAATATCAGCGTTTATTAGAAACTGATGGAGGCCACGGGCAGAGGTTGTGCCTGCAGCAGAAAAGAGACAGTGTCATAAAGGGACAGACATAGAAGAGATATGGTAAATAATAGTCACCTACCGTTCATTCATTTTTAAATTCTTCATTGAACTATTAAATCTGAAATATAGAAGTTATATAGAGTATCAGCTTTTTCCGTTTCATGAAAACACACAGAAAATGGTCTCTTCCCTGGTTTCTATCCAAACTCCAACTGAGAAAGGTCAGATTTAGGAAAGAATTTTTAGACATATGCAATTTAATACTCTGAGGTATTCTTGCTTCGATATGACCACTATCAGGCTACACGTACCAACCATGTTAACTTGGCTCCACAGCAAAATCCCTTTCATTATAACTTGTAATTTTATGCTCTTGGGTATGATTTTCGTTAGTAGCAGCTGTTGGGTGGACCCCTCTTATCTTGTCCTTATGTTTTCCTCAAGAAAACTTCCACTACTGCTCCGTATTGAAGCAAGAATATTTAATGATATTAGCCAATTTTCTTTACCTTTTCTTCTTACTCAGTTCTCCACATAGGAGTGATTATAGATGAATAAATTGGCAAAAGTGCCATTGTTTTGTTCACACATTCTTCTTTTGGACAGGTATTAAAGAGGAATCTTTTGTGGTTTTCGCCTCTTTCTCCTTCAAAGCAGCTTTTCTTGGGTTGTCAAACTCAATTAACCAGACTGTGCTCCTGCAGATAATGACTATAGTTGTCTAGCTGCCCATACAATGTCTATGTGGGTAAGACAATCACTCCAAAACAGTACCAGAAAGATTATTCAAGGCACCTGAGTCCATCTGAAGGCTCTCATCCTCCTTAAACTCCCATTTTAGTTGGATTCAGTTCACTACTGTATTTGCTGCAAAAGTGTAGGGGACACTTTATCATATCATTCAACTAGAATCTCCTATATAAAGCTGTTCTTGAGATTGGTTTAGAATTCTACCAGAAGGAAGTCAGTGTTTCTCATGAATAAATGATATGCTGCTTCATTCTGTTTTATGCACAAAACAATATACCAAATTGTGTTTCTTTTCTTACTCCTCAAATTTGAAACTCACCGCAGCAGTTATGTTGATACATGTTTTAGTAGTGCAGTAGCCTCCCTTTCCACGGTTCTGTTTTTACATTTCTATTTTGTCATTTCATTGTTTATATTTTTGCTGTTAGTAACCTCAAATCCTTTGTTTAAAGAGTCGGAGTGGATACAAATGTAGTTACAATTCAAATTACATCAAGTGAGGGTCCACTCAGTGCTTATCATTGTCCTAGCCTCTGGCAAACTAAAATACAGAAATGTTGACACATTTTACAGAACTCATAGTTCAATTTAAAAGGTAGGCATGAGGAATTAATAATTATAAGGCATTGTTATAGTGTTTTATACAAAGTTCTATGGGGAAAATGAAAGTACCTTATTGCTTAGGAGATTGGGAGAGTTTTCTTAGGAATAAAGACATTTTATTTGATGAATAGTAGTTTTACAGAACATTGAGAAATGTATCTCTTAAAGACCTGTAAAGAAAGAGAAATAGATTTATTTATTGAAAGTATGTGATTATGTAAGGAAAATGGGTGTAATTGTAAGCCTCTACACTGTGGGATGGGCTGAGACAAGATTGTAAACTGCAGCCCACAGACCAAATCCAGCCTGTGACCTATTTTTACAGGGTCATGAGCTAAAAATGGTTTAAAGGTTGATGAATAAATGAATAAATAAATGTATGTATGTGACAGAGACCATATATGACCTACAGAGCCTAAAATATTCATTATTTAATATTTACAGGAAAAGTTTGTGAGACCCTGGTATAGGGTATAGTTTGGTAACTGTCCAACAGGGGTAGAAAGTGAAGCCAGAGATTTTTTGAAAAAGTCTTATATAATATGCTAAGAAGTTTGAACTTCAGCCTAAGAAAATGGTATGTGATGTGGTGGTTTTGTAATGTGTTACCTTGGCTAGAGTGAAATACATACCCCAGAATTTCCTTCTCTATACATTTCCAGTTAGGATAGGCCATAAATGGGAATTTTGTGCAAGATTTGGAGGTGAGAAGTGAAGCAACAGGCATTTCCTAGCTGGCACATATTGTCTCCAATCTGCTGTCTAATCCTGTCAGTGTGGGGTTAGCAGGCAATCTTGTATCTGTTCAACCTTCTCCCGAATTCTCCTTCAACTTCTTTGACTCCTGAGACAGGAGGGCATGTAGCTCCATGATGAAGAAACCTTCTGTTTCTGAAGTTATGTTAAATGTCAAAACTAAAGAATAAATGTTACCTAGTGTCAGGTATACATAAATGTTTTCCTCTGATGATGAAAAATATAGGCTTTGGATGTTTTCCTTAAGAAAATTGACCACAGATTCTTGAAAGGTGTTACCACTTCTTTATAACCAGGTCAGATGTGCTTCAAATGACCTAGAATAATAAGTGCAGGCTCTTAAGAAGGAGCTTGTTTTTCATGTGTTCGTGTATAAATCAGATGCTGTTTTAAATGGTGCTAAAGAGTTAAAGAATATTTGAGAAAGCCATTTGGGGAAAGACAGTTTTGGCCTTTGACTGTCTACTTAAACCTGTGAATACACACACACACACACACACACACACACACACACACAAAACTATGCTATGAAATTTTGGAATTTATGCAACTACTCATCTTTCAAGCAACAGTTTGAAGACAGAAATTTCCAAGAGAAAGATTGAAAAATATATAAAAAGATTAAAAAATGTTGACATCATTTTTTAAGAAATCAAGTTCTAGTTTCCATTGTAGTTGCTACACATTTAACCTCATGTACAATACCATCTCCAGCTGAACCGTAACGCTCCACTGGAGTGCACAAGAATAACTAACGACTATAATGAAGACATTGAATCATAAAGTAAAAGCTATATTATGTTATTTGGACTCCTTTTAGGAAGGAAGGGAGATATATAGTGGATTTAACCATGCTTTCTCCTCAATGTCTCAAGTGAGTCAGTCATTAATGAAAGATTTTTCATTGCTAAGGTTTTACTTTGTATTTTACTTAATTACTTAATTCACATCTAGTCAAGGGATACTAAGTCATTAGCTTTAGATTGGTGCCTGTCCTTTTCATAGCTGGGAGTAGAATCTTCTCTGAAATCCTTTAGCATTTTATCTATATCTCTTTAATGGCACATGCCAGTTTAATCCTAAGGTTTTAATTCCTTGTGTAATTACTTAAAACTCTCAGATACTTAAAGATCCTTCTGTTTCTCATATGTGTATTTAAAGAGTACTTTAATACATTATGCTAAAGAAAAATATTTGTTAAATACTTTTTACTATCTGGTATTATTGTAAATTATTTTGATATTTGATTGCTTTGAGTCTTATAAATTGTTTATGTACAACATATATAAGAAGTGTGTATTAAATGCATAGACTTGAAAGTTTCCAAATTTTGCCCAATTACAGTAGTCTATATTTTTAGCCCTATTTTAATATAATTGATATTTTCCTTTTTCACAAGTATAAGCGAGGCTAAGTGATAATGTTGTAGATTTAGACTCAAAATTCCACTAAAGGTTGGAACTTTCAACATGCATTAGAATTAAGTTTTTACCTTAACAAATGTTTCACACCACAGGATTTATTGGTATTTTAATAGACTGAGACGTTTGCTTGTGTTTTAATGTCTCAGTGGAGTTAAATCTCCAAATCAATTGCCAATAGTTGAGATACAAATTTTCTACTTAAAATGCACTAATCAAAGTGCCCTTTCAATTCCTAAAAGACTTCAATTTACAGTAATGTTATTTCACAAAACTTGGTATCAGTCATTATTTTATTTTCATATTTACATCCTTGTCCTACTGCCCATTCAGTCTGTGGAATTCTTAAGGTAACTGAGAACTATAAACCCAAAGTAAAAGCATTTATCGTTTTTCATTTCTACAGGTGTTAAGTATGATGGAGCTAGACAGTTTTTCCTATAATCCTTCATCCTTAGGGATGCCTATCAAAGGTTAGAGTTCCTTGGGAGGTTAGTGGAAGCGCTATGTCTAGATGAATTTCATGAGTAAAGGCAGACTGTACAACTTCCAGAGATTTATTTTTCAGACAATGGAATTGCTTCTTTCCTACCCTCCTGCCAAACCAATAAATTAAGTAGCTGGTATTCCCAGAGTACTTCTCCTTTCCTTCAAGATGATTGTTCATTAAGATGTCATCTTTCACTAAAGGATAACATCTGTTTGTTAAAGTATGAAGCATGAAGCATTCTCTTATGTTGATGGATCACTATGACCACCAGCATTCAGGACTTGACAACCACGCAGCTCCTCCAGGGCTCCAATAGCCATGGGGCTGCCCATTGGTTTGGATAATTTGGACTGTGAAGATGGTGATTTAATTCACAATTCTTAGAGTTTCATGCTTCAATTTTTATAACTTCAAAATAGTTGTAAAGTTTCCCAGTACCACCAAAGTTGAGGTCACTTAATTTATACTTTAACCTTCCATTTCTTCCCAAATCCTGTGGTTAAGCAAAAAGAATATAAGGAACTCTAATTCAATGCTGTGAAACTCAGAATAGTCAGTTCTGTCACATTTCCAGAAATGATCTTTGAAAAGGAAGTGTAATATAAGAGATAACATCTGGCTTGGAGACCAGTAGACATATTTTTAAATACCAGTTCTTCCCTGTATTAGTTGCCCTTGGATGTGACACTTAACTTCTCTTGAACCTGTTTCCTCATCCAGAAAATGGTGATAATAATACCAATTGTACAGGGAGTAAATTTAAAATAATGAATATAATATACCTTCTTTCCCATTTCAGTCCTTGCATTGTTCAAGTCTGTAATCTTAGACCCCACATAAAATCTATCAACAAATCATATTAGGTCTACCTTCCAAATATATCCATTATTTGATCACTTCTTACTATTTCCACCACTACCATTTTGGATCAAGACTTTATCTTCTCTCACTAGATTACTGTGATAGCCTCAATATATTTTCATGCTTCAGCTGTTTCCCCATATATAGTCTGTTCTTCAGACAGCAGGCAGAGCTATTAAAAAAAAATAAGTCAATACATGCAACATCTCCTCTCAAAATCCTCCAAAGGCTTCTTCCTGTCTCAGCACCAAACTCCTTAAAATGTACCTCAAAGCCCTATATGATTTGGCCACATTTTACCTCTCTGGCCCTCCCTGTTCATTCTATTTAAAATTGAATCAGCTTTCTCTGATGTATCTGTCCCCTTTTCTTGATTTATTTTTCTTCCATAGCATTTATCACAATCTACCAAACTGTACATTTTATTTTGTTTATTGTTTACCTTTTCTTTATATCAACCACTGTCGTGCACCATTTCAGTTTGCTCAGCTGTTTTGCTTTCTTTCCCCCACTCCCAACCTCTGCTGCTTGGCTTATACTTCCCAATAAATTACTTACATTTAAACTTTCACTTAGGCTTTGTTTTATTGGGAAAAACAGGCTAAGACAATAGTATCCAAAGTTGCCTAGAAAGCTGAAATTTGGAGGTGGATCATTGATCAGTATATGGCAGTAAGAAACTTGCTGGGGTTAAGTGGGGTGCTGAAAAACCCTGGGATACACACCAGCTTTACAATTCATATTATTCTCAACTTTGATGGATTGGGATGAAGGAAAAATAGTAAGGCATTATGTTACACTGTGACTGTGATACCTGGGAAATATAGAGGCGATAAATATTGCAAAGGCTGTGGAGATACTGGCACTGGGATCTTTGGAAAAAAAAATCAGAGACTAAATCTCATAACCATCAACTGAAGAGTAGCAGATCTCTATGGCAGTTTAAGGAGAGCTTCATCTCCTATAGTCTCAAGACAGACTGTATTGAAACTCAGGTCAGGATCTATGTATAAGGGAGGCAGAATTGCAAAGGAGATAAATCCACAGCCTTGACAGCTGTCATTTTTTCTTGTTTCTTCTGCTTGGTTAAGACCTTGATAGGAAGAGTAAGATTTGGGGAACAGGATGGGGACATTTGATGGATGATTCCATGGAACTCAGACCACTAAATTTCCCTCAACTCTCTATGCGTTGAAAAAAAGATCTCTGCTCCTTTACAGAGGAGAGAAATCTCCGCTTTCCTGGAGACCCTTTAAATACCTCAGCTGAAGCAGATACCATTCACCCGAGAAGAGGCAGCAGTTAGGATTTTGACATCAACTCCAGATCTGGGTTTATCTTCCTTTCCCACAGTGCCTCCTCCATTGTGACCAACTGAGAGTTTAGAGAACACCTAATCTCTTAGGCATTTATCCCCCATAACACTGCCTTGCAATTAGGTACCTATTTTACAACAAAAGATGTCTAACAGTGACCCTGAGATATACAGATGTTAACATGTATTTCATCAGTTGCAAGTAGCTGGTTTAATATAACATGTAGCTGGTTTAAATAATGTGGAATACTGAGCTAACATGTCAGAAAGGGATTAACATCCTCTGAAGCTGGGGGCTGATATTCAGAGTGTGGTATATATGCTGAAATGACCATTGATACATAGTGTTTTGTCTCCAGTGCTAGAATATGTTAAGTCCAGGAACCAAGAGATGGACATACCCCAGTGATCCACTTTCAGAATCTGTACTTTCCGTCTTCACCACTTTAGGTTCTGTTACAGTTAACCTCCTGATTCCTCGTGATGGAGAGTGTGCTTCTGCTTAGGAAAACACTACTTGTTCCTAGAACATTAAAACTATATCCAGTCCATTTTGGTCTTTTCGTTCCAGCAGACTGGCAAGCAGAGAAAGGAATAACTGAAATGTGAGGAGTAATTGACTCCAAATAAAATGAGGAGCTAGGATTGCTGTTACACAGCGGAAGAGGAATACACTGGAATATAAGATATTCTCTTCAAAGTCTCTTGAAGCTTTTGGGATTAGTTATAAATCTGAATATATATTACAGCAGCCATAGGCTGACAAGGGCAAAACAGTGAAGAGTTCATTCCTTTTGGGAATTTGGGTCTCAGAGCAGCTAAACTGATATATGAGGTGAGATCAATCTAGAAGGATATTGAAAGATATGTTTAATCAATATTAAATATAATCTAAAGATCAGTGGTTGCATTGTTGATTGTAGCTATTTTAATAGCCTTCTTGCCTGACGACTTTACAGAGATTTCAGTAGACCGTCAGCTGGATAGTAACTCTGCCTTGGATTTGATTTCAGGGAGGAAACAAGTGGAACAGTGTGGTACAAAAAGTGACCTGTATCAGATAACTCATGTGCACAACCTCATATCTGATTGTCTTCATTTGTTTTTAATTGCAGCCATGACTGTTGTGAATCCATTCTGTACATGCTCTGAGAGTGTGTCAAATCAGTCCTTTGCTATACTTATTAGTTTCCTGGCCTTTACTGCTGTCATACCCAGGGATAACACGGTAGTGGCTGCCACAGTGTGGATGCTACAAGAAATTTCTTGGCATAAACATGCACATTTTGGTAGTGTGGGGGAGTTAATGCCCTGTGGAGTGAACTGCCTTTTAAAAAATGCCTTCCTCATTTTTCATCCTCTAACAGATAGTTCTATGTGAACTTCATAGAGCTTCTTAGGAGGACCCATGGGATTGAACAACCCCTTCTAGCAGTTGCCAACTTGATTACATACAGTGATATAGGCTTTTCCTTGTTCTTGCATCCAGTGCTTCCTATGTTACCCCAATAAATGCCTTTTATTTTAAGTCTTGATTTCTGAGCCTGATTCACTGCAAATCATGTAACCCTTTAGAATGTAAGTTCCATATGGATAATGGTTTTGGTCTGTGTGTTCACTGCTGTGTCTCCAGTGCCTCAAAGTGACAAGTCTGACAGAGGGCATGCCTTCATTAAACATTTGTTAAATCGATATATTAGACATTGTTAGTGCTCCTCTCAGGTACCTTCAATTCAGTTATTCGTACTGCCCAGTTGTCTCTCAGTTTCTGTATGCTTCAAGAATTTGCACAGGCAACTTCCATTGGCCCGTTGAAGCCCATTGCCCACATGCATGGAAGAGCTGGAAGTTACCTGGGATTTTACATTCTCTCCCCTACTTCCAGCTGGGACTGACTACTGTAGGAATATGGAAGCCCAACTCCCTTGCCTCAAGGAAGGACAAACTCTGAAGTATAATTTATGCTTCAGAACTTTCTACGTAATCAGATATAGGTTGTGCCTGAAATGCTAGTCGTGCTTGTCTTCTCACTCTCTGTCTTAATTAACTCCCACCGCTCCCTATTGGTTTCTTCTACAAGCAGCTCCTTAAAAATCAGAAAAGCCCAACTTGAAACAATGAAAGAAAATGCCAAGAATACAGCAGGTGCTCAATAACAGGCAATGTACCTTAAAATAAGTTATTAGTTATTATCATTGGTTTAAATAAAATTATCATTATCTCCTCTTTTTGAAAAAAAGAAATCAAGCTTCTGCTTCCTCTTGTTTTTGAGACCCAGACTTTGAGACCCAGAGCTGTCCAGTTCTGAAAATGGGTTTCCATATTATTCTTTGTGACTGAGATTCTGTTTTAATAACATGGGAATTAGATGATGTATATAACATAAATATAGTACTGGGTGTTTCCCATGCTCAACTGATTATATGAATCAACAGAAAACTATCAAAAAATATGAATTTTTTTTTTTTTTTTTTTGCGGTACGCGGGCCTCTCACTGTTGTGGTCTCTCCCATTGCGGAGCACAGGCTCCGGACGTGCAGGCTCAGCGGCCATGGCTCACGGGCCCAGCAGCTCCGCGGCATGTGGGATCTTCCCGGACCGGGGCACGAACCTGTGTCCCCTGAATCATCAGGGGGACTCTCAACCACTGTGCCACCTGGGAAACCCCTAGGACTTTGTTTTTTAGGAAACTGTATTTCTAAAATTTTGCCTGGGTGATTTTAGTGATCTGTCAGGCTTGGGAACCACACAGTTTAGCCTCTCAAGACTGTAGTCCTGTTTTATTCTTAAAATCATTGTGGTTAATTTCATGAATAGGTTTTATTTTATTTTCCTGTATTGTCTGTTGCTAAGCCCTTCAGAGACCTGGTTGGATGGACCAGTCAGAATCAATTTCCAGCTCCAACAACCAAAGGGTGGGCCTTATACTGTACAACCTCCTAATTAGTTGAAGCTACTTACAGTTAACAGTAAGCCACTGTGTGTGTGTGTGTGTGTGTGTGTGTGTGTGTGTGTATATGAATGACATGTAATACAATATATATTATAATATTGTAAGGTATGAGTCTTAGAAATAAGGATATTTTGACTATTGCAAATAAATTTTTAAAGGTTAAAAATGATCACCTGTGGTATACAGTAGGTTCTCATTAGTTATCTATTTTATACATAGTAGTGTATATATGCCTCAATGCTCTGTGGTGACCTATATGGGAAGGAAATCTAAAAAAGAGGGGATATGTGTATACATATAACTGATTCACTTTGCTGTACAGCAGAAACTAACACAACATTGTAAAGCAACTATACTTAAATAAAATCTTTTTTTTAAATGTTCACCTGTTTTCTTCATATATATGATTTTTTCTTGTTAATTAGATGTGGTTGCTTCATTATCTGACTACAGTGTGGCACAGAGAATTCAAAGCAAATTTTATATTAGTAAAAGGAAATTTTAGAAGAAAATGTACTTATATAAATGATATAACCCATTATAAAGAATATGTATTTATATCTATCTGTATTTATAGAGGTAAACCATGACCATTATTTAATTGTGTATTACCGAAATTTTATGTTTATATAATTATCTGCATATAAACCACACATATATGGATATAATTATATATGTAAGATATATATGTAATTGTGATTATGTTCTGTTAAATAGTAATCAAAATAGTTATATTAATCAAAACAAAATAAAAAATATATTAGTTAATAACATTATTTTAGCACTATATAATTTATGAAGTATGTTCATAAACTTTATCTCATTTTATCCTCATAATAACTAGGAATTTAGCATTATTAATAATTAATCAAAGGCAATGATGCAGGGGTACACAATGAGTTCCTGGGCTTTGAGACCCCTTGAGATAGGTCAAATACCTGTTTTTCCACTTATTATATAATGATCATATTTTGTGCATGCTCCTCAGTTGCTATAATGCCTTCAGAATACATTCTCTCATTTGATCTTACAATAATCCTAGGGGATATGTAAAATTAACTACGTTTTAAACTGAAGAAATGTAAGCTCAGAGGAAATTGACTTGAATAATGACAGTAGGAAAAAGAATAACTGCTATGTAAAACAATTTTTTTTAACTTTCAAAGCTTGTACACAGCGCTTCTTTTTTCTGAAAAACTAGTCAGTTTTTCACATATAAACATAAATTTAGTTATTATACTTATATGTCCTTCTCAACATTATCAGATAGAATTAACTAAACTAATTGAGCAGAGACATTTATATGCATATGGAAAATTTTGTAAAATATACTTTATTTCAGTAACAGATAAATAATATTTCTCTTCAGTGTGGTAGTACTTTTCATTCTTATAAAACATTTATTCTTTTCATCTTTTTATTATGAAAACATTTTAAAAAACAAAAACTTGAAAGGAATTTGACATGCACATAATCTTGATTCTACAGTTAATATTTTTACCATACCTGTTAATTGCATATCTATCCATCTCTTCATTTCTCTATTTATCTATCAGTTCATTCTCTTTGAGCAGTTCTAATTTGTGCTTTAAAATGTTTTATCTGTAAATCTAATATTTGTTTCATCTGGCATTGGTCCCTATTGCATTGATTTTTTGTTTGTTTTTCTCTTAAGAAATGGATCTTATTTTCTTTCTATGATATGTAATTTTGGATTTTTTGTCTTGGACATTTTGATTTGTGTGTTTCAGGAAATTTGAATTAAGTTAAGATCTGCCAAAGAGCAATTTTTTTTTTTTTTTTTTTTTTTTTGTGGTACGCGGGCCTCTCACTGTCGTGGCCTCTCCCGTTGCGGAGCACAGGCTCTGGACGCGCAGGCTCAGCAGCCATGGCTCACGGGCCCAGCCGCTCCGCGGCATGTGGGATCTTCCTGGACTGGGGCATGAACCCGTGTCCCCTGCATCGGCAGGCGGACTCTCAACCACTGTGCCACCAGGGAAGCCCCAAAGAGCAATTTTTAAAGCAGCATTTATCTTTGATAAACCAAGCTACAGTCTTTGATTTTGTTGTCTGCTTGGAGTCTGCCTTGTACCTATCTGGTGCAAAGATCAATCAGATATTTAGCTATTACCCTAATTTGAGTTTCCTTTTTCTGGCATCCTTTTTTCAAGAATTTGCATCTTCACTTTCTAGTGGCTGTGGTGGCTTGCACACTGTCCTTTTATTTGCTAGACAGTGTGACCTTGTGTTTTCCATCAGAGTTTTAGCCATCCCACACAGTGCAGACTGGGGGGTGGGTGGCATTTAGGTAAATGTGATAAAAATATGAACTTTTCAAGCTCTATTCTCTCCAGGTCTCAGCTTCTCTCCAGTTCTGCTTATATTTGTTTACCCTCTGTTACATTCAAGCAGCTGTTGTGGCTTTTGGGAATATTTTTTCTCAATATTTTATCCACACTTTATAGTTAATTATCTGCTGCATAGTTGTTCTTTTAGTTGTTCTTTCATACTAGTCATTCTTCTAGTATGGCTTCTTCTAGCCATACTAGAAGAAGAACTACCACGGTCACCTTTTAACTCACTACATTTCTGTGATTGAAAACCTTTTTGTTTTTATGAGATTTATGATAATAGATATGAAAGATCCATTTAAACCATGTAGCTTATTAAACATAAACATTTTGACTGTTTATATTTCCACTTAAACTGGACCTTCTCTACCTAATAAAACAAATTTGGTCCATATTTATGATAATCCAAAGGTACAATTAAGAGCTATTCTCATATTTTATCTGCAGTCTATGGGAAATGCTAGTTAAAGTATTCAAAGAAACATAGGCAAAAGAAAGCTTACAGATCCTCTTGCTAGAGTAAACATTGTACAATTGGACTGAATGTTTGAGAGTATAAGGAAGATTGATCATTCAGTGGATGGCTGTAGTGACATCAGAAAACAGGATTCTCGACTTGAACCGAGTGACTTTTTGCCTATGCCACACTCTTTCTTGATGAAATAAATGAACTTAACTTTTCAACAGTCATGAAATCTTTAATCAGGATGGTCATTTAAAACATTATCACCAATTAGGTCAAAGAGGTCATTAACAGAGCTGTTAATAACTTCACTTATTGCCAGGAAACTGATTATTTTGGGTATAGCCTTCTCTCCCCCATTTAAGACACAACTAAACTATAGAACAATAGGAATTTTGGTTAGTCTGTCTCTGTTCCTTATTCTTGATGCTAACATTTTCTAGCCAGAATAATAAAGCTATCTTGACATTTTTCTCTAAAGTTAAGCAACTTATTCACTTAAGTCATGCACAAAGAGTGTATTTTAATCATTTCAGTGAATTCTTATTTATTGTCCTTTATGGTACTTTATTTACATAATAGAAGTTCAGTATTTTAACATATAAGATATTTGAGGAATTATAAACCAGTGAAAATGGTCTGTGTTGGCCCGTCAGGTGAAAGCATTTATAGAGATTTTGTTTGTGAACAGAAATAAGCTTTGCAGTAGACCATTTCAGAAATGCGTCCTGATGGTTATTGAAAAGCTAGTTCACAGACATATTTTCTGATGATTACAAATCTTGGGCACAAATTTATTTCAGCATATTCCAAATGGCAAAAGCTATACTGCAGAAAACAATTTTTGTCCTGTCACCCGTTCACTCATCAAATGTCAGTCCTTTCTCAAGATCTCATGTCTGATCAACAAAGGCCTAAGTAAATTACAGTTGCAAATATTTATCATAGTGATAAACATCTGCTTGTCTCAGTCCTATGACTGACCAGCTTGGAGCAAAGCATTGCCACTTCTGCTAAAACACCAAGTGACATGAAGCTTCTGAAAAGAAAATTACATAAGATGACCCAGATGAGAATAATGATTTGCATATTCAGATTTTAGTGAAAGCAGTGCTTGTAGTTTGTTATTTATAGCTCTTGCTACTATTAACTGTTGCCGTATATGGTCATATTATCCTCTGGGGAAAAATGTGGATTATGCACCCAGATTCCCTACTATTTGTACTCTGATCTTGAAAACAGAAGTACCTTTAAGCTTGGTCATAAGGATATTATGTCAAGAAAAAAGGTTTTCTGTATTAAGGACTCAACTCTTTTCTACACTTATATACATTTTAGTCTCAATAGTACTAAAACTTACCCATCTTACTATATACAATAACATATATATCTAAAATTTTTCTAACACTTTAGATTTTTGGAAGGCATTTTCAAACAATGAATTTTTATGGGACACTTAAAATGTACATGGGCAGACAGATATTTTTACCTGCACTGAGAGGATTTCTAAATGAAGCAAATGAAAAAATGAATTTGAAAGATGTTATCTTTGTATCAAATACAAACTTATTGTATATCTACCTGAATTGGTTAAAATTTAAAAATACTCTTCTTAAATATGTAGATACCTTGTAGGTAATATAGAAACAATACTAACTGCAGAAAATACGTTTTATCTTTTAAACTTTATGATTAAGGTGTTACAAAACAGTAACTGGGCCCATTATTCATTTCTTGTGTAAGCTAATTAACCACTTGGAAGTAGGTGCATCTTTTCCTCTCAACTTTCCTGTGATTAACATCTGAGAAAATACAGAAAATGTATTTTTATTTTGGTTAAAAGAAACAGAGGCAAGGAACTCAGAAGCTAGCTCATGCTGTGTTGATGTCAAGCAATGTCAGATGTCTGAATTAATATATATTCTATTTGGAAGCAGTGTGGGTATAATAGTACATAATAATAGATTTCTCTGCTTTTATATTTCATAGTTGATGTGGAATTTGCTGCAAACCATAATGATTCTGTAGAGAAGGCGTTGTGCTCTTAAATCATAAAAAATTTACATTGCTTGTCTTGACTAACATTTCTTTTGCTCTGAAAACACTATCAGCTTAAAAATAAAAAAAGAACTCTCTGCACATTTCTTCCACTGTTAAAATTGAACTGTTGAAATTGAATGGTCTCAACCAAGGGCTATAATCTTCCTTATTCTA
This sequence comes from Delphinus delphis, assembly GCF_949987515.2. Classification (NCBI taxonomy): domain Eukaryota; kingdom Metazoa; phylum Chordata; class Mammalia; order Artiodactyla; family Delphinidae; genus Delphinus; species Delphinus delphis. The sequence continues at coordinate 89,569,019 of NC_082683.1, forward strand.
GTATAATTCCTCAGGTAACTGTAATTGAAAAAAGTAAAATATGCAAAGAAAATCATTAAAAGGAAGTATGTTTCAGAACTGTAATTAAATAGATTGGTTGTATGGAATAAATTAAGAGCAAAGAAAATTAAAATCAGTATAATATAGGGGAGACACAACAGAATGCAAACCATGCAATAAAAAAGATGAATACTCTTGACCCTTCTGTTACATGTATTTTTCCTAATGATTTGCCCTTGGAACATTTCAACACCGTCGAGAGTGACTAGCTACCTTGGTCACATTCTATACAAAAGGAGATTAGGGAAGACTATAAGATTTTAAGGAACACACTTATGCCAGTTTCCTCTTTGTAGAATGCCTGCAGAGATGGCAACATAGGAGCTCTGAGTTGCTGTAAATGCTTTCTTTAGGCTAAAAATTGGTTTATCTTTGCTGGGGCAAGCTTCATTCATTATTCAGCACTCTTCTTGAATGCCTGACCTACACTAAGGATGGAGATAGGAGCAGAAAACAATGTCCTAAAGACATTTCTACACCAGTAAACTTTTCTACAACCTCACTCAAGGGTTTCTGTCTTAGATGAATAGTCTATTCAGTCTTTTATTTTTTTGCGATAAATCCAACATATTCTTCATGCGAATATTTATTGATTTTTTTTTTTTCTCATGTTGTCAGCCTTAGAAGTGGTAACTGTAAAGTTTCTAACTTCAGTTGGTATATGCTGGGACTATCATTTATAAATTGACCTAAGCTTTACTCCCCTTTTGTATAACACGAGAAATCCTGACAATAGTGTTACTGTTATTATTTTAGGAAGTCGTTTTATTAAATAGATTAGCAACCATATGACAGGTGTTTGTCTTGTCTTCCAACAGAGTTGATGTAAAAAACTTATATTTTCTTATACTGTCATAAAGAGACATTTCTGGATTATTGAATTATAGAATTGATTTACAAGTCCATGTTGTCCTTTCCTTTCTATATCATGTATTTATATATAAGTTTATGTAACAGAGGTATGTCATAACAGTCTCTGGCATGATTGCACATGATATTCTATTGCATTACTGCTGTGCAAATGGCAGAGTGGTTCTGAAATCTTGTGATACGGGACACATCAAATGTTAGCAATGATGGAACCATTTTCAGCTTAATTATTTGGATATATATGGATTTAGGTCAATAGACATATATTTGGGGAAAGAATTTCCTCCAATTCTAATAGCATCAAGTCCATTAATTGTATTTGTTGAAGAATATTTATCTGTGTACACCATTACATAGCTTTTTTTTTAAAAGCCAGACAGCGTCATAAAAGACCTAGCCATTGATCAAGGGCACTAATGGCCCTTAAAGCACCCTTTTAAATGTGTTTATTCTGAGCACCTGACATCATGAGATTGTTTTATCCATCTGTCCATGAGAAACATTTATTATTGTATGAAGTTTTATAAATTTAAGTTCAAAGGAAAAATATATACCTATTTTCAAAGGAGTGCAGTATATAGCAACATAGTATGATTATACTGTCAAATTACAACAGGTCAAATTTTGGATATATATTGAATGTATGCTTTTAGATTAAACCAGTTCATTTACTATAGGAAGATAATCAATATGAATCTGATTATTAGGTGTGTCCACTTGGTGCCTCAAAAAACTGACAGAGACTCTTACAGTGAGGTCATTTTCAATGGCTATAAAAACTCAATTTATATTCATATGATGAATAACAGTCAACACTCAACAGTGTTATTTACATTAAATGCATGTCACCACGTGTGTAAAGCTATTTTTGTATTTATTGTTTATCTCTTTACTGAAGTTCTTTGTTTTAAAATACTGTGAAGACTACCTGAGGAGAGTTCTTCTTGCTCTCTTTAAACATATTCAGTGAAATATGCATATAACCCACATAAGGATACCTAAGAGAAAAAACTCAGGAATACCGTACTTCAGTATTATTAAAGATCCCTTTCTCATTAATTGATTTTTCTTTTGTAAAAATGTTCCCACTACTGCTAAAGTAATCAGACTTTCAGATTTATGAGCTATTTTTATGTGAGTAATGTCTTTAAAGATAAAGCATCTTGATCAATTGCCAGGTAACTCTTCCATTCTCCTTTCAACACCATGTTAATCCAGAACATTAAATTATTTTTAATTAAGTCATCATATTACCATGAATCTTTCTTATTTTATGAAGAAAAAATTCTGATATCTTCTTAATGGACAGACATGAGAAAGTATATAGGTAGGATATAGTGCAGAAACTGCTGTATCAATTTTGACCAAAAAAATATGTAGAAAGAAAGAAAGAGTGGGTTAATCTATTACTTTAGAAGCAAAGCCTCAAATTTCTAAAGAGGGTCCTTGTGATGGTCCTTTATTAATGACTGCAAATGTAATTCCATCAGGCTCAACCCAGGCAGAAACTTTTAAAAAACTTCTGTTAGAAATTCAGCTTCAGAAGGAAGGAGTAAGATACATTCTCTAATTTTATTCTGGTTAAAAAGAAAATTAGATTAAACCAAATCAAACAAATGATCAAACACAAAACTCTTGGCTTGATAATATATAATCAATAAGACAATTCTTGCTGCTATGAAATTACCACAGAAAAAAATTAGAATAATAAAATAAAATAAAGGATTGGGGTTCCTGAAGTGGAAAAATGTTCTAGGTTAAGTACTGAAATTTAAAATATATATAGAGAGAAAATGACAATTGTGCTTTTGTTCATTGTTTGGAGCAATCCCTGTTCTTTGAAAAAACGAGAGAGTAATAAGCATGGGTGAGAAAAAGAAATGAAAATGCCATCAATTTGTCAACAAAACTCTAAATTTTGCAACTGTATTAGGTGCTAAAGGAGGTAGTGTAGGAAAAAATTATCCACAATTTGGAAATATGGCAAAAAAATATAGCATGCCTTCAATATCATATGGGGCAATGGCTGTAAGAAGGATTGTCTGAGGAATCTACTAAATTAATGTCTTTGTCACTATTGATTAGAAGTCCTATATATAGTGGAGTTCCTTGTTAACTTGTAGAATTTCGTCAGTAGAGACGCAAATAATTTCTGCCCAGTGTTACAGATAACTTCAAATACTTATGGCCTGTTGTACATTGAACATGTTGATACATATCTCAGCAATCTTAGCCTAACATTTTCCTTTTTATTGCCTGTGAATATTCTACCTTCTTAAATGCTTGAACTGGTCACAACATATTTGGTTCTCTTATTAATAAATGAGTTAAAGCAAATCTAAGAGACTAAGAGGAAATCAGAAAAGTAAAGGCGTTTTCTTATCAAATAGAAAATATTCTGAATAAGAATACTGATGTATCCAATATAATCTCATGAAACATCATCTTCCAAACCTAGACTGATTCCATATGGCTCATTTGATAAAGAAAATTTTTTTAAAAAAGAAACAAAAAATTAAATGTTTAATTCAAGAAATTTCAATTAAAAATGCTACAAGTTTTTTACATTTCTCATCTTTTTCTCTGGAAGAATTGTTTATATTCTCAGAGATTCTTTGCATAAGCATTAATGTATTAATAATAAAAACACATCCCTAAGAAAAGAATGTCTAAAATCCACATATACAAGGAATTATATTTAAGAATATTTGATTATGAACAGAATCTGAGTATATATGGAGGATTATCTTTTTGGTGTATAGGATGGAGGTGACGTACATTAATAATTTAATAGCAAGAATTGAAAAGCATGTTTACATGTTGAAATTAATAACTTTATATTTGATTATGGTTAATTTTACATGATTTCTAATGTTATCAGGTTTACTTGGCTTCAAATGTACTCAAATAAATAAAAACTTGCTGTATTCTAAAGGGAAACATTTTGGGTATAGAAAACATGATTTAAAAATATCAGTCCAAAAAAGGCCAAAAGAACAGTAATGTTTAGAGTAACAAAAGATGAGAAAGTATTTGTGAAATACATTTTTTTTCAAGGGAAAAAAACAGAATTAAATTTTCTAAGCATGCGCTATTATTCCAAAGAGAAGGTTCTGGAGCAACCTTTCCAAAAAACTGCTTTCAACCAAACCTAAAGTGACAGAAACCCTAACCATTGGAGCTTCACTTGAATGTTTCATTAAAATTCATTTTCCACAAAGCAAAGGCATTAGTGCAGAGGCTTTTTTTCCTTAGTTCAGTTAGGTGTGTATCTGGCATATGTTGTTATAACCATTTGTAACACTGAATGGACCAGGAATTTGAAAATAACCTCAATGTTTTCAGTCGGAAAGACTGAAAGATAACTTATTTTTGTAAGAGTAAAACTATTGAGATTGAATTTCCCTAGATGAAAGAAAATGCCTTTCAGGAGCACAGTTATTTTTTCTCTAGCATCTCTGTGGTAAAAGCATATGTGTTTCTCAAAGTTCAGCTCAAATACTACTTCATTTTTTTTTAACATCTTTTTTGGAGTATAGTTGCTTTACATTGCTGTGTTACTTGCTGCTGTATAACAAAGTGAATCAGCTATACGTATACATATATCCCCATATCCCTTTCCTCTTGCGTCTCCCTCCCACCCTCCCTATCCCACCCCTCTAGGTGGTCACAAAGCATGAGCTGATCTCCCTGTGCTATGTGGCTGCTTCCCACTAGCAATCTGTTTTACATTTGGTAGTGTATATATGTCCATGCCACTCTCTCACTTCGTCCCAGCTTACTCTTCCCCAGCCTGTGTCCTCGAGTCCATTCTCTACATCTGTGTCTTTATTCCTGTGCTGCCCCCAGGTTCTTTGGAACCATTTTTTAAATTTTCTTTTAGATTCCATATATATGTATTAGCATACGGTATTTGTTTTTCTCTTCCTGACTTACTTCACTTTGTATGACAGACTCTAGGTCTATCCACCTCACTACAAGTAACTCAATTTTGTTTCTTTTATGGCTGAGTCATATTCCATTGTATATACGTACCACATCTTCTTTATCCATTCATCTGTCGATGGACACTTAGGTTGCTTCCATGTCCTGGCTATTGTAAAGAGCTGCAATGAACGTTGTGGTACATGACTCTTTTAGAATTATGGTTTTCTCAGGGTATATGCCCAGTAGTGGGATTGCTGGGTCATATGGTAGTTCTGTTTTTAGTTTTCTAAGGAACCTCCATACTGTTCTCCATAGTGGCTGTATCAATTTACATTCTCACCAACAGTGCAGGAGGGTTCCCTTTTCTCCACAACCTCTCCAGCATTTATTGTTTGTGGATTTTTTGATGATGGCCATTCTGACTGGTGTGAGTTGATACCTCACTGTAGTTTTGATTTGCATTTCTCTAATGATTAGTGATATTGAGCATCCTTTTATGTGTTTGTTGGCAATCTGTGTATCTTCTTTTGGAGAAATGTCTGTTTAGGTCTTCTGTCCATTTTTGGATTGGGTTCTTTGTTTTTTATATATTGAGCTGCATGAGCTGCTTGTCTATTTTGGAGATTAATCCTTTGTCAGTTGCTTCATTTGCAACTATTTTCTTCCATTCTGAGGGTTGTCTTTTCATCCTGTTTATGGTTTCCTTTGCTGTGCAAAAGCTTTTAAGTTTCACTAGGTCCCATTTGTTTATTTTTGTTTTTATTTCCATTCCTCCAGGAGGTGGGTCAAAAAGGATCTTGCTGTGATTTATGTCATAGAGTGTTGTGCCTATGTTTTCTTCTAAGAGTTTGATAGTGCTGACCTTACATTTAGGTCTTTAATCTATTTTGAGTTTATTTTTGTGTATGGTGTTAGGGAGTGTTCTAACTTCATTCTTTTACATGTAGCTGTCCAATTTCCCCAGCACCATTTATTGAAGAGGGCTTCTTTCCTCCATTGTATATTCTTGCCTCCGATATCAAAGATAAGGTGACCATATGTGCATGGGTTTATCTCTGGGCTTTCTATCCTCTTCCATTGATCTATATTTCTGTTTTTGTGCCAGTACCATACTGTCTTGATTACTGTAGCTTCGTAGTATTGTCTGATGTCCGGGAGCCTGATTCCTCCAACTCCATTTTCTTTCTCAAGGTTGCTTTGGCTATTCGGGGTCTTTTGTGTTTCCATACAAATTGTGAAATTTTTTGTTCTGGTTCTGTGAAAAATGGCATTGGTAGTTTGATAGGGATTATATTGAATCTGTAGATTGCTTTGTGTATTATAATAATTTTCACAATGTTAATTCTTCCAATCCAAGAACATGGTATATCTCTCCCTCTGTTTGTGTAATCTTTAATTTCTTTCATCAGTGTCTTATAGTTTTCTGCATACAGGTCGTTCGTCTCCTTAGGTAAGTTTATTCCTAAGTATTTTGTTCTTTTTGTTGCAATGGTAAATGGGAGTGTTTCCTTAATTTCTCTTTCAGATTTTTCAGCATTAGTGTATAGGAATGCAAGAGATTTCTGAGCCTTAATTTTGTATCCTGCTACTTTACCAAATGCTTTGATTAGCTCTAGTAGTTTTCTGGTAGCACCTTTAGAATTCTCTATGTATAGTGTCATGTCATCTGCAAACAGTGACAGTTTTACTTCTTTGCTGATTTGGATTCCTTTTGTTTATTTTGCATCTCTGATTGCTAAAACTGATGGCTAAAGCTTCTGAAACTATGTTGAATAATAGTGGTAAGAGTGGGCAGCCTTGTCTTGTTCCTGATCTTAGTGGAAATGGTTTCAGTTTTTCACCATTGAGGACGATGTTGGCTGTGGACTTGTCATATATTGCCTTTGTTATGTTGAGGTAAATTCCCTCTATGCCTACTTTCTGGAGAGTTTTTTTTTATCATAAATGGGTGTTGAATTTGTCGAAAGTTTTTTCTGCATCTATTGAGATGATCATATGGTTTTTATCCTTCAATTTGTTAATATGGTATATCACATTGATCGATTCACATATTGAAGAATCCTCGCCTTCCTGGAATAAACCCCACTTGATCATGGTGTATGATCCTTTTAATGAGCTGCTGGATTCTGTTTGCTAGTATTTTGTTCAAATACTATTTCTTAAAGATTTCTCTGATTTCTTCCCCTCCAGAGCCAAAGGAAGAAATACCTCACAGATATTCCTATAATAAAATGCTTTACAGCAGTTAAAAATATACTGGAACTACATGAATGAACATGAGTAAATTGTGAAGTCAGAAAGTGAGTTAAATAAGGCAAGGTGCTCATTTGTCATAACAACCCGTATTATCCTCATTTTACAGATGAGATGATTGAGGTTCAGAGTAAGTGCTATTTTTCTAAGGTTATTCTAGATTTTAAGTTGTGGAGTATCAAAGCACAGGAAAAATGTAGCAATATGTCTTTATTATCATTTGAATAATATGTTTATTATATTGGAGTTAAAGAAGGATTTCTTTAAAAATATAAATGTGCAGCAAGAGAAAAAAGAAAAACAGAGATTGGAAAAGCTGTTCAGTCTTCTTAGTAGTCAGTGGGATACATATCAAAATAGTGAGATACTATTTCCCAGTCATCAGATTTTCAAAAATTATTACACCTGATGACATCTAGTTTTTGCTGGCAAGTGGGAGCAGGAACTCTAGTGCAGAGCTAGAGTGGAAATTAATTGTCACAACCACTTCAGAAATTAATTGAATCACAGCTAGTATAATTGAAGTTTATATACCCTGTAACACAGAAAGTCTGTTTATTTATGAGAGAAACTCTTGCACTTATGGCCAAGGTGATGAGTAAAATCAGGTAACTTCTATCACTCTTTGTCCCAGAGTAGAAAAATAGAGACAAGTAAATGTCCCTCTGTAGGAAAAATAGGTAAGTGACATATGATTTAATCATTCAATTCAGCTAGGTATTCAGTTACATAATCCGCTTCAGTGCAGGAGTTTAAGTAAACAAAATTCATCTACATGTATCAATATAAAGCAATCTAAACATATAGTTTTAAAAATCAACTTTCAAATGTTTATATACAATATTACACAATTCATTAAACATTTATAATATTAAACAAAACCTTAAAAAATTGCATTTATCAAAACTTTGTGTATATAGTTAAATGACAGCAATACAAAATAAAAATTTCCTTTATTTCATTTTTCATTTTGTCTCCTAATAATCCTTTTTAAGAATAATATGGATTCCCTATTTATATATTATTTCTTTGTGTTAATCTTTGTTGTATTCATCTTATATTAATTATTGAGTATAATCTGTTTTTTAATATGTATTGATACATGTGAATTACTTGCATCTATTGATTTAGTGAAACAGTAATAGAACAGTGGGAAATTGTCAATTTTGAGTAGTCAAAGTTGAATAGAGATAACAGGACTTTCTAATTGAGTGTGAAAGAAAGAGGAGTCAATGATGATTCCAAGTTTTTGCTTAAGCAATTTATATTAAAGTTGGGGCTATTTACTAAAAATAGAAACACACTCAGGTAGAAACACGTTTCTGCAGGACAGTGAATTGGTTTTGCATGTCATAAGTGTGATGGCTACTAGACATACAAATTAAGTTGTCCTGTAGGCTGTCAGATATACAGTCTGGAACTGAGTGTGAGAGTTTCATGTAAATATAGATCTGGAAGTCATGATCATTTCGTTGGTATTTAAAGTCACGAGATGGGTTTATCCACCTAGCAAATGATTGTAGTTTTGAAAGGGCAAAAGTTTAAAGAGGAGAACACTGTGAGAGTAAGAAAAGCAGAAAAGTTTAATATCTCAGAAGTCAAGTGAAGGAAATGTTTCCAACTGGAATGATTATGATTAATTTATTCTAATGATTCTGAGAAGGTGAATAATTGAATATTAGATTGGGTAATGTGGAGGTTATTGGTGACAATGAGTAGGGCAGAATTGTATAGATAAAGTCCTGACTGGAAGTGGAAAGTGCCTCTGGGAAATTCCTTTGAAATTTCTCCCTTTCGGATAATAACTCTCATAACTTTAGACTGGAAAAAGCCAGTTGGTCCCCTTTGATTTTTCCTTCAGAGATGTTTTTGTGAATTCTCAGAAGAAATTTTCTGCTGCTTTCCCCAATCCTAGCATTCTATCTAGATGGCTTCTCCAGAGGATCTTTCCCTTTTGTTTTTTTCCAAAATGTATTTATTTATTTATTTTTGGCTGCGTTGGGTCTTTGCTGCTACGCGCGAGCAGGGTCTACTCCTCATTGCGGTGCGCAGGCTTCTCATTGTGGTGGCTTCTCTTGTTGCGGAGCACGGGCTCTAGTCACGTGGGCTTCAGTATTTGTGGCTCGAGGGCTCTAGAGAGCAGGTTCAGTAGTTGTGGTGCACAGGTTTAGTTGCTCCGCGGCATGTGGGATCTTCCTGGATCAGGGCTCGAACCCGTGTCCCCTGCATTGGCAGGCGGATTCTTAACCATTGTGCCACCAGGGAATTCCGAGGATCTTTCCCTTTTTAAAGATATTGTTCATGACATTGTTAGCTTGAGGAGGAATGTATTTCTCTACTTGGTAGCTATTTGGCATCATTCTTGGTGTGGCAAGGGGTTCCCAAGCACAGTTCTTCTGATCATAACTCTTGACTTTTTTGCACTGAAAACCTCACAGCCCCCTTGCACTCCTGGTATTTATTGGATTTGAGTTTGGGTTATTTCTGGAACTGTTCTTAACTTGGTAACCATTGTCTTTTATGTGTATTTTAGGCTGTAGATTCTCTGCATTTGTTCCTCCATCCATTCTGCTTTCTGTATCCACTGAACTTATCAAAATGAAATTCACTGAAGCCATCCTTTCTTGCTACTTTGTATTGTTACTAATTTATTTATATTTCTATTATATTTTCTGACATTTAGAAGAATTTGGTTAGAGGGAAGAAAATACCAAAATTCTCTTTAAATGTAGTTTTAAAAATAAGAATGATATTTATAAAATCTCGACTTATAAAAATATATACAGCACAGTTATTTTAAATGATAAGTAGACTATACCTGAAGCTTTAATCCTAATCAAAAGCAATGTAAGGGAAATAGATTAATTCACTTAAGCCTGAAAAATACTCTTACTGATGCCAAACCATAGATTTATTTAGATTGTTATTAAGAAATCAATGGACTCTGAACAGAATTATTGCATCCAATCTGAGAAGCAATATTATAAGGTGCAATTCTGATTATACAAATTACAATTAACATTGATGATGGATAAAAAGGAAAAATTTTGTTAGCTCTCTAATCAGGTCAATATTAAAGCACATATCCAAAAATATGCCACAAATGTTAGAAAAAATGTTTAATAGCCTAGAATTGTTTCAAATATTTTATAACAATGTCTTTTATTTGTGAGGGAAGTCAACACACAACCCAAAGACAAACTTGTTTTATTATATAGAAATACTAAATATGTAAAATGGGGTTTAAAAAGTCTATGCTTGAGTAAAAATGAAATAGAAAAGTGGCTTGGAGTACAGTCTTAAAATATATAAAAATCTAAAATGGTAACAGTGCTTTATATGATATTCTTTGATTCTCACAACAACCCTTTGAGATGTGTCATATTACAATTATCATTTTTATAGAGGAGAGAATTAAGACATAGACCATTTAAACTGGTCCAAAGTCACACAGGTTATTGGTGGCAGAAATAGGATTTGAAGCTTGGAAGTCTGACTCCAGAGTCCATGATCTTCTGTCAGAGAATATGAAGATTCTTTATGTATATATTTTTCTTTTATATTTCTAGACAACAAGGTACATCAAAATAGAATAAAAGAGAGAGTAATTAATGCTTAATAAAGTGATAAATAGGAGAAAGTATCATCATTTATAATTTGTTTATGTGTTGAAACAGATGGATCAGATCACATGTCTAAGTACTGAAAGATATTTTCAGTATTACTGTGGAATCTCTAGTTGTTTATCTTTGAGAAACTATGAAAAAATGAGGTAATTGTTACTATTGAAAAACTGGAGATAAGTCAATGCCCTTCCTCTTTTAAAGAAGAAACAAAAAACTCAAAACCTATAAACTAAAACATGTGATAAATCTAACCAAAATCTAGGCTTGTTATAGAAACTTTTGGCACTTAGGAAAGAACATAACATAAATTAAGTATCACTATAAATTCACTGAGAAAAATAATGTCAAAGAAAATGATTTTAATATCATTTATTTTGCATGTAACACTATTGATATGTGGACCAGAGGAGCACATTCACCTTATTTGCTGTATATCTTGAATTTTATAAATTATTTAACTACAGATCTTATGGTTGTTTTTCTGATCATGATAAAAAATTATGACTTGCATTGAGAGTTGTTTAATATATTTGCATTTGATAAAGCATAAAAAAATTATAGTTGAAGAAGGGAAGTTTGTAGTGAGCCTTCACTTGTCAACATTTCTATAAATATGTTAGAGGAAGAAACATTCTCATGTTTGCTTAATTTGCATTTGATAATTTTTGTAAGAAAAAAATGAAGAATCAATGCATATAGGGAAGTGTGTATAAAGTGGGTGGGGAGAGGAGTCCAAATTTGGCCCTATTCATGACACATGTCTGTCCTCCTCAATGGTCTAGGATGGAGGAGTGAAAGACCCTGCTTAAGGGTCAACACTATTGAGGGACCGAGCTGTATGCAGTGTGAAGAAGTGTAGGCAGGCAAACAAAACTTATCATCTAGGGAGGCCGGTGACAATTGATGGTAGAGTCCAGTTACAGGGGGCATGTCTGAGAGAAACAAAGTGGTAGTTTTCTAGTAGCTAGGTAGAAATCTCATTTCAATAGTGGAGAATCTGGAGTGAGTGATAGAGTAAAAATAAAGATGGCAGGTGTTTTTTATCCAAGAAGTCTGGCAGCAGATAGCAAGATCTTAGCTCTGGGATCATTTCTTTGCACCTAGGATGGTTTCTTTATCAGTCTCATTTGTCACAGAGTTTCACCTTACTCTTTTCTCCTTTCTAGAGTAGAAACAACCTATTTTTCCCTCCTGGGTTTCTGTCTTCTTAACTATAAAGTCAAATATATTTTCTTAGTAACTTTTTTTCTTAAAATCTCAGATAATTAGAACATACATTAGCTCTGCTTTCAAATATTTTATTGCTAATTATTATTATCCTGGCTCAAACACACTAACTTCCTGACCTTAGACAAGCTACTAACCACATTTTGCCTTGCTTTCCTTTTCTCTGAAATAGGCATTGGGAAAATATGAACTGTGTGTGTCGGGGGTGGGGGGACGATGGAGTAAATAAGTTGATATGTGCTAACTGCTTGAAACAATGTGTGGAACCTGGCCGACACCTTGATTTTAACCCAGTGAGACGTACTTCAAATTTCTGACCTACCTAATTGTAAGATAACAGATTTCTGTGTTTTAAGCCATAAATTTGTACTAATTTATTACAGAGGCAATAGAAAACTGCTATAGCTATGTTACCCATTATTACTTTGAAAAAGATTTACAAAAATAGCAAACGTTGGAGATGTTAAAAATCTTAAAATATTCTTATTCTGTCCCTTGACTGCTGTCATAGAATGATCCTGATGTGGTTTGAGCTTGGAATTTGAAGTGAGATCAGGGTTCATTTAAGTTCTAAGTTGTGTCTCTTATGCAGCATGTGGCTTTGGGCAAGTCACAATCTCTTTGAGCTTCATTTTCCTCAACTTTAAAATGGTAATAAAATATTTACCTATACTAAAGAAAATATTTTTGAATAGTTCACATTTACCAATATATAATAGGCACACAATAAATTATAGCTATTGTTGCCTTAGTTGATTTTATTACCTCTAGAAATTCTAAAGCAGACTCTGTTTAAATAGTATTTTTTGTGTGTGTGCGCTACACATTAGATCTTGGAAAGCTAGTATGTGCCAGTATATTTGGAGGAACTATGGTTAGTAGAGTTTTTACTATTAAGGCCTTTTTATTTCATTGTTGATATGGGCTAACATGGGTACCTTCTTACTATTAATTGTTTATTCCTAAAGCCATGAAGATGCAGCTCAGTCTCACACCCCCACCATCTTCTAAAAAGTCCTCATTCCTGGCTGGTATATTCCCATCCAAGAGACTGATGTGTGGAGAGGAACCAGCTGTGACATGGTCTGTCAAACATGTTCTCTCAGACAAAGCACAAGTTTATAACTCAAAGCAACTCCAGATTTATTACTCTTCCTCAAATTCTCTTTTCATTACATAGAATGGATACTCTAAGTCATTTCCTTACATCTCACATTCCTATTTACCTCTGATTCTTTACTAAAAGATAAAAGGTGGAGCAATGACTTTCCAAAAGTTTCAACCACGTCTTAGGTAGCTCCTGTTAATGTACACCTAACAAGCCTAATGAACAAAATCATGATTTTTCATTCTCCTAAAAAACAAATGAATCTCAGAATCACCTTAGATTTTTTTAATCAGGTAAAATTTGTTTCTTTCTGGTAGATATTCTAGATATAATTAGGATGAAATGCTTAAACAATGCAGAAGATTATGTTCTTTTTGTTTCATTTCAGCCTCATTTACTTTTGTTCATTTTTAAAATTTCAGATAAATTATTCACATTTTTGGTACACGCAGAGTTTTCTCATTTAATTAAGGGCTGTACTTTGTACCAATATTTCTCTATAATAATTACATATATCTGCTTAAACATTTTAGATGCCTCCTTCATTTCAGTTCTTAGTTAACATAGAGATGCTTAATGGATTACTAAAAAGGGATCATTAAGGAGGCAAGAATATACAATGAAAAAAAGACAGTCTCTTCAATAAATGGTGCTGGGAAAACAAGGCAGCTACATGTAAAAGAATAAAATTAAAATATTCTTTAACACCATATACAAAAATAAACTCAAAATGGATTAAAGACCTATATGTAAGACCGATGCTATAATACTCCTAGAGGAAAACACAGGCAGAGTACCCTTTGACATAGATTGTAGCAATATTTTTTTGGATTTGTCTCCTAACGTAAAGGAAATAAAAGCAAAAATAAACAAATGGGACCTAATTAAACTTAAATTTTTTTGCACAGCAAAGGAAACCTTTGACAAAATGAAAAGACAACCTATTGAACAGGAGCAAATATTTGCAAATGATATGATCAATAAAGGATTCATATCTGACATGTAAATAGCTCATTCGAATCAACATCAAAAAAACAACATGATTTAAAAAATGAGCTGAAGAGCTGAATAGACATTTTTCCAAAGAGGAAATGCAGATGGCCAACAGGCACATGAAAAGATGCTCAACACCACTAATCATCAGGGAAATGCAAACCAAAACCACAATGAGATATTACCTCACACTTGTCAGAATGGTTATCATCAAAAAGAACACAAATAATAAATGTTGGCAAGTATGTGGAGAAAAGGGAACCCTTGTGCAACAAACTAGTGAATATAACAAAAAAGCAGACTCACAGATATAGAGAACAAACTAGTGGTTACCAGTGGGGAGAGTAAAGGGGGGAGGGGCAATATAGGATTGGAGGAGTAAGAGGTACAAACTATTAGGTATAAAATAAGCTACAAGGATGTATTTTACAACACGGGGAATATAGCCAATATTTTGTAATAACTATAAGTAGAGTATAACCTTTAAAATTGAGAATCACTATGTTTTACACCTGCAACTTACATAACATTGTACAGCACCTATATTTCAATTTTAAAAAACTAAAAAAAAAAGGATCATTAAGCCAACCAAAAAAAAATTTAAATCAACTCAATGATCAGAGACTATTTACTACTTCTTTATATTTCAAGATTTACAGGAATACACACAGTTGTGTGTATGTGTGTATATATATGTACTAATAAGAATATGTATGTGTGTATGATGTCATCAGTATACACACACACACACACATACATGTTCAAGCTGATGTTCTCCATCATTGCTGATTATGACGGCTAATCCAACTGATAATGCAGATAACTGATTCAATTGATAAAGCAGAAAAATTTTACCACAAAATTGATTTCATCACCAAATGGTTGCTTTTATTAAACCTGACAGTATTTTACTAAAACTTTTTCATTATCACAAGGACAAAGTAGCAGGCAGTGTGACTAGACTATAGCTTTATCAAGCAACACAGTGATATAATAATCAGCTTTTCATTTGCTCAATAAATATTAGGTCCTTCATTTTCCTCCTTGCCATACTTTCCAGATATATATATATATATATATATATATATATATATATATATATATATACCTTGATTTCTCAGTGTCTCATCCTCACATGTAGTCAGTATGCTCTGTACATCTATTGGAGCATTTCAAGACAGAATTTAAGAAAACCAGTCTGCGATTTCCTCTATCTTTCTTCAATTTGGCCATCTGCTTCTTGTTTCCAGGAGGTCACCAAGTATATTTCTAGGGCCTCTAACAAGAAATTGATATCCAAAATCTCCTCAAAGGAAAAATAATACATTCCTAAAAGGGAGAATGGATTTTCAGACCCTGGGGCCTCTGAATCTCTGGAAAATTACTGAACAATGAAAACAAGCTATGAAAGTTCTACGCATGGTATGGATATATATGGAAAAGCTTGACAACTGTATTTTTACTGCTTTTGATTACAAAATGTTTTTCAGTTATCATATTCTAAGCTACTGTCCAGATTAGACTCAGTTACCTCCTCCGAATAAAATCATTGACTCTAATCGAAAACATCAGAGAGCATGTTTCAAGCAAGTCATCGGAATCAGTGTCAAAAGTATAGGCAAAATTTTGCTTTGTGATCTCATTCAGATTTCCTTCTGGGAATATTAGACCTACATCATATACTGTAAGCTCTGCAACTGAAAGTATTTGACCTAGTGAAGACAGATGAATGAATGAAAAGGACAAACTTTACCCTCTAAACAATCGTAGATGTGGGACATGGGGAATGAATAGTTCAGGGTTCTCAAATAATTCGAGTATGTTATTTAATCTATTCATTTTTAAAGGGTAACTATGTAATGTTTAAAAAATAACATAATTAGTATCTTGGAACAAATTTCTGTCACTGAATCAAGCACTCCTGGGCCATTCTAGAATTGTCCTTGTGTTAGGAATTGTCCATATTTCTTTATAATTATAAGTACCTGTTATACTCATTAGACCTTACCAGATATTATGTGTATTTTAAAAGTTATAATATACAGTGTTTTATTCTTTTTATTTTTTTATTTTTTGTTTTTATTTCCATTACTCTAGGAGGTGGATCAAAAAAGATCTTGCTGTGATTTATGTCAAAGAGTGTTCTTCCTTTGTTTTTCTCTAAGAGTTTTATAGTGTCAGGTCTTAAATTTAGGTCTGTAATCCATTTTGAGTTGATTTTTGTGTATGGTGTTAGGGAATGTTCTAATTTCATTCTTTTACATGTAGCTGTCCAGTTTTCCCAGCACCACTTATTGAAGAGGCTGTCTTCTCTCCACTGTATATCCTTGCCTCCTTTGTCATAGATTAGTTGTCATAGATTAGTGCATGGGTTTATCTCTGGGCTTTCTACCCTGTTCCATTGATCTATGTTTCCATTTTTGTGCCAGTACCATATTGTCTTCATGACTGTAGCTTTGTAGTATAGTCTGAAGTCAAGGAGCCTGATTCCTCCAGCTCTCTTATTTTCCCTAAAGACAGCTTTAGCTATTCAGGGTCTTTTGTATCTCCATACAAATTTTAAGACTTTTTGTTCTAGTTCTGTAAAAAATGCCATTGGTAAATTGATAGGGATTGCATTGAATCTGTAGATTGCTTTGGGTAGTATAGTCATTTTCACAATGTTGATTCTTCCAATCCAAGAACATAGTATATCTCTCCATCTATTTGTATCATATTTAATTTCTTTCATCAGTGTCTATAGTTTTCTGCATACAGGTCTTTTATCTCCCTAGGCAGGTTTATTCCTAGGTATTTTATTCTTTTTGTTGCAGTAATAAATGGGAGTGTTTCCTTAATTTCTCTTTCAGATTTTTCATCATTAGTGTATTGGAATGCAAGAGATTTCTGAGCATTAATTTTGTATCCTGCAACTTTACCAAATTCATTGATTAGCTCTAGTAGTTTTCTGGTGGCATCTTTAGGATTCTCTATGTATGTATCATGTCACCTGCAAACAGTGACAGTTTTACTTCTTCTTTTCCAATTTGTATTCCTTTTATTTCTTTTCTTCTCTGATTGCTGTGGCTAGGACTTCCAACACTGTGTTGAATAATGGTGGTGAGAGTGGACATCCTTGTCTTGTTCCTGATCTTAGAGGAAATGCTTTCAGTTTTTCACCATTGAGAATGATGTTTGCTGTGAGTTTGTCATATATGGCCTTTAATATGTTGAGGTAGGTTCCCTCTATGCCCACTTTCTGGAGAGTTTTTATCATAAATGGGTGTTAAATTTTGTCTAAAGCTTTTCTGCATCTATTGAGATGATCATATGGTTTTTCTTCTTCAATTCGTTAATATGGTGTATCACATTGATTGACTTCCATGTATTGAAGAATCCTTGCATCCCTGGGATAAATCTCACTTGATCGTGGTGTATGACCCTTTTAATGTACTGTTGGACTCTGTTTGCTAGTATTTTGTTGAGGATTTTTGCAACTATACTCATCAGTGATATTGGTCTGTAATTTTCTTTTTTTGTAGTATCTTTGTCTGGTTTTGGTGTCAGGATAATGGTGGCCTCATAGATTGAGTTTGGCAGTGTTCTTTCTTCTGCAATTTTTTGGAAGAGTTTGAGAAGGATGGATGTTAGCTATTCTCTAAATGTTTGATAGAATTCACCTGTGAAGCCATCTGTTCCTGGACTTTTGTTTGTTGGAAGATTTTTAATCACAGTTTCAATTTCCTTACTTGTGATTGGTCTGTTCATGTTTTCTCTTTCTTCCTGGTTCAGTATTGGAAGTTTATAACTTTCTAAGAATCTGTCCATTTCTTCCAGGTTGTACACTTTATTGGCATAGAGTTGCTTGTAGTAGTGTCCTAGGATGCTTTGTATTTCTGCGGTGTCTGTTGTAACTACTCCTTTTTCATTTCTAATTTTATTGATTTGATTCCTCTCCCTCTTTTTCTTGATGAGTCTGGCTAATGGTTTATCAGTTTTGTTTATCTTCTCAAAGAACCAGCTTTTAGTTTTATTGATATTTGCTATTGTTTTCTTTGTTTCTATTTCATTTATTTCTGCTCTGATTTTTATGATTTCTTTCCTTCTGCTAACTTTGGGTTTTGTTTGTTCTTCTTTCTCTAGTTCCCTTAGGTGTAAGGTTAGATTGTTAATTTGAGATGTTTGTTGTTTCTTGAGGTAGCATTTTATTGCTGTAAACTTCCCTCTTAGAACTGCTTTTGCTGCATCCCATAAGTTTTGGATCATCGTGATTTCATTATCATTCGTCTCTAGGTATTTTTTGATTTCTTCAGTGACCTCTTGGTTATTTAGTAATGTATTATCTAGCCTCCATGTGTTTGTATTTTCTACATTTTTTTCCCTGTAATTGATTTCTAATCTCATAGCACTGTGGTCAGAAAAGATTTTTGATATGATTTCAATTATCTTAAATTTACTGAGGCTTGATTTGTGACCCAAGATGTGATCTATCCTGGAGAATGTTCCATGCACACTTGAGAAGAAAGTGTAATCTGCTGTTTTAGGATGGAATGTCCTATAAATATCAATTAAGTCCATCTGCTATATTGTGTCATTCAAAGCTTGTGTTTCCTTTTTAATTTTCTGTTTGGATGATCTGTCCATTGGTGTAAGTGAGGTGTTAAAGTCCCCCACTATTATTGTGTTACTGTCAATTTCCTCTTTTATAGCTGTTAGCAGTTGCCTTATGTATTGAGGTGCTCCTATGTTGGGTGGATATATATTTATAATTGTTATATCTTCTTCTTCGATTGATCCCTTGATAATTATGTAGTATCCTTCCTTGTCTCTTGTAACATTCTTTATTTTAAAGTTTATTTTATCTGATATAAGTATTGCTACTCCAGCTTTCTTTTGATTCCCATTTGCATGGAATATCTTTTTCTATCCCCTCACTTTCAGTCTGCATGTGTCCCTAGGTCTGAAGTGGGTCTCTTGTAGACAGCATATATATGGGTCTTATTTTTGTATCCATTCAGTAAGCCTGTGTCTTTTGGTTGGAGCATTTAATCCATTCACATTTAAGGTAATTATCGATATGTATGTTCCTATTACCATTTTCTTAATTGTTTTGGGTTTGTTTTGTTTTTGTTTTTGTTCTTGTTTTTTGTGGTACGCGGGCCTCTCACTGTTGTGGCCTCTCCCGTTGCGGAGCACAGGCTCCGGACGCGCAGGCTCAGTGGCCATGGCTCACGGGCCTAGCTGCTTCACAGCATGTGGGATCTTCCCAGACCGGGGCATGAAGCCATGTCCCCTGCATCAGCAGGCAGACTCTCAACCACTGCGCCACCAGGGAAGCCCTTGGGTTTGTTTTTGTAGGTCCTTTTCTTCTAATGTGTTTCCCACTTAGAGAAGTTCCTTTAGCATTTGTTGTAGAGCTGGTTTGCTGGTTATGAATTCTCTTAGCTTTTGCTTGTCTGTAAAACTTTTGATTTCTCCATTGAATCTGAATGAGATCCTTGCTGGGTAGAGTAATCTTGGTTGTAGGTTCCTCCCTTTCATCACTTTAATATGTCATGCCACTCCCTTCTGATTTGTAGAGTTTCTGCTGAGAAATCAGCTGTTAACCTTATGGGAGTTCCCTTGTATGTTATTTATCATTTTTCCCTTGCTGCTTTCAATAATTTTTCTTTAATTAATTAATTTTTGCCAATTTGATTACTATGTGCCTTGGTGTGTTTCTCCTTGGATTTATCCTGTATGGGACTCTCAGTGCTTCCTGGACTTGGGTGGCTATTTCCTTTTCCATGTTAGGAAAGTTTTAGACTATAATCTCTTCAAATATTTTCTCTGCTCCTTTCTCTCTCTCTTCTCCTTCTGGGATCCCTATAATGTGACTGTTGTTGTGTTTAGTGTTGTCCCAGAGGTTTCTTATGCTGCCTTCATTTCTTTTCATTCTTTTTTCTTTATTCCGGTCTGCAGCAGTGAATTCCACCATTCTGTCTTCCAGGTCATTTATCTGCTCTTCTGCCTCAGTTATTCTGCCATTGATTCCTTCTAGTGTATTTTTCACTTCAATTATATTGTTCATCTCTGTTTGTTTGTTCTTGAATTCTTCTAGGTCTTTTTAAAATATTTCTTGCATCTTCTTGATCTTTGCCTCCATTCTTTTTCTGAGGTCCTGGATCATCTTCACTATCATTATTCTGAATTCTTTTTGTTGAATGTTGCCTATCTCCACTTCATTTATTTTTTTTTCTGGGGTTTTATCTTGTTCCTTCATCCAATACATAGCCTTCTGCCTTTTCATCTTATCTCTTTTGTGAATGTGGGTTTTGTTCCACAGGCTGCAGGATTGTAGTTCTTCTTGCTTCTGCTCTATAAAGTGTTTTAAAGAACAAAGAAAGTTAAATAGCACAATTCCATGAAAGAAGGAATATCACAAGCTCAATAAACACTGAAGAGGTGACACTTGAATTGAATTTTCAAATGAGAAATATTTATAAATGGAGCAGGGAGAGTATTCCTGTTGAGGGGATTGGGTGCATAAAAGGGAAAATGAATATTGGTCTTTCAAGATTTCAGCACTCTGTGGTTTAAGTGGCAGGTTTTAAGAATCATAGGCAGTAATTTTACTTTAAGAAAAGATAGAGAGCTATTTAGTAATATATTCACAGTCATATATCTAAAATGACTGATTTTAAGTGTTGTCTGTCTTCCCTATGGATGCAGGGGTGTTTGCATATTTGATATTTTAAAAAGTAAATATGCCAGAATTATAATAGATATTTTAGATAGGGCAAAACTTAGAGGCTTGGACAAAAGTTAGCTACAGCAGTAATTAAGGTCTGAATTTGAGTGGTTCTTAAAACTCTTAAAAGCACTTTAACTGTTTATTCAGTTACTCATAAAATTGACTTTGCTAAAAATGATACCTAAACTCAATATGTCATAAACAAATTAGAATATGATGTACTCTTAAAATAGACCCTTTCTTTCTATCATTTTTATTTGAAAATGCAAAGTTTTACTTACTTTTGGGTAATTGACATATATTTATTTTAAGAAGTTCCACATTCTTAAAATAGCATTGGATTAAATACAGACACAATAAATATATTAATTAAATTAGCTATTCAGACTTTTGTATGATATCCCAGATTTTGCAGCTAGAAAGCCTCAAATGTAATATTTTTCATAATTGTCAAACCAAAGTCAGGTTTAGAAAAAAATTGGTTTAATATATATTTTAAAAATAAAGTAGGGCTTCCCTGGTGGCACAGTGGTTGAGAGTCTGCCTGCCGATGCAGGGGACACGGGTTCGTGCCCTGGTCCAGGAAGATCCCACATGCTGTGGAGCAGCTGGGCCTGTGAGCCATGGCCACTGGGCCTGCGCGTCCAGAGCCTGTGCTCCGCAACAGGAGGGGCCCCAACAGTGAGAGGCCTGCGTACCACAAAAAAAAAAAAAAGTAAAATCTCCAACCCACTCCATACTGTAATTCATTGTTTAAAGGGTGCTCACTTTAATGAAGACAAATCTGGGCTTGAGTCCCTACCATGTACTCATTAGCTACATGACATCATTATTTAGTCTCTTTAAGCCTCTAAGCCTCTTTTTTCTTTCTTTCTTCCTTATTTTTTTTTTTAATAGGGATGATAACCATATTTCCATCTTTGGAAACATTCAGAGGATTAAGGGAGACGATGTAAATGAAATTATATAACATAATGTTCTTATAGGTAGTAAACCATTAAAAAACATATTTTTGTGATTTCTCACAGACACTGGGTAATGGAGGAAATATGTAAGAATTCTAAATTTTTAAATAAATAAATGGATAAGTTAAAAAAATTTAATCTAACACAAAATAATCATAAATAATGTCTCAGTAACTCTGGGATTTGGGAATGCTATTATTGAACCTCTTACAAAACCACAGAAGAGGACTTACCTGATGGTGCAGTCGTTAAGAATCCACCTGCCAATGCAAGGGACACGGGTTCGAACCCTGGTCTGGGAAGATCCCACATGCCACTGAGCAACTAAGCCCATGAGCCACAACTACTGAGCCTGCGCTCTAGAGCCCGAGAGCCACAACTACTGAACCTGCACACCACAACTACTGAAGCCTGCGTGCTCTAGAGCTCGCACTCCTAAGAGCCTGTGCTCCGCAACAAGAGAATCCACACAATGAGAAGCCCACACACCGCAACTCACCGCAACTAG